>NC_059482.1:0-1386509 GCF_018139145.2 Gymnogyps californianus | reverse complement strand
GGGGGGATGTCCCCGCTGACGCCGCTGCTCCCCCCAGTCATCCTGCTGCTGCTGCTGCTTTTCGTGAGGAGGAGGAAGGTGACGAAGGAGCCGCTGCTGCTGCCTGAGGACGACACGCGGGACAACATCTTTTACTACGGGGAGGAGGGCGGCGGGGAGGAGGACCAGGTGGGTGTGCCGGGGGGGCCGGGGGGCCAGTGCCAGCACAGGCAGCCTGACCCTGCCCCTCTCCGTCATGTCGTGTGTCCCCTGCCAGGACTACGACCTGCGGCAGCTGCACCGGGGCCTGGACGCCCGCCCAGAGGTGCTGCTCCGCAACGACGTGGCCCCCACCCTCCTGCCGGCCCCCCAGTACCGGCCCCGGCCCGCCAACCCCGACGACATCGGCACCTTCATCGAGGAGGTGAGCTTCATCCCCCTCCATCCGTGCCGGCACTATTGGGGTGCCCCCCCGCCGGCGGCATCGCCAGTCCAGGGGGGACGGGTGCTGACCCCTCTGCCCCCCAGAACCTGAAGGCGGCCGACACGGACCCCACGGCCCCCCCTTACGACTCCCTGCTGGTGTTCGACTACGAGGGCAGCGGCTCGGAGGCCACCTCGCTCAGCTCCCTCAACTCCTCCGCCTCCGACCGCGACCAGGACTACGACTACCTCAACGACTGGGGCAGCCGCTTCAAGAAGCTGGCGGACCTCTACGGCGGTGGGGAGGAGGACGACTAGGACCCCCCCTCGGCCCCGCTGCCCCCCATGCCCTGCGCCTTACCGCTGCCTGTGCCTTGGGGCTGCCCCCTCCTGCCGTGCCCCCCGCCTCGGCGGCAGCCCCCTCGCCTTCCTGTCCTGTGTTTTTCTTGGGGGTTTTTTTTGTTTGTTTTTTTTTTTTTTAAATGTATGAAATAAAAGTAGTGTGATGCTACGGACGAGGTGAGCGGGTGCTGGTGTAAGTTTTAATAAAGGATATGGTTTGGTTTTTTTTTTTTTTAGATGCTCCAGCCTCTGCGTGGCTTTGTACCCTGGGAGAGGTCCCCGGGGAGCCGCTGCCCACCCCGGGGGTTGCTGCTGCCCCCGGCCCCGCTGTGGCCCCCTCAGACCCCCCCCCAGCCCCGTCCCCCTTGCCCACAGCAGCGCCCGGCTGCTCCCTGCCCCAGCGCGGTACCCGCAGGCACGGCTGCAGCATCACCCGTGCGGGGGGCAGTGCCCATGGTCCCCCCGGCAGCGGGGGCTCCCCCAGGGCGTCCTTGTCCCCACGGGGTGCAGTGCTAGTGCAGGTGGGCATGGGCAGGTCACTGAGCCCCCCACCCTGTGCCCCGTGGGAGCGGCACCAGTGGCACCGGGTGTTCAGGGTGCCAAATCCCTCCTGGCCTCGCAATTCCCCTCATGCCTGGGCAGCCGGAGCCCTGCCCGCCTGCAGCCCCCTCCCCAAGGCTGCCACCCCGTTCCCTCCGGTGTGACCATCGCCCCACGCATGGCAGTGCTGGCACGGGCAGGCGCAGCGGCCCGCGGCTACGGGCAATAAATCCATTAATCAATAGGGCCAAGGGCCTTGCTGCTGTACGCGGGCAGGGGGCTGGCAGGGGCTGCCCGCTCCCCCCGGGGCCGGGGGCTCAGCCCCGGGACATCCCCAGCCCCGGGGGCTTCCTACCGGCTCCGGGCCCAGCCCCGGCTGGGCTCTGCCCCTCGCCGAAGCCCCGGGAGCCGTGGGGCGGCCGGTGGCACCGGGGGTCCCTGGGGTTTTTCTCCGTGCCGTGGGGTCACCCCCAGGTTTGCTGTGTGTAAGGATGGGGCGGGATGAGGGGAGGGTGCTGGGGGGACGGGGGCTGCAGCCCCCCCGGGGGGGGGGGGGAGCCGGGCGCGGTGTTTGTCCCCCGCAGAGCCGGGACCCGCGGGGGCCGTGGGGTGGGTGCCCCCCCGGGCGTCCCCCGGCTCCTGCCACCCACCGACTCCCCCAAGCTCCCACGGCTTTGGACGGGCACCCACGGAGCTCCCGCGTTCCCAGGGGAGCTGCATGGCTGGGACCGGGGTACCGGATACCGGGGGCGGGCGGGGCGGCACCGCCTCCCGGCGGGCGGGGCGGGGCGGGGCGGTTCCCCTGGGTGGGGCCGGCACCTGCGGGGCGGGACCGGGATCGGTACCGGAGCTACCTGCGGCTCGGCGGCAGCAGCGCCTCGATCGCACCGGCACCGGCAGCTATGGGGTGGCGGAGGGGCTGCCCGGCCCCGCTCTGCCTCCTCTTCCTCCTCCTCCTCCTGCTCCAGGTGAGGGACGGGACCGTGGGACCCTGCCCGGGACCCTGCCCGGGACCGTGGGACCCTGCCCGGGGTGGCGGGACCCTGCCCGGGACTGACCGCTCTCTCCGGGCAGGCTGGTCCCCGGCTGTGCCAGCAGGCAGCACGCTGCCAGCCCGGCTTCACCGAGGAGACCTTCGCCCTCGCCGTGCCGTGGGACAGCGTGGCAGCAGGACGGGCGCTGGGACGAGGTACGGCGGGGAGCCGTGGGGATGGGTTGGGCGCGTGGCACGGGGGTGGCCGTGGGGATGGAACCGAGGCCGTGGGGACGGGCTGGGTGCGTGGCACTGGAGTTGGCGACGGGGGACGAAGCCGTGGCTCCATGCCTGTGTGGTGCCGGCGTGGCAATGGGGACAGTCTCTGCCTGGCTCTGTGGGGACAGGGCCATGGGGACGGGGCCGTGGTGGTGAGGACGAGGCCGTGGCGGTGGGGACAGGCTCGGCACACACCGCTGCAGGTGGCAATGGGGACAGAGCCATGGCCGCGTGTCCACGCACAGCGCTAGGGTCGTGCCGAGAGGCCGGGGCAGCGCGGGCGCCGGTGCTCCCACCGCGGCAGGACGGCGTCGCGGGGGCAGCGGGTGCCTCTCCCCGGGGTGCGCCGGCGCGGGCGGCGCTGACTCAGGCGGCGCAGACCTGTTGGGGCCGGCAGGCCGGGGTGTGGGGCCGCGCAGGCGCCTGTCCTGCCCCGCGCCTCGCCCGCCCGCGGGGTCCCGGCACCCGGGGTTCACGGGGGTGAACCCACCTTTTGTGGCCGCAGAGCGCCCAGCGCGGCCTCCCTGGGCGGCTCTTGGTGTGGGGACGGTAGCGTCTCACCATGCCGGCACAAAATCCCCGTCCCGGTGCGGTGGGTGCCGGCACTGAGCCCTGCCTGCGTGGCCGCGGCGGCTGCACCAGGCTGGGCCCCAGCCCGGGCTGCCAACAGCCTCCCTCTGCCGCACACCGAGCCCCGGCTGGGGCAGCCGGGTGCTGCTGGCCCTCGGGGCGTGCGGGAGGCACCGGAGAAAGGTGTGCCCAGGGAAACGGGTGCTAGGGACCCGCCGCCGCTTTGGGGTACCCTGCACATCCCCACCCCATAATCCATGGGTGCTGGGGGGCTGCGCAGTGGCTGGGTGCAGGCTCCCAGGGCAGCGCTTGGGCCATTGCCGTCTCCATCTGCACTGATTAATGGTTGATGGTGGTGCTGGCACTATGGTCTGCTGGGGGGGCACGGGGCCGAGGGGTGCAGAGCACTGAGCACCGCACCGGGGGCTCCCAAACCCCCCCCGGCTCCGGAAGGGCTTTGCCTGGGCCGCGGGTATCGAGCCAGGAGCTGGACCCTGCCCCATACCTCAGGAATTGCCCGTTCGTTTGCTTTCTGGTTGATCATTAACGAAGCCGCCCGGCTGCAGCAGCCTGTGTCCATTAGGGCCGTGCCCGATACCAGGGTGATGGGCAGCCACGCGGCTTCAACGTCTCCCCGCCGCACAGGGCTGGTCTCCACAACTGGGACCTGCTGGAAATCTCCCATCCCAGCACCGGCACTTCCAGTTTTGGGTCCCGGGTGGAGACGGGGCATGGGAGGAGGGAAGGGGACGTCTGCCCGTATGGGCCACGTGCCAGCCTGGTGGTGCCCGGCCGTGCCACCGTGATGCCAGCCATGCGGGAGGATGAGCATGATGGGCGCTCGGCGGTGCCACCCCCCGCGCCACGCAGCACACCAAAGCCCGCGGCCAGGCTGTGGCGAGGGCGGGCTGACGAGCCGGCCTGTAATTAGGCTGATGAGTTGAGCGCGGTGTTTTCCCTCTAACAGGTTTGGACAGGCCCCCTGCGGCGCCTGGGCCGGGGAGGCAAACACCTGCGCGGGGGCCACGGCGTTCCCGGGGCCGGGATGGGACCCTGCGGCTCTGCTCGGCGGGTGTGTGTGTGGGGGGGTCTCTGGGGTGACACGGCCCCACCGGACATGGCGGGGGCTGGGACGCTCCCCCCGTCAGCCCTGGGTGGGGGAACCTCGAGAGTCTGAAGTCACGGTGAAACTCGGGTGACGTCAGCGGGTGCGCTGGCAGGACGTGCCGCTCACAGCGCTTTCGCCCCGGCTGCCCGCGGGCTGACGTGAGCCCCCCCCCCTCGCCGACCGCCGCCGGCTCCCGCCCCGGCACAGCCACGCTTGCGCAACCCACGAAGAGCAAGCACTGCCGGGGTGGTGGCACCCAGCTCTGCCCATGAGTCAGCCCGTGCCCAGCCCCGGCGAGACGCCGCGGGACGTGGGGTGGCTTGAGGGGGGGGCTGCCCTGCTCCCCATCCCGGTGCAGGGTCTCATCCCCCTGCCCTGGGTCAGCAGCCTGGTAATGCAGGGCGTCTGGCTGTCCCAGTGCCCCGTGGGTGGTGGCGGGGGGCCTCGAAGGGGGGGATCCCCCTGAGGGACACCCCCCCCCCCCAGCTCTCCTTGCCTCCTGCCCCACTGCTCCTGGAGAGGAGAGGGGCCCCTGGCTCCCAGTGCCGGGAGGGCTGGGGACGGCTTTCCTTCACACTGAGGAGCTGGAAAAACTGGTTGTGCACGGCCGGGTGGGAAGGCGGGGAGCGGGCGCTGAGCACCGAGCGCTCATTGCACCCGGCGTGGAGCTGGGGGCTGAGCACTGCCCCACTCGCTGCACCCATCCGGCACGGTGCCAGGTCTCGGGTGTCGAGTGCTGCGCCTGCGCCCATGGGTGCCAAGGTTCCTCTCCCCGCCGCCAGCCCCCGCTGCGGCAGCGCCCGGCCTGCCCCGGCACGTTCCTGCCCAGCCGGCCTCACCGGCTCCCACAGCCTTTGCCGGGGGTCCCGCCGTGGGGCTGAGCTGGGCTGGCATCGTGCCGGTGGGTCCTCCCTGGCTGCCCGGGCTGGGTCGGGGGCACCACGGCAGGCAGGGGGGGGGCAGCCCCCAGCCCAGGGCTCGCCGATCACTCCCCACCCGCCTCCGTCCCGCCGCCACCTCCAAATTCCTGGGCTGCTCGCAGCCTGACGTAACCCCACAGGGCGGTGGGACCGGGACCGGCGCCGGCAGCGGCCTCGTGCCCGGCGTTCGGGCGTGCTGCGCTGCCTCCCACCCCGGGCACGTCGCCGTCCTGCGGCGCAGTCCCGGCACCTGCTCTGCGTGGTGCGGGTTACGCTGGGGCTGATGGCGGCCGCGCTGGCAGGGGCTCCGGCCTGGGTGCCGCTGGCTCAAACAAACCATCTCCCGGACAAAGGGTGTTTGTTCGGGAGCTGCCGGCAGCGTGGCCCCGGCTCATGTGATGCCTGCTGACCGCCACAGCACCACTCGGAGCCTCCCTCCGGGCTGGCCGCGGCCCCCCGTGTGCCGCTCCCGGCTTGTACCGTGCCCCAGCAGGGTGCCAAGCTGGTGATGCCAGGACCCCATCTGCCCCGGTCTGTGGCGGGTGCCTGCTGTCCCTGGGGATCCCCCCCACAGCAGAGGTGTCGGAGGTCCCGAAGGGTGCCCGGGCAGGTTGGGTGCCATGACTGCTGCCCTGTGCCGTGGGTGCACTGGGGCCGGCACCTTCCTGCCGTGCAGGTTGATGTCCCCCTCCTGCAGCGGGTCGCAGCCTGGGCTGTCCCTGCTGCGGACACGTGGCTGTGGTCCCCAGCCACGCGGGGGCTCGGGCACCCCCATGGGTCCCCAGGCACCGGGACACCGTAACCCAGCGGCCTGCAGCACCCTGTGGATCAGCCCTGGCAGCCCCCAGGGCCCCCCGGCCGGGCTACTGGGGGGTGGGTGCCAGCGCGGGTGAGTGGGTGCTGCCCTTGTTTTTATTTGAAAAGCAGCGGGAGCAGCAGCACCCTCTGCCCGCTGCCACGGGCATGGCGGCGGTGACGTGCCACGCGTGGGGACACGCTGTGCCACAGGGATGCACCGCGCGTGGGGATGTGCCACGCGGCGGGGACGTGCTGTGCGCGGGGATGTGCCACGTGCAGGGATGTGCCGTACACGGCGCTGTAGACGGGGATGTGCCGTGCACAGCAGGGATGCCCTGTGCTGAGTGCCATTTGCCCTGCTGTCAGGGGCCGGCAGGGATCCCATGGTACGGCAGGTTATGCCGTGCCTGGTCCCGCACCAAAGCCACGGCAGGGATGCACCACGCGTCGTGCCATGCACTCTGCTCACGCCCAAGATGGGATCCTGGCAGGGCACGTGGCACCATGCGTGGTGCATCCCCGCTGCGCCTGCGACCCCACGGTCCCCCCAGGCCTCTGAGCCGTGGCCGCGCTGTGTGCGCCCATGTCATGCTGTCCTGCACCCCGCTGCCTGCCCGTCCCGCGGTGCCTGGGTGCCTGCCCTGCCCTTGCTGGCTCTCCCCGGAGCAGCGCCGGGAGCCCCCTGCCCACTCGCTCTCCCTGTCCCCAGTGAGCTTTGCGGACTGTGGCGAGCGGCGGCGTGCCGTGTACCTCTCGGATGACACGCGCTTCAAGGTGAGCAGGGATGGCGTCGTCTCTGCGACCCGGCCCCTGCAGCTCCAGCAGCGGGAGATCAGCTTCTCCGTCCACACCTGGGACACCGCGGGCAAGAAGCATTCAGCCAGGGTGACCCTGCGCAGGCGGGGGCACCATCACCATCGCCACCACCGCCGCCACCAGCAGCAGGTAAAGTGCAGCCCTCTCCCCAGGGTCACCGCAGCCCCCCTCCCTGGGGCAGAGCGTGCGGAGGGCTTGGCAAGGTGCTGGCACCGAGCTGAGCCACTCTCCCCGCAGGACGCGGCGCCCGACGTGCTGATCTTCCCCGAGCCCGGCCACGGCCTCCGGCGGCAGAAGAGGGACTGGGTCATCCCCCCCATCAACTGCCCCGAGAACGAGCGGGGGCCCTTCCCCAAGAAGCTGGTGCAGGTATGTGGCCCCGCGGGGACGGGGCGCAGGGCAGGGGGGGTCCCCGGAGCGCCGGGACCCCTCTAACCCCCCTCCGCCTCGCTGCCAGATCAAATCCAACAAGGACAAGGAGACCAAGGTTTTCTACAGCATCACGGGGCAGGGGGCGGACACCCCCCCCGTGGGCGTCTTCACCATTGAGCGGGAGACGGGGTGGCTGGAGGTGACGAAGCCACTGGACCGGGAGGAGATCGATAAATATGTCGTGAGTAGGGGGCCAGGGTGGGGAGGGGACGGTCCCCGGGGGCCGCGCGCGGGCTGACGGTGCCCCTCGCAGCTCTTCTCCCACGCCGTGTCGGCCAACGGGCAGCCTGTAGAGGACCCCATGGAGATCATCATCACCGTGACGGACCAGAACGACAACCGGCCCGTCTTCACCAAGCAAGTCTTCATCGGCTACATCGAGGAAAACGCGAAGCCAGGTGCGTGGGGGACCGGCGAGCCGGGGGCCCCACAGCTGGGATTCCGCAGAGCCCCGAGCCAGAGCCGCACCGAGGTGTCCAGTGGGGTTTGTCCCAAGAGTAAAATCTCCCCTGCTTGTCCCCATGCCCAGGCACGTCCGTGATGACCGTGAACGCCACGGATGCAGATGATGGGGTCAACGTGAACAACGGCATCATCGGCTACTCCATCCTCAGCGAGGAGCCCAAGAGCGCGCAACGGATGTTCACCATTGACCCGGAGAAGGGCATCATCAGCGTCATCGGCACGGGGCTGGACCGGGAGGTGGGCATCCTCACCGCATCCTGGGGGACCACGCGGCAGCTCCGCGATGGGACTTGCTGCGGAGAGCCGGGGATGCCGGAGCCCCGGGGTCTTGGCTGGTTTGAGGATTTGCAATCCCTGGGTCACCGTCCCCTGCTTTGGGGGTGTCTGCAGCCCCAAGCCCATTGGGGATCGGTGCTGGGGACATTGCAGGGCCCCCAGCCCTGCCAAGCCCCGGGAGTGGGTGGACTGCCAGCCCTTTGGGTGGGCAGTAGGGACATCAGCAAGCGTCTGTGCCAGCGGTGAACACTGGCTGGAGAAGGGTGGAAGAGCAGGCAGGCAATGCCCCCGGAGGAGGGGGACAAGCCGGACCCCATCCCTGCCCTAACCGCGGTGATTTTGGCTTGCAGACCACTCCCAACTACACGCTGATCATCCAGGCTGCGGACCAGGAGGGCAATGGCCTGACCAACACTGCCACCGCCATTGTGGAAGTCACCGACGCCAACGACAACCCTCCCGTCTTCAACCCCACCATGGTACCCGCACCGGCTCCCGCGAGCCGCTGCCCTCCCTGGGCCATCATGGCACAAGTCCCCTCACCCCAGGGTGCCCAGGATCATGTGGGTGACTGTCCCCATCCCCTCTCTTGCAGTATGAGGGGACGGTGGACGAGAACGAGGTGGGGGTGGTGGTGACCCGGCTGCACGTGACGGACCGGGACATGCAGGGCTCCCCTGCCTGGCAAGCCGTCTACCGCATCAAGAGCGGGGACCAGGACGGCGACTTCAGCATCACCACCGACCCCAAAACCAACGACGGCATCTTGAAAACCGCCAAGGTGGGTCCTGCCACCGCGCAGCCATCCCGGCACCAGCTGCCTCCCCGCCAGCACCGGCACAACCCCGGCTCCTCTCTCCCGCCCCTCCCCAGGGCCTGGATTACGAGACCAGGAGCCGGTACAACCTCGTGGTGACGGTGGAGAACGCCGTCCCCTTCACCGTGCCCCTGCCGCTCTCCACGGCCAACGTCCTGGTGCTGGTCGGAGACGTGAATGAAGCCCCCGTCTTCGTGCCCCCGGTCAAGAGGGTGGAGGTGATGGAGGACCTGCCGCTGGGGCACCAAGTCACCTCCTACACGGCCCAGGACCCGGACAGGGATCAGAGGCAGAAAATCACGTGAGTGGGAGGGGGGCGTCGGTGGCGGGGGGCCGTGCTGGGGTGCCCGAGGGGCTGCACTGTGCCCGCTGTGCTGTGCACCCCTTCCACCCCCGCTGACCCCTCGCTTGCCCCAGGTACCGCATGGGCAGCGACCCCGCGGGGTGGCTGGCCATCGACCCCGAGAACGGCATCGTCACGGCAGCCCAGCCGCTGGACCGGGAGTCGGTGCACGCCATCAACAGCACCTACAAGGCCATCGTCCTGGCCGTGGACAGCGGTGAGGAGCCCTGTGGGAAGGGGCTGCTGCCACCCGTCTGTGTCCCACTGGGGCTCCTGGGGCAGGGGCTGGGGCCGGGACCCCCTCCCCGGGTGCCTTGCTAACACCTGGCCCCGCAGGGTCACCGGATGCCACCGGCACGGGGACGCTGCTCCTCCTCCTTCAGGACGTGAATGACAACGGGCCCACGCCGGAACCCCGGTTCTTCGACATCTGTAACCGGCAGCCCGAGGAGCAGACGCTGAACATCGTCGACAAGGACCTGCCCCCCAACACCTACCCCTTCCAGGCAGCGCTGGAGCATGGCTCCGGCACCAACTGGACCGTCAAGGTGACCAGACAAGGTAGGTGCCGCCTGGTCTGGCCTGGCCACCCATCCTCAGTGTGGGGTGGTGGGGAGACACCGAGCAAGGGCCAGATCCCAGGCCCCCTCGGCTCTCTGTGCTCCCCCAAGCGCAGCCGGTGCTGTCCCCCGTGATGGGCACCAGGCTGGGGAACCCGCCACGTGGCAAAACCCCGCACCGGTGCCGAGGGTGTCCCCAAATCGGGGAGCGGGGACCCATCTGTGAGCCCAACCCCTCTCTCCGCTGCGTAAGATCTGGTGGTGCTGAGGCTGGTGAAGGAGCTGGAGCCCGGGGAGTACAGCATCTTCCTGAGGCTGACGGACGGCCAGGGCAAGGGGCAGGTGACGCCGGTCAAAGCCCAGGTGTGCGACTGCGAAGGGCCGGCCAAAAACTGCGAGCGGCGAGCGTTCGTCGCCAGCGGCCTGGGCGTCCCCGCCATCGTGGGCATCCTGGGGGGCATCCTGGCGCTGCTGAGTGAGTACCACGGGATGGGGACAGGGACGGGGACAGGGACGGGGCCAGCATCACCTCGCCGCCCTGACGCCGGTGCCATCTGCTCGCAGTCCTGCTGCTGCTGCTGCTGCTCTTCGCCAGGCGGAGGAAGGTGGTGAAGGAGCCGCTGCTCCCGCCCGAGGACGACATGCGGGACAACGTCTATCACTACGACGAGGAGGGCGGAGGCGAGGAGGACCAGGTGGGACGACCGTGCCGGGCCGGCACCCTGCCCATGGGGTCCCCACGGCACCCTCCCCGTGGCGGGTGGTGGCCTTGCTCTCCCCGAGCCACGATGAATGCTTGGGGTGCACAAGGCTGCCACGGACCTGCTCGCCCCCGCGTCCCCCCTCTGCAGTCACCCAGCGCCCTGCACACCCCGGTGCCCGCGGTGCCTTTGGTCCTTCCCACGGCGGTGCCCGTGGCCGACCCTCGAGTGTCATCTCCTCATGTCCCCCCACGCAGGACTATGACCTGAGCCAGCTGCACCGGGGCCTGGACGCCCGCCCGGAGGTGATCCGCAACGATGTGGCCCCCCCGCTGATGGCCGCCCCCCAGTACCGGCCCCGGCCCGCCAACCCTGATGAGATCGGAAACTTCATTGATGAGGTGAGCACCGTGCAGGGTATGAAGCCCCCATCCATGCCGGCACTATTGGGGTGCCCCCCCGCCGGCGGCATCGCCAGCCCAGGGGGGACGGGTGCTGACCCCTCTGCCCCCCAGAACCTGAAGGCGGCCGACACGGACCCCACGGCCCCCCCTTACGACTCCCTGCTGGTGTTCGACTACGAGGGCAGCGGCTCGGAGGCCACCTCGCTCAGCTCCCTCAACTCCTCCGCCTCCGACCGCGACCAGGACTACGACTACCTCAACGACTGGGGCAGCCGCTTCAAGAAGCTGGCAGACCTCTACGGCGGCGGGGAGGAGGACGACTAGGACCCCCCCTCGGCCCCAGCCCGGCCAGCAGCCGCCCGGCGCTGGCGGCTCACCTCATTTCACCCCACCGGACTCACATCGGTCTTTGCCTGGGGGGCAGCCGAACCCCCCTCCAACACCCCCTCAACCTGGTGTTCACGTCCCCCTTGTTCAGCGCAGGGGAAGCTTGGGGTCACCGGGGCTGGGGGGGGGGGGGGGGACACGACAGTTTTGGGGAGCCTGTGTGTTTCCTGGCCCCCCTCGGCTCCAGGCAGGGCATGGAGCCATTCGGTCCGTTCCCTGTCCTGGAGCCGAGGCGCTCCTGGCTGCATGAGCCAGGATCCGCTCCTCTTCCCAGGCAGGGGACAGGCCCCCCGCCGCCTCCCTCCCTTTGCCGCAGGGGAAAAAGGGTTTCTCTGGCGCTCTCCGAAATACCTCGTGCTCCCAGCCCCGACACAACCGCCGACGTGCCGCCACGCTCGGCTCGCAAACCCAGCGCCAGAGAAGCGGGGTGACCCCGGCACCACGCCTCTGCTGGAGCAGGGCAAGGTGATCGATAAACGCAGACCAAAGATGTGCCGTCACGCGCTATACGTGAGGGAATTATATTTGATAGAGCACATACAGGCAGATTTCTATTTTTCTGTATCCCAGATTATGATATGATTTCCTTCTGTGTCGAGCCAGGTATAATTATTGTGCAGTCAATGAAAGGCGCTTTTGGAAATCAAACAGCTTTACTGAAATTCTGAACTTTGTTTAGCTGTTGTCGTGGTTTGTATTTTTTATCATGGGAAAAGGGTCTGATGCAGGCTGGGAAGCCAGCAATGGTCTAGTGTTAATTGATTGTATGGTTTTTATATAAAATTGAAATAATAAATTGTTTTAAGAAAACCAAAAGCCCTTTTCTCTGTGCGCAGCTCTGCTGGTTTCACTGCCTGTGTCCGTGCTCGGAGGCCGGCCTGCCCCGCAGAAAGCCATTCCTCAGTGCGGCCGCTGCTGCCTCCAAAGGGCAGATGGCAAATGCCCGGCTCTGTGTAACCGGGACGCATCCATACCGGAGCACGTGTTCTCTCAGCACCAGGGGCCGTGAGGAGGCAGGGCTGGCAGCTAATGGCGGGTCATGGCTTTGCCTTGCGCTGAGTCTGCCTGGACAGGGCTTTAGGGAAAGGAAGAGCAGGACATGGCGTGAAACCCAGCTTGTGCTTCAGCGCCTTATCATGGTGGCTGCGCCCTGTGTGCGCGGTGCCTGGCCTGACAGCCTGCCCCGCTGACCCGCACGGGCCACGCAGCAGAGGGCGAGGCTGTTAGCGAGCGTGAGAGATCACCGATGTTTGTCCAACCCTGTAATTGCTCTGACCTCCCTTCAGAGGCCCTGCCCGGTAAGGAAACACAGAAGAATAACATGCCCCGCAGCGCCTGAAGGCTTTCAGACAGACAGCAGCCTAGGAGGCTGGCAAAGGATTTGCAGTCATCCTGCCTTGTTACAGTCCTGGACAGCCAAGTTGCTCATTTATGTGCTTTGCAACACACACGTAAGCTGTTTATTCCAAAGGTACTGACCCCGAGAGCAGGCAGGAAGGCCCATCTTGTGCACCTCTGCCTCCACATGCTGATTACAATATGGAGATGAGTTTGGGCTCTCCCTTTGTAGACAGAATGGCTGGTTTCTCTCCAAAAGCTGCTAAATTTTCCTGGATGCAGCCAGAGCTCATGCTTGGCACAGGGGTGAGCCTTAGGGTGGGAAGCTCTCCCAAAATACCTGACCTGCCAGAGGGGTTGGTGCTGTTGACACCTGTGGGGAGCAGAGACAGGGGCCTACACCGCCAGCCTCCCACGCTGGCATCAGGCCAGGCCTGGCTGGGCAGCGGACAGCCGTATCCCCTGCGCTCCCTGCTGGGAAGAAGACGAGCCCCGAGCTGCCCTGAGCAAGAGGCAGCACCCGCTGGCGTGCACCGCTACCGTCAACCGACCGCACCGGAGCGGGCAGCGGTGCCCGGGCGCTCCTCAGGCCAGGCCCCAAGATGGCGCCGCCCCGCCGGCTCCTCCCGCCCCGCCCAAGATGGCGGCGGGCGGGCGGCTCCCCCGAGATGGCGGCGGGCGCTTTCGCTCCTCCCCTTCCCCCGACCTCCTCAAGATGGCGGCGGGCGGCGTCGCTCCACCCCCCCTCCCCTCGCCCGACCTTCCCAAGATGGCGGCGGAGAGCCGCGCACTTCCCCTTCACGGCGGCCCCAAGATGGCGGGCGGCGCGGAGCTGGAGCCAGGCCCGGAGCTGGAGCGGGTGGTGGAGGCGCTGGAGCTACTGCTGCCGCCGCCCGCTGGGCCCGGTGAGCGGGATGCCGAGGCCGGGCCCGGCCCTGAGGGCGCCCTGCGACCGGAGACGCTGCGCAGCAACGCGGCGGAGCTGGAGGAGCGGCTGCGGCGGGCGCCGGGCTGGGCGGCGCTGCGCGGCCTGCGCGATACCGTGCTGGCCCGGGCCCCCGCGCTGGCCGCCGGGGTGGCGGGCGAGGCCGAGCCGGGCTGGGCCACCGCCTGCGGGCTGCTGGCGCTGCTGCTGTGCCTGAAGGAGCGGCTGGCCGCCCTCGCCGCCTCCCCCGTCGCCCGCGGGGCCGGGCCCGGGGCCGCGCCGCCGCCCAGCGCCGACACGCTGAGCGTGGCGCAGGGCCGGGCGGTAAGGCGGGCGCTGCGGGCCGCCGTGGGCCTGGGCCTGGTGCCCTACCTGCCGCCGGGCGTGGGGCAGCGCCCGGGGCCCCCCGTGCCTCCCCCGTCACCGCCGGCCACCCGCGGGGCCCGGCTCCACACTGCCACCGCCGCCCTGGCCGAACTGGCTGAGCACCCCGCGCTGGGCAGCCCGCTCCTCGCCCGCCACCTCGGCCTCCTCCTCGCCGGCCTCTGCCTGCTGGGCCACGGCCCCGCCGCCCACAGCGAGGTCTGTGGGTCCCCTCTCCTCCCGTTCCCCCTGCGCGGTCGGTGCCGGTGTGGGCACCCGGCCCTGCCAAAAACATGTCGGGGTCGCCAGCCTCGCCCGAGCCCGCTCCCCACGCTCCATGGCTGAGCCCCATGGCCATGCCGGGCTCCCGCTCGCTGAGCCCTGGGGCTGTCTGCCCAGTGGCAGCTCCCAAGCCCTGCGCGGTTAATCTCCATGCGAGAGAAGAGATGGGAGCCAAGGCGCCTGGCGAGCGGCTGGAGGGGCACCGGCACACGGTGTGGACCGGCGGGTTTAGCACCGGCAGCCAGGCTGTCCTCACCACCCTGGGGTTTGTTTTTTCCAGGGCGTTTCGGAAGCGGAGCGAGTGCGGTGCCGAGAGGCCCTGCGGCACATCCTGGACCGCGTCTACCAGCCGCTGGCGGTGCGGGAGCTGCTCGTCCTGCAGGGCCGGCCCAAGCAGGTACCCGGCGGCAGCGGCGGGGCTGTCCCCAGCTCGGGGTGCGCACCGCCGGCGGTGCTGGGACTGTGTGTTCCCGCGCTCGGCGGGTGCCTTTGCTGCTCTCCTGGAAACGTTCTTACGCCTTAAAAAACCAGTTTAGTGCAGCAGCCCCCGTCCCTGAGTGCGTGTGAACAGGCGGGCGAAGCTGCTGGGTGTGCGTCGCTCGCGCGGCAGGGCCCCGCTGTACAGGGGCGTGTGCGTGCCGGGTGTGTGTGAACTCGGGGGACTCTCATCGTGGCACGTGCCGCCTTGGCTTGGCAGTTCCATCCGCTGTGCCTGGCCAAGCAAAGCGCCTTCTCTTCCAGAACCTGCTCCTTTCTGCTTGAGGGGGCGAAGCGGTGCTGCCTCGGCACCGGCTGCTGTTCGTGGCCGTTTCAAAGGCTGCCTCGTGGCGCTGGGGAGGGGGAGATGGGGAACGGGTGCTCTCTGGGGAGACCTTCACGTTGTGTTTAGAGAGTCCCCGGGGCAGGGACCGCATCCCAGCTCCAAGTGGGTGCTGTGGGTGGGTGCGTGCCCACCTGCCACGTCACGGTTCAGGGTCAGGGCGCGAGGAGCTGCCGGTGCGCACGCAGGATAGCGCGGGGCTGCTGGCTCCGGCGCAGCTCTGTGCCGCGTGCTGATCCTCCAGCTGGGATCGCACGCGATTCCCGGGCAGGCAGAAGCTGGCTGTCCTGCGTGTGAGGGCTGCAGAGGGTCCGTACGAGGCGCTTGCTTGTGCGGGGCAGCACTCTCAGTGCGAGCTGTGGTTCTTCCACCCAAAAGCAGGGGTCTCCTGGTTAAACAAAAGCCGAGCTGACATCCCAAGCTGATATTTGGACAATGCCCTTAATAACATGTTTTAACTTTTGGTCAGCCCTGAAGTGGCTGGGCAGTTGGACTAGATGATCATTGTAGGTCCTTTCCAACTGAAAATATTGCATTCTAGTCCGTCTCCTCCAGTGCAGCGGTGCCAGCCTGCCTCGCTCCTCAGGGTGTCCGAGCAAGCACCTCCATTCGAACCGCTCGCTTTGTGGGTTCGCAGCCTCCTGTCCCGGGGGGATCGCTTTGCTCGACCAGGGAGCCTGTGGGCTCACGGTGCCACCTCCGCAGCCCAGCGCTCTGTGCCGGGTCCTGGCAGGGGTCACCGCTGCGGACCCCTTACCTGCATCGAACCCGACTTGTCCCCCGAGCCCCCTGTGCACCATTTTGGTAATGAGGCAGTCTGAGCTGCTGCCTGACCCTGAGAGGCTTTAATTAAAGGAGGGAAGCTCTGCACGAGGGGATGCTCCTGGGAAGGCTGCCCTCTCTCATTAAGCCCTAATTTGCTTTGTGCCACTGGATGAAGAAGTGATTTATTTAAAACCTTTCCCTGTCCTGTGCTCCTATCTGCTCTCAGGTCCTGCAGGGCAGGGTGCAGGCTGTTTGCCTGTTAGTGGGGGTTTGCACAGGAGTGTGCAAATATGCTCCTTAGCCTGCTCCTTTGTTTCCTTTCAGAGTCCTCCCTCTCCTGGGGAAGAAACAAAGCCGGCCCTTGTGCGGGCTCCGGCGTGGCTGCGGCGCCTTTGTGGTCAGCTGCTCTCCGAGAGGCTAATGAGACCCAGCGGGGTTCAGGCTGTGGTTCGGGGCATCATGGAGGGAACAGGCGGTGAGTAGGGTGCTGTGACGCTGCTCTTGGCTTCCAGGATCGCAGATCAAAAGAGACTGTGATGATGTGTCTGAGACATTTCATCCCACGAGAGGCCCAGGAAAGACAGTGCCATCAGAGCACTGAAATGGGAAACAGCTTTTGTCAGGCCAAGCCGACTCTGTAGCGCTCGCGCAGATTTTGCCTCTGACTGTGCTGAACACCCAAACCGTGAATGCTTTCCAACTGCAAATGCCTTTAGTTCAGGGTACACCGTCATGTTTGAGGTCCAGCCTGAAAGCCTCCGAACTCATTTAGTCTGTTTATGCCTCCATGGGGTCGCACCTTGTGTGTTTGTTCCGAGGAGTTGCGCTGATGCCGGTTCGGTGGGAGCCGTGCTCGGTGCTGGGCTTGTGAGCAGCTGCAGGTGGAGTGAGACCCGTCCCGCTCTGGGGCTCGGCAGCCTTGCTCCTCTGCTCTCCCTTTCCTGCCAGGGAGGGAAACTGTTGCTCTCTAAAAGCTGAATCCCACAGTTTTTAGTGCCAAAGCCTCCTCTGGCCAATACCAACCTGATGACACTGTCCAAGGATGACCTCCCTCCACCTTTTGGCTCATACACCTATTTGTAGAAGTTGTTTTCCAGTATCAGAGGCCTTGGACAATAATTTTTCCCCTTCTGTCATTAAATTCAGATGTCACCTGAAAGAGGCTTGGTTTAAAGAGAGTAATAAAAGCTAGAAATCCAATTTTTGGCCAGAAACATCTGGCTTCAGCCAAAACCGGCCCTGCCGTTTTGCTGTCAGTCGGAGCTGATCTTGGCTTTCTGCTGGTGTAGCAGGTGGCGCTGGTGCTGAAGCAGCAGCTGTCGACTGGAGAAAATGCGACGCGGTTGCAAAGATCCTGGCTTCCTGCCCACAGCAGTGCCTTTCCCTCGAGGACTACTACAGACTGGTGTGCCCCCAGGTACGTCCCTCTCTTCTCCTCCCCACGGCACGCCGGCTCTGGCTGGGAATGCGGAGCCAGCTCCCGGCTTGGAGACTGTTGGTACTGTTGCGTCCGCTTGAGCGTGGCCTGGCTCGAGCCAGGACAACGTGGAGGTGTTTTTCTGCTGCTCTGGCAGTGGGTCGTGTTTCCACCCTACTCTTGAATTTTCCATATTTGATTGAAAAGCTGGATAACACTGCCTGATCGCACGAGCTGTTCAGCGCTGCGCTATAAGGAGCTCTCTGCTGTGGAGCTCTTGCTTCCAGCCTTTGGCTATGGGAGCGGTGCAGGCTCTTGGTTTGAGCCCAGAAACGCATCCTGCATTAACACATGCACGGGAAGGAGAGCGGCTCTTCCATATGTGAAATGTCGTGCCAAAGCATCCAATAAAGCAGCAGGCAGGAGGCTCCTCAGTCTCCGCTGGTGGCTGCGAGGAGGTGGCTTGCCCCCCTTCTGAGGGGCTGCTGATCTTTGTTCCTTTATCGTGGACTTTTCCTTCCAGATTCTGGATTTGCTGCACATCCAGGACAAACCGACAGCGCGCCAGTTCCAGCGAGTGGCCACCGCGACGCTGCTCACCATGGCGAAAGAGCACCCTCAGCTGGCAGAGAAGCACCTGCTCCAACCCCTGTTGGCACCGCTCCTGCGATGCTCGGAGACAGCAGGTACCGGCCGGTCTCCGCCGAGCCCCAGATCGGAGAAGGGTCTGGTTTCTCTTCTTGCCGATCTTTGTCTTTCCATCAGAATTTTCTCGGGCTGGTGGCTGGGCTGCTGAGCGTGCAAGGCCAGCTCTGTCAGTTGTGAACGTGTCTGTGTGGCTGGGTGCACCATATTTACTAGCGCTTGAGTCAAATTACTATAGTGTAAGAGCCAAGTAGCGGGGCTTCTGCCATGTGCTCTTTGGGAAAGTCTCCCAGTCTGACAGTCTCGTTTTGGGCTTCCGGATGGATGCCATTGCTTCCCCACACTGACCGAGCAGCTCTCCGGGGAATAATCCATCAAGAAGCTGTGGTCTGCTTTGATTTGCTTGTAACCTTGCCGAGTTTACAACACTGCGGTGATATTTAGCGCAGCTAACGAGGGCTCATCGGTTCCCATGCTGCCTTGATGGAGGGAAGGCAAGAGAAGTATCGAAGTGCTTTCCGGTGTTGGGCATGGCGGGGTTGCTGTTCTGTTGGAGGCTCCTCAGCACGTGGGGGTGCTGATATTTCTGCCCTTTGTTTTCAGAGCTAGCAGTGGAAGATTTGTCAGCAGGGACCATGCTGGTGACAGAGGCAGAGCTCGGCAGCTGTGTGGAAGATGTGCTCAAGGTATCGTGTCTGATTCGGGCCTGAGGGTAGGCGAGGAGAGTACTCTAAGAAAGAGCTGGTTTGAGACTTTCTGGGCAGTTCAGTGTGTGTGTTAGACCATGACAAAAACCAGCGTCTCCTGCAGTTGTGATGCTGAGGCGAGGCCAAGAGCTGCACAGAATAACCTCGCATGCAGCGCTGCACTGACGGGACCGCAGCTTTATGCTGGATACCAGAGGCACTGCCTGAATCCATTCAAGCATTCTCACCCCAAAACGTTCTGCGAGATGGCAGTGAGCTCTTGCTGGTTGTTTTTTCCCCGATGTCTTTCTGGTGTGCCAGAGGAAGAAGAGTCTGAGCGGGTGGGCTGGTAGCCAGGAGTCTCCGTGGTGCTCTCATATCCTCTTCCTCCTCTGCAGCAAGACTTTGAGCATTGCTAAATTGCGCGGCTTTTGCAGGACCGTTGTGTCTGGGTGTACTGTCAGAGCAGCTTCAGGACTCGGGCTGTGATCGTAGAGCAGGCAGCGTGGCGGGCAGGAGGTCCTAGTCAGGAGTACCACTGGCCTGGCACGCGTTGCCTCGGGCTGTCAATCCCGGTCTGAGATGACGCCGCTCACCTTCCAGCGTCAGAGTTGTGCCGCTGGTCAGAGGGAAGGACGGATTGCGGGGAATCCTGCAAGTGCTGAGTCTTCAGAGGATGCCTGAGCTCTCCTCCTAGGCTTGTCACTGGTCCCCCTCTTCTCAGTGCCTCTGTGCCTCAGTTTCCTTCCTGTAGAGCGTGGATAACATGGCTCATACTGAGCGCAGCGTTACCTCTGTGGGAGGGAGAACCTGCTGGGAGCCGCTCTCCCTGCCTCCGAGGTCTGCAGAGGGCAGCCTGAGCCAGGGTGCTGGAGCTGGAAGCCTTTCTACAGCTCCTGCAGCATTAACCCCTCGTGGAGGGATGGGCGGCAGCCAGCTCTTGTGTTGGGCCAAAATGCTTCCGAATGAGTGACCTGGAAAAGAGGGCACTCGAGGTATCGGCAAGCAGCCGGCTGTGCTGGCCCTGCAGCGAGGGCAGCTTGGCAGGGCCCCCGGCTTGTCGCTCGGTGGTTGTGCAGCCGGTGGGCAGCGAGGCGTTCGCAGTGGACGCTCTGAAGCGAGCAGATTCGGTGCGGCTCTGAGGCTGCTGAGCTGTCGCCGGGGTGAAAAAGAGAGCGAAGGTGAGCTCGGAGGCATCGCAGAGCCGCGGGGAGAGGTGGGAGAGCTGGCGCAGTTATCGTGGTGGCTGCTGTGAGGAAGCAGAGAGCGCGTGGGTACGGGGAAAGGAGGGTGGGCAGCAGCTCAGCCACAGGGGAGATGCTGTTACTGGCTGCGTCCCCACCTCAGGTGTCCCAGAAAGGGGGGGGACGCTGCTGCTGGTCCCCATGGGGTGTCCCCAGTAGTTCATCTTCCCCTGCTGATATCTGTTGGGCGCTAAAGGCATTACAGTCTGTCTAGTTCCATTGGACAAGTAAGGTAAATTGATAACGATAAGTAAGGAAAAATGAGTATCCTGTTTGGCAGGGACCATTCTGAGCCGAACCCCATGACCCGTGGGTTTCCGTGTGCATGAAGTTAATTTTTAAACTGTGGGTGGGTAATCCTTCAGCAGCTGCTGCTGGGTGTCCAGCCACCTCCTCCGGAGCTGCTCTTGGTGCAGGACGGTACCTGGAGGCAGCGGTGGGGCCTCAGAGCTGGTCTCTGTGCCCGGCTGCCGAAGCAGGAGGGATTGCTGAAGCTCAGGAGCTCTCCCAGCCCTGATCGGGGGATGGGGGATGGGGAGGGTTCAGGAAAATGGAAGTAAACTCGGGTCTCATCAGAGAAATGCTCTGGCTTTGCCAGTAACAGACCACCTTCTGTGTTGGAGGAAGTGTCTTGTGGGCAGGACGGTGCAGGTTTAGCACCTTCTGTGGAGCTCCTTCCTGCAAGGGGTCACTTGGAGCAACAAGCAGGGTATTCAGCAGCGTAGATCTTGGCTCTGGCGTTTGGGGGAGAAGTGGGGTCCGTTCTTGTGCTCCCTGTGAAGGAACAGGGCTTTTTGTGGAGGCGCCTCTTCTAAAACCTTCCCTCGTAGCTCCTTTTTCTGCCGTTCCCACCAGTATCACCAGTGCCACGCTGCAGGCTTCGCTGCCTGCCCTGACAGCAGCCCAGCTTTCTGCTGCGCGTTCCAACCCAGAAGGACATCTCCAGCCCAGGAATTCAATTTTAAGAAGCTGGTGACTTGCTTACTGGCATGCCCCTAGGCGGGCTAAGCTCTTAAATGCTGTGATTGTTGTAGTATTTTGCGTAGTAATGATCTGTTGTAACTAGCTGGCAGGCAGAGACCAGTCTGGAGGGCTGCTCTGTGGCTGCCGTTCACAATGCGAGTGCTGGGGGAGTTTAAGGCGGATCCCTCCTTAATGGCATAGCGCTGGAGGCCTGACAGCAGCCAGATTAGTGACGGAGACTCCAGCCTGCGGATTTGTGGGGGTTTCTTGCCTAGCAAGTGTCATTTGATGCTGAGTGAGAAACCATCCTTGGGGCTTCATCAAGGAGGCTTTGTGTACAAAAGGTTCTGGTTAGGAAGAATGGCTCCGCGGGGATTAGCACAGGAAAAAAAGATCTGTTTGCATCAATACAGCAGGGCAGAACGTTATCAGGACAATCTCCCTCCTGGCCCTCCTACCTGGGTTGTCACACCGCCTCGAGCAGGCAAAAGCTCTTTGGTCTGTCCCCAGGGCACTGCCAGCCCTGGAGCAGGGGATTGCTCTCCAGCTGCAGAGGTCAGAGGTGTGGGGAGAGCTCTGGTGTGAAGGGACGGCATCTTCTGAGCAGGTAGTTCACCAGCTGACACAGCTGGAAGTCGCTTGGAGAACTCATGAAAAGACTTTATTTCCCTGCCACCCCCCTTTTTTTAAAGCTAAAAGCTATGGAGGGAGGTAGAGCCTGCTAAAATGAGGACCTGGACACAACAACCCTGAGTAAACCCTGAGTCCAGCTGGGCAAGACTTGGTATTTAACCATTTTCTAGACCGAGTTTTCCCAGCATTATGGCTTCGACTGAAAGCATCCTACCTGGCTGTTAGTTTTGGAGAATTCCTTTGAAAGGATTCAAAAGGAAACGCAATGTCGCAAGACTTCTGTGAGTGTTTTTCCTGTGCCCTGTGGGCAGCAAGGTGGGACCTGCCTGCGGTGAGCTGGTAACAGTGGCTTGCCTGGGAAGGGGGTGCTGGTTTCGTGGAGGAGGGTGTTGACAGTGATTCGGGAGGGTGCTGCTTGAGATGGAGGAGAGGAGCATGGCCCTACAGCCTCCTCAAAGCCCCTACAACCCACTTGCTCAGCTCAGCACGCGTCAGCCCAGCTGCCCTGCTAAGGACTGATCTCTGTATTTGAGATTTGGCTCTAGGTGCAGTATTTCCATAAAGATTTGCTAATTCAAAGGTGCCTGTTGCATCTCTCTGTAACGCAAGACCTTACCCCTAAGCAGCAGACTTCTGAATAGCTGGCTGCAGTGTTCCTGTGGCTTGGAGCCCTGCTGTGGTTAAGCAAATGCTAGGAGAAAGGTGGTGCTGAAGGCTGCTTTTAATACAGAATATGGCATAATCAGGGAAAACAGGCTCCAGACTGAAAGGAACAGAGGGTGAAAACCCTCTGCCATCCTCCCTGGCAGCAGCCGTTCTGCGCACAGACGTGCTTTCTGTCCTTCCCTTTGCCTTCCCTCTGCTCCACGCAGGTGTTTGACTCTCCTCCCTGTGCCCTTCTCTCCGTAGGTGTATGTGGTTGGAAATGACAGCTCGAGCCTGCTGCTGGGATCCTTACAGTCAGTCCTGGGAGTGGTTTTTTCCCTCTATTCCTTCGCCAAGCAGAATGTGTCATACTTACGGTAAGGAAGGATTGTGCGCAGCCTCTTCTGGGGTTTCATCTTCTCCGTTCTGCCCACCTCCAAAGGACGTGCTCTATGTGGGCACGTACAGAAGCCGAGACCAATTTTCTCATCCTGAAGAGCTCTCATTAAAGTAGGCAGTAACTGCAGGCGTAGGCACGGTACACGACCTTACTGGCAGACCTGTGCCCGAGGAAGCAGTTCTTGGGTTAGTTTTTGTCTTCCCTGAAGCTAAAATGTTTGTTGTAGAGGCAAGCTTGCCCTGTGGGAGCTTTGGGAGCGCAGGTTAACTCTTAGTGCCCGCCTAGGAGCAGGGATTGTGATTGTTTGTGGATGGAGATGGCGACGCTGGGACCTGGCTGGGTGTCGGAGGGATCTGTGTACCAGGGATCTAGAAACAGGATAAAAACTGGATAAAACGGCTTGAGCGCTGGCTCTTGGAAATACAAGAGCATTCCTCTCCTGTCTGGGATCACTCTGTTCTGATACGTGCAGGACCTGCCTCTCGGCAGCTGTCCCTCGCGCTGTGCCCAGCTCCCCCACGACTGGTGTACGATGGTGAGCACCACGTGTGTCAGTCGTGGTGGCAGGGACAGTGGCGACAAGGTGCTGGCTGTCCTCTCTCCTTTCTCCTCCTGGGCTTTCCCCGGGCTGCCCCGAGTTTGGGCCAGCCTAGTAAATACACTCCTGGTGGGTTTACACTTTGCTTTGGTGATACTGGCATGTGGGTACTGCAGGCTTTCCCTAAAAGGTCTGTGTAGACATGGCCTCTGCTATTATTAAAGACATCGTTAATCACTTCAAAGAGTAACGAATGTTGTGGCAAGTTCGTAGAACAAGCCAAGTTAACACTGCTGCTGGGTGAACAGAGTCGCTGCTCGCTTCTCTCTTTGCAAAGGAATTTGGCAGGGGTAACTAAAACCATAGCTCCCTGGAAGTGTTCGAGTTTCCACACCTCTGGCAGAGCACAGCACTGCTCCTCCACCTCATTAACCTGCATCTTTCCTTGGCAGGGCTTCCCACGCCACCTTACAGTGCTCCCCGTCTCCTTCCTCCTCTTCCTTGGCACAGCGCGCAGCTCTGTGCTTTGTCACGTTGGCGTGAAGCACCAGGCACGGCGTGCGGAGGCTGCGTGGAAGTGGCTGTCCTTGTACAGACACGCTGTTCAAACAGTGCTCCCTTCCTCGCTGGGCTCAACTCTTGAAGGACCCAAATCCTTCCATCTGGGAACGCCAGAAGGACAGGATGTGCTGCTGATCCCCTTATAAACTGGCACAAATGCTTTCAGCTGCCGGAGCCGTCAGCCAGAGCATCCCGAGGAGTGCCCGTGGTCGCTCCAGAGCACCCTTCTCTTTTCCCTCGCCCCGAGACGCGTGGTCCCGTTGCGGTGCTGGTGTGCGGGGAGGGGTGCAGCGGGCAGAGCGAGGTCACCACTGCTTTCTCTCTCCTTGCCAGCTCCCCATGCCAGGAGATCCTGCTGTGGTTCTTGGAGAAGTCAGAGCGAGAGGTGTCGCTGGCGGTGCTGGAAGGCTTTGCCGGGCTGAACAGCAGCGTGAGCGCCCTCCACCCGCGGTGCCGGTTCCACGCGGGCAGCGAGGGTGGTGCCACCATCGCGGTGGAGGAGACCATCAGGTGAGTGCCGTTGGGGCAGTGCCAGGCGTGGAGGCCAGTCCCCAGGCATCAATCAGCACGTAGGGCTTTTCACGGCATGCCTGGCAGAGAGAGCCCAGGCGAGCGTGGGGCTGCCGGTGCCATCCCACCACGGTCTCGTCCCCCCAGCCGCCCAGATAGCCGGCTGTCTGCGCCAAGCTCGGGCAGGTGATGCTTCCACACAGCTTCTGGCTTCCCTGTGCATGGCACAGAGCTCTGACTTTCAGCCCTGAAAAGCAGCACGCTCTGTCTGAGCATTAGTGTGCGCTCTCTGCGTGCTTTTCCTGAGTCCCGAGTCCTGCCTGCGGGGCATCTGGGAATGGGACATGCTTCTTCAGTCCCAACACTCCCCAAATTCAAATTCCACCCTCCAGCCTGAGCCTGTCTCGTGGCAGATCGCGGCTGCGTGGAGTAAGTGGAATCCCTCGGGCGCAGGTGGCACCGTCGCAGCAAGGACTCTAGCGATGCCAGCGTTGCGGAGCCAGCGACTGAACTCCCCTCCTGCTCTTGCAGATGGTCTCTGCAAGTAGAGGCAGAGCGTGGCCATGTGGGGAATAAACTGCAGCCATTAGACTCCAGCCACGCAAACTGGGACTGTTCAGCAGCCTGACATTTGGTTTAAAGAGGGGTAGCTGTTAGTTGGCAGGTACGAGCCCGAGGCAGTGCTATCGAGCAGGCGGAGCGCGCAGCTCCTGCCCAGGAGTGTCCGTGGGGTGGGTTGTGCCGGGAGCTGTGTGCACCCGTAACAAAACCCCATACAAATACGCTTGGTTTGGTTTCATTTCAATCTGTTCCTGACCTGAATTAAAAGAAGGTCTGCCCTGGGGTCTGCACTGGTTAAACTGGGTATACTTTAAAATTATTCCGTAACGGCCATGGCTCTGCCTGTGTCTGTCCTACTTTTATGGCTATGACCGCTGCATGAATTAGCCAGCGCTAATCCTGTTCTTTATAGGATGGCTGGGTTAAACGTGTGTTTTGCACTCATAGTTTCTGTTAATGTTAACCTGCATTCATTAAAGGAATAATCAACAAACTGAGTGCGTGATCACGTAGACCAAATGAACTGAGCAAATAGTTTGGCTCAGCTACCTCCAGGCTTCCGCTTTCTGGTAGTGCTGTGAAGGAAGGTTTCCAAGAGAAGGCAGAAGCGGGGTTTCACCTTGCCCTGGCGTAGTTTAGAGCCAGCCCTGGAGGGGGTCTGGGTACGTTCGTGTTGGTGACGCAGTGACCTGTTTCAGCGATGAAGATGAGGCCCTTTACCAGAAGGTTTCCTCGGAGCAGTGCCGTGTGGAGAACTTGGTGGAGCTCTTGTCTCACTGCCAGGAGAGTGGTCTAGCCGGAGACTTCTTCATCCGCTGCCTGAAGGTAAGGGCAGGCAGGTCTCTGGTTGGGGCACATCTGCAGGAACGGTTTCCCTGGGCCGAGCGGTCTGCGCGGCGGATGGCAAAGGAGACCGATCGTCCCCTTATGTGCCTTGGGAGCACTGAGCTGGGGTACGGCACGCGGTGGAGCAGTCCTGCTTGTGTGCCGGGCAGGAGAGCCTAGGAGAGGGAGGCAGCCCCGGTCCCTGAAGGGGTTAACCCTTGTTCCCCCCGGACTTTTTTGACAACAGGAGCGTGTCTGAAGTTTAATGGTGTGTTTGAGGCTGCGAATAATCCCTGTTGCTTCCTTGGCTCTAGCGGAGAAGCCCCAGCACCAGCTCCCTTTGATCCTGCTCGAAGCCCCTGCAGTTCCCTCCTGGCCTTGCCTGGGCTGGGCTTTCTGTGCCCTTGCTGGCAGGTGGAGCCCCAGCCCGTAGTCACACGGGGTTTGCAGCGTCCCGGGTGTAGGGATGCTGCTGTGATACAGGTGGGACACCCAGGAGCTGTGGGCAGCCCTCGGAGACCTTGATGTACCGAGTGGCAAGTCTTGGTCGCGTGAGGAGTCAACACGAGCTCTGCAAAGGGGCCGGGTGCCTTTGTGAGCAGCCGCTGCCAAAAGCAAGGCTGCAAGCAGAGCCCCAGCAAGCCTCACAGCCCAGAGGATGGTTGGCGCTAGGAGCAGTGCTCGGTGGTGCTCTGTGCGGTGTCCGCGGGGACGGAGGTTTGTGAGGGTTTGGCCTGGTGACAAGTGTGCGTCTGGAAGGGGACGAGGCTGGAAGAGGGGAGGTAACCGGGAACCCTTCGCAGCAGGGTGGAGGTCTGGGTAACGCGGACCTGCTGCACCCAGGATCACTGGCACGGTGACCGCAGTGTTCCTGGCGCTGATGTGCCTCTATTTCACCCTTGCCTCTCCATGCCCTGTGCTTCCTTCCCGGCAGGCGCTGACTTGCGTGGCTGCGGAGGACGAGGCGGCTTCGAACTCGGCTGCGGTGCCTGGAGGGAGTCTCCTGGAGCTGGAGCAGTACCACGCCGGGCAGAGGAGGAAGCTGCTGGTCCTGCAGCTCGTGGCCACGCTGTGCGAGAGCGTCTCGGACACCGTGTTCACAGACGTTGCTCAGGTTGGTCATGGCAAAGCCCTGGGGGATCGGCGGCTGGAGCGCGTGGCTGACCGAGCTCTGGGCCGCTGGGCTCTAAGGAGAAAATGGCTAAGAAACAGCTGGAGAAAGCTAGAGCATCCCCAGGAAAAGCAGTTTATTGATTCAGTTGCAAGTGTCTCAACAAGACACCGTCCTATGCAGTGCCAGCAGGAAGGAGAGAGTCAGCTGCAGAGACAGGAGGGAGCAGCCCGGCAGACATCTTCGTATTTGTGTCCATGGTTGTGTATTAAAAGCCAAGAGAGCAGTCTGTGTGTTAACCAGAACTCTGACTTACCAGCTTCTCATCTTTATTTTGAGCAAAACTTATTCCCAAGTTTAACAAAGCTTAAAGACATCTGTACCTGACAGACCTTGTCCGCCAGTGCTTGCTGCCTATCCATGGTGTTGGTGCCTGGTTTTTCTGGCACGTCTCGGCAGCCACCTCCGGGAGCTGCGGTAGCTGGGCTGCCGGCCGGATGAATGCGGCACGGCACCGCTGCCGCGTCCTGCTCGCCCCTTCTCCGAATAGGCAATTCGTGGTGTCTCTCTGGTTTCTGCTGCTGGGACGCTCGCGCCGGGTGGTGTGTCCAGTCATCAGGGTTGGTGTAACTGTGCTCATACGGTCGGCGCTTGTCCATGTCTTCATGAACGGGCAGCCGCAAAATTTATTAAATATTGTAATTTCGAAGGCCAGCTGGGGCTCCGCGGACCTGGTACCAAAAAGAATTGTTAAAATACGGTGCTTCTGTCCGCCCTGAGCCCGCGCTGCGGCAGCGCTGAGGGGGGTCGGCTGTCCTGCGCTGTGCCAGGTTGGGAAGGCGGTTGGGTGCCGCGGGCAGCCCGGTATTCCCCAGCTGATCGGTGTATTTGAACTTCCTCATCCTGGGTTATTTTTTATATATATATATTTTTATTTTTTTTTTTTAAAAACCTCAGTGACCTGGTTATGCCAGTTAACTGTGACTGGCTTGAGCAGAGGCGGTCGCTGCTAGCACAGGTTTCCTCACTTTTTCTCTCTGGGACAAAGGAGTCTTTGTGTGCGCTCTGCAGTGACAGAGGGGACCCAGCCGGTGTCATTGTGGCGCCCGCCGGTGCGGTGCGGCGCGGCAGCCAGCGCTGCTTTGTCCTCACCTGCCTCTCCATCGCACCCACCCACGCGGGACCGGCTCCGCTCCCTGGGTCAGAAAGTTGGGGTGGGAAATGGGGAAGGATTTGGCCAGGTTTCTGGGTCCAGCCAGGAGTCTAGTGTATAAAAAGGAACAACCGCCAAAAAAGAAACCCAGACAAAAAAGCCATTATACTTCCACCTGGGGGTTGTGTTTCAGGGAGGGCTCCCTCGCGTTGGGACAGGCAGTTGCAGAGCTGTTTCTAAGCAGGTTCTGCAGCACAGGGTTCCTCCGGGGCGTTCTTGCTGTGGGCACTCTGGTGCTTGGCTTTGTGCTTAATGAGGTCGGAGCAAGCGGGATCCGCCTTCCCAAAGCCAGACCCCAGGAAGGGCAGCAGCTGTGGACCCCTTCGGCTGCACAATTTGTTTTAATTTACATTTCCCTCCCCTCACAACCAAGTTTCATGAGATTGACTTGATTTCCTTGATACGCCAAGGATGCTCTCCTCTTGCATGAGACAGAAACGTGCCGCAGTGTTTTATTTTTCAAGCTTTTTTCCCCTTCCAGATTAAGGTTTTTTTCCTTCTAGATTAGTGGGGTTTTTTTAACTTTTTGTTTTTCTCAGTAGCTATCTACTGATAGATTATTTATTCATGATGTTCCTATTTTTTGCATTAAATATAATTTCAACCCGTTCAGCTTGTGTTGTCACTGTTTCATGAGAGCAGGTGTTCTGACACTTGTTTTTACTTTCTTGCTGTTTGACGGCAGTTCTTTTCTGAACTAATCAGCCCAGAAGATACCTAAGCCTTTTCCGCAGCCCCTCCCAGCCAGCCTTCCTCCTTCCTCGCTGCATTCGGGATGTGCTTAACGAAGCTGGCAGTCATCAGCTCTCCTGCTGATGAGGAGACTCGTTGCCTGCACCCAGTGCCTATGCCCTGGGGGCTGGAAATGTGGGGTTTGGTGCAATAGTACCTTGTTGCCCTTATACTTTGTTTTCCAAAACAGGAGCAAAATAGTTCCTCTTCTTTTGCAACGCGCCTGTTACATAGGAACGACCCCGATCCAGCCCCTTCCCGGCACAGCCAGGTGCCCAGGTGCCACCGCAGCCGGCGAGCTCGCCCCGAGCCGTGCGGTGCCAGCGTGGAGAAAATAAACTCACTGACTTCAAGCTCCGTTAGAAAGGCAGGAAGCCTGTGGGATCAGAGGTGTCAGTGCCACGTGTTGGGAAGGCCAGTGCCAGCCAGGCGGGATCAGTATGGGCTTGGGGGGGCGAAGTATTGTGAGAAAGTCACAAAATAAATGACACACGTGGTAAATGGCCCGGTTCGAGTGTCGGCTGTGTGGGGGTAAATGGTGTCTGATACTGGGGAGCTGTGGGGCAGCCAGACTGGGCAAGGGCAGGTGGCTGGGAAGGGGCTGTGCTCTTCCCCAGAGCTTGCCGGGGCTGCAGGCAGGCGTGATTTTTGTTGCAATGAAGTTTATCTGAGCCGTGCTAACTCCCCGCTCAACTCTGTGTCTGGCCGTCGCTGCCGTGCCGTGTGCCGGCTTGTCTGCAGCCCCGGTGCCTTCCCGGAGCCATGTGCGCGCTTTAGCTCTCGCTGTCTCTGCATCTACTTGAATTTTCCAAGGCCAAGCCTCTCTCCAGCACAATTTCATACAAACCCTTCGTGTTTCCCTGTTGTTGTCACCACCCTGACCTTCCCTCTCAGACCCATCCTGGCTGGCTTCCCAGCTCCCATCCCGCTGCGGCAGAGCAGGGACAGGAGGGGCTGGGGTCTCTTCCCCTGCTCCTGCAGCCCCCGAGGGGGCTTCTGCTGCCGAGAGCAGCCACCGCGGTTTAACCATCGCCTTGTCCCGGGGCTGTGGTGGATGGCCAGCGTGAGCTTGCCCAGCTGGAGCCCGGTGGCTGCGGTCGCTGATGAACCGGGCTGTCTGGCTCAGCTATCCTCCCAGCCCTGCTCCCAAAATCTTTGCCCACCGGTTCAGGCAGCCCAGCGTGGGGCTGGGGGCTGTGACCCTGGGAAATCAGCCTGTCCGTGCTGCTGCCGGAGGGGTGGGCAGCGGTTCAGGGGCTCCGGCACCCCCGCAGCCGGCTCGGGAGCCCCAGCTCCCTCCTGCATCCCCGGTGCACCAGCGGCCCAGCCGTCTCCCAGCTCACCGGGGCTCCCCGGTGCTGCCGAGCCTGCTCACCCCCCAGGCAGGGGGATGGCAAAGGAGCTGGGAAGGCAACTGGGATGGATTTGAGAGGGAAGGTCGGGGTGGTGACAATGACAGGGAAACACGACGGGTTCGTACGAAATTGTGATGGAGAAAGGCTTGGGCTTGGAAAATTCAAACAGACGCAGAGGCAGCGAGAGCTAAAGAGCATGCGGCGCCGGGAGGGCACCCCGAGGTACGGGCAGGCAGCGGCAGCCTCCCGGGAGCACCCTGGGGATCCCCCCTCCTAACTGCTCTTCCCCGCGCTCTCCGCTGGCAGGTGGAGGAATTCGTGGCAGCCACGCTGCAGCGGGCCTGCGTCAGCCCGGCGCGGGGCCCCGGCGCGGCGGCGGAGGCGCAGACCCTCGCCATGGCCATGGGGCTCGTGGCCGCCATGCTCGGCGGAGCCGTCCAGGTGAGGGGGCGAAGCCGGGGTGCTCGGGGTGCGGGGAAGGGGGAGACCGGGCACCGTCCCGCTGCGCCCAGCTGAGGGGTGCCGCAGCCGGTGCTCCGGGGTCTGGGTGCTCCCTGGGTTGGGGTCCCTGTTCAGTCCCAGTGTGTATATGTATATATATAAATATATTATTTTTCCTCGGAGCGGTGCCGGGGCGCTGGCCAAGGGTTTGATCCCAGCAGGGTACCCCTGAGAGCCCGGTTAATTAATTTATAATCCAAAATCTGCTTCCGAGAAGGCGCTGACAGAGCAGTGCAGTCATGTACAGCATCTTTAAATACTGCATCCCCTGCATCCCTACGCATCCACGGGCTCTGTCTCCAGAACGCAATGAAATTCCCGGTGTGGGCTGTACCGTTCTTGAAAATCCTCTGTAAAACCGGTGCATCACTCGGTTACCCCGTTACACGGTGTCGGCTGACCTGCCGTCGGGGAGCCATCGCCCGTTTGTTAGTGCGCTGCAGTCGCTCCGGCTTGCACTTACATCACTTGAGCTGCCGGGGTTGCTTCATCCCCGGACTCGCCCAAAGGAAAACCCAACTGTTAACAGAAAAAGATAATTTATTGTGTCTTATTGCTAAATTCCTAACATTGGGAAAAGAACATTATTTAGTTGGAGAAAACTTAAAACCAGAGTCTTGTGGCTCTAATGGGCCCCCTCCCAGGCGAGCTGCTGCTCCCGCTCCAGCGTTAATGGGAGCAACCTAACTCGGCAAATTGAATGCCAAAGGTTTCGGAGGCAGCTGCAGAGCTGTTTGGGTGTCAATGGCCAAGGGTTTTTTACACAGTTATCCAAAAGCTCCCCAAAGTCTCTGCTAAAGCATCGCTTTTCAGGTCTTCACAGCCCAGATTTTGCTGTAGCAGTTAAATCCAGGTGAGGGCAGGAACTTCTCCCCCTCGGGCGCTGCAGCCTTGGGACAGGTCGCAGCTACCTTGCCCGAGGGTCCCGCACGGACGCCGCTCTCCTTTGGGCTCTTCCCCTTCCCACCTTCTCCTGCAGCACCTCGGGGCCGGGCCGGCGCGGTGGCGGCTGTTGCCGGCGTCCGCCCTGCCAGAGATGCCGCAGCTGGGATCAGCGCTGGGGCCACGGGGCATCGCTGTCGAGAGGAGCTCGTGGCGCTTGGAGCCCGGCTTGTGGGGTGGGGATGGAGGGCGGCTGGCTTGCCGCTGCCATGGGGCTAGAAAATGGCCTCTGGGGCTCAGGCACTTCTGGACGGACTGCCTGCCTGCCTGCCTGCCTGCCTGCCTGCCTGCCTTGCCAGGAGCATCCCGGGGAGCGAACCTCCATTGCGGCGGTGCTAGCGCTGCTTCTTTTCCCCCCCCCCGCAGCTGCAATCCAGCGACTTCGCCGTGCTGAAGCGGCTGGTGCCGTTGCTGGAGGAGCTCTCCCGCACCTACCCCGAGCCCCTCACCCAGGAGCTGGCCGCGGACCTGCGCATCGCCATCTGCACCCACGGGGCCTTCTCCCCCGGGACAGTGGGTGCTGCTGCCGACGGCGTGCTGGGGAAGAAGCCGGGGACGGGAGCGCAGAGCCCTGCCGACATCCCCGGCGCTGCCCCAAGCCCGGGGGGTGACCGGGCACCGCCACGGCACAGCTGCGGCAGCCCCTTGGCTCCCAGGGAGAGGAGCGAAGAGCAGTGCCATGAGCCCGGCGCCGCGGGTCCTGCTCCAGCTCCGTGTGCCGACGGCCCGGCCTCGGCTGGGCTCCAGGAGCTCCTGGTATCAGCCTACGACCCCCAGCCCCCGGCCGGGCAGCCGCCCTGCGCCGCCTCGCCAGCCTGATCACGCAGCGGGATCCGGAGGCGCTTCGGCTTCAGGAGAAACTCCTGCAGGTACCAGGCTCCCACCGTGGTCCCCGGCAGAGCTGGGGCTGAGCGTGCTGGCGGGCTGGGGACAGTCCGTATTACTGGAGCCCTCCGACCTTGCCATCCCTGTTGGCTGAAGGCACCAGGCGAGAGGGACCAGGGCTGCCACCATGCGCTGCCGGCCCGGCACGGGGCCGCTGCCAACGGCGCTCCTCCTTCCTCGCAGGTATTCCTGGAGAACGTGCAGCACGAGGACGCCTTCGTCTACCTCTCGGCCATCCAAGGTGAGCGATGCCCGGCCGGGGCAAGCGCTGGTGCTTCGTAGGAGAAGGTTTTGTGCTGGCGGGGGGCTTTGGGCAGTGAGAGCAAAAAGCAGCGGCGCTGCAGTCGGGCTGGGGGCTCAGCATCTCCTGCCGCCCTGGACCGTGTCTTGGTGCCGTTCGGTCGAGCCTGGAGCCGCATGCGGGCTCTGCGCCGCGCTCCTGAAGCCGGCAGGCTTCACCTCCCAGTTGTGCTTACTCAGTAAGTAATTAATTCATTTACCCTCCGACTGAACTGCTGATCTGCCCAGACCTCAAGCGCCTCCTCGCTGGAGCCGGAGCCTGAGGCAAGGGCACCCCGGGCAGGTTCACCCTCGGGGCGTCCCCCGGCCAGAGGACACCCAGGAGCCGGTCACCGTCCCCGTGCCAGGTCCGTGACGCCGGCCTGGGGCTGCAGTTTCAGTGCGGTGTGGGCACAGCCCCGGCACCCTGGCCCTGCACCCGGCTGACGTTTTGGCTTGCGGGTGCGTTCAGCTGAGGCTGGCAGAGGAGCTGGGGCCGTGGGGACCCACTGGTGCTCCCTCGGGGCTCTGCCACGTCCATCCCCATGGCCAAGGTGGTAACTACCAACCGGTGCCGGCCAGCCGCGTGGATATGGAACCACGGAAGCATTTTCCGGGTCGGTTCCCTGATCCATCGCATCTCATGCCCTCACAAATCATTGCCCCTGCTGAGAGGGGAGAGCAGCGGCAGGCATGCACCCAGCCCCGGTGCTGGTCCCGGCCACGCAGGCAGGAGCTGGAGGGCAGCGGGGAGCAGGCAGCGGGTTGGCAGGAGAGCAACGTGCCACTCTGCTCGCTGCTGGCTGCCCCCTCCCCGCGCCGGGCTGCTGCTGGGGGCACCGAGTGCCGTCACTGCTCATGCCGCTTCCCAGGAAACCCTCGGGTCTGCACTTGCTCCGGCACGCTTGGTGCAGCCCTGCGGCACCGGGCTGCCCGTCGGGATTTGCAGGCAGGTGCCTCCACACCTGGGATAACGCGGGCGTCCTGTGCGACGGCTGCGACGGCGGGTGGCAATGCACCGGGTTACACGGAAGGAAGGTGCCATTCCCATGGCCCAAGGCGATACCGGCGCCGCCGGGAGCCCTGGCTGCCGTTGGGTAGGTAACCTTCAGCAGCAGCTGGAGAAGGAGCTTATCACCGTGCTTCCCTCTGCCTGTACGGTCTTGAGTGGGACGGGTTTGTCCTTGCCCTGCAGGTGAAACACAAATGCTTCAACCGTCCCCGGGTGGTTAATACACCCCGTGCAGCTGCCTCCGTGTTTCGCAGCCCGGCTGTGGCTGTGATTAACCCTGACGCGGTTCCTTGCAGCGGTGACTCACCCAGCTCATGCCGCGCTGGCAGCGGTACCTGCGGCGTGCCGTGCGCGGTGCTGGTGACTGTGCCAGGCGGGTTCCCCGCTGCCCTGGTCGGGCTCCTCGCTGCCCTGGTCAGGCTCCCCGCCGACAGCGGCCGGGCTTGACTGCCAGCCGGCCGTGCTGGGGCTGGGACCAGAACTAGCTGTCGCGGCACTGCTGGTTATCACAGAGCCGGGCTCCGGTGAGGTGATGCCGGAGGAGAGGTTGCTGCCCCACCAGACGTGCCCGGGCTTGCAGAGGGTAACCCACGCCGGGCACCCTCCGATAACCGGGGAACGAGGTTGGAGGTGAAGGCGGCTGCTCCTGGAGGGCAGGGGAGCTGGGGCTCACCGTGACTCAGCGCTTGGCACTGCCGGGACAGCCTCTGCCGCTCGCCCTTTCCCTGGAGAGCAGCTGCCTTTCCCCATCGGAGAGGCACCCGCTGCCTGGGGAGCCCGGCGCTGCTAGAGCCCTGCCCGGCACTTGCCACCAGCCTGCATCTCTAAAGGGATGGCGAAGCCAGCGCAGCCCCGCGGTGTAGCCTGGCACGCGTCCCATGTCCGGGTCTGACCCCTCTTCATCCCCGGGGAGACGTGGCAGGCGCAGGGCGTGCTCGGGCTCTGGCTCCCAGCCTGGGCCCGGCAAACCCAGGAGCTTCGTGGAGCCCCGGGCAGGGACGAGGACACACCAGCAGCGTGTGCCGGATGGCCGGGAGCTGGGAGCAGCGACCAGACGCTGCGCCCAAGCATCGCCGCCTGCGGTACCCGGCTGCCCCAACGCTGGGCCAGCCCGGGGCGAGCCCCGCGGCGCCTGACGGCCGGCGTGCTGAGTCGATGCTCTGTCGATGAACGTTAACCAGCAGCAATTAGTGGGCACCTGCTGCCAACTGCTAAATTATTTATTTTTCAGCTTGGCGCCCAACCAGACCCGGCGCTGGGCTGCCCCGGCGCTGCGACTTTGCGCGGAGGGGCTGCGGGATGTGCCGCGGGGCCGGGGTGGTGCAGGGGGTCCCATGGGTGACGGCTGCGCCCGCCGCACCGAGGGCGCCGGGGCGGCACAGCCACCGGCAGTTCCTCTGCCAAGGGTGGTGGCACGTGCCATCCTTGTGCCTGGCCCTGACTCGCGCTTTCCTCTCGCTCTCCCCCCAGGCGTTGCCCTGCTCTCCAGCGAGTACCCGGAGCGGATCCTGCCCGTCCTGCTGGCGCGGTACGAGTGCCCGGCGCAGGGCACGGAGGACGCCGCGGCCGCCATCACCAGGATGAAGCTGGGCGAGGTGCTGATGCGTGTCACCACGGCACTGGGTGAGTCCACAGCCGCATCCGTGAGCACGGCAGAGCTGGCTGCTGCTGGCGGCCGCAGCACTGCTCGGCCCCTCGCTGCTCTCTGCCGTGCCGCCAGGTCCGAGGGGTAAAAGCCCACGGGGGCTTTTTGTTGTCCGAAGGTGAGAACCAGCTCCCACGGCCCCGCCGCAGGGGGGGTCTGGAAGCTGAAGGGTGGCTGGCCGGGGTTTGCCGGCGGGCAGGAGCGTGGCAGCGGATCCTGACAGCAGCCCACTGTCCCCTCAACCGGCAGCGCTGGGCTCAGAGGCTGCCGGGAAGCGCCCGGACACGCAGGGCTGAGGGGTAAAAGCTGGATGAGGCCTTTCCGGCAGCCACTGTTGGGACACGTCTTAAAACACCTCATCTTATTCCCCGGCAGAGGCCGGGCCAGCGAGAGCGCACAGCCGGAGCTCTCCGCGGCCAGGGAAGGCGGCAGCCGGTGTCCCCGCTGCCGAGGCAGCTGGGCAGGGGTTCCCGGTCACCGGCCGGGTGCTTCGTTCCCCGATCGGCTGTGGCAGAGCCGACCTCCTCCTGCAGAGCCCGGACCACCCGAGCCCCGGGGCTGGGGCTCCCCTGGGGCCCGTGCCACGTGCCGGCTGCCTGGCCTGCCGGAGCTCTCCTCCGGGGCACAGCCACCGCAGCGGCGGCGTCCCCTGGCCATGGTGGCATCCCTGAGCTCTGCCAGCTGCGAGCATCCCACCGGGGCCAGGGCTCCCTGGGCCAGGTCGTGCCGCTCCCCTGCCCTGCTGCCAGGATGGGGACGGGGCATCCGACGAGCCAGCAATGCCATCATCTCCCCGTGGAGCTCCGGCGAGCGGTGCGAGCGGCGGCAAAGCCTCTTGGTCGCTGAAGGCGCCTGGGCGATGTCCGTGCATCTGTCCCTCGCCTTGCCCGGCGCTGCAGCCGCACCGCGCTGGGTTTCCCTCGGCAGCTGCCCACGGCGCGGCTGGCAGCGGGACGGTGGGCACGGCCTCCGCTGCGGCTCTCCCCGCTCCCCGTGGTGCCTCTGCCGCGGGCAGCAACTCCGGCGCGTCCTGGCTCGCCTGCGTATTTATAGAACAAATCACATAAAGTTGTTTTTGTTGCAAAGCTGCAGGATTCAAGAGCGAGGATTTATCCGGCGCTTCCAGAAACGCTCTGCTCTGTGCAGCAGCGCTGCCGCGGTTCGGAGCTCTCCGGACCGCTGTGCCTCCCTCCTGCCCCGTCCCTGTCCCCATCCCTGTCCCCATCCCTGCCTGCCATCCCACTGGAGCGGCTTTTCCCCATCCAGGAGGGGATTTTGCAGCAGGTGCCTATCGCCCGGCAAACGGCCGGCATGGGCAGCATGGCTGGAAGAGTACGGCAGCCCCGTCCCAAGCGCGCGGCACCATTCCTCTGCCTCCAGCAACGCGGGGCCGAGCGTCGTGCAAGGGTTCATGGAGACCTTGCACCGACCCAATTAGCTTTCGCTGCAAACCCATTAAATCTGCTCCGGGTGCGCCAGCCACGGCAGGCCTTTTCCCTTCTCCATCAGGGAGCACGTGCCTTGCTTGCTGCGGGAAGGGAAACGCTTCGTGCTCTTTCTGTGGCCGTCTGGCACAGAGCTGGCGTGCTGTTGGCTTTGGAGGAGATGCATCATGCTCGGATCATCCAGCACTGCTCGGACTGCCATAATACTGACGGCTGGGGCGCAAGCACGGAGCAGGCTGCGTTCCCGAGCAAGCGTGGCCGTCCTTGGCATCACGGTGCTGCCCCGAGCTCTCCCACCCTGTGCCGCGCAGGAGCCGTCCCTGCCCCTCTGAGCACGCGGTCCTTTAGTAACAGGGAGGGCCGTGCAGGAAGAGTGAAGCTACGACGGGACGGTCCGACAGAAGGGCCCGGCTGCCTGCTGCCTTGCCTGTTCCTGCCCAGCTCTTGGCCATCGCAGGCAATATTCCCCCTCCTTGCACGCAGCCGGTGCTGCCAGGCTGTCGGCGTGCCGGCGGTGCAGGGGCTGGCCCTGAGCCCCCATGTGCAGGGTGATGGGGTCCCTCCGCTGCCCGTACGACTTATTCCTGTCCCCGCACCCCGGGGCATCCCGCCGCCTCCATCGGCTGTGGGACACCAGTGTCCGAGGAGCTTCCAGAGCTCGGGAGAGCCGGGAAACCACCGAGCTCGTGGGCCGGTGAGCCTGCCAGAGCTTTCTTTCCTCGTTACTCCCAGGCGAGTGCTGCCCGGTGCTCCCCTCGGCCGGAGCAGCCTGTGCCCGGTGGGAGCCGTGCCCGTGCCGTGGGGTGCACGGCCGCCGGCCATCCAGCTGGCACAGGAGGACCACGCGCCCAGGGCGATTGTGCATGCCGGTCACGGGCTCTGTGCGCCGACCTCTAATTAGGCGGCTCACACGTCCGCGGCGCCTGCGTCTGCTAATTGGGGTGGGGGGTTGTGCGGCTGAATTACGTGAGAATTTGGGCTTCGCGCTTCGTTTCCGTCTGCTGTATCTGCGATCACCTCTGATAAGGCCCCGCGGGAGCCGGGGGGGGGGGGGACGTGGGATGTGCCGGATGGCCCCAGACAAAGGTCTTTGCCGTGGGGTGCGTGCCGTCGGGGTTTGCCGGCGCCCCGGGGGACTGCGCCGCGGCGGCCTCATCTCTGGCACCGCGGCGGGTCCCCGCCGAGGTTCTGTCTGTGCCTCACTCAGAGCTGTGCTCGGGTCCCCGCGCTGGGCACAAGCCGTGCTCCAGATGTTGCATCCAGCTGTTCGGCGGCGCTGCAAGGAGAGGGGCCCAATCCGGCTGCTCCCAGCGGAGCCGGGGCTTTGGCAGGAAGGGGCCGTGGGTTTTTCCTTGCCCGTGACGTGCTGCGCTGCTCTCTCTTGCAGGGGACATGGTGTTCAAGTACCGGGAGCCGCTGGTCCAGGCCTTCCTGCGCGGCGCACGGGACCCCGACGGCGCGCTGCGGGCCAGCAGCCTCTCCAACCTGGGCGAGCTCTGCCGGCGCCTCGGCTTTCAGCTGGGCTCCATCATCCAGGAGGTACCGGTTCCATCCCGGCACTGCCGGCCCCTTCCCCGAGTCCCTGCCTGGGGAGCGCGGGGCCATGGCTCGTTAACGAGGGCGGTTCGTTAGCGGATGGCAGGGCCGCTGAGCGCTCGCGGCTGGGGACACAACAGCCTGGGGGGGTTCCGTAAAGGACATGAGTGATATTTGCTGATATTGCAGAGTATAAAAGCCGTTGGACCTGAAGCAAACACTCAGGAAATTCTAGCCCTGATTTTTAGGGCTAAAAGCTTTAAAATCAGCTAAAGATGTCACTTGTGCAGGGAAGCGGTAGCCCAAGGGAAGGCGGCGGTGCCTGCTCCACCCGTGGCGGTCTGCGTGCACCCACTGCCCCCACTGCAGGAGGAGACCTGGGGGCACCGTTAGTACCTGCCAGAGGCAGCTCCTCCCGCTGAATGAGACCTCGTTACCCTTCCCGTTGTCACCAGGCAGCTGATGGCTGGCGGCGGTGCCCGGCCCTCGCCCCGGCTGCAGGCTCCCGGTGAGATGCGGCTGCCGGAGCCGCCAGAGCTGTGGTCCCGGTGGGGTGAGCCCAGCTCTCGGGGATCTTCTCCCCAGAGCGTTGGGGAGGGGGCTTGCCGGGAGCCGCCGGTGTCACGGTGCGGCAGCCCTCGAGCTGGTGGGTCTGTGCCCCCGTGGGAGCCGGAGCTTCGGCCCCCAGTGCCTCCCGGAGCAGGAGGGAGGTCAGGAGACATCAGGGATGCGGTGCTCGGGCTTCTTTCCCCGGTCTCCACTCAGAGCCGCTCGGCATCGGTGGGGTACCGGCAGCGTTTGATGAGATGCCAATGCACCACACGCAGCTATTTCGGGAACACGCTAGCTCTGCTCATTCTCCCGGCTGTCACTGCCGGGGGTTTAATTAGGTTCTTTCGTCTCTGCCCGCTTTTTATAAAGCTTTCCAAGGCATCTGCGTGCCGCTCAGCCCCTGCGAGAGGGAGGGCTGCTTGCTGCCCCGCGCCCCGCAAAAAGCAAATCCCCCCCCAGTTGGGTGCCGGCAGGGGAACACGTGGCTGCCCCAGGCTGGGTGCAGGGGTCCCATCCTCATCCTCCGGCCCCGGGCCACCGAGGGACATCCCCGCCACCCTGCCGGGTCCCCCCGCGTCCCCCTGCCCCTGCTGATGGCCCCCGCCCTGTCCCCGCAGGTCACCTCCTGCTTGACAGCCGTAGCCAAGACGGACCCCGAGGCGGAGGTGCGAAGAGCCGCCGTGCACGTGGTGGTGGTGCTGCTGCGGGGGCTCAGCGAGAAGGCCACCGAGGTGGGTCACCTCCCCGCTTGTCCCCGGGGCGGGGGCAGCCTCTGCCAGGCTCCTCGGCATCCCCGGGCACCGGCACGGTGCTCCTTGGGGACAGCCCCTTCCCCGTGGGGGGCTGCAGGGCTCATTCCCAGGCAGCTTCCGAGGAAAATCCCATGGGACTGGGACCTCCAGCTTGTGCCTCCCCCACCAAAGGGCCCCCTCAGTGCCGGATCCTTCCCGGGGCAGAGGGGACTTCACGGGGGCGTCCCTCTGAGCTGCTTGGCCGTGCCGTGGGGCAGTGCCGTGCCGTGCCGTGCCGCAGGGCACTGCCAGCTCTCAGGAGCCGTGGGAGTTTTGTCGCTGATTTGACTTGGAAATGCCCAGTTCTTCTGTGGGCCGTGGCCTCCCTCCCCGCTTCCCAGCAATGAGCGTGTTGGGACTCAGCTCCCGTGGAGGAAACGGCCTGTTCCCCGTGGGAATCCCCGCAGCGGGGATCTCGGCTCTCCCTCGTGCCCCCATGCCGGAGGGACGCCGCGATGCACCGCTGTGCTGGACTGCACTGCTGGCGTGTGAGGAAACTGAGTCACAGGAGGGCCGGGGCTCACGCCTGAGGCAGTGTGGTGGTGGTGCCGCCGCCGCCGTGTCCTGGCACCGGCAGCGTCGGTGGAAGGGGCAGCACCGTGCCTGCCGGGGCACGCCGAGGGTTGCGTTTCGGGTTGTTGCGGGTGCAGGCAAGACGCTGACGGTTCTCCTGCCCGCTCTGCCCAGGTGCTGCGGGACGTCCTGCGGGACCTCTACCGCCTGCTGAAGCACGTGGTGGCGGCCGAGCCCGACGGCGCGACGGTGCTGCACGCCCAGCTGGCGCTGGAGGAGCTGGACGCGGTGATGAGGAGGGTCCTCTTCCCCCCGCAGACGCTGGAGAAGAAGATCGTGGTGCTGCCGTAGCAGGGCCGGGGCCGCAGAAACGAACTCTTCCTGCTCCGGCGTCGGGGCCAAGCGGCTCCCCAAGGGCAAGGGTTCACTGTGCCGCCGGGACGCCGCCGGCGGGTGCCAGCTGGGGGGGGAAACCGCAGCCTGGGGAGGGCAGGCGTCCGCTCCCGGGCTCCCCGCGGCCGGGGCAGTATGGGCTTGCTGGGACGGGGCGAGGGATTAAACAGAGACATGCTCAGCCCTGCGCCCGTGACGTCTCTGGGAGCCGCGCGAAGCCCCTGGGTGCCATCGTGGCCACGTCCCGTCCCGTGGCAGGGCCGTGCTCGCCCTTGCGCGCTTGGGGTGACGGCAGCGGTGTGGGTCCTGGCGAGCTCCTGGGTCCTGGCGAGCCCCTGGGTCCCGCAGGAGGGTGGGCATCAGCTCCCAAGGGGAGCGGGGAGGGAGAGGGGGCTCGGCTGTCTGCACCCCCCAGCGTGGGCAGCCATGCACCCTGGGGGCTGGCAGGCAGCCGGCTGCTGCCGCACAGCCCTGCCTGGCTCTTCCTCGGCACCGCGCTCACACCATGGGGTCCTGGAGGGTCCTGGGACTGCCGAGCTGGCCGGCAGCTCTTGCACACTTGCACGCTTGCACACTTGCTGCCAGGTGCCCACGGGCATGGGGGGAGCCTTTCTGGGTGCCAGCCCCGGGCGAGGCACGGGGCTGATCCCTGGAGGCAACAGCTGAGCCAGCTTGTAAATGGTGTGATTTTAGCCAAATCCGAGTGATTTTCCCCGGAGGGGGGATGCAGAGGGAAACAGAGCCGGTGTTGCCGAGCCCCTGCCCTGCCGGCGCGGTGGGGCTGCGGTGCTGGGAGCAGGGCTGTGCTGGGGACCCGACCCCCTCTGCGATGCCTCTGGGGAAGGCCTTGCTGTGGCACTGCCCGCCCTGCGCCCGTTCCCGGGGTCTCCCTCACCGCAGGGTCTGAGGATGGGGCCCTTCCACCGCGGCACCAGGAGCCCCCTCGGTGCCAGGGCTGCCGTGTGTGCCGGGAGCACGGCCAGGGGCTGCGGGAGCCTGCAGGGTGCCTGGCTGGGACCAGCACCCACCGCCATGTGCTCGGGGACATCCCAGCACCAGGGTCACCCCTCTCCCTCCAGCCAGGGCAGCCCCCATGGGTGTTGCAGCACTGCGGGCCCCCGCTCCTGCGCCGGGAGCTGCCGTGCACCCACCGGGCGGGGGGAGCAGGGCTGGGGACAGGGGTGCTGTGGGGTCACACTAGAGCCCTTGGGGACCCAGCCTGCAGCCCCCCTCGCTGGGCAGCCCCCTCGCACCGGGCAGCCCCCAGCCCCACTGTGCACAGCCCTGGGTACCCGTGTCCCGGCTGCCCCGTGCCGTGCCGGATGGTGTGAGGGGCCCGGCACCCCCCTTGCCTGCAAGGTTGGGGGTGCCGGGCTGTGTCTCCACCCCCAGCGAAGCCGCCTGCGCCGGGCCCACACCTCGCTGTGCCGTGCTGTGCCGTGCCGTGCCGTGTCGCTCGGCCGGGTGTGCACGGGCAGCGGGGAGCGCATTGTCCTCGCTGGAGAGCGGCGGCGGCTGAGCACTCCTCCTCGCTCTCGCTGCTGCCAGCCCGCACCGGTACCGGTGCTGGGCCACGGGCACGCGCTGGGATGCTGCCATACCGGCTGTGCCTCCCCAGGGCCTGCCGCGAGCGGCAGAGGATGTTTTTTGAATGAAAAGTCTCTTTTGATGCCGCTGGCCGGGCGCCGTCCGGCCGTCCTGCCGCGGGGAACAAGGAGGTGGCTGTGCCGGAGGAGGAGGGAGTTTGGTTTCCACCTTGGGCAGCGCTTCTGCAGGCAGCCGCTGGCCAGCAGCGGGGAGAGGTGCCCGGCAGCCGTGGGCACACCAAAAGGTAAGGGGCCGTGGGGCAACCCCGGGGCTGGGTCCCTGCCGAGGGGCATGGGGAGGGCTGCAGGGTGGGGACCTGCTGCCCCTGTCCCCTCTCCCCCTCCCCACTTCCCGCAGACGCGTGCCTGCAGCCACAGGGACCCCGCATGCGCCCGGCAACACCGCAGCGGCGGCACAGGCACGACCACGCCAGGTCTGACCCTACCGCGCCGGGTTTCGCACCTCCACGCCCCACCGCTGCTGGGCTCAGCCAGGCCACGTGGGAGTCCCGCCGGCGGTGCCGAGGGTCCCGGCGCACCCCTGCCCCATCCCCGCTGTCCGTGGGCTCACCAGTTCCTCGCCACCCACTCCGGGTGCTGCTCCGGCACCTACGGTGGGGAGTTTCCAGCCAGCATCACCACGGATCCCCTTCCTCGGCTCCTGGGGCTGGGAGGGTCCGGGCCTAATCCCAGCGTCACCTCGCAGCTGGCTCCCAGCCCAGCAGGACACAATGGCCCGTATCAGGGTGAGGAACCCAAAAGTGCTGGATTTGACCCCAAAACTGAGGCTGCAGCTCCTCTGGACTCAGCGTGGTCCCTGCCAGCGCCGGTTGTCCCCTGCCATCAGCCCGGCGCAGGGACATTGTGTGTGACCAGCACAGGGTTGCTGTCCCCGGGGTGGCCGTGGTCCTGCCCTGGGACCCACCAGCCATGGGGACAGGGTGACACGGCGGGGCAGGCCCCGGGCATCCCCAGGTGGCTCGTAGCCATGGGGGGGGCACGGTGGCCCAGGGAGGTGACATGTCGGTTACACGCGAGCTTCATGAGAGGGTCCCCAAGAGTGGGGTGGGGGGTCGGGGGGGATGGAGTGGCCCCGGGGGGTGGCACGGGGGGACCCTGAGGTGTCCCCGGGTGGCACAGCGCTGCTCTGGCTGATGAGCTGTGGCTGGTCCCCGGTGCAGTGCTGTGCCGGTGCCCATGGTGCCTGCCGCCGCACTGGGTGATGCCGGTGCCGGGTGCCAGTGCCGGTGCGGGGTGATGCCAGAGCCGGTGCCGGTGCCGGTGCAGCACCAGTGCCGGGTGCTGCCGGTGCCGGTCATCGCTTCCCGCAGTGCGGGGCTGGGGCCGGTGCCAGGTGCTGCCGGTGCCGGGCGGGTCCCCGCGGGCTGCGGGCGGTGCCGGTGCCGGCGCCGGTGCCGGGGGTGGTGGTGGTGGTGCCGGCGGTGCCGGTGCCGGTGCCGGGCGGGGCCCCCGCGGGCTGCGGGCGGTGCCGGCCCCGCCGCCGTATAAAGGGGCCGCGCGGGCCGGGCCGGGCGCACAGCGGCGGCGGCCGGGGCGAGCGGCGGCACCGGCACCACCACGGTGAGTCCCGGTCCCGGTCCCGGTCCCGGTCCCGGTCCCGGTCCGGTCCCGGTCCCGGTCCCGGTCCCGGTCCCGGTCCCGGTCCCGGTCCCGGTCCCGGTCCCGGTCCCTCTTTCTCCCTGCCGGCCCCACCGGTGCCGGCTCGGGGCGCCCCCGCCCTCGCGGCGCTGGGAAACCGGTGGCGGCCCCACCGGCAGCGTGGAGCCGGTACCGGCTGTAACGGGGGCTGCGGGGCCCGGGAGAACCGGGAGCTGCGGGGCCCGGGAGGGGTCTGAGGAGGGCGGGGGGGGGGGGGTGCCCCGGGGGGTGCTGCCGGTGGTACGGGGGTCCCTGAGGTTGGCTCTGCCCGTGGCTCTGCGCCCTGCCCGCACCCCCTGCCTGCACCCCCTCACGTGTTCGTGCACACACCCTCCCCCCCCCGACCTGCCTGCACCCCTTCACCTGCCCGTGCCCCCCTGCCTGCACCCCCTTGCTTGCATTGCCCTGCCCTGCCTGCTCCCCACAGCCGTGCCCCGCTGTGCAGCTCTGCAGTCCCCGCCGCTGCCTGCCCGTGCTGCCTGCGCTGCCCGTGCTGCCTGCGCTGCCCGTCCCCGGGTCCCCATCCCGCAGCTGGGTGAGGGGTCCAGGTGCTGCCGCCCCCACTACCGGGGGTCCCGCCGCAGGCGGTGGGGGTGGCCGGGGGCTCTGGGTGCCCGTGCACAGGCAGGGCCCCTCTCCCCTGGGGACACCCTGGGGCCGGGTCCCCGACGTCCCCGTGCCCTTCCCTGTCCTCCATCCAGCCCGGGAGCGGCCACGTCCCCACTCGGCTGGACGGGGCTGAGCTGTGGGTACAGGCAGCGCACGCAGTGGGATGCCCCGGACCCCCACACCTCACCCAGCCCCTTGGAGGCACTGGGAAGGTCTCACCCCCAAACCGGTGACCGGTGAGGGACAGGGTGGCCGTGGGGCAGCAGACAAGCGGGGTGCCCCTGGCTTTCCCCTTCTGGGGAGCCAGGCAGCGGGTCCTGCCACATGCTGTCCCCTCGGCCCTGCCCTGACGCTGCCCGGTGTCCCCCCCCAGATGCCAGTGAGCCTCTCCACGGCCCTGCGAGTCGTTGGGACCAGCCTCTTCGCCTTGGCGGTACTGGGGGGCATCCTCGCCGCCTACGTCACAGGGTACCAGTTCATCCACACAGAGAAGCACTACCTCTCCTTCGGGCTCTACGGGGCCATCCTGGGGCTGCACCTCTTCATCCAGAGCCTTTTCGCCTTCCTGGAGCACCGGCGCATGCGGGGCGAGGGGCGGCCGGTGCGGCTGGGGCGCACGGTGGCCCTCTGCATCGCCGCCTACCAGGAAGATCCCGACTACCTGAAGAAATGCCTGCGCTCCGTCAAGCGCATCGCCTTCCCCGACCTCAAAGTGGTGATGGTGGTGGACGGGAACGGCCCCGACGACACCTACATGCTGGACATCTTCCACGACGTGATGGGCTCGGAGCGCTCGGGCAGCTACGTCTGGAGGAGCAACTTCCACGCGCGGGGCGAGGGGGAGACGGAGGCCGGGCTGCGGGAAGGGCTGGCCCACGTCCAGGCGCTGGTGCGCGGCACCACCTACTCCTGCATCCTCCAGAAGTGGGCGGGAAGCGGGAGGTGATGTACACGGCCTTCCGGGCGCTCGGAGACTCCGTGGACTACATCCAGGTGGATGCATGGGCTGGGGGGGTGGGTGGGTGGGGGGGATGCGGGCAGCGAGCACCCTGCCTGCGTGGCCAGGCAGAGGGGCTGCGGGAGGAGCAGGAGCAGCCCCATCAGCACCCAGCTGCCCGGCGCTGGATTCGGCCCCGTGCACCGGCTCCAAGCCGCCGGCACCAGGTTTGGGGGTGAAGCTCCACCGGGGTGCCCTGAGGGGTCGAGCCCTGCCCACACCGCTGCCTGCGAGGGTTTCGCATCACCTCCTCGGTGCATCCCCTGCGGCGCGGGCAGGACGTGCCCCAGGCTGGTTGTCACCCCGTGTGGCACCGTGCGGGGTGCCAAGCCCCCCACCCATGGGTGAGGGGTGGTGGCTGGGGCAGGTCCCACCGCGGTGCGCGTGGCGGGGTTGGGTGGCCCGGGGCAGCGGTGGCCGGGCACCGCGGGGCGCTCCGCTCCCTGCCACCGCCTGCCGGTCTCCGCGGCTCTGCCTCGTCTCGCCGGCTGCGGCTCGGGCTTGCCCGGCTGCGGGCTGGGCTGTCTGCCGGGCGCGCGTGGGTGGCGGGAGCGGGGCTCGACGTTCCCTCTGCCCCCCAGGTGTGTGACTCAGACACGGTGCTGGACCCCGCCTGCACCGCCGAGATGCTCCGCATCCTGGAGGCCGACCCCCGCGTCGGCGGCGTCGGCGGCGACGTCCAGGTACCCCGGCGGCGAGGAAGGGCACCCTGGGGCGGCGAGGGTGCCGGGATGGGGGTTGCAGCGGTGCCGGGGCTCATGTCCGTCCCCTCCCCAGATCCTCAACAAGTACGACTCGTGGATCTCCTTCCTGAGCAGCGTGCGGTACTGGATGGCCTTCAACGTGGAGCGCGCCTGCCAGTCCTACTTCGGCTGCGTGCAGTGCATCAGCGGGCCCCTGGGCATGTACCGCAACGCCCTGCTGCAGCAGTTCCTCGAGGACTGGTACCACCAGACCTTCCTGGGCAGCAAGTGCAGCTTCGGGGACGACCGGCACCTCACCAACCGCGTGCTCAGCCTGGGCTACCAGACCAAGTACACGGCTCGCTCCAAGTGCCTGACGGAGACGCCCACCCGCTACCTGCGCTGGCTCAACCAGCAGACCCGCTGGAGCAAGTCCTACTTCCGCGAGTGGCTCTACAACGCCCTGTGGTTCCACAAGCATCACCTCTGGATGACCTACGAGTCGGTGGTGACCGGCTTCTTCCCCTTCTTCCTCATCGCCACCGTCATCCAGCTCTTTTACCGCGGCCGCATCTGGAACATCCTCCTCTTCCTGCTGACGGTGCAGCTGGTGGGCATCATCAAGGCCACCTACGCCTGCTTCCTGCGGGGCAACGCCGAGATGATCTTCATGTCCCTCTACGCCCTCCTCTACATGTCCAGCCTGCTGCCCGCCAAGATGTTCGCCATCGCCACCATCAACAAGTCGGGGTGGGGCACGTCGGGGCGCCGGACCATCGTGGTTAACTTTGTGGGGCTGCTGCCGGTGTCGGTGTGGGTGGCGGTGCTGCTGGGCGGGCTGGCCTACACCGCCTACAGCCAGGACCTCTTCAGCGAGACCGAGGTGGCCTTCCTCGTCTCGGGGGCCATCCTCTACGCTTGCTACTGGGTGGCCCTGCTCACCCTCTACCTGGCCATCGTCGCCCGGCGCTGCGGCAAACGGCAGGAGCAGTGCGGCCTGGCCTTCGCCGAGGTCTGACCACAGGGAGCGCCGGGGTGGCCCCACGTGCCGGGGCAACCGCTACCGGTCCCCTCCTCACCCACCACCAGCCCCGGCACAGCCGGCACTGAGCCATCGGGTGCTGGGCAGCGCTGAGCGCGCCCGCCGCGGCGTTTCTGATCAAGTCTTGCTTTTTTTTTTTTCTTTCGTTGTTTCGTTTTTTTCTTATTATCATTTTTTTCTCTACAAAGGCAGCTGCTGGCCGGGGAGAGGCCGAGCCGGGGCTGCCTGTCACCGGGCTGGGCACAGCCTCGGTGCTGCGGGGGAGACGGCAGTGTCCCCCCCCGGGCTCCCGTACCGTACCGAGCATCCCGGCGTACTGTGCGGAGCGCTGCTGGCCGGGCTCCCCTCACCCCACCGCCGCGGCTGGATCCTCCACCCTTCGGTGCTTTTCTACGGGGACTTTACGGTGTCCCCCCTCCTTTCCACGGTGCTATGGCAAAACGGCCCCACCGTTTCCCGTTGTGCCGGCACCGCTGGCTGGTGCTGCCTGCCTCTGCCCCACGGCTGTTGTATGTGCGGGCACGTACCCACGGGGAGCCCCCCACGGCTCCCTCCAGCCCCTTTCAGGGGGGTCCGGCTGCCCCAGGAGGGCAGCACCTCCCTTCATCTTTGCCAAAGAGCCAAGGGGAGGGAACCCCGGCACGCAGAAACAGGGGAAACCGGGGCCGTGGCTTGGCCGGAGCGTCACCGCGGCCCCAATGGGGCCGCGGTGACGCTCCGGCCAAGCCACGGCCCCATCGTACCAACCCCGCTGCCTTCCCAGCGTCTGTCTAGACAGCAGGGAGACGCCGGGTTTTCGGCTCGGGCACGCAGAGGAGGGCGGGGAAGAGCTGGTTCCCAACCTTTCCCCTCCCTGGGGAATTCACCCGGTCATCTCCCCTGGGCCCTCTCTTTTTTTTTTTTCAGGGCTTAAAAACCTTTCTACAATCGAGCTTTTTTAGATTGTTTTGTTTAATTTAATACGAGGTTTTTTAGGAGACTTTTGTAGCTCTTTGGTAATCATACTTATTGCTAATTGTTTGTAAATCTATTTATTTTTTAACCTGCGGGGGTTTGTTTTTGGTTTTGTTTTTTTTTCATATTTTGGAAAAGTCTGGTTTTTATATCCTGACGGATTTGTCAAAATAAAGACTTGCACAGAGAAAGGGTGGTGTGTGGGGAGGATGGAGTAAGACAGCCCTGCCTGGGCTCGGAGGAGGTCCCTGCCCACCAGGACCCCCTCTCACCTGGGATGGCAGCCGGGTTTGTGCCCCAGAGCTCGGCAGCTCTCAGAACAGAGTCATTACGGGGGGAACAAGTGACTGGGAAGGGCTCTGGGTGCCCAGACACAGGACCCAGCACCCTGAGGTGGTCCCAGGAGTCCTCCGTACAGGACAGGGATGGGGCCAGCCTTGGATCACCCGGAGCCCCAGCACCCACGGCTGCCGGCCCGAGTCCTCACACTTTCTTGGGCACGTTGGTGATGATGGGCTTGGGGCGGGTTTTGAAGAGGAGCTTGGTTTTGATGAGGGCCGTGACGGCGTAGCGGGCGTGCGGCCCCGTGGGGCCGGGCTCGCCGGCTCCCCGCTTCACCAGGACGGCAAAGGGCTTCTCCAGCTGCACCACCTTCCCGTAGAGGATGTGGTGGCCCACGATAAGCACGGGGACGCCCTGGAGAGAGCAGCGAGAGGCAGAGGGTGAGGGCGGGCAGGGCCCCGGCTGCCGGAGCCGTCCCCCGGTACCGCGGCGTGGGCTGCCTCACCTCGCGGGTGTAGTGCAGGTCTCCCAGGAGGCTCCCCGCCAGCCCGCCGCTCTGCCGGGGCTCAACCTCGCCCTGCAGCTCCACCAGCACCCACTGCGCCAGGCCCCCGGCACCCTCGCTGCGGGCAGAGAGAAGCGGCTTCACCCAGCGGCTCCAACCCTGCCCCGGGGCCGTTGAGCCGGGCGCTACCGGGGGCAGGATCCGGCCCTCCGGGGCCGCGCAGCCCGCCGTGGCCTCACCTGGAGATGACGATCTGCACCATGCTCCGGGCCCTGCAAAGTAACGGCAGAGACACGGTCAGCGTTGCGGGGGGGGATCACGGGGCAGGCCCCGCTGCAGCGGGAGCCCCCAGCCCCCCCGGGACCTTTCCCGGGCCCCCCCCCCCATGCCCAGCCCGCCCTCCCGGGTCCCACAGACCCCCCATGCCCAGATCACACCCCCCCCGGGCCCTGCAGCCCCCCCCCGGGCCGCCGCCGCGGTTGCGCGGGGCGCTGGTGCCCTCCAGCGGCCCCGGTGGTGCGGGGCCGAGCCGGTCCGGTTCTACGGGCTGGGCCCCTCCTGCTTCCCAGCCCCGGCCGCTCCCCCGAGCCCCACGACCCCGGTCCACCTCGCCCCGATCCCGCACCCCCCGGCCGAACCGGAGCCGCCGCCCGTCAGCGCCCGAATCTCCCGCCGCGCCGCGCTTCTACTTCCGCTTCCGGTTGCGCCCGCCCCCCCCCCCTCCCGGGAGGGCGGTCACTTCCGGTTCCGGGTGCGGCGGGCGCACGTGGGGGGTTGCGCGGGGCGGAGCGGGGCCGGGATGGGGGAGTTCGAGGTGCACCGGGTACGGTTCTTCGGCCTGGTGCCGGCGGGCGTGCGCTGCCTGGCCTGCCAGCCCCGCGGCAGCCGCCTGGCCCTGGCCCGCACCGACGGCGCCGTCGAGGTCTACAACTTCGCCGCCAACTACTTCCAGGAGAAGGTGAGGCGGCCGGGCCAGGCCGTACCGGGCCCTACCGGGTTGTACCGGGCCGTGTAGCTGGGTAACGGGGTGTCCCTCCCCCAGGTCATCCCCGGGCATGAGGGCCGGTCGGTGGAAGCGCTGTGCTGGACGGCGGGAGACCGACTCTTCGGGGCCGGCCTCGGCGGGGACATCACCGAGTACGACCTGGCCGGGCTGTGCGTGGCCTGCTCCGTCGATGGCTGCGGGGGGCCCATCTGGAGCATGGCGGCCGACAGCAGCGGCACGCAACTGGCGGTGAGTGCAACCGGGACCGGGATGGCTCTCCCACCCCCGGAGCTGGGGCGGCTTAGCCCGGGGTGGCGGAGGGAAAGGGTCCGCCTGTCCCGCCGGAGCTGATCCCGACCCTCCCGCAGATCGGCTGCGAGGACGGCTCCGTTAAGCTTTTCCGAGTTGTGCCCGGGGGGATCCAGTTCGAGCGGAACCTGGACAGGCGGAAAGGTGAAGTGTGGGAGGGCTCGGTGCTGCAGCGGCATCGTCCCTCTGTCCCTCCCGGTTGTCCCGGTCCCGGTGACCAAGGGGCTGCCTGTCCGCAGAGTCACGTCTGGAACTTCCTTCCTCGCAGGCCGCATCCTGTGCCTCTCCTGGCACCCGTCGGACACTCACATAGCGGCCGGCTCCGTCGACATCATCCGCGTGTTCGACGTCTCTTCAGGTAACTCCTGCTCTGGGAGGTGAGCCCGGCTTGTCCCCGGGGACCGTCGGCACCGGCCCACCCTGTGCTCCGCGGGATCCCCTCGCCGCCCCCCAACTGTCCTTCCCGCTTCTCAGGCCGAACCGTGCAGAGGATCATGGTGAACTACCACGTGCAGAAGGCGAAGCGCGAGTGCGTCATATGGAACATCGCCTTCCTCTCCAGCGGCACCATCGTCACCTCGGATTCTTTCGGGAGGGTGCAGTTCTGGGAGTGGGAGCGAGGGACGCTGCTGGAGAGCCACACCGTCAGCACCTCGGCCGTCCTCTCGCTGGCCGTGTCGGAGGTAGGCGAGTTCCCCCCGAGTCCCCCCCCAGGCAGCCAGGGGCCCGTCTGGGCTCCTGCGTGCTGGGCTGGAGGCGCTCGGGCAGGAGCTGCCTGGCTCGGTGCCTTTGGGCCGGCAGGAGCGGGGCTGGGAGAGAAGCTGCCGGTGCCTGCCTGCCTCCCGGTGCTGCCCTTTCATTCTTCCTGGTCTGCGCCCGCAAACCCCGTCCCCGTTTCTCTCACCAGGAGGAGGACAGCATCATCGTGGGCACCTCGACCGGGGCCACCTACCAGTTTCAGCTGCTGCCAGTGAAAATGGGCAGCCTGGAGAAGCGCTGGGTGCGGACGAAGCCCTTCCAGCATCACACCCACGATGTGCGAGCTGTGGCGCACAGCTCGACGGCTCTCATCTCCGGGGGTAGGACTTGGGCGCCTTCACGAGGAGGGCTTGGGTCTCTCCCCGCCACCCCAGGTACCGGTTCGGCTGACGTCTGCTTGGTTTTCAGGCCTGGACGCCCAGCTGGTGATCCGCCCGCTGATGGAGAAGGTGCAGAAGAAAGGCTACGACGCAGTGCTCCGCAAATTCACCTTCCCCCACGTGAGTGCCACTCTGAGGGGGCTCTCGTGCCTGGCAAGGCAGGCTGGCAGGGCTGGCTCTTCTTGCGAGAGAAGGCTGGTCCTCCCTGCCCCGCTGGGTCCCCTCCCTGCCCTGCTGGGTCCCCTCCCTGCCCCTGGCACGTCTGGAGGCTCCTGCCACAGAAGGGATAGAAGTTGGCAAGCTTGTCTTGCTGGTCCTGCTGGGTCTCCATCTCTGGGCTCCATCCCATGGGACCCGAGTCCTTCCTCTCCCCCACCCCGGAGTCTCTGGCACCCCAGGGCATTTCGGGTTTGGCCCAGCCCTTTCTGCCAGGCTGCGGTTCATGTCAGTCTGCCCATTTCTGCCCGCAGCGACGCCTCGTCTCCTGTGCCAGGAAAGCCCGTCTGCTCCTCTTCCAGTTCACCCAGCACCTGGAGCTCTGGAGACTTGGCTCCACCGAGGAGACCGGTGAGTCGCAAGGCCCGGCTCTCCGGTTCAAGCCCTGTGGCAGAGCCCGCGCTGCCGGCAGGATTTCGGGCATGAACCGTCGCACTGCTTGGGCAGCGGAGGGGTGGTTTAGGCAGCGGAGGGGTGGTTTAGGCAGCGGAGGGGTGGTTTAGCCCGGGCCCCTTTCCTCCCCACAGCCCTGCGCTGGCCACGGGCAGGGCTGCGTTTCCCAGCGCGGTGCGTGCCTGGGCACGGGCTGCACGGCCGGTGCAAGGCTGCGCTTGTGCTTCCAGCGGAGCTGGGCCAGGCCTGGGGCGTTCAGCCTCGGGGGAGGTTGGGGAAGGGTCTGGGCTCTCCCTTGGGTGCTGCTCCCCCGGGATCCCCAGCTGCTCGACGGGACCGGTGTGGTTTCCCCACCGTCCCCGATGCGCCGCACGGTTTCTTGTCGTCCCAGGAAAGGATGGCGAGGTCCTTCCCTTGTGCCGCATGCCTGAGCACCTCGTGCAGCTCAAGAGCAAGGTAGGGCTGAGCCGGGGCTGGGGGGAGTCCGCCCTGGTGCCTGCCCCTCCGCTCTCCCTCTGACACCGGAGCTGCCTGTGCCAGGCTGCCGGGGGATCTCACGGGCCCCGCTCAGCCCCTCTGTGTTTCCAGGGTCCGGAGCACATCTACTGCAGCTCCGTCTCGCCCTGTGGCGGCTGGGTCGCCTACTCCACTGCCTCCCGCTTCCACCTCTACCGAGTGCGATACGAAGGCGACGGCATCAGCATCAAGAAGGTGAGGGGGGCGATGGGCCGCCCTGCTGCCGGGGAGGGGTGGTGGGCGGCTGCGGGGTCCCCGGGGGGGTGGCATGGCCGGCGTTGCTCGCAGGGAGCAAGGGCGGCAGTGGTAGGTGGCTGCCAGCGCTGCTTTCTCCCCCCTTCAAGGTCCCCAAAGTGCCCAAGCTGCTGCCCCCAGCCTACCAGCTCCAGTTCTCCTCCGACTCCGCAGCCTCTTCGTTGCCTCCGCTCGAGGCTCCGTCCACGTCCTCCAGCTGCTGGAGCCGGGGGGCTGCAAACACCTGCACACCTTTCGGCCGCCCTCAGGTTTGGGCTGGTGGGGAGCCGGGGTGGGTTGGGGAGGTGCTGGGGGTCCCTGCGCTCCGCATCCCCTCCCCACTGTGGGTGCAGATGGGTGTGCAGGGCCGAGCGTGTCCCCCTTTTCCTGCCCGGGGGTGTGTGGGTCCTTCCTCACCCCGGCAGCCCCTGCCCTGCCTTTGTGCCGCCCTCGTGGCCTGACACAGGTAGGGGAGCGGGGCGCCCAGATGGGCAGGGGGGAATGTGGGTCTGGATGTCCCCTGGGAGTGGGTCTGGAGCTCCTTGGAGGCCTGAGCACCCGTTACAGCCGGTGAGGGTGTTTCCGCAGGGTCCCCCGAGGCCGTTTACCTGCTGGCGTCGAGCGCGGACGGGCACTGGCTGGCCGCAGTCAGCGGGGACTGGGCAATCCACATCTACAACCTGAAATGCTTCAAGGTAGGAGCAGGCGCTGGAGGGTGCCGCAGGAATGAGCCCCGCTGCCCCCTGCCTTGGGGGGCCGGGTGACGGTGGGCTCAGCGCGTGGGTCCCCTCCCTGGAAGCGATCGCTGCGTCCCCGGAGCAGGGCTGAGGGTGGGTGTGTGGGAAGAGGCAGGGGGGGGGGTCAGAGGTGGCCCCGGTTGCTCCCGGCAGCGTGCTGTCCTCCTGCCTTGCAGCATCACTGCGCGGTGCCCACGTACAGCTGCGCGGTGACGGCCCTCGCCATCCACCCGTCACCAACAACCTCGTTATCGCCTACTCGGACCAGCAGGTAGGAGCTCTCCCGGTCGCAGCCTTCGTGGCCCTGGCCCCGGCCCCTTCCTCGCGGCTCTCTCCCTGGCCTCAGGGTTTTCTGGCCACACCGTTCCACCAGAGAGCCGCGGCTCCTGGGCAGGCGCAGGGACCCGGCTGGCTTTCGCTGCCCGCTGTCCCTGGCAGGAGCCTGTCCCCACGCAGCGCTCGCAGCCTGGTTGGAGCCGGGGCTGCCTGTGCACCGTCGTGGGGGTGATACCAGGGAGGACCGGACCTCACGAGCCGCCCCGTCTCCCCTCTCCTGCTTCTCCAGCTGTTTGAGTTCAGCATCCCCGAGAAGCAGTACACGGCCTGGAGCCGCATGGTGCAGAACTGCGGGCTGCACAGGGTCTGGCTGGAGAGGGACTCGCCCATCACCCACATCACCTTCAACCCCAAGAAGCCCTCGCACATCCTGCTCCACGACATCTACATGTTCTGCGTCCTCGACAAGTCCCTGGTGAGCCCACGTGCCGGGTCGGGAGGGCTGGGTTTGTGCCCAGGGCATCTCCCCTGCCCGGTCCGGCTGTCCCCGTCCCTGCCGGGAGCGGTGCGCGGTGCCGAGGCGGTGGTGGTCCAGGCAGCGCTGACGCTTGCCGTGCGCTCTCCTCGCAGCCCCTGCCAGACAACAGTGCCCTCCTGATGAACCAGAGCACCCTGAAGCAGCTCCCGGAGACCGCCAGGCAGCGGCAGCTCCACGCCTTCAAGATCTGCAAGAAGTTCCAGGTGGGTGACAGTGGTGTTGGGTGGGTGCCGGGTGGGTGCCCTGCGCCCGTGATCCCTGCGGCCCCACCTGCTCTTGTGCCCAGTCGCTCCCGGTGCCGTATCAGCGCCCGGGTGCCCCAGCGGCAGAGCAAAGCTCGGTCTCAATCCCCGTCACGGCGCAGCCGCTTGCTGCGATCTCGTGGGCTGCGATCGCCCAGCAGCTCCTGCAGCGCGCAGCCCCAAGCAGTGCCCCTGGTTACGGCTAAGCCGGTGCCGGCTGCGGGGCAGCTCTGTGCGGCCGAGCCCGACAAGCCGAGGCAGATGGGGGGGCCGGCACCGCGCTTTCCTCTCATCTCCTGCCCCCTCCCCGCCCCGCAGCCCCTGCTCTTCGCGGATCTGCTGGACGAGAACTGCCTCGTGATGGTGGAGCGGCCCATCATGGACATCAAGACCCAGCTGCCCCTGCCCGTCCAACAGAAGAAATTTGGCACCTGAGAGCAGAACAGGCTGCTTGCGCCGCAGAAACTCTCTCTGTTGCTTTTCCTAGGGTGCTGTAGGAATAAACCCCGCTGTTGTGTACGGCTGCGGGCTCGGGGCTCGTCCTTGCCCTGCGGGGCTCCCCGGTGTCGCAGCAGCGGGTCAGGTTGGCACTGGCTTGAGGACATGGCCACCTCCTAGGGCTCCCCTGCCTGTGCCGGTCCTCCTCCTGGGGCTACAGGGACAAGGTGGCACCCCAGATCTCCTCCCTTCTTGCTGGCTGCTGTGCTGGGCAGCGTTGGGTCCCGATGTTGGCTTCTCTCTCCCCGTGGCAGCCAGCAGCCGGGTGGGTTGGTGGGCACTTGGGGACGCTGCCTGGGGCAGGGGACTCCCATCCCCTAGTGAGCTGGGCTCCGGACAGGCAGACAGACGGCAATTGCCGGTGCTCAGCACCCATATGCAGCACCCCGAGCTGGGTGAGCAGCCTGTACCCCTGCTCCGTGCTTTGGGAGAGGCACCGGCTTGCCAAGCTGGGAGCTCGTGGCCGCGTGCTGGTGGGATTGGGGGGGGGGGTCCCTCTGCGAAACCACCGTGTCTCAGCACATGCAGCTCTGCGGCGGCTGTTAGCTGGAAAGCCTTTTCCAGCCCTTCCAGTAACACCACTACCCTGTTTCCAGTTTTCCCTGGCAGGACCGAGGGGTTTGGGGGGGGACACCCCCCCCTCCTTGCACCCCCAAAAGACATCTCCCCATCCCCGAGGAAGGGGCTCGGAGGGGAAAATTCGGGCTCTAGGAACAGCTGCCGGCTCCGTCCCCTAGAAATAAGATAGGCGAGCAAGCGGGGAGCGCAGCTTTGCTAAGCGGGGCTTTAGGCAGAGCCCGGGAAATGGAGAGCGGGGCGGGAAATAAAGCGCGGGGCGGGAAATAAAGTGCGGGGCGGGGCTTCACCTCCCCTCCCTCCGGCGCGACCAATCGCAGCAGCGGCGGCGGATCCGCCGCCGCTGCTGCGATTGGTCGCGCCGGAGGGAGGGGAGGGGCGTCCCAGCCCCGCCTCTCCCGCAGCGCGGAGCCTACCGCAGCGCGCCATGCGGGCGGGGGCGTGGCCACCGCGCCACGCCCCCCTCCTCCTCCAGACCCCGCCCCTTCTCCCGGTGCACGGCGGCGGCGGCAGGCGGCAGCGGCATGGCCGTGTGGACCCGCGCTTGTAAAGCGGGGCTGTTGGAGCTGCTGCTACGGGAACGTTGGGTGCGGGTAGCGGCGGAGCTGAGCGGCGAAGCCCTGAGCCTGACGGCGGAACCGGGAGGCGGCGAAGCGGCGGTGCTTAACGGCGTGGTTAACGGCAACGCGGAGGCGGCGCCCGGTTGCGTGCGGAGGGTGCGGGTGGTGAAGGCGGAGGCGGGAGGGCTCGGTATCAGCATCAAAGGAGGTCGGGAGAATCGTATGCCGGTGCTCATCTCACGTATCTTCCCGGGGCTGGCGGCGGAACGGAGCGGGGCGCTCCGTCTAGGCGACGCCATCCTCGCCGTTAACGGCGTCGATCTCCGGGATGCCACCCACGATCAAGCCGTCCAGGCGCTGAAGCGAGCCGGGAGGGAGGTCATCCTCGAAGGTACCGGCTAACCACCCCCCCAAACCCCACCCCCCGGTCCCCGGTACCGGCCCCCGGTGCTCCCTCCCTCCTCTCCCGGGTGCCCCCCCACCCCATTACCGGGTCCCACGACACCCCCCTGCCGCTGTCACCGGGCTCCCAGACCCCCGCCTCGGGCTTCTTTTCCTGTAGCGGGACCCTACTCCCCCCACCCCAGTCACAGTACATGTGTCCTGTCCCCCCCCAAAACCCCCAACCCCGGTGCTGCGTCCCGGCGTGCCCCCCGCCTGGCACGGGGACAGGGACAGGGGTGTCCCCTCCCCGGATGGGTGCTCCTGCTTGCGGCGGGAATGGGGACCCATCCCAGCTGGGGACAAGGACGAGCCATCTCTGCTGACTGTGCCCCCCCTGGGACAGAGCTGGGGTCCCCTGGGACACACCTGGGGTCCCCTGGCTGCGGTGTCCCCCCAGGACAGGGTGTCCCCCATCTTTGGGGACAGAACTCCCTGGGGTGGGTGCTTGTGTCCCCCCGAGTCCCCAGCGAGGGCTGTGCCTCCCCGGGACGTGGGTTTGGGGTCTGCCCGTGTCCCCGTGGGCTCCGTGCCCGCGGCACAGCCGGCTCGGGCCTGGCCTGGCAGAGCCACCGGCTCCTGCCCGACCTGTTCCCGGCAGCCCGACAAGCTCGGGCAGGACCCGCCTGGCCCGGCGGCGCGTGGCACGGGGCTCGTGCCATGGGGTGCTGCGCCCCGGTAGCCAGGAGGACGCGAGCCCCCCGTGCCATGGGTCAGGGTGGCCCATGCAGGTCCGTGGTGCCACACGAGCCGTCCTGGCATCCTGGCAAGGCCGTCTGTCCTCTGGTGCGTGGGGCTGCTCCGTGGATGTGGATCCCAGCAGGTGCTGGGCTTGGTCGCTGGTGCCTGGCAGGGCTGGGCTGACCCCGGTGACGGGTGCTCCAGCTCGCCCGCCTGCTCCTGGCACGCTGTGCCAGCACCAGGGCAGGCGGGTGGGCTGGCACGAGGTGGCTCTGTGCGGCTCGGCCACGGCTGGGGTGCTGTGGGGGCCGAGGCGGAGCTGCGGCGTTGGGCTTGGTGTTTAAACACCCGGCCGGTCAGGGCCACCATCGGAGACAGCGGGAGTCCCCACAGGACTCTGCCGGATTCACCATCTCCCCACCGCGTCCTTCCCCTCGCTCCCGTCTCGCGCCGCCCGGCCGTTTGATCCTGTCCTGCGGGAGCTCCGGCCTTGCGGCATGTTTGTCCCTTGCTTCCGCCACGGGCACGGGCGCCGCGGCAGCCGCCCCTTCCCTTCCCGCCGGGGCCGGCGTCGGGGCTGCTTGTCCGACCGCTGCGGTTGCCCCACAGCCCGGCAGGACCGTCCGGCGGCTGGCTGGCATCTGCGGGCCCTGGAGAGGAGCTGGGGAAGAGTTTGGCTGTGCCGTCCCTCCTCGCCAGCCCCTGGAGATGCGACCGCCCTGGCAGGCAGGGCTCCCGGTTAGGTGCCGGGGTTTCGCCCGGGCCCTGGGCCGGTGGTGGAGCATGGGAGCACCGGCCCTGCGCCGGCACCCCAGTCGGGCTGGCAGCCCCCGCCCTGGGCACTGGGTTTGGTTTCAGGGACCGATGCCGGGCGCCTTCCTCCCGGGGTGCCCACAGGCACACGGCGTGCTCTGGCACGCTCCGGCGCGCTGGGGGAAGGGAGCCCTTCCGCCTCTGCAGGGGAGCTGTGGGCAGAGCTGCCGGCCGGCAGGCACACGGCCTGGCCAGGCGCTGGCGACGGGCAAGGCTGGTTGCAAGAGCCGACCCATGTGCAAACGTGGGGAAACCTCTTTGGTGGTTCCCCTCCGGATGCGGGTGCCGGCGGCAGGAGGGGGCTTCGGCCCCAAGGACGGACCGATGCCATCTGGGCAGTGCACGGCGGCTCAGCCCCGGTGAGGCCGGTGCTAATCCGGCATTGCCGTGCAGCCGGAGCAGCCGCCTTCCTGCGGCAGGTCAGGCGAGGGGTGCAGGCAGCAACCAGGTTTCCTTTGCGGTGAGCGCGTAGGCGGGGCGGCAGCGGCTGTGCCGGGGGCGGCTGTACGCTGGCCGCCGCCTCACCAGAAGCAGAAGGGGTGCTTGCAGGTGCCACCACCCCGGCGCCGGCCTCGCGCCTGCTGGCACGGGGTGCTCTGTGCTCCTGCCTGCACCGTGGATGCGTCCCCCCCTGGAAAGCAGGGAGCTGGCTCTGCTGCCGTCCCCGCCGGCAGACACGGTCCCATGCGTCTGCTCGGTGCCGGGGCGCGCTTCCCACGGTGGCCGAGCTGGTGCAGCCTGGCAGCGGCTGCCTGCTGGTCCCAGCCACCGCCGAGAGCCACCAGTGTGGCTGCGGCCCCACCAAGCCCATGCTTCTCCGGCAGCGCCCCGGCACGGCGTACGGGCTCCCGTGCTGCCGGCTACCTGGCTCAACCTCTCACCCTCCCGGCTCTGGGAGCTCTTGGCGAGCTTGGCCTTCAGGGAGGCGGTGGCCGTGCCCCGGCGCAGGTCGGCACTGGCACCATGGGGTCGCGGCACCGTGGGCTGAAGCCCTGCCGGGGGCTGGCTGGAGGCCGCTGGGCATGGGCAGCCGGTGCTGGAGGCAGCTGCCCACATCTGGCACACAGCTGCCGAGTGGCCCCGCGGCGGGAGCTGCCGCCGCTGCCCTGCGGTGCTGTCCTGCCCTGCCTGGCCTGGCAGCGGGATTAGGGGTGCACGGGGACGGCAGTAATCCCAGGATCAGCGCGGCGGGAGGCTAATATTAACTCGTTTGCTGCCTGCAGCAAGGGCAAGCGCCTCGTGGCAGCACGTCCCCAGCCCGCCATGCTGCTCGGCTCAGCAAATCCGGCGGGAGGCCGGCCTGCCCGCTCCCCATCCCTGCCGGCATCTCCCTGCCCGTGCTGCAGGCAGGCGTCAGCCCCCACGCCGGGGGGATTTGCAGCGGACGAGCCCTGGGCCGCGGCAGGTGCCGGCCCATGGGGTCTGGCAGCGGCACGACCGGCCGAGAGCAAGACCTGGGCCCCGCCGCCGCCATCGTTCCTGCTCCGGCAAAGCGCCGGTGGGCTGGCTGGCCTGGCTGCGGTGCAGCGTTGTGCCAGCTCCATGGACGCTTTCACCGAGCGGCGGGGAGCTTCGCTTCACGGCGAATTACAGCTTATTCGCTTTTTTGTTTGTTTTCGTTTGGTTTTAACTCCCCGCTGCCCCCGGGGTGTGCGGACGTTGCTGTTCCCAGCACGTTCCTCCTTCGGGGATGGGCTGCCGGGGCTCAGCGCAGGCAGGCCGCTCTCTCACGGCACGCGTGCTGGCCGGGAAGCCATGTCTGGGGTGGGTGGGCACGGCGGGCAGGGGTCCAACACCGGCTGCAGGCGCCGTGTCCTATGCTGCCGGCAGCACTCGCTCGCAGCTTTCCGTGCCGTCCCGTGCGGCCTCATCCCTGCTGTGGTAGGCAGCTCGGCTGATGCTCCCTGGCATCGTGAAGGCATTGCTTTTCCCCGAGCGTGGCACAGCTGTCGGCGCTGGTGAGCCCACGGCGGCACCGTGGGCTGGGTGAGCCGGGCGAGCCGGGCTCCGTGGCTCCCTGCTTGCCCCATCCGTAGCTGGGATGGGCTCCGGGGTGCTGGCGCCTCGCCGGGACTCTGCTTCGGCTGGGCCGGGTGGTGCTCGGGGAGGGACCATCCGGGGGGAATAGGAGCCGGTGCCTCCTTCCTTCCTGCCTGGCCTGGAGAGGAGCGTGGAGCTGGGATGTCCTGGCTGCAAACCCTCCTCCTCCTCCTCCTCCTCCTCGTCCTGCCGGGAGCGGAGGCAGGCCGCTGGCAGGCGCGAGCGGCAGCGCGGGGTCAGCCTGCCGTCAGCGCCTGCGGCGCTGGAAACTTGGCCGGTGCTGTCCTCGCAGCGCGGCGGCCGGGGCGGGTCAGGATGGGCTGCAGCCTGACCTCCTGCCCGGCCCCATTGTGCTGCGCCGCCTTCCCTTTCCTACGCCCGCGCCGGCTGCCGGTAATGGGGATGAGCCGCCAGCGCCTGTCCCCTGCTTGGGACACCTCTGTCTCGGGGCAGGGTGGGACCCTCCGGGCCATGGCCGGGTCCCCAGGGCTGCCGTACCCCCCGGGGTGGGAATGCAGGGTGTCCCCTTTCCTGCTGCCTGTCCTCTGCCTGCGGCACGAGGCCGGGGTGGGGGTGAGTTCAGCTCCCCGGGGCATGGACTGTGCTGGTGCCACTGGGGGAGATCCCGCAGCCCCCCAGGGCTGGCTGAGACCCCACATGTGCCAGAGGGGGGACGACAAGACACCCCCACGGTCAGAGCATCCCTGGGGTGCAGGGCTGTGGCATAGGGGTACAGGACCCCTGCCCAGCCCTAATGTGTGTCGTTCCCCCCCCCCAGTGAAGTTCATGCGGGAGGTGACCCCCTACATCAAGAAGCCCTCTCTGGTGTCGGACCTGCCGTGGGAGGGGGCCGCCCCGCAGTCGCCCAGCCTGAGCGGCAGCGAGGACTCGGGCTCCCCCCAGCACCAGGGCCCCCGCGACCGCAAGGTGATCCCCCTGAAGATGTGCTTCGCCGCCAGGAACCTCAGCATGCCCGACCTGGAGAACAGGTGAGGGCAGGGGCTGCCTGCACCCCGCAAGCCTCATGGTTGCTGGCATGGAGGACCCCGCTCCCCACGGACCCCCCCCTCCGGGACAGGGCTGGGGGCTGCCCCTCGCCGCGGCCATGACCTCCCGCTTCCCCTGCCGAGCCGTGAAAGGGAAGTCCGGGGGGTTTGGCCGGGGCCAGGGCTGTGCCGTGCCCCCACCCTGACCCCCCGGGGCGGCTGGCAGCCTCCCGTGCCCACGGAAAAGGGGGGCCTGTAAATCCCCCCAGCTTTGCCTGCCGGCAGGGCTGGTGCCAGACTGCGCTGGCGGCTCCCCAGCACGGCCGGAGCCCCAAACCAGTGCGGCCAGTTTGCCGGGCTGGGCACGGGCAGGGGCACGCTCAACCGTGTGCCGCTGCTCCCGTCTCACCCAGCGCCGCGTCCCCTCGCAGGCTGATCGAGCTGCACTCGCCGGACAGCAGGAACACCCTGATCCTGCGCTGCAAGGACACGGCGACGGCGCACTCCTGGTTCACCGCCCTGCACGCCAACATCACCGCCCTGCTCCCCCAGGTCCTGGCCGAGCTCAACGCCATGCTGGGCACCGGCGGCGCCGCGGCCGGCGGCAAGGAGGTGAAGCACATCGCCTGGCTGGCTGAGCAGGTATGCACTGCCGGGGCTGTGCCGAAGGCGCTGCTCTGGGGACAGGCACTGCCCGGCACCGTCCCCGGGGATGGTGGCACCGACGGGGCTGTGGTTGCAGCCGTGTGGCTGCTGGAGAGCCTTGCCACCAGCCTGGGCACCGGGATCTGCCACTTTCGCATTCCCCAGCTGGCTTGCCGGCTGCGCCCCGGCACAGGCAGTGCTTCCCGTGCCCTCAGTCCCCTCTCCCACTGGGATTTCCCGGCTGGAGATGCTCATCACCCCCTCGCTTTTCCATGAATTTGCTCTCTGAGAGCTGCAGCCTGCCCGGGCACTGCGGCGAGCTCGGCCCCAGCAGCGGGGTCCCGTGGGGGCTGCTTCCAGCTCAGCTTTCCGGGACGGTCACCCTCGGCAGCGCCTTGCACAGCTTTACGTGGACGCTGCTGAGAGCCCGGCAATGCGGAGCCGCTGGCTTGGAGTCGGCCCGGCCATGGGCGCAGGGAGCGGGGTGGCTGGGCAGCGGCGGGCGCCTGCAGCCCCCGGCGCCCCTCACCGTCCCCTCGTGTCTCTCGCAGGCGCGCCTGGACGGAGGGCGGCAGCAGTGGCGGCCGGTCCTCATGGCGGTGACGGAGAAGGACCTGCTGCTGTACGACGGCATGCCCTGGACCAGGGACGCCTGGGCCTCCCCCTGCCACAGCTACCCGCTGGTGGCTACCAGGTGGGCTGGGGGGGCTGGATCCCTCCGCCTGCGTCCTCCGGGGACCCGCTCCCCTCGGCCGCATCCAGCTCCTCTGCTCGTGCCTTGGCTCTGCCTCTTGCCGGAACAGGGAGGGGAGACCCCAAAACGCCGATGGGCATGGGGCGGCGCGGTGCTGGCGCTGCCGTCGCGCCCTGACCCTCCTCCGTCCATTTCCCCCCCCCCCCCCCAGGCTGGTCCATTCGGGCTCGGGCCGCCGCTCGCCCGCCCTGGGCTCGGAGCTCACCTTCGCCACCCGGACGGGCTCTCGCCAGGGCGTGGAGATGCACGTCTTCCGCGTGGAGACCCACCGGGACCTCTCCTCCTGGACACGCGTCCTCGTCCAGGGCTGCCACGCCGCCGCCGAACTGATCAAGGAGGTGACTGTGGGTGAGTGCTGTTGGGGGGGGGGGACACACAGACGGACGGACACCCCCAGGGCTCCCCCCCTTCCCTCCCGGGGCTGGCAGGGTGAGGGTGCAGTGGGACCTGGGTGGCCCTGCAGGGACCTCCGCTCCGGGGCGGGGGGGGTCTCGCAGGCAGCAGAGCAGGCAGCAGGGGCTGAGCCCTGCCTGCGCCCGCAGGCTGCACGCTGGGCGGGCAGGAGGTGCAGCTCTCCATCCACTACGAGGGCGGCTTCACCATCTGCCAGGAGGAGCCGGGCGGCAGCGTCCTCTTCCGCTACCCCTACGAGAGGCTGAAGATGTCGGCGGACGACGGCATCAGGACCCTCTACCTGGACTTCGGGGGCCCCGAGGGGGAGCTGGTGAGGAGGGGGGCAGCCGGGCTCACCCCTTGATTTGGGGGGGGGGTCTTCCTCCAAGGGTGGCTCCTGCTTCCCCCCCATCCCTGCAGCATCACGGCTGCCTGGAACCGCTGGTTGGGAGCCCCCAGCCCCGGCTATGAGACCCCCGGGTGCTCCCCAAGGGGTTTGGCATGTCGGTGGGGGGGCTGACGCCGCTCTCCATCTCCCCCCCCCAGGCGCTGGACCTGCACTCCTGCCCCAAGCCCATCGTCTTCGTCCTGCACACCTTCCTCTCGGCCAAAGTCACCCGCATGGGGCTGCTGGCGTAGGTGGCCCCGGCCCCCGCCCGCCTCCCCCCACCACAAGCCAGCCGGGGAAAGCGGAGGGGCCCCCCCCCGCCCCTCCTGCCCCACCAGTGCCTTGCCGGAGCTGGGACTCACCGCCCCAAGAGCCGCCGGGGATATGGCAGGACGGCTGCCCCGGGGCGGGGGGTGAGCCTCTCCTGCTCCACGCCGGTGGTCCCGGCCCCCCCCAGCACAAGGGGGGGCCGGGGCACAGACACCAGCTTTAATCCCCCTGGGCCTGAAGCCATCACTGATCTCACCGCCTGTGCCTTGGAGTGGGGCGAGCCTGGCCCCCCCCCCACATTGGGAGACCCCCAGTGCTCCCCCACCCACATTTTGGGGGAGCCAGCACCCTCCCTGCCTTGGGACTCCCCCCAAAGGGGGTCACATTGTCCCCACATGGGATGGGGCTTGGGCTGTGGCCCCCCCCCCCCCCCCCCAATTGCTGCAGCACAGGGTCCCCTTGCCCCACTCAGGGTGGGGGGGGGGACACTTGTCTTACTCGGGGCACTCACGGGTACAAAAGGGGCTGCCCTGAGCCCCGGGGTGCTCATCCCTGTGGCACACCCTGGGGTGCAGGCAGGGCTCGGCCCCCCCCCGGGGGTCAGGGCACAGCAGCGAGCCCCCAAACCTCCCAAAGCCAGAAAACAAATGTTGTATCTCTGCTGCCCTGGGCAGAGGGGCTGGGGCTGCCTGGGGAGCCCCCCGGGGCTGCAGCCCCCCGAGTTGCGCTGCCCCCGTGGTGGGTGTCCGTGTGTGTGTCCCCCCCCCGCCACTGCAGCCTGTGCCCCCCTGCCTGGGAGCTGCTGCGTGGGTCCGGCCCCGTGCTGCCGGGGGGCTCGCAGGCCCCTGTGGGTTTGGGGCAAGACTTGTAGATTGATGCACTTTCGCTTTTTGTACTTTCCCTCCCCCCCAGGGGGGGGCAGCTCCCGCACTCCGGGGTGCTGGGGGGAGCCCCGGGCATGGCGGGAGCGGGACCCCCCAGGGCTCCCCCCTCCTGGCTGAGGCCCTGTTACTCCCTCAGCCAAATTCCTCTGCACATTTTTTCTGCTTCCCGTGGGGCTGCGCTGGCCAGGGGGTCCTGGGGGGGGGGGTGCCGGGGGGGTGCCAGGGGGTACCATGGGGTGCCAGCCCCTGGCCCAGGGTTGCGGCTTGCACCCAAGCACTACAGGTCCCGGCCCCCCCGCTGCACCGGCCCTGGGTGCCGCACGCCCCTTCTATTTTTGTATTCTTTGTAAATCGCTATTTATATCAGATTGCCTTTTCTGGGGTCTCTGAGTCTCACTCTGGGGGTGCCTGGGTTGCGGCAGTGGGTGCCTGGGGGCTGTGGGTGTCACGGGGGGGGGGTGTGTGTGTGTCGCAGTCTGTGTGTCTGCCTGGAGCGGGGGGGGGGGGGGGGCGCAGTTAATTCCCAGTACAGCGCATGTCGGGGGGTGGTGGGTTGGGCTGGGCTGCCCAGTATAAGAGAGATTGGGATGTACTGGCCAGAGCCCGGCATGGGGGTGCTGGGGGGCACTGGGGCATCTCGTAGTGGGAGCGGCTGGGGCGGCGGGGCCAGTTCAGCCCAGGGATGGGGGGGCTCATCAGTGGGCACAGATACTCACAGGTATTTGGGGGGGGTGTGGGGGGGTAGGACCCACCAGTACGGCCGGGCCAGGGTGGGGGGTCAGCGGCAGGCAGCCCGCTGCCCTGCGGCATAGCCCAGGGGGCAACGCTGGTCCCAGTCCCCTCCGAGAGGAGGTGGCCCATGGCGGGCATGGAGCTGGAGCGGGGCTGGGCGGCCCAGGGGGGCTGCTGCTGGCCCAGGGCCCCCCGGCTGGAGCGTGGGGCTGGGGGAGCCCACTGGGGTTCAGCGCGGGGTGGGTGGGTGGGGGTACGCACACTGCGTGTGTGCGGTCTGCGTGTGCGCGCGCGTGTAGGGTGGGTGTGTGCAGGCGTGTACTGTGTACGCTGTGGCTGTGCATGTGTGTGCGCGGTGTGCACACAGAGGGGGTACGGGGGGGGTGTACGTGGGTGTGGCTGTGGGGTGCCTGCGCGCACACAGGCGGGTGTGTAGGTGCACGCCCAGCCGCGCAGGTGTTTGTACGTGGGTGCGTGTGTGTGCACGCGCAATACAGGTGTTTCGGGGGTGGGGTGTGCACACGCGCGTACAGGTGCTGGTAGGTGTATGTGCGTGTGCCCACACGCGTGGGGGTGCCTGTAGGTGCACACGCGTGTAGGGGGGCACGCACGTGTGTTCGGGCGCGCCCGCGCGTGCCCCCGCGCATCCCGCCCGTGCGTAGGTGGGTGCCGGAGGGGCGGGGGCGCGGCGGGTGGGGGCGTGGCGCGGCGAGGCCCCGCCCCTCCCCGCGGTGCAGGTGCCGGCGGGTGCCGGCAGAGGGCGCCGTCGCGCACAGCCGCAGTCGCGGGCGGTCCCCGCGGGCCCCGCCGCCGCCGCCGCCGCCGCCGCCGCCGCGCCGCCGCCGCCGCCGCCGCCGCCGCCGGGCTGGGCCGCGCCAGGAGCGGCGACACCGGGCGATGAGATGACAACGTCCACCCTGCAGGTACGGCGGGAGGGGAGCTACCGGAGCCGGGCCTCGGCCTGCGCCTCCCCCGGCCCGGGCCCTGGCGGGGCCTCCTCCCGCCCCGCTGGGAGGCCGCGCCGGGAAGGCCTCACCCGGCCCCGGTGCTGGTGCGGTGCCGGCCGCGGAGGAGGCCTCACCCTGCCCCGGTGCGGTGACGGTCAGGGAAAGGCCTCATTCTGCCCCGGTGCGGGGACGGTCGGGGAAAGGCCTCACCCTGCCCCGGTGCGGTGACGGTCGGGGAAAGGCCTCACCCTGCCCCGGTGCGGTGACGGTCGGGGAAAGGCCTCACCTTGCCCCGGTGCGGTGACGGTCGGGGAAAGGCCTCACCCGGTGCCGGTGCTGGCCGGGGGAAGGCCTCACTCTACCCCGGTGCCAGGCCCCGTTGAGGCGGCCTCATCTCTGCCCCGTGCCCTGCCGGGGCGGCGGGGAGGAAGGATGGCCTCGTCCTGCCGGGCACTGCGGAAGGAGCCCCGCTGGCCGCCCCGGTACGAGCCGGCCCGGCCCGGCCCCCTCGGGGGTGGGGAAGGGCCTCATCCTGCTCTGGGCCCGGTGCCGTTCCCCGGCTCACGGCGCTGCGCCCTCCCCCGCCAGAAAGCCATCGACCTGGTCACCAAAGCCACCGAGGAGGACAAGGCCAAGAACTACGAGGAGGCGCTGCGGCTGTACCAGCACGCCGTGGAGTACTTCCTGCACGCCATCAAATGTGAGACGGGGCCGGCGTCCCCCCCGGCTACAGCCCGCGGGGCTCCGGGGGGGCTCCGGAGGGGACCGCGGGGTTGCTGGCTGTGGCGCGGGGCCACGGGTGATTCTTTGGGGGGGTGGGGGGGTGTCTCTGCAGATGAGGCTCACAGCGACAAGGCGAAGGAGAGCATCCGAGCCAAGTGCGTGCAGTACCTGGACCGGGCGGAGAAGCTGAAGGAGTACCTGCGCAGCAAGGACAAGCAGGGCAAGAAGCCGGTTAAAGAGTCCCAGAATGACAACAAGGGGTGCGTGGGGGTGCGAGGGCCCCCCCCACCAGCCCGACAGCGGAGCTGGCAGGACCCCGCTGCCATGCCGGGGCCGATCCCGCTCCTGACTCATGTCCCCTCTCTCCAGGAGCGACAGTGACAGCGAGGGCGAGAACCCCGAGAAGAAGAAGCTGCAGGAGCAGCTGATGGGTGAGAGGCTGCGGCGGGCGCGGCGGGCACGGTGGTGCTGGCTGGCTGCGGGGGTCAGCGAAGGGATTCCCGAACGGCCGTCGCGAGGGGTGGCTGCGGGGAGGGGGACAGGCTGGGGGACTGGGGCGCAGGGGGGCGTTGCTGGAGTCTGGTAGCCCCCAAACCGGTCTCTGTGCACCGAGGGGCAGTGGGGTTGGTGTGGGTGGGGGGGGAGCGGTTTGGTGGGGCGGAGGTGTGGGGAGGGACGGGGCCTCCGGCTCTCCCGGCTCTCAGCAGATGTCGGGAGCATGGTGCCCGTCTCTGCGGGGCCGTGTGAGCAGAGCCGCCCCCTCGCAGGTGCCATCATGATGGAGAAGCCCAACGTGCGGTGGAGTGACGTGGCCGGCCTGGAGGGAGCCAAGGAAGCCCTGAAGGAAGCCGTGATCCTGCCCATCAAGTTCCCGCACTTGTTTACCGGTGAGGATCACGGCAGCGCCGCGGCTGCCGCTCGCCCACGGAGAAGGTGCCGTGGGGCGAGCACGTGCTGGGAGGTGACCCCGAGCAGCGGGGACGCGTGTCCCTGCGGGCCCACGCGGATCCAGCCTGCGCAGGGACGGGGGAGCCGTGACGCCGGCCTCTGTCACAGGCAAGCGCACGCCCTGGCGAGGGATCCTGCTCTTCGGGCCCCCCGGCACCGGCAAGTCCTACTTGGCCAAGGCCGTGGCCACCGAGGCCAACAACTCCACCTTCTTCTCCGTGTCGTCCTCGGACCTGATGTCGAAGTGGCTGGGAGAAAGCGAGAAGTAAGCTGGCAGCAGGGATGCGGGCCGGCAGTGCCGGAGCTCTGGCCGGGGCGGAGGAGCCACCAGCATCGGTGAACCCCGTTAGCGCAGATAACGGGTCTCAGGGGAGAGATGTCTCCCGGCATGGCGCTCGCCTCGTCGGTGCCAGCACAGGGTTGCCGGGGCGGGCAGGGGCAGGAGGAGCCGGCGGTGCGCGGGGCTCCTCGCCCCGGGGCTCTGGGTGCCATTGATGCTGTGGAGGGTCCCTGAGCGGGGACCCCCTCCCCTGCTCTTGTTCCCAGGCTGGTGAAGAACCTCTTTGAGCTGGCGAGGCAGCACAAGCCCTCCATCATCTTCATCGACGAGGTGGACTCGCTGTGCGGCTCCCGCAACGAAAACGAGAGCGAGGCGGCCCGGCGCATCAAGACGGAGTTCCTGGTGCAGATGCAGGGTGCGCGGGGGCTTCCCTGGCGGGACGGGGGGGCCCGGGGAGAGGCGGGGGAGCGGGACGGGGCGGGCAGGTGCGGGAGAAGCTGCCGGCCGCCTGCGTCCCGCGGTTCCCTGGGGATCGCTCCGAGCCGTCCTCCTGCTGTGTCCCTGGGCAGGTGTGGGGAACAGCAGCGATGGGATCCTGGTGCTGGGTGCCACCAACATCCCCTGGGTGCTGGATTCGGCCATCAGGAGAAGGTGAGCAGGACGCGACTCCCCCCATCCCTGCTCCCGCGGGGCCGTGCCCCGGCAGGATCTGGCAGGGTCTGGGCAGCGTGGGACTCACGCACCCCCCTGCCTGCGTTGCCCTCAGGTTTGAGAAACGCATCTACATCCCGCTGCCCGAGGAAGCCGCCCGAGCTCAGATGTTCAAACTGCACCTGGGGAACACCCCGCACTGCCTGACGGAGGCCAACATCCAGGAGCTGGCCTGGAAGACCGACGGCTACTCGGGTGCCGACATCAGCATCATCGTGCGGGATGCCCTGATGCAGCCCGTCCGCAAAGTGCAGTCGGCCACCCACTTCAAGAAGGTGAGCTGGGGGGGTGGTGGTGGTGGTGGTGGGGGGGGGGGGGGGGCTGCTCATGACTGGTTTTGGTGCCGCGGCCGCCATCCCCCCCGCGAGCGCCGCGCCGCCTGGCTCTGCCGCAGGTCCGCGGTCCCTCTCGCACCAACCCCGGCACCTTCGTGGACGATCTCCTGACGCCGTGCTCGCCCGGCGACCCGGGCGCCACCGAGATGACCTGGATGGAGGTGCCCAGCGACAAGCTGATGGAGCCCATCGTCTGCATGGTGAGCGTGGCGCCTGCCGCGGCACCCGTCCTGCCGCGTGGAGGCTGGCCCTGGCACAGCAGTGCTGCGGCCCTGGCCCTGCCGGTTCCCTCCTCCGGCACAGCCGCCCGGCTCCAGGCCGAGAGCCAAGCAGGGCTGCGGTTTCTGGGGGCTGGGTGCTGCTCTTCGCTCTCCCCGAGGCACCAGCCCCCGGCTTTACTGGGGTGCAGCACCCCAGGGTGCTGCAGGGATGGGCAGAGCTGCCTGAACCGGCTGGCACTGCTGGCGGGGAGGGTCCCTGCCCGGTGCCACCCCCCTCCCCGGTCTCAGCTGCCCGCCTGCCTGTGTTGCAGTCGGACATGCTGCGCTCGCTGGCCACCACCCGCCCCACCGTGAACGCCGACGATCTCCTGAAGGTGAAGAAATTCACGGAAGACTTTGGACAGGAAGGTTAAGAGGTGGTGGTGGGGGGGAGATGTGGGTGCGGGGTTGGGGCAGCCATGCCGGCAGGACCCCCACCGCATGCCCCCACCCCCACCCCCCCCCGCCCCGGTTGTGCCAAACAGGCTCATCTTCCGCTCACTACTCGCCCCATCGCACCGCAGCACCCCGCGGGGTGCGGGGAGCACGGCCTGGGGGGGGGGTGGCACGGCTGACACTACCGGGCGGGGGGGGTCTGAGCATGGCCTGGGTGGCCGGGTGCTCCCCCCCCAGCCACACCCCACTCTTCTTCTGGCTCTTTTTTTTATTTTTTAAATTAATGCTGCTTTGGGTTCTGTCTTGTTTATATGAAAATAAAAACAATCCAAAAGCTTCTGCCGGCGCCTGGCCTCTCCCTCAGGCTCTGACCGGGCCCTGCACGGCTCCTGGGCCAGGCTTGGCCCTGCTGCCCCCCCCCCCCAGCCCCCCAGGTGCCCTGCGCTGTGCCCAGCTCCGGGCCCTGCCTGCTGCCCTCCACCATCTCCGCTCTGGCACGTCCGTCTCCACTCGCCCTCTGCTCCTGCCCACGCCACAACCCTGGGCCCCAAACAAGCCCCTGCAAGGGGGATCCCCCCCCGCCCAGCACAGCCCTGGTTGCAGAGCTTGTTCTTAGACCCATAAAATAATTTCAGGTGCAAAAATTCAGGGCTGGGCTCCTCCTGGCTCCCCCTGCCTGGGGAGCCGCTGGGCAGGGGCCGGGCAGGCCCGGGGGTGGCAGGGAAGGCAGGCAGGAAGGGCCAGGAGCCGCGCCGAGTCCTCACAGTGTGTATTGGCCGCAGTAAAGTTGAGCGGGAGCCCCCGAGGGCCGTGGCTCCGTGCTGCTTCCATCACCAGCGTAAGGCTGGGTGCCCAGCGCTGCGCTGGAGGAGCCCTGGGCACACACCCGGTGCTCCGCTATGGCTCTGCTTCGGAGAGACGAGGCACCAGGGCAGCCGGTGGCCGGGCACCTGCCTGCCGGGGCGGCGGGCGTCAGTCCAGGAGCTCCATCCAGCTGACGTTGGTGAAGGTGCGGGCGTCCATCCGGTCGATGTAGAGGATCCCGTCGAGGTGGTCCATCTCGTGCTGGATGATGCGGGCGGCCCAGCCCGTCGCCTCCCAGCTCACCGGCTCCCCGTGCTCGTCCACGCCTGCTGCCCGGGAGAGCGGCGGTCAGGGAGGGGGCCTGGGTGGTCATGGGGGGGCCCACGGGAGAGTGGGGGGGCAGGTGCAGGGTCCCACCAGGGGTAGGGGGTGCAGGCAGGGCCGGTGGGGTCCGTACCGGAGACGTGGACGGCCCAGTGGCGCGGGACGTAGGCGGAGAAGCCCTGGAGGCTGGCGCAGCCCTCGGGTGCGGTGACGAGGCGGGCGTCGAGGACGCGGAGCGCGGGGTTGACGAGCAGGCGGAGCGGGAAGGGCTCGATGCGGTGGGCGCGGCGCAGCGCCGGCGGGTACTGGCGGCAGCGGGCTGGGGACAGCTCGGCGGCGAAGACACGTAGCGGCACGCCCAGTTGCGGGGCGCTCAGCCCCAGGCACGGCCCACGCCGCAGCCCGGCCGCCAACGCCGCCGCCAGTTCCCGTAGCTCGGGACCACCCAACCGCTCCGGGGTCACGGCGGCGGCGGCGGTCCGCAGCACCGGAGCACCCACCTGGCAGGGAGCGGCGAAAGGCGGTACGGGTGGGCCCAGCACCCGCCGCCGCAGCGCCCGCCAGTACGAACGCTCCCGTTTGCCCCAACCCGCCGTGTCCCCGCAACCGCGGACCGGGGGTCCCGGCCGGGCCCGACCCGTCAGCCACCGCCTCGCCGCCGCCGCCGCCGCCATGGAGGCCGGCCTGCGCGCGCAGCTACGGTGGCCGCGGGGCACCACGGGACACGAGAGCGACCCCTGGCGGCGGGGAGGGAAGAGGCGGGAAGGAGCAGAGCGGGGCGGGGGGGGGTGCTGCTGCCCAGTGCAGGCAGGAGGTCCTGTAGGCAGGGGTGCAGGCAGCAGGAAGGCAGGCAGGAACCTGGGGCTACTTCACTCCCAAGGGACGGGGGTTCACGGGGTGATACAGCCCGGCGCAGCCGCAGCCCCGCTACCCTGTGGTCGTGGGGATATCCGGCAGCAAAACCCCCCCGGGGGGGGTCTCCTGCCCTCGCGCAGGCAGGGGATCCCCGGGCACAGCCTCCTCTTCCCCCTTCGGATGTGGGGTGCTCTCTTGAGCTGACTCTTCCTCGCTCGGAGGAGGTGGCAGGAGGAAAGCTAACGGCTCCCTGTGGGCGACCACGTCGATGCGGCCCAGGCGGCCGAAGCGCTGCAGCTGGGTGGGGGGGACGCCTGCCACAGAGGGAGAGGGGGGGCTTGGGTGGGGGCCCGCGGGCAACGGGGAACCCCCACAGAGGTGGCAACAGCGGGGCAGAGCCCCCACCCGTGGCTTCCCCCCCCCCCACCCACGAGATGTGAGCCCCCACCCGTGGCTTCTCCCCCCCACCCGCCCACCAGACGCAAGCCCCCGGGGTCTCACCCAGCGCCTGCGCGATCTGCGCCGGGGGAAAGAGGACCTGGAGGCAGCGGTTCAGGTAGGGCAGAAGATCTTCCAGGAAGGCCGTGCAGAACTGGGTAAAAAGCTCTCGTTCCCGCCCGCTGAAAGCCACCTCCTCCGCACGGTGAAAGGCCAGGATGGATTTGGTCACCTGACGTGAAAAGCAGAGTCGTTAATTCCTCGGCAAGTCGTTAATTCTGAATATAAGCCAGCAGTGTGGCCAGGTGGCCAAGAAGGCCAACAGCATCCTGGCTTGTATCAGCAATAGCGTGGCCAGCAGGACTAGGGGAGGGATCGTCCCCCCGTGCTCGGCACCGGTGAGGCCGCACCTCGAATGCTGCGTGCAGTTTTGGGCCCCTCACGACAAGAAAGACGCTGAGGGGCTGGAGCGCGTCCGAAGAAGGGCAACGAAGCTGGGGAAGGGGCTGGAGAACAAGTCCTGTGAAGAGCGGCTGAGGGCACTGGGGGTGTTTAGCCTGGAGCAAAGGAGGCTGAGGGGAGACCTCATCGCTCTCTACAACGGCCTGACAGGAGGCTGTAGCGAGGTGGGGGTCGGGCTCTTCTCCCAAGTAACAAGGGGTAGGAGGAGAGGAAACGGCCTCAAGTTGCGCCAGGGGAGGTTTGGATCGGATATTAGGAGAAATGTCTTCACCAAAAGGGTTGTGAAGCACTGGAACAGGCTGCCCAGGGCAGCGGTTGAGTCACCATCCCTGGAGGTATTTAAAAGAAGTGCAGATGTGGCGCTTAGGGACATGGTTTAGTGGCAGACTCGGCAGTGTTGAGTTAACAGCTAGACTCGATCTTAAAGGTCTTTTCCAACCTAAACGATTCTATGACTCTACCCTATGAATAGGCAGGGCAAGCCCATCCCCGTGCTCTCCCGGGACAAGGCACAGCTCCGTCCCCCAGTACCTCACCTCGCCGAGCGCGTCCTCCAGGCAGGCGGTGACGTCCTGGGCCAGGGCGACGGGGCAGCAGAGCCGCAGGTCGTTGAAGGCGACGAGGAGGCCGTTGAGGAAGCAGGCGAGAGGCGGGAAGTCCAGCAGCACCATGGGCGGCTGCAGCGTCCCCGGCTGGGCCGCGGGCACCGGCACCCCCGCGCTGCTCCCCAGGACGGCCGGGGCGGAGATGAGCGTGTAGGAATTCATCTCCTCCCGGAACTTCTCCACCGTCTCCTCCACCGCTTTCTGGAAAGCGGCGGCGGCCACGCGCTGGAAGAGGGGGGCCAGCTGCCCGCGGAAATCGGCCCCCACCCTGCTGAAGGAGAGGCCGAAGTACATGCACTGCCCCAGCAGCGAGTCCAGGCGGCCGCCCACCCCGCGCCGGAGATCGCGCTCCAGCGTCCGCAGGAACTCGGAGACCTTCTGCAGCACCCAGCTGTGGAAGATGGCCCCCTCGTTGAGGGCCTGCCCCTCGGCGGGCAGGAGCGGCTCCTCATCGGAGAAGATGGCGCGATACTGGGTGACGATGTCGAAGAGGTGGACGCGGCAGGCCTCGATGGTCTTGGTGATGTGGAAATAAGGGTCGTCGTCGGGGATGGAGGCCTGGATGGAGCGCAGCCAGGCATCCCGCGCCTGCAGGAACTTGATGCGCAGCTCGGCCTCCGTGAAGACGTCCATACGCCGCAGGTAGCCGATGACCCGCAGGCAGGCCGGCAGCTGGATGTTGGTACGGAGCTGCTGGATGAGCTGGTTCAGCATCAGCTGGGCGGACTGGCGCACCTCGTCCACGATGCCCTGGGGCGGGAGAGAGGCCTGAGCCGCGGGGGCCGGGTGCGGGGCGGCCACGGGGCAGGGGCAGAGCGGGGCCTACCTGGATCACGGGGATGCTGCTGTGCTTCCTCTCCAGCCGGCGCACGTAGGCAGCGAGCTCCAGCGCCTCCTCATAGTAGCCGTTGCGGACGCAGGTGTCCATGAGCTGCGGGATCTCCAGGATCTCCAGGATCTCCGTGTGCCGGTTCAGCGTCAGGCTGTTCATGCGCCGGCTGCAGGCGATCTCCTCGGCGTCGCGCATGAAGTTCCTGCGGGATCGGGATGGGATCGCCACGAGGGTCCCCCCCCGCAGCGGGTGGACCCCAGGACCCTCCCACCCACGCTGGCCTCTCCCCAGTGCTGTCCAGGGCCCCTTCCCAGTGCTGCCTCTATCCCCAGTCCCAACCGGCCCTGATCCTTACTGGGCCCAGCACCAGGCCCCCCCCTCGCCCCCCCAGCCCAGCCCTCACCGGCCTCCCCTACCCCCAGGGCTGCTCCTGCACCCTCAGACCCGGTCCCGGCCTCACCCCGTCCCCAGTCCTTTCCGCTCCCCCCAGCCCCCTCACTTCCACCCGTGCCTTCCCGGCTCCCACCAAACCCGGTCCCCCCCGCCACCCCGGTCCCCGTTCCCGCACCGGCAGGCGTCCTGGAGGGCGGGCAGGCGGTCCAGCAGGCTGCCGAGGCGGCTCTCGATGCCGCCGAAGCCGCGGCCGGCGCGGCCGGTGCACTCGGCGGAGCGGATGAAGGCCCGGTAGTGCTCGAAGGCCAGGCGGCGCGTCTCCGCCCCGACCCGCGCCCGCTCCGCCGCCAGCCGCGCCGGTTCCCGGCCCAGCTCCGCCAACCCCAGCGCCGCCAGCTCGGCCACGTAGGCGGAGAGCTCGGGGCCTCCGGGCCCCGCCGCCGCCGGGCCGCGCAGCCAGGCCAGCAGCCGGGCCTCCTCCGCCGCCACCGCCGCCATCGCGCCGCTCTGCCCACCCCGTCTCGATGGGCCGCCACACCACTTCCGGCTCCCGCAGCTTCCGGTTCACGGAGCTTCCGGTTCCGGCGCGGCGCAGCGTGGACGGTGCGGGGCGATGCGGCCGCTGACGGAGGCGGAGACGCGGGCAGTCTTCGAGAAGCTGGGACGATAGTGAGTGGGCCGGGCACCGGCGGTGGGGAGGGCATGGGGACCGGGAGGGCTGGGCCCCGGGGGCTAGAGGAGCAGTGGCAGGAGGGGGCCGGGAGAGGGGACCGGGACCGGGACCGGGGACCGGGACCGGAGCCGGGGCCGGGCTCACGGGGTCTGTCCCCTCAGCATCGGTGAGAACATCCAGCTGCTGGTGGACCGGCCCGATGGCACCTACTGCTTCCGCCTGCACCGCGACCGCGTCTACTACCTGAGGTGAGCGGGGCCGGGGGAACGGGACAGCGCGGGGCGGGGGGGCCCGGGCCTGGGAGCCGCTCCAGCTCTGTCCCCCTCCTCACTCCCCACAGCGAGAAGCTGCTGAAGGTGGCTGCCAGCGTCCCCCGGGACAGCCTGGTGTCGCTGGGCACCTGCTTCGGGAAGTTCACCAAGACGCAGAAGTTCCGGCTCAGCGTCACGGCCTTGGACTTCCTCGCGCCCTACGCCAAGGTGGGATGTGGTCCCTGTCCCCCCCAGCCGGCCCCCCAGCCCAGGGCCAGGCCCCCCCCAGCCCCTCACCTGCTCTGCGCCTCTCTCTTGCAGTACAAGGTGTGGGTGAAGCCCGGCTCGGAGCAGTCCTTCCTCTACGGCAACCACGTCCTGAAGTCGGGCCTGGGCCGCATCACGGAGAACACGGCCCAGTACCAGGGCGTGGTGGTGTACTCCATGGCCGACGTCCCGCTGGTGAGTGGCCGGCCTGGCCCCTGCGCTTTGCAGGGCTGGAGTGTGGGTACAAGGTGGGGTGAAACTCTCTCACCTCCCCTTTCTCCCCCCCCAGGGCTTTGGGGTGGCTGCCAAGTCCACCCAGGAGTGCCGGAAGGTAGACCCCATGGCCATCGTCGTGTTCCACCAGGCCGATGTCGGGGAGTACGTGCGGAACGAGGACACGCTGACCTAAGGGAACTCCAGCGCTCCCAAGACGTGAGCGTTCCTGGGCAGAACGGACCTTGTCCTGCACCGTCGGTGCAGCAGCGGCACACGGAGCCGCAGGGAGCCCACCCCGAGCGGGGCAGAGGGGCTGGGAGCTGCCAGCACACAGGCCCGCGCCCCTGGGGGGGCTGCTGCCGATGCAAGGAGGAGCTCCCCCCGCGCCAGACCTGTCTCTGCCGTCACATAAAGCCTGTTCCTTCTCCCACAGTGCCTGTTGTCCAGTGTGGAGCCTCGGGGCGGGGGGCAGCCCTCACCCCTGCTGCGGGTCTCTTGCCTTCCTGGGGCAGCGTCACACACCGGGGTGCAACTCCAGAGGGGAGAAGCACCGCGTTCGGTTCAGCAGACGAGGCCGGAGGGAGGCTCGCAGCCCGGGGCTGAGCTTCAGGGAGGGAGGGAGGAGGCAGGCAGCTGCCTGCAAGGCAGGACTTGCTTCACCCGGGCTTGCAGAGGACGGATGGCAGGCAGCAGGCTGCGATCGCTCCCCAGAGCACGTGCCAGGGGTTCTTTTATTGAGCATCTGGTAGAAAAGGCACGGTGGGACAATAATGACGGGTAGGGATGTAACAGACCGACCCAGCAGACAAAGCTCAGGTGATCGCGTTGCGCTTTTCTTCTGTCGGGGTGATTTCAGCCGAGGCAGGGCTAGAGCCAGAGGCAGGAGCAGGGGGAACTCTCCTTCCTCCTCCTCGAAGCAGGATCCGGCCTTTCCTCCTGCTCTGCGAAGGGGCAGAGTGGCAGCTCGGTTACCAAGCGCTGCAGGCAGCGGTCCTGCCCGCAGATCTGGGCGCTGCTAGCACTTCTGCCTGCTGGAGGTTTGCACGTTGAAGAGGCGCTTCAAGAAGTAGAGCTGCAGCACCCCGGAGAGGACAATGACGCAGCTCTGAGCCATCGACCACCAGTTGACATAGTTGTAGTTGGACTCCAGGAGGAAGGAGTCGGCCCCTTTCCGCATCCGGGCAAAGTTGTAGAACCGCCACATGTGGAAGATGTGAAGCTGCAGCTTCTGGATGCTGACCTGCGGGAGAGGCGGGCGCTCGGCAGCGGGGCCGCGGCACAGCCTGGGGCTGGCAGAGCCGCCCGCAGAGCTCAGCCCTGAGTTTAAGCTGCAGCTCAGCCAACGGCAAACGCCCTTCTCGGTTCCCGTGGGAAAACGTGCCCGTCCCCGCTGCGCTGTGGCACCCTGTGATCACTTTGACACTCACCCCGATTGCCTCCAGGGTGTCGTTCAGCACTTTCCTCTCTTCCGGCTGCTTGTTTTCCACATCGAAGCTTTCATAGTAGACACCAAAGTTGAGATACACCTGCATGAAGCCAAAGTGGTTTTGCTGGTTGTCCAGGCACAGCTGGTAGAAACCTGCCGAGAGAGATGGGGAGTGTTGTTCCCTGAGCAGAAGAGGCGCTGCCAGGCAGACCCGTCCCCAGCGCTCGACCCTCATCCTCCCCGTTAGGGAGGGAGGTGTGATCAGACCCATCGGCGCTCTGGGAAGCGCTGGCGGGCTCAGAGCTGCTGCTCCTGCCTGCCTGCCTGCAGCTGGGCCGGGCAGGGACCGGGGCAGCGGGGACCTGTCTCCTTGGTGAGGAAGTTGATCTGTCCTCGCACGTGCTGGGAAACGCCAAGCTGGAAGCCGTTGGGGTCGCTTGCCGTGGCCAGGATGTTCCTGTTGTTGGCGATCCCCGTCACCCGCTGGACCTGGAGGCAGGAAATGCCCGAGGGGCGTTCGTGGGCCTGACTCTGCACCCAGGAAACAGATGGGAGCCCACAGGAGCCCTCGTACGTAGGGCAGGGACCCAGCAGGGACCTGCCTCCACTGAGGGTCGGTTTGGGGGTCTGTGGGGAGCCGCCCCGCTTTGTTACTGTGAGCAGAGGCCAGGAACAGCCTCCAGCGAGCTGCCAGCTACATGTAAAAGAAAAAACCCACAACCCGCAGCCCTGGGTAATGAACCCTGCGGTTGGTTCCCAACGCCTGCTCACGGTGCTGCGGGCGCTCGCACAGACCCCACGTCTGTCACCCCATGCGCCCACCCCGGCTCCCTGCCGCCTCGATCGGGTGCTGCTGGCACTGCCGCTGCCACCAGCGCGTTGGGAGATGGAGCTGTGCCGAGCCCCAGGGCTGTGCCGTGTTCCTGTGGGGCTGCTCTGCCGCGCGCAGAGCCGGGGGGGAAGCCGCCAGCGCCGGGCACGGCTGTGCCCCAGCTCTCCTTCAACCAGCCTAGTGTAAACAGGAGATGAAAGGGCTGCAGTTTCCCTTGTGGGAAGGGGACGGAGCGCAGGGACAAGCAGATAAGGCTGTGCCCGAGACCTTCGGCGTGCCTTCCAGCTGCGGCTCAGAGGAGAGCCGAGGGCTGTGCAACAGCCTCCAGCCAGCCCAGCGAAGGGCAGAGCTCCCCACAGTGCCAGGACAGCCCACAGCTCTCGGCAAGCGAGCTCCGGGTGCTCGGGGACCGTGTCCAGAGTTCTCGGCACCGCTTTATGGTTTTAAAACGGGTATTTAAAAAAATAAATGGGATTCATGATGGAAATCGCCTAAAAAAAAAAAAGGACAGGCCCCGAGATGAAGCGTTTAAGTGACTGCAACCATTCCCTGTCTCGACCAAGCACCTTCCCCATGTAAGGCAAACCGCCTCCACCCTGGGGGCAGCGGGGTCTGGAGTTCAGCCAGCACCTGGTCTTCATCCCACGGGGTCTTCTTCCACACGTAAGCCTGGTCACAGGACTAAGGCGACAGAGGATTGCCCACCGCAGGACCCGCCGCACCCTCGGAGGCGGCAGCCGGCACGGGCCGCAGAGCCGCCACGCAGGACTGATCCAGCACCGCCATTCCCCAACGCCATCGGCAGCTGCACCGCGCCGACAGCTTCCCAGGGCGCGTCCCGCAACACTCACCTCGTAGCTGAAGAAGAAGTTGCCGCTCTGCTGCGCAAACTGCCAGAAGCACTCCACGGCACCGGCGGGGATGACAATGGCGAAGTCGTAGCGATCCGCCCCGCGGAAGAGGGGCTCCTGGCCGGACCCGCGCAGGGGCTCCGTCTTGGGGCAGCCGGCGGGGCCCAGCAGCGCCAGGAGCACCAGCAGCAGCATCCTGCTTCCCAGCCTCGGGACAGGGCAGGAGCTGGGACCGAGGTGGCAGGGGTAATCATTAACTGCTCCGCAGCAGCACTCGGCAGCGCCGGGGCTGGCGTCAGGAGGAGCGCGGCACAGGCTCCGCTCCTGGAGGTGATCTCGGTGCAGAGCAGGAGCTGGTCCGGCTCGTCCACGTTAGAGCTCAGCCCAGCTGAACCCTTCCGCAGAAGCCGAGGTTGCTGCGAAGCAGCACCACGGTCACCAGCAGCACCTCCCGGCTGCGCAGAGCCCGTCCCCAGCCAGCCCCGCTCCCCAACGCTCTGCCAGCCCGTGTCTTGGGAACAAGCAAATTAAGCAGTAGTAGTATTTTACTCCAAACTTCCAGAGTAAAGCCTCAGGCTGCGACACCCTCCCCGCGCAGCCTGGGGCCAGAGCCCAGCACAGAGAAGGGAAGGAGAGTGGGCTCGGCCCCACGCAGCACGAACGCGTCTCCTTCCACCTGGGCACAGACCAACGCGCACTCCCTCACACACTGGCAATTACTGGTCCAGCTTGCGCCTCACGTCAAGCCTCTCCGCCCCGCAACGGGCCTCTGCAAGCGCAGGGTGCTCCTCTCTACCCAGGGCTGCTCCGACCCCAGGGAAATCGGTTTGACAAGCAGAAGGGGAGGGAAACACGCAGCCAGAGCCAGGTGACAAGGGAAGCCCGTTCCAGCAGCTGCTGCTGCTGAAGGACAGAGGGGAACGCACGTGTTTCCAGCCAGACTTCTCCCCAGCCCCGGCTCTGCAGGAACGCAGCCAAGAGGGGCTGCCTTTAGAAAATGCCCCCATGCCTCCCCCGCCCTTGGACGTCAACAGAAACCTAGTCCAGAAGCTTCTGCTTCACGCCACGGCCGACGCGGCAGCACCTCATACCTTCAGGGCATCGCCGTTCCACCCCAAACAGCGGCCGACGCAGCGCCCCGAGCCTCAGGAGGCGAAGGGGGAGCCCCACGTTCCTGGGGTGGTGCGTGCCCCGGCGGGGCAGCGAGCAGGCAGCGCCCCGAACTGCCGCATTTCCACCCGTGCGGTACAAGTTCATGCTTCTTCTAACTCTTGAAATCCAACAAGAAAGGAACTTTATTTTACAGAAGACCGCTCGGATATGGACTCCAGCTTTGGCACCTGAAGGCAGGAAACAGGCAGCGCCCTCAGAGCTCACACGCTTGCAGGGACTGCACACGGGAGGAGGACGTTACCAGGAAGAAGTGCCAGTAAGACATGACTGAAATGAGTAAGCACTGGAACTTTTAACATGGGAACAACCGACATTTAAGTACTGAAACAAAAAATAATGTTTTTAAAGCCTCAAAGCTGGGAGGGAGGAATTCCCACTCGCAGACTAGCCGTTTACAAAGCAGAAAGAAATGTGGAGGGGAAAAAAAAAAAAAATCTAAGCAGATCACCTTGCCTAAATCTCTTCTTCTCCCAGAAGCTCTGGGACTGTGTGCTGCCTCTCTCCCACAGGGGACTGAGTGCAAGCGGATGAAACAAGAGATTCACAATTTAGACAATTAAAACACATAAAAATAGCCGCTGACGGGATTATCCAGCCATTTGACAGCATCCAAGCAGAGAAAACTGTTGTTTCAGCGGCCCGTCAGGTTGGGATTCGTTCTACAAAGGCTGCAGTTGTCTGGTGGAAAAGGAAGTCCCAATCCGGGCCGCTTCCAAGCGCATGCAATCAGGCTGCGCAGCTTCTGCCAACTGCGGAAGACCTAAACCTTGCAGCTACAACTCGAGACACAAGGCTCCGCGGTTCTTGTCAGACGTGGTTTCCGTCTGCTGCAGCAGTCTCGGGTACCACAAGCCAGAGGGGCTCACCACGCCGGCGCCCACACACATCAGGGACGAGCACAGCAGCCTCCCCGCTGCTACAGCCCCGGTCCATCTTTCAAAAGCAAAATAAGAAGGTTTCTGCACTGAAGGTCCCGTGGCTCCCAACTTTAGAGGATTCCCAGCTTTTTCATGGTCCGCCAGCGATCCTTGATCATCACTGCCGTGCGGTTCCGGAAGGGGTATTTCTGGCAAATGGCCTTCCATCTCCCTTCTCCAAACTTCTTCACGCCCTCTTTGATCCACTCGCTCTCTTGTATTGTCCATTTCTACAAAAGAGCACGTAAGATGTAAGCGGTGTTCTGTGAGCACAGAGCGCAGTTTCAGGGAGGAGTTGCATTTGGCGGAGAACCGCGCTGCAACTCCTTCCTAGCACGTTAGCTTCCCTTTATCGTCTGTGCTAGTAACGTGGAGGCGAGGCAGAGATGCAGTAGCACACACAACGCTCAATAATCGTTTCACTGTAGATGTGCTCTCATAACTGTTACAAATAAGAGAAGCACTCGGCTCCAGCACAAGCTCAGGAGTAGTTCTGCTTCCCAAAGCACAACACTGATCAGGTGAAAGAGGAATTACATTTTGATGCAACAGCAAGCATCAGAAATACAAAGGACTCACTGCCTACCTCCTGCCCAACAGCATACAAGTAGAGTGTTAAAAAAAAAAAAATCCACAAGTACAGGTCTGCAGGTCCCCTGAATTTTTGTACTGGAGGCAAAACGCGAAATAACTGAAGAAAGCAGTTACCGGGAACAAAGTGCTACGTGGCGTACAGCAGCACAAGAGCCAGCAGCTATCTTCCTACAAGCATGGGTGAGAGAGTTCCTAGTAGTACCAAACTTGGGACCTCTTCCCAGAAAAGAGCTGCCGTACGCGTGTCCCTCCCCCGAACAAGATGCTGAACCTCTCCAGCATGTGGGGAACTCAGCAAACCTAGCTCTGAACCGCGTGCATCAAGGACAAGGGACTTCACGCACACACCCCGGGCCTGGCGTGTGGGAGGCGCGCAGCTTTAGCCAGCTACCAAACTGGGCTGTTTTAACAGAGAAACTCCAGCCGGCTCCGTGAACACAAAGACCTGCACGACTCGGATCAAGCCTGGATATTGCAAGCACCGGCCTCAGGAAGCATCACTTCCCAACCCAGCCTCCGGTGCTTCATTTAAAGCACGGCGGCAGCTCGCTCTGCGGTAGTGAACTGCAGGCTGCCGAGGAAGCGCTCTGAGCAGCAGTCCTCACCAACCTATTTCAAGTTGTCCGATAGTTTGCTCTTCTATATGGACGTGTCCTGATTTCAGGCCTTACCAAAAGAACTTAAGGGCTCCACATTACCTGTTTCTTGGAACCGAAGACTGTAGCGTTGTGGCTGTTTGTCCCAAATGATGCTGAAAAACAAGGCAAGAGGATTACATTTCACCGTAACCCAGGAGGTACAGACCTCCTCGAGAGACTGCCTTGGGCTTAACTGCTGAACTATGCAGTCAGCCTACAACGAGAGCACCCCATGACAAGCAATAAAACCAAATTCCTTTATCCCTCCGTTTTCTGCAGCTATAGCATGCACAGCCTTTCTGCTTCAAGCCCCAACTGCTTTATGTGAAAGCTTTCCAGTAAGATCTGTTTTGTTTTAAACTTGCCAATACGTCAAGAACAGGGGCATCCATCCAGGATGTGGCTGCGCTGTACGTTGAGGCTGGAATTAGACATCCATTGTCCGCTCCTTTTCACCAGCTAAGCTGCGTATTTAGCTGCAAAGGGGACTGGACTGGAAAACTGATCTGGCTGAAAAGGTAAACTTAACCTTTACTTCATGGCACTAAAGTGGGAACGGGGAAAGAGCTGTATTGCCAATATTTACATCCTGTAAGCTAAGCATGGTTAGTCTGAAACTTGAACGGGAGTTTTTGGCATGCATTTCAGGTCAGAGGTACAAAGAACAAATATCTCAGAGTTGGACAGCTACCTATTTTCTTGGGCTTTTGGGATTTCTGGTTTCAAAATTCAGTCACACAGAAGACAGCAAGACACCCGTGAATGAGCCCCAAAGCCAGGATCATCATCAATTAACACCCGCAACAGCGGCTCTGTTCTTACCCACATCTGAGAAGAGCTCATCCTCCTCGCTCCATCTGTCTTTTTCTTCTTCGCCATACGAGCTGTTCCACCTTCCTTGGAAGGACCTGAAAGCAGGCAAGCATTTACTTTGGCTACTGGCTAGGGCGAATGTTTTAGGGGGAGAAGGTGCAGGGACACCTGGAGCAGAGCAGGCAAGCCTGGGATGAGCACACAGCACAGAGAAACGCACCCATAAAGCAGCATATAAACACGCCGCCACCTCCTCCCCTCTCCTCTGAGGGGGGATGAATCTGTAGGAGCCCCTGTCTGAAGGTATGGCGTGCAATATACACTCAAATACAAGTGGAGTATTGTATTTTGTAGCCAGCATTTGCAAAAACAAGTGACTTTCAGTTAACTACGCAATTAAGCACAGCAAACAGACACACACCACTGGACTTCCCAGGCCTTCGTGTATGGCACAGACTTGCCGACAGCTTGGGGGAGAAGCCTTTAGTCTTCCCAAGAAGCATTTAATTCTTACTGTGTCACTACTAACACTACGGAGGTCAACCAAGCTACAGAGGCCTCTCCGTGAGATCAAGCGCCTCAATGCTGTCACCTGCTTCCAGTCCTCAAGCACAAACTTGGGAGATGAAATTAAGTCTGTTTTTAAAAAACCCAAAACTTCAAAAGGTTCACCCCTGGCTGTCACACCCAATATAACTGAAGCCATTTATGACTACAGGAAAATAACTGTTCTCTATTCTTTCTTGAAGCGGCACTGTTGAGCGCCTTTCTTGCACATAAACGTTTGAGAACCAGCTACCGGCAGAGATGCACACGATGAGATTTCCAGACAGATGTCGTTAGCACCACTGCTACCACAAGTCCTGACACGTAAAGGCTTCAAGACAAGACATCCGCACAAGCAGCACAGACAATAACTCACTTTCCAGGTGAACTGGAAACCAGCTTGCACAGTGGCAGGGCTGAAACTCGAGAAACGCTCAAGCCAGCGTCAGTCGCGCGGCAGCAGCCCCACGCCGGGCTCCTTCCTGATCCGGCACCGACCCTCGCTTTAGGCAGCCGGCACAGGATGGGAAGGCATCGCACCCGAGTCGCTGCGTCCGGCCCCTTCCCAGGGCGGCCAGCCACAGTACGCTGGTCTGGGAGAGTTCACAAAACATCATCCTATCCCCACAATGTTCCCCAGCACCCTCAAAATAAACTCCAGGCATATCCTAGGGACAGCAACGTCAGCTGCAACGTACTACTGGCAAAAAGCAGAAGAGATCAAGCGTCACCACTCGCAAGTCCTTGAAAAAGTAGGAAATTTATTAACTAAAATTCCCAGATGACTCTAGGAAGCGGACAACGTGGCAGGGGTGGAAATCTCTTCTCAGTGTCATCTCTGACAGTTAGTTTAACCCTGAGCAAGACACACCAGCAAGGCGTCCGAGAGATTTCACCACTGTTTGCATCGATGCCAGCTGCACTGCAGCACATCTCTACTTGCAGCCACTCTCCTGCGCATCAGAGAAAGACAATCCATCTCCAGAGCAGCCAAGCTACACAGAGCACCGAGATCTTTACTGCCTGCCCTTCAAAACCAAACCTTTGCTTTCTTGACATTCTGAAGCCAGGGACTAAGGGAAATTGTGTTCTAGTTATCTTTTCAAAGACATCGAGCTCTCCTCAGTCCTCCCAGTTTCACTCCTGGGGATCCAAAAGGTCGTTATTGCTGGCTGCTATGCAACTTCACTACGCAAAAGAGCAGCGACTCAGACATTTAAGCAGGAAGCTTTGTTACACCCCTGTTACGGCCTACGGGAGATACTCATGACTCTTAGCTTAAGAGTCTCATATCAGTGTTAATTTTAGCCTTCTGCCGGTAAGCCTACTTTGCCATTTTCTGTGAGAAATCCTTATAAAAAGGAAAAAACCCTAACATGCCCCTACCTCTTATTGCAATCATTTCAGCCGCAAGGTAAATGATAACTCATACTGAGGAAACACTCAGAAAGCTACAACTAGGGAGTTTCTTAACCAACACAGGTTTCAGGAAAAAAGAGCTTAAGCGAGGTCAGTGTTGTATTTCTCAAGAGGTGGAAAGGAGAGTTTAATCTGTTCCACAAGATGCACCTACGAACTCTTTCCAGCTTCAGCATCACTAACCGAAGTGCGGAGAAACACGCGTTACCTGTGATATGCACGCTGGAATCCCCTACCAATACTAACTGCAGTACCTCTGACACACTGCCAGCGGAAGCCAGATCATTTTCTCCTCTCCATGAACCAAACAGTACAGTGTAAGGACAACAGAGCATTTACTTTGCCCTGTTCCACATACGCTAGCGGACAAGGATGGTCAATATACTCATCTTGAATTAAAATAAAGGTTTTTGTTGTTTGTGCTACCGATGTCAGCTGTAAGTCAAAAGATTGGGTGCAGATTAGAATATACCACAAGAGATGGGCTCCATACTTGGCACTCTTAGTAGATACAGGCTGGTCATGCAATTTCTGAACAGGTCTGGAAGCAGAAGATACAACTGGCTCCTGGGAAGAGTCTGGGCTCTCACTCGACTCGCTGTACTGGCTGTCTTGCTCCATGACCAGTTTGCTTATGGTCAACAAGCGTTTGCCCTTATGGGATATTTCAGGAGGGTCTGAGATCTCAGAATCTTGATTCTCCTCTTCTTTCCGTCTCTTGGTTCTGTGGGATACAGAAGGAGACAGTTGCTTGGGGAAAGAAAAGTCTGTTTCGTCCAGTTTGGTGAAGAGCGCATCACAATCCTGGGAGTCCGACAGGATCTTGAAAGCTTCTCTCAGAACAGAAATCCCATACGCGGTTACAGTTCCAGAGGGCTGCCTACAAAATAAACAGAACTGAGCAGGTTGTAAAGATAGCACCAAGGTGGCTCCACTTCACTGCAATCAGGCTTTTCCCCTACGGTGTGACCCTCAACAACTGACCCTAGGGTGCAAATAAAATCTTTTTGGGCGTTCCCAACCCTTCGGTCTGCCCTCCTTCTAAACGGTGTGACATACTGGGGAAGCAGGTCTTGAGAGAACAAGCCCATGCTCCACGTGCCAAGGGATGCCCTGCTGTTCTCGACTAAGGGCGGAACCATACGGATACCAAACGCTGCTCCACGAGAGCAAACCTTCTGGCAGCCACTGCCCTCCCTCCCTAGTTTAAAAAAGTACTACATATCTTCAGAAAAAAAAACCAAACCACCTTAACATTTTTACTGTGATCCAGACAGAAGTCTTACACCGATAGCCTTTGGGGCTTGCTTGGGCAGACCTGCTTGGGCTGGCATTCGGGGAAGTTAAGAGCTGCCTGGACAGAGCAAACTACCCCTCGGAAGAGAACTGCTGCCACACTTCATCCACAACGCAGGGCCAGATTCCTCTGCCCACCTTTCCGAGTCCCTGAAGGACACTCCTGGAAGTTCTGGAGCTGCTGCTGCGGGTTCTTTAGCTATTTCCATAGGCTCTGAAGCATCTTCCAAGATATTAACCGCTGCTGTGATATGTTCAGGAGTTGCTGCTGGGTCAGCAGCTCCTTCCATAGGCTCGGGCGCTGCTGCAGAGTCACCACCTCCTTCCATGGGCTCAGGAGCTTCTGCGGGGTCGTCTGCCCTTTCTGCAGGGTTGGGAGCTCCCTCCAGGTCTTTTGCGGTTTCTGCAGGCTCTGGAGCTCCTGCTGGGCCCTTTGCCCGTCCCGAGGGCTCCGGAGCCGCTGCCTGGTCCTCTGGCCCATTTGCAGACTCGGGAGTCGCCGATGAGCATTTTGGTTCTTCGGCATGTTCTGAATTCAAAGTCTTTTTCATTATCTTGGACAGAGAAAAAGCACGTAACCATTATAAAGATGATTCCTCGCACTACCATCCCATTTTATCCCCTCCCAAAGGCGTTTTAAGCTGCTACTTGCAGTTCAATCGGCACCACGTACAGAGTTCATGTCTATCCATTAAAACTTGTTACACGGATTGAAAAATGCGTTCAACTGTATAAACCTTTTAGGAACGGACTCAATTTAAAGTATTTTGGATTCAACCCACTGTTAATTAGGTGCCTAAACTCTAACGCGTTACTTGCACAGAAGGCACATAGAAGCCAGATTACTGTATTTCATCGCCTCGTGGCAAAGTAAGCGTCAGTTCTCCCCAAATCTGCACCTCATGCCGTTTTCCTGCTGCCCCTCGCTGGGGCAGAAGCGAGCGCAGGACGGGAAGCCAGGTAAGCAGGGCAGACACGTACCGTTAGCAGCAGGGGCTCCGAATCGTCCACGTAGGTCTTCAGGGACTGAAAGACGCTTTGCTGGAAGTTCTTGTAAGAGAAGTTTTTGACCACCGGATGAGTGAAATTCTTCTCCCGGATGACAGTCAGCAACTCGTTCCTCTTTTTCTAGAGGAGAGGTAACAACGCTCTGAATAGGTACAAGGGTATAAACGACAACCGCAGGAGCTAGGGGCTGGGCGAGGATTGGGCCTTTCCTATTTGACATTCTCCAGGCACAACTAATTTACACTGACCTAAGGTTGGGAAAAGGCCAGAGGAACAGGAGAGCCACCTTGTTTCAGCAATCCTGACTTTTTGCTTCCAGCGCCCAAGACATTACACTGCCTACAGAAATAGGAACGGGGACTCTTTCTGCTTTCAGAACCAGCCCTTCTTACAAACTCACGCTCTACCCGTGAGCTTGAGTTTGCCTCGAGGCAAAGGATGAATGTTGATGCCTGAACGACCCGGGAAGATACGTGATGGAAGGTGAGTAATGGAGGGAGCTCCAAAGTGACGATCGACATGCTTTAGAAACGCGAAACACCGAGGGTCCGTCATTCAAGGAGGATTCTTTCCATTTCGGCACCCTTACCCTTTCTTCTCGTTCAGGTTTCCCCAAGAGGCATGCTTCTCAGGGAAACCTTTTACGCCTGCCTTACGGGTCACAAGTGCCCCCCCCGCCAATACCCCATAAAACATATCAGACCACCCCCAAATATCCCCGCTCCCCAATACCCCATGAGACATATCAGACAGTCCTCAAGCAGCCGTCTTTCATCCCGGCGCAGACTCACCTGGCTTCTGGGCTCCTTCCCCATATGACTCTTGACAATTTTTGAAGCTTTATCAAACTCTCCGTTTTTGATGCAGACAATAACAGCCTATGGAAGAAAACAAACACCAGTTTCTCTGCTGACAGTGAATGGGCCATACTCTCTAGATCAGCTTCGGAAAAGCACGTATCGTAATCAAGCACGGCACACAGGTAACAGCTCAGTACCAACACACACAGAGAAACAACTTCTACATTAACCGATGAAGAAGCACATACACTGAAGATACGCGTTTGCGGCCAAGTCAGTCCTAACGACGGTGTTCTACACGCGAGGCAATTCCCACTAGCATTTACGCAAGACCTTTCTAAGACAAAAGATGAGCAGAGTATTTACTGAAAAAGATCTTACAGCTTCCTTCACCATCTTCTGAACAGCTTCCATCGTCTTCTCAGCCACAGAGAATTCTCTCTGAATGAGCTCCAGGACGCCGATGGCCGATTCAAGAGGGGTGAGCTCCGACTCTTTATCGAAGGTGCAATCTACAAGAATTCACAGCCGTTGGTTTGCGAGGCGGCCGCAGCGATGCCTCACAGAGAGCTAGTTACTTATTTGCTCAGTTGGACTGCAAATTCTAGAGCTACTGAGGATGAAGATGAGAAGGAACAGCAGGCTGACTGCCAAGTGTCTAAACCGCAAGATTCCCCCCCACAGGCACGGAAAGCTACCAAAGCACCACCTGACTACAAATAACCGATCCAAGGGGAGCATTTCAGAAGCTACGAGGCTGAGCAGAAGTCACAAGGCTGGTACGTTCGGACAGCAGGACAGCCCTGGAAGCTCGGGTTCAAGCACCCTGCTCTTGGCTATGGCAGCGCGACCCAGACCCGAACAGCCATGCTCTCTGGCCCCTCGCCCTCAGGGGAAAGCTCCTACAGCTTAACAGCTTCAGCCCAGACCTCTGCTCTGCGCAGAAACACAGCTCCTGGGAGCTGCAGGGACACAGCCACAGAACAGGGCACGCTCCGGCTGGGGGAGCGGGCTGCGAGCCAACACTGGGGTTTCCCCAGGGCCTTGCTGGGAGGGTTGGGGACCCACCGAGGTTTTCGCCTTCCTCAATCCGTGACAGGAGTTGCATTATGCGCAGCATCTGGGCCACCATGGGCTCCTTCTCCAGGGGCCGCACAAGCAGCGCTGTGGGACGAGGGGGAGGTTACGCTGGCGCAGCAGGGCCCAGCCCCAGCCCCAGCCCCAGCTCTCCCCCACGGCCCAGCCTCCCCCCAGCCCCCGCTCCCCTCACCCCCAGCCCGGGCCTGCCCCTTCCCCACCGCCGCCCTGCTCACCCTCCCGGCTATCCCCCACGGACCGTCCCCGCTCCCCTTCACGGCCAGCCCGGCTCCTCTTCTCAGCCCGAACAGCCGCCGCGACCCGTCCCCCCCTCCCCCCCGGCCCCGGCCCCGGCCCGCGCGGCCCACCCTGCATGACGTCGCGGAGCTGGCGGAAGTCGCGGTTCCGCCCGGAGCGGTAGGCCGCCATGGCCTGGTGGAAGTAGAACTGCAGGACCCAGCCGTTCACCGTCTCCTCGGGGACGCCGCCCCGCGCCGCCATCCCTCCCGCCGGCCCCCCCGCACCCGCTTCCCCACCATCCCGCCGGGAACTGACGCCAAGCCGCGGCGGAAGTGACGATCGCGCCTGTGCCGTCGCCCCGCCCACCCCCGGGCGCCGCAGCAGTATTACGCAGCAGGCGCCTACAGCTCCCGGCGTGCACCGCGCCAACCTCGCCGCGCCTACAGCTCCCAGCGTGCACCGCGGCGGCGCCGGGCCGGGCCGGCGCCCTCTGTCGGGCGGGCGGGGCAGTGCGGGCAGGGTCAGAGCCGGCCGCGTCCCTCGGGGCTGCGGGCCCACCCGGGTCCGCTTCGTGGGCATCGAGGCGGGCTCCTGCCGGCGCCCACGCCGCCCGGCCTCCGTGGGGAGAGGCCCCGCCGGCCTGAGGCCCCCCCCGCAGCGCGGGTGTCACCCAGCAGGCGTGGGGAGCCGTGGGGCAGGGCCCGCCGCCAGCCTCCCCGGGCCTCCAGGCCCACCGCTGCCCTGGCAGCTCTCCCCTCCACGGCATTCCGGCACCGTTACGCTCAGAGGGGAGCGGAGAGGCACATAGGCTCACATAGGGTTGCACGAGTTCTGAGGTAAATCAAAGACGGAGCAAGGGACAGAAGAAGGACGCCTTCCTCACGCTCTTCCAACCGCAGGTTTCATTCTCCCAGCAGAAACGGTATTTTCTGGAGCACTGGTTACCTTATTTCAGCTGGGAAACGTGGAACAGCGGGGAAACGGCCATCTGTAAATTATGAGAGCCTCTGAGGCGAGCGTTTCACCTCGGGCACCAAGGTTCAGACACGTCTGTTAAACTTGTGCCGGTACCTCAAACGGAGATTCAGTGCCAGCTCTGCCAGCACGGACGGGCGCTCGGAGCGGACAGGCAGAGCAGAGCCACGCTGCGTTCCGAAGCGTGAGCCGTCCCCGCGGAGCCACGCCGCTCGGGGCTCACGACAGAAACGGCAACGGAAACCGCGACATGCGCCTGCACGGCCTCGCCGGCTGCCGCGTTAGAGCAGGGAGAGGGGGCACCGATGCCTAACTCGGGGCAGGACGTTCAGGCTTAAGCACAACCTGCATTTGCAGATGTGACTGAACTCTTCAAGTATTAGATAGGAGTTGTTATTTTGTCCTTTATTTGTTTTTTTTTCTTTTTTTAATTTTATGCTCTTCATTCTAGTCTTTTGAAGAGCCAGGGCATTTTCATACACTGTTTACACCCGCTCCAGCCATCTGCAAATCCCGTTCTCCTAACCTGTAACAACAAAACGAGGTCCCCGTTTCAGCGTCCTGGGGGCAGAGATTTTCCCCGTAGTTACTCAGACTTTGCGTAACGGAGCAGAAGCCCTGGCTTCCCAGCGAGCGAGGGCCAAGAAGAACCGGCGCCCTGAGGAGGCTGGTTTAGGCGAAGGCCGAGCAGGGCGCTGGCAAGCAGATCCTCCAGACTACGGAGTGGTTCTCTGCCGCTCCAGGATGTCTCACACTCAGAGGCGGGGTGTCGCTTTGGCCCAGGGAACATCACTGACGCCGTTCTGGAGACTGTCTCACCTGAGGTGGAAAAGCACGTGAAAATTCCTCTCGCATTAGGTTATCCGGGATACTCCCTTCCCTCCCGCCCCGGCCAGAGGAGAAGGAAACACACATGAGAAAAATCCGTGTGTCAAATGGAAAACAGAAAAACCGGGAGGGATGTTTTTATTGGCAAACGAAGGGAGATAAAAATAATCGGTGCAAGAAAGAAGGGTGGCTGTTCACCCGGGGCAGCAGGGCTGCCCTGGGGAGAGCAAGAGCAGAAAGGGAGCTGTGCGAGCGGGACGCGGTACAACCGTGTCATACGGCCAGCGAGTCACTGCCGTTAAACGTTAGGAAGGATGCAGGGAGAGATACCGACGGCTGTTTCCTGGGCTGAGAGGAGAGGACAGAGCGACATGCTTTGGCTAAAATACTTTTCCGTATGCAATATTCATGAGCAAAACGGTTTTCCTCTTTTTCTGTCACAAGATGCAAGAACAGGTGACAGGGCTGCGACTCCTGAACTTCACCGTTCTCCCCTCGATTCAAGGAGAGGCCGATCAGCCCCAGCAACAGCGTGAGATCGGTTGCCCTTACAGCCTTTCACACGCTGCCGTTGCTCTCCTGACTAGAAAACTCCATGTTTTCCGAAAAGCTCAGTAGCTTCTGCACCTAAGATACACACCGCTCCAACCAGATGCGCCAGCCACTTTGGCAGATCCCACCAGCCCAGTACAGGTTTCCAGATTTTGAGCCATTTCATTTATTTTTCCTCAAAGATCAGAAAAAAAAGAGTCCCCGGAGTCCTCTCCCAAGGGAAACAAAGCAAGCTTTCTCTCTGAGATGCCTGGACAAAGCCATTCCGGGGCTACCTGCCTTCTCCAAGCCAGGCTTCGCTCAGGAAAAGCCGCAGAGTTGTTGCTCACCACGTCCACTTCCTCAGCCTCCTGCTTCAGCCTCCTGTCCTTGCCCCTCCGGGGCTGCCATCGCCTCCTCCTCGTGCCCACCAGCAGCTCCCCAGTGAAGGTGCCAACCCTTCACATCTCCTCGGAGCGCTACTCAGCAGATCGCTTCCCACCCCGTTAGATGGAACTGCTCCAGGTTAGAACAGACGGAGGAAGTTTCTGCGGTTCCGGGGACGGTTTGGACAGCAGCAGCTGAAGGAGCCGGAGCGTGGTGACGCTGACAGATGTCAGAGAGCGGTAATCACCACGGCAGAGCTGCAGGGCAGCTGAGAAGGTGCTAATCTCCCTACACGCTGCCAGAGCCAGGAGAGGGCATGTGACAGGGGCCGCAGCCTTGGCATCTCAATCAAGGCTTCCTTTCCACACTGTTCTGTGGCCTGCCTGGGCCAATTATGTGTGAACAGCACCCAGCACTGGAAAACGAGCCTGAAATTGTGATTTCCAGAGTAAATACAGAAATACAAACCATTGTTTTACTCTCTGAATCTTCTACGATGAATGAAAAGGAAGCAGGGATTATGGAAGCAGGCAGGGGACCTGGAATGCAAGTGGCCTCACTGTCCAGTTTCACCGAATCCTTGCCCGGTGTCATCATCAATTTTTTCAGGAAAAGGTTTGGTGGTTTGCGTGCCAAAAGAAACACTGGGCAGGAAGGCACAAATTACAGTCGTGTTTGTGCTTTTTAGTCTTAACTAGTTGATTTATGGATTTTGATGAAGTGATTACAGATGAAAGAAAACATTCCAGGGAACAAGATCTGCACGCTGCTGCGGTCTCGTGTCTGTCTGTCTGTACGAGTTACAGTGGAAAAGAAAACAGGAAAATCACCAGGGGCACCTGGTCACCACACACTCCTTTCTCTTCTCTGTCGGAGAGCACCGGCTGCACCAAACAGAAGACAACAGTACCTGCCCTAAAGGGTTTGCTCTCTAGACAGACACGCGACAGATTTCTGACTTCTGTTTGGGCTTGATAACGGTAAGGAAGAGCAGTGATTGAATTCTGTTGCTCAATAAATAAATATAGAGCTCGTTTGTTGCCACGATCGTTATCTGTATTGCTAATGTGCCTAGAAAGCCTGGTCATGGACCAGGATGCCACTATGTTACGCCCAAGTGCAAAACAGATACTGCGCCAAGTAGTCTTAGAAAGGCAGTGGACAGCTACAGAAAAACAGGCAGCAAAGAAACAGTGGAAAAGGGAAATGTTGAGGAGGATAATGAGATTGCTTTGCAAAATATACGGAGAAACCCTCCAAGGGTGAGAGCTGCAGAGAAGAAAGCACAAAGGCACTTAAAAAAAATTTATCAAGCAGGTTATAGAAACTGATGCTGTGAACCAATTCGAGGCAAAGGTAAGTACTTCATACTGAAATCGAGACAGGCAGGACTGTGCTGGGAAGGATCTAGAAAAAGAGACATAGTTTTTGATGCAACCAAGGGATGGGGCCAGCAGAAGTGCGCCAAGAGATGGGTAGCCTGGTCAAAGCGAGAGGGCAGAGTGATCTTTACGGCAGCTCTTTGTGTGAAACGATACCCGACTGCACTTGTCGAGGCCAGGCAGAAGGATGTTGTGGCAACGGGGGTGCACGACGATGAAATCCCACGTTAGTCTGCAGTACGTAGCCTGGCTGGGGGGGAGCTTCCCTCTTAACAACGTTACGCAGTAAAAGGGAATGGCAAGGTTGTATGTCATACCAGTGCAAGGAGCTAGAAATGCTTCCATGTCAGAGAGGATACTTGGGTTACACACAGAATCAGGGAACCATCCCTAATGACTGGAAAAAGATATACAGAAAGGCTCAAAAGAAGAAGCAGCAGCTCAATATTTAAGCTATGTTGAGACTGAGCTATCGATTAGGTAACTGTGAAGAAGTTTCAGAACAACAGGCTAAGACTTTAACAATATACAAATATCTGGTTAAGTAGATGTATGGACTTGCCCAAAGAGAGAAGATACTTCATCAGTAAATGCAAATCCAGGTATCTGTATTGCTGTGAAATAGCTGGAGAGGAAGCCGTGAGGTCTGCACCCTCCAGCCTGTAACAAAACTAGAGAGGAGAAGGAGGCCAAGGATTTCAAGAACAGCGTGACTTTAGCAGCTGCTTTGCATAGCCCAAGCACGTACGGACAGAGTACTGATTCTGACACTCGGCTTGGAAGAAGTCACTGCAGACTTCATTGGGCAACGGTGGGGAATGAGCGTATATTTAAAGGAGGACTTCAAGTGTGCATGCATTGCCTCAGTAAAAAACCAAAAAGCTATCATAGATGAAAGCACCGAGAGAGAACTGTTCTAGCTTTATGGCTGTCTCAATAAATGTCATAAAGTAACATAGAGTTTAATTTAGAGGGCGGCCACACGAAAGCCTACAATTCACCAGAGCAACAGAGCAAAGGCAGCGCGTGCAACCATGTGCTGCGCTACCCACCAGGCTTTCAGAGAAGCAGAAAGCCCCGTTTGCTGTGCCAGCAGAGTATGAGTAAGAATTCTGACGAAAGACTACAAGCTTGCTGGGAAGCACAAGGCAGTAAATGCACTTACAAAGACAAACACTCTTTGCTACAGCTATGAGAACCGAGCCTCTTGAGGAACAACGTGAGGAAAAGTCACCAGCACACCAGGCACCAAAGGGTGTGAAACATTCAGTAAAGTTCAACTATTGCTGTGGTATATCGAGATTTATAGCTTACTTCCTAAGACAGAGAACACACTGACAGCAGGAGGTGGATTTGAATCCTACACAAATTAGACTGATCTGACTCAAATGCCTTCTCTCCCCACACTTTATTCTTTACCTAGTACAGTGGCTTTATTTCCTTACCACTTCTTTGATTGCACCTCGATCCCCATTTCCTTGTACAAAACCAGCAGAACAAGGCCAGGATAAGCCAGTGTATGAAAAACAGATGCCATGCCAGGTCTCAGCCCAGAATTTCAGCCATTTGCAAAGGTTGTGCGTTACAACAGTAATTGGATTAGAGACTGCGGTTGGCAGGCACCACTGGAGCGATCTCTTTCTCTCCAGTAATAAAAGATACCCTTCTTTCTTACCAGAGAGTGACCTAGAAAATTTGTTTGACATACAACCTGGGATCTTCAGGGAATGAACCTGTCTTTATACTGAAGTGGATGTGGACAGACAGCACGGTTAGTTAGGATAACATCGCTGAGCTGATAAATCTCCGAAACTGTACCATTAGGTACATCTCATTCCCACAGAGATCCCAGCCTAGTGGCAAGCCAGGTACGGGTACCTACTTCAATTGAGCTCCTTTTAAAATCCCAACTGTAGCAAACTGCACGGATGTTAGCCTGCTCAAATTCTCTTTGCATATACCTTTAATCTTTAGCCAGTGTTGGTAATAGTATTAGCACTTCTTACAACATAGGGCATTTCTGCCTCCTCAGCAGTTACGTTAAAACAAACAGTCCACTGTCCAGCGTTACACCTGCACTGCAAGTGTAAGAAAATAAATTCCACAGCCACGAATGCGAGTTCACAAATGAAAACCACCAGGTTTACAAATTAGTCAGGTTCCTGAGCTTCCAAACAGTCTCTCTGTCCCTAAACCTGTTCAATGTGGCTGGCAGGGAAGAGAGAACTTGCCAAGTGACTCACATCAGATCTGCATGTGAACGCTTTCCTTTAGAAACTGATAAAAATGCAGCACTCGGAGGTGTGCTGCACCTCCATTGGCTCAATTTAAAGATCTGCGAGATGGCTACCTACTTTATATACATGCAGAAAGAATGAAAACAAAAGGAGCAGCAAAAAAGCTGTTCCTATGGGCCCCGGAATCGACAGGCTACCAAAGGCACGCTACAGCTCAGCCAAGGGACCCTAACTAATTATTCTTGCCAGCATACATCCCGTACACTTTCCTGATGAAACAGCTGCTAGCTGTGACTCCCTGTCCCCGCACCCACTGCGGATGGCTCGCACTGCTCATTCGGCAGTGCCGCACAGTCCTTCCAGCCGCGTTTGCGACCGGAGACAACGCCGAGGCGGCCTGTCGCAGGCATCTGCAGCTCGGCTCTGGGAAGGGTGCTGCAGCTCTGACCGCAGGCGGTCAGGCGAGCTCGGAAGGTCCCTGACAGGAACAGGCGCTTCCCAGGAGATCCCGGTTTCCCTTCACCCACTCAACAGGCCGGACGGGGAGAGTTACCAGAGGCCAGGGATGGACACCGGGCACTGCTCCGGGTAGGCCGCTGACAGGCACCTCGCTCTCCGGCGGCCCGGTTGGGGTGGCAGAACGGCTGATGCCCTAGCTGCCTGCCAGCCGCGCCCCGGGAGAAGCCGGAGCCGGGGGGAGCCGGAGCCGCAGCCGGGGCCGGGGCCCCGGGGCCGCGCCGGTAGGGCCGGGACGGAGCACGCCGCCTGAGGCGAGGCGAGGCGAGGCCCAGCGCCTTCCCGCTCTGTCGCTCTGGCCGCTCCCTATTGGCCCACGCCTGGTGCCGCGCCCTCCCATTGGCTGCAGCCGGCGCCAGCAGTCGCCCCACCGCCGGTGCCGCTCGCTCCTCATTGGCCAGCGGACTCGGCCGGTCGCCGCCGCGGGCCGTTACCTATAGGGGGCGGGGCGGGTGGGGGCGTCTGCCATCGCTACGGCGGCTGCCGTGGGCCAAGCCTATCATTCCGCGAAGCTGCCGGTGGCCAGCATGGAGCCCGGGGAGCGCACGGAGGCCGGGGGCTGCGCGGCGGCGGCGGCGGCGGCGGAGGAGGCGGCGGCGGCGGCCGGGCCCGTCTTCACGCTGGAGGAAGTGCGGAAGCGGAACTCCAGCCGCGAGGCCTGGCTGGTTATCCACGGGCACGTCTACGATGTCACCCGCTTCCTGGAGGAGGTGAGGCCGGGCGGGGCGGGGTCCCGGCCCGTCCCCTCAGGGGCCGGCGGGGGGAAGGACAGGGCTGGGGGGAGCGGAGGGAGGAGAGGGCCGGGGGGGCTGAGGGGAGCGGGGAGGGCCTGGGGAGGGCGTTTGGGGCTGAGAGGGAAGGGGAGGGCCTGGGGGGGCGGGTGGGGGGGTGAGGGAGGGGGACTGGGGGGGGCGGGATGGGTGCCATGGGGGGCAGAGATCCCGGGGCGGGGAGGGGGGGGGGGGCTGCAAGGGGAAGGGGGGACGAATAGGCCCCGGGGGCGGGGGGGGCTCCTGTGTCCCTGAGGTAGCTCTCTGGCCCCGGGCTGTGGGGCCTCCGTGGCCCAGCACTGCCCGAAGCGGGGGGGGGGGGTCCACAAGGCTTGAGGAGGGGCCCCAGGAGACCCGCTGGTCTGTTGGCCGCCTGTGCGGTTTATATGCTCAGGACAGCTCCTGCCCCTGCTCAAAGACGCCTGCAAGAAACGGGAGAGTGACGGCAGGTCGTGTTGGCAAAGGCCAGCCGAGTGCCGGGGTTGTGCTTCTACTTGTTTGAGTCAACTCCTGTTTTATTAGGAAATCTGTTCAGGCATGCCTTACGTGGGAGGTGCAGCTCTCCTTAAGCCACGTTACTTCGCTTCTGGCCTTGTAGGGTAAACAGTATCGGGCTAGATCAGTAGTTTAAATTTGACGTCTCCAGGGACTCCCCAGGAGAAAGTAATGGTGATTCAGTAGGTGAGCACATGCCGCACTACTGCCTTCCCAGAGGTGAGCATGCACGAGTGATTTGGAAGCGATGCAGCCTCTGCTGCGTGATCTCCAGTTCTCTTGGATGTGGGGACAAGAGTTGCTTCTAGACTCAATGCTTTTGACTTCTGTTTTTGAGAAGGTTGAGAGCGGTATCATTAGTGTTTGGAGCTGAAAACAGAGTGGGAAGAAATGGTAACAACATTTCAAAGGGCTTTTATCCCAGCTTACAATAACACCAAACCCTTTGTAGCATCTACAAGGTAATGTAGGAAAGTTAGTCTGAATCAGCTTTCAAAGAAGAGCACTTCATTGAAAATGCACATGTTGCTGCTTGTTGGCTTTGCATGTCTAAATTAAACTCTGATTTTCCTACAGGCATATATGATTAAAGCATGTCTGCTATGTAGTCATAACATATAATGACAAAGGTACCCTGGTGAGGTGTAGTGGCTTATCAGATAGGAGGAGAGAATGATAACCCGGCAGCTTTTTTACAGTGGCCTGACAGCTGGAGGTAGTGGCTTTCAGTGTAGCTTTTGGTATTTATTTATAAAGTTGGACACAATCTATTTTGTTCATTGGATCCAGCATCATAACGCTTCATTCAGAATCTGACTTGTGCTTTGAGTCTTCCCCCCAACATTTAGTTTAAGAGAGCCTCTGAGGTAGTTCAGTGAACAAATTAGGGAGCATCTTTTACTACGGTGGCTTGAGCTGGCCTTTGCCGTAGCCAGTTCTGCGCCGTTTGTAGCTTTTATAATGAACAATCTTGCTTTCACAGGACCATAAATGGATCCTGGCCGCTCGCTCCTTTGCTCAGCGGTGTCTACTGTTGGTACCCCAGCACTGTTAACAGATGCCTCTGTGTCAGGTGCAGGATCTGAAAAGCTGCCTGCTGAGCAGCTGCTGTTCTTGGGTCTTTGGTACTTGAGAGAGACTCTAGGCACCCAGTACGCTGGAAAGACAAGTATGTGGGAGAGTGGGATGGTGCGCGGTGGAAGGGAGGCAGTTTGGTGCTACAGAGCAGCAGGGGCATGAAGAATTACCGGCTGATGCTCAGCTGTTTGTTTTACAGGAGAGCCCGCAGGTCCGGCTGAGGTGAGGGACTGGTTGCACATTTAGTCACATGCATCTACAACAAGATGCAAACTGTACCGTAGAGAGCTTATCGTTGGGGTGGGAAGAAGTCAATCGTATCGAGTGTGACTCTTAACTCAGGAAGCTCTTAAATGGTGGAGCTCTGAGCAGAATTAAGGTACTCGGATTCCTGTTCCAGGGTCAGTTCACAAGACCAGGAGTTTTCCAGCTGGTAGGCGAGGATTTTTTGAGCAGCTGACTGCCTCCTTCTACATGCACGCCCCCTCCAGTGTTCGGGTTCCCCGGCACTAGGCCAAACCTGTCATCTGGCATCTGTCAAATTCCTGAGAGAGTGCAGTGGAGTACAAAGCTGTGGGCCCAGCTACCTCTGCTGATCAAATGAAGCGGGCAGGGTGGCGGGTGTGTTTTGAAGAACGTTTGTTACTCCACTAGGTTCTGAAATCTTTCGTGTTTGCCTGCATCTAAAAGTCTAGTACAAGAACCAGGGGACATCAAAGAAGCTGGCCGGGGCCACGTTCAAAACAAACAAATGGTGTTTCTTCACGCAACAGGGAGCAGACCAGTGGAACTCCTTGCCAAAGGTTGTTGTGGATGCAAGAAGGTTAAGTAGATTCAGGGGAAGACTGGGCAAAAATGTGGAAAAGCAATTCACTGCTGGTTTCTAAATAACAAAACGCTGTGGGTTTAGGAAGAGCCAAAAACAGCTAGAGGTTGGGACAGTACTTGTGGAAACTGTGTGCCTGGTCTTATACTTGCCTCCGTGTTCCAATTATGGTTGCTGCTTATCCCTTCTCAGACTTAAGGGTTAGAAAAATGTTTTCAAGATATTTACCCCGGTGTGAATGACGCTGTGTTTCAGAGCATGGACACTGCGTGGTGGTCACAGTCTTCATCTCAGCATTCTCTGTGTAAGATAGCATCCTGGACGTGCTCCCTGGGACACCTTCAGGAGGTGAAGGTGTCAATGAGCCCAGAAAAATGCTTAACACCCCCCCCCAGCAAGCCAGGTTTAGCAGTGCCCTGAATGGTACCTTGAGATGATATTTCACATTGCCCTTTCCAAGCCCTTTATCCCATTTGTGTTTTTCTGACATGAAAAAGATCTACTTGGACTAGGGAAAGGAAGGAGAATAAGGCTACTGTTTCAACCGTGCCAGCATGGCTGACACAACACTCTGCTACGTACACCCCTCGCTGACATAGTGGAACTTGTAAACGTAGATCAAGGCCTAATTTATTGGCAAAAATACACTTTATATCTGTTACCCCACTGTAATCAGTCGAGTGACGGGAACGATGTGTAGCTGATCGGAACCAGGAGTGTTTGTCTTGTTTAAAAGTTACAGTTGTCTGATAAACTGTTCTGCTTTAGAGCTCTGAGTTGCTGTAACTGCAGCTATCAGGGTTTCAGTGGGTAATATTTCCCCTTGATCCTGTGTAGTCACTGAAGCAGTGTCTAATTGTTGCCTTTTCTGGCCTTTGGTCACAGATTATTTGAACAGGATTGCTGAATTCCACTGGAGCATTACCTTGGAGTGATTGCATAATCTCGAAGAAGCCTCACTGCTAAAAGATTGTCGAATTTTGCTTCATGATTCCTGCAGATTAGGTACAGCAGGTCAGCCATGAGCTGGCCAACGCAAAATCTGTATGTTGTCTGAAGCATAGATCAGTTTAAACTTCCAATTTACTTTGTTATTTACTGCGTAATAGCAGTGACAGTTAAGACATTTATCACATAGCAAAATTCTACTGAATTACAAGAACGTGAAAAAATGCAGGAGATGTGCAAAGACGGCAACTGAAGTTTCATAGATGTTTCTGAGAGACTGCAATCTCTGGTGCTTCAGAAAGCCTGTAAGTGCCTGAAATGAAGTGTGATTATTTGAAATCTGAGATAGCCTTATGGCGATAGTATAATTTTCTCCCAAATCGAGGTGACTGGACCACCAGAATACATGTTATTACTCCTGATTGCAGTAGTCTAGTAAAGCCAGTATAGACTATGGCTAGAGCAAAAAGGGCTGGCTGCTCAGGTAGGTGTGAACGATGAGTGAGGAAGCGGAGGAAGGCAGAGGTACCTCCCCGACAGGCTCTCTGACGTCTGGTACTGCCCTCGCCACCCCGGTATTAAAATCTGTGGCTTTTAACCTGTGCACAATCTGTAATAGACGTACTTTCACAAGCATTCTTATGATAGAGGGACATGGTTTATCTCCATTTTTACACGAGTAGAAGAGTTTGGAGATACATGTTTCTTCAGCGTACCCTTTTGTGTGTTATCTGAGTCCACAAGACGCAGCCACCACCACAGCTTTGTGTCTTGGCATGCGCTGCTGCTTCTGATACCCGTGGTAAGTGTGACTAGAAATCTATTTGAACTGGTTTCCAAGTGGAATGAGCCTGGGTTGTGACAACTCTAACCCAAATTGGTCAGTTGGTTTCAAGTATAATGTTCTTCAAACTATGTTTCAAAAGAAGGAAATATTCTACTACTGACAGCTTCTCTTTAAAATTACGTGGTTCTAACAGAAGTTACGCTCTTTCCAGGCAGGTATATAGCTAAGGTAGGGTCTGCGCTCGGAAGAGCTGGTCATGAAGAGCATTATCATTGAGATGAAAGTAAAGAGGAGGGAAGTATCAGATGGTTGCTTACACCAAAGAGGCAGCAAGTTTTTAGATTCTTACCTCCTTACTGCACCAGCAGTAAGAAACCAATATTGAATACCCTTCTTTGTCTTTCTGCATTTAATTCCTGCGTACTCTGGTGTATCTGAAACCAGAACTCTGCGAGGGAGAAGGAGGAATGTCAGAGATCTGTTTTTGCTCATGCTGACTTGCTCCAGCTTTGCAGAGGTGTTTTCGGGGAAACCTGTTCCGTGTCTTAAAACAAGCTTTGAAGGATCTGTGGTTGACGAGCACCATTTGACTAGGTGGGTGCTTGTCCTTGTTTTCTGGCTTGTGTGGTACTGGCACATTATTATTGCACAGTAATACTCTTCCCTTTCCTGGCTTACTTCTCTAATACTGGGGGCTAGGAATGAAAGCTTTTGCATCCCTCCTCAACCTGATGATCTTGTGTCTTACCTGATCCAGCAATCTAATTAGTCGTAGAGCTTAGTGTTGCTTGTCAGCTCATTTGTCGTTTACAGCGGGTCTGTAGCAGCAGTTGCCAGCCAGACGTATGCAGACAGGCGCTTGGCGTTTGTGAAAAGGCGACTCCAGGCTCTCGCCTTCTGCAGCGAGTTTCTGTGTTGCACTCTCAGAAGCCTTTGCTGCGTGCCTACGGTTCTGACTTGCTGCTGCTTTTTGCTCGCTCCACGTCCCTTCTAAAGGCTACGCAGATAGAGCGTCTTCTGAGGTCTCATGAATAAATACAGCCTTGCTGGCTGAAGACAGAAGATGGACTATATGAGCTGCTAATTAGGGAGTGAGTCACTGAGGGCGAACTTTCTTTGCTTGCCACCTTAGAGCATCAGTGACATTTAAAGTGAGCTTGGAGTGAATATGGGGTTGTACAACATCCTGCTTCTGCTGTTCTTCTCTGGACCCAGTCTGAAATTTGGAGAACTTTGCATCAAAGATCACACTGAAATGATGCTTTTGAGAGCACCTGCTGTAGCTGTGAGTATTGCAGAGCATGAGGAAGTCTTGGGTTTTCTCCCCTCACTAGATCTCCTGACTGTGGCATGGCCTGGCCTCCCTTCTGCACCGCCTGGGCCAGGGCCTCCGGAGGGTGCCTTATACTGGTGATGGCTGTTGTGCTTTCACTTCCAAATGACAGGGTGCTGCCTGTAAAACTGTTTTCTCTGCTCAGTGGCATTGGTCATATCCTTCCAGAACTGGTGCTTCAAGACTATTAACGTTGCTGTCAACGTGTACTTTATTTATTGCGTATGCTGAAGTGACAAGGAGGTTCCAGTTCTATTACAGTTGTTGAGGAGCGCTTCTGAGGGCTGGCACTTGGGCCCACCTCTCTTGTTCTTGTTTGCTTTTGTCTGTCTCTTTTCAGAAACAGACATTTTTCAGCCATTGTTTCTTCTGGAAGTATTTCCCCCCCCCCCGCCCCCCAGTTTGCAACACTTTCAGTTTTCATGTTTTCCTGCAGGAGCTGTAGCTTTGAGAAGTTTTGTGGCAGAGTAAATGACTTCCTGTATAAATAGTCTGGTTTTACGTTTGCTCGGGTATGACAAGGTAAGAATTGTCTGGCTGCAACTGTGGTTGTCTAGACTAGGAAGTCCTTTCAGAAATAGGCCAAAATGGTTTGAAGTTTTTTCTTTTGGCTTGGTGATTACAGTGAAGGACAGATGTGCCTGAATACATAGTTCTTTTTCTTACCTGTGGATTTAGCAAGTGCATAGAAAGGCTTCAGACCCAAAAAATGTAGAGAGGAGTAAACTTTACCGTTCTTCTTGTCTCTTGCACTTTACCATTCTTCTTGTCTCTTGTATATACAAAGACTGGATGCCACTGAAAGCCAATATCCACTGCACGTTCCCTGTTACTGCAGGTTTTTGTCTGCCCTTTTAGGGTGGATGATTAGGAAAGCAAGGTTGTCTTAAAATTCAGTTCTGATATTTTTCCATCTGAAATGAGATTTCTGGTGAGACATCCCTAAGGAGTCCTTCTAGAAGGCTTAAGGTAAATGGCCAGCTTTTCATCCCCTAGTTTCTGTGGATCTTTGCAAGCATGCTTATAAAATAGCTGAAAATTGGACAGTTGTTCTGAGTGATGTGCATAGACAATATACAGCATCCTACCACTGCAGCCAAGTCTGAGAGTGTGATCTAAGGGGCGCAGAAATGATGTAAAGGGTGGTTTTGCTGCAGCCTGTGTTCCCGTTAACTCCCTCGCGTAAACAGAGACATGCATCCAACTCGGTAGTGAGCTCCTCCACAGCTACCCCAGCAGATAGTCGCTTCCTTTTCTTTTTTTCAGAGGGTGGGTTTTCTGCTAGGGTAGTCCCTGATCTGACTCCCTCTGAGATCAAGTGAGCCTGAGGGTTGGCGTGGGAGAAATGGCAGCAAGACCTGTAGCCAGGCACGGAGGGAGTGAGCAGACTGGAGCCTCACTGGGTTTTACAGCTAAGGCAATCTAATAACTGACCGCTTACCAAACTGTGTCCTAGGACTGCAGACTTTGCCCTTCATGGCTGCTGAGAAAGCTCCACGTTGATTTTGTTACATACCTGGACAATAAAGGGATTTATTCAGAATAAAGAGCTCTGATATGGGGATTGCAGAATTGGCTGCAGCAACTCACTGGAGTAAACAACCGGACTGTTTTTGTGTCCGTACTGAGTACGTTTGGTATGAGGCGTGATAGCCAAGTGGGAATATTTAGACTTTTGGCAGCAAAAACAGACAAGCTGAAGGAAGAGAGGCGATGACAACTGTTCTGTGTCTGTGGGATGGAAAAGGATATTACAGAGAAAAAACAGGTGTGCCAGGCCTTTGATCTGAAATTTAGTCTAACATCTCTTCTCTGGTTCCAGGCTTGTAGCTGTTAGGGGCATTTCAGGCAGCAGTGAACAAGTCTCATCTTCTCAACTAGCGCATTCAGTGCTTGTTGCCTGATGCTCTAGAAAACTGGGTTAGTCCCTGCGTGCGCACTCAGAAGCCTGACCACTTTATTGGTTTAACTGGATTAGCTGATAGTTTAAACTGAACTATTTGTTCACACTCACACTGTAAAGAGATTGTACTTTGCTGGCTTTGTGGTTAGCGCTTTCCATTGCCAATCTGTTCCTGGAATTATGGTATTGACAGTGCTAGAGAAGAGCCCAGCCCAACAAGGAAAACGGAATTGCACCGGACTTTTTTTGTCATACCGCTTGGTCTGACAGTTGTCTCCGACTGTCTGCTGCTAACAGAAATGCCAGTGTCGTTGTGGAGCGTCCTGTGGATTTGGTACTTTTGTTGTCGTAACTTCTGAATCTCTGAAATCAGTATGTGATGTCAAACAGCGTAATTTTTCCTGACACTTTTTTTTTTTCTTCTCTCCCCTGGTCGTTGAGTGGGTGTACACTGGATCAAGTTCAGTATTGTTGGGGCTACACCAGAGTTGTAGCTTCTTACGCCACTAGAAAATGTGATGCATTTCTCCTCTGTTCTTCTCCATTCCTCGTTGCACAGCTACGTGCAGAGAGAGGCTGTCAGCCAAATACTATTATTTTTTGTGGTATCTGAAGAAGTAGAATATCCTTTCCTCCCCTGGTGTCTGTAAAGGCAGCGTTGTCTTGTGCTTCACTAGCAGTTGAGTTGCCTCAGGAAGGTTCTTGAGAAAATCATGCAGGAGAGGCTCCTCTGCGAGCAAGGGAGTCTGATTTATGCAGTGAAGCCCATGAAAAGCTACATGAGGATAGCCTTTCTTCTGTATTATTTTCTTGCCCAAATCCGTTACAGAATCACAGAAGGGATAGCTTGGCTGTAGGGGACAAAGCTGTGCTTCCCTGTGTATGTTGGGGATTCACCTCTTTGGAAGGATTTTTATTATGCAAAGTATTTTCCAGACTGTGCAGCGCACGTGATTCTCTGTGAATTCCTGAAGGAGAGGCTGGACAATTGAATCTTTGGAAGATTTTATTGATGATGTTGGTTTGAGGCATCCGTGATGAACGGAAGAGGTTGGAAGGAAGGCAGGCTGCTGACACTCTTGGTACCGTTTTTGCATCTAGCCCTTCGCTCACCTGAAGTCTTCTCTTCCAGCATCCAGGTGGAGAAGAGGTTTTGCTCGAACAAGCTGGTAGAGATGCCACAGAGAGCTTCGAAGATGTTGGGCATTCCACAGATGCCAGGGAAATGCTCAAGCAGTACTACATAGGGGAAATCCACCCGGTAAGGACCAGCTGGCTGTGACAGCCTCTTTCAAACGCAGGATGGGACTGTGTAAAAGTGTGACTCTCCTTTGTGTAACCCACTAAACACATACACCAAGATGTGTCTTGCAAAATAAGTAGTTAAGGGTTTTAGGCAGTCTCTGCATTGTCCAGGATTTCTGTTGAGGAAAGAGGATCTCTGTTGAGGAAACAAAACTAAATTAGTCTTCTCTTTCCACCATTCAGAACAGATTTCTCACTACAATTAAATCGGGGGCACTTAAAGAAGCTAATCTAATCGGTTCCCTCCTTAGCTGGTGGTACCATAACTTCCCCTTGCCTTGTAATTTAGAGTTCAGGAGGGTGAGAGGTCACAGGGGCACGGCACAAACACCGGCTTCCTGCCTGCTACAAAGACCCTGCCTTTGGGTGCTGAAGGAACGACTCCTTTGAAAACGGAGTCCAGGCAATTACCCCTCTGATGAGGACTGTGTACAGAACAATTCCCTCGTAAAGACTGCAGGTTTCTCTTGAAGTCAGTGCTTATCTTTTTTTCTTCTTGTTTTTTACCCCTTGACAGCACGATCGTAAAAAAGAAGGTTCTAAGGTAAGCTATTAGTGTTTTACTTTTCTGTTTTAATTTAATGCTGTGGCAACGATACTATGCTCACAAAATGAACAAAGAAGTCGTCACACACCTTTCCCCCCCCCCCCCCCCCTTTTCTTTTTTCCCTGTGGAGCCTGTGGCTTTATATTTACACAAACTACAGTAATGAATAAATCTTCCAAGCAAATTATACCTTTGTTTTTGTTCTGAAGCTCAGCAGTCACCTCAGTGTGAAATTGGAAGTGTTTTTTTATGCCCTCTCTCCCGTGACATCAGCAATGTTATTTCCACACCTTGAGCCACAGACCATTTTTTTGCATCACTCGCTATGTCCTGACCACTGAACTGTTAGTGTTGTTACATTCAAGCCAGGAGACGGGCCCAGCCACCGTGGGGTTGGCTGTAAAACAAGAATTCTCTGTTAACTGCCCTAGTAATCATTGGTGTTGCTTAAAACTCGGGTACTCCTGGATTAGAACAGGGCGCAGTGTTGCGAAAATGCCTTTGAAATGGATGGGGAGAGGGAAATGGTAATAAATAGAATCCCATCTGAGAGGTAAACATGTGCCTTGCAGCTGGCTTCTCTTCTTGCTTGGCTTGGAGGCTTGGACCAGGCGCAGCTCTGCCTTCAACAACGCTTTCATTAGATGTTGTTCAAAGCAGGGCCATTTGCAGAGTAGCAGGGATCAAGAAGGAAACTCTCAACAGAGAGAGCGGCGACTGAAGCCCTTGGGAGCGTTTGCTTGCTGTAGTCAGCCATAGAAAGAATAACTCGGGCTGGGTAAAGCCTACGCTTAGTTATAACACGGGACTGCATGCTTATGCATATATTCACCTTAAAATTTATTGTTTGGTTCAACTCTGTTTCATAAACAGAATCACGTACCTAAAATGTGCATAGCAGTAAGTAGTAATCTGAGTAGCTCCCTTGGATACGAGTTAAATATTTTTTTCAAATGTTTTTCTCTTCTGAGGAGAAAGTCCAGTGAGTTATGTACAGCTAAGGTCTTTCTCCAGTGTACAACATCTGTTTTAAAAGCAGGCCCAAGTACAATTTAAAAATAGCAGCAAGAGAGAGAAGTCAGCAATGTAAAAATGAATAGGGGGGAACCATATACGCAAAAAAAGAGAAGCTGTATGTGTATACTCTTGTGACGCAGCTGGGAGGTAACTCCGCACAGATAAGTGTCAAAGTTTAGCATCCACTGAATGTATTACGGCAGAAAAGCAAGCACTAAGGCTCTCAAGAAATGGAGATAATTCTGTTTAGGATGGGCAGGAAAGGTGATTTTTGGCTGGTAGGTATTAATTAAACCGGAGAGCAGCAACAGCCATCGAGGAAGAAGCTGCAGAGTTGATGAAAGCCTAAATGAGAATTTCAGCTGACTGGGAAAAAGTATTTAAATTCTCGGAGTTTTATGAAAGGAGAAGTATAAAAGTTTGGAAACAGGTTGCATGCGAGGGAAGAGTTGAAGAGAACGTTGTGGTTGTATGCTTCAGTGGTCAGGCGGCGGGATAGCAAACGGGGACGTGGGCAGGGGTTTGGAGAGGGGATCGCAGTGAAAGGATTGTCCGTATCGGAGTGCAGGTTATCGCCATAGCATATAAAATGAACAGACTGGTTTGTGAGGTAATGAGCAAGACCTTTTTTTTTGAGAGGGGTGCAAGTTCCGGTGTGAAGTTGAGGACTGGGTGGGAGGGATTGGACTGCTGGAAAGGACGAGGGCAAACATCCCCAGAAACATCTGCGCTTGCGACAGCGGGTGTTTGGGGGAGGAGGGGAGGGTTATTTTTCCTCCGTGTTTGTAATCACATGTTCAGTCTTGTAGTCTTATTAGCACATGTTCAATGTTTCTTTTTTCCCCCTGCTAACTCCCTCTTTCCGTCTTCAGAATCCAAGTATGACATCCTCAGGCCAAGCAAGGTATAGTATCCTCTTAAAATAAGAGTAAGAAATTGAGGGGTTAGGACTCTCCGTTTGTAGAACTGCATATTAACTCTAACGGGCAGGAAAAAAGACCCCGGGGATATTACTGCACTGTCCTTCCAGTGAGCAGATGGTCCAAAATAAGTTGCCAAACTGCAGCTCACCGAGTTAGCTGCCAGGGCGTGCACCTCCCGTGTTGGATGTGGAGACACAGCCGGCGGTGCCAAGTCCCCTGCTCCGCGCTGGGCAGAACAGGCATTCTGGTATTTTGCAGCTTGAATTCTCTGGCCCGTGTGTTTCACGTTACACAACTGCGGCTGCAGTCCCTTTGCACTCCAGCGATTATTTGGGTGGTCGCCGCAGGCCATGGGGTGACGCAACACAGAGATGTGCATCTTTTTGGAGGATCTTTACCGTGACCAGCCCCGTTTAGTTGAAAATCCGTACAACCAGAACAGGGCCCTAGTCTTTTGTAGCTGATGCAGAACTTTTTTTTGCTAAGGAGGCTGCTGAAGGTGAGCCTGTGGCCTCTGGTTTATGAGTGAGGAAGATTTATTGTGGGATAGCTGTAGCAATTTCCATCCTTGAGTCAACTCAGCTGTTTGTACAACACAAATTATAGTCTGACTTATTTAAGGAACAAAAAAAAACCCCAACAACCAACAACAAAAAACCCAAATTGGTTTCTGTATGTGCCAGGCTGGAAACTTCAGCAATTCGGCTGCTATTTTATAAGCCAGCAAGCCACCCTTGCAGGCGTCGGGGCCTCTCACAGGGGCCGGGCAGAGCACTGAGCACGGGGACTGCTAGCGCTGCCCAGCCCTGCGAGCCGAGGCTCGTGTGGCTGCTCTGGGAGCTGATGAGAGACAGGTCCCGAGAGTTCCCTAGATGAAAACAGACATGTAATGAGTGATGAACAGCTTGAATGAATTATTAACTTGATACTTTCTTCTGTTTTATGTTGTGTGTATTTTTTGGTTTGTTGTTTGTTCTTTTTTTTTTTTTTTCTCCCTGTAGTTTCTGGTCAACATGGCTAATCCCCATCTTCGGAGCCCTGGTCATAGGTTTAATGTATCGCTATTACATGTTGGATGGGAGAACCTCTTGAACTGACCTTGCTGGGAGCTCAGAAAGCCTGAAAGAGAGGGTGGGAGAGAGCGCGTGCATGCAACACGTGGAGTTCTGCTTCCCTTAACCTGTTCTGCCTCGCTTTTAGCTTTGAGTCTGTCAAGTGATGTTGATATCCATGGGACCAAGCTAGTACCAGACTCTCTCTACCCTAACTCTGGGACCCACGGACCTGTCGTACTTTCCTCTTGCGATGGCAGGGCGAGAATAACTTCCCGGTATCCTCTTAGGTTTGTGTGTGGTCTCCCTCGTGTGTGCGTGCTCGTTTGCGCTCTCTCTCGCTCTCTCAAGTAATCCCCAGACCACCTTTTTCTTTCAATGCCTTTCCGTTAAGCCAGACAACGTGAAACAGCTGCTAGTGAGCCTGCGGATTTGCCTCAGTCCTTCACATAGCATGGTCAGAAATCAACTGCGAGTTGTCTACAGTCCTTTCCAGAAAAGACGTCCGGAGATTCGGTTCTGCAGTAACTTTCCCAGTGCATGCAGGCAACACTAATTGGAGCAGCAGGAAATTGTTAGCTTTGCTACCTCTTTCTGTACGTGTCTGTTTTTAACGGTTAAACAAATATAAGTATTTTAAAAGTGATTCTGTTCATTTTGTAATATTTGTACTTGTCCCTTTAAAATGTATATTCTGTGAAACAAGTTATACCTTGAATCCTGGTTTATTTGGGCGCTCTTGTGCTGCGTGTGGCAATGCCAGAAATGAGAACTGACGTGTGGCTTCTTGAAATGCAGATTTTTCTTTCTCCCCGAGGTCTTGATCTGACACATGTATTGGGAACAAAACTCATTGTTACTTATTGTGCATGTGTGCTGGATGGGGGGGGGAACAAATAAATCTGGTCTCTTCTCCCTAAATGAAAAGGGAAAAGAAATCAATTCGGGATTGCTGTTTTTGTCGTGGAATAGAGGAGGATATGTCTCTCTCCTTCTGGTTTTGTGTATCGTGTAGCTGGCCTCCAACAGCACAGAGACAATGTAAGGTATGCTTCGTGCATTGAGGCATGAATCTTTCCAGCTCTTCCAGCACGTTGGTCTGTGGCTTCGGGATCTGCTAAATAAAGGGAACTCGTGTTCAGGTGTCCGATATCCTTCAGCGGTGCAGTACAACACTGCTCTGACGCTGGCTCCTACTTCCAATGTTACAGCAAAGCTGATCGTCTTTTTGAATTGCAGCGGAAAGGGAAGCGATATACCGGGGTCCTGTTCGTGAAAGCCTCCTGTGGGTTGTGGTTTTTCTTCTCTCTTCCATGGAAGTACTGCGTTCCCCGGAAGGTCGTGCAGAAGAATTTCTTGGATGTGGAATTACACTCTGCCTTCTTAAAAACGAAGGCCAAGGAACCGCGTGGTCGCTGGGAAGGGGGAGCGCTGCTGGGGCTGCATTACTCCCTCCGCTCCTCCAGCGGGCACGGGCCGGTCGCTGCCAGCAGCAGCATCTCGCGTTTCAGCGCGCGCTGGTTTAGCAGAGGTGCCGCAGAAATTCCCCGTAGAGGTCTGTCTTCCTACGGGACTTTTTTCACTGCTGCCAATCATTTTGGCCCATACGGTCAATTATCTGGCCAGGGAAACCTGGCATTCCCCGTTGCTGAAGTGGCTCTTGGCTGTCCTGTCGCGAGCTATGTTTGTGCCTCATTCTGCCCTGGCTGCTTCGCCGGTCTAGTTTCCCTTTATCCAATAAATGGATAAATGTTATTCCTAACAAGAGTCGAGCAGAAGTGTATAAATCTGAGCCAAGGAAAAGCTGGTAGGAAAGACCTGGGAAATTCTATTTAGCTACATTTTAAAGGATAAAGGTGACAGGCCACATAGGCATACACTAACATAGGTCTTAAACTCAGCACTGGGTCAGTCAATGTAAGTCCATCGAAAATAGATCTTGTCGGTCCGACGTGATATTTTTATATTCCAGATTAGCTGATAATACCCTGATGTGCTGCTTAGGCTTCTGCAAGGCATTGGAATGGATCCTGCCAGGTATGCTGCCTGATTTAACAAAACCAATACAAAAATCCCCAAGGACAAATTGAAAATGGAAAGATTTGATGTAACAGCGGAAGGCCAATAGTCAGCCGGTGAACGTGTTGATTCACATTCACCCCAAAGAGCAATCCGCGCTCGTTCAAGACTTAGCAGTGACCTGGAAGGAGACAGACGCTGCCCGGAAAACCAGCGAGCTTGGGGATGGCTGCCTCGCGCGGAGGGTGAGCCGCTGCCACGGGGCGGTCTGGGTTGCCAGTAAGATCGATGCGAGGTTGTGTAGGGGGAAGCAAACCGGGCAGGAACGCTGGATGTTGGGCTGCAGCATCGCACCCGGGCAGGGGCGGACGGCGACACCGCCGGGTAAAGGTCCAGCGCGTTCCTCTCGGGCGTCGGTGGGATGGCTCGTCTGCGTTTGGCACTGTCGCTGCAGTGGATGAATGCCATGACTATGCCGTTGGCTTCTAAAAAGCCAGAGGAATGCCATGTAAATGATTAAAAGCTTGGAAAACATTGTTTGCGGTGAGAGACTTGAGCTCAGTCTAGCTTATCACAGGGAAGGTTACAAAATCGTAGCGTGGAGGTGCTTGCACGCGGAGTAGAAACTTTATCAAAGGGCTTTTTGATCGAGAGGACGGTGGTCTAAAAAAGGCCGCTAGTTAAAGCTAGAGCAGCTCAGGCTGGAAAGAGGTACTTTGTCACATTTATCACGAAGTCAGGAACCACAAAAACAGTTTAGTGAGGTTTATGGCGGATTCTCTATCAACGGAAACTTTTAAAGCTGGAAGGCACGTGTTGGCTAAAGCGTCGTCTTCCTGCCTCGGGTTAGTTCGGGGAAGTGTAGGGCCCGCTACAGAAGTCAGCGGGTTTGATTCCAGGAGCGTCGGGTTAGCCTGAGGAACGGGGCTGGTGTGTCCATGCCCGGTGTGACGGTGGAAATGTCTCTCTCTTCTCCACAGGCATCACTTTTACCTGGATTTTGACATTCTTTTTCTTTTTTTTTTTTTTTTTAAATACCATTTTCCTGGCACTCTCTACATTCAGTTGCATTTTGGCTGCTCTAAATAACTTTCACCATCATCAGATCTTGTCCCTTTGCTAGTTACCGTTGGGAAAACTGCCTGTCAATCCCCGTTTGTTCCAGAGCCTTTTTGTTGTTGCTGCTGTTTCCTTTTAACCGATTGACTGCCCGGGGGAGACCTTCAGTCTTGTTCCAGGGCTTCTTAGAGCTGGTAAGGGCCTTGTCCAATGCCTTGTGGAAACCCATGCAGCCTCTGCCAAACAGCAGTCCCTTTTCTGCGCGCGTGCCGGCTCCCTCAAAGATCTCGAGGCGCTTGAGCTGCGTTTACAGAAGCCACATCAAAATCTTCCCACTTCTCCATTAATGACGAGCTTAGAACAGCGGCGGTGCGCCCAGCACGGGTATCGGTTTTACCGGTCTGTCCTCCTGCAGATCCTTCCCGCAGCTCTCTGCCCACCGCAGCCGGGGCTGCCTCGAAGGACGGCATGTACGTGATGGCGGCAGGCTGGCCCGAGCCCGGTGCTCGCCCAGCACCGAGCTCCCCTGCCCGCAGCCTTCCTCCGGCCGGGTGGCGGGGGCCAGCCCGCCTCTCCTCATTCCTTTCTTCTTTTCTTCTTCTGGCTGGCTGAAGGATGGGTCCCACAGGTGTGAAACTGCTCAGACAACAAAGGAGGCATTAACAGAGCTTGTTTACCCGTTTTATTTGAGGATTAAAAAAGACAATTCCAAACCTCTGTCCTTACGCTGAACTTCTCGCGCAGCAAATGGTTGTTGCCAGGTCCCCCGCACAATGCAGGCACTGTCTCAGCTCTCACCCTGCAAGAAAACTCTCTCGGTGAAATTAAAGCTGGGCGTGTGTGCTTTGCTTCCTTCAGGTGCTCTGGAGAAGGAGTTGAGTGAAGAACTGTAAACACGAGCACGGAGGCAGCTTCCACGGTTAATGTAAGCGTACTACGGCTGCCTCGGGAACGCCAGCAGAACTGTGCTGGTCTCTTCGGCCTCTCCACGAACCCAAATTCCTTGACAAAGCAGAACGTAACTGTTAATTGGGTCGACGGTTCGTGGAGGATGGGGAGGAGGTCTGAGCACGTTCCTGGTTTTGCTGAAATGAGCTGATCAAGGGAAGGAATAGCGAGGGAAGGAGACGCAGAGTTCTCTGTGCCTCCAGGGCTGGACCTGGGAGCCTTGGCTGCCGGCCCGGGAGGGCGCGGGCAGGGGGCGGTTGGGCAGCGCTCTGCTCCGAGGCAGGAGCACCCAGGAAATGCTGTTTCTTGTATCCGGAGACCGCCTGCCCAGCGAGACGTGCTGGGTCGTGCATTTGCTGCATTCAATAAAGGCGTACAACAAGCGAGCGCATGATTCTGTCTTCCAACAGGCACAAAACATTCAGTTACTCCGTCCCTGTGCGAAGGCGCTGCTCCACTGCCAGCCTGGGTGGCCGCCTGTTTTATGGGGCTTGACTATCCAGTGTTTGTTGTATTTTACAAACCTGAAAAGCTCCCATCGCCCGTATCTGAGGCACAGGATCGCTGCTGCGCCTCAATGGGATTTGTAATCAGACAAAATGATTTGGGGGGGGAGTATTCAGCAGCTGCTTGCTGTTTCCCGGAACAATCCTCCCACTCCGCTGAAGTCTGTGTGGGGAAAACCGGTATTAACAGTGCTGCGTCGGTGTACGGTAACTGAAGCGGCAAATTGAACTCTTGAAAATTGCTCTGTGCAGATGTAGCGCAGTTTGAGCAGGAAAATTTTGGTCCTGACAATTGCTCTGCTGAAAACTAATTGTTAAAGCTAAGAAAATGGTGAGCTATGGCAGACGCAGGATTCGTCTGGCTGTCGGTAGGAGAAAAATCTTTCAGTTGGCATCAGTTAAAGCTGAGCCTGCGCCAAAGACGATCTGCAGAGCGCTGTAACCAAGCCATACAATTGTTCTTGCAAGGTGTGGGGAAAGCAGCAGTCTGGGGATAAGCACTGTGCAAGCAACGCAGCTCAGATTTTTGGGGGTGAGTGGGGTCTTCTACAGAATTCAGTCCCTAGTGATCTAAACGGGGATCGTTGTTAAGCTCACGGTGATTAAGCGTTACGCAATCATTCTCCTCCCGTTCTACAATGGCTTAGTTGTAATGAAGATCTCTGTGACCAGCTGATGGATTCACATTGCCAAGCGCTGTCTTGCTTTTCCAGTTTTGAGGACGTCGGCTCTCGGATCAGTGGTTGCTGATTCTGGACAACATTTCACACTGTAATTATAATGGGACTTCTAACGATCGCAGCAGGGGAGCTGCGAGGGCTCCCTACGTAATCCTGATCAGTTCCAGTTACCTCTCAGGACGTGGGATGAGCAAGTGGCAAAGAAGCTACGGAAGCGAGTTTTGTCGGAGAAGAAGCCGTGAGGCGTGTGACGGTGACAGCAGTGCCATCTCTTGCCTTCGGCGGGAGCTTTGGCAGCAGAGCATCGCCTTGTGCCACCGGGAGCTCAGCCACGCTCCGGCAGCGCACGGGACTCTTCACCGCAGGAAGAGCGCGTAGGAGGGTTGTTTTCAATGGAAAGATGAAACGCAGACCGTGAAATACCTCTCTTATTTACATGTATACTTATAAAAGCATATAACGTCCCACTCGCACGGCTGTCAGCAGAATCTGGCTCTGACAAATTTGCCTAATTGTGGCTCTCACGGTAGTTGCAGCAGCCTCAGGGAAGCGGTACCTGGTCAGATCCTCCCAGGAGGGAGCAAGAGATCAGCAAGGCAGCTAACCAGCAGCCGCTGACTTGGTAAAAGGGGACGGAAAAGTCAGTGGGAACTGTCTGCTTCGGTCCTGGCTTTTAGCTGAAATAACGTAGGGAAAGAAGGCCGTTAACGGAGTTGGAAGTGGCGGTTTTGGGTCGGGGGGGAGTGGGCACTTTGTAACCGGTGCTGAATAATGCATGAAACCCACCGTGCATCCCTCGCGGGGTCCTGGGTGTTAAAACCGTTCTGTGGTCTGGGAAGCAGATACTGCGGTCCCAGGACAGGGCATCCTCGGTGTGCCTGTAGGAGAGGAAAAACTGATTCGCAATATGAAGGAAGGTTGGGAATTATCTTCTTGGCAAGCACTATTTCACTGGAAACTTTATTTATCTTTGCTCAAGAGGAATTGGATCCAAAATCCACAGAAATAAAGAGAAGACTTCTGAACTGCTTTTAAATCTGCTTCCAACTACTGCGGGGTCAATACCAAGCACGGTCTCGCTTCTCCAAGCATCGAGGAGAATTTGCAGGGTGTCCGAGAGAGGTGATCAAAAATTAGGGGAGTCCAAATGCTCCGGTGCCTCTCGTTAGTCCCACGTCTCAGCCTTGGCTCTGTACGCAGTTGTACATTGCCCTTCGCTGGTGAAGGGGACGCTGAGATCGTTCGGGGAGAGGGAGGGAAGTCACCCCGGCGCCCGTGGCGAAGGAGGAGGTGACACGACAATCAGCCTGTTGGTCTGCCTGCGCCGTCCCGTCTTGACTTCTAATGAAGCTAGCTATCGTTTACGCTTTGATTGCTCCCAATCAGTAGATCTCCAATTAGTGTCGCATTTCTCTTCCCCTCCAAAGACTATTTTTACATTAAAGAGCATTTTTTGATACTTCCTCGAAAGAAGCATCAGCTGGAGAAGCAAGTGCTTTAAAACACCCCGAAGGCCGTGCTTGGTTCGTCTCTGTCCTCCCAACCCCGTCCCCAGCAGCTGCTGCAGCACCGGGCGTCCGGGCCAGAGCCACCGCTGCCGTCACACCGTGCCGTCTTCACGTGCCATTCACCCCTGTCTCTGCATATTCACGGGCAGTATCTTCTCTCCCTTCTCTACTGATTTGAAGCATAAATATGCTTTATTATTTTTAGCATAAATACCACCCTGCGCTGGTTTCCAAGCCGTACCCAGAGCTCCGGAGAGGAAACCAGTCCGCAGGTGCTGGCTTTGGTTCCAGCTGAGACGGGGCATCGGGGAAGGGAGAAAGAGGAGAGAAAACATGAGTGCAATTCCTGTTCTCGGAGGGGGACAGGATCACTGTTGCTGCCCAAAACACTGCTCCTTTTCCAGGAACATTTCATGCCGGCCGCAGGGAGATACACGCTTGGGAACGCGAGCAGCCCTCCCGCTAGATGATCTGTTGAGCCGTGGGTACTCCCGGTAAAGCAGTTTGGAAAACATGCCCGACTCGGGAGCATTCGTGCCGGGACGCGCCACGCCGCCCAGCATCGCCGGCCGAGCACCGCTGCTGCGGAGGGGAAGCAGCTCTGGGTGCAGAAGACGCCGGTACAGGGAGGAGGCTGCCGCTCTCTGCGCCTCCGGACGGGTCCTGGCCGCCGGGTCCGCAGTGCCTGCACGGCTTCTTGCGGGAACGGGATTGTTATCTCGGAGCCAAATTCCCCGCATGGGTGCAGCAGCCCAGGAGCCGGCGGGACGTGCCCCGGCCGGGCCCCGCAGCACCCGGGCTGAAGGCCAGCTTTTGTGGGGATGCTCAGGCACCGCAGAGCCAGCAATGCCCGAGAAAAGCCGTGCAATTTCTGATGGGGCTTCTGCCTCTGGGGAGGGAGGAAAAGCTGCAGCTCCTGGCCCCGGGAAGGACAGTACTGTCGCTCACCTGTGAGCACGCCCAATATATTGAGTATTCTTCTAGGGGTAAAAATACCCCTTACGCAGTGTTAAGCTGACCTAAATATAAAATAGTTACATTTTTAAAGAGGAAAAAAGTTACAGAGTTCTGCGGTGGAAATGGATACAGATATTTTCTACAATTAAATATAAACACAAAAGGGTAAACACTGCAGCTTTAAAAGCACCGTCTAATAGCATCGACAAGACAGCTGCCTTAGTACTATTGCACCTTGAACACTGGGTCTTGCCTAATGATCTCAGTACTTGCGGGATGGGGAAAATAAGGGACACAGCCAGCTTGTGTTTGCACATCACGGCTGCCGCTCTGGAGGCAATGATGGGGGTGCTGCTGTGGCTTTATTCCTGGGATTGAATGGGAAGACTCATTTCTTTAATGGGTTTTAAGTGGCCTCTTTCTTTTCTCTTTTTAAAACCCTTACGAATCAGCCAAATATTCAGGAAACCAGTAAATCGTGCATGCCAGCTTCTAGTCCTTAAAACCGAACCTTGCCCAGCCGTCAGCCACGCAGGCTGGGATCCCCCGTCGTCCCGTTCCCCGTCTCCAGCACGGGGATATCGAGGTGCTGACGCCTCGTGCCCGCAGTAGCCGCCGTGCGGCAATCCTGACGGCTCCCAGCCACCCCGTGCCTCCATCACGAGGATGAAGTTAACACCGGTGTCACACGCTCGGTGTTGTCTCTTCTCCAGGGACACCGCTAACAGAAATTACTATAAAACAAGTTTCCTGCCAACCTCAGCAGCTCTAATGAGTCAGGAAGCAGTAATCTGGGAATAGGGGAACTGTTGACAGAGCCTAATTATTTTCTGACAGTCTTTCTAACACAGTTAGAAAATAAAACACCTACATAGGCTTCGAAATTGCAAATAGGGTTAGCAATATTACGCATGCACCTGCTAATTTATCCCCACGATCCTGGTTTAGACCCCTTCCCCCTCACACCTGCTGCTCTCCAACCGCTTATGCAGGGAGAGGAACTTCATTATAAAAAGAGAAAATACCTTAATTACACAGAACACGTAACTTTTAATGGGAAGTCTCCTCTTTCAGTGTCTGGCAGTTAATCGGTTAGGATTTTTGTGTAATTTAGTTACATTTATTCCATATACTACAATTGCAAAATGCAGACGCGCACAGAACGCGTTGCCGCATTTCAGAGACTCGTTGAGGTGCCATCTCGGCCGCGTCCCCGGCCATGCGATGCTGCTCCTCGGTTCATTCAGATCCCTGACCGGAGCCGGACGAGGCTCACCCTCCGCCTGCCGAGCAGCGGCCACCAGCGCACGTCCCAGGGAAAAACGCGTGAAAAAGAGCAGATGCGGATGGGGATCCTGCCCCGGGAGCCTGTCCCAGGCTTTGGGGATCGGCAGTTCCCCAACCCCGGACTCCAAAGGCAGAATCCCAAGCGGAGGCCATCTTTTTCTAAATCTCCGCTGCGGTGACTGGAAAAACCCACGATAGCTGCGTACCACCCCCAGCTGCAGTCCCTCCCGCTCCTAAACGGGGCGCAGATTTCCTTTACTGTGTTATTTCAACTTCCACTGTTTGTGTAACTTCCACAGTCAGGATCCTGCTCGCTGTTTCCACCACAAGCACGGCTGGGAGTTTGCCCTTTCGGGACATTAAAGGTTTTGCCCATCAGCCAAAGTGACATTTGAAAAGGATCTACAGAGCTTGTTTGAAGAATCCCCCAGCAAATGTGCCTAGACCTGGCATTGAAACTGGATGTTTATCCAAAGCGAAAGGCACAAAATGTTCGAAACTCATAAAAGTAAAGAAAAATGCACGACAAGCTCAGTGGTCATTCATCTAGCATACAAGCCTCTCCAGCTTCCAGTTTTGCCTTGAACAGCTAGAGCCCAGCACCAGCCGTGGGGCCGGAGGACGCAGTCCCACGCTGACTCTTGGGGTCTGGTACCAAAGAGCTGGGCCGTGCCGGACACGGGGTGATCTTCAGCCACCCCCACGAGTAGCTGGTATGAATCCCTCTGACACTGTCCCCTAATTTTCCTGGACAGGGAACACAAGCTGGGTTTAATTTGCTGTCCACGCAGCAGGGCAACACGGCGCGATGTGAAGCGTGTGACCTGGGGCTGGTGAGAACAGCCAGGAGAAAGATTTGATTGAACATTGTAGTTGCTCTTGTAGCTTAAGCCTCACCCGGATCTTGGGCAAGTCAAGGGAGGTTGGAGGCTAAGTTCCTGATGAGATTCATTGGTAAAGGTAAACCTCTCTCTTGCCTTGCTTTATCAGGTTCATCCTGTCGATGTGAAAATTTTCTCTGTCTTGGGAAGTGTAAGCAGCTTTCCTTTCCCTGGGTAACAGGTACCAGACCTATCATCACCAGCAACTGTTTGGTGCTGGGCTTCTCCAGACAGCCTAAAAAGTCCTCTGCGATTCAGGCATGTCCACAAGAAGTAACAAAGTAAGTAAAAAAAAAAATCCTGCAAGTCCTCCCCGCTGCTATCCACCAGCAATCTGAGGCACGGCACAATTAACGTGCTCCTCCGTGGCATCCCCTGGCCAACGCAATCAGCATGGTGTGTGCCACAGGGTGCTCCGCCGTGTGCTCCAGCCGCTGCCTGCTGCAGCCGCAAGGCCTTTCACTGGTGCTCCCGGGGCAGGAGCAGCTGGAACTGAACGTTATTTTTCATGTGTTGCCATCAGACACCACCCAGAATAGCCGTTTGTCTTCAGGTTTGTCAAAGGCATGGGAGTGGCGTCAGCCGGTAGGCTGGACGGGTGGTCGCTCAGCAGCCCTGCTTAATGCGACATCTTTTATTGCCTTCACGTAAATCTGTATCCCAGGTCAGCGTGTCAATGTTGGGTCCATGCAATGTCCCGAATGTCCTCCTGCGCGCCGGCTTGGGAAGTGTTTCCGTTCACCCACCTGTGCCTCAGCTTTTTGCTTCTCTGTCCCTTTCAACATATCTTGTAACTCAAGCTGGATTTCAAAATGGTAAGATAAGGAGGTACAGTCCCACCTTCCCCGGCAGCACCTCTGCTGCGTGCTCCACACAGCTTTTTCATGTGCTGGGGTCCACAGCAGGAGTTTATGGCTCCAACTGGACTCCAACAAACCTTGTACTTGTGTTTTGCTGGCCTGTCTCGGTGCAGTTATTTCCCTGAGTCCCACTGCTAGGCACTGCTCCATGCTGTGCCCTGGACTAATCGTATTTAGTCATTAAAAAGTCTAATTGTATGGGGCTGCCCTCTCCTCCCAAAGAGCAGATTATCTATTCTTTCTTCAAATTTGGCCTTTGCCCATCGCCTCCCTCTCTCCGGCGATAACGCGTGGCTCTCGGAGTGCCCGGGAGCGCTGAGGGCCTGTCTCCAAGCATGTCATCCCCGGCCTCTCTCCTCTCCAGCTGTGACCATGACCTTGCTTTAGAAGTTTACCCCAGGCTGGGTAAGCCATAGGTGGGGACTGAACAGTCAGGCTGTTCCTGCCTCGCTCCACAGAGGATCGGGACTCCTTTTTTCTCCATTTTTACCCTCGTTCCGTGTTGTCATTCGTGCTCTACCAGCTCTGCCCTTCCCGGGACTCTGCAAAGCTCTTCACAGCCAAAAGCCCTCCATAAGCCAAGTGGCTTCAGACACGGCCGGATGGGACCTGCGAGCTTTTGTGGCAACACCTGCAAGAGGCGGTCGTGCCTTGCTGCTTGCTCTTGTGACTTTAGCCAAACCCAGAGACATTTCCCCCGGTTTCGGGCGTGCGGTCGGTCCTGGGGACGCACCGTCACTCGGGAGCTCTGCCTGCCAGTGGCATTCCCACCGCTCCGCGTCCTGCTCGGGCACGCCTGCCTCGGGAAGCCCAGGATAATGCCTGGGTGGCTGCAGGACCACTGGGCAGCAGAAGCTGGCTCCAGACACGAACGCAGCTTGCCTTGCTCGGGCAGAGGCACTCAGCTTGGGTCTCGACCGTAAGGAGAGTGTTCTCGTGCCACTTGTGACTGTATTGGCAATTAAACCAGTCGCTGGCCGCGGGGTGACCTGTCCCTGCTCCAGCGTGAGTCCTTCGCAGTCACGTAGCTGCTGCTGCTGTGCTGGTAGCATCTGGGATTTCGGCGCTGTCCAGTCTTGCTGGCCAGCGATGAATTCCTTTGCCTCCCAAAAGCAGTGGAGTTACCTGCTCCATCCCTGATTGCTCCGTCTCTCATCACTCCCCTTTCAGGAGTTAGATCTGTTTTTCTTCTCTGCCACAGACCATCTGTTCGTAGCACCTTCTCAGAAAGCCTTTGTCTCCCCCGTTACTTAGACAGGAGGTGATTATAGCATGGTCTTACATTTTTTTCCCCAGATGCTTCCCAAATGGTTTGATTTTGTAGTGCCAGCGTAGGAGTAGCTCTCTCCCTTTTCTCAAGGGAAAGGCATTCCTCCCTCGCCGGGCAGGGCAACCCTCGCCTGGCACAGATGAATTCACCTTCCCTCCCAGGGCTGGCAGGTACGTGATTGCCAAAGGGGGGATCTCTCCCTTCAGCTCTTCTGAGTACGACTGCTCCACAGCTTTTTTTCCCGCTCTCTAAACTTCCCACCACAAAAATAATTGCCAGTTGTTCAGTAAATTTATCAGCTAATCCTTTTAATTCCACGGTCATATAATCTGAGCCTGCCAATTTGCACAGTGCTGTGTATATTCAGCTCTCCTCTTTTCTCCTGCACGCTCTGACAGCTATACAAGGCCCCTGTGCAGTTCAGCTAAATAATGCCTTTAGACTCGCGCTTTGAAATTCTTCCCTTCTTGGATTTATAGCTGGCGTTTTACCTTATTTCAATCACTTAGCATTGCTATGTTTGGCAAATTGCTTTGCTGATTTTCGTACCCTCAGGTAGCCTAACAGTTCAGGCGGGCTGTGGTCCTGCAGTCACGCTGAGCTGAGCTGAGCTGAGCTGAGCTGAGCTGAGCTGGGTGTGGGTAGGCTGCCCTGAGCAAGTCTCACCTCTCCACAACCTGAGCAGAACGGACTCCAGCTGGGAAACCGATCCCACCGCAAAACAACCTCACGAAAAAAAAGTATTAGCTTTAGACAGACTGCTTTATTCACACCACTCACCACGGGACTGACGGGGCTCTAGTGCTGGGCATGGGAGGGGGTGAAGTATGCGGTGTAGGGCACAACCACCTCTTGCCATGGCAGCTTCCAGTAACATCGGGTTACAGTGACAGTCTCCCAGTTGCCGCTGCAGCGACGTGGTGACGCAGCTGTGGCTGTCACCGGGCTGCCTCTGCCCCATCGCCCGCCTCTACGCCCGCTGCGTCGGCTTCGGCGTCCACCTGGACATTTTGCTGAGGGGCTTCCATGCATGCACTTGTTGGAAAACCAGTGGAGCCAGCGCAAATGGCATGAGGACGTGGCCAGGGCAGGACAGGGCCGCGGGGTCCGGCAGGAGAAGCATTTTGTGCTGCAGCAGCAGCGGGTGGTGGGAGCAGGAGCGCTCCTCCCTTACAGCTGTAGTAACCACGAAATCGGCGCGGCAGCAGCACCCGGCACGCTGAACTCGGTCAGCGCTGGTCTGTGGTTCACGAGGGGGGGTGGTGGTACAGCTCGTCAGCTGCTAGGAGCTAAATTTGTCAGGTCACACAAGGAGATGTGCTGGAAAACACATCAGAACACCTTGCAGCCCAGCTTCCACCTCTGCCATACGAACCGTGCCTCGCTGCCACAGGAGGGTACCCAGGGACAGCAACTGGGGTTTCATTTTTCACTTTAATTGGTCAGATAAAGAAAAAGCCCAAGATTCGGCACAGGAGGGACCGAGTGCCATTTTCAAACCATGCGGAAAAGCGGTGCTGGTATCTCCTGGCAGAGCTCGTTCACACGCTGCTGTTTCAACAGGCAGCGGTGATCCTCGCAGCTTTGCTGCCTGCAGTTCCCAGCTATTTCTTATTCCTTGTGCATGGGAACGATTCAATGTCTTTTCAGGACAACAAACGAGTGGCAGCTAAACAACAAACAGCTAAATGCAGCGTGTGAGTGCCCTGTGTGATACACAACGCTTACTGCGCCCGTGATCCTCCACTAAGGACCCCCAAAGGACCCCCAGCTTACCCACATCGGCCATCCCTCCCCTTTTCCAAAGCAGCGTGCTGCCCACCCCGGCTTCCCACTGCCGCCAGTCGGGAGCTGCGCTTGTTCTCAGGGTGTCAGCCGCTTTCGGAGAGTACACGTACCATCTCTTCACCCCTATGGACAGCTCAAGGCACACACAGCTTCTCAGCAGCTAGCAGACCACAAAACCGTCCATGAAATGATTCAGCTGTAATTCCAGGTCTGCCTCGCGTTGCTTCCCTTTGCTCCATTAACAAAAGGATTTTTTTGCTCTGGTAACATTTCCAGAATCAGCTCTCGGAAGGACTGCTCTCTGGGCGCCCCTCATCTCCTATCAGAGAGGGATTTTTTTGCCCAAGTCGGGCACACAGAACTCGGCAGCGGCACACCGCCCTCTGAAAGTTGGTAACCCCTCCTTGCCATTGCCCTAACTTAAGAAACTGCGAAGCAGACAGCCGGGTTGCCAGAAGGAAATGTTACCTGTCGGCTGAATGATAGCGTAGTGATTACAGCAAAACCCTTTGGAAGATTTTTAACTCGGGAGGATACTCATGCGTGGCTTGAAGCAAATGAACAACGTCCTCACGTGATGCCGTCTGCCCGCTCCACTTGGCACAAGAGCTACGAGAGCAGAGGAAAAGGCCTGCGCAAGCTCCGGGCACAGGCAGCGGAGAAACTTGCTTGGCAGTTCTGGAAGGCAGAAGCACAGCTCTGCTGGCAGCAGCAAACAGCCGGGGATGTGTCCAGGCGGCCTCGACGGCCTATTCCGAGCAAAACGCATGAGTGCCGCCCTTGTCCTGCACGGCAGGACGCAAGCGGCCAGAACTGTTCCCAGGGATGACTGTACTTGCTGTGAGAGAAGGAAAAACACCTTGCTTTGCCTGCACTTCAGCCTCAGAAATGCTCTGCTCTGTAGACATGATAAAAATAACACACTTAATAACAATTGTGTTTTTTGCACTGTATTGGTGAATGCCGCTGAGCACCCTGAAACAGCACCAGAATCACAGCGAGCCGTAACGAGCGCTCGCTGGGGAAAAGGGCGGCCGCATCCAGGCTGTAACCGCCCAGGGAAGGGTTCTGCAGCCCTCCGCACTCGAGGCAGGCACACCTCGGGTGGCACGCATGCCTCGGGCGGCACGCACACCTCGGGCAGGGGGCTGGTTGCCAGGCACGGCCCCGGTGTGGTGGCCTCTGCACGGCGGGACGTGTTTCCCTGCTCCCCAGGGCACACGCTGGCTGCGTTAGCAGGCGACAAGGTGACTCCCTAAAGAAAAGGCGGAGAGCCTTGCTGGGCAAATCCTTACACACCCGAGCACGAGTTGGTGCAAAACTGTAATGGGTGAGTACGTGAGAGGGGCATAAATAGGAGGTACGGTAGGGTAGACGGTGACAGAAAAGGATGTTATGAGTCTAGATACAAATGAGCCCTTGGCCAGTGCTGAAATCTGTAGGCGTACTCCACGGCTCGAGCACCGTGCCCTCTTGAAACACCACAAATGACGATGAAGTCAGGCAGAGGAGAGGAAAAGCCAGCACAGCTCCGGGGGATTAAAGCAGTACGTCTGGGATGAAAGAGATACCCGACTTCAAATAAAACCCAACGCGTACCCCGCAGTTGCCATCGTTCTTCCGCAGGGCTGTGCAACTGGGATGCCATGCACGTGGCACGCCACACCGACTCCACCAGCACCGGCTCGGCGCCCTGCTTGTGTGGGTAACACGGTGGAACAAAACCCCGGCGCTCGAAGCACCGAAGCAACAGTGCCGCGAGTGCAGGAGCGCGGTCAGACGGCTGGTAAAGACACTGGGGAGGCTGCCCCACGGCGACTGACCGACCGTGGACGGCGTTCAAGGCGTCTCCAGAAACCCTCCCGTGCACCGCTGTCCTGGCTGGTGGGGCACAGCGAGCTTCTGGAAGCTGCCGAGCGTTTTTGGAGAGCGATTTCGCCGGGATCCGAGCACGGACTGGCATGGGAACTGGCTGCGGGAGGGCCGGGAGCCAACCTTTCGGTGACACAGTCCCCGCGGGGAAACCGGACCCTCTGCCAAGCCGGAGGTATGCGCCAGCTGTTCACAGCTCCTTCCTCCTCCATTTTTCACAGCTTAAGCATTTGCTCAGCACCTCCATCCACTCACACGGCAGGCCCTCTCGCTTTCCGATCCCTTCCCCATTTCCAAAGCAGATTTTTATCAGCTTGGAAAAGTGGTTTTAAATCTGTGCGGGTAACCTTTCCTTACCTCCTCCCCCTTCTTACACCTTCTTAGTCAGGGAAAGGGGCTCCCAGATTCCCTCACCTCCTGAACTTTTTAGTACTCATGTTCTCCAGGTTACCCAGATCTAGGGTACTTGTTTTAAGGTGTACGCCATCTTTGTTTCACTTAATTAAAAAGCACTGCTGACACTCTTTCCACATTTCCATTTTGTTTGCTTGGATATATCTGCTTCTTTATTTGGGACAATATAAATCAGGAGTTTCTTTGGACCACCAACCCTCTGCATCGCAAGCTGCAATGGCAGGGCACCGAGGGCGGCCAAGCCCTGGCAGGCTGCAGCGGACGGAGGCGTGATGGCTGCTGCCCCAGAACCACAGCCGGCTCCCCGACACCGTGTGCCCCTCGCCTCTTCCCACACCAGGCGAAGAAGGCAGCGCCGAGCACTTGCCCACAACAGCGCAGGGGCTGCTGCTGCACCCCGCCTGGGACGCGGCCGGTTTCCTTCGGGGAGAGCAGCCCTGCAGCCCCGGCGGGAAAATGTTTTCCCTCAGGCCTTCGGGGCCTCCTCCGCAGCCGCCAGCCAGGACCCCCGCAGCCACCCCTCAGCCTCCACACGCACACACCCCAACCTGCGGCCGCCAGAGCCGAGGAGGGGGGGCACCCGGTGCCGTCCCCGCCGCCGGGCTCCCCTCAGCGCCGAGGGCTCCCTGAGGGGCCGCCGTGTCCGCCTCCCCCCCCCGCCCCGTTCTAGACGCTTCCGCGCCCCCCGCCACCGCGGCGGCTCTTCCGCCCGGCGGCCCCCCGCCCTCCGCCTGCCCGCCGCGCTCCTCCTCCTCCCGCATGCGCGGTGCTGCTCTGGCGGCGGCGGTCGGGGGAGAGCGGCGGCGGGCCCCTCCGCGCAGGCGCGCAGGGCCCGGCCGGTGGGCTGTTCCGTCGTCGCGTCTCCCCGCCCGCCGGGGCGCATGCGCGGAACGCCGGCGCTGGGGTTCCTTGTCTGCGCCCCCTCCCCGGCGCCCGCGCAGGCGCAGAGCGGTAACGGAGGGGGCGGTCGGGCGCGTTCCGTTGGCAGCAGCCGGTTCCTGTCAGCGGCGGCGGGTGGCGGTGCCCGGTCCCGACGGCGAGCGGAGCCCCCGGCCTGGCCCGACCCGGTCCGATTCGCGGCCCCGACGTGCGGAGCGCCGCGCTCTCGCCTGCCGGTGTCTCCCCTCCCCACCCCGGGGCGGCGGAGGCAGCAGCGCCCCCCTCCCGGCCCGGCCCCCTCCTCCCGCCGCTCCCCTCGCCCCTGCCGGGCCGCGGAGCTGCGATGCCCTCGGACTTCATCTCTCTGCTCAGCGCCGACCTCGACCTCGAGTCCCCCAAGTCCCTCTACTCCAAGGGTGAGTGTGGCACCGGGCCGGGGAGGCGGGGCCGCGGGCGGGGGGGGGAACACCGCCGTGCCCGCGCCGTTAACCGTCGCTAACGGCCGGCCCTGCCGCCCGGGCCCGCGCGTCGGGCCGCCCCCCCTTCTCTTCCTCCTCCTTCTCCTGGGGCCGGCGGGGAGCTTCGCCCGCCCCGAGGGCCCCCCCCCCCCTCGCCCCGCCGCCGCCACCGCCGGCCTGCGGGCCGCGCCGGGATGCTCGGCCGCCGGCGCCCCGCCGCGAGGGGCCCCGCGGTCCGTGCTGGGGCTGAGCCCGGCTCCCCCGGCCGCATTCCTGGCCCGGCCGCGGCAGCCTCAAGAATGTGTCCCGACAGGTTCCTGCGCTCGGGGCCCGGCGGCGGCCCCCGCGGGAGCGGCGCGGCGGCGAGGGGCTGCGCGGCCGCGCCGCAAGGTTCCTTCCCTGTCTCCCTACCGGTACCGGGCCGGGAATGCGGTCGCGGCCCCGCTAGCCGGCCTGTTTACCTCGCCGTTTGGCGGCGCATCCGCAGGGATGCGGGCCGAGCCCCGACGGTGCCCGGGGGGGGGGGGGGGAGGCGGACGCTTCGGCCTGGAGTTGGGAGCGCGAAGTAACGGGGCACGGGGAATACGGGCGGCTCGAGATTTCCCGAAAGCTGCTCATTAAGTTTCTCGGAAAAGGGTTTCCGTGGAACAAGCGGCCTCGGAGAGGACGTGAACATTCTGATTTGGGTTGGAAACTGGCAAAGAGCCCGGGAAGTGGAGGGCTGGTTTTCGGCACGGCGGTGGGTTACGGTACCGGGGAGGGGGGGGGCGATGTTCAGACCATCTCCGGGCCTTAACCCCGTGCGTGGGGGTCTGGGGGAGGTAAACCGGCGTCACTGGTACGCGGGAAGCCGAGACCGAGAGAGAATGTAGGGAATGCTCCAAGTAAACGAACTGAACGCCTGTTTTCATAATATCTGAATTTTAGTTTTGACAAGCGCACGGTAAGAAGGATATGTACGTTAGGACAAGCGTTACGTACTACACGAGTCCTTAACTCGTTTTCTCTTTATTTAGACCACTTGAAAGGCACTACTAGTAGTTTGTTAAACACATCTGCCCACAGTACAGCTGGCAGGTGGGAGCAATTTTGGGGGTGTATGACAAAAGAAACGGAAAGTCTTTTATTGCCGTGAAGGTAGCTAATCAGAATTTAATATTGTCACAGGAAAGATTAAACTTTTTTAGTATTTTTGGAACTGCTTATAATACGCTCATTAACTCTAAGTTGTGTGTCGTTAGTGGTGAAGCTAAAAGAAATAAAAAGACTTTAGCGAGTCAAAGCACATCTTTAAAGCTCTCAAACTGCTCTAAGTCAGTCTCACTGTTTAAAGATCTTAAAGTTATCACCAGTGTATAATAGTTTGTAAATTTTTTTCAAATTTTTTTAAAGATGTTACTACAGGGGTTTAAGGTTCTCCTGTTATCTAACACATATGTATTCCAATTGGTTTCGGTTCTAGCAAGGGCAATAGAAGGGAAAGAGTATTTTGAAACAAGGCAGTTCTAATTAAAAAATACAGGTGCTAAAACCCCATCAAAACTATCATTTATTGTACTGGAAATTTGAAAAGTGTGCACTGTTAAAGTAATTTGTAAAACATTTGAAACAAAAAGGTTCCATGTAGGTTGCAAAATTTCTTCAAGGACTCATGCTTAATTGAGCAGAACTTGTGAACTCGTCAATCTTACTGTGAATTCTCAAATTTTTTTTTTATATTAATGGAGTGGTTGAGTGTCTGTTTCAGGTAGGAAAAGGATCTCACATGGATTAATCAAGAGTGTATTTTTTCTTCTGGTGGCGTTGATGTGTGTTCAGAGCTAGAAAAGGTCCAGAGAAGGATGTTCGATGCTTAGGAGTAGCCGTAACGAGCTTCTTGATCCAAACAAGATGGCATATGATAGCAGTGTATAAGACAGTGAATGGTTATAAAGAGGTTAAAGCAAGGTTTGCTTTTCATATTTTGTCATAATAAAAAATCAAGGAGATGTTAAGTTGAAATGCAATGTAATTAAAATTTAGAACAAATGAATATACTTTTACAGAATGAATAAGTGATCCTCTTTGCTGTGAGGTACATTAGTACGATTTTTAGCTGGATTTAGGAAAAGGTATTAGTGGTTATCTGATTAATCAGAACACACTTCAGTGCACCTTTTTTTTTTTTTTTCCCCTAGATAGATACAGATAAACTTATCCTGTGGACAAATGCTCTGGATCAGAGTATGAATACAACTGATAAGATAAAGGGAAAGGTCTGAACACAGTGAGAAAGCCACAAATATGCATTTGTGATGAGGGTGTGTTAGGAGCATGTAGTTTCTCATAACTGCTCTCCTTTTAGAAATGCAGCTACCCCGCAGTTTGGAATCCAACTCGCAGATTGAATTGGGGCCAGTAACTTTTCCTCTGAATTACATTCCTGTGTGCCCGTCGGGATGGTTGCGGTTTAATGATACCGGTCTTGTAAGTTTGTCGATGATGATCACTGTAATGTTTTGGAAATACAAAGATTATGAAAGTAAGAGAAGCTGTAAGATTGGGGTGGTCTAGGGAGTAACTGAGGTTTTCTAACATACAAACTTTTGTTTGTTGAAATTAAAGTGGAAGAGTCTTAGTGTAGTGATTAAAACATACTTGCCTGCTCTTAAAAGTGAAGTTATATTTGAAAACCCAGTGAATCAAGATGTAGCTTATGCTAGTGCAATTTTTATGGTATAGTTTGTCCTGTTCTTTGGACAGACCAAGTTATGTCATCAGTTTGTCCCTGTGCTGTGTGTTAAAGTTTTGGCTTGCCTGGCCATTTCAGTTAAGATTTTTGTTTTCATATTCCTTTAAAAATGTTAAGCAAAACTTCTAAAAGCACACAAACCTAAGGTGAAATGGCAATACGGACAAAGGGAGAGTCGTTAATTTAAAATTTGGTGTGATAATTCATTTGAGTTATTTCTTTTCATTTAAGTGTAGCTTGGGAAAGAGAATATTTTTCTTTGAGTATCTAAATACTTTATCTTCCAGTTTTTACACTTGTAGGTGTGGTTTCATGAGCAGTTCCAGCCAGTATGAATTCCCACTTGCTGAGTTAAAGCAGTCTTGTCCCTTATCTTTTCCTTGCTACTCTGCTCATGCCAACACTTATGTGGCCATGCAGTGAACTGGATTGGGGGAACTGATCATGTTAAAATTAACTCAGCTTTTCCTTTATTCCTTCTCACCCTGTCCCCCAACAACGAAAAGGGAAAGAGAAATGGTGTTTTTTTTTTTTTTTTCTTTTTTTTTTAACTAGGTGAGTATCCTGGTCATGTTTGCTATGGGTCTTCGTGAATGGCTTGTGCTGACTCAGGGAAAGGACATGTGAAAACTAGCAGCGGCGAAGGGTGGGACTATTTCTTTCAGCAGCAGTGCCAGCTTATATTGGCTTAAAATTATAGTGAAACTGTACTTAAGGTGCAGGCCTCTGGAATATGGCTGGTTATAGCTGTTAAAAGAAAAGCAAAGTGTTGATTCCAAGGGCTGTTGCTCAAGCTCATCCTCACAGCTCCTGAGGAACTGACTTGCGCTAAGGACTAAAACCCATCTTTTTATGTATAATCAATATTAAAAAAAGGTATATGCTTTGTAACCATTGCAGAAGGATGGTATCTCCTAATAAGAAGATAATAGAGATACACAAAAATGTATGCATTTTTGAATGCTGAAAATGTTTAGAATGTAATAGGTTTAATTCCCATCTTTACATAACATACTGTCCTTTTTGAAATAAAACCACCCAAATGTGCATACACATTAGTAATGTAGTAGAAAAATCACTGGAGCATAAAACCTAAAACCTTGAGGCTAGTTGTTCTGTGGTTGAATATAATATGCAACATTCAAATATAGCAAAGTTAGCTATTCATTGTAAACAGGCAGAGGTGAAAAACTGTGATTAAAGCAGTTCATCAAATGTTGGGTACTAAGTCTGAACTGATTAAATGTGTGATTAAGTTAGCTAATACATGCATTTTGAACAACTACAAAGTAATGTGTATACTAATAAAGTTGCATTTGTGCACTGCAGCAAGTATAATCAGAACTTTTTATTCACACACCCCGCCCCCTTTTGCTTTACATAACTGAGTAACTGTAAAACTGTGAGACTTTCTGGAACTTGGAAGCAACAAGAAAAATGTTTGTAGTCTCCTAAATAGCTCTTTTGCCCTAAAAATGTCTTATAGTCAAAACTCAATTTTCCTCTGCGCTTAAATGTTAAATAATGGTAATCTACTTGTGTTTACTGAGAATCGTTGATACAACACGTGGGTTTTGGTGATTTTTTTTGTTTTGTTTTGTTTTGGTTTTTTCCCCCCCACCAGAACGTTTTTCTTTCCATGATCCAAGGGATAACTCTAGTAAGACAGTGACTGAATTATCAAAGAGGGATGGAACAGATGCTTTATAAAAATAGTAAGAGCCTGCTTTTAGTTTTGAACTTTAGAACTAGTACTAGCAGTTTTTAGGAATAGAAATAATACTTAGCTGCTTTTTGTAACAATACTTAGCGTCTTTTTGTAGCGCATAGAAGGTGCCATGCTGGACAAGCAGTGCTGAGTGTTATGTGAGGGATGGACTGCATACATCCGCCAGCTCTTCCAGCTGCCCCCGGGACATTCTGACTTAAGTCAACTGAAATGGATTCTACCAAGGTTCCTTAAATTCTGCGTCAGCCTTGTAAACATCCATTTCTACTTTGAATCTTACTAGTTTATTGGCTTTAAAAACAAAACTATGGAATATGTTGCTGCAAGGTGATTATGTGTGGTGCTGGGGGTAGGGTTTTGAATTCGCAGCTTTTCATGCTCTAATTTGAATATTCCGGTGACAGAGCTGTTTAAACAGACCCTTTTCTCTGCCGTCTGTTCTCACCCATGTACTGTTCTCTGAATTGTGCCAGCACAATTGTTTTTTGTGGCTGCAAGATGAATAGAATTGGGAAACCAATCTAGAATGAGTATATTGTACTTTTGATAGGATTTTCTAACATTGTTCTGTTCCCCGGTCTAGTTTACTGTGCAGCCGCACAAGTAGCGGTGTCAAGACAAGAAAGGGGGTATCGAGGACTGGGATTAAATGGTGGAGGAGGTAGCAGATGAGGTAGAACTGCTCAACTGGCTCTGCCACGGAAAGAAATGCTCCTCTCATCATGCCTTCTGTTGCATTTGCTGTGCCTGTGCTCTTGTGCTGAGACCAGGAAAGCCAGGCTTCCTGCCTGGGCTGGTTTCTTGTGGATCGGTGAGGGAATCCATTTCTGGAGCTTGGGAAGCTGGGCAGGATGCTGCAACACCTCTCCTGCTGCAGGTGTGGATGGAAGAGTGTGAGACTGTGTTCCTGCCTTAGGTTCTCCTTTGCTGCCTGTTTGAGTGTAAATGTGTGGTGTGGATCAAGGAGTAGGGAAATTAAGATGAATTAAGTAAGCTTTTTCTTTAGTTCTAAAACTAGTTGGATTTTTTCGTTGTCAATTTTACTCGTTTTGGATATTTTACGTAGTTCTATGAAAGTTGTAGACTTTTTTTCTGTTAGAGAATCTCCATATATTGCCCAAGTCCCTCATCCCATTTAAATTTAGATATTCAAAGAAACCGTAACTGGAGACAATATATTTCAATCCCATGGAAGGATTTGAGTATTGCAGTGAGGAGCTTGAATTGGACTTGATTTAGCGAGGTCTCGGCATGAGCATGGCAAGTGTCGCTGCGATCCGTTTCACAAGGAAATGGGCTCTGGTGCCTCGTCAGCCGGGGCCGCTCCTGCAGGAGGGCTGCTGTTGAAGCCTGCAGGCCGTGAATGTGTGGTTCCCTGCGATCAGATGTGTTGGGTTCAGACTTCTTCCGCTTGCAAGGTCAAATGGGTACGTTTTATTACGTGGTCTTTTAATCCAGCAATGCTGGGGGGTTCTCAGGGACCCAGACGTTGGAAAACTGTCTTGAGTTATTGTGCAGGTATTTCTGATTGCTGATATGCTTTAGAGGAAGACACTCTTGCCCAATACTTTCTTTCCTCCCACCTTAGTCCTTTCTTTTTTGGATTCATCGTATTCTTCATTGACGCAAGGTTATGCCACTTGGCATCCCTTATACTTTGTTTTGTTCTGCAAAGTTCTTTGTGCAGTTTTGACACTTGCTTTAATAGAGATCTGAGAATCTTTAGAATATGAAAATACTAGGAGTCAAGAGTACTTGTGCTTCTGTTAGTTCAGGATCTGCATATTTGAAATCCATTATAGCTGCTCATGAGGAGAATCTGTAGGATACTGCTATTTAGTATAGTCAAGAAGTAGAATTTTTTATCGTATGTTTCCCAGATTGTAGGGTAAGATTTTTTCAATTTTTATAAAGTATCTGATCTTTATTTATAAGTTTTCAACAGCATAGTTACCTTTTGGGGTCTCTTGACTAAAAATGATTGTCAGCCTGGAGCCTCGATCTGATTTTTGCACTGGTACACAGATTACTTAGTTTTATGTGGAAATGTACTTCTTTCAAGTTGGAGAAAACAAAAGAGAAGTAATGTTTTATTTTTATACAAAAAGGCAATGGCCTGAACTCATTTTAAAGTTTAGATATGCTGGTAAACCCTAGCAGGAGTTGATGAGTGGCCAAAGTGCAGGTGAAGTAAGGTATGTGGTCGTGTCTCTGCAGTTTATCACATTTGTTATCTTCTCTGTGTTTATGTAAAGAGTAAACTGATGAGGTAGAATATTCAGACAAGTTTTGGCTCTCTCATCAGCAAGTACAGCAATTATTTTAGGAACCAGCTGAAATGAACTCTCAGATCTAACTTTGAACAGTGTTGTAACAGCAGATTCTTATGGGCACATAGTAAAATCTTAAGTAACTGCTGTTGCCAAAAGCATGCAGTGCTTTAGCAGTGTTTGAAATGTAAATGCTCAACATCAGTTACGTTATGTTATTAACTCGTGTAGTTCTGAGTGATCTGTATGGTGAATATCACCGCACCGGACTAAGAGGAAGGTTTTCACTGTTTACATAAATATGCTCTGAAGAACCGTTCTCCAATTCCCCTTGATTACTTGTCCCTCCAGCAGTTGGAAAGTTTTTACGGTTGCTTTGTAAATAATTAGGAAGAATTTCAGGTCACTTTACAAAGTTTAGAAAACTAATGCAATATGCCAAAGTAATGCAAATTTTTGATACTAAAAGCAGATTTGAGTTGTGGTGAAGCTCAGGCTGTTTGGCGAACAAAAGGAAGATGGATAGCAGTTCCTATTAATGCCCAGACAAGATGAAGCATATAGGAAAGAAAGAGATTTAAAGACAGTAATAAAAAGTTTTCAAATGTTGGAGTTCCACTCCCGTTCAGAAAAACTGACATTACAAGCTGGTTGTTTCAGTGTCTCATTGTCCAGAGGCCTGATTTTTTTTTTTTTTGTATGGGTTCACTCAGCAGAAGAATCTGTAAGTTTTGATAGTAGCACTACAGAGTGATTGGAAAATAATAAGTTGCAGCGTTCAGTAGCTTCTGTTAACTATGACAGTTTCTGTTTTCTTGTGCATAGGGAACATGACCTACTAATGTGACTATTCACTGATAGTGGTCATGCAAGCTGCTTTGTAAAGCGGGGCAGGAAGATGTGAGTTGTAAGTGACAATCTGCCTCTGTTAAAATTACATTCCACTTCCCTAAGTGCTTGTCCTCGGAGAGTGTTGATGGCAGCAGCGGCCCCTCCTGAGCTGCAGGCCGTAGCAGAGCTCATGCCAAGCAGCACCGCACATCTACACGTTTGAGTAACACGAGTCCCACTGGCAACGCATGTTTCACAATTCGGGTATGTCTGCCTTTGCGGTGAGGTTCCTTTGTATGTATGCGTGTATATGCCTAACTATTTGAGGTATAACAGGAGTATCTAGAATCTTACTCAGTTCTTTTTTGACTCTTGGTTAGTTTTTGGATTCAGCAAGAAATTCCACAGTCCGGTTGTGTACTTGGTGAAGAAATATTTCTTGTCTCCCACTTCAAGTTTACTCTCTCTTCAGTTTAATATTAGGAATGAGGTTGTCTCCTGGTTTAAAACGTTTGAGTGTGTTTTTGTTTCTCAGGGGGGAAAGAAGGTGGCTTAGCTTGGAATATGTATTCCTATTAAAGCAGATTTACTGAGCAACTTAGAATTACAGTTCCTAATAGTCTTGGTTATATCTCATAAGTAAATGCTGCAGACCCTGGGAATCCGATTTAGGTGAAACTTCTGAAAACAATCAGATGTCCCAGTTGTGCAGGGGGTGGGAGAGGAGCAGGGTGAGTACTTGTGGAGGCAGTGCCAGCTTTCAGTCACGCAGTCGTTGAGGTTGGCAGGGACCTCTTGAGATCATCTAATCCAAACCTCCCGCTCGAGCTGTGCCAGCTAGAGCAGTCTGCCTGGGACCCTGTCCAGTTGCGTTTTGACCGTCTTCATGGATGGAGACTCCACAACCTCTCTGGGCAATCTGTGCCAGTGTTTGGCTACCTTCGTGGTTAAGATAATTAAGATGGAATTTAATGTGTTTTAATTGGCGCCCATTGCCTCTTGTCCTGTCACTGGCACCACTGAGAAGAGCCTCTCGTTCCCTCCCATCAGATATTTCTACACATGGATAAGATCCCCCTGAGCCTTCTCCAGGCTGAACAGTCCCAGCTCTCTCAGCTTCTCCTTGTGTGAAAGATGCTCCAGGCCCTTCATCTTTATGGCCCTAAATGTGTGTCAGTTTATGAATTCTGAAAAGCTTTTACTGTTCTTGGGACATCTGTGAGTTCTCACATCAGAAATTCTAATATCTAGTGTTACGTCGCAGTGATTTTCTAATTGGGGCACTAAGTCAGGTTTTTCCTCTTGAATATAGTAGTTTATTTTCTTGTACCCTGAGATTTTGTATCCTATTACCAGTTTTGCTGAGGATATCTACCAGGTTCAAAACCTGTTAGGAGATGTGGCTGCCAGGTTGCTCGCTTAAGAAAGGGGGTTACGCTTGTTTATCCAGAGCGTGTTCCTTTGAAAGGGACCTTCTGGGCTTTCCTGGAGTTCTGTGCTCCCGGCACATTTGGCACATTCAGCAGTTTTAAACTCCTCTCTGCATTTGTTAGTGATAGAGAAAGAACTTCCATCATCTCTTCTCTGTAAGTATATTTGTCGGGGTGTGATCAGTGCCCTTCCTTAGCCTGTGTGCAGATTTCATTTGGGAGTAAATCTTTTGTTTTTCTTTTAGGGCATCTGAATTCTAGACAGGGCCATCTACCTCACCTTGAAACTTGAACCGCACCTGGAATGGAGTTGCTCTTTAATCAGATGGGGAAATAATTTGGTTTCTTGTTTTGTGGCCTGAAAGGATTCAGTTTAAGCTTCAGTAATTCAGTTAAGTTATTTGCTGCCACTTAAGCAAAAAAAGTGCTTTTGGAGGTGTGGTAGCAAGGAAGGGATTATATTGTTTAGAGTAAACTTAAGTACTCCTTGACGTGCAGGTATTTCAATACATTAATACAATAGCAAAATAATTCATTTAGGAGGATTACTGCCTTTCTGCACCTGAGCCAAGGAGTCTACAGGCTTTATTTTTACTGAATTCAGTTTTTAGACATGGAGGAAAGATAGCTGAAGTACTCTGGGCGTTTGAAACAAACACTTTCTGTAGCAGGATATTAGTTATCTGTGGAAGAAACTCTGAGTACATTTTTTTTTTTCCCCCTTAGAAGTCCAGTAAGGAAAGACAACTTAATTGAGCTGAAGAGATCTTTAAGTATAACAGCATATGACTTTTGAGAAGCTGGTCATAGCAGACTATAATAGCTCAGTTTATTGGGGGTAGGGTGGGATAGTCTTAGACAAGGGATGTTGGAATCCTCAAAAGTTTTTGACAGGTACGCTATATCCATCCAGATATGATCTTTATCTGCACGCTTGCCAATTGTCCCCATGAACTCTAACCCTCAGTGGACTTAATTTCTGTTATATTGTCTTTCCTTGAATCAATGTCAAGCTTTAGCATGTACAAGGTGTTGCACAGTTTAACTGTAGATATGAAACTGAAGATTTAAATGAAGGGGAGAGGAATACAAAAGCCATGAGTGGTATAGCACACATAAATAGGCCATGCTTATTATTTTTCGTGACTTCAGAGATAAGAGACACCCAATGCAATGACCAGGCAGCAATTTAAAACAAGACAGATTTTTTTCTTTTTTTTTTCCTTTTTCTTTTTTCTGTACACCATTTAATTGTGGAAACAGTTGACAGCTGTTTTGGGTAGGAAAAGGATAAACAGTTCAAGAAGCTGTTAGATTGGTAGAGGAGATACCTATTTAGGGAAGCCGATAAACTAGGGAGTTAGTCTGTAGCCGATGGTCAGAATTTGGAAGGTATTATAATAGAAATACTCTTCTAAACTTACTGGTTCTTGTAAACCTCTCCCTATAGTTTGCTGCTTTCAGAGAAAAGATGTGGGCTAATCAATACTTAGTTTGATTTGTTATGACCATCCTTAAGTTTTACATAACTTGGCAGTTCCAGAGCAGTTACACCACTGATTCTTTCCTTGCTGTCTCCCTCCGATTCCATTGGGTTTTAGCTCTGTAGTACAGAAAGGAATCTTTTATCCACGTTTTGCCATTAAGTGGTTGGCTTAGGTTCCCACTTCTCTCCTGAGAGTCAAGTGTGAAAATATTTGGAGAACTTGCTTAATAGTTGGAAAACCTGTTTTTACAAACAACTTGCATCTTTATTTCCTTGAGGAATTCCTTCCAGGGGCAGTGTTTATCACCCAGGTTTGCCTGTGGTTGAGTACGTACCTCATTAGCTGCATCTATCTTTATCTGCAGCCTAAGGGAGGCTTGGTGTGTATCAGCAGCACTGCTTGTTAGAAAGAACAAAGGGCTTGTAGATGTAGAGCCTGGGATGGAACTGTAGCACCTTGTGCTTGATGAAAGCCTGCTTTGAACAAATGCTGTCCATAACACATACTTCTGCTATATCATTCAGGCTCACTAAAAAGGATTTTATTTATGATCTTCTTTTTCCCTTTCCTCTTTTTTTCCAATTTCCGGCACGAGCGTGTTCAGAGTAGCTGCTGTTGGTGCTAAACGTGACAGAAAGCTGAGCAGGCAATCTGGGACTCGTGTGCTGTGCTCCGAGATGCCTTGTGACTGTATGAAATGTGTGAAGCATCCAGGCTGTCTCTCATTACTTTCAGTGTTTTTTAACATTGATGCAGTTTTACCTCCTAATCTGGGATCTTGCACTACCAGAGGGAGAAGTTGGTGAGATACAAGAGTCTCGGGCTCCATCGCTTTCGCACAACGCGTCTCTTTCATGTACCTGATGGTGTTACAGATGTCAGGCTTTCAGCAGAGCTTTCTTTTAGCTGTGCTAAGGAGTATTGTTTGTTAAACATTGCTTCATATTTGTTTTTAAAAATTATGTTTATCATCAAACATAGTACTTGAGTTATAACTAGAAACCAAAATGATGGTAGGAAGCATAAATATTTCTCAGTTTTGGGGATGATGAAAGAAAATACCTTTTATTGTCAGTATCTTACTAAAACGAGTAAAGGGAGGGAGGCGTGAAGCTAGTTTGTGGACTCAAGGTGCTAGACATCATGCTAGGAGTTACTAACACATGTCAAGTCTCGGGAACATAGCCTCTACACCCAGGTTTATAATAAAATACTGAATTCAAGAGATGGTTGCAATGTATTGAAAGTCTGTCTGAATACCTGTATGCTTTTATTCTTCAAGGTCAAGTATCGTGGTATAGCCTCAAAAGAAAAAAGTGCGTATATTTTTTCATAGCTGGTGTTGAATTTCTTGTTCTACAGTAAATGTAAGAGATGGCAAAAATAACCCCATCCGAAAAAATTGTGCAAACCTGAAAAGGCTGAGAAACGTTTTTCTGAGACAATAGTAAACTGAGGGTGAGGCAGACTTCTGTGTGTCTCTGAATTCGGATGGTGCGTTGCCCCTACGGAACTAGCATAACTGGCTGGAGCACCTTATTACCTCTGTGTTCCTGGTGAACTTTGATTTTTGAAACAATAGCAATGTTTTAAAGTGGTTGATAAATAGCTATTATTGCTATTCTTTGGTCATACTGTATTTGGGTTTGTTTGAGCCTTTGAGAAATGAAGTCTTTGTAGTGACAGAATGGGAAGATGGGGAGAAAACCAACTATCCTTAAAATACAGTTTAGTATAGAATCACAAACAAAGAAATGCCATTGTTATAACAACTGTATATAACAGTGTTATAGGGCAAAATGAGGTTGTTTGAATTCCTTAATTGAGTTTTCATACCTATCATACTTGGATTCTTTCCAAACATAAGCTTAACTTGGTTTCCTGCATGCTGGAAGATTAAAACATGGCAACATTGGTTTTATTTCTTTTTTAATTCTTAAGGTATTGTGAACAGATTGATTTTTTTTTTTTTTTTTAATTTCTTTTTCCTCCCATTTTGAGTTGAGAGAAATGTGCATCTTTAAATACTACTCCTCGTATGTAGTAAAGCCTTTCAGATACGTTGCTGAAGGGTGTAACTGTTTAGCAGAGCGGTACCCTGTTATGTTCATGTACATGCAGTTCTGTCAGTCCTTATTTGCTCTGCCTTGTCCACTGTGGTATTTTAGTAGTACCTTTTGAGTTCTTGGGTTTTTGTCTGGAGTTTACAACTGCGTAGGATGGACTTTTCAGTAAGTCATTACTGGTCCATTTCTTGAAGTGACAATTACTAAATAATGTTGTTCTCTCTTTCTGAGATGTGTAAAATTGGATGCAAACAAGACACAGGATTTATACTGCCTGTCTACATTTATAAAAGTACTCTTTGAGCTGTGAATGGGGATGACTGAAACACAGCCAGGAAAGCTTTATTGGATATTTGGATGAATGCCATAAATAGAATTCAGCTAACACATGCCTTTGTCAGTTGTTGAAATTCAACTTTAAAAGGATTAATTTCTCAACTCTACCCTGCTGTGCAGAATCCTGAATATTGAGATTAACAGCTTTTCTGAAGGTTGGTGGAATACTGCAGTGACTGATTTTTGTTCAGTTGTGAATTGCTTGCAAAATTACCTTTTTAGTACTAGCATTTTTGGTACTCATACTTCTGCTTTAAAAAAATGCAAGAAACAACTTTTAGCTTTCATTTTTAAGTACAAGAAATAATGATATTACAGTTGTGATAAAATTTTAATGACTTTGGTGGTTAATAATATATTACTGATCATCTTTCTTTAAAATAGAAGTGGATGTCTTTCAGCAAACTCTTCCCTCTTCTTCACTAACATACTATAATGTGCATTTCAGTGTTGGAGTAGCAGCACTTGCAGGCAAGATTTGGATTTTACAGTGTCCAGTGCTACATCATCAACACGGAGTGCTCAGATCCTCTGCTGATTCTTCAGAGTGGAACTGCACCAACATACACTTTTTAATCGTGAAGTTTTCTAGTGCAGGCAGAACCGTGGCATCTGCCTTTGCCTGTGTGCTCATGAATCGTGTTGATTTAGGGTTTGCTGCTTTTGTCTGAAGCCAGAGGGAACTGGAAGGAAGATTCTCTGTTTGGCTGTGTAAAACATCCTTGTATACACTGCAGTTTCTTTGAAAACCTGCCACTGTTGCTGTAGCAGCAATATAGTTCTGCCAGTATTGACAATAACAGGAGCACTGGCAGGAAGACTTGCTTCCAGTCTTTTGCTGCTTTACCATCTACAGATACTCTGAATATAGCGTGGCAGATAAAGAGGGAGGGAATAGTACTCTACTGTCCTCTCTTTAGAGGTGCTACTGAAGTGAAAGCACCAGTACAAGGTCAGGAAGCATACCAAGTGTCTTGCTGACATACCTTCATTTGAGAGCTGTGTGAAAAATAGTGGTCCAGGTAGTGTTGGGGAACTTACTCAGAGTAGGTTAACGTGTACAGGAACAGAAGGAAGTGGTCTTTAAGTATTTTAGGTTACGCTGTCAATTTGAACTGAGTCCTATGTTTAATCACATTATTCTGAGACGTACTCGAAGACATGAAATAAAAGCACTCTTTTAGTAAGTGTTACCTAGTGGATTGAGCACTGGGTAAGACAAATTCGATTGTGTCCTGCTGCTGGCTGTCTGGGGAGCCGTCTGAGTTACGTTCTTCCTATGACTCAGTTTCTGGGTTTGCAGAAGTAGGAGTAATCAGCCTTGCAACTTTGTAAAATGTTTTAAGGTGTCTGTATCAAGACTAAGTTGTGTATGGTGTCCTTTTGCTCAGCTTCACTAAGTATAGGCTTTTTCTTGCTCTTTGGCTTTCGCTGTGCAGTTATGCAACAAGTATCTTTATGGTTTAGTGGGACTTGGCAGTGTTAGGTTTACAGTTGGACTCTGATCTTAAAGGTCTTTTCCAACCTAAATGATTCTATGATTCTTTGAACAGTTGCTACATTTTATCTATTCTTACCTATGCTCGAGTAGGGTCTTCCCTTCTTACTCTGTGTGAAACCTAAACCTGTCTTCAGAGCTGTTTGCCTCATTGTAACTACTGCTAAGCAAGCCTATGCTAAGTCTACTGAAGTTGCAAAGATGTTAGGAAATACAGAAACTATGATAGTCTGTAATATATCATAAATCCTCTTTTGACAGATAGGGAACAAAAGCTGATTTACTCTTTATGTTGTCTATTCTTTCCTTCTTCCAAATTTTTTTTGTAACTTTATCATATAAAATCTCTGCTGTACCTTAACCAGAGCTGCCGTTGTCTGCAGTTGTGGGTGATTCTCACTTCTGCGAGTGAGAGTTTGGATCTCCCATGGAGCACTCAAAAAAGCCAACCAAACAATAAAGAAAGGACCAAAAAACCCAAACCCAAAACCCCAACAACAACAAAACCACCACACTGGAGTAGAAAGTACTTTAGTGGTCACAGATTCATCTGGCCTCTGCCTGTCTGAGCCTGTTTCTGCTTGGTTTTTATGCACTAGGCGCTCTGTCTTTCTTCTAGTTGCCTTTCTCAGACTCTCAAAGCTTCCTCTGTGGAGCTTCTTACTGAGTCCTTGTTATCCTGCTTTGGCTTCCCGTCTGTGCAGTCCCTGTTCCTATGCGCTGTGCCAGCCCCCTTATCAGCGTGCCATCTCGTGGAGCAACGATTCTTAAAATACACCACTGGCTCTGTACAAATTCTGTTTCATTTGCACAAAGGTATAGGTGTGCATTCTCAGTGTAGCTGGAGTAAAGTTTCATCTTGCTAACTCAGAGACAAAAAAGCAATAGACTGTCTATATTTTCACTGCAGAATTTACTCCAATGGGCCCTGATGTTACTTCTCCCAGTTTAGCCTAGAAGAAGCGAGAGCAGTCACTGCACCATGAAATGTGGAGTTTCTGTATTGGTTCTAATGCCTGTTATACTTGAGGGTGGCCTAAGGTTTCCAAGACGTATCCTCTCTTCTCTGTGCTGTAATAACCAAACTTGTTCAGTAAATGCTTTCCCTGGGATCTGCAGGAGAACCTGTTTGTCTTTGGTGGATGTATGGAGGGAGCTGTGGGGAGGGCTAAGAACGGGAGGGCTCATCAGCTGGCTCTTACAGGTTCTTCCTGACAGGCGAAAGTTTGCTTCAAAGTATTCCCACACCCAAGCTTTTGTATACAGAAAAATCCATGAGAGTCACATGACACTAACATTTTGCAACAAAGCAAGGCTTTGATTAGATGTTGAGTATTTAGAGCTGATGTAACACTCCCCCTGTTCACGCCCCCATCATTCTTTAAAAACTGTTTGTGAACCAAGCTATTGTGGTGGAATCAGTGGCATACAATAAACTCAACCACTAAACTATATTGTTTATCATAGACACTGGACTTCTGAGTAGAACAGAACTTCAAGTTAAACAAACAAACAAACCACAAGGTCTTCTGGCAGATTGAGAGGCCTAGATTTTTCGGATGTAGAATAGATTTTGGTTTTAGCATCTCTTCACCCACAAAAGTTTCTGAAAGATACTCAGTTCCACGTATAGCTTTATTAAAATGCAGCTACCTTTGGAGTGAGGAGTGACAGTCAGGCCCTTAGTTGACATTTGGAACCTTGGTAATACAGGTTTAGCCCAAAACTGTGTCTTAATGTGAACTGATCAGCATTGTAGAATCTTTATACATGTGTGTATGGGTACTCTGAACCTGAATTTGTATGCTTAGCTGGGGATGTGGTGGAATATGGACACCGTTATTTTTTCCTTTATAGAGTTTCTTTAATTTGCTGAGCATGTGTGCTCCACTTTACTTTTCTCGCCTACCTCCCGTGTAGCAGAGGCTACTTGCAGGTTCATGTATTTCTAATTGTTTTTTAATCTTAGTTCCATATAAACAACTCTCTTTGCCTGTTTGCTTGCTTGTTTTTTTGATCAGCTTAGAGTACATCATTAGAAGAGATTTCTGCTTGGATGCTGCCAGCTGATTAGAAGAGTACACCAAGGTTTTGTGTAATCTCTGGTGTGACTGTCATGTGCTGCAGCAAGGAAACGGCTTTGGAAGAAGCAGCCAAATCTGTACGGGTATTAAAACATGTTGAGGAGACTGCTATCAGTGGGGATCAAATGGGCAGCTATTCAGTGCAGGGAGCTTATTAAAAGACAAGGATTAACTTTGCTGTTGTTCATGAGGTCATAGAAGTGGTAAGGGATTTCCAGGATGTACCTACCCTTAAAGGCAAAAAATGCCAGCTGCAAGTGGAAAATGCCCAGTCTCTGCCTCTACTGCAAACAATTTGGCTGGTTCTCATCATCATCCACTTACTGATCCTGCTCTCCCGCGTGATTGCCTTTTAAGCGGGAAGGCTGTCATTACCTTTTAGTCTCGAGGTGGGGATAAAAGGGATGCTGCTGAAGACGTCCCCAGCATTAGAGGGGGTGAAGTCACAGGAGCAGATCACCGTGGTGGAACAGACAGACGGGTGGGCTGGGGGAGAGCCGGGGCTATATTTCAACGACCTTCTCAAGGCTGGGCCTGGGGAACAACCTGGAGAAGTGGCATTGAAGTAGGAGTTGGAGCTGCGGCCAGGTTAAGTGATGTCTGACATCTTTGTTGTTAAGAGGAAGACTGTAGCAAAAAAAGGGATTTTCCACATCAGGATCAGAAATTGATTTAGAGGCTATTGTGTGCAGTGGAAGGACGGCTTCAGCTAAAGGCAGAAGCAATACTTCTTTCCTGGGTTTCTTTTTTGTGTTCTTAACTATGTGTTGTGAAAGATAACCTGCCAAGATTTCCCCACTATTTCAAGTTTAACTGGTTATTCTACTGAATTTACATTGATTACTTAAAAAAAAAAAAGGGGGGGGGGGCGGGCAGGGGGAATTACATGCCTAGAAAGTAGAAATGGCTATTTTACTGCATATTGCTCTCTCAGTTCTATAGCAGGATTCTGTGGACCTGTAGTAGTCTGGAGTAGATGACCTTTTTAGATGGTGATATCAGTCTCCCTCTATGTTAGTTATGGCCTCATTTGCTAGTAGGTCAGGGCAAAGTTCTCCATCAAGTTCGTAACTTGGCTTCCATGCATGGAAATTCTGGGTGGCATGGCTTTGCTTCTGGTACAGAAGAGCAAAGCATAGGGAAATCATTGGTATATCTAAAGAGCATTCCATAACGTTTAAGGCGTTTGGTGGTACTGGCAAAATGAGGATGTCTGCATTCATCATGGATGAGCCTGCTGTTGCTTTTAAACATCGGAAATGGGTATTCTCTGCTGTTTTCCGTATCTTCTGTGCTCCCAGCGTCACCAAGTGCTGAGTTACAAGAAGCAGCTCTTTGGTCGACCAACCAGAAGGATCTCAATTAGATTCACTGGTAGGCTAAGAAAGCCTCACAAAAGTTTGAGGACAGGCAAGTTCTTCTGTAACGTCATGAACCAGTCCTAGCACAGCACGAGTTAATGAGGCACTAAATTGCTAGAAATCGCAGTTCTTAATCTGTATAGCTGAAATTCCTATGCAGATGCAACCGAAAAGTCATTCAAGATTCATTGAAGGTGGGTAGCTGCAGAAAAGTTTTACAAGTGCTGCATGTGATGGAATACTGGATCCATGTGCACTTGGTTTGCTGCATGACAGCTGAACGGATTATTTGCAACTACTTTCATTAGCTATTTTGGGGAAACTGCTTCTCTTTCCTCTTCTGCCTTCTGTCCTCTTGAAGTGACAGCATCTATCTCCGTTTCAGTGTTAAACTTGTGTTATTTAACAAGAGACCTTTTACTTGAAAGTGGCTTCTGTTCTGACCGTAGGAGGTTATCTGAAATTCTGAAATGAGAATTCTCCTTTTACATTACAAGGGAGAGCACTCTCCATGGCGAGAATACGTACACTTTGGAAAAAGCGGGGCTTTCTTTGGGACATGTCCAAAGCTGCAGTGACTTCTCACAGAATCTTACAGTTGTCTTAGCACTCCCAAACAGGAATCGGTTGTGGTAAGTTGTGTTCTCTTTGCTTCCATAAGCTTAACTGCTATGTTCCTAAGAATAAAGTTTAAATAGAATCACAGTTTCCTAGTTAGTAAGGAGGAATCTAATGTTGCTGGTCACAAGGCATGGTGTGTTTCTGAAAGGTAGTTTGATACTGTGATGATGAGAATGATTGATTTAAAAATTTCAGTGTAGTATTTTCTGTTGGTGGTGATGGGGGAAGGCTGGAGTACTCTAGATTTTGCTGTAAGCCAAGATGCCTGTAATTTAGCCTGGTTAGTCTGTGTGTAGAAATCTAAAAACATGCCTACAAAAGGGGCAACTGTGTGTGTGCACTAAGGTGAAGTGAGTAAAATAAGAAGAGAAGGAGCACTTAGAAATTTCAGTTTGCCGTCACGAACCACCAGCCTTTTGCACTTCCACTGTAATATCACCGGATCAGCTTCACTCACTGTTTCCTACCTTCTCTGAGTTATTTTGCCTAAATCCTTCCTAGGCCTTTCCTTTCTCTCCTTCAAAGACAGAGCTGCTGTCACCAGCTGCTGGGACTGATCCAGAAACATGTTGACCCAAGGATGTATTTTTGTGCAGACTGATCGTAATGCATCCAGCCCTTTCACAGATGGCTTTTGTTCAGTTCTTTTAATTTAAAATGAACTGATTTCAGTTGTGTGTAGCAGTTTGTACCAGGTGAGCATCCTTTCTAGCAGTGTTGTATATCCTTTCGTGTATCTTCAGGATTTGTTGCTGCTCTTGCAGTTTTTTGAGAAAAGTGGTGGTGAATACCTTTCACCTGAGACTGGATGCTGGCTCGGTTCCCGCTGATAGCCAAGTGTACTGGAACGCTTATTGTTTGGCTCGGGTGCGCTGTTTTTGATGTGCTGCAATAACAAGCAAGTCCGGTATCATTGCTTGATTATTTTTCATTAATATTTCAATTCTGAATGTTTTGTGCACTAACAAACCCTTGTCCTCCCCAGATTTAAAATTTCGTGGTGTTGGATATTGACCTAATATTTGGTGCTGTTCTGATCGGTATAGCCATGTGAAATATAATTTTCTGAACTGTCAGTATAACTGGCAGGAAGATCAAAGTTAGAAGCAGCTGATCTCAGATGAGAGATTATAGGGCTAGGATAATCGGATAAAAGGCAGTTGGAGAAATTTGACACTTAAAATACTTTTTGTAAATCTGCCTGTCCCCATGTGTCCTTGATTTCAGTAGTAGAATTTGCAAAGCCTGGGCTCCTTTGGTTAGTCTAGTTGAGGTATTTTGAGGGAAGATACGAGATTCGGAAGTTTATTGTAAATAGGATGTCTAATAACTGATTACATGAATGCAGGTGAAGGTTTGTATGTGGAAATGAATGTGTGCAACTCTTGGCTGATCATTAGTACTTTGTTACTTTGTGAGTTATGTTGTTTATATTTCATAACAACAGTATTCCTGAAATGCATGTTCCTCTCTTCCTATATGGAGAAAGAAAATGTGTTTAGGGGAGATATTGGGTATAAATGGAGCTACTTCTAGCAAAGAACCCAGAAATTTGAGATCAACTAATATATTCATCAAGGGGATTTGAAATCAGCAATAAGTTACAAGACACTTTGTGCTGTCAGCCGGCTGAAACTTGACTCGTTGATTCAACACAGTGGCTGCTGAAAACAGGAATTCTGTCTATGTATTTTTTTCTTGCTAATTAGGTGTAAATATGTAATGATGCTGAATTTTTATTTTTGCATTCAAATGCAACACTGCATTTACATAACAGCCTTTTCTTTTTTTGTGGGCATTTTCCACATGAATAAACATAAAATCGTAGCAGAAAATTTCATATACTCAGTGTTCGTGTGTGTGTGCACGTGTGCGTAAAACATGGTGATGGAGGTGAGCTGATCGATAGAGCTCGATAGAGCTTTAGCTATTTAAATACGGTATCAGACGTGGAGGGAAACTATATCCTCTGGGGAAGAATTAGTTTCCTTGCAACAACTCTCATCTTTCTGGAATTTTTCAGGTTTTGCTTTAATGCTATTTATAGTGCAGCATATATAAACATTGGCCTGTGTTTAGGTGAAAACACAAAGTTTCATTTGAAGTCTGATTTGTGAAGAGCAGGTTTGTTGCAGCAAGCTTTCTTAAAGGTACCCAAACAATTTCAGATTCCTCAGAGAAGTGTTGAAATGATAGCTCCTGGTAATCCAGTTCACTAAAGAGGTGTTTTAGACCGTGAAGCTACATCTGTTCTGAAGAAAAGCTAGTTGTTATTTTTTTTCTTAAAGTTTGGATTTGACCTTAAACTTCTGCCATGTGTTCATGGAATCACAGAATGGTTTGGGTTGGAAGGGACCTTTAAAACTCATCTAGTCCAACCCCCCTGCCACGAGCAGGGACATCTTCAACTTGATCAGGTTGCTCAGAGCCCCGTCCAGCCTGGCCTTGAATGTTTCCAGGGATGGGGCATCTACCACCTCTCCGGGCAACCTATGCCAGTGTCTCACCACCCTCACTGTAAAAAATTTCTTCCTTATATCTGGTCTGAATCTACCCTCTTCTAGTTTAAAACCATTAGCCCTTCTCCTCTCGCTACAGGTCCTACTAAAAAGTCTGTCCCCGTCTTTCTTATAAGCCCCCTTTAAGTATTGAAAGGCTGCAATAAGGTCTCCCCGGAGCCTTCTCCAGGCTGAACAACCGCCACTCTATCAGCCTTTCCTCATAGGAGAGGTGCTCCAAGGGTTGGATCACTTTTGTCACCTCCTCTGGACTCTCTCCAACAGGTCCATGTCTTTCCTGTACTGTGTTAACCCCATAGTTTTGATCTCTCTTCCTCCTCGTGTGCTACCTAGTAGACCTCCCATGTTTTCCCTCACTCCGATTTGGGATGTTCTTAACCAGTATTTCTCACACTGCTGGGAGGGGAGGGAAGTTATGGGGAGCCGTGAGAGCAGAGGGCGAGACAGGCCTGGAAGAACCGGGGAGGCAGAGGAGGCATTGATGGTGGCCAGGGCTGTGCTATCTGTTTTGAACCTTCATGGTGCTTGTCTTCCACCATATCTGTGTTCTCTTGGCTGCACCTCACGGTGCCGCCTTAAGCAGTGTTCCCTTCCCTCCTAATAGCTTGCTCCGTCCTCTCATATTTACAGCTGTCAAGGCTCATGCCAGCTGCTTTTCTGAGTGTAGGGTGCATGTTCAATTGTAGGTGTGGTATCCAAATGTATCGGAATGAAAAGCAGGTGTTGTATTTTAGACCATGTTTCAAGTAGTTTGGTCTTTTATCAATGAAGCACGAAGTCGAAGATTTGCTCTTAATCTTCTTGTGATCTTTGGGAATGTGCTTCAATTCTAATTCTAGCTTTTCCCTCCCCTCCTCTCTTAATCATATTGTTAGAATTATTCACAAAGATTATAATTGTGCTTGTTGTGGATTACTGCTAAAATTATGTGTTCCCTGAGAAAAAATATGCTGTGGGAGTTTTGGATCTGAGCATCACTTTAAAGCAGCAAACTTGACAGAACCTTCGTCACGTTTCAGAGTTAAAAATAAATTTCTTAAGCAAAAAAACCCAAAACCAACAACCAACCCAAAGAGAAAAGCTCACTCTTACCTAATAACTTAGCTTTTGGAAATGAGGCTTTGTAGTCAACACCAAATATCTTATGAGTCATGACAGAATTATGATGATGAGCAACTCTCTCCTCAAAGAGGATTTCCTGAGAGACAACAGAAAGGAATGAAAATGTTTGTATATATATGCAACATATACATAAAAATATAAAGGTTTCTCCGCTCACATGCACACACACATGCTGTGTTACGATCCCTCATTTTGGGGCCCGTCACTAAACATTTTGCATAACAGAAATACTTGGTGAGTTGCTTCCAGTGTCTTAGGTGTAAAAGAATACTAAGCATAAGCAGAGCTGCCTGTCAAGCGACTGCAGCAGCTTTACATATTGCTGCTATGACTGTTCTAGAGGCAGCAGCCTTCCCACCTCTGGCACAGTGTAGTGTGTGAGTTTCTTAGATGGCTTAGTAGGAAGAATTTGTTGCAGGATGCACTTTGAACTAAAATCACTAAAGTCAACAAAGCTGAATGGGCATAATTTTCCATGCAAGAGGTTGTGAGGGATACCTTGGGTGGTAGTTACAGTGCAGCAGCTGCTCCAGCACTCAACATCTGCCTGTGGCTGGTTTTTCGACAGAAGTGAGCTTGGATTTTACTAACCTCTTGTAGGTGGTAGTACCAGTGCCAGCCAGAATAAAGGCTGGTGCTCCTTTACAAGGGATTGCTGTCTTGGAGGTGGTGTACAAAGTGCTGGCTGGAGGGGCAGTAATACTTAGAGGCACAGGGATGTGAAGTAGGGAAGTACCCTCTCACGTCGTAACTGTATTTTTCTTCGGCTGGTATTTGTGCCTTTCATTGTTGGGACAAAATCTGAACCTTTCATTCTTCAGTCTCTTGAGTTGAGGTACTCATCTTGAAGAAAGTTTGTAGTTCAGCAGAAAATAGACCCACACACCTCTTGTGGTTTCCAAACGCCACATTTTATTTGGAGAATTTTTTGACGTATTGATAGCTATGCCAGCGGCCAAGCTTATAGGAGCCATTCAACGTGGAAATCAGTAAACATTTTTCTCTGAAAACTGCTTGGGATTTTGTGGTTCACAGAAGCTTTCTCAGTTTGCAGCATAACAAATAACAAACGTCTGCAAAATAGGCAGCGCTGGCTGTGTTTCTGCGCTTGTAGAACGTGAGGTGGCTTGGGAGCATGAGTTATGCTGGCTTGTTTTTAGAAAGGTACAAACACACGTTTTGTTCTTTCGTATAACTTCCCTGGGCTTTGTACATGAGGACTGATTTCACAGCTTATGAAAGAAAAACTGAGACTGAAAATCCCCGCTAGCAGTCAGCATAAGTACGTTAATAGGGTTCTTGCTCTAATGCTTCCATGTGTTAAAGCAGATTTGACTTTACAGTGACACCTGTTGATAAACTGTATTGTCCTTACAGTGCCAGTGCAGAAACTGCCTGACAGCGACTATTTGAAGTAGTAACTGGGCTTCTTGGCTGCCCAGTTGTGGATTTTACACTATCCTCCCTTTGTTATAGCTGTGAATACAACTGCATATGGAGTCTTAAATGCTATTAGATCAAACGTGCTCTTTTTTGCAAGCCAGATAACGCACAACCTCCCTACTCTTCTTCAGTGGACAGTCCAGCCAGAACTTGACTGGTAGATTTTTCAGTTGCCTTACCCAAGGCAGAGTAGGTAACAGTTGATCTTCTAGTGCCCTGGTTGTTCCTGCTGTTCTAAGAGTGAATACCTATTGCATCTCTTTCCCATGAATTTAGCACTTGTGGTTCACTGGCAGAAGTATATTCAATACAATTAAAAAAAAAAAAATCTCTACTTCCTTCACCTTCTTCAGACATTCTTGTTCAAATATCAGTATAACTACTTTTTGATTATTTAGTCAATGGATTTTTTTTTCCTTGTACTTTCTGCATTCTCTTCCCATCTTAAAATAGAACTGTGGGTTGATAGCTCCCTTTCTTCCCCCTCATTGGCACAGCAGGCATAAGGAGACGGTATTTGGCTAGTAACAATTTTAAATGCAATTTAGTTTGGTTTTTAATTTTTGAATTGGATTCAAGTTTGCACATGCAACTTAAGTAAAAATTGTAAGATAAAAAATAAAGGCATGATTCACCTTTTTTAATAAAGGCTAAAATTTAGAGTATGTTTAAACTACGTAAGTGCTCATACACACAAAAAGTACACAATACTCCTGCTTAATAAAGTGTAAGACATTGTCACTAAAAAAGAACTGACCTTTTTTGGGGGAAAGTAAATGAAGTATAAAATGAGAAGCATCATTGTAACTATATCTTTACCTAACCAATTTTAAACCGGTCTAATTTATTTTACTTTGAAAGCTGGTTTTATGGTGTTGAAAATCACTAGTTCAGAAGAGTGAGAAATCAGGCCTTAATAGCTGAGCAAAAAGTTAATTTTAAAAAGGGAACTCATCTTTGAGGGAAATGCGAATGCAGCTCTTCCTCATAGTAAAACAGGAGCAAAAATATGAACAAATGTCTGTCTCGTCTCTTTGCCTTTTGTACCTTTTAAGATCTTCAGTAAGCACAAGTAAATATTTTGTTTTCCCTCAGGTTGTTCCAAAGAATAAAACTGAATTGATGGTTAGTTAACTTGAGCTGTCTCAAAATATTTTACTTGCACATTGTCTCAGCATTACAGGTAACTCTTACAGAAAACCTCTTAATAGATTTCTGGATTTCTGCTTGGGATTTGGATTGCAGCGTCTGGTTGCCAATATTTTGATTATCAGCTTCAATTAAAAAAAGTTCTGTTTTGTTTATTTGTCACGGTACTGAAAAGTTAGTTCTCTGAAAAGTGGGTGTAATTGGAAAAAAAAAAATCATGCAGCAGATGGGAAGAAGTTTGATGGGCTGCAGAGCTAACTCCGGTTACACCTCACCACCAGTTCACAGCCATTGTTGGTAGTTGCTTGTGATTTTGTGCGTAACAGACAAGTAGTATCCTGTAAACAGCATTAACGTTTTCTTGGGCTCTTTTTACGCCATTTCGTGGTGAGGGTATTTGCACTTTTACCCAGTACAGTAACTGTTCTGGTTTGTGGCATAACCAGCATTTGGTATGTGTTATATTTTTAATACAATTATATGTTGCTGGGTGTGTACGTGCCTGTGCATTTGTCTTGAGTATGTTTCATTTTTTACAGGGCCTAATGCAATTAAAGCTTTTTAGTTAACAACTCTGTGGGTTTTCTAATTTTTACAGAAGAACTCCTGCACAAATATATTTTACTTTAGGATCAATTGAGTATAATTGTTGCTTCATAGGGGGAAAAAGAACTTTAAAAATGCACATTTAGTCTTCCGTATCTGTCTCAGGCACCTAAAAAATACATATAAAGGCATTTCATAAAGTTTTGTGATGTGGAATTGTTGATTCAGTTTATAGCTGTTCATCTAGGTTATTTACCTCTCCAAGTCGGGTGTTTGGAATGCTGCATCGTTGGTGTATCCCCTGGAAGAGGTGCGTTTCCAGCTGTGTGCTCATGCCTGAGCGGAGCTGTTGTTGCCTCAGAATAACTCAGTGATACATTCTCAGTCATCAGGTGCAGTGAGAGCTCTTGCTAATTGAACTCTGAAGTAGCCATCTGACGGTAGGCAGTGACTTGCTTTGACCCGTCGGCAAGCGTGGAGAAGCAGGTTGAACGTGAGGCCATTGACTTTGCTTCTTGTGCCTTGGCTGCTGAAGCTGTCAGGTGAGCTGTGTGTGGTGGCCATAGCTGTTTCACGATAGAGAAGTCACAAAAAAAGTTCTTGGAGGTTCTACTACTGTACAGGATCTACCACAGTTACATCAAAGAGCTTTCTGTGTAAAATGGACTGATACTAGCCATTTTGTTAGTGGAGACTGCTTTCTCTGGAGCATCTGCATGAGTTTACAGGAGAGTTTGAGGCAAAAGAAATGTTGCAGATAAATGGAATAAAGGATCTTACATAACAAGAATTGGCACTTATTGCACGGGAAGACTTTATAGGACGTTCTGCGAATGACTACTAAATCAGGCTCTCTTTCTTTGGAAGTCAGTTGCACAGTTTGAATTCTGAGAACAGGTTTGTCTGATTCTCACGTGATTTGTTGTACATGCTGTCAGCCCCTTCATTCTAAAAGAGTACAGTTTCTGTGGAAGTTCATGAATTATTTCTGTGTTTGACTAAGTTTGTGTCCTTTTGTTTCGGTCTTGAGAATGTGTATCTTAATGTTTTTGTGGTCTTTTTGTTTTCTGAAATAACTTTATTCCATGATGTTAAGATCTCCAAGCGCTTAATGTAACTTTTCCAGAAGGTTCTGAAAAGGTTGGATTATCGTTCATATCTTTTAGGCAAAAACATTATTTCTTTTCTCTTACAGAGCATGAATAAATTTTTGATAAAATGCTTTTTGTTCAACAGAATCTGTCTATGACCTTCTCCCAAAGGAGCTGCAGTTACCACCTTCCAGAGAAACATCTGTAGCATCCATGAGCCAAACAAGTGGTGGCGAGGCAGGTTCGCCGCCTCCAGCTGTAGTTGCTGCTGGTAAGCATTCTCATTTATTCAGTTGCTTTGTTAAGGTTCGTAATGTTCTGGCCAACATGAACAGTGCTGGCAAAGTTCTGATTGTAAAAAAAGAGCTTGTGGAGAAGTAACAGAGTTCATTCTAGGAGAATTTAGGTAATATAAATTAAACTAAACTGGGTGATCTAAATTATCAGATAGTCTATGTTAATGGTTGCTGTATTTCATATATATCTTCATGAGAAATAAGTTCTCTGTTTTGCTATGCTGTTATTACGCAGCACAGACCTGTTAACTCCTAGAATGCACTCTGTCTTCAGAGGTAATAAATACCTGTTTGGAACTAAGGCAGAATGCTGACCGACTGTAAAACAGTGAATTCTAGCTAGGATAAAAAATGGAAGGGGAGATTACATTTTGGACCGTGAAGCTTTTACCAAACTGTAAGGAGGAAGAAAGGTCATGTTTTCCTCTAAGAGGCCTGAGGAAGCTTAGTACTTAAACTCCATTCACACATAGCTCTCTATTGTAATGTATTACAAAATTCTCAAATACATGAGAATAGAATATATGTCAGGATGGCACTCTTATAAACTGATAAGTTTAAATTAGTTACATTTCTAATTGACAGCATATAAAAGTGAGGCATGACCTTTTTATCTTCATCTTTATCTTACTCCCAGTCATGTTTTAGACTTTAAAGACTCTGTCATTGATCTTCATTAAACATAAAAAAGTGAGGATTTAAGGACAAAGTTCTGATTTGAGGTTAGCCTTAGTGCTGGTTTGCATCTGGAATTCTTGTCAGTAACTTGTATATATTAGTAAACATCTGTGTGATGAGGAAAAAATGATCATTATGCTCATGATAGATGCATCCTTCTTCATTGGATAAGGGTTTTTTGGCATAATTTGATCCCCGTATTTCTTACAAGGTCATGTTCCACTTTCCTAATTGGCCTTAAATTGTTGCTTCAGAAAAATGTATATATTTAAGGTGAGGATTCAGATAGCTGCATTATTCTTTTTTCTCTCTGAGTTCATATGCATTAAATGTTTGTGTGAGAATGTTTCCCAGATTTGCATGGTACAGGAATCCTGATCAGAAACTGAAGTGATTGTAGACTTGTCAGAGAAACTTTACAGCACTGCTCACCATTCATGTTTTGCCAGACCTCTTCTGAGAGAACCTGTGGATTTAACTGTGCACAGTGGAACTCCGGTCATTGAAAGAATTTGATGTTTTTATTTATTATATTGAAAGGATGTGATATTTTTATATCACTTATTCAAAACATAATTTGGGCATGTATTTCTAAAATCAAGATACTTAATGATCGGTTTGGTTCAAAGACATAGCAGCAACCAAATCCTGTAGAAACATGTATCTTAAAAACAAGTGAACAAAAAAATCCCACAAACCCTGTTACACTCTAAATCCACAGATAGACCTGAACTGCTAATTAATTCTGTATCTAACAGAAAAGACTTAAAAACTTGAATGGAACTAAATGTCTGTTACCTCCAGGTATTTAGTGTCTGCTAACAGCCAGTCCAGTTCCTTTTAAAAAAACTAAGAATGTGTTAGCTGTGTTTGGGTTAAACTGCAGCACGATTTTCTTGAATGAAAAACCTCAAAAAATAGTGTTGAGATTTTTTTGTTAACACTGAAAGGAGACCTACTCATTCAACTAAGAACACTTTTCAATGTCAGAGATGGCATAGTTTCACAACGACTTTAAGCTGATACCGCTGCTGAAAGAAGAGCTTTTCATGTGTGTGCTGCAGAGTGCGTTGGATTGAGGACCTGCTCCAGGTTAGAGTTGTCCTGGATGGGTTCACTGCAGGTCTGCATGAACGCTTTTGTTGGCACAAGGAAAGGAGTAATGCGGGGAGGAAGAGGCAGTCAGAAAAGGTGGAGCTAGCTTCTCTTGGTGGCTGTCAGTTTGTGCTGGTTTAAATTGTTTACTGAACTGTGGCTTTGGAGACCTTCCATCAGTGTTGTGATGAGACAGTTACATTTCTGGGTGCCGTTAAAGTCAGGATCAGAAGTATTAAGCACAAGCAACTACAGTTCTCCAAGTTGTTAAAAATTGTGTTTATAAAAACTAAACAACCAGACAAAAAACCCCCAAACAGAGCAAAGACTGGTTTTGTTTTCATTGCTTATGTCACTGTCCGCCACAGTGAGGGCAAGAACAATTGAATCTTGGTCTTTTATAAACACGTAATTGTGATGGCCAGGATCATTCAACAGCGAGTTGTGCTGTGTACACGTGTAAGGAGAGGGGAGCGTCAGCCCAAAGCAGTGTAGCTGGTGCTGTTATAGGGGAGCGGGTGCCCAGCTCCCCTAGGTGTTGGGGAAGGCTCAGCCTCAGCATTTTGGCCAATGAATGATGTCAGATAGATAGTTTTAGTGTAACATGTTAGTGGGGTTTTTGCTTGGTTTTGTTTTTTTTCCACTCCACCACCACATCCTTGAAAGAAAATACATGCATCTTAGATAAATGTTTACCTGCAAAACAGGTCTGTAGGCTGTGTTCCAAAACTATAGAGACAGAGCAGAAAGCTAAAAAGAACAGTCTGTGCTCCTCCCTCTGGTGTTGGGAGGTAAGGTGTGTATATATATAAGATATATTATAACCCAAGGGTGGACAGATGGTTGGGTGTTTCTGGTACGTCTGAGGCCAGACTTTTTTTCTCTTTAAAGCTGGTGACAAATTCTTAGGAAGAGAGGAAGGAACATCAATGTCTACAAAAGTTGTAGGTGGAGGTACAAGGAGAGGTGAATTTACTCTTTGCAGTGGATCTCAGTGGATTGTTTTATAGTCATAGTCCCCCCTCCCACAAATTCCTGCTGTGTAGTGGCTGATCAGGATTCCTTCTCTAAGCCATCTTGAACTCAGCACTTCTGAACTGATGCTGGTACCTGCAGCACACAGTTACCTTGGAGCAGGAGAATTCTCTGGCGTTCTCAGTTGACTTCAGAATCCCAGGAGCGCTTTTGCTTTTCATTGAGGTTAGTTGTATGTTTCTTCTGCACCCAAATCTCTCCACTTTCTCAAGAGAATAGGATATAAGTGTTTTGGCTGCATTCTTGCCATAGCTGTACCATGTTTCTAGATAAAAGGGTGTATTGTGTTTTACTATTTTCTTTAATTGTTCTAGGATTGCTGTAGTGTCTTTGAAAAGTTGCTACCACATTTTCAAGCCCTGTCACCCAGCCTCTTGCAGTAATGAGAAGTCTGGCTGGGCTGCGCTCTGATTTCTTAACAGGAAAGTAAGAGGAAAATCAGCCTGGGCTTTGTGCATGTCTGTATGCTTATACAGGAAAACATAAATATATATTTTACATTTATATTTTAAAAGACCAAAGTTGACTATTCATTTGCATATATCAAGTCCTTAATAGCAGACTTACAGGCACATTTTCGAGGAGCTGACACTGTACAGGTGATAGGGTGAGGAGGAAAGATGACTTTGGCCACCTTGTCTGCCTGTATCTGAAATCTTTTCCTTGTTTTGTGTAAGTCTCTCTCTCTGTCTCCCTCTTTTTTTTTTTTTTTTTAATTTATATCAGCTCTTACTTGCTCTAAACCCCCACTTTTTGGGGAAATGGTAGGGAAAGGATAGTTCAGTCTCCATAGCATTGTAGGTAGTCTCATTTACTCTTGTTTTTAAAAGGAAGGGCTAATTTGAAATGCTGCTAGCACACTGTATGTAGAATTCAATTACAGATACGATTACTCTGGATAATGAGAGGATTATGTTACAGGGAATGATCCGAAGTGGTGAGAGCTTTTTACTACTCCTGCAATAGTTAACACAGTTTGTTCTCTGCTTCCCAAAACACAGAGTAAGGTAGTATCTGGCTGAAATTCAGCTTACTTGAGGCTTTTCTGTCAGTCACTTTGCTGTGGGGTTTTGTTCCATATATAGTCACATTATAGGTGAGAAATACATATTGCTGCAGTTAACTTCTCTGGTTTTTTTGGAGGAGCAGGATGGGCTGTTTTTAGCAGCGATGACCTTGTGGGGGCAGACTTCTAGTTCTTCCATTTGGAAATTTGTTTTGTGATTTACAGCACAGTTTTAAGAGTATTAAAATGGAATGTTGCTGATTGGATTTTCATTAATTTGTTAATAAATGTGTATCTCATACTCATTAATCCAGACAAAAGAGGTATTACCCACTCTCTGAATATCAAACAGGCAAGTATAATTTAATAGAACTCTAGGATTTTGAGCTGCGATGTTCACAACCTAAGCTGCTATCTCAAGCTTCTAATTCTGTTACTCTTCTGGAAAGCAGAAGGGAGGAAAAGGATCTGGTTGTACCGCTAGAAACTGTTCTCTGTGGCTGCTATTTGAATTACAAGTGTCTTTGTTCAGGGGACAGGAAAAGGAGGATTTTGCCTGGTGCAGTATCATAAACACATTAAATATGAATCATCTTCTAGACTCTTGAAATGCATGAGGGTGTCATGCTGAGAAATGTCATTGTGAGCTGTGCCTGGAGATTTCTTATATGAAATAAATGTGCCTGAAGCTTTTAATAATGCCTTCTACACAGTATTTTTAAGCTCCAGTTGCAAGGAGGGATGCTTGATTCTTTTCACTTGGTTCTTAAAGGTTGAACAATTTTTTCGTGTTGATCAAGACACACTGAACAAGTGCTTCAAATGCTTAAAATTCACACTGCTAATTTAAGTCCTTTTTCAAAGGTGTCTTTCTAGTTGGTAGGTCGACACCTTATTCTTGTCTTTTGGGGATGATTCAGGAGTATTTTCGATCATGTACTTTAAACAAGTGTTGCATTTTCATCTTTTATCTCCAGTAACAGGAATGCTCAAACCTGCTGAACCTCAGTGAAGAAAACTGTTACAGAAACTTGCTTCTCTGCTTATCATCCATTTATTCTTTCTGTAGCGGATCTTGGAATGAGCTCCTTCAGCTTGCTGATGGTCTCTTAAGCTGCTCTCCATTTTCCGCAGAGGCGAATATGTATCTTTCCATATTTTTTGTATTGCTCCCCAGGACAGTATTTCCATACTGTTCCCAAATGATGGGGAGCATCAGTTCCATTCTGACAGTTTCCAGTTCTTATCTCAAATTGAATTCTCCACAGAGTGGTGTTCTTGCTGTAACAAAAGGGGAATAGATTTTATGCCACTGAAATGTATTTACTGATCTCTTTTTGCATTCTTCATATTTGGATACAATTAATCTGTGATGTATTGAAGTTTTCTGGCTCCCGAACATCTACGATTGTATCCTGGGAAAATACTTGGTAAATGATGAAGCTTTACCTTTTTGTGGTCATGTCAGTTTTGCGTTCCTTTTTAATTAAAGGGACAAACTACTTGTCCCAACCAGGCGTAATTGGCTTTTTTGATCAGAGTTGTTATTGAAATACTTGCCATAAGCATTTTTGGTCATTTTAATTATGAAAATAAGGCTTTGCTTCTCAATTGCTACTGCAGAGAAATGGATAAAAATACTTGCATCATCTGTGGACTAGAGACTGGGTGCTAAGGGGTATGGGTCATGTTTTCCACTGCCAAGACAAGGCTTTTTCATCATTGTCAAGCTAAAGATTCTAATAAAGCCTCAAAATGGAGATGTGGGGGGTTTTTCATTTTGTTTTGTTTTTCTGAGTAGCTAGAGTCAGGGTTCTTAATTTTTAATGAAAATATTTTGTCAATTTATCATCCTTCCTGGTGTCATTAGTCAGTTTTTCCTGTTGATACAGAAATAATTACCAGAGATTTCAAGGGGGATATCAGTGCTGCTACTAATTATAGTTACATGTTATAAACAAATTACCAGGAAAAAAGATTCTTCTTTTGTAGTTGGTCTCCGATGCCTGAAAAACTTCCATTTCTTTGTAGGCTTTTCCCTTCCTCTTCCCACCACCCTCCCAGTTGGAAATGCCTTCCTGTAATTTCCTAGGAGGATGTCTTCCAGGGATTTCTGTCTGCAGTGTGCTTGCTTCAGTCATGTGTCAAATACTTCTTTCTTACAGAATTAATTTAAACCAGATCCTAACGCTCTTTAAAAAGGCATCTTCCTGGTGCTGTGTATTATTAGTACAGTGCCCTGGCCGCTCTGGCTTGTTAGCACTAGCATATATGTGAATAAGTTTCAGGATTACTCCTGGCGATAGCATGTGCCCAAAAGAGCTATGGTGGAGCTAATTATATTGGTCTGGGAGAGGCTGGGCTGTGATTAGGTACGGCTCAGGGGCGGTGGAGAGGTTCCTTTGTTGTTCCGAACTGTCTGCTGGTGAGAAGTCATCGCTGGGAAATGCGAAAGAAAAAGATTTCTCTTTCTGTTTCCGTTTTATGGAAACTTTTTCGACAACGTGTTCTCTGCAAATTCAGTTAAAACTTTGTAGTTGTATGGGAGTGTATGTGTGTTGAGGGCATACCTGCTCCTCTGCATGGAGCAGAGCTTCCTTATAATTACCTATAAAGGATTATATCGATGTACTCTAGATCATCTCTTTTTTTCTAAATTAAGTTTGTTTTCAGTCTTCCTGAATCTCATATGGTCAGTAAACCCAATTTTCCAGAACTGCTCAATCAAACACAAGCTGTTTTATCATTCTGTGAGATTTTTTTCATGGCAAATTCTTGCATTAAGTGGCTCCTATTCTTACATCAGAAAGGCTTGAGTATTACTTTGCGACAAGAGAATTCCCTATTCCTTAATGAATAATGAAAAACCAAGCCAGTGAAGGGCAAAAAGACAACAGTCTTATTGTACTATTGTTTGGGCATCTCCTTGCGGTAGCAGCATCAAAGACTTCAAGAAGGCCAAGAGGAGTTCTTAACTTCTTAGGAAAAAACAACCGTGTATCTAAAGAACAAAAGAGTCTGTTTCTTAAATTGAAGTGTTCTTTGTCAGAGCATCGTACAGTCGCTCTTCTAGGGGTAGTGGGCTGTGGAGGGAGCTGAGGAGATGACAGGTAGAGCTTGAAGAGAGCAGCTGAGGGTCCTAGAGTTCTGCCTTGCTTGTACGCAGCTGGTTATCGCTCTGAGTGGGGAGGATCTAAGATACATGGAATTGGTGTGTGTGAGCCACTAACAAAAGTTCTACTTAGATACCTAAACTTGAGTGTTAATTTAATAACAGATGTCATTTATAACAAAAACAAATTGATTGATGTATTTACCCAAAGTTATAATACACTGCTTGGTTCAGCATGTGAATGTAAGGGGAATTTACACTGTTGGGCTTAATGTAAATTAAATTAACCTACCTATCTTGAATCTGAGTGTTTTTAATAACTGGTGAATTGGATTGCTTTATTATATTTGCTGGGATGCTAGTTTTTTTCTCTATTAATACACTTAACTTGCATTCTAGCTTCGCCATTCAGAGACAGGCATCGAGTGGTGGGTTGTGTGACAGTGTCTGTCAATAGTGAAGACAAATAGTGCCAGAGACACTTAACCCATCCAATCTCACCCAGGGTATAGGTCGGTCTTGTTTTCAGACTTCTTCATAAGTCTCTTTTCTTTCTTTCTTTTTTTGTTCTTTTTGTTTTATTTCTAAATAGTGGATTGATACTGATTTGAAACTAAACTTTTTGGAAAAGTTTTTGACATTACATCAGTAATACAAGAAGAAGAAAAGTAGAAACCCGAGTTTGGCATGTGAGGTGTTGAAAGCAGGTTTGCAGCCACTTTGTAAGTTCTAGTTTTTACCTTTAAAACCTTTGGCAACACAAGGGTTGATGCTGGAAATTTTGCACATAGTATCCTTCTGGTTTTGTTCTGAAATTGTTCTTCTGTGTCCAGTGGTTCAAATAAACGAAGTAACATACAAAAGTTTTATCGAGAACATGACATGTTAGATAAATTAAAAAATTTAATAAAGGGATATACTTCATATATTAAGCTTATACACCACCTAAACCTCACCCTGCATGGTGAGTTTTCATTTTTGAACACTTAATTGTTTTCTGAACGTAGCATAGGGGATCGCATAGGTTCTGAGAAAAAGGCGAGTTCTTTAATGGCTTTTTGCTAGTCCTGGCTGTTCATGCACAGGTGGCTGAAAAACTTGTAAAAACAAAAATATCTCCAGTTTATTTGCGTTTGCAGTCTTAAGCTTTCCAGTCTGGGAAATGACTTGCTTTGCACTCCAGCTGCAATTAAAAAAAAGAAAAAAAAGTCATCAGGATGCTATTTGTTTCTTTTTGAGGATTTGGTAATCCTTGTTGTATTTAAGGATCTCTTTGGAAGGAATGAACAAGGATTTCAGGATTGGCTCTACGTAAGTGTTATCTAAAGACAAGACTCCCTCAATGCCAAGTAGTGATTTTTTTTTTTCTTTCTCCTGCCTTTCAGACCTTTTTTTAGAGGCTGAATGCCTTGTTTGACTTCACAAGATAATAGGATATAGAAATATATGTCATTGCCTTAGTTGCTAACTCAGGAGGTAATGAATTGTCTTTGTACAATGCTTTATGTTATTGAAAAGAAAAAGACTGCACTGATTTGCTCATGGGGATGCTCTTTGCTATGTGTTCCCTTAGTCTCTGATACTACATTAGCCTGTGATTTTTAGCAGCATGCATTTGTGCCACATGCGTGTTGCATCCCTTCTTCCACTGCCTGCTTTTTGGCTGCTTTTTGTTTTCAGAAAGAACCTGAATTACAGTCTCTTGGTTGTGAATGTAATTCTGTTCACTGCCTGAAAGTGAGGTACATGTTTGGGAGCGGTAGGCACCTTTTTAGACTTTCTGGGAAGCAAATGTACAAATGACTGGTATCACGAACAACTGGAATTTCTTTGAAATTTAGTCTGCCTAGGAGTAGTGCGGAGTAATTGGTTATCTTTATGTGCATTCTGAACTCCAGCACTAACCACTTAGTTTGTTAGTTCTTGGTTATTTCTATCTTTCATTTACACATTACAGAATTGCTTGTTATTGATGTGTAAATTATGATGTCCAAAACAGAACCAGGACTTCCTTATGCTGAACTGTTTGATACCATTCTGCCTCTTTTAGGGGGGGGGAAAAAAAAGCTTGTAGGACAGGCAACAAATTCTGAATTACTTATTTCAACTACCTTACATGTTACAGTGATGGCAATGAATAGATTCAGGAGGTTTAGTTTCAACAGTGATCAAAGTTGCTCTAATGTGGAAGTAGTTTTCTTTTCTCTCTCATTTTTTTTTTTAATTAAGAAAAAGGAAAAACACCCACCTTGTGATGCTGGTGCATGTTTATTTATAATACTGTGGCTGCATACTTGCCATAACATGCACTTGGCTTCTATTCAGTGTTGTTGCTCTGAAAGCAATTTTTATTTTGAGGCTGTGTTAAAATATATTCAGTCTTCTATTTCAAAATGTACGTACTCATTTAAACTACATATTTGTCATTGCAAGCACTGTTAAATTGCCAATGAAAGAGCCACCTGTAACAATTCCCATTAATATGTGTCTAAAGAAAGTAACCTCAAATAAAAGAAATGCTTAAACTGGGAAAGGCGTGTGTCTGTTTCCACTCTCACTTGACAGACCAGTGAGCAGGTACACCCCTCACACTGAATGTCCACTGGTTATATTTTATTATCCGCATGTTGGGGAAAACTTCATTCCTCAAAACCAGGAAATGCAAAATGCTCTCCCCTTTTAAAGCAATACCAGTCAAGTCTGAATTACTGAAAACTTTAGAATAAACTTTTTTTTTCAAAATGCAGCATATTCAACCAAGAGATCTCCTTTGGGTATCAGATACACATGTGTTGTCAGTGGCTTTAGAATAAATTGATAAAAACAAAATGGGAGCCATGTAACACATACAGTGGTTTATTCGTTATAGTAACTTTGTGAATTCTTACTTGGTTGACCCCATTTATTTATTTATTAGCTCAAAGGAAGATGAGTTGGCTAAAAGCCTGCAGACTCTGTGAGAAAACATAAATTTTACTATGTTTCTTAGTATTTGCATGACTTAAAATGTTACCAAAGCAATTACTAATTTATCCCCCAAAATAGATTTTAAATTTGTGTATTTGATCTAATATAGCCAGTTTATTTCATTGGCTGTAATATTTGTCATACTTTCTTACATATTTTTAATTATTATAATAAAGAAGACACTGGCCTGTACATGCTTTAAAAAACTTACACATTTATGGATGGTAATGGCATTCATTTGAGAATATGTAAGGGTAAAGGGAGAGGTTTTCTTGCCATTACTGTTGAGCTTGATTTTGTTTTGATAATCTGATCTTATTGTTACACAGGGGTGTCTCTGGTAAACGGAGGAGAGTATAACCAATTTATAATGAACAGTATTTCTTTCCTTTTTAAATGTATAAAGAAAAAACATATACACATATTCATACACATACATGCCTTTTAACTTCTAGGAAAAAAAACTGGAGGAGAAATTGTTTTGGATAGCAATAATGATAGCAACTTAAATATTGCAAAATGCTGCACCCTAAAATAATTATGCCATTACCAGATCTTTTACCTTTATACTGAAAAGTATTTTGTTTACTGATTTATGTATTTTTTTTCCTAGGAAAGTGAGGGAAAAGTACAGTTGTTGCATTTCTGGACAGGATATGCATTGAACCATTTGATAAGCAGGGTATGATCAGTGTTTGGCATACCTGTTCCAATGCAGACCTGTGTATGGATTGTCACTTTAACTTTTTCCTACAGGTCTTTTAAAAGACCTTTCTAAAACATTCCCAATATTTGCTGCAAAAAGATAAATCTTTGATATCAATTACTGGAGGAAAAGTCTTCCAATTCTAGAGCCCTGCTACCTGGTTCAATGTACGTAATTATTTATTTGTCAAAGTCGTTGTCATGCACAGGCAAACACGAGACGTGCATACACTGCGTTGTACTATGCATGATACTCAGTTTCATCCGTTAAAAGAAGAATTAATTTTAAGTGGGGGAAATATTGCTGCTCAGTAATCCAGTTCTGCAGCATTACTGCTGTGTGCTCCATGTATTCCGTTTGCAAACACTTGCATGCAGCATATATGCTGTATGCATGCTGCATATTTCTATTTCTTTTTGTTTGAGTGTATAAACGATGAATGGAAACTAATTCTATTTTAACAAAACAAGGTAAACATCCCAAATAGCAACGATCTTTCTCAACTCAAAGTGGCTGCAAATCAGCTCCTAAATATTGTCACTGAAATTAATATCTAGATTTAATAGTTCTTGCCAATCCTATAAATGTTTTTGAAAAAAGCATTGCATTAATGCATGATATAGAAAGGATAAATTTGCCTTTAAATTGGAATGCAGTTCAAAGTGACTGAATTCTCCAATTTCAGCCACTATATTTGCCAAAGAACAAACTGGAAAATGGAACTGGTATCATTCATCTGCTCCTGGTTCACTGGGAGGTTCGGGGAAAGGACTTCCTATGAAGATAAAAGCAGAATAGTTTATTGATAAACTGTAATGACTACTAAATTTTACAATCTGAAGTAGCGTAGGTTTACTTTTAAATTCATTTAGCACAGAAAAGCTGTAAGAAACAATAACAGTTTAAAAATTCTTTATCATCAGTCATTGATATGCCCTAGTAATCACAAGTAGGCTGATTTATAGGAAGGGTTGCTACGTTTTGCTGTTAAATATATGTATCATGGCTGAACATACTTTATTCTGTTACTTCTAAATAGCTTAAACTGGATAAAATAGTTCAGCTATCTCTAAACCTTTTAGACTTGAGAGATTAATGTAATACTTTGGATTTTTAAAAATCCCAAACAACAAAAAGGAAAACATCATGTTCCTCTTAATAGGTGTTACCTCTGTGACACCAGTAACTAGCTGAACAAACATATTGTATAATTATGTGTATCTATTATGTACAATTTGTTTCCAAAATCAGATTATTTCTGTGGTTCTGGTTTATTGTGTAAGGTGTGGTCAGCAGTGCAGAAATACAGAAAGTAGCATCTCCCACCTAGGAAGCTTAAATGTGAATATAAAATTGAGTTAGTTGTTCCTCAGTGAGCTACAGCTGATTTAACTACATAAATAAAGACCTATGTTTGTCTGCACTGCTTCCTCTGAAACATTTTAGCCTATGTTTTCAACTGATTTGTCCATTAAAATTCTTCAGCGGAAAGGATTATGTTGTGCTCCAGAAATCTTCAGGGTTTTGTTTTAATCATTTAGCGGTCCTCTGATGTTTCTAAAACAGATTGATCTGTGTGACCTCCGGAGAAGTCACAATCAGATTGTTTAAAATATCCTGCTTAATATGAATTTTTCAGAGGTCTGTCCCAAGCTGTCTCTGTATGCATAAGGGACTCAGCTAATAAACTCTGAGAGAAATCAGTCTCAGTGACTGAAAGAGTCAAATTACAGAAATTTCATGTCTCCTTGTATCAGCATGTCACCCATACAGAGATGTCATCCCTGTTTTGAACCTTCAAAATAAACAGCTATGTCATAGTGACTGATACCAGTTCCATTTTGCCTACCAACTCAGTTGATTTTATATTTTATTTCTCATTTATGATGGAATAATCAGCAGCTCTTTTTCTCATTTATTTTCTCATATTTTTATTCCAGGATTTGCCTCTGAAGCAGGGAGTGTCTGCATTAAAAATGACCTGTAGTTCTCTGCTTCATAGGTTAGAAACTTATTTTAATATTTTGTGGCTAAGCACAGTCCCGTCTTTTTCAAAAATAAAAATTTCCAACAATAAATGGTTTAATTGGCATTGAATGTGGATTGTAAGCATTTTGCATTGGGGCTTCCATTATTTTAGATGAAATGGCTTCTACACCAATAATTAGTCCAGCTGAGGCAATGAAAGCTCTGTTTACTTGCAGCCATTTTTATGAATTAACATTAAGTTTTAAAAAAGTTGATTACAGTGGATCATGCTAAGTCTTATTTGGACATTTCCAAAGTACTGTATTGGTTAGGCTGTATTGCTTTAAGCATTTACATTCTAAAACTTACCAAATTCCAAATATTTGTTGGGGGAAAGAAATCGGTTCATAAATCACTTTATTTCAATGGGACTGCTATAGCCAGCACACACAGAACCATGTATCTTGTATTTACTTCTGAATTATACACCGCAGATGCTTCTTCAGCTCCTTCCTCTTCCTCCATGGGCGGTGCTTGCAGCTCCTTTACCACCTCTTCCAGTCCTACCGTTTACTCTACCTCAGTCACCGACAGCAAGGCTATGCAAGTGGAGAGCTGCTCCTCAGCCGTGGGGGTAAGTACCAGAGGGGTAAGTGAAAAGCAGTTAACCAGTAACACAGTCCAGCAGCAGCAGTCAACGCCGAAGAGACACACAGTCCTGTACATCTCGCCACCACCTGAGGACTTGCTGGACAACAGTCGGATGTCCTGCCAGGATGAGGGGTGTGGATTGGAGTCAGAACAGAGCTGCAGTATGTGGATGGAGGATTCACCCTCCAACTTCAGTAACATGAGTACCAGTTCCTACAATGATAACACTGAGGTGCCACGTAAATCGCGCAAACGAAACCCAAAGCAGAGGCCAGGGATCAAACGTCGAGATTGTGAAGAGTCCAACATGGATATATTTGATGCCGACAGTGCCAAAGCGCCTCACTATGTCCTTTCTCAGCTCAGCACGGACAGCAAAGGCAACTCAAAAGCAGGAAATGGGTTGGTATCTGCTTTTTTTTTTTGTTTTTTTGGGTTTTTTTTTTTTTTTAAAGTTCTATTGCCATATGTAAAACCAAACTAATAAAACTCCCCCCATGCCCCGTCAAGTGTTCTACTCAGGTTCTCACATAAATCCCTTCGCTTCTCTATTGTTCCCTTCTGCGTCCTGGCCCACGATAAGTTCTCATTAGACTTGTTAATCTTTATTTAGCAATAAAGCTAAACTTCCCTGTAACAATTGGACGCAGCACTGATGAGCTCGTCTGTATTCTTGTTTAAGTGAAATTCCCAAAAGATTGGACAGTTTCATTTATAAAATGGCAATGAAAATGTTATTGTATTTAAAAAGAAAGGCAGAGGTGAACTGGACGCACCCTAAATCTTAATGTTCTTTTGCAGGATTTTATGTGAGGATTTCAGTCTGTACACTTTACCTACTTCTGGTTGTCTCTTTCTCCATTTATCAAATGGAGAGAGTGATGGGAGTAGAAGTTAATGGCTTGTTAGGATTTCTCATCATTTAAATTAACACATGCTTTACTTTTTATAAAAATGTTAAGATTATATGGTGAACCAGATTTTGTTTTTTCTTGTGAATTCACTTCTGTATTTGATTTTTTCAGAAATAAATCTCTAATCCTGTTTCTCTCTGTGCTTCTGGGTTGTGTGCATGTGTGTGTCTGTACGTGGGCACGCCTGGGTGGTGGTCTCTCATCTCTCCCACTTCACACTGTTCACTAAATGCATTTCAGTAGTTGCTTAAAGAGGAAAAAGTCCATCAGTTGACAGTAGTGTGTTGATACATTTTTTTATTTTATTTTATTTTTTAACTTGTGGCTTCTTTAGTACTTTTAAGATGGTCAAGTGGATAGATTTGGCTTTTTTATTTTGATTTGGGGGGGGTGTATTTTGTTTGTTTTTACTTTTATGTATGTGCTTGCAGTACGTTCTAATGTTCATCACAATAATGGTGAATATTAAAATTTGACTGATGGGAAAGATTATGAACTTCTCATATTCCAAAGGGAAAGAGCCTGGAGTCTGTATTCCCAGGGTCATTGCAGTTCCATACTTAAAATTTCACTGTGAGAAAGTGATTCTGAGAAACTCTCCAGAGTGTGCTGCTGCTTCCTGCCGGCCTGCGTACCGCACCGGGAAAAGCGGAGCTGGCTGGTACCAGGAGCGTGGGCTCTGCCGCCCGCTCCCGTCTCCTTGGACCTCTGGGTCTTCTGGTCTCTCCTTATGACCACTGCTCTAAGCTTGGCTGCAGTTGTCCAGCATCTCTCGTTTTCACCAGCTGAAATTGATAGTAAAGTAAAACATTAGTACGTGGTAGACCTGAAGAAGCAAATTAGTATGTGTAAAGCAGCTGCTTGGCACTAGGAAACTGCCTCCACCACGCAGAAAGGAGGTGAGGCTCTCCCTTACAAAGGGAAGAAACTTTATCGAAAGGCAAGAACTGTGTGACTGTAAATGTGATCTCTGGACAGAAAGGGGAGATTTAGTGAACTCTGGAACAATATGTGTGATCTCAATCTAAAAGACCACAAGACTATAACATTTCCTAAAATATTAGGGGCTAACCAGTGAACGTTCATCGGTACTGTCAGCCATACTCTGTGAATGCAGGGGTAGATAAGCATTATTTTTTTCCTAATGTGTCATATACGGGCTAGATGGAACTGCAGCAAAACTCTTACGTAACAGAATTGTCCTTTTAAATAAAAGCTCTGGGATAAGAAATGGCCAAGATATTAGAAAACTTAGTTTTGCAGTTGAAATGTGGAGATTTAGCATTACAAATCTAGGTCACAGTAGTGACTCTTTTATAACTTTCCAGCCTGATGGAGTTCAGCCAACGGAGTTCATTTACTTTTGGCTTTAAGAAAAGAGCAAGGAAAGCACCCTTGCTAATTTGTGAAGTGGAAATAGCATTTGCCTCAAAAGAGGCTTCTAGTCCATTATCTTTAAAAGCTAGGAAGAAAAAGAATATATTCCTGTGGAAACTGTTGGAATTTGCGAAAGCCTTTTTAGAAACAGATGAATCAATGGTGATTTAGGGCAAAGAGTCTCAGATTTCCGTCATGCTTGGTCTCGCTTCCACTTTCAGGTCTTCACTGGGAACAGCCCTGATGCCAGTGCAGGACCAGGCAAACCTTAACTCAGGAAATCTGTTTTAATAGAATCGTGGGTTTTGCCACTTACATTTCTTTTTTGGAAAAGAAGTGCTAGCTTTGAGGAGACATTGTCTGGTAACAGTTAAGCTAATAAGTAAATGTGTGTGTATGCAATATTTTACTATTTGTATGTGCATGAATATTAGTATTATAAATAAGCTAAATTAAAAGGATGTGTAAGTGATATATCCTCGTAATTTGAGAAGAAAGACCACTGAAGTTCTGATGAAGGCTTTACAATTGCTTTAGAGTCAGCTAATCTGATTGAAAGTAGTGATTACTTTAGTTTTCTAGAGGAAAGACTTTCAAAATAATTGTTAGGCAGCATCTCTTCGCATAAAAATGACAATGTATAAAATACTAGTATGTTGACAATTAAGGTAACTTGGGTGTTAAGGGTAAAGTACTCTCAGGAAAGCAGAGTTGTGTTGGAGAGGCCAAAGTGTTAACATCACTGCTAAGAGTTCGCATTCTGAGCGTCAAAAGTGAATTTTGTTTTGATGGCTGGCTCTCTAACGCTTCCCTTCAAAATTCAATAATATCTCAATCTCCCGTATTAATTTACGGAGCTGGAACTTCCAGTTGTGACAAGGTCGGACTAAGCAAACCGTGTGGTGTCTTTACAGGGAGCGTTCTCCCGTGACGTTACAGTGCCCAGCCTGCCCAGCTGGGGTGCAGAAAGCACGGGTCCCAGGCGCAGCGCGTTGAATAATGCAGTGGTGTTTGCAGTAGCTGAGGTTGCCCAGCGTTCCTTCTCGCGTTCCCTGTGGGAAGCTAAGAGGTGGTAGCTGTGTGATTTAAAATTCTGGGTGAGAAAAAGAGAAGATATTCCCTGAGAGTTCGTAAATGTATTCCTTTTAATTACTAGTCCATTGGAGTAATGTCCTGTACAGGAAGAATAGACAAAGTGATTATCTAATGGGATTATAATTTTTGCCTAACTTGTACAGAAGTGAAGAGCATAGTGGTGTTAATTACAGTTTGTTTAGTGTATCACAGGTTTTGTATATGCTACATTGAAGAATTTTGTCCCTTTTGTTTTCCTAAAAGAAGGTATGTTTTTTACGTAGCGTTTTTTTTTTTTTTAGACATCCTGTTTGACTAGAGTATGGCAGAGAGTAATCAGGACTCCTTGGCAGAAAGATGGTACTCTCGCAGGTTTTTTATGCTAGTTTTTTATCTAGATGCTGCCTCTCTGCTCTTTCTGGGTTGAAGACGAGTGGGCAGGGCAGGGCTGCTCAGGGCTGCATGCTGTGCGTCTGTCCTGGGCTCCGCTGGATGAGCAGGAGGCTCGCTGGGCAGTCCGTGGTGGTTAACCTTCACAAACAGAAAAACATTAATGAAATTCATACAAAGCACAGACCTCCTGACAGCTCAGCAGTGTCCATTTTAACCCTTTGTTACATATATTAAAAGGTTTTGGAAGGCTTAGTAGAAATACAAGGGTGACAAATTGGACTGTCAGGGGTATGAGATGTGGTGGAATCGGGGGGCAAAGCGCCTGACCTTCCCTGGGGCAGGAGAAGGCCATTCTGTAGGAAAAGTGCTGGGCCAGGCTGTGCAGGGGCTGGGGGATGACTTGGAAGTATTTGCGTACTATGTGGCCTTGTCTTGTTCATTGCACAGGAGGAGTTTTAGGGAAAGTGCTGATAATGTTTGTTAGTATAAATCATCTGGTAATTGGGAAGAGAGCACTACGGGTTACCCCAGCCTTCAGGTCAGTGAAAAACTCATGCAGTGGCAAAGCTCTCGGTAAATGATTTTGAATAAAAAACATTTCTTCCACCCTTCTCCCCGAGTAGAAAAAATCCTGGATAAATTACTTCCGTATGTTGCACATTGAAACAGGATTTGTTTTTTAAGCGATTCACACCTGTTATTTTAAACTGCTTTCTTCAGAGTCATTAGCTGTTAGAAACTACTTTTTGGTAGTAAAAGAATATTACATTTGCATAAATTCATTGAGCCCTTTTTCTGCCTGTACTGTTTGCCATGGCATGTTTACATTTGCTAGTGTTAAATGAGTTTATTAGACTTCAGTTCAGGTTCATTATACAAACCTGCTCTGTATAAGATCAAGAGTTATTTTCCATTGTGCTTTAAAGTGAACACAAAATCGATCGCATGATGTTATGCTTTGGAGGGCTTCTTCATTCAGGTTTTAATTATGGAACTGAACACAAGATACAGTACGTCTTAAGGTACACGCCTGGAAAGAAACAGTCTTTTTGCATACACTGCAGATTTAAAATTGGTGCAATTATGTCAGAGCTTTTTACAATAACTAATTTGGTTTTAACATAAATTTATCAATCTGTTTTGACAGAAATTAGTATTTGAGTTTGCATGGATATGCAAGTTCAGGCGGAGACAGGCATGAGGCTGTTTTCCTATTTAAAGAAGTATCATTTAACCTTAAATCCATTCAGTGTGTGTGTGTACATACGTATATTTGTTACAGAAGCGAAACAGCTTATTCAGATAATATCAGGCTGTATCATAGACTATGAAAAAGCAGGTTATGAGCCTCCTTCTGTTTGTTAACGTAGTTTAATGCTAATTGCTTTTCCCTTCCTTTATGTTTACTCTCTGAAAAGCGGTTCCTATTTGCGCTGGATGGAGGAGGCAGGGAAGCACCATTCCTCTTCATCCTGCAGGTTTCCTTCTCTGTCAGAAAGAGAATTCCGAAGTTTGCTTTCAACTATAAATCTTCTATCCGTTAATATACACTCTTTATCTTTTTAGCTTTTCTGTGATTTAGTTTGTTTTTATTGGGGAGCTGCTTATAACATCTTTTTAATGGTCTGCTTTGACTTCCCAGAGCATCAGAGAACCAGAAAGGAGCTGGAGGGAAGAAGACCCCAATGTTGTGTGGTCAGTATCCGACTAAGAGTGAGGGGAAGGAGCTGAAGATAGTGGTACAGCCGGAAACCCAGCACAGGGCTCGCTATCTGACTGAAGGCAGCCGAGGCTCAGTGAAAGACCGGACACAGCAAGGCTTTCCGACTGTAAAGGTAGGCTGTTTAGTGTTAGGTGATACCGGGACTCCTTTCCAAGGGAGGCTTTAGTAGAATGGGAACTGGTTCAGTTCAAATAGGCCTAGAATTTCTATTTTTAGAGGGAAGGGGGGAGACTTTGCAGTCTCTTTGCTGTAGAGACTGGGTAACAACAAGTCTTATTTGCATCACAAAGTTACAGGAGGAAGGAAGCTTTATGTCAAGGCAATGATATATAATCTGTGATGCACGTCCTGTTAGACTACAATTATACGAACTGTGTAAACAGATAGCCACTTGAAGCATACAAAACTAGGGTAGTGAAATGCTGTAACTGTTTGATTGCTGATGACAGTGGGTCATCATTGTGCTTTATTGGTAAGGACATAAAACTAGGTTTCATTTAAAAAAATAAAAGTGGTGGGTGTTTTGGCTTTTTTTTTGTTTTGTTTTGGTTTTGTTTTTTAATAAGAAGTATCTGAAGCCACATATCCAGTGTCTGTCTTTCAAGTAGAGTCATAAAGATCTAACTGAGGTGTACTTTATGGGTCGTACTGCTCGGTATGGTTAGCAGTAGTGAAGTCCATGTGGATTAGTAGAACTGGAGAACGGGGGGAAGAAAAGAGGAAGCAGTTGTATGCGCACTTTAAACGCAGCCTGTTTCCTGTATAGACTTTGATGCCTTAAAGTTTAGGTGTTGATGGTCACTTGCTCAGAGACAGGGATGAGCGGCACACAGGACTGAACGTTGTCCTCAATACTTCTGATCAAGGGGAAGGATCTGTATAGAGCAGATGCAGTCAGGAATCCGGGGCCTGGCTGCATAGCTGGTTTCTCCAGCAAGCATTTAGCTTCTTTGTTCGTCTTGCTTCATTTGGAGGGGAGAAAAGGATGACTGATGTAATTCACCTTGCTCAACGAGGGGAAAAATTGTTGGTGATCAGACTTGCCAGCCTGGTGAGGAGGGCTTTACTGCAAGTTCGTCAGAGGATGGGGACCAAAGCCCAGAAGGGAAGGAGGAGCTACAAATGGAGGAGAAACATGAGGAAGAAGGCTACAAAGAGGTCTTTCACATTCCTGCTCAAAAGGGAGAACATTCAGAGGCTGTTCTCCAGTGACTGCACAGTAATGCACAGAGTGTGAATTTGCAGGTCTTGTTTGTTCCCTTGTGTAGTCACACGGCTGCGACTTGACTGGAATCGCAGAGACTTAGGGTAGCGTACATGGCTGGAATGCAGTTGTGGATGTGCAGCAGCTGTTTAGGAAGAAGAGAGGACATTGTGTATCATAAGGAGCTCCCTGACTGCACAGACCTCCAGCATGAAATTGGAGACTGGCCTGTTGAGATCAGAGGAGAGAGGAAGCTCAGGGATACTGTGTTGGTATCTGTTACAGACTGCCTGACTGAGAAGATAATAGATGATGCTTTCTATAGGTAACTAACAGGAGTCTCCTGCTCACAGACCTCTCTCATCGTGCAAGGTTTCAGCCGTGTGTCTGTCTGCAAGGATGGCTACGTAGCCTGGTGGAAGCAACTGAAGAACTTTAGGACTGTGCTTGTGAAGGTTTCCTAATGCAAGTGGTGGAGAGGCTTACCAGGAGTAATGCTGTACTTGACTTACACAGAGACAAACAGAAGAACTGATGTCAAATATCATCACAAAAGTTGCAGCAATCACAGTGTGAATGTGAGAGCGGACACTGAACTGAATACAAGCCAGCATTGCACGCTCATTGGAACTAAGGCAAATGGCATCCTGGTTATATTGGGAGGAGCGTGGCCAGCAGGTTGAGCGAGTAGACAACTATATTGGTTACCATACAAATAAGAAAGATAAAAGACATTTTTTTTTATACTTTCTCTTAGTTATGCCACTTAGAGAAAGCAGCAAAGCAGTGCTCAATCCATACTAATTTCCCAGGTCCACAAAGAAATGTTTGCTTATGATACAGCCCTTAAAATTTGTGCTGACTACTGGTGACAGAGCATAGAAGTATACTTATCTTTAAAGTGCTGTTCAACAGTGTTAGAAATATCTCCAAAACTTCACTCAGTCCTCCTGAGTAATGTAGAAATCCAGTAAAGTTTCATAAGAAAAGAATCCATTCATATAGTCCTGTTGCTATGGTGATTTAGTGCTCATTTATTTGAATTTTCTTAATGGGCCTTTGTTCATCTGAATTTCCTTTGAATTCCTTTCCCAGTTACCGTTTAGCACCCATCAGTGAAAATTCTGTTTGGAAGAGTTTCGCATTCCTGAATTCCTGGAAGCTCAAGCTTGCTTTACCAGTAGGCAAACTAGTTCGTACCCTGCATATGAAAGTCTGCCAGGGTTGAACAGACGAAGTGAGTCAGTGGATCTTCAGGAAATCTGAACTAGTGGAAAAAAAAAAATGTAAAGGACAAGAGGGCTTTTTGTTTTGTTTGGGGTTTTGGGGGGATGTTTTAAAGATGGGGAAGAAGTGTAAAAATGTTGCTAGTTCAGTAGAGATCTGGTGCTTGCTTTTCTCTGGCAGCACCTGTGATGGGCAACCATTCAGATGCATCTCTCTTAAGCAGACTGAGGAGGAGAAGCAGGTTCTGTGGCCCTTTAAAGAAAACCATGTTACTTGATGACTTAGAACTGGAGAGTCTACAATCAATATGCAACATTAAAATTGCATACGCAAACCTTAGTCAAGTGACTTGTCTGGCAAAAGAAAGATTATCCTGAATGCACAGTGTCAGCAGAGGTATTCCAGCCATCAGTAGCAGATTTTCATGTTTTTCTGCTAACAGTATTGCAAAGCTGGAGCAGTTACCATCCAGATGATGAGAGATGCTCTCGCACACCTTTCATATCCCTTCTAACAAGAACACCAGGGAAGAAAAGCAGCACTGGTTAGGTTAGCTGTGGTGATGCTGTTTCTAGCCAAGGAGACCTTGGTGACATGACACAAAGACTGGTCATTCAGCTTTCCGTGTAAAAGAGATTCAGAGTACCCTTTACTCCCCACTTCTGTTTGGCCACCTGGTGAAGTTAAGTCCTCTCGTTGGCTATTTTCGTGGTCTCTTGTTTATTCGTGCTCTCTTGGTTTTTGAGCTCTTTGATATGAACTATACCTGTTAGCCTGTGGTTCGTACGTGGGAGCCTGTACTGGGCCACCTCCGGAAATCTCTTGGCTTTGCCCATCCATAGGAGTCATAACCCACCTACCTGCTGTAAGCTAATTGCTCCTTTTGGGCATGAGGAGCGTACTATGATTTTATCAGTATTTGCTGATTTTTTTTTTTTTTTTCCTTTTTTCAAACTCGCTAAGAACTGCAGAACTAAATTTTCTAAGTGTGTCAGGGACTAATCCCCTAAGAGATCCTCCGGAGGATTCTGCTCTCATTTACATCCCCTTACCAATAAAGATTGAGCTTCTTTCTGCAAGTATGGACTGGGCTTCCAGGCCTAGGACGAAACCTAACATTGTCACCCAGAAATCCTCTAGCAACAATTGTGGCTTAATGAAAACATTAAAAATACTTGTTTTATCTCCTCCTAGAATGCTGTGGCAAAGAATTTCCATCTTTGGCAGCGATGTAGTGTTTCTTTTTACTTGGAGTATTTTTTCTTCTATTACCTAAAAAGAATGAGAGGTTACTTCATGATACAATGTCCAGGTTTACTTCAAGACTTCTTTTACGTCAGAGTATTTTTAGTATGTAGCACCGCAGTGGGATTCTGCTAATAAAAAAAGCGTTAAAAGGGCACAGGCCCTTTCATGCTAGGATGTCGATGTTATAAAAACAAATGCATTTTTCCCTAACGTGTTCTGGGATAATTATGGCTTGCCCACTGGATTGCAGGAGGACTGCTAAATCATTATGTGAAATGGATGTCTGACCTGCTTTTATTATTAGTGTTTCAGTGAATCCTAACACTGTTCATAAACTTGAAGTAGGAGATGTCAAGTTGCCACTTTTTTTTTTTTTTTTTTCATTATGGTGTCTGAAGGAAAACTAGGTTTTCATGGTTGGACCATACAATCATTCATTCCATTCCTCCCTCCGCTTTCCCCCTCATCCTATTCTGACTCATCCAGTGGTTTTGCAAGTGTTAGACAATTTTAATCTGATTTCACAAAGATTGCAAGGTGCGACTGGCATGAAGATAGGATCCCAGAAGCATAGCATGCTAATTAATTGATCGGCCTGTACATACTGACCAACAAATTCTCATCAACTTTGGAACCAGCCACAGGAAATCTTCTCTTTCTCGGCTGACTGGTTGATATAGGTGCTGGTGGGGGAGAAGGATCCTGGGAAGAGATGGGGAAATAGTCACGGTTGGAGTGAGAGCAAGGGGTCATAAGAGACCTGAAAGTTGGAGTTGGGGTAATTCTGTGTGAAGATAGATAGGATTCAAGCTGGTTTAAAAATAAAATATTAATAATAATGTATGGGGTTTGCATGGCAAGGTTTTGGTAGCCGGGGGGCTACAGGGGTGGCTTCTGTGAGAAGCTGCTAGAAGCTTCCCCCATGTCCGATAGAGCCAATGCCAGCCGGCTCCAAGACGGACCCGCTGCTGGCCAAGGCCGAGCCCGTCAGCAATGGTGGTAGCGCCTCGGGGATAACAGATTTAAGACAGGGAAAAAGTTACTGGGCAGCAGCAATTGCAGCCGGAGAGAGGAGTGAGAATTTGTGAGAGAAACAACTCTGCAGACACCAAGGTCAGGGAAGAAGGAGGGGGAGGAGGTGCTCCGAGCACCAGAGCAGAGATTCCCCTGCAGCCCGTGGGGAAGACCATGGTCATGGAGGTCCACGGTGGAGCAGATATCCACCTGCAGCCCGTGGAGGACCCCACGCTGGAGCAGGGGGATGCCCGAGGGAGGCTGTGACGCCGTGGGAAGCCCTCGCTGGAGCAGGCTCCTGGCAGGACCCGTGGCCCCATGGAGAGAGGAGCCCAGGCTGGAGCAGGTTTGCTGGCAGGGCTTGTGACCCTGCGGGGGACCCACGCTGGAGCAGTCTGTTCCTGAAGGACTGCACCCCGGGGAAGGGACCCACGCTGGAGCAGTTCGTGAAGAACTACAGCCTGTGGGAAGGACTTGCGTTGGAGAAGTTCGTGGAGGACTGTCTCCCGTGGAGGGACCCCACGCTGGAGCAGGGGAAGAGTGTCAGGAGTCCTCCCCCTGAGGAGGAAGGAGCGGCAGAAACAACGTGTGGTGAACTGACCACAACCCCCATTCCCGTCCTCCTGTGCTGCTGGGGGGGAGGAGGTAGAGAAAATCGGGAGTAAAATTAAGCCCAGGAAGAAGGGAGGGGTGGGGGGAAAGTGTTTTTAAGATTTGGGTTCATTTCTCATTACCCTACTCTGATTTGACTGGTAATAAATTCAATTAATTTTTTTCCCCAAGTTGAGTCTCTTTTGCCTGTGATGGTAATTGCTGAGTGATCTCCCTGTCCTTATCTTGACCCATGAGCCTTTCGTTATGTTTTCTCTCCCCTGTCCAGCTGAGGAGGGGAGTGATAGAGTGGCTTTGGTGGGCACCTGCTGTCCAGCCAGGGTCACCCACCACAAATAATAATTAAAAAAACATCATTTCACCTGTTTATTAAATGACTGACTTGTCTTTTGATGGAAGAACAAATGACAAAAGATAAAAAATATCAGCATTTGGTTTATAAACTAGATGAAATTTTTTTTTTTATTCCTGCTTCCCTTAGGGTTGTTTCCACCAACACTGGGAGCAGATTCACTTCAAATTCAGCTGCATAAGATGTTTCCTGTTTTAATTAAAAGGCATTGCTGGCCAATTGAAATATTTAATTTGTGTTGCCGTGTTTCAGCTGGAAGGTCACAACGAGCCGGTGGTGCTGCAGGTATTCGTGGGTAACGACTCCGGCCGAGTGAAGCCACACGGGTTCTACCAGGCCTGCAGAGTTACTGGGAGAAACACTACTCCCTGTAAAGAAGTGGATATAGAGGGGACTACTGTTATTGAGGTCGGACTGGACCCAAGCAACAATATGACACTTGCGTGAGTAGCTTTTTTTTTTTAACAAAAAAATTCATTTATTAGTTTGTTTTTAGAAACTGATTTTCCTTTTGCGATTGAATTGGTTAGCAGTTAAAAGTCTGAACATCTTTGCACGCACCAGGCACTTAGTGAAGCTACACGTATAAGAAAAACTTTTAAATTGCATTCTCAGTTTGTGTTTATTATACTTAATGCTTAATCTGGTCTTTCCTAAAACTTTATCAATTAACTTTGTTACATTAGTTTCGTGTTCTGTTTGAACAATAATGTGCATATTCAAGCATCACGTGAACTATAAACTGGTCACTAGTTCTGTTGGTTGTCTTGTCTTTTAACAAGTACAGAATTGCTCATCAGAAGAGGGAAGGAGAATATTGGGACCTTCAGATCCCTTTAGGCCCAAAAGGCTGGGAGTTGTGGATAGTGAGGCTCAACTCTGGCTTTTCTCCTCTCTTGCTTTGCTTTTTCCATTTCTGTCATTTCCACCAGATAGTCCTTTGTCACGGAAGCCTCCTGCTTTGCTGTCTTTACAGAGCTTGTCTGGTCAAGTGTAGGCAACGTTTTGGATACAGTTCACAGATGCACGTAGGCAGTGCACGCCGCTGCCGAGAAGGGATGCGCTCTGTCTGATAGTAGTTAGCTGCAGTAGATTTTTGAGCTAGCGGCCTCATCTGCCTGTGTGGTTTGGATTTCACAAGACACTTTAGATATAAGTGATTCCCTAATAAGCTTTTCATGTGTATCTTAATATATAGAAGGGGAGTGATCTTCTTTCAAACTATTCTTTTCAGTAGAATGTCTGGTTTTTTAATGGGTATGTGGTTGAAAGCTGCCACTCTTTACTTAGAAGCTTGTCTTGTTTCAAGAGAAGAAACGTTTCTTCAACTTACAGTGTCCACTCCTTAAGCAGCATAATATAGTTTGCTAATAGACTGAATCAAGTTGATTTTTTTAATATATATTCCCATGATAAGTTTGGAAACTGCCTCTTAGAGAGTAATTTTATAATTGTCCTCAAGTGTTAATGTAAAACCATATAAGTATAGAGATACTAGAAAGAAGAATTTAGAATTATCTAGGAAGAAAAGTTTTGCCTAGGCTGTTTTCTCAAAAGATATCTTGATATCTCAAAAGAAATCTTCCTAGTATTTCAGTGATGCTGTAGCACCTCTCTGTTGATGGTAATGCCAGTGCCACCTTCTGAATCGCACTCTCCCCTCCTCTCCATTGATACCCGTAACATTAGTAGCTCTCTACCTGTTGCTTGTTGGCCCTCATGCAGCACAAAAATTTGTTGTACTCGGATATCGGATGGTCCCTGTACTCTTTGGATGTAGGGTCTGAGATGCTGGTAAATTTTCTTCTTCGTAACACATCAGACTGTGTTTTGGTTTTGTTTGTTTGTTTTTTTTTTTTTTGCTTGAAATCATTTTGCATCTAGCATGTCTTTCTGAAAGTTAGCACTGCATCACGCTCTCACCCTGGCCCTGTATACATTTCCCGTAGGACCACAGTTATGCTATGACGTATCTGTCATTTCCAAGTTCCACTGAGCATAAAAAAATAATATGACTACAGTAAGTTTTCTTCTACTACTGCTTTAAGTGAATGCAGAATATTTTGTAGTAATAATCCTACAAACCCATATCTAGCCCCAGGAATGGAAGAATGAAGATCTGTGATTGTAAATTGAATGCTTACCAGAATTACTTTGTTACATTGCATATTCTGTTTTATTCATACTACTTTCATATTCCTTCCTCCCATGATTCATCCAAATTTTGTAAGGTTGAATTGAAAACTGGGCTATATAATGAGAAAGGTCATATAGAGATTTCATGTAAATAAATTAAAAAAATAATCTAATAATATTTCAGTAACTACTTCAAGAGTTTTGACTTTGTGGCTTCTGTAACTAGTCAAAAGATTATTAAAGATGCTGAACTTACTAACCTCTCAACTGTTTTGTGTTGTTAGGGTTGATTGCGTGGGAATACTGAAGCTGAGAAATGCTGATGTTGAAGCTAGGATAGGGATTGCTGGTTCAAAGAAAAAAAGCACACGTGCTAGGCTGGTATTTCGTGTTAACATCACTCGCAAAGATGGTTCAACTTTGACTCTTCAGACACCTTCTTCCCCAATTTTGTGCAGTAAGTATCAAAATAAAAGGTTGGTATTGGAGGACTCTGGATTTTAGTGTGATTGCCATAAAATGCCTTGGGGGGGGGGGACACCCCCGATGTTAATCTGTGATTATTTCAGAATTGCTACGGCTAAGATCACATGGATTGATTTTTATTTGGGGTGGGGTGTTGGTTAAATGACTGACTAGTATTTAAAAGTAGTTATAAATTTCCTGATTTTTCATTAAATTAATTTTTGCCTTTTATAAAAGGTCAGAATTTTTGTCATGATTGCTTTGAACTTATTATATGACTTTTTTGATATAGGTTTTTCTCTCTTCTGTATTGTCACGTTCATCTGTCAGCTTTCAGTGATAGAAGGAACTTCTTGATGAGTTAGGAAGCATGGCTCTTTACAGTTGTGGTAGCTCGTTGGGCCAGATGCTGAATCTGTTCTGGTTCAGTGCAAGAATGAAACTTTTTATAGCTATTTATTAAAATGCTCTGTTTAGCACTGAGCACAGATGGCTGCATTGACTGGTTAGGTTCTACTGAGCAACAGGGACCATGAAATCAGAGGCGGCTGCAGTACATCAGAGGCTGCCTGTGCCTATAGAGTCTGTAGCGAGTTCCAGTTACGGGGAATTCTGCTCTTCTGTCAAAGAGAAAAGATAGGGAAATGTGTTTAATACAGCTTGATGAACAAGAAGATAGGAGAGCTTTTTCTCCATGCGTGGAACCTAGTATGATTGTGCAAGCTCCTGGGCGCTTGCGTTGTGCTCTTTCCATTGTATAAAAAGTCACTGGGTTTTGGTGTTTGGTGTTTTGTTTTGGTTTTTTTTTTTCCCCCTAAACGCTGTCAGTACCTATTGTGTCAGGGCTCCTATTCAGCTCATCAGAAACTGCAGCTTTGTTGCCAGTGAAAGAACAGATTGGAAGAGGAGATAATTAGAAACATGTGAGCTTCCACATCAGATACCACCATGTGGTTCCAGTGCTGCAGGCAACAGGCGATGCGGCAGATGTGGCATGTAGCCCGTCGCTCCTTCCAGTATTCTGCTCTCCCAGAGAATCCCTTTGCAAGACTCGGGGAGAGCGGGAACCCTGCAGAAACCCTGAAAAGGCTGATAACCAAAGATGTGTCACTGCTGATGCAGGGGAGGATCCTCCTTCTCTCTTCAGACGTGTTCTGAGCTTTAGGCAATAGTTTGGGGTGCTCTTCCAGAAAGGTCAGCTTGAGGTGTTCCTGTCCCTCTTTTTTCCTCTTGCCACTTTTTGCTAAATCTTTCTTTTTCCAGTGTTTTTTAAACTGGTGGAGTTCTCAGATCTATGCGTTTATGTTGTTAGAAAATACATAAGTACATTTGCTAGAAGTATGGTTGTCTCTGTAGCTCCATTCCGGTCAGTATAGCATTATAGTATCTGATACTAATTTTCAGATTGCAGAAAAAAACATTTTCTATAAAATCTCCAAAAGCTGTTTCTGTATACATTTTGTTTGTATCATTAACTTACTGGTTAGAGATAAAATTACTTAAATCATAGCGGAAATGGGAATGGAAATCATCTGGTGTTTTCTTAAACACATAACAATCCAAAACTTGCTATTGTAAGTGGAAGCTGAGAGTCTGAGATGTTTTAGAGGCTGATTTTAAAATAGGCTGTTTAGCTAAAAAAGCTGTATTTGACGCACTTCCTGCTCAGCTTGTTGGTAAGGCCATTCCAGTATTGGTTTATGACGGCCCCTTGTAGTCTTCATTCTCTGTTTGTTGAATGCATCCATTTATACCCGTAACATTAGTAGCTATGTTTTGAGATATGGGCAGTGAGTAAAAAGCAGAATATATGAGAGTGATGACATGCTAAGGGACATTAGAAGAAAGGAAGGAGGAAAGAAGAAAATAAAAGTTATCCTTCCATAAATAAAATTCTAAAAAAAGATACAGTAAGGAGTAAATTGGTTTAGTTTTTAGCAAGCTGAGTTTTGGGCAGTTGATGATAAGAAAATCTTCCTAATTCTGTAAGTTGCTAAGAGATTACCCAGGAATTTTATAGCATCTCCATTGCTGGAAGTCTAAGACAAAGAAACAAAATGCTCTGGTTAGACTTGTGTCTTTGAGGAAAGATGTGGGTAAAACCGATCATGATGTGAAGGTTCAGAGGGGAATTTTTGAGGCTCTTTCCAGGCTTGCTTTCCAGGTTTCTGTGCTTCTGCTGTCTTAACTTACTCCAAAGTTACGGATGGTGACTTGCAGTAGACCTTAGCCAACCAAATAGTGCTGGTACACGTATACTGGCTGATCAATACGGCATAAAATTTTGTTGTTTGTTTATATAAATCATCTCCTCCAGCACATTACATCTGGTTTGTTTGCTACATACATCTTATTACAGATGTGTACTGTACTTTCTCATAAGGTTTACATTTTCACTCATCAGAGCCTGTTTATGTTGTGTTTTATACCTAATACTGCTGTCAAAGTTGCAATAATGTTCCTGAAACCATAGGAGAAAGACCTGAAGTAGACGCAGGCCCTTTATTTAAGGTCTACATTTTAAATAGGCATTGTTAACTTGTTAGCAAACCTAAATCCAGTTACTCAGAAGTTCATGTGCCTTGAGCATATTTAGTAGTTGCGTAATGGTTGCCTAGGAACCTGCTGCAACAGTTGTAGAAAAATCCTTTCTGAAAGGTCATTAAATAATTTGGAGTGTTACAGTATGTATGTTCTTCTACGTAGTAAGCGCAGAGAATACTGTTATTAAACACTAAAAGTGGGCCGTGATAAGTGCAAAGCACAAGTACAAGATTATGCCAGTAGGATTTTATGGTGAAAAGGTGGTTGAGAAACCTTTATTAGAAACTGGAATTATTGTATAACAAATGTGACAAACTCAAAATACATTATTTTAAAATGCATGTCTGTATTTAAATTGTCTTTGGTGCTCATTTTCTTTTAACATACATGGTCTTATTTGATTTATGCTTTAAGAAGCATAGAAATAGTTTGCAGCAAAGACAATTTGTAATATGTGTTATATAAATCATCATCTGAATCACTGGCTGAGAGGCAGAGGTTTCCAGGGTTGTGTATCTGTAAGTCACGTTCTCTTTGCTAGTTTATAGGATATAAATTGCTATAATCCCCAGCTACAGAGATGCGGTTCTTGCAAGGATTTGTATTAGCTGAAGTACATAGGTCTAGAAAGTCATAGAATCATAGAATGGTTTGGGTTGGAAGGGACCTTAAAGATCATCTCGTTCCAACCCCCCTGCTGTGGGCAGGGACACCTTCCACTAGGTCAGGTTGCTCAAAGCCCTGGGTTAGTTCTTGCACCAGCCAGAAAGCTAAGTCATGTAAAAAAAAAAAAGTGAAAAAACCCAGGTAATACGGGAATTACTACTTCTACCCTTCTGCATAGCAGAACAAAATAAGCTTCATTAAAAAAAAATGTTTTTATGAGCTTAAGGATAAATTTGCAGGTATGCTTCAGCTGTATCTAAGGGCTGATGCATTTGTTTGTCACGCTCTATGCCAGGAAATTACAGAACCAAATTTTCTTATTTTCTGAACGCTTCTTGAGCTTTAGCTCAAACACTGAAAGTTTTGTTTTGAAGATTTAATAAATGCAGGAGAAAAGGGAAAAGATTATTCAATGTAAATATTACTGCTTACCTGCGTGTGATTTTTCTGAGGTCATTACCTTTAGTGGGGAAATAACAGAAATGGTTATCTTCTGAAAAGTTTTGTCATGAATGATATAGTAAGTGAAGAAGCTCAGGAATTATTTTGTTATTTCCTTTATAATCCTGTAAGTAAAAGCTTTTTGTTTTAGATGTTGATATTTTCTTGATTTCAAACTATGTGTGTCTTCAATTGCAGCTCAACCAGCAGGAGTTCCAGAGATCCTAAAGAAAAGTCTGCACAGTTGTTCAGTGAAGGGTGAAGAGGAAGTTTTTCTGATTGGCAAGAACTTTCTAAAGGGAACAAAAGTGATTTTCCAAGAGAATGTTTCTGGTTAGTGTGAAAGCAGTAATGGCTTGGGGTGCTGAAGAGAGCATGACATTTGGGTTTACATTGGTTGATAAAGTTTAGTTGCAGAGAGCAAACTGAGAAGCAGAATCAAAGGCACTACAATAAATTGCTTTATATGGATGTGCAGTAAATTATGCTTTTTTAACTTTCATGTAGATGAGAATTCTTGGAAGGCAGAAGCTGAAATAGACATGGAATTATTTCATCAGGTACTTCTGTGTTATTTATTATTACTATTTTATTATTATTATTTTTATTATTATATTTTAATAAATAAAAAAAGACTCCAACTCTGTTTCCAAAGAAAAATCAAATAGGCCTTTCCCTCTTCATGGGCATTTCTAGAAATAATATTCCTTTTCTTCAGACAAGTTCTTTAGTGAGTCTGGTAGAATATCAGATAGGACACGGGGTAATGGCTTTAAACTGCAAGAGGGTAGATGTAGATGAGATGTAAGGAAGAAGTTCTTCACTGTGAGGGTGGTGAGGCACTGGCACAGGTTGCCCAGAGAGGTTGTGGATGCCCCCTCCCTGGAAATGTCCAAGGCCAGGCTGGATGGGGCTTGGAGCGACCTGCTCTAGTGGAAGGTGTCCCTGCCCATGGCAGGGGGGTTGGAACTAGGTGATCTTTAAGGTCCCTTCCAACCCAAACCATTCTATGATTCTGTGGTCATTGTGGCGTTACCACCAGTACCATTGTTCAATTTCTAATTGAGAACTTAGATACCACAGTAGGAGTGTGGTATATGAACTTGGTGAGCAAGTCTTTGCCCTTACGTACAATGTAATTAAAAGGCCTAATACAATTTTTCCAGTAGCTTTCCTAAGGATACGTTAGATTACTACTGAGCGGAAATAAATTGTGTGTACGCCATAGTCTTTATACCTGGCTGAATTTCTGTTCCGCTCTGAAATGTTTTACAAAATATTTGTTTATTCTTTTTGACACAACTAAGTGTCTTCATGGACTATTGGACTGAAATTAGAGAAATTACCAGATGTAAATGACATCTGACAAACGTCATCTTGCTTCCCATCTCTGAAGGCAGTGTTCTGTGCATGCACTGGTAGAAATGATTTCTCACTTCTAGTGGGCTAGACAGGTAGTTGGGGAATAGACAGATCACTCATCGCTATTACTGTTGATGAAGGATTGCAGGCCTCTTTTTTGATGTCTGCTCATTGTTAAATCCACTAAAGTGTAACATGAACCTGCGTCCTCCATCTGTTCACACTGAATACAAAGACCTGATTCAGCAGGACAGTGAAGTGTCTGAGTCCAGCAGAATTTGGTGGTACACTGATTGCAGCTCAGTAAGGCACATTAGGCATAAGCTTATGTTTAAAGTAGTGGACTTTATATGTCTTTCCTTTCTGCACCTTCCATTTGAGCTATAAGTTGCCAGCAAGCATCATATAGGCAAATTATTCAAATCTCTCTTCTAGCACAAGTTATCTATCAATTTACTTCACCGAAAGTGTAACTTGATCATGTTTCCCCCAAGGTCTTTGCTTTTTATGGTGTTTTATCAGTCTGTTTCTCTGTTTTGATGGATGTAAATACAATTAAGGTCAATAGTAATGAAGTAAGGTTTCTAATGTGATCTTCTTAAAATTATTTTTGCATTGCAGAATCACCTTATTGTGAAGGTGCCACCATATCATGACCAGCAAATAACCTCAGCTGTTTCTGTGGGAATATATGTGGTGACCAATGCTGGAAGATCCCACGATGTGCAACCATTTACGTACACTCCAGATACATGTATGTAAAATAGAAAACTGGGGGAAGGAATGGACAGTTTTACCTGCTAAGCATCTCATTTCTGATTTCGTAGTATTTAGTCCATACAGCAGAAATGTTAAGTAATGTGGATCTTTTCAAACTCCTCTTGCTGGTGAGGTTTGCTATGTTAAATAACAAAATCTGAAGGCTTGGCTTTTCTCGTGTGTGGCAAGTAGCTCAAATTTCAGCTGCATGGAGACAGCTTTTCTGATAAAGTAGCATCCATTTCTAGTATAAGGTTCAAAATGAAGCTGAGCAGGAAAAAAAGTAGACATACTACATAGAGTACACCACATACAACCAAAAAATAGCACCAAGCTTTATCGTAAGGAATGTTAACGTTTGACCATAGACTGTATTTTTATTTATCTGTATTACAATAGACAGTGCAATGGCTGACTGGCTCTTTCATTTTTGGAAATGAAAATGATATTTTGGGCACTGTGATCATTGGTGCATTCACAGCCACAAACAGCAAGTTTATGTACAACTTGGAATGTTTCTCTGGGTTTCAAAGAACCTTAATTTCTTTCAGGTGTAAGTAACTGTTTTGGTTTGCTTTGCTTTTTTTGCTTGTTTGTTGTTTTAACATAAGGAAGTTTTCAATGTGTTTTGTCTCAACAGCTGGTACTCTGAATGTTAATGTGAAGAAGGAAATCTCCAGCCCAGCCCAACATTGTTCTTTTGAAGAGGCTATAAAAGGTACTAAATTGATTCTTATCGTTGTTGTTAATAATTTAACTATAAATGCCTACCCAAATTTGGAGGAATGAATCAGACATCCTGTGAAGATAAGTCTGTGCTTATAAAATCTGGCCCTATTCTTACAGTGAGGTTTGTTTTCTGAGTCTGAATATTTTACTTTAGAACAGTATTCCTTTAAGTATATTTTAACATGAGCTAGTATAGAACAAAAACTTTGCAAAAAACAGTATTAAAAAAAATTCCCGTTTTTCATGCCTCAGGCCCTGCAGTCTGATCTTTGTTTAATACGCTTGCAAGTGAAGAAGAAAAAAGAAAGAAGCCTAAGAAGGCAGTTAATACAAAGGATATAGAAACTGTGTAGTGTTAATTAAAGCAAAAACACACATAAAGGTAGTGGTGGGGAAGAACTGAGTACTGAAAAACACAAACGTGCCAACTTGGTATTTTTCGGAAGCTGTCCAGTGGTTTTGTAAGACTGCTTTCAGTGGGTCTAGTTAAGAATGCTAATTCTGGCAATTTCAGCTTACTCCCTTCAGTGAGGGGTTTTTTTTTCCTGTCCGTGCAAAGTTTGTCGTTTTGTTCCAAGGGAGCGAGTTTTAGGTTTGCCTGGTTTTTAAGTGTGAAGTGAATTGATCCTTCCGATATCGAAATAAAGTAGAGGAAGGAAATGTTTCTTAGTTGATTGTTAAAACTATGGTAGTGTACAAAGGTTAATGGAAATTTCCATAGCCTGCTCTGGTGAAAGCAAGTTGAAAGGTAAGCAAATTAACAATGTGATCACAAGTTTGATAGGAATCCTTAGCTTCAGGTTAAAATCATGAAGCTCATGTTTGAAGTTAATAGCTTGGTCTTGGCAGGGGATATATTTACACGTTGACTTTACAACTTGTTGGGGAGGATGATAGAAGATATGATGAGTTTAAACCTGCAGAGAGTGTTTGGAGGAGAAATATGCACAAATATTTAGGGCAATGAAACAAGCTGATAGAAGGACTGGTAAGACTTCTAGTAGCAAGATTAAAAAGATGAGGAAAATAATAACTAATGTATCAGGGCAAGCCTGACATCCATCTAATTTAGTATGGAGGTTTAACCAAGGGAAGATACCAACTGCTTCAGGAGAACATCTGCTGTTCATAAGAACACAATGTGCTGTTTCTGTTGCTTCATGTCCTCCATTTAATTTATGCGATAAATCTTAATTTACTTTCTTGTGTGGGTTTTCTGCTAGCCAGCTCTCTTTTGACGGTTCATTCCTGTGCCTGTTCTACTCTAGGTTGATCACGAACCAGAGGTCAGACAATTTTGTCTGCTTTATGTACTTTCTCTGCATACGTCCCAGCCCGTCCTTCCTCACTGTTCTGAAACGATAAAGACCAGTGGGGATCCAGTGGGATGTTACTTCCGTCCTGTTTCCTTTCACTGGGAGCAAAATCCTAGAATTCATAATTTCTTAAGTGGCATAATTTCCAGCAGCCCTGGCCAAATAGACTGAACTGTTGCTGCCAGGGACATGTACAGCTATGTATTGAGCTACAGGGCCTGTCTCTTCCTATCACAGGCAATTTTAATCTTTGTCTCAGGTATCTGTGAATATTCCTTAAAATAATTTCTATTACAGCATCTGCATATGTAAATAACCAAAACGTGCCTTCCCAAAGATTCTTAGCTCTTGACATTTTAAGGGTCCGCAGATTTGACAGACTTCAATGACAAGTTACGTTTCAAGACAACAAATTTATAATTCTAAGCTGTTCTGTAAAACTTGAGGAAGATGGACAACCGTGTAGTTCAGGTCTTTGCCTTCTAACATTGAAGTAGTGCTGGAGCATTGTTTTTAAGTGGTTAATGATGGTTTCAGTTTCCAGTTGGAGAAAAGGGAAAGAGGGTGTGTATGCCTTGATAAGATGGTAACTATTCAGAAGTTCTAAACTAAGTGTATTACAAAAACATAGTAAAAGACCAAAGCCAACAGTGTTTCTCTGCTTTTGAAACTTCTTTATCATTATTAATCTCACTTTTTTTTTTCATTCTTCCAACCAAGTATGTCACTGTGAACGAACATACCATTGCTAGAATCTAATCTGTATACCATTGGGATTCTTTTAAATTACTTACATAAATTTTTTTTAATTGTTTCTGATGAACACAACATGATTAAGCACGTAGAAGAGAAAAGCTTATAAATTGTGACTACGGTATAGAAAAATACTGACTGCTGTCTTTAAATACACTGTATGACTAGCTGTCCTGAAGCAGACGTATTCTAGAGTAGTCTCACTCAAATTGCCTTCCCTGCCAGCAGCACAGCCCAACACGTCAGGTCACGGGGCTTGTATTTCTGGAGCCACCCCAAACCTGTGAGTTAACAGAAAGAGGGAAAGAGTTTATTTGACTGTCAGTATATTGACAACTGTTGCCATACTCACTGCTGAGAATTTATTGCTGAAGACAGAAAATAACATTTCAGGAGAGAGTCTTTGGCTTTACACAGAATAAACACACAAGGACTGTTGCTGAGGACATGGCATACTGTCGATATAAATTTGCAGAAATTTTACTGCCGTGTTTTTGTAAGACTTAAATTTGTTTAAAGCATGGACATCTGTTGTTTTATGTTGAAGATTAATTTTTTAATTTACTTAAAAGTACTTATGGAACTATGGGTTTTACAGGCTTTCCCATTGGTTTGTTTTAAGCTCAAATTCAGCAGTATTTGAAATCAAGAAAGTTAATTTCATTTACAGCAGAGATCTCAGATAGCTTATGTAATATTTTTTATGTGGATCAGGAAAAATTAAAGTTCAAACTAAAAAGATCTAATTCATTTTAAGAAGCCACCTTTCTACTTTAAAAGAAATAGAACAAATAGGCACTGCAAAGGCAAAAAACCAACTTGCTCTTGCTACAGAGCTGGCATGCAGATTTATCAAGTTTTTGCTTGACTAGGCCTCTAACAGAGCAAAAATACAGTCTGAATGCTTTGAGCACTCTGTCCACAAGGTTATCTGAAAACAGACATTTTTCAAAATGAAATAGAGGAGTTGTACAGTTAAAGTGCAGTAAAGTTTAAAATCTGATAATTTGTGGAAAGATGTCTTAAGCTTCTATGTTTGTAGTTTAAGCAGTTGGTGGATGGCTGTCCTGGTCTAGAAAGATACAAAATGGAAGAAAAACAAAACTATGGCATTGCTGTTAGTCTTAAAAATAACCTTTGAAGGTTTCAGGTTTTCTAGGATTGTTTGAAGTAGTCCAATGTTTGCAATGATCTCTCTGCATGTTACCGTCTTATATGAGAATGAGAGCTCTTATGGTAGGGCTGAAAAGTAAAATGGGAAGCTGGCCACCACTAGAAACCCACTCTTCGTATAGTGAATGTTAACATTCCATTGCCCTCCGTTTATTTTTATTTGTGACTGCAGCAGTGAAAGCCACTGGTTGTAACCTGGAGAAGGTAAACATTCTTCCTAGTGCCTTGATAACTCCACTCATGCCAAGCAGTATGATTAAGAATGAAGACGTGGCTCCAATGGAAGTAAGTGCAGAAAAAAGATCTCCCCCTGTCTTCAAGGTAAGTTTGACTGTGATCTGAAGATACTAGCTTTAATAGTCTAGTTACGTCTACCCATCAGTCCATCTTCTAATAGTGGAGAAGAGTAACACACAGGGAAAATGTCATGTCCGAGGTCGGTCTGGGCAAAACATATGATCACAGAGCATGATTACTTTCGAAGGAAATTCTCTATTATTTTAACTTACCTTGTTCCTGCATTCAAACAGATTGCTTAGTGATACTATGATGAATTTTTTTTGATCTGTAACATAGAACTAGTAAATTACTGTAAGAATATTATTATAATCACTTCCTAGCATTGCTTTCATTAAATTGTACCTTGACTCCTTCCTTGAAGTAGCATTTCCACTGCTAGTCATTTGCTTACTTGTTTGGTTATGTATGGAAAGATACATAGCCATCAAATCTGCCGTCTGATCTTTCCTGAATGTAGTGGATTGGTGGAAGTTTTATAAGCATAACCTGAGTAAGCTCACAAATTGCTAAATGTATTGCTCTTTTCAGGCTTCAAATGTGGTCGGACCAACTCAACAAACATTGGAAAACAGTATGTCCGGCATATCAACTTCTGCTTCCCATTTACCTTCTGAAAATGAAAACCAGCAACAAATACAGCCGAAGGTGTATAATCCAGAGACACTAACTACTATCCAAACACAGGACATTTCCCAGCCTGGTAGCTTTTCAGCAGTCTCTACTTCGGGTCAGCTGCAGAACAGTGATGCATTATTGCAGCAAGCTGCACAGTTCCAAACAAGAGATTCCCAAACCAGGGAAGTCTTGCAATCAGATGGCACAGTGGTCACTTTGTCACAGTTAACTGACGCATCACAACAACAACAGTCTACACTCTCAGAACCAGCACAGGCATTGCAGCAACAGATTTCATCCAGTATTTTCTCATCAGCAAGCGGCGTGAGTCAGTTACAGAACACTATACAGCAACTGCAAGCTGGAAATTTCCCAACAAACACTGCCACTGGCAGCAATAGAAATGTTGACTTGGTGCAACAGGTATTGGAAGCTCAACAGCAGTTATCTTCTGTTTTATTTTCTGGTTCAGACAGCAGTGAGGATGTTCAAGATCAGCTAAATGCAGACATCTTTCAGCAAGTTAGCCAGATACAAAATACTGTAAATCCTGGGATATTTTCCTCATCAGACACAGCTGTCCATTCCAGACCAGAGAACCTTTTGCCTGGACGGGCTGAAAATGTTCACTCACAGCCTGAAAATGCATTGTCCAATCAACAGCAACAACAGCAGCAGCAGCAGCAGCAGGCGATGGAGACTTCCGCGGCGATGGTGATAGGAATCCAACAAAACATTTGCCAAGCTGCAACACAGATGCAGTCTGATTTGTTCTCTTCAACAACTTCAGGGAATGGAGCCCTGCAACAGTCCCCTGTTTACCAGCAGGCTTCTCACATAATGAGTGGGTTATCAACAAGCGAAGACATGCAAATGCAGTGTGAATTATTCTCTTCATCTCCTGGTGTTTCTGGAAGTGAGACTACTCCTAGTGCTCAGCAGCAGGTCTCCAACAATGGACCTACTATGTTTCAGGCATCAAATTCTGCAGATGGAGAAGAAGCTTCAGGACAGAGTAAACAGATGCAAAGTACTGTATTTCAGACCATGGTTCAAATGCAGCATAGTGGAGAAAGTCAATCTCAAGTTAATCTCTTTTCATCTACCAAAAACATGATGACTGTTCAGGCAAGTGGAACTCAGCAACAAGGAGGTGGTCTGTTCCAGCAAGGTGGAGAAATCATGTCTATTCAGTCGGGAAGCTTTATGCAGCAGTCTCCACATTCACAAGCTCAGCTTTTTCACTCTCAGAATCCTATTGGTGATACTCAGAATATATCACAGGAAACACAAGGCTCTATTTTTCACAGTCCAAATTCCATTGTCCACAACCAGACCAGTACTAATTCCTCAGACCAACTGCAGCCTCCAATGTTCCACTCACAGAATGCCATGGGTGTATTACAGAGCTCTTCAGTTCCTCAAGACCAGCAATCTGCCAACATGTTCCTTTCCCAGAGTTCAATGAGCAACCCTGCAACTCAGGAGGAACAGATGTCATTCTTTACAAGCCCAAATTCCATTTCTCCTCTTCAGACAGCAACAAACACTGAACAGCAGACTTCTTTCCAACAGCAGACACAGATCTCTCATATCCAGAGTTCTATGCTTCCCCAAGAACAGCCCCAGACTCAGCCTGCTCAGCAAGGTTTGTTTCAGTCTCAAGTGTCGTTAGGCTCCATCCAGTCCAGTTCAATTCCTCAGAACCAACAAGGAGCTATCTTCCAGCCTCAGCATTCGATAGTTGCTATTCAGAGTAGTCCTCCATCTCAAGAACAGCAGCAGCAGCAACAGCAGAACATGATGTTCAGTAATCAAAATGCAATGAGTACAATTGCTTCTCAAAAGCAGAACATGATCTTCAATCCAAATCAAAACCCAGTTACCAATCAGGAGCAACAAGGCCAGTCCATTTTTCATCCACAGACTAACATGGCATCGATGAACCAGGAGCAGCAGCCCATGCAATTCCAGAGTCAGACTACAGTGTCTTCTCTTCAGAATCCTGGATCCAACCAGGCTGAAGCACAGCAGCCAGCCATCTTCCATAACTCACCCCAGATTCAGTTGGTCCAAGGGTCACCAAGTTCTCAAGAGCAACAAGTCACCCTCTTCATCTCTTCAGCTTCCATGTCTGCCTTGCAGAATAGTATGAGCCAGCAAGAGCTGCAGCAGTCTCCTATGTACTCTTCTCAAAACAGCATGGCAGGAATGCAAGGAACTGCTTCTCCTCCACAGCAACAAGCTTCTTTATTTCACAACACAGCAGGAGGTGCTATCAACCAGCTGCAGAATTCTCCTGCTTCATCTCAGCAAACATCAGGAATATTCCTGTTTGGCATTCAAAACAGTAAGTGATAGATGCCCCATTCTGAGTTTACAATTTGGAAGAGCTACTCATTGGAGTCCACAAGACAATGATTGTTCAATTCTAAGTTATTTACAAAAAAAATAAAATTCTGGAATAAGTAATGTAGCACTACAATTGAGAATATACATACTCATCATGTTGCTCTGAATGTTGCTGATTTTGCCTGAGAACTCTTAGCTTAAATACCTGTTGGTCGTCTTATACTTGGGATTAACATGTGACAAAACCACCTTAGAATTGTCTGTATATCTATACAGAAATAAGTATACATATAAAATATTATTAATAACACAAATAATATATAAAATACATGTACGCACATGTTTTTAAAAAAAAAAAGTTATGCTCTCTTAAGACAGCTCCACTAACCTTTCTCTTGCTGCATTTGGTTTCCACAATTTATGCAATGGCTTTCTCCACACATGGTTGAAGAAAAGCAAAAATTTTTGAAGCTGCGTAGTCCAGAAAAGTGTCTATCGAAGTGTATTTGAAACCCCTTTAACTTTATAAGCCTGCACTTTTCCGTATTTCATCTCTGAATCTAGCCTCTGTGACAAGTTCTTTGGGACGTAGATCCCTTCATCTGTCTGTAAAGGGCTGTACATACCTGTGAAGCTCCAGAAGTAACAGATGCAGATGATGATTACAACAGCTTATAAAAGATCTGGACAGAAAGCCGTAGCTGTGTACGTGGTCTGTGGTTATACCTGAGTATGTGCTTTGCTGTATGAACTCTTTGACAATCAGGCTATATACAGCCAAGCCTTCCCGTGAAGCTGAAGAGAATGCTGATGGTAGGAGGCGAGGCACAATGTGCAGGTTTATAGAAGGAGCTGGTGGATACCTTGGCTGAACTGAAAAAGACACATCTGTGATTAAGAAAGACAAAGAATGGGCATATTCAACGCTTTTCTTATGCTACGCATTTTGTTTTTCTTCTAGGGAAGTGTTGTCCTCTGGGGTGTTAATAGTGTTTGGTCATAGTAAAGAGTCCATAGATTTGATATGTACACCTTGAAGCTCTGCTTATACCCTGAGGGAGTGGTGAGCAAAGGTGGTCATGTGAACAAAAGTGCACGTAACTTTCTGCACAGTTTATAATGAATATGGATATATGTAAAGAAGTTGGCTAATTCACTGCATGTATTAACCTAATTTAAATGGTCCTTTGTTCTTCACTTACTGCTTAACAGACTGTGGCCAGCTGCTAACTTCTGGACCAGCTACGTTGCCGGATGAGTTGATGGCTATAAGTCAGCCAGGTCAGCCACAGAGCGAAGGACAAGCAGCAGTGCCAACGCTTCTCTCCCAGCAGATATCTGAGACTTCGCCACTACCTTCAGCTATGGCAACCAATCAGAATATTGAGAAAATAGATGATCTGCTTGTGTCATTGCAAAACCAGGGGAACAATATGGCTGGCTCGTTTTAATTACTCAAGTAAGTAAGGTGTTTGGGTTTCTGGGTTCTTTCCTGCCACGCATACTTTTGTTCAGTAAGTCTTTACTTCGGAGTGTATCGCCATGCTTTAAGAGGTCAGCTAAAATACCAGGAATACTGAATTAAGAATATAATACCAGTGGCTAGAATGAAGAGTTATTAAAAACAGTCAGAGGTCAGAATTTGTATGAAACAGTTGGTTGAGACCGGGTTGTCTTGTTCAATTGCTGTATGTTTTGTCATCTGCTGTGACGGTCTAGTACTTTATTAGGAAGGAGAGTAGATCACTGACAGCTTGGCAGATAAAAGCGTTATGAAATATGACTGTAGTTAAAAACTTAAGGCTTATTGAGTAAATAACACCTCAAGTCTGCGCTATTCTGCAGTTGCCCCCTGGGTTACAATAACGTCATGTGAAAACAAGTTTCGGTAGAATATGGCGACTATTGAGAGTGTGCCACACGCTGAGTCTTTGTTAAAAATGAGCTGCCGCAATCAGCTGTTACTAGGAAACATTCTGCTTTTAGAAGGTGCCTTTTTCAGAGAGGTGAAAGAAGCTTTGACTGCAAATGAGTACCAAGAACCAGGAGGACTCTGGAATCTAGTATTGTCCACAGTGTGTAACTTGGCTGTAGTTAACTGTCGTGCTGTCCTTAAATCCCCCATAAGTTTCACTTCAGTGATACACTTCATTTTCTAATCTAAACTGGTTTGTAGATGAAGTTATGAACTTAAAAAATAAAAATAAAGCGTGGAACGAGAGCAATCCTGCTCTATGGAAGAATGCTGCATTCTGATACTCATAGTTTCACGTCTGCTTGTGAAGAACGCTTTCAAGATGAAGGAACTACCTAGAAGTAAGAGGATGATTTGTGCTAGTTATGCCTAACTTCTTTGCTTGCTTGCTTTTTCCTGCAGAAATTCTGTGAAGAGAAAAAGTGATGATTTCCCAGATCCTCTCAGACCTTCCGACTCTGGACTAGGCTGTGTGGAACTGATTACTTCTGTCAAAAAGTGGCCCTCTTCTCTAAAGAGCACACACGTGGCCAATTGCAGCGTCTAGCACCTAAGGCTATGACCATAGTATTTGGGATTTGTAGTGCCAATAATGCTGAAAAGCTATGCTTTGTTTTACTAGGGCATGGGATTGTACTGTTACCAGATTCCTAAACCTCATTAACAGTGGGGCGCTCTTTGAATTTAAAGCATATCTGGTCAGTTGTTATTGTTGTTAGAAGGTAATACATGTTACCACGTTTACTTTTTTCCCTCCTCTTCCTTCTTCACATCCCCTCTTTTTACTAGAAAAGCTTGTGAAGCAGAAACATGAAATGCCTGTGACATGAGCCAGGACTCATAGCTGTCAGTAAGTGAAGGGATCGCATGTTTTACAGTTGAGTGGGAGAGCTAATACTGCGGTTTGTTAATTGCAGTAGGCGGCAGTGAAAAATATTGATAACTGTAATAAGCAAGCAGAGAATTGCTTGCTGCTGTAGATAGCCAGAGGTGGGTGCTTGCCATCTGAGAATGTGATTAACGGTTTTCCATGTCTCTTACATGTAACTGTGCATAGAGCAAGGGTTTGGTGGCTCTAACAAAACGAAGAAATGAAGGGGAACTTTCAGTTAAATTTTGCTCTTAAAATCTTATCCTCTCAAATACCTTCAACTTGAAAAGAACATTCTGCCTGGCTGAGGAAAGAACTCCTCTGTGTCTCTCACTCTGACTGTATGGGTTAGAACTCTGTAAAGCTGCATTACCCATTCTCAAACCAGCCTTCTCCCTTTCATTCTTTTCATGGTTTTCCTTCTCTCTCCCTCAGTTTCATATTGCATTTTTAAAAAAGACATAAATATCCTACTGGCTTTAAAGATCAGAAGCAGCTTTTAGGAATCCGTGGCATTAAATTGCTTAGCCAGTAGAAGCTTTGACAAATAATCAAGGATTAAGGAAAGAGGAAGCAATTTCTCCACCACCTTCTAAATGCAGGAATCCCCCTTAACCAGTCATTTTCCAGCTGGTACTGATGTAAATCTTCAGCTTGACTTTACTCCAAGGAGGGGGCAAATTACATCATTTTTAAGCATTCTTAAAAATTTCACTTCATCCTGAGCTGTTGCCTCTTTGTAGCATATTGAGCTCATTGCAGTTTTGAAGTGATTTTTTTTTTTTCCTACCGACAGTCCCCAAGTCTAGTTTCTAGATTGTCATGTCTCAATTAAAAAAAAAAAAAAAAAAAAAATTATGTTACAGAATGTAAACCCAACCCACTCCAGACCATGCAGTTGTATTGTGAGGCATGTGAATTTTTTGGGTGCTCCAACTATCCGGACAGTTTTGTGATATCTCACTACAGCCTCATTCAGATATTTGTTTCTTCTCCTTCTGCACGTAGAAAGCTGTTGCTGCAGTTAGAGCCCAACAGCTGTCATGTATGGCTATTATGCCTTGGTAGAGTGTAGTTGGTATCATGTCATTTTTCATTTTTGTTATTTTAAATAACAAAGAATAGTCTGTAAATGGTTTTTAAGTTACTCTAGTCTGTTTACTGTGTGTTTTTCCCTTAACGTGTGTGCTTAGTTGAGCCGTATAGAGTTTTTGTTCGTTTTAATGGATTTTCCTGTTTGTCGGTCTGTCATAACGTTCACTTTCTCTTTCTGTCTCTCTCTTTCTCTCTCTCATTGAGAGGCATTGAATTACGTTTTCAGTAGTAAGGCTTCTTGCCGATATGAAGGGAACTTTTCAGAAAGAGACCTGCTCTGGGTCATTTAATTTTGAATACAGTTTTCAATCGTTCAAGTTTTGGATGGTTTATATCTAATGTGTGTTTCATTTTTTTGGAAAGCTATATTTTGTATTTAGGAAATGGTATACTATTTTGCTATTTGTACTGAGTGAGTACATTGGCATAAATATAAAAATTTATATATATACATATATATAAAATATTCTTTTTGCCACACATTTTTGTGGTAAATTTGTGAGTTTGTCTGATGTTCTACCACAACGTGGCGTCTGATAACAGTGGGGTGGGGTGGGGTTTGTTATGTCTTTATTGAGTATTTAAGTACTTTTTGCAACATAAATAACTTGTTCATCTCTCGCCATTCCATCAGGCAATTTATTGTTCCAACTGGCTATGAGAAGCTTCACTGTGTGTTTTGATGTGTCTGTCACTCAGCAATACAATCTAGTCAGGAAACCCGTAGGCATTTAGGCGTATATAAAATAATGGGGTTTCATTCAGAATGAGCCATTCAGCTTTTATCCACTATCATTGTCTATTTAATATTTTATTATTAGCGCCTCTGTGTTTTAACTCTTAATTTATGATTATGCTAAAATGTTTAAAATTTTAATCATGATAAAAAGAATTCCCTGCTTCATAATGTCCAGAGCTGCTTTAACCCTGAACCATACTTTTTCTTTCTGTGATTTTTTTTTTTTTTTTCCTCCTTTCCTCCTGCTAAGACAAAATATTAACAAAATCTTGTTATGGTTCATGACATGAAAACAGCAATCTTGCAGCATTGACTAAATGCTATATGAGGCTATGTAGAAGACTGAGAATTATGGACCGAAACAACTTCCAGATGGTCGTGGAAGTCGATAGCCAGTTATTCGAAAACGAACTGGTGGCTTTTGCAGGATTGCAGTCCCAGGACAAGCTGTTGGGTGTCAGCTGGGGCCTTCATACACAGAAGAAGTAATAGGAATGATAAATTCACTTGTGTGCTGCTTCAGTTTGTTCCATTGTTCCGAAGGGGTGTATCCTTACGTTGAAGCGCTGTCGGTCAGTGCCAAGTCACCAGGGACCAATTCTCCATTTCACAAGATGGGTGTCCAAAAGAGAACTTCATACCAAGACTGCTACAGCTCCAGGGGAAGGGTATGTTTGAATTGTGTGCGTATTTTAGGTCGCTTATGAAGAGAAGAGAAAAAAAAAATGTTTTAAAAAAAAAAAATGTAAAAAAAAAAAAAAGGGCTGTGCTATCCCATTTTTCACTCCTGGATAACACCTTTCTTTTCTTGTGTTAAATTTATCTCCTTCATTTTAGGTCAATTGTTAAATGTACAACACTTTGAACACGTGATTTGGTTACAAAAAGTATTTGTCTTACGAAGGAAGAGATTGCTCAGCGGTTGATCAGTGCTTGAACTGCTGCTTGCAGACAGCTGTTACAGAGGCTCGAGAGAGGTTTGCTAAGCCAACACAGAGCTTAAAGGCAGGCTGCGGGATTTCATGGCAGAAAGACCCAAGAACGGTGTGAGCCACATCTGTATTTCGTCAGAGTCCTGAACACTTACTTTTGTAATTTAAGCAGTTGATACTGATCATTGGAGCTTACTCTGCTTTTTTTTTAATCCCTGTGTTTACTCCTCTGCATGCTGACGCTGGCGTGCCTGCTAGCCGCGAGCAGGCGGAGTGCTTGCCTGCAGAGATGAGGCGGTGGCATCATGTCTAGTCCATTTTGGTTGAGAGAGTTAGAAGATACTGAGATACTAGTCTCTCTAAATTTAAAGTTCCTGACGTTATTGTAAAGGGGAAGTTGCTATCATACCCACAAAGCAGCAATGAAGTACAGAAGATATTACTAGGTGAAAAACGAAAAACTGCAGAGCTGCGTTGCTGGGATGGGTTTTCCGTCTCTTGTTTTTTCTGCTGCTTGAGCTCGCTCTTAAAAGAACCGTGCAATCTAACCCTCCACGTTAAATGTGGGCTCTGCTCTTCAGCTGGATGTGCCCCTGAGGCACCTGTGGGCCGCTATCTGCACAGCGTCCCTGGCGCCTGGTGGTTTACAGAACAGCGATTTGTTGGCACAGATTAAAATCTAGGGAGACGTACCTGCTAGCCACCAGTCGTGACTTCTGCATACATTCTCTTGTCCGCTCATACACTGTGTGTATATATATATTAAAAAAAAAAAAAATCCTATGAATAACACATAGTACACAGTTATTAGCTAAATATCTCCTCTGGCAGGAAGTTATTGGTGCTTTGTGCTTAATTAGCAAGTCCATGTTTTGTTATTGCCTCTTCGCTGTCTGATCTTTCAGCAGTTATTCAAGCCAAATGCTTTGCTATTATTTTAACATAAAAATAGTTCGAGAAATAATTTCAGCCTTGCTATTTCAAAGTGGATGTTTAATCACCGATCATTTTATTATAATTACTTTTAATTACTGACAGGGTGGTTACTTCCTATGTAGTTCTAAGATAGAACAAAGCATGAACAGTTAAGTGTTTGTAACTTTGGCAGGGTTTTTTACTGGAAATACGAAGAGTCTGGGCAGCTGTATCAGTGGACATTCCCCTAATTTAGATAAGTTGAACTTTTTTTTTTTTTAAAGCTTCTATTGTGATTTTGATTTAGGATGTAGTTTCTAAAAAGAAAACTTGTCTGAACAGATTTTCTACTCCTATTATCTTTCCAGAGTCTTCAGAAAGAATACCAAACAAGTCAGAAGCTTGCGTTTGTCTTAAAACATAGTTTAAATCATTATTTGAGTAGCAGGAAAGATGATTTATTAAAAAGCAAAATCAAAAAAGTTGTTACGGGACTAAAAAAGCTGCACGTAGTTTCCCCCAAGGGTAGGTACGTGTGCGTGCAGGCATGCACGTGCGCATCCATTAAGAGTTAGAAAAGCGTTTTACTGTCAGGTTTTGAATCTCATGCCTCCGCATGGCAAACTGTTGGGTTACTTTTTCAGGGTAATTACAGGAGAGGAGTGCAAGGGATTACGGGCATTTATCTGAGTGATAGAAGCAGGAACGAGGAGAATGAATTGCTCTGCATGCTCTGAGCTATGGGTTGTGGGTGGGAAGTGAGAAGAAGAGATATTCATCACTGGTGACTTCTCATTAGCACAAAATTTATGTTCAAGGAGTAGATGGTTTTTGTGTTCCAGAGGACTGGAGGCAGCTCCACTATTTTCGAAGCTAAAAGGAAACTAGTAGTACTGAGATGCTTTCTTTGTTTGGGGTTTTTGTTTTAATTTGGAGTAGTCTTTTGGGATAGATTGTGAGCACTTCACGTTCGTATTCAGACCAGTTATGCCAGTTGCATGTGACAGGAGTCGCGCGAGCAGGGGGCTGTGCCCGCTGCAGGCTGGGAATCGAGCGTTGCGGGGCGCTCCTGGAAACGTGATCGATGTTGTGTAGCTACAAGGAAGAAGGCAGCAGCAGAGGTGCTCCTGTAAAAGCGTACTTGTAACATTCTCCAGTCGAGTAGGGGGCTCTGAGGGGTTACACAGGAGAGGCTTTTCCTTTCTTACAGTCTGTGTAGGTATGTAAATATGCAATGCCTGTATATTCTAGGATTATATATATGTATATAGAGGAATCGTATATCTATTATATATAAATAATTAGTAGACTCATGCATAGAATACTGTTATATTTACATTTTTATAAACCTGAAATAATATTACTTTTCCTTAGTATGAGGTTATTTCCAAGGTTTTTGTAGTAACTCATTAATAGTTGGATAAACACCTTTCAGTACTGTACACGTGGCGCTGTTGGTAATGTTGCTCCAGAAACTTGCTCTGCTTGTGAACGTCACTAATATCCATGGGTTGAACACAGCTGTACACTTTTGTATTTTTATATCTTTTTATTAATAATTGCAGATGTGGTCTTAGCAAAACAGTAGAACTGACAGCCGTGGTTGAGAGCCTGCCCGCTGGATGGGCTCGGGGAACGCGGCGGCAGCAGCACCGGCTTTCGGCATCCGTGCGCTCCCCTGCCAGCTCTCCTCCCTGACTTCGGGACCTTTTCCATTCTCAGCCTCCCAGCAGCTCGTGCCGATAGGGAACGGTGGTGGCTGTGTTGCTCCGGAGGAGCCTGGCTGACACCAGCAGCTCTCTCCCAGCGGGGGTTATTAATCGTTCTTGCATAGCAAAGGATCCTGGCTGCTGCTCAGCTGGGTTGTGTTTGGGTTGGGAAGGTGAAGCTTAATCTGTCATTCCTCTTCTCTTTATTCTCATAAAGGCGGGCATCTTTAATTTTTTTTTTTTTTTTTTTAACTGATGTTTTACTGCAACAGTCAATATCTAGAAAACTCCTTGAAAGCTGGTGAAAGCTCTCCTTGGTTTCTAGCCATGAGGAACCCTGCCCGACTTGTACTGATTTCTTACAGCTTGCGTGAGAAATTAAACTCTCTGAAAGAAATCCAGATCGTAAAATCAAGAGCGTGTGTTTTGTCTACCACGACTCTTCGGGCCAAATCAGGTGTGTTCCACTGCGCTTTGACGTGAGGTTGATCGATAGACGTCCTTGTCCCGGTACAGGCTTTATCAAAGCACCTCTGCCAAACGGAAAGCAAATGGCCTCACTTCTTCTCTGTGAGCCATCAGTTTGCAGGTCTGATCTCCGCTGTTCCCAGAGATCTGTAATTTTTGCTGTTACGGTTCATGAAATGGCCTCGTAACATTCCAGTGTATTGGGACAAGGGTGAGGAATCCGAGGATTTCCCTGCTTGCTGTGGGACGCTCGCCGACACTCTCTGCAAGTGCTTGGTTCGGACTCCACAACTCCGACACCCAGCAGCAGCCCGCTGTAAAATATTCCAGTTGTGTGCACTGGCTCCGGGCTTCGGATTAGCGAAGGGTCCTGCGTTCAGATGACGTTAAATGGCCTTCGCTTCTTTTTAGTCCCTGGAACCGCCGGGGAAGGTCTGGCCCGAGTGTCCCCTGTGCGGGTGGGTCCCCACGGAGGAGCACGGCTGTCCCAGAGGTCGGGATAACGGCGCTGGGGGGGGGAAGCTCCCTTTTGAAAGGAGAGGGGGAGAGAGAGGCCCTTCTGGGTGTTGCAGAACTGGGAACACATATCCTGCTTAGTAGAGCACAGTATTCCCGAAGCTTTGTTATTCTGGACACTATTTGAAATGAGGTGATTGGGAAATATTGACATTTGAGCTCATTATGAATGAGTAAGCTCCAAAAACCTTCAGAGCAGAGCTTTCTACCTCTGTTACTAGCTGCATCTTCGAGTGGCTTACCCGCCTTTCTGCCGTGCGTTCCTGGAGCGCACTGGTCGATCGCTGAGCTGCCTCTTCCACTGTCCTGCAATGTGAAAGTAGCACCAGATATTCCTTTGTGCATTTCTGTGTATATGGCTTTCGTAGTTGGGATTTTCAAAGCACTGATACCCGGTGTTTTCAGTTTGTTCTATGAGGGGATATTTTATTTGCATCTATGTTTTTAGCTATCCTGTGATAACTTGTTGAATATTAAAAAATAAAAATATTTTGCTTCTATTGGGACATTTGTATACTCGCAACTATATTTCTGTAAACAGCTGCAGTCAAGAATAAAACAATGAAAGTTTTCATTTTGCAGTGTAAAGTCTTGTGGTGTTTTTTTCAAGGGCATCTTCTCTCTGCCAGGAGAAAGTGCCGTTCTTTGGTACGGAATCAACCCCTCTGGCAACCGTATGGCGCTCGGGTCAGGAAACGCTGGGCGGGCAGGAGCCCGTGCTGCCGTGTCCCGCTGGAGCTGCTGCGTAAGAAACGGCACCGTCTCCTGCCTGCGCTTTTAAAAAATACTGCAGTGTTTCTTCTCGACTTTGTGGCGTTAAGTCTAAAGTAACCTTTGTGGTGTCGTAACCCAGCCTGCAACCTGGCCTTCAAGGAAATTGTTTTCATAGTCAGCCCGAAGCAGGATTCTGTCTCTGAGGGACCTGGGGGAGATGCAGAGGTCCCCCCCAGGATGGTCTGGGGGTTGTTCTGCCCGAGGGAGGCGATGCCAGAAGTCCCAACCCAAGGTGCCGGGCGTTACTGCCTCGCTAGCAGAATTTCTGTGCATGTTAGCACAGTCCCCCCTTTATCTGCATCGTTGGTGTATTGATGCTAACGTGCTACAAGTGACCTGGGGCGGCTGAGGCTCAGGTGCGTGTCCCCCTTCCCGCTGACCTCCTGCGGGGACGGTGACCTCTGGCAGGACCATGGGGCCGGCGGCCAGGGTCAGCAATTTTGGCATTTGGAAAAACTACAACAGGGGTAAGAAGAAACTGCAGTTACCGCCCGAGGGCTGGGTGGAATGCTTTACTGGGAAAAATTTAAGCAGCTTTATCCGAAAGGCTTTCCCCCGGTGCTGCCCCGGCACCAGCCCGTGCCACTGCCCCTCCTGCTGCCCCAGCGCCTCCCCGTTCAGCCCTGGGCATCGCCCATCGCCAGGGTCAGACGTGGCCGTGCTGCAGCGGGGCAAACGCAACCCGCTGCTGCTGGCTTTTGCCCTTCTGGAGCTGCCAGCCCTGCTGCAGGCACTTGTTATCCACCCCCTCTCGTTAAAATGTCCTGAGAAACCCTTCCTCCCCAGCCTCCTCTTCCTCTCGAGGCTCAGAGAAAGGCACACCCCGGCCCGTGAGCCTGGCACAGGTGGCCACAGAAACAAAGAGCTGAGCCACGGTGCTACGGGTTTTTGTGTTTATTAGCCACGCAGCTGTTGCCTGGGGCATCCTGGGGACCAAGCAGGGAAGCCGCTGCCTGGCCCGGCTCCCGCCACTTCTGGCAGGCCACCCCGGCTCAGAGCCCCCCCAAACCCCACGACTCTCACCCCCAGTCACGGCTGCTCTTCAGGCACCAGAGAAGCGTGGAAGGAAAGGCCCGGCCCCTGCCCAGGGCAGCTGCCTTCGGAAGGGCGCTGGGAGAGGCCTCACCCTCCCGGAGCCGTCGGGCAGCAACACGCAACGCCCGGGCGGATGGTCCTTCCCTCGCTTCCTTCCCCACATCCCGCCCTTCACCTCCTCTTCACAAACTTCTTTGTCACGGTGTTGGGGTTCAGGCGCCTCCGGCCAGCGCCCAGGGCCGCATCCCGGATTTGCAGATTGGCCGCGCGGCTGTAGACGTCGTTTTCCGCAAAGGGCGAGACTCCGGCGATGTAGTCGGGGTCGAAGACGTTGGTCTTCTGCCTGGCCTTGCGGGACAGCCGCTGCTGCGGGAAGCGCTGGTCTTCCACCAGGTGAGGGTTGTTGGCGTGCTTCCCTCCTTGCGGGGCCGGCAGCGGGTACTGCCAAGAGAAAAGAGGTTGTTAAACTCGGTTCGGGGGCGACTCTTGCTCAGAGGGGCTTCAAGATGACTGCAGGCCTCTAGAAAAGAACTGAGCAAACGGAGGACTGACCGCTGGCCCTCACAAGCTACTCACCCTGAGCCCTCGGGGGTTCAGCACCTTGGGGTTGCGGGAGAAATGCATGTGGAGGCTCCCGTCATCGCTGACGCTCACTGCGACCTTCTTCAGGGTCTTGTTACCGCAGTGGGGACAGAAAACCTTGGTCATGTCTGAAGTGGTCCTGCAAGGCAGGTACAGAGGGGGTTTATGGCTCCCCGGGCCATGGCATGCAGGCTTAGCCCACGAGCAGGACCATCCACCCAGCCCCAGCAAGCACCGTGTGCCCGTGCCGAGGGCAGCGCCACTCCAGGCACGCACGCTCACTTGAAGCAGCCGTGGCAGCGGAGGATGTAGCTCCTGGCCTGGCGGATCAGCATGCCGTTCACTGCCAGCACGTGGAGGCCCATCTGCAGCAGCACGTTCTGCAACGAGGAGAGAGAAACCGGGATGCCGTGAGCTGGGACTGCCAGGAGCTCGTACCGGGGTTTGCCAGCCCGGGCAGCGACAGAGGCCAACGGAAGCGACGCCAACGGGCTCTGCAAAGGCCTCGGCAACGGAGAGAACTGGCTGGTTTTAAGATAAAAGGAGCTGTCGCAAAGCTCTTTCATCCTGCCCCAGGAACTCGGCAGCACGCTCCTCTGTCTCAGCGTGCTGCTTTAACCAGCCTGGAGGTTTAAGTAATTTGAGAATCGGCCCTCAGCCCCCGCCGCCAGCCCCCCGTGCTCCCGAGGCTGGAGCCGGGGCCATGCAGGGCAGCAGCCGGCACCCACCTGCATGGCAAAGTCAGTGGTGACGCAGCCGACCTGGACGCCGGCGGGAGCAGTGTCACAGTGCCCTGTGTCCTGCTGGACCTGCTTGAGGTTGCTGGGTGTTATCCAGCCCTCGTCGTCACTCTCCTCCTCCTCCTCCTCTTCCTCAGCACTGGCCCCATCCTCAGAGCTCTGGTGTTCCTCAGTGGTCTCTGGGCTAACGGAGACGGCTTGAGCTTTCTGGAGGGGAGGAGACAGTCAGCTACGGCACACGGCACGCGGCACGCTCCGGTCAGAAACCAAGGTAGCAAGGACAGCGAGGAGAAGAGGCTCCGGGTCTCACCAGCAGCTCCTGCAGCTCCTCCTCGATGCTGGGCAGGGGGGCTCGCCAGTAGAGGAAGGAGCTGAACTCGTCGCTCTCAGAGGGGACCGTGCTCCTCTCCGGGCTGGGCTGACGCTGGCCTTTCCCTGGGTGCTTGTGCTGTGGGGGGACGCAGGACAGGGGGTCCCTCGCCTGCCGCTGCCGGTGGGCTCTGCGGGGCTGCATCCCCGTCCCCGTGGGCTGGAGGGCCCCGTCCCCAGCGCCTTACCTGGGAGCGCTGCGTCCCTGTCCCTTACCTTGGCGGGCAGGTGGAAGCCGGCGAGGTGCAGGGGGGCCTCGGGGTGCCGCGGGGTGGAGCTGAGCCGTACCTGGGGAGGCAGCACCGGGGGTCGGCGGGGCGCTCCGTGGCCGGGGCCCCGTCCCCGGGAGGGGACCCTACCTTGTCCTGGGGCTCCCAGCGGAGGCAGCCGGGGCCGCCGGTCTCGGCCTGCAGCTGGCAGGTGAGGGCGAGCACCTGCAGGTCGGCGGCCGAGAGGCTGGGGTAGTCCCCGGTCTTCTTGGAGAAGTCGGTCACTGCGGGGCGGAGGAGGGCCGGGAAGGGAAGGGAGCCGTCAGGCCGGGCCGGGCCGCCGGGCGGGCCGGGCCTCCCCGAGGCGCAGGAGGCCCGCTCCGGGCCGCAGGGGTCCGGTGGGCCGGTCCGGTTACTCACCGAGGCGGAGGATGTCGGGCCGCGGGCGGCGGAGGCGCAGCTCGCAGGGCAGCGCGGCCAGGCGGCGGCGCGTCGGCCTGTCGCGGATCTCGGCCAGCACCTCGGGCACGGTGTACAGGTTCTGCGCGATGTCCTGCGGGCAGCGCCGTCAGACCGGCCCGGTGTCCCCGTCCCCCCCCCCGCCCGGTTCCCCGCTCCGCGCCCCCGGTACCTGCAGCGGGGCGGCGCTGAGGAAGGCGCCGGTATCGGCCACGACGTGCGCCACGCGCGCCATGTCCGCCAGCCCCATGGCCCCCGCCGCCACCCGTACCCCGCCGCGCTGCCCGCTGGGAGCTGTAGTCCGCGCGGGGCACGCCGGGAGCGGCGGCGCCGCGGCCCCGCGTGACCGCTTCCGGGCGGCGCGGTCAGGTGACGGGCTGGTGTCACATGACGGTGGGCGCTGGAGCCGGAAGCGGGAGCGGAGCGGTCGCCGGTAACTCGGGCGGCGGGACGGGACGGGACGGGGGGAGGCCGGGGCCTCCCGGGACGGCCCGCCCTCCCCGGCGCTCCCGTCCGACGGGCAGGGCCTGGCGGGGCGTCCCGGGCGCCGGGAGCTGCTCGGCCGCGGGCTTTGCCCGCCCCGGGGCGGTACCGGCCCGGCCAAATGAGGCCCGGCCCGGGGCGGCGGGGTCTGCGGGGAGGGCTGCCCCGGCCGCCGCCTCCCTTTCGCGGTGCCCCCGAGGCGGCGGGCGCGGCCCGCGGAGCCCGGCCGTGGCGGGGGCGCTCTGTCCACTCTCGCCCTCTCCGGCGGCCGTCGCTGCCCGGCCCGGTTCTGTTGTGCGGGGCGAACCGGCCCCCGGCTCCAGCTACGGGGCAAGACCCGGTGCCGGTGGCGGCGGTGGGTGGTGTTGCCCGGCTCCCGGGACTGCTGCCCCGGCCCCGCCGCCGCTCTGCGGCCCCGAGGGTAAACCCTGCGTTAGCAGGGAGGCGGCAGGGCTGCCCGCTTCCCCGGGAGGCGAGGCCGGGCCGTCGGCAACGGGAACCCCAGGAGGAGCTGGGGAGGGGAGGCCTCGACCTTCGAAAGGGAACCCTGCGCGGCTGTGTGCCGGTGAGGGAGCGCCCCAGGCCCGCACCGGTCGCAGACCGGCTCGGCAAAGGGTGCGAGCAGCCGGTGGAGCGTGCGGGAGCGGAAGAAGGCCGGTCGGAGAGGAAAGCTGTGCCTGGGGAACGGCACGGAACGCAGAGGGGGGTTCTGATAGATGAGAGGTATTTAACGGGGCCAGGGACGTTAAAGTGAGCGATAGCGAAATGATGTAGAATCAGGAAGAGAGAAAGTGGGAAAAAGAGCCAAGATTTAAAGGTAAAAAGGATAAACGCAGCCCAAACGGGACGGGTCTCTGCTGTCACCTTACGTGGAGGGTGCAGTGAGGAAACCGGCGGCCGGTCCGGCCCGGGGCCCTCTTCTGTGGTGGGACGCTCAGGCCAGTCTGCGAGCGCAGGGCAGGGTCACAGCGGCTCTGGTCTGCGCCCCGGCGCTGGGGTACAGCAGGAATGGGGGAGAGCGGCAGGGCTGCGAGGGGACACGTGTGCGGAGCGAGGGCTGGGAAGTGGGAATGCCTCTGTGACGGGTAACACTCGGCGATTAACGAACCCCAAATTGCCTTCTCTGGCGGAGCTGGCAGAGGGCGGTGGGGCTGGTGAGGCTGGCGTCGCCGTGGGGGACGGCTGGAGAAGAGCAAAAGCAGCACCAGTGACTGAGAGGGAGGACTGGGGATCCAGAGTCCCCGCTGCGGGGACTAATGTCGGTGTAAGAAGGGCCCCGAAGGACGTGGTCGGTGGTCGGTGTAGCCCAGGAGCCCATCACAGGCTGGCGCAGGAGGTGCTGCTTAGCAGGGGCGCGTGTGCCTGGCTGTTTTCTGTGGGCCTGCTTAATGGCGCTAATGAAATAAGTGGTGATGCGGAGCTGGGGAGTCATAACAAACACGAGGAATAACAATATCCTAAGGGAAGGCCGGGGTGATCTGTGGGCCAGGATAATTGGGGTAGGAGTAACTGTAGTAATAGCAAGTGCAATTAGTCCCGTGAAAGACCTCCCTCCGTAAGTCAGCTCTCCCCCACTCGTGAGGGGGAGGAGATCGGCATGTGTTAGCGAGCCTCCAGCCACCATCTGATAGAGCCGAGACAGCGGCGAGCCTGGTACCAAACGAGGTTTTCCAGGCAGAGGTGGGGATTGTACGAGGCACCGGCCGGGTCTCGGCTGAGCACGGGGGTGCCGGGCGGGTTTGCCGTGCTGGGGGGGGTGTGTGTGTGTGTGTGTGAGGTTGCATGGGGCTGGCACGGAGAAGGGGCTGGAGAGCGGAGACCCTGGTTCACGAGAGGGGATTTAAAAAGGAACCTGGCTTTGAGATGGAGCTTGGTAAGGTCTAACGAGGGTGTGGGGAGAGGGCAGGGAAGAGAGAGTCTCCTGCACAAGGAGGGAGGTGGCAGAGGCTGGAACTGCTGGAGGTGCCCGTCTCCCCTTTTCATACTTCCCTCCCCCTGATCAGGGGAGGGAGAGGTTGGCAGGCACTCCGGTCCAGGGCCGGGCAGGAGGGGTGCTCTTGGCTTTGGTGGCTTGGGAGGGGGATCAGGTTTGACCGCGTCTGAGCCCTCGCTGCTGCCCCGGGAGCCAGGACTGAGGGCTCCTCTTTGCTCCTGCCCAGGGGTGGGCAGCAAATGCCTCCGGCTGCCCTGCTGTGTCGGGGGCTTGTGCAGGCAGGGAACTTCTGGTCCGTGACCTTGACACCCGCTGCGGGCACCCGCACTCGGCTTATCCTCTCCCGCTCCTCTGCCTGGGAAGTGCGGAGAGGAGGACTGCTGCCCGCAGGCTCAGGAGGACGGTGCGAGTCTAGAGCTGACTCCGTGGTCCCAGACCGAGCACCTCATGCTTCTGCATGATACGTGACCTCATCCTCCTACTTCGTGGCCAGTTGTTTCAGCAGAGGCGCCCAGCCACGTGTTCTGTGAGCGTCCCCGGGCATTACAGCTTGTGTCCTTCCTGCCTGCTCCCTGTCCCTGGTGCGTGACTCCGGGGGAAAGCTGCAGCAGAAGAGGCAGGGGGAAGCGCTGTGCCTGCGGTGACAGTGACGTGGCGCCGGAGAGCGAGGAAGTGGTGAGCGCTCGGGGAGGTGGAGGTCTGGGCTTGTAGCCTGCTCTGCAGCGTGATCCTTCTCTGTGTTCAGAGCAGCTGTGCTCGTCCCCTCCACAGTGTGTCAGAGTAGATGGGGCCGATTTTTCTGTGGGGTTTTGCTGCCAGGAAGAGACCTGGGCTGCCTGTGATGGGTGCGGCTGCTTCCCCATACCGTGACCGGACCTTCCTCTATTCTGCCCGTGTCACTGCCTCGTCCTTTCCGAGGGATCCCTTGTGCGGTGGCCGTGCAGGCTGCTCGTGAGCTGGTATTGCTGCTCAGCAGCACAGAGCAGGGCGTGAGACAGCGTATCTGCTGAAGGCTTTGGAGACTGCTCTGTCCTCATGCCGGCTGTGATCGGCTAGCGACCTTTGGGTCAGGGTGAGCTGCAGCCGCCCAAATGGAGTGTCCAGAGGGCTGAGTGCTGCCCAGCTTGGCTCGGATCTCTTCAGGCCATGGCAGCGCCGTCGAAGGGGAGTTTCTCTCCCTAGGGCACAGCGTTGCCGTTGCCTGCGGTGCAGGGCTGGTTTATCAGGAGTGAGAGGGAACGTGTGTTTACCGGGCGCGTGCCTGTCCATTGCCGAGTCTCCCTGCCATGTGGGTCACTTGCAGTAACGGCCGGGCTGCGTTCGGGCCCAGAGGGGCTGACCTGGGACCCCAGTGCAGCCCCGGCTTCCTCCGCATGGTGGGAGCGGTGCTGAGGTGTCTCCTCTCTCTCTGCTTCCAGCCAGGGGTGATGCCATGGCCGCTGCGAGCTCCAGCAGGGCCAGGGCCGGGCCGCCCTGCGAGAAGTCCCAGCTCTCTGTGAAAGGTGGGTCCTGCTGCCTCGCTGGAGCTGGGGCCGGGAGTCCTCGCGTGTGGATTTCGCGTGTGTCTGGTCCAGGCGTGTGCTCTGCCTGCACCCGGGCTGGGAGACCTTCTTGGGGGAAGCAGGGGCTGGGGATGGCCGGCACTGCCCTGCGTCCCATGGGTGCCCAGGGAAGCGGAGCGGCCGTCGCTGGGCTCCGCCGCCGCCTCCTCTCCCCGGCTGCCATCGGGACGTGGCTCCGTGGCCCTGCCAGGGCTGCGTTGGTGCACCCGTGGCCACGAGATGGCTCCCGATGCCTGGAGCTGCGTCCCCTGGAGCTGCGTCCCCGGGGCAGCCCCTGAGCAGGCACCGCTAGCCTGGAGGGTGGCCGAGCCGAGCCTGGTGGGTGCCTCTTCCCAGCAGCTCCCGCAGAGCCCCCTTGCCCCCATGCCCTGGGGTAGGGCAGTGTCTGTGGGGACTGTGACACTCCTGCAGCCTTCAGGGTGCGGGGGCCAAGGTGTGGGTGAAGCTGGGGACAGGCAGCGATCACGGGCTGGTGACGGGAGCGCCTGGATCTGGCCATTGCTGCCATCAGGAGAATCGCTTCCTGCTCCCCCTCTCCCAAAAGCAGTTTGACTCTGCAGTGAGTCATGGCACCCCGAGCCGGCAGGGACAGGGCGCGTGTGTGTGTGGGGCAGGGGACAGGGTCTCCCCCTCAGCTGCCTGACCCTCTGCCTGTCCCCCTGCCCAGTTGTGTCCGTGAAGCCCAAGGCGCACAGCCGCCCGTCACGGATGAACTGCTACGTGGAGGTGGCGGGCGACGGGCTGCCCAGCGAGACCAAGAAGACGGGGAAGCAGATCGGGAGCTCTGAGCTGCTGTGGAACGAGATCCTCATCCTGTAAGTCTCTGTGACCCCCCACCCTGGCATGGGGCTGGCGCCAGGGCTGGCCCCGTGCTCCTTGGTGCAGCCCACAGTGCCGTCGGCTGGGGCCGCTTGATTGTCGGAGGTCTTTGCCCCGGAGACAAGGATGCTGCCAGGGACAGCCAGGCCGGGAGGGCGGCGGGAGGAGGGTCTCCCATTGCTCCGTGGCCTTGCCTGCTTCCCTCTGCTCCCTGGTTTTGGCAGGCTTGGCGCTGCCCGCTCCCTGAGCGTGGAGCAGGGATGAGGCCACGGTGACGGCCCCCTTCTCTGGTCTCTGCAGGAATGTCACGGCTCAGAGCCACTTGGACCTGAAGGTGTGGAGCTGCCATACCCTGAGGAACGAGCTGCTGGGCACTGCTTCCGTCAGCCTCGGCAACCTGCTGAAGAGCGGCGGGAAACGTATGTACGAGCCGGACCCCAGCGGGGTCCCTCGGCCTCCGCCATGGCTGGGGGCCGTGCAGGGTCCTGCCGCCTCGCCTGCCCGTAGGTGCATGGCGGGGAGGAGAGGTGGTGGCCACGGTGGCTCCCGTGCAGTCCCCCACCCTGGGAGGGAACAAGGTGCCATTGTGCGCCCTGGGCTGGGGCGTGATGGAAGCCATACCTCCGTTAGCTGGGGTGCCACAGCCTGCACGGAAATACAAACCCCTCAGCTATTTGCTGCCATTTGTGGTCGCCAGAGTGTGGCTCGTGAGAGCAGCTACCGCATAAAGGCGGCCATTCAGGGCTTGGGCCACGCAAGCGGCTGCACGGGGCTGGAAGAGGCTCGCTCTGTCTTTTCCAAGCAAAGCTCCGCCGCTTACGAGAGACAGACCTGGTATTGAGGAGGAGAGGGGCCTCCCGTGCCCTGGGGGGGATACGGGGCTGGTTGAGACTCTTCCCCCGTGCCAGGGGCTGGGGTGAGCTCCTTCCCCTGGCACTGCCAGCTGCAGGCTACGAAACCGCGACGGTGTCCCTGCTGTGCTCCCCGCGGCAGGCAGGCTGCTGTGCCCGTGGGTGACACCTTGTCTGCCGGGGCAGCGAGGGCCACGCGAGGAGCTGTTCTGCCGGTGCCGTCATCTCGCAAAGCCCGTGAGGACCTGAACGTCCGCCCCGGGTAGTTGCAGGGCTGGGCTGCCTGTTGCTTGGGCTGTTGCTGTCAGACGGCCTGCAGTGGGGGGGGGTCTCTGCCCCAGGGCACCCTCCCCTGCAGCTTTTTCTTCCCGAGGTGTGCAAATGCCGTGCCGGGCTCCCGGAGCCACTGCTGCTCCCGCCCTACCTGCCCGCTCCTCTGCAGGGGCACAATCGGCTCTTTCATTAGCAAGCGTCCCAGGGGGCTGTGTGGAAAATGAATGGAAAAGGCAACTGGCTGTTCTAGCTTGTCCGTTAACATCCACCAGAAAAAACGTGTCAGATTTTTCCTTGACACCGTGGACTGGGAGGGAGGACTCTTAAAGCTGCAGAGCCTGCCCTGCCCTGCCGGGAAAGCGCTGCCGTGGGCTGGGGGCAGCCGGCACTGCCTGGGTGAGCCACGTGCTCTTGTCTGCCCGTCTTGTCTAGCCTGGCATCTGCTCCTTTTCTCTTCAGACTCGCTGCTTGGCATTTGCTGCAGCTCTGAGTGGGCCAGAGACTGCTGCTGGTCCCTCAGAGGTCCCATGGGAGCCTACGTCCCTGGGCACCTGGGAGACCCCTTCCTCGAGAGGGCTCCTCACCTGCGGAGAGGAGGGGAGCCCGTTCCCTCTGCCTGCCAGCCTGGGGAAGTGGCCAGGTCATGCAAAAGCATGCAAAGGGCATTTGGGATTTCAAGCTGTCCCGAGTCGGACACGTAATGTTCTAACGCAGCCCGTGACCCTCTGCCTGGGGGAAGACAGCGAAATGTGTGTGCCCTCTGCCACTGGTGGGGGCCCGGCTGCCCTCTCCCCCTCCTGGGAAGCGCACAGCAGGAGCGTGCCTTCCCCAAGGCTGCTCCTGCCTGGCAGCAGACCCGCTTTCTGGCTTGGTTGGGTTTGTTATGGTTTTGGTGAGGTTTTCTGTAAGTTACTGATACGTGAGTGTAGCTGCGGCCTTTGGTTTGTGTTCCTGTAGTTGTTCCACTTGGTGCAGAAGAATTGTTCTGATTGCTTTTGGGCAGGTGGGTGTTTTTGGGCAAGGGTGGTGTTCTCGCCCCCAGTGACATCCGTGGCGGCGTGTGCTGGGCTCCCACCTGCCAGGAAGATGCTGGAGCTGCCCCCGTTCTTCCTGTTGGCCCTCCTGCCGAGCACGCCTCGCTTCAGGTGGAAGAGTCTCGGCTCTGAGGCCTGGAGCCTGGAAAAAGAGCTCAGTGATGAGCCTGGTCAGGCCTGAGCTCCCAGGAAGATGGGAAGAGCCTGCTGGAGCTAACAGCCCGAGCTGTCGGACAGGAGCTCCTGCTCCAGGCAGGTCCAGCCTTGCTTTCAGGCTCGCAGCGCTTCCCACTGCCTTGGCAGGCGCCTCCGGGGCCTCTCCTCTGGCAGGCAGCGCCCTCCCGCTTTCGGAGGGGATTGGCCAGGGAGATGGAGAGGTGGGTAAGAATAGGCTCAATCACAGAAAATGAGCTGGAGCCTTCCACAGAGCCGAGCTGCTCCCAGGGCTCCAGTAAAACGGCTAATTTGCAATGGCACAGCCCCCTGCCCCGGCCCCCAAGCTGCTGCCTGCTGCAGAGGCACCTCTTTGTTCCCAGGCTCCGGGAGCTCCTCGCCCACTCCTCCCGCGAGGCCCGAGGAACGTCCCCGGCTGGCCTCGCGCCACGGTCTGCGTGGAAGCCGATACTGGGCCTTGCTGGTTTTTGCTGGTCCCCTTGTGTGCTGAGCAATGGATGTCTGTGCAGGCGCTGGAGTGAGCCAGGCTGCAGCTCGCAACTGAAAGCGCTCGCTTTTATTGCTCGCTGCTCGGGTTGCGAGTTACATCAACAGGCTCCTGTTTCTTGAGTGGCACCACATGCCAGGGTTTTACAGATCCTGCAGAGCCTTTTCTTTCCCTGCTGCTGCGCCCCAGGCAGAGCTGCTGGAGCTGTGGCCGCGCGGGACCCTCCGGGAAGCCAGCAGCAAACCCCCAAACCTCTGGAAAGTTGCAGCTGCCCCCCCCGTTGTGGATGTGGTGTCAAAGGAGCTCTGCTGCGTGGCCCGGCAGCAAAGGCTCTTAGTGAGGAGCCGTGAAGGCGAATGCACGGACTGGCTGAGGTGACTGTTCAGTGAGCTGGCTCTGTAGCAGCTGGGCAACAGTCCTGTAAAACTGGTTGTCCAAGCCACTAAGTCACCGCGAGGGTCGGACTGTGCCTACCCTGCGTCACCTTTCGGGTGTCACATCCTGAGCGTCCTGCAGAGCTGATGGGACTGTGACCACCAGCACTGTCCCCGTGCCCTGGCCACCTCCAGGCTCTCTGTGGATGGGAGGCTGCTCTCTGCGCCCAAGCCAGCGAGTAGGCAGGGTTCACTGGCTCCGGTCCTGCTGTGCCCTGGCTGGGCTATTTTGCAGATGGCCAGTTGCCCCTGGTCAGAGGTAGCGGGCTTTTTGGCTTTCTCCTACCATCTTGTCTTCCCTCCCAGGGCTGTGATGGTTCAGAGGAAAGAAGTAGAAGTCTGAGGTCCTCCTGGCATATAAACGGAGTGGGAATCAGTTGTCTCTAAGCCGCTGGTGGCTGAGACTGGCTCAGCAGCAGGGGCAAAGCTTCCCGCTGCCCGGGGAGACTTTCACATTTTGCCTGGGACAGTAAAGATCATCCCTTCCCCTAAACCCTGGGTTCCTCCTTGGTTTAGGGATGGCTGTGGAAGGTCTGACTTTCCCCCTGCTTCCTCCCGGAGGGACTGTAGCCACAGCACGGAGTCATTCCTTCGGCTGCAGGTAGGCACAAAGGTTAAGCTAGTCTTAACTTGCCGAGCACCAGGGAGGTGGGTGCCAGGAGCGGTGCTGCCTGCCTGACAGCCCCGAGCCTGGGGTAGCTCAGGGGCCCCGAGACCCAGGGGAAGCTGGCACGGCTCAGTGCTCCTGCTGGGGCTGAGAGTGGCCCCGCTGACATTATTTGCTGCCCTGCCTTTTCTGTCTGGTGCCAGGGTGCTTTCAGGGCAGGGTTCTGGCTCTGGGATTTGATTCTTCTGTGGATTGATGGGGGGCAAGTCGGTTGCTGGCTGGAGCGGGTGCTTTTCAGGGTAGCCCAGAGGATCTGCTTCTCTTCTGTTTGCACAAGCGGCAGTCCCGGCTGCTCTTGAGGGGCGATGGTGGATGCAGCTTTGATTGTGTGGAGCCGTTTGAGTGGAAACTGGCCTTTGCATCCAGTGGAACTGTGCGAAGAAGGTTTGGGGGAGCTGAGAGGGTGGGAAGCACCGTCCGGCTGTCTGTCTGGAAATCTTCCTGGGTGTGTGCGCGCGAAGATGGAGCCGCTCCACCCAGGGAGGAGGCAGAGGGGCTGCCCCCTCCAGCACTCTGGTGTTTGTGCCCACAGGCGTCAGATGCGTGTGGTTCCTGGAGGTCCCGGAGGGCTCGGGCTTGGGCTCAGCCCGGGGCCGTTATCGCGCTGGCTGCTACCAGCCTCGTTTCGTGGAACCGTAAATCCGCTTAATGGGCTGGGTGGGAATTCCAGCTCACCTCCGCTAAATGGGAGCTCTGATGCTGCGTGCGGGGCACTGGAAGTAGCTGAACTGAGACCTTATTCAGGACCAAATCACCCCCCGACCCCCTCCCAAAATAATAATAATCCCTCTGACATTCTGGCTGCCGGAGGGACACAGGCAGCCTTTGTGCTCAGCCGTTCAGGGGACCCTCTGTTGGTGCAACAGCAATGTCCCTTTGTGCGTCCCGTGTGCTGGACTGGGACAGTGAATGGAAGGTTCTGCTAGTGTTTATTTTCTTTAAAAAAGCTGAAGGGGGTGGAGAGGGGGAGAAGGAAGCCGGCTGGGAGGTTCATGTTCACATCCTCCGCTTGGAGACACCTTGTCTTTGCTCCTGCGCTGCCGCCCCCTCGGCTGGGCGCCTGCACAATGAGGGCTTGTGCAGCTCCGGCGGGGAGAGCGGCGCGCTCGGCTGCCGGGCGCTTGCAGAGGGGGATGGAGGGGACCCCCGGAGCGTGCGGGCATGACTTCCGCACGGCTCGGAGAAAATGCAAATTCCTATGGCTTGGAGCAGCCGGGGAGAAACAGGGTCTGGATTTGTTCTGGTGTTTGGCTGCGCTCAGTAGCATCTTCTATCTCAGGCTCTTAAAACGGTCTGTGAGATCGGTTCCCCTTGGAAGCAAACTGAGAGCAACTCCTTTAGGCGGATGGGTAAGACCAGGCTTAGCAGAATCCCTTGTCTGACGATGGGCGGGTAACGAGGGACAGAGTTGGGCTCCAACCTCCATGCTGTGCCTCCGTGAGCATGTGCTCCTGCCGTGCCCGGACCCTGGGCACTGAGGGGACACTTGCCTCCTGGGCACTAAAAACCTGAGACTCTGACGAGATCCACGAGCACAGCCTGTCCCGCAGCCCTGTCTTCACTGCAGACCCCATGGCGCTGGGCTTTGGGGTGCCTGTTGAGCACCCTTTGGGGCAGAGACCGCTCGGAGGAGGGGGTGGTGAATCCCAGCCGTGGGCCCGGGCATGGGGTGCAAGTGCTGTGACCAGCTGGACCCCTTCTCCGTCCCCTTTGTGTCTCTTCCCAGTTGTGCGAGGCCAGCAGGCGCCCTGCAGGGAGGAGCAGCTCTGGCCAGGGAAGGAAGGCAGGAGCCTCTCTCCGGACCGGCACGAGAGGTGCACGGCTTCTTCTGGTCCTGGCAATGGCCAGGCCAATGCACGGCGGCACCGTGGTCTCTGCGCCTTCACCGCTGGTGCTGTGCAAGGGCTGGGCTGGCAGCTGGGAGCTGTAGGTGCTGTTTGGGTGGCAGTTGCACACCCTGGGGCCCCGCCAGCATGTCTCACCCCGGAGCTAGAGATGGGACGAGGGGTCCGTGGGGAGCGTGTTCCCGTCCTCCTCCTGCTCCCGCTGGCAGGTACCACGCCCCGTCCCCGCGGCGGACCGGGACAAAGCAGGTTGCTAAAAAATGGTGCCGTTGTGTCATGAGCAATCTGTGTATAATAAAAATATTATTTGAGCAAATGAGTCAGGAAGCGTCTGGGCCGGTGTCCCAGGCTGGCGCAGCCAAATTTTTCTGGCCTTCTGTGGCGGAGCTGGGTGTTTCGGTCCTGCTGGCTCCGGCAGGCATTGCCGCGATGGTGCGAGAGCCCTGCCTGCCCGTGGGCACGGAGGGTCGCGTTGTTCTCCCATCGCCTGTGGGAGCGCAGCCCTGCAGTAGGTGATTTAGCATGCGTGGCTGGAGGGGGCTGTGGGAGGCGTGCGGGCAGCCTCTTCACCCTGTGCCTTGCTCTAGCCGTGCTGGGTGCTGGTGGCTTCCCAGCGGCACCAGGGACACTGCTGGCTGCTGCGTGTGTGCAGTAGGGAGCTGTCAGGAGGCCTCGGAGGAGCTGGAAGGGTGGTGGGTGTCTGTCCTGGGGCGCAGGGAGGCAGAGAGCCATGGCTGCCAACGTGTGTCGGTGAAACAGGGCAGGCGCCGGTTTTCGAAGCAGCTGCTGGGTGCCCCGGCATGTGGCACCATGCGGCTCATCGGCTCCCCTTCCCTGCCGCTGCAACCCCTCGCTCCGTGCCCGAGGGGAGAACGGTGAGCGGTGTTCCCGGGGCCGTTACCCCCGGGCGAAGCCGTGGTGCCCGGCTGTCCGTGGAGCTGTGGGTGGCAAAGTCTCGCTAAGCTGCTGGAGCCAAACTGGCTCACGAGGGAGGGGAGTGGAGCTGGCGGCCGTCTCCAGGAGCCTCCCAGCCCATGCCACCCGCTCCAGAAGCTTCTGCAAAGGCGGTCTGATGCTGCGGCGGAGCATTTCTCTTTGGGGGCAACCCTTTGTGCCAGTTGCATTCAGTGGAACTGATATGCGGGGATGTGGATGGAGGGACGTGCCCGGGGTTTTCCTTTGCTGCTTACCTGGGTTTTCTAGGTAGCATGAGGATGCCCCTGATTCTGAAAGATGCTGCTTGCTCCTCTGCAGCAGGCTGGGGCTTCAGGCACCGTTGGGCCTGTTGACATCAGCCTGCTTCGTGTCCCAGGCACCTGCCGGTGGTCACCCTCATGCAGGACCCTTCTTGCCCCGTGTGTTGTGTCAAACCAGCCAAATCCCTTGGCTTTCCTGCCGCAATCTCCCCTACAGCCCCAGCTTCTGGAGCTGTGAGCGATGGTGGTCTCAGCTGGGTTGTGGAGCTGCCCCAGGGCCCCTGGCTACCCCTGTGGAGGGACCCTGCTTTGCAAGCAATGGCTGGTGAAGGAGGGTCTTCCTTTTGGGGGCGTGGGGAGGCCTGGAGGGGAGCGGGAGGCTGATGTCCCGTCCCGTGCGGGAGCTGGGGTGGTGGAGCCATCCTCCATCATGGCTGGCATCCTGAGTGGTGACTGCTTGGTCTCTTTCTCCATGTCCCCTCGTCTCCCACAGTGGAGAACAGGCAGCTGACCCTGGACCTGCAGACGGAGAACAAAGGCAGCGTTGTCTCTGGCGGAGAGCTGACGATTTTCCTGGACGGGCCTGCTGTTGATCTGGGAAGCCTGCCTAATGGCAGTGCCGTGACAGAGGGTGAGTGCTGCCCATCTCCGCATGCATGCGGCGGCTCTGAGCACGAGGCGGTGAGCAGCAGTGGGGAGAGGAGTGGGGCTGAGAGCACGGCCCCCGGGACCTCTGAGCAAGCGTCCGAGTGCCAGCAGCCGCCTCCTCTCCCAGGTAAGGCTCCGGCCCCTGCCCGCCCCGACCCCGGGCTTGTGCACGGGCTCCCGCAGGAGCGAGCGTGTGGTGGGACAGGAGTGGAGCGTCGACAGGCTCACGCCCTGGCTCCCCGCCGGCGTGAGAGGAGCGGCCCTTCTCCAGGCCCTTCACCAGCCGCCCGCGCGGCTCAGCCCCTTCCCTCGCTGTCCTCTGTGGGCTGGGGAAATGGCTTCTGTATTTAATGAACCGCTCAGAAAAGGGCTCCCTGTGGCAGGGGGTGTGAGGAGACACGGAGTGATGTCTGACCCATCAGAGCTGCCAGGGGAGCGAGCAGAGCTTGTGCTGGACAGGCGCTGGTGTATTGCTTTCCCTCGGCTCCTTCTCTTCCTCGCTGGGAGACGAAGCCTGTGAAATCTGGGAGTCTTAAGTGTAGCTGCTCTCCTAGTGCTGCCAGTTCTGCAAAGTCCTGCGTTTACCTTCCCTAGTGCTGTGCTTGGAGCTGCGGGGTGCTGCGGGGACGGGCTGTGCCATTGCGCAGCAGTGGGAGAGGAGAGCACCTCCGCGTAAAGGCAGGGGGTCCTCGTGTGCTGGTGGCTCTGTCCTGTAATGTACGGGGCTGTTGTGCTTTTGGGTCTCCTTTCTGGAAGGAGGGTACCACTAGTAGGTGCCTCAGTCATTTTCTTCACCCACTTTTTCTTCACCCATTCAGGGTCCCAGCTGCCTGGACGGGACCCCGGCAGCATGGCTACAGCCACGGAGGGCAGACACCAGCCTCCCAGTACAAACTGCTTTGGAAGCAGACCGAGGTAAGGGTCCCGTGCTGGCAGCACCTGTCAGTCCCTTACTGGGTGGTTGCTGCGGCCGTGAGGCAGCTGAGAAGTGTCTGGATCATCCTTGTGCAGTGGACCCCACTCCAGATCTCCCAGTGAGCCAGCCCCCAGCAAAGCAACCCATAGGAGGTGTGGAGCAGGGGTGGGCTGGCCGACCTCCTGGAGGACAGCCGAGCTGGGAGGTGGCCGTACAGCCAGGCTGCGGCTGACCTGAGCCTCTCTTAAAGTATTTGTTTCTCAAGGAGTATCAGGTCTGTGATGGCCCAGACAGTTTCCACCAGTTGCTCTACTGGCAGCCGAAGGAATGGTCTGTCAGGGAGATGCGTTGCAGGCTGTGACCAGGCAAACCAGCAAAAGGCTGGTCTGCAGGGGTCCCTTCAAATGGGGATTACGGGGACTCCAGCTCTTGCCTCGAGCACAGCCCTGGCCAGGCACTGGGCCAGGCTGGGAAGCACAATGGCCCTCTGGGCGATGGTCACAGGGGGACGTCCGAAGGTCCAGGGAGAGCAGGAGAAGCAGAGCGAGCAGAGCTGCAGGGAAATAACAGCTGCTTCCAAAGGAAATGAGATGCTTGGGCACCAGGCCATCCTGTGCCTGGCACGGTGCCCTTCCTTGCCTTCTCGCTGGGCTGGAGTGGCTCAGCGCTGCTCCTTTTGGAGCTGTGGTTATGGAGAGACGTGTCACACTGTCAACATGGAGTTGAATTTAACACCTATTTATATTTCCAGAGCATGGCAGTGGCCCAGCAGCCTATACAGATGTTCTGGTTAGAAGTGTGCCTGTAGAGAGGGCGCCTGCAGCCTGCCTGATAAGAGGTTCTCATGCCCCCAGGCTTAGGAGCACTCTTAGCAACAAGCCCCACACCTCAAGCTTTTCTGCTCCTTCTTCATCTGCTGGGCACATACAAGAGATGAGCGAAGGGGAGAAATGTTTTTGGCTCTAAAAAATGACCCTCTCCTTCCATATCGTGTGTTCGTCTCCCACCCGAGGAGGGAGTGGGGCGGGAAATTGGGAGCGGGTTGCTGAACACAGTTTGTGCCCTTTTGTTGTGGCTGCTCCTCTGGATTTCTGCTGTCCAGGTGTTAAAGCCTTCTAAGGGGTGAGAGAGTGCTCGGTGTCCTGACGGGAGCTGGACTTTGCAGCCACTTAGCAGCTATCAGTAGGTGCTAGAAAGCCTGCAAAGAAAGTTCTAGTTTGGGAGGCTCAGCCTGGTGACTGCTTACTTCTGATTCCTGACTGCTTTCCCATTGCCTGAAAGTAGTTTCTGTTTTTGGTGTTGTCTCGACCTGCAAGCGTGCGAGAGAAGTGTGGTGAGGTCTGGCCAGTACTTCTACAGGAGACCTTCACAGACCTTCCAGGTGTGCTTGCAGTCGTTAAAAATCCCACGGCTGCTCTGGTATGGGATATGTCCTAGCTAGTTTTCAATTCATCCTACATTCACCTCAATTTAGGGTTGTTCTGGACGTAACTCCGCAGTTTGATGTAGTGCTGCTACACGGGGCAGCACATTGCTGTATGTACCCACTATGGAGGCAGCTGCCTTCTCCAGAGTGGAGCACGGGTCCTTTGCACATGGGAATGCTGTTTGATGTTTGGTCTGTTTATACGCAGAGCCGTGTTTATTTTCATGGGCTTGGTGATGGATGCTGGCAAACTTGCTCAGAGGCAGGACGGAAAGAAAAGGGTCATTCTTTGCTCCTCAGCTATTTCTACACTGTCCCCTCAAGGGAAACTGCTTGGTCAGGGCTTCTCTTTCTTCTCCTGAACAAATGTCATCTTGGGATTTGCTGCTAATCTTGGTGACGGGGTGTGAAATTCCACAGCCCTCTGTGCGGAGAGAAAACAGAGCCCAGAGGTCCCTGGCTGGGAGCTGGTGCCGTGGGTGCCCAGAGAGTTGCCACAATCCCCATTTGTCTTGTGGTGGCCAAAGGGGCCTCTTCTGACAGCAGGGAATAAAGCAGCCTGGTTTGCTGCTCACCCTACGGAGAGGCTCCGGCTGGTGAGCCACGTCGGGTATTGCGATCTAGGCACGGCCGTGAGAAACTGCTGTCACCTGTCACGAGCTCATGCGAACTCAAGTGGTTTCTTCAGTGCAGCGTGCTTTGCTTTCTCTGCTTGTGTGACATCCAAAAGTCACCGCTCAGCTAGCGACGGGCATGAGCATCCCTGAGGGCAGGCGGGAGACACTCCTCCGGGTCACTCAGTCGAAGTATTTCCCTTCGTGAGACCCCTTGCTCTGCAAAGCCCCACGTGTGGCTGCGGGATGTCCCCAGGCACGTGGTTTCTGGTGTGACGCAGCAGCAGCGAAAGGCCGGGGGAGCTGCGATCACCAGCTGCAGCCTTGGCACGGGCAGGGGAGAGGCAGGCGGTGCTGCACGGCGAGTGTGCTGCCTGCTACCGCAGAGGGGCCGGGGGGCTGCTCAGGGCCTTGGAGAACAAGCTGTGAGATGGGTCTCGGGTCAGCTGGAAGGGGGTGGGTAACAGGAATAAACTGGGTTCAGGGTTTCGGAGTCAGGCGCCTATTCGGCTGCACGTCCCGCTGCCGTGGGGCGAGGGGGTGTTCCTCCCGCCCCAGCTCCAGGGTGGTGGTACACGGGTGCCATCTCTGCTCCCAGCACTGCAGACGTGAGGCCTGGGTGCTGGGGGAACGTGGCTGCCTCCTCCTCCCTTCGCAGGGGCAGGGGGAATTTCTCAGCTCCGTGTTTCGGGAGCTGAGCCCCCGTGGCACTGGGGCTCTCCCGCTTGTGTTTCCCGGTGGTCGTGCCCTGACCCCTCCCGGCTGCGTGCTCTGCCCTCCCTCCTCTTTGGCCGCAGTTTGTGATCTTGGTGTGCCGAGTGAGACCGAGACTGGTGCTGCCACCTCTGCTGGCATCTCATGCCAGGACCTTCTGGCCACCACAGCGGGAGGAGGCGGCCGTTCCTGGGTTTCGTGCCTGGGGCCCACGTCAGCCACTGTGGCGTGGGGGCTCTGCCTTGGCAGAAGCAGGGGGCGAGCTGAAAGGCTGATGTCACCCTGGCTGACGCCACTTTCCTCTTTGGCATCATCTGCTCCCTCTGCCTCCGGCCCAGGAGGGGCGATGGGGCAGAGCACGCGATGGGGCAGCCACCCGTCGACAGGGGACAGCAGGGGTCTTGCCAGCCCCCTGGGAGATGGGCTGCTCCATCCCACCGGCGTGGCCGCGAGAGGCTGTTCCCATCCGCGCTCTGCCTTGTTTTCTCCCCGCTCCTATTTTAAGAGCGCCTTCCCAGCCCCGCCGCTCTCACGTGGCCTCGCTGGGTTTGTTTCCACGCGTCTATTAAAAGACAATGCCCAGATGGGAGCACTCGTAGGAGGGCTGGGCTGGGCGGCGGGCCGGCTAATTCAGGCCTGGTAACCCTGTGTGGCCGGCTGGCAGCCTGGAAACATCCTGTTTTGGTTTCTAAAAACCCTCTGGGCAGCTCTGAGCTCATCTGTGCTGAGAAGGGCAGGGACCAGATCCGTCCCGTGCCTCGGGGGGCTGCTCCCGGCAGGACCGGCTCCTGCCGCTGGTGCCACCTGCCTGCTCCCCTCCGGCCAGGGCTCCGGGGGCCGTGTGTGGGGAGGTGGGTCCCGGCCAACTTTTTGGAGGTGTGTGGTGCCGGTGTGCCCCGCTGAGCCCCATAGATGGGCAGCGAGGGGCAAGCTTCACCTCCTGACCGGGGGAAGAGGAGCCTGTTCTGCAGCTGCTCCGAGTCCCCAGGTGCTGGTGGCCAAAGCGAACGCCCAGCACGCAGCAGTGTCCTGGCCACAGCCGGGGTTTCTGGGGCGAGTTCACTGTCTGAGGAGCCCCTGTGCGGGGCTGCCCTTCTGGGAAGGTCCGTGGCTGGTCGAAGCGGCCTCGGCAGCTCCTGCTCGCGGGTTGCTCTGCCCGTGGCTCTTATCTGATCTATTTTCAACAACCATCTCCTGCTTTCCCATGTCTCCTCCCGATCCCAGCCCTTCGTCTGCCCACTGTCGTGAGCCGCTCCCCAAGGAGAGCGGCTTCGGAGCGAGTGGGAGGAACCAAGGGCTTGCTGGAGCTGGTGAGGATGGCATGACTGATGCTGCGCCCTGTCGCTGCCAAGCTGCCGTCCCCTCCCAGCTCCAGCCCTGAGACGTGGGGACAGTTTGCGGGTTTTGCCCTTTTAAGGGGAGAACTTGGCTGGGGCAAACTGACTTCCTAATCCCTGCGGTCCTCACCCTCTGTGGTCGCTGCCCCGGGCTGCAGTCCTGGATGGAGGTGGCCAGGCTCTGCCTCTGCTCCCCTGGCCCCCGGATGCGGGAAGGCAGCATTCCCCCTCCCGCCCTGCCCCGTCCCCCTCCCCGCTTGCAGTAATGACCATGTTTCTTAATCAACGTGAAAACCTAGCCTTTTCTTGAATGCCTTTGGGCTGCCTCAGGGGCCCAGGGTGGTTGGAGGGGGAGAGTTCGCTTTGGAGGGTGCTGCAGGCACTCTGCCCGTGGAGGTCGAGCTGCCCTGGCCACGGGGATGCGGTGGCAAGGGAGCTCCAGTGGGGCACAAAGAGAAGACCCCCCTGAGAGACGGAGCAGCCACATCTGAGCCGGTTGCAACCTGTGCTGTGATTTAAGCTCCCATCTTTCCTGGCTGCTCGTTCCCTCTTTTGCCAGAGGCCGCGGCTGTCACGGCAGCAGCGAACACTTGCACCTTCCTCACCTGCTTTTGTGCAAGGCTTGTAGCCGGGTGGGAGGCAAGGTGAGGGTTCCCACCGCAGTGCAGGAGCTGGCGCTGGTGCGGGATCTCTCCTGGGAGCTTTATTGCAGGGGTGGAAGGAGCAAACTGCTGGCAGCCATGATGGTTTGGTGCCGCAAGCAGGTTTCTGGCCGTGAGTGCCTGGGGCCGTTCCTCGGCACGTGGGGCAGCCGGGGTGAGCACCCGCAAACAAAAGCAAGGTCATTGTCACCCAGGTTACTCCTCCATGGGACTCTGCCACTGGCAGGTGGGTGCCAGGATCCGTGGTAAGCAGCACAAAGTTCAGGGCACTGCCGGAGGAGCAGAGGCACGTGGCTGTATCCCGGCCGTTCTCGGGGGAGACCAGTGGCTGTGCTGGGGGAGAAGCAGCACAAGGCTGAAGCAAAAAGGCAGGAGCAGGGTTTTCTTTGTACGGCCAGTGGTGTGTCTCACCTCCCATGTTTCTTTCCCTTGCAGGACACACCGACATGCGGCTGGAGTGGCCAGGCAAAACACAGGGAGCGGAGAGCAAAGTCCCAGTGCCAGGAGCCGGCACCGGCAGCAGGCCAAGAGCACGCAGCACGCCGGCATGGCCAACGGCACAGCCAACGGCACAGGTGAGCCAGCGCTCGTGGGAGGTGGGGGGGACAGAGCTCGGGGCTGTGTCTTGTGGGAGACAATGAATTTCTGCTAAGATAACAGATCTTGTAGTGCCTGGGAATTTCCTCCCTGTGAATTGATTGATTTTTATTGATTTTTACTTTTGATAAGCTGCGCAGCTCCGCAGAGCGCACTGGTAGGATCTGTTCCTGTCGTGAATAATTTCTGTGGCTCCTCTGTGGAGTCTCCCTGACAAAAAATACTGCATGCTGGTTTTTTAAAGGATGCTGGGACAGCAATGTCACTGATGCCATAGCAAGGAGGACAGTTATCACAGCTGAGTGGACTTTTTTCAGGGTTGGGAGCATTCAGCTGAATTTGCCCATCAGTCTTCAGCGAAAACGTTTTGAGCTCTTTGCCCACGGAAGTGGGGAGGAGCAGCTGTCTGTCGAGCAGCAGAGAAGGCACAAACCCACCTCTCAAAAGGGGGCTGATTCTTACACCAGAGGGCATTTTTGGAAAGGTTTCTCTTGGCTTTTCTTGGGTTTGTCCACAAAGCCATAAATACCTTGTAGAGCAGGGACTGGGACCTGCTGAGTGCCTGACTACGAAGCCACAAGCGGTTTATCTGTTTTCCTTCTCTGGCTCTCATGGAGCCGGCTGAGCAGTGCGGCATCTCCCGCTCCCCTGCACTGCTTTTGCAGGCAGCGCCGTCCTTTCTTTTGCTTTTGTCAGAGACCTGGAAGGAGAAGCAGAGTGCTTTGTTTCGGATAGAAGGAAATGTTTTGTTCAACCCAAAAGGAAGATTCCTCTCCCCCCCCCAGCCCCGTTTCATTGGAAAAAACCTGGAGCAATGCAATTTCAATTTTGCCAAAACCCATTTTGGGAGGGAGATGGGGGAGCGGAAGGCTGACGTGAAATGCTGCCTTTCAGCTGTCGCTCCTGGTCTGCGCTCCGCTCCCCGGGGCTGCGGCTCGTCTCTGCCCTATTTTGGTGCAGCGTTGTACCGGGAGCACGTGCTGCGCCGCGTCCCCTGTGCCCACCCAGCCCTTCCCAGCGTCCTTGCTCTGCGGGGGACGCTCCCTCGGGCTGCGGACGGAGTTTTTGTTCCCGAGTACAACTTGGCTGCTTGGCTTCGGTTTGTTTAAAACACGTTTTATTGGCCCGGCCCCAGCCTCGCCAGTGGCTTTATGACTGTGCCATCCTTGTCGCTGTTTACCACTCGCCAACCTCCGTGTCTCCCGCGAGTCCTGTCGGCGATGATTTTACACTTCAGGATGGGGAGATGAGTGTTTTGGGTGGCTGGGATTAGTGCTGGACACCCCGTCCTGCAGTCTGTGGAATGCCTCTAGAAACCATTGTATTCCTCCTCAGTTTGGTACATTTTCGTGACATTACCGTGTTTTTTGAGCAGTGTTGCAAGACCATCCCCATTACATTTGTCACTCACAGCTGTAATTTCATCCGACAATAAAAGGAGATTATTTCATGGCGTGTTTTCTCCACAGCCACGTTGCTTAGCCCTAGCTATGTTCCCTCTGGAGCCCGCCCTTATCAGGTGAACTTTGGATCAGCTTTTCCCGTACTTTGTCCAGGACTGAGATCAAACCGATCACAGTGTAGTTACCTGGGTCATTCTGCAGGTTCCCTTTGAAGACTGGCACAACGTGGTTGAAGCTTCTCAAATCGTCCTTTCCCAGGCTTGCTAGAAATGAGTAGCAGTCAGAGACCTCCTCAGCTGAGTCTTGCAGGACTCTGGTGGAAGTTGCTGTGGGCCTGCTGACCTGGAAGTCTTCATCGCCTGTAGATGCTGCCTGAGGGGCTCCTTTAGTTGCTGATGCTGTGTACCAGGGTTCCTCCGGTGCCGGAGGATGCTGTCCTGCTACCCTCCAGCTGCAAAGCAAAAGTGTCCTGAGCAGTCTGCCTCTTCTACAGAGCGTCTGTAGTTCTTCAGTCTCCTGGCCCAGTGTAAGGGAGACTTATACTGTTGTGGGGTTTTTTTCCTACAATACTTCTACGTACTTGGGCTTGTAGACACAGATACTTCCCTTACAGTTTTCTGCATTTCTCAGCTCTAACTTGTGGAGCTCTGTCTGCATCTCTTCTTTGTTAGTTGTTGCTGGTTTGTTTTTAATGGTTTTGCTTTGCCACTGAAGCCAGGATGTCTTGTAGCAAAAGTTATCCTCTGCTGGACTGCCAAGTCTCAGGGTTTTTTGGCTATTTAATAAATATTCGTCAAACAAATTCCCTTTCATTTTTTTGGTCTGCATTTTCCTCCTCATCAGTTTTCTTTGTAATTTTCCTTTGCTCTGTCTCTTCCCCTTCCCTTTTCCAAAAGTTCAGTGGAATCCAGCAACCTTTAGCTCTTACCGGTGCGGCTGACTTGCTGAGCCCGGGCTTCCCTCTGCCTGAGGGGGATGCTGCACCAGCAGTTTCTGCGCTCCTGCTCCTTACCTGAATTCCCATCAGGCAGGCAGCACGTGTGCAAGTGGCAGAAGAGACACTGAGCACAAATGCAAAGTACCCTCTGCTTTTGTCTCAGGACAAAGGCAGTGGCAGTGGTTCCCAGAGGGATCTGACTGCTGGGTGAAGGAGGTGCTGCCTTTGCTGCAGGCTGGGGGCACCGTGAGTCCCGTGCTTTGGTGGTAGTGGCTGCCACCCGCCGCCTGCTCTGCTTCCAGGGCTGAGTGTGTGCGGTAGATCAGCCGGGCCCCCGTTACCCTTTCTGGGTGCTAACGTCTCTGCCCTCTGCCTTTCCAGTGAACGGAGATGCAGCGGGTGCTGCAGACATCGAAGAGGAAAGGCCGGCAGCGGGAGCAAGCGTACCGACCCCGGTGGCGTCGAGCGTGGCTGACAGCTCCGTCGCTCCTGCCCTTCCTGCCTTGACCAGCTCTGGAGAGGCAGAGGAGGCAGCCTCCGGCTCCAGTGCCCTGCCAGCCCGGGCAGCGGTGCTAGCCCTGGATGCTCTGCCCCCGGGTAAGCTCTGCCTGCTGCTTGAGACTTTCTTTCCCCTGACAGGGCCAGCACGACGGAGGGCCTTTGTCCCTCGGGGAGGGAGGCATGGCCCTGGAAGGACGGCTGGGGGGACACGAGCAAACTGGGGCGCTGCTGTGTGCTGGAAGGAGAGGATGTTGGAGGGAGGGGGCTGTGCTGCACCAGGAAATGATGGTGGTCAGCAGAGCAGAGAGGGCCTGTCAGGGATCCCTGTGCTCCTGCTCGCCTGGCACAGCCTGTCCTCCCTCATCTGAGCCGTCTGGCCGGGGCTTGACTGTTGTGGATTCCTCCTCTGGGCTGGGGTCTGATCTGTGTCCGCTGTGGGTCCCTGGGGTAATAAACAGTGAATCGCATCTCTGCGGCAAGCAGCCTCTCGGCGTCCGTGCCCAGGGGAGCAGCAGAGTCCTCTGCTCTCCTGGGGCCGCTGAAGGGATCAGTCAGAGGAAAATGCATGAGAAAGTGAGCGTGGATTTCCAGGGAACTCCCACTGAGCAGGAGGGCACAAACATGCGCTCCGGAGACACCGTGGAGGCGTTGGCCACTGCTGGGGGGCGGTGGGCAGGACCCTCCCATAGCTGCGCCTGTTCTTCTCCCTGGTGCGGGTGCTTCGCGTCCTCCTCCTCCGTGGGACGTGGGGAAGGGGCTGGGAGGAGAGCTGGGGCTGGCGGAGCAGTGCCGGTGGGCGCGCTGGCTCTTGGTGGGGGCGGCGGGCAGGCTCTGGGCTCAGCCCCGCTCTGTGCTGCAGCTGGGTCGTTCTCCCCTTGTATTTCAGACACCTTTAATTCTGGACTGAAAACGCAAAGCGGCAAGAGGGGGGGCGTTGAAAATGGCTTGTGTTTCGTATGAAGGGAGCTGTTTATTTTCCTTTGGCTGAGGCGATGCCTGGAAGGTCAGGGCCTCGCTCGTGTGTCAGTCACAGGTAATTAGGGTTAACGGCTCAGTGTGCCTTTATGCGGGGTGTGTGAGGGTTTCTGTTCTCCGGCCTGGGCGCTTCCTGTTTCCAGGCAGCTGGAAAAGTCCAGTGCTCTGAAAAAGGTCTTTATTCCAGCCAGAGCTTATACCCCTTTCTGCTCCTACCAGGTAGACTGAAGGTCTCCTTTTCCCCTCTTCTGCACAGCCCCAGGTGGAAACAGGCTGTTGTTTCTTTCCCGGGGCGGAGAGGAGCCCGCGGGTATCTCACGATTAGGGTTTCCGGAGGCTCGGGGAGGTTGCAAGCGCTGCTTTCTAAGACATGCCAGACTTGCGTTTACCTGGTCCAGCCGGGTGGAAGGGTGGCCCGTCTCCTCCCCGTGCCTGTCTCGCTGTGGTGCTCACACACCAGAAAATCATGCGTGTCAGAGCGGGGAGGAGGATAAAGCTGTTGTGTTTTGGGAGACGGCTGGAGAAGAGCACTGAAGGGGTAGCGAGCCATCCTCCAGGCTGAGCTTGTGGAATTTGCATCTCTGGAGACACCTCTGATTAGCACCTTATGTATCTGTCCCTCCCTGTCCTGACCGTAGGATCCGTCGGGGGGAAAGAGGGCAGCAGCCCTCTTGCATGTGCTGTCCGAGTTACGTGCTCACGCTGGGCTGGCTTGAGTAGCAGCTGACCTGCTCGCTCAGGTGGAGACCAAGTATCAAGGTCTTCCCAGGTGAAGGAGAGCGGAGAATTGAGTCCATTGAGGTCTCCACGGTGCAAGCCCTGCCCGGAGAGCTGCCAGACCAGGTTCTGGGCTAAAAGGGATTTGCACAAACAGGGATTTGCTAAACGGGGATTGCGCAAAACCCTGTGGCCCTGGGGTGGTATAAATGAGCTTCTGGGGGTCTCTTGAGAGCTGATCTAGGGCAGCTGATTTTTGGCTGGCTCGCCACACCAGGGTATTGCTTTGACTAGTGGTTTGGGGCCCAGCTTGGGAGATGGGGATGTGGCTGGCTGGGCTGGTGGAGGCAGTGATGTCTCAGGCAGAAGGGATGCAGACAAAACCAGGCCACTTCAGCTCTGGCAGCAGCATGCTCTGCAGAAAGCGGTGCAGGATAGCCCCTCGCTGGCCCGGCTCCTGCGGGGACTGGCTGTGCAGAGAGTGCTGCGGAGCCCGTGGGTGATCGCTCTTGCTTTGCCGCTCGCAGGAGCCACGTCCCCTGCAGAGGTGCCAGTCGCTCCGGCGCTGAAGAGCCAGAAAGCTGTCGTGTCCCTCCTGCTTTCTGCAGGAGCCCTGCCTCATTCTCAGAGTGCCTCCTTTCATCCGTGGGAGTGTGGAGAGCGCTCGCGCTCGGCTTCCCTTCGGCCTCTGGAGGGGTGGCAGCTTTTCCTAGCTGCGTGCTGGTGGGTGCGCTGAGCCCCAGCCTCCCCGCTCGTGCCGGGCTGCGTGCAGATGGCGTTGAGAGCGGCTGGGTTCATGTGGGGATTCAGAGCTATTTATTCTGCTCAGATAGCTGTCTCTGAACATCTGCACCAGATGTGGCGGGCACAAAGGCATCTCTCACACAAATGGGAGTCTGTTCTAGGGGCTGGAGGGTGCTGGAAGGTGTTCTGAATAATTCCAGCCCCGACAGTGCCCAGAGCCTCCTTCACATCCTCCTGGCTTGGGCAGAGCATGTTTCCTTGCGAAGCCGGGGAATGTGTGTGGCACAGGAGCAGCCGGTCGCAGCGCTCGAGGCCTTTGGCGCGGGGTCCTGGTTCTCACGTAGGGGTTTCTGAGCGGACCGATAGCGAAAGGAGGGGAGGGCCCAAGAGCCGCTGGCTCCTGCATCTGGTTCCTATCAGTGATGATCCTGCGCGGGGGACAGACGGTCGTTAGTGCGGTGTGTATACACGGCGCTGTCTCGCCCGTACAAAGAGGTACATTATGCTGCCTGGCAGAAGGCATGGGGCTGTGGTTTCTTACGTAAGGAGGGCGTTTTGTTTGGACTGCAGGGTTGCCTCAGCACTGCCACTTCGCACTGTCCGTGGCTCCCTGCATCCGCTGCCGTCGCAAGCCTTGCGGGCAGTCGGAGGGGAGCTAGCAGGGGGCCGATGTGTCGCGCGCTTCGTGCTTGCAGCAGTGGTGCACGGGGGTGAGGGCTCCCACCATCTAGCGCTTGCTAAACCGCCGACCTTCCTTGCTGGTAGCGATCTGGCAGCAGGGTCGGGGAGGAACGCTGGCTGGACTTGGGGTCCTCAGAAGAAGAGCCTGTTGTCATGCATCCCCCTGAGCTGCGATCCCTCGTGGGATGGCAGATGGGGTGCAGGGAAGCCTGTGAAGAGCTGGGCAAGGTGGTCTGAGCAAGGAGGGGTTGCCCCCAGTGCCCCTGTCTCTCAGGCCACTGCTGTGTGCCAGCGATAATAACAGCTCATCACAGCTTGCTGTTTAACGGCGGTGATTCACTGTTCGTAGGGCGAGGCAGCCCTCAGCAAATTTACCTTTCAGATCACCAGGGAGCTGCTGACCTGAGGAGCATGTGAGCTTGTCACCTGTTTGTATAGGGGTGTGAGACGGGAACAGAGGACATCAATCAGTAGCTGCCACCACCAGCAGCTCTCCCCAATCCCGCGTGGCTCTTTGCAGTCACAAGGGCACCCAGAGGAGTATCTGAGGGATCCGGAAACCCTCTGCCCTGAAGGAGTCCTCATGGTGGGATTTCTGGTCTCTACAGCCACAGAAATGGTGCCTGGGGGCTTGAGAGCCTCTTGTCGTAAAGGACTTCCAAGCCCTCAGAGCCATATTGATCAGAGAACCTGTTGTTAATGAGTCTGGAGGACCTGTCCCCTCCAGTAACGACTGCTGGCACCACTGGTTCTGTGTGCACAAGGCTGAGGTCCCTGTTCATCTCTTTTTTTTTTTTTTTTTTTAGCTGTCCTGGTGCCTTTATGCTCATGAAGCACTGAGTTCATCGTTAGTGAACAGGGAACTTCAGGCGTTTCCCCTCTGACAACGCCCACGCTGCCCAGGGGTAACCCAGGCAAAGGGCTGACCGTGGGGTGGAGAGAGAAAGACTTCCTGATGCCAGAACAGCACCGGGTAGTGCCGGCTCTGCTCTCACGTGGACGTTCCTTCGGGCGGTGCTACGCTTGGCAGCCCCTCGCTGTCAGAGGTGTACAGGCGCAGCAGGTCCTGCCTTGGCCTCTTTCCATCAGAGATAACCACTGGCGTCCCTAGATCTGTTCTAGGGATGCGAAGGATCCAGTGCTGCTGACTGTAGCAACATCTGCAGGTGTTACCTGGTCTCTGCAGATGCATGAAGTTGACAGTGCTTTTGAGAAGCCCGTAGGAGCAAAGCCAACGGCTCTGATTTGGGTTAGACAATCTCTCAGCTAAATCCTGAGCCTGGCATTCACGTTCCCCTCCTGCTTTCGGGGAACTGACTCTTACCTTGGAGTGCAAGATTGCCTTCCGCCCAGGGCAGAGGTTTTTCAGGCTGCCCACACGGCTGCTGGGCCGTTGGGGTCCCCAGCTGACGGCACGCTGCCAGGGCTTGGAAACGCGGCTGGAGCTCTCCCCGTTTCTGCCTTCCCGCCTCTTTCGAGAGCGGTGTCGAGGCTGCGATGCATGCGACCTGTGGTTGCAGCACGCGTGTGGTTGTGGCTGAGGTCACTGTTTGGTGGCTTCGTTGTCCCCTGGGGAGGTTTGAGGGTGAGCAGGGACAGTGCGAGCCCGGGCGATGGGGCATTAGTGCTTAGAGCATCTCCTTCAGAAGGGTTGCTTGCTTTCCGCAAGCCTGGATTTGTTCCCTTGCTGTCACAACAGAAGCTGCTATATTAACTTCGTAGGGCTTTTTGTGATGATTAATTGAGACCGAAGATTGAATCGGGAGGGAGACCTGTGGGAGCAGAAGTGTGGCAGGAGAACACTTTACCTGTCAGCAGCTGCCGGCTCGCCTCTCTCTGTTGCAGAATAAAAGCTGGCAGGAAAGCACAGTGCTCCACGGAGCTTTTACCTTTACCAGGGCATACACTTTCATGAATGAATGAAGGCAAAGAATGGTTTTCAGTGTAGCCGTGTAAAACCAGGCCTCCCTATCGCACCGGCTCCCCTTAGGGGCCACCTCCGAACCGAGTGCCTCGTGGCCACGCGATGTTTTTAAGCGGTATCTGTCAGCACTGAGCAGGAGGGCTGCCAAGGAGAAAATTCAGCCCCAGCCCAAACTCAAAGGCTCCCCTTTAAAGATGTATTAAGAGAAACCAAACAAAAACAACATCAAAAACTCACAGGACATAAAACTGACCCTGTGTGAAATCTTACGCTGACCCTCCTACTTTCTGGAGGAAATTAGGAATTTATGCTCCAAATTATGCCTGTTTTCAGAAAGCAGACTGCTGCAGCAGCTCTCCGATAGTCTTGATCTAGCAAGCCAAACAACTGCCATGTAGACCTGCTGTCATTCTTTATTTTAAATAAAGGCTAGAACGTTGTAGCTAAGCAATGTGAGGAGGTAGGCTTGCTAATCCACCAGATGCAGCTCTCTGGACCTTCTTGGTAATAAGGTGATTATTGATTATTCACAGCTCACTGATCCGTGGGGGAGGCTTGGCTGCACAGCTGCAGTCCGAGTCTACGGGCACACATGCCAACAGTTTTCCTAGGGAGGCTGCTCGGGCATGATTTAAAGTAGACGAAGGTGCCCGTGAAGTCTCTTGGTCCTATGTGTAGCAAGGCTCCGGCGCTCACTGCCCTGCAGATGCAGGGGCTGAGGCTGCTGGATCCGTGTTGCTTCTTCCAGCTGCGCCTCTTCGCTTCACCTCTGTGTTCGAGGAGAGGACAGGCACAGTCTTGTCTGCGTCGGGTTTCCTCCACGTCCTCTCCTGAGGGGTGCTGCTCTCCCCGGCTGGCCCTGGAGCGGTGGGGACAGGCGCCCGGGGAGCCCTGCAGTGGGACGCAGTCACTCTGGCTGGCATCGCAGAGGGCAGTTTGGTTTGGTAGCTCTACCTCGGCCAGGGTTCGGTCTCTGTGCTAGCAAGTATCAACTGTCTCATGATTATTTTTTTTTTTTCTTGCAGGTGGGAACAGCGAGAGCTGCCTAATGGTAGAGTCTACTATGTAGACCATAACAGCAAGACCACCACGTGGGAGAGACCGCTTCCTCCGGGGTAAGGGGCTCTGGGGGCAGCTGGCATCTCAGATAGTGAACTGACTTGTTGTAGCAGACACACGGGAGTCTGCGCAAAAGTGGGGAAGGTGGCAGGAAGGTCTCTTCATTCCTAAAAAGAAGTGGGGTGAGAATGACCAAGTGTTTACTGGCCTGAAAACACATGCTGCATCCTTAGAAAGGTCTTTTCAGCATTTGTAGAAAGGAAAAGGCCTTCCAGTCTGTTGCGTTTTGACCTCTGTTAGAGGATTATTTTTTTAAATGGTCCACGGAAATCACTGAACGCTGGAGCAGCAGCGCAAGCACTTGTGGGCAGAGCAGAGGGGTGGGCCTTTGGGATGGGGCGGCAGCAAAGCCCCCCCGAGGACCAGGAGAAAGGGAGAGGGTGGGCCTCATGTCACCTGGAAAAACCGATGCCTCTAGATGAGGGCTGAGCTCCTGGTGAGCAGAAACAGGCACGCTCAGTGTGCCCCAAACCTGGAGCTGGACCCTGGGCGCTCTCAGAGGGGCCTCTTATGTTCTCAGCCACGCTGGGGTCTGCTTGTGCTCAAGAAGACGATGCTGCTCAGCTCCACGAGACCTGCAGGAAGCACTCTGCAGAACTCATGTCCAGGAGGGCCATGCTTTCGTTTGCAGGAGTAAACAGTCTTCAGGTCATAAAGGCTGTACACAGCCCTGGGGCCACGTGCTTTCCAGGAGCTTGTTGAATTCTCACCTCTTTGTGCTCCTAAAAGCAGAGAACTCGATACAGCCAAACTGTTGTTGTTCTCTAGACTGAGTTTGTTCAAGGCTGGAATGACTGAAGTGTGCTTTAACCACCAATGTAACGTGTGAGAGTGAAACACAAACCCGTCCTGTTTTCCTCCACGGGAGCCTCCAGGTTCCTGTGGGCACACACTGCCTTCAGTTAAGCTGTGATCTCTGCAGCTGCTTTCTGATCCTACAACAGCTTGAAATCCATCTGGTGTTAAGAGAGGGAGGCTGTTACCTGGAAAGGTAGGTTTGGGTGTACTCCAGGTGTGCTCCTTCCCTCCTGCACAGGTCTCCAACCCAGTGCCTTGCCTCTGTCAGAGGTCAGCTGTCTTGGAGGAATGCTTACGGCATCCTGGTGCGACCTCTGCTAGTGTCTAGGCATCCCATCTAGGCTTCATGTGCCCTTGCGGGGAGCTGCTTCAAGTCTTACTAGTCTTTTGTGTTTCCTTCTGGTGGATCTTTGCCCAAAGAGCCCCTTCAGCTGTGAAACTGGTGGTTATGCTGGAGCTGGGGACGGAGCCCTCATGTTAAAGGGTATCTTAGTCTTGTGAGAGGAGCCAGAGAGCAAGTGTCTGAAGTCAGCCTGTAGTGTCAGAGCGAAATGAAAAATCACCGTCTCTGTAGCTGGACCCCTGGGCCCAGGCAGCTCTCGGGTCTTCCTCCCTTGGAGGGCTACGAGCTGCTTTTCTCACCTGCGTTTCCGAGAGGCAGAACTCGACCGCAAATCTTCTGCTGAGCCGCTGCATGGGGAGCACAAGGGGAGCGTGGCAGCTGGGGAAGTGGCTTGCAACCCCGTGCTCCTCTTGGTCGTGCTTTCAGCACGTTCTGGGGCAGCAGCTGGATATTCTCAAGCTGGTGCTGTGCATCCAGGGCCCTGGGGGCAGCCCTCGGACAAGGGCAATGGGAGGTTCCTCTGTGTACCACCGTGGTCTGTGCTCGCTGTGCCTCCCGACCCCTCCGGGGTTTCTTTCTGCTGCCTTCGCACCAGCATTTGTACTGAGTTGCCGCACGGCAGCTGGAGGCATCTGCCAGCAGGACCCGCCGAGCTGTCTGAGGACACACCGTGACATCTTCCTCTGGTGTTTCCAGGTGGGAGAAACGCGTGGATCCTCGAGGCAGGTATTACTACGTGGACCACAACACCCGGACCACCACGTGGCAGCGCCCCACGGCCGAGTACGTCAGGAACTATGAGCAGTGGCAGTCCCAGCGAAACCAACTCCAAGGAGCCATGCAGCAGTTCAGCCAAAGATTCCTGTACCAGGTAAGAGCCGGGGGTGGTGGTGGCGGGGGTCTCACCCGGCTCTCCCGCCGCTCTCACCCGGGCTGGCCTGGGAGACACGGAGCGTGGGGAGGTGCTCGCTGGGCTGTGTGGGGTCTGTCGACTCGGCGAGCTCAGCAGAGCAGTGCTCGGATGGGAGAGCCCACGAGCTCCTCTGCTGCGTGCAGAGAACCGTGTGGGAGTAACTTTTTCTTTTTATAAAACAGCTTGCATGGCCCTGAAGGGTGGTGGGAGGTGTCCTCAGCGGCCTGTCCCTGGTGTCCTTTCGGTGCCAGCGTGGCTAGGCACACGCTTTCTCCCGTGGGTCCCATCAGCCAAGCCTTGCTGCTGACCTGCCAGGCTTGCAGAACTTGCTGCTTGCTGTCAGAGCCGGGCATATGCTGGGGAAGCCATGGGAGCCTGCTCTGTAGCGGGAGGGGAGGCTCTTGGGGCTGAGCTCACCCCTCCCCAAGTCTCCGTTGGGCTGAGGACAGCGGGTTGGGTCCTGGGTGTTAGCTGCCGGCCCAGGGTACAAGTGCTGATATGGTGAGGGCTGCAAGAGCCAGGGGACCAGAGAGCGCAGGGAACGAGTGCTGCTGGGCTTGGCGAGCTTCCTCCTGCTTTCTCTGCTTCTTCCCCTTGTTCCTGCTTTGGGCTGAGTAGCTGCATTTCCTTGCTCGGGGAATGGTCTCTCAACCGCCCCACAGAGTGGTAGCTCCTGGGTGGAGACCACTCTTGTCCTGGCCTTGCCTTTGCTGCTGGAGCTGAGACCTGGCTTCCAGTGGTGGCGAGCACCCTCTGATAACCAGGATGGCGCTGGTGGCCGTTGTGCTGCAGGGTGAGCAGTGCTTGGGAAAGAGCCAGGCTGAAGCGTTTCCGCCTCCCGGAGCGGCGATGTCCCAGTGCTCGCTGCCATCAGCCGGCCCCGTGCCTCGCAGAGGCCGCGCCGCGGTGAAAAACACGGCTCTTGCCAGAAGGCAGGGAGGTCTGGTGGGGCAGGAGCAGAGTGAAGGTGGGCAGAGCGGAGTGGCCAACTTCTCATTGATGTTTAGCTCCTCTCGGAGAAATCCAGGAGGCTGACGCGTCCCAGCAGCGCTGCTAGCGCTGGTGCAAGCTTTGTGCTCCAGCGAGGAGCTCGGATGCTCTCTGGGAGGAGGGTGCAGAGTACGTCCTCCGGTGCTGCTCTGCATGAGATGCAACCAGGGCTACTCCTGGGGGTGCGGGAAGCTGCTCTGCCCCTTTCCTCCCCCTGCCCATCTCTCCCCGGATAGCTCGCCAGCCCTTTCAAGCCTCACGGCAGGAGCTGGACCGTCACGGCTCTGCTGCCCTCCGTCCGCCTGCGCTCCTCGGCACGCCGTTCGCAGGACCGCTGCGGAGAGGCGCACGGGAGGGGGCTTCCACCGGAGACTGAACGGGGCTCCGGGCCTGTCGCTCGCTCCCATCTCCGCCAGTGCCAGCCTTGGAGCGGCTCCAGCGCTGTGTGACTCGCCCTGGCTGGGCTCTGCAGAGAGAGGGACTCGCGCTCCAAATTTAGCCTGATGAAACGATTGTACTTTCTGTTTCAAGCTCTCTGCTGCCAGCGGCAGTGGCTCCTGCTCTGCCTCCTTCCCCGCAGGGGAAGCTTTCTGCTTTGCCTTGCCTTCCCATCTCCAGCATCCACCTGCCCTCCTTGCCGGAGAGGAAGGTGGGGAGGTGATGAGCAGCGCCGCAGCCCTGGGTGATGCAGAGCCCTCTCTGCACAGCCCCTGGGGGAAGCCGCAGCTCGGGCGGCTGGGGTGCAGGCAGGGACCACGCTGCCAGCAGGCACCTCGGTGCCGCAGGGCTCCCCGGCCTGTGCCCGCACACGGCATCCCTTTGCACCGAGGGGTCTTGCCGGCACGAGGGGCCGGGTTGTTCCTAGGGGCTGTGGAGAGCTGCGGGAGGGCTGGCTCCCCAGAGCTCTGCCCCGGGCTCTTGTGTCTCTGCCCTGTTAGTTGTAATTGGTTATTTTTAGGTCACAGTGAGGTGATACCTCTGGACGCGACTCGGCTGCGGCGCTGCCCAGCCTGTCTGGGCAGGGAGGAGCGGAGACTGCCCCAAGTCCTGAGGCACGCTGTGCCGGGCTGGCCGCTGCCGGGACAGTGCCTCCTGCGCCCGGTCCTGGCATGTGGGGTCGGGTACAAGAGACGAAGCTTGGAAGGGCACGGACGGTGCCAGCCCTGTCCCTGACGTGCCCCAGGACATCCCCGGGGTGCTGGGCTGCTGTGGGGTGCCCCGAGTGCTGGTGCCTGTCTCAGAGTGGGGGGCCCTGGCACCCCGAATAGCAGCCATACCTGGGTCTGGGGCTGCCTCCTGTTCCCGGGCGGGAGGGACGGGCTTGGCTGCGGGTGGCATTTCCTGAGCCCGGGCTGACTCCGATCCCCAGCCCAGCGCGGAGGGCTGGGACGCTGGCCGGGCTGGGACACCGGCCCCTCTCCAGCAGCTGGGTTTCAGGAGGTGCGATGGAAATGCCTTTTCGGTAACAATGCGTTTCTTATTTAGCCATTAAAAGCACTCGCAGGCCGCCTTCTCCCCTGAACCCCCGACTGTCGGGGCTGCGCCTCCATCCCCAGGGACCTCCAGCGGAGCTGGAGATGGGGGGGGGGGGGAGGCGGGGGGGCTCGCACCCCCAGGGGCAGCACGCCAGCCTGCTCCCCCTGTCCCGGGGCATCCCCCGGTTCAGGCTGGGTGACGGCGGCCGGCTCTGCCCGCCCGGGGAAAGAAGAAAGGTGCTTTGTGCGGTGGCCCCCAACCTGCTGGGGGGGCGGCGGGGCGCGGAGCCGCCCGTCTGCGCGGGATGAATGTGGCCTCAGTGCGAGCGCATCCCGCACCCCGCGCCCTGCCCGGGGAGGAGGGGGCCGCCGGCCCGCCAGGAAGCGCTGGGCGTGGACAGGGCTTGTGGGAATGATTTCATTGGAAAGGCCTGCGATATTTTTTCCCCTCTTGTGTGTGGTTCTTGGAGGAGGCTGGAGGTGTATCTGGTGGGGACAGCCGCCTGGGCCAGCGGGAGCCGAGCAGCCGTGCACATCTGGACCCCGCCGCGACGTCCCGCTCCCCTCCGTGCGGCACGGCCCCTGCCCCGCCGCCCCTTGGCTGCCCCAGCCTCTGTTTAGTTTGTGCTTTTTTTTTTCCTTTCCTTTTTTTTTTTTTTAACCCCCCCTTGAGTGTGCAAGCTTTTTTTTTTTTTTTTTTTTTTTTTTTTTAGTTCTCTGGGAGCTGCGGGCCAAGGGGAGGCGAGTGGGAGCGGGGACTGCACGGCTTACCTCCACGCTCCACTCTTCCCAGGCGTCCCTGCCCTGGTTTTTATTTTGTGTTTTTGCCCTCTCTGTTGTCTCTAGTCGTCCGGCGCCCCGTCTGACAATGATCCTCTCGGTCCCCTTCCTCCCGGCTGGGGTAAGTACTGAGCCACCTCACCTGCCCGCCGCCGCGCTCGCCGGACGGCCCCGATGGGGACGCTCCTCCGTCACCCGGAGCTGGACCCTGCTCGCCCCACGGGGAGGACAGTGCTGTCAGCAGCTCCTTCGCTCCTGTCTCTGGCATTAATGGGAACGGTGGCTGGGAAGCCAGCGTTCCCCGTGCTCTGCTGCATGTGGGGCTGAGTCTGCCTGTGATTAGCACGATCTCTGATTTGAAATCCAGCTTTTTTTCCTTTTTTCCCCTTTTCCTGGAGGAGTTCCCAGTCTCTTTCAGCTGCTGAATGCAGAAGTGCTTGTGGTTGTTCTTTGGACGGGGGAAGAGGTTGGGGATCCAACTCCTCGCTCGTCCCCAGACCCCCTCCTCTGCCGAGCAGGGATCCATCCCGCTGCCGTGCGTGCCTCCTGGGATGCTCTGCCCTGGTCCGCAGCGGGGCTGGGAGCTGGCAGGGGCAGGGCTGGCTGTCCTGCCCCGATGGCCCAAGCGTTGTGTGCCGGGACGTTTTGAAAGGTCCCTGTGGCGTCCCCAGGGCAGAGAGGCCCCCCTCCGTGGCGAGAGCATCCCTGGAGAGGGCAGGCTGGGATGCTGGTGGGTGCAGACGAGCTGTGCTGTGCCAGGCGGGCAGGAGAGGGGTTAAAACTGCGGGGAGCTTGGAGCAGGACAGAGGGGGCCCAGGCTGCTAAGGGGGTCTCCAAGGGCAGGGTCTCGATGGGGACGGTGCTGGAGCCTTTGCTGCCACGCTGGGTGGCCCACCTTCCGCATCAGCGAGGAGAGGGGCCCCGTCCCCAGCGTCAGCAGGGCAGACTGGGGGAGGCACAGCTCTGCGTGGGGCTGAGCACCCTGGGGTGGGGATCCCTAGGATGGATGGGGTCCCCAGGATGGATGCAGTCCCGGTCATCGTACGCGGGGTCTGCCAGAGCCACGGTGTGGGGGCTGCTTCCTGCAGTCCGGGAGTGAGCCGCAGTGAGGGGGGCCACGGTGGCCGGGAGGTGACAGGGGAGCGTGCGTGCAGGGCGTCCCTGCCGGCATGGAGCAGGGCTGTGCGTGCGGGGAGTGACGCAGGCACGTGGAGGGAGGAGGTGTGGTGCGTGTGGGGCAGACGTGTTGGTGGGGAGGCAGCGAGCGTGCGGGGGCGTGCGCAGGGGGGTGGCTGGCGAGAGGCAGAGCAGCGTTAGCAGGCGTGCAGGCGGGACGAGAGGGGGTGCGCGGGGTGGGGAGTGGGGGCAGGATCACCATCGGGCCGGGACACGTGGTGCCCAGCCACAGCTGGGAGGCTCTTGCCGTTCAGAGTGTGCAAATAGTGTTGGAAGCGTGTGTCGGGAAGGGAGGTGTGTGAGGCTGCAGGCACAGAGTGGGGTTGAGCAGTGGTGCTGGTGTGAGTGGCGTGGTTTTATGCCTGTGTGCAGCAGAAGGGGGGGGGTGGGTGGGTGTGCACAGGCGTGTGCAGCGCACGCTGGGAGCACTAGCTGCGCACCGGCAGCAGGGCCATGCAGGGAGTTCGGACGCGTTTGAGAAAGCACCTGCAGATCCGCCTGGAGGGACGCCGTGCTTGCGGAACGCTGCGTGTCCGAGGAGGGTGCGTGTGCCGCCTGCCCAGCGAGGTGCATGGCCGAGCACGCCTCTTGTGCCAGCCTGGCAGGGCTGGCCTCTGCCGTGGCACCTCCCCGCACGCTGGCCTTGGGGGCACTGGAGAAAGCCGACCTTCCCTGGAGCCTTCCCTGGAAGTGCGGCAGCTTGTGCATATAGAAGAAATGTAGGATTTTTTTATCCTGCCTTTTCCGAATGAGCGGGGCAGTGCCGGCGGGGAGGTGGGACAGGAGGAGCTGACAAAATTCTCATGAGCTGGGAAGGGGAGGGCTGTTCCCAGGACTGCGGGTCAGCGCTGGCCAGGGCGCTCCAGCTAACGCTTCCTCTCCCTTTTCTCTTAGAGAAGAGACAGGACAATGGGCGAGTGTATTACGTGAATCACAACACACGGACCACCCAGTGGGAAGACCCTCGCACGCAGGGGTAGGCAGCCTGCGGGGAGAGCAGGGAGGACGCTTGCGGTTTCGGAAGGTCCGTGCGATGGGCTACTGAGTGCTGAGAGCTGGCCGTGCCGGGGGGCCGAGCCCTGAGACGGTCCTGCGAGCTGCAGCACTGGGGAGCTGAAAGCACTGAGAGCTGCAGGCAGCGCTGGAGCCCGGGAGGGTTGGGCACTGTGAGCGTTGGCATTGTGGGGCTGCTATCCGGCTTGCGGGAGCTGAGGGTAGGGATGAGGAAATCCCTGGGACTGAGGAGCGGGCGATGGGGAAGGCTGCAGGGCTGTCTGGGCAGAAAGAGGTGCTTGCTTCTCACCCTGTCACCTTCCCGCAGGGCTCTGCTTGGGCTCCCGAGAGCTCTGGGTTGCGGCTCTCCAGAGACCTGGCCCAGGTCTCCCCTGAGACCACCTCTCCCGCAGACAGAGCGCAAAGCCGTAGCTGTGGCTAGTCCTGGCTGTAGCCAAACGTGCAGCCCGGGCAGGGCCCCTGTCTCAGGGTGCAGGCGGGTGCTTGCTTATCCCGTACCATAAATCCTTCCTTTTGCCTGGCACGGAGCTGCAAGTTGAAGGTGGTCCCCAAGGGCAGCCATTCGGAGGGCCGCAGTTCAGGGTGAGAGATGCCCGAGGTGCCTGCCCGGTGACCCCTTCCTCGTCGGCAGGATGATCCAGGAGCCGCCGCTGCCGCCCGGCTGGGAGATGAAGTACACGAACGAGGGCGTGCGCTACTTTGTGGACCACAATACTCGCACCACCACCTTCAAGGACCCGCGCCCTGGATTCGAGTCTGGGTAAGCGCTTTTGGGCTGGGCCCCTCGCCCCGCAGCCGGGCTGTGCACTGGGAGCTGGGGCTCGAGCTGCCTGTTCGCAGCTCGTGCCTTCCCGTGGTCGTGACACAGAGCGGGGGAAGTGGGTCAGCTTTTGTTGCAAAGACACCAAGCGGTGGGTTTAGGGCCTCACATTTGGCTTGACGGAGGTGAGCTGCGCCCCAGAGATCTTCCTCCCGCCTGGCAGGCGATGAGGCTGCTGGGGCCGAGCAGCTCATGACAGGGCGGGTGGGGATGCTGAGCCAAGGCCCGTGCTGCTTTTGCAGGAGCAAGCAGGGTGGCTCCCCGGGGGCGTACGACCGGAGCTTTCGCTGGAAGTACCACCAGTTCCGCTTCCTCTGCCACGTGAGTAGAGTTGGCCGGAGGGCCCTGGCAGCTCGGGGGCTGCTGAGCCGCAGGGCTGGGTGGGTGCGTGGGCAGCCTGGCCCCATGGGCAGGCGTGGGTGAGGAGAGCCGCTGTGCCAGCCTGCGCAAAGCCTCGTGTCTCTGCCTTGCTCGTAGTCGAACGCGTTGCCCAGCCACGTGAAGATCAGCGTTTCCCGACAGACGCTCTTTGAGGACTCCTTCCAGCAGGTGAGGAGGTGCCGGGGCCGCAGAGCCCGGGGAGGTGTGGAGCTGGCCCTCGCACCAGCCCGTGGGTGACGCTTCCCCTTGCTTCTCCCCAGATCATGAACATGAAGCCGTATGACCTGCGCCGCCGCCTGTACATCATCATGCGAGGAGAGGAGGGCCTGGACTACGGCGGCATCGCTAGGTGAGCGCTGGTGTGCCGGACCACGCGCCTGCTGCTGGACGGGGCCGCAGCCTGCCTGCGGCGTGAATCCCTGAAGGGCAGTGCAGGCACGGGAGTCTGTCCGGCAGCTGCACTCGGGGTCCCCAGCCTTTCTGCAGTGCCTGCTTGGGCAGAGGAGCCCAGGGGTGTTCAAACGGGAAGCAGCGTGAGTTTTAGGAATGGTGGAACACCCCGAAAGCATCGCACCAGCCTGTCCCTGGCACAGAGAGGGCTGGGGGACCCAGCTGGGGCTCTCCTGCTGCCCCCGAGGCGTGGGGGCGGTGGGTCGAGCCGCCTCTTCTCCCCGCAGCCCACCTTTGCAGCCAACAGGCCCTGGTGTTTCCCGGGACAGTCGGTGTGTGCCGGGGCAGTCGTGGTGTGATGCATTTGCTGCAGCCTCCCCTGCCTGCCCTGAGGATGGTGTTACCACAGAGCACGGGCTGCGTCTCGGCTGGAGGGGGGTCCTGTGTCCCCATGAGCCCCCACCGGCTCGCTCGGGGCGTCTGCCTTGGTGCTGGGCTAACGCTTCCCCCTGCCTGCCGCCGCCCCGGCGTTCGTGCTGCCGTGCTCTCGCCCGCTCCTCCTTTGTGGTGCCGCTGCCCCCGGCTCTGGTGCAGGGGCTCCTGCTCTCCGCCTCTCTCTGTGTCCTGCCAGTGGTTTTACCCTATGGTAGGTTACGTCATGCTGTTCTACCACAGGGTAGAACCACGGACGGGATGCCGGGGCTGCCTCTGCGTCCGAGGACTCCCGTCTCCCTGTGCGGCCAGGGGAGCAAAGCCAGGACGGTACCTGTCCCGCGCTGCTTTAAGCTCGGGATGGGGCTCACGGGGGGAGGCTCGGGGGGGTGTGTGCGCACAACCGCCTGTGTGCGTGTGTGTACGTGTGCGACAGCCCGGGTGGGACTGAGCCGCGTGGTGCCTGCCGGGATCCCCGGTGCTCCGAGCGGGGCCTCCAGCAAAGCGAGGTGTTTCTTGCTGGTGTCTCCAGAAGCCCTTCACAAACCACGCACAGCACCCCTGGGGTGGAGGACACCCTTGCCGAGTCATGCCAGGGCCCAGCGCTCGCAGCGGCACCGCGAGGAGACGGGCACCTGGTTTGTGCGGGGTGTGCCGTGGAGGCGCATGGCTGTCCCCTCTGCCGGGGCGCAGCCTCCCCACGCAGCCCCTGGGCACCCCGGCTCCTCGAGCCGCTCGTCACCAGCGCTCCCCCTTCCTCTCGCCCCAGGGAGTGGTTCTTCCTCCTGTCCCACGAGGTGCTCAACCCCATGTACTGCCTCTTCGAGTACGCTGGCAAGAACAACTACTGCCTGCAGATCAACCCTGCCTCCTCCATCAACCCTGACCACCTCACCTACTTCCGCTTCATCGGCCGCTTCATCGCCATGGTAAGAGCCCGGGGTGACGAGAGGGGTCGGGGAGGCGACGGGAGACAAGACTCTTCGTTTGTGTGTCCCCGCCGGGAGCAGAGGCCTTGCAGGGGACGGGGGTGGTCAGCGGGGCGAGGGGCGGCTCCGCGTGCCGTGGCTGTGCTCGGCTCGGCACCGTCGCCCTGCTTAAGCCCCATCTCGTTCAGGTGTGGGTCCGTGGGAGACAGGCCATCGAGGGGGTGCTGCGGGGAGGGCTGCGGGGTGATGCATGTTAAATCCAGGGAATGGAAATCCAGGGAACGGCCGTGGGGCTGGAGGGGACCTGGTTTCCCAGGGGCCGTGAGGCGGGGATGGCTCCAGGTCTTTGGCTGCCACCCCAGGTGCTGTCGGGTCTGCAGCTCCGGGGACTATTTTTAGCCCCGGCAGTGTGAGATTTTCCAGCTGCCCGAGCCCCAGAGCGGCTCCTCCCGTTCGTCTCGCGCTCCCCGAGGCCAACGTGCCGCAGGTCACCCAGCCCTGGGCTGGCGGGGGGGCTGCCAGGGGCTCCCCGAGCTTGGGGAAGGGTCCCTGGCCCTGCGAGGTGTGTGCGGGAGGTGGTTGCGCACTGCTCGGGTCCCCACTCTGTCCTGCCCTGCCCTGCCCTGCGCGTTGCAGGATACCAATAAAACCCCAGACTATTACTCACCGCTGGGCCATTCTAGACAAGCGTCTGCATTATTTTTGGCTGCCTTTGCCTTGGGGCTCCTGGAAGCCAGGGATTCAGGGAAGCCGCAGCACAGCTCTGTTTAAACAAGTGCTCTTAATAGAGCTGTGAGGGGAGAAGGAGACGCGGTGGAATTCGCAGTGGGGAGGAGAGAGGGGCTGCGAGCACACCCGCACTGGGCGAGCCACCCCCCCAGGCAGCGCTGTCGGGGGGAGCCCGCTCCTCCCCACCGCGTTTGCCAGCCGGGAGTGAGTGCTGCAGCTCTGGGACCCCGGGAGCGATTCCCTCTTGCCCCGCGGCTGCCCCGGTGCTGGAGCACTGTCTCGCCCCGCGCGTCTGTCCTGGGGTCTCCCGTGACCTGGCGTCACCTCCCTGCCACAGGCTCTGTATCATGGGAAGTTCATTGATACTGGCTTCACGCTGCCCTTCTACAAGCGGATGCTGAACAAGCGGCCCACGCTGAAGGACCTGGAATCCATCGACCCTGAATTTTACAACTCCATCGTCTGGACCAAGTGAGTGCCCCGCGCTCCCTCCTGGCCCGGGCCCGTCCTGCTGCGGGGGAGGCAGGCCCCTGCCCGGTGCCACCGTCAGACATCACGTCCCGGTGTCCTCCCACAGGGAGAACAGCCTGGAGGAGTGCGGCCTGGAGCTGTACTTCATCCAGGACATGGAGATCCTGGGCAAGGTGACCACCCACGAGCTGAAGGAGGGTGGTGAGAGCATCCGGGTGACAGAGGAGAACAAGGAGGAGTACATCATGTGAGTGGCCGTCCCGAGGCCCCTGCCGGGTGCCTACCCCCGCTGGCTGCAGGGCAGTTCTGGGGTGGGAACATGGGGCTTGGGACGTGGCCGCTTCCCCGGGCTACGTGGCCTGTGACAAGTATGGGCTGGCGCAGTCGGCTGAGCTCCGCTGCGGTCTGGCTTGCTGCTGGCTGGGCAGTTGCCAGTACTTTCAGGAAAGAGGAGAGGGGAGAGAGGGTGAGACTTCTCTCGCTGTCCCGTGGCTGCTCACCCTGCCTGTCCACCGCTGGGCTGGCTGGGGGCTGCCAGGGCCGTCTCCTGCTGATGGTAGGCTCCAGCCAGGGGACGTGGTTTGCACCCCTCGACCTCCCGACGGCTGCTGGTCTGTGCTCAGGGCTGTCTGCTGCTCTCGGGTTTGGAGGTGGAGAGAGAAACCCGCTAGTGGGAATTGAGGGGAGCCTGGTGACTTGCAGGAGCCCCTGTCCCCCTCCCCACGCACCCCTGCGGCTCCCGGCGCCCTCCCTGCTGGCGGGAGGGATGGTGGGGGTTCCCCATGCCAGGCCAGCGGTGCTGGCTGCCTGCCGACCGCCGTCTGCCTTCCCAGGCTGCTGACGGACTGGAGGTTCACGCGGGGCGTGGAGGAGCAGACCAAGGCTTTCCTGGATGGCTTCAACGAGGTGGTGCCGCTGGAGTGGCTGCGGTACTTCGATGAGAAGGAGCTGGAGGTGAGCTAGTGCTCGTGCTGGGACAGGGACGCGGAGGTACCGGTGCTTCCCACCCTGCCGCAGGCTGCCCCGGGGAATGGCACGCAGTGATGGCAGAGCGCACGGGCTCTGCTCACACCCTCTGCCCCTCAGCTCTGCTGACGGGGGTACCCCCCCCCCCAGGCGGTCGGGTCTGTGGGGTGGCTCGCTGGGTCCGTTAGCAAGAAAATGTCTCGCTGGAGGCGAGGATTTCCTCCCAGGCACCTCCGTTGCCCAGCGCTGGAGCCTGCGCCTTGTGAAACCCAGCACTAGAGGAGCCAGTGCTCCGAAGCGCGGGCGCAGGGCCCTGTTTCTGTCCCCCTGCTGACTGCCCCCTCTCCCCAGCTGATGCTGTGCGGCATGCAGGAGATCGACATGAACGACTGGCAGAAGAATACCATCTACCGGCACTACACCAAGAACAGCAAACAGATCCAGTGGTTCTGGCAGGTCAGTCCCAGCGCCGGCAGCACCTCCGACTCGCTCCACAGCCCTGGGATCATCCCCTGCCTGAGGCCCGGGGCAGGCAGCCTCGCAGGCTGAAATACAACCGCGAGCACGTGTTCGGCAAGCAGCATTTGGCTGTGGCTGGCAGAGGCCCCAGCGCCGCCGCCGAGGACAGCAGGCAGCACTTAGTGGTCAGCGTGCTTCTAGCAATAGCTGCTGCTCCTGGGCAGGACGACAGAAGGGGGTGACATGTACTAGAGCTGCGCCAGTTCAGGCGGTGCTGCTCCGTGCTGGCCAGGAGAGAAGGGAGTCAAAAATGGCTCTGAAGGAGGGCGAGGCTGGGCAGAGCTGCTCCCTGCCGGCCCCTCGGGATGCACTCATCCCCGAGGATGCGGGACTGGAGGGCGAGGGCTGGACCACGTGCCTGGTGTGCTGCACCGCCTCGGGCTGTGTCCGAGCCCGCCCGGCCGGAGGGCACGGGGTGTTCGTGGCAGGAGCCGTGCTGCAGGAACGGTGCCCCCGGCCCGGCTGGGCTGCAGGCTTGGGGGTGACGGGGATCCCGCTCTCCTGCCGTGTTCTTGTCGTAGGTGGTTAAAGAGATGGACAACGAGAAGAGGATCCGGCTGTTGCAGTTTGTGACGGGGACCTGCCGCCTGCCCGTCGGGGGGTTCGCGGAGCTCATCGGTGCGTGTTCCCGGGCGCTTCGGCGTGGGCAGGGGGTCCCGGGGAGGCGAGCGGGGGCAGCGGCCGTGCGCGGGGGCCGGCGGGTGGGACCTGGCTGCCCATGTCTCCATCACAGAGTGCAAGGCAGCCCGCAGCACGTAAGCAGTGAAGCAGCTGCGACGTCTGAGCGTGGTGATGTAATCCGGTGGCGTGCCATACCCAGACAAATTCCTTAGCCGTGAACTGTGCCACCACAGTTAACTTTGTCAGTCCAGCTTGTAATCTCATTTTGAATGAGATTTGATTTTTTATTTAATTTTGATTTTTGTGCGACAAAACCCCTTTTCCAGAAAGCCACAGTGTGGCATTATTCTGCTCTCATCCTTTAATTTGCTACTTTTTGGGGCCTGTACCAGCCTTTCCCTTACTTTCCTGGAATCAGTGTCAAGCTAACCAGCTAACTTAGCCCACTCGTTTATTCTTGCTGGCATATTACCTTTTTTTCCAGACCCCTGGAACCTCTCCAGCATTCACAATCTGTTAAAAAGCGACCTCAGTGACTCAGACTTCCTGAGCCAGGTCCCTTAAAACTCTTGGATGGGCCCGCTCAGTCCTGTGGGTCTACGGATAAATACATTTTAGCACTTGCTGCTGAACTATCCTGTGTAGAAGCCACGCTGCTGCCTCTCTGTGCTGTGACTATGCTTTTCAGCTTTCTCCTTTCTTGTTTTCTGTACATCCTCTCTGCAAAGGGGTCGGAACAGGCAGTGAGTGCTGCTATGGGTTTGTGCCCCAGTGTGTCTCTAGGATCATCAGGGCGTGTGATGGTGTGACCTGCTGGCTAACGGCGTGTCGCAGGGTTCTCTTCTTTTCAGCTCCTGGTCATGTAATGAGATTTGCTGTGCTCATAATTAACAGGCAGCAACGGGCCCCAGAAATTCTGCATCGATAAAGTTGGCAAAGAGACGTGGCTGCCTCGGAGCCATACATGGTAAGTCATTTCTCCTTGGCCCTGTTAGGAGCATGTGGGGATAACCGCGAGCAGCCTCTGCGGGGCTGCGCGGGGCCCCGAGCGCCCTCCATCCCCTCCGCCCGCGTTCCCGTGGGATGTAGCTGCCGTTCCTGGTCGTGCATCTTACCGCAGCTGCTGTGCACGGCTGAGGCCGGAGGGGACCTTGCAGCGGGGAGGAGAGTTGGGATTGCAGCGCTATTCACAGCCTCTGCTGTCTCTCCAGCTTTAACCGTCTGGATCTCCCTCCCTACAAGAGCTACGAACAGCTGAAGGAGAAGCTGCTTTATGCGATTGAGGAGACGGAAGGATTTGGACAGGAGTGACGGAGCTTTGGCGCTTTCCCGGGATGGGGAGGGCCCTTGGAGCGCTGCCGGCCACGAGGTCCTGCCTGCCGGCGCCCGCGGAGCCCAGCGCCGAGCCCTCTCCGCAGGATGATGCGCAGGCAGCTGCGGACGCTCTTGCTCTTGTTCCTGTGCGAGATCTGCACTAATGCAGCCCTGGGGGAAACGAGTCCACGTTTCCCTCCCCAAACAAATTTGAGGTGTGCTGGGGAGGTGGACGCAAAAGCCTGGCTCTGCTCAGCTCATGAGGGGCGCGGGCTGGCGCAGAGGGGACGGGGTGAAGCCCTGGGCCTTGGCAAGCAGCGTGTGGTGCACCGAGGCTCCCCGGTCCCCCCTCGCCGACACAGTTAAATGAGATCTGGTTTTGGCACAGGCTATTTTTCCCCTTAGTGTTTTCTGCCTTTTCATAGCGTTTTAATAAATGCGGGGGAGGAGGGGAAATGAAATGGCTCTCGAACCAACTCTCAGGTCACATTTGGGCCCTATCCTGCACCCAGCAAAGGTAACAGGGAACCCCCAGCTGATGCTGCTGGGGCCGATGCACAGTGCGAGGGCCGGGATGGCCCCTTCCTGCGCCAGACCTGTGGCTGCCCGGAGCCAGGGCCTGGCTGACCATGTCCGTTGCGTGCTTTGATTTGCAAGCGTGTGGCCCCTGTGCAGTTGTATGTAGTAGTTCAGTGGTTTGTTGCTCGGAGGTGGTGCTTAGCAGCAGCCTCGGGGGCTCCGGCCACGGTCGGGGCACATCTGGCCTTTGCTTGGTTCGTGGGTTCAGTCCAAACTCCCCGTGTTTCCTCTGTTGCCGGCCGGGCTGGTGGCAGGAGCTCCCGGAGCTGTGGGTAAGGGCAGGATCAGGCCCCTGCCCCTCGCCTGGGTGCCACCTCCGCTGCTGTCCGCGTCCCCCCCACCCCCTCCCATTGTGCACGGGGGAGACGCACCTGCGCGAGCGTTGGTGTACATAGCTGTACATAAAGGAAGTCTATGGATACAAGACACTGCAATAGCTTTTGACCGGTAACCGGATAGTTTTGTACTGCACCATCCTGCCTCAGCGACGCCGACTTCTTGTGCAATAAAGGATCAGCAGCTGCCGAGGTGCGTGTCCCTGGTCGGTGTGTGACATGGGGAGACAGCCTGGCGCAGCCCCTGGGGAGTCCGTGCGGGGACTCGGCTGAAGGGCTGTGATGAGTGCCCAGAGCTCATCAGCGGGGTCATAATACGTATTTTTTTCCATGCACACACTGCGCAGGAGGGTCAGGCTGGGCGCCGCACTCCTGCTTGCCTTCGCCCAACCTATAATCACACTCGGCTAAAAATGTCTCCAGGATGCTTTGCCGGAGCTGCCCCTGCCTCCCTGTGCCACTGTGCGAAACCCAGAGCAGCACTGCTGTGACAAAATCAGGTACATGAGGCCAACGGCCCCGGGCTGGGGGTGTTTAGTAAAAAATCCAACACAAGCAGAACTGAACAAACCCACTATTCATATCACTGGGGGAGAGCCTGCAGCCAGTAATTCTGCCATGACTTTGCTTTTCAGCAGCTGCCTTGGCTGCTTGGTTCTTTGTGTGGGTTTGGTTTTGGTTGTGGTTGTTTTTTTTTTTTTTAAATACTCTGTACATGTGCTGCACTGTGGGAGACCGTTGCCAAGCGTGGCACAGCCAGTGCCAGCCCAATCCCAGAAGAAATGCTTCCAGCGCTGTGGGCAGGCTGCTGGCGCTTTGCACTCCCCTGGCACCAGCGTGCTGCCGCAGCGGTCGCAGCTCCCTGGAGCCCCGGGTGCTGCTCACACCCTGGCCTGGGAGGTGGCAGGGGAATTAGTGACATCTTGTGCTGGGGAGAGGCTCGTCCCCTCTGCCCCATCTCAGCAGATGCTGCGGCACACATCCCCCTTTGGGGCAGGAGGGCATTGAGCAGCGACCTGTGCACCCTGTCCCTGGCACGGGACAGTGACGTTGTTGTGCAGGACAGCAGGCTACAGCCGTGGCTGCCCCAGAGATGCTGTCAGAGGCCAGCCTGTTTTGATGCCACCACAAATGTTTTAAGCATGAAGGTGCTCTGTGCAGAGCTGACAGCCGGGGTACCTCCCCAGGTGCGCAGCAAAGCTGGTTCCTTCGCTGGCAGAGAGCCATGGAAGCTGTAACAGCAGTGACGTGCCACCTGCGCTACACCGACAGGCCACGAGGTGCCTAGGGACTGTGCAAATAGGAACCAGATTAAATACACAGATGTCTATGTTGCATGAAATTGGCTAATTGTAATGAATTAGTCCCGAAAAATGCAAATACATATGCACACTGCAAGCCTAATATGGCAATGACCTGATGTCTTACGTGGGATGGGAAGATGTTGTTCACAGCATGGTAGCACCACGCACAACCTCCCCTCCTCACCGGAGCAGGATCCCATCTTCTCTCCCCTCTGTGTTTCCACCCCTGCAGAGCATCACATAAGCCCGGAGTATAGTTTTTATCTACCTTTTTTTTTTTTAAAAGTGTCAGGTAACAAAACAGCCAACCCCAATCTTGTCACTGGCCAGCTAGGAAGGATAGCAAAAACCAAATTATATTAGCCCAGCCTAAGGCAGAGCTGGAAGAAAACAGCCAGCAGTAACAACAGCCTCTTTGCTAGTCACTCCGTGGTGCTTCCGGAACTCAGCACCTCCTCCTCAGCTCAAAAATCAATTGATGCTAACAAATCAGGTCTCACACAGTAGTGAAAACTCAGTGTTGGGTAAGACAAGCACCTAGAATGAAGGCTAACACAGTATGCGGCAGAAATCCTCAGCTGCTGGCCTAAAAGTCCTTGAAGGCGCACTGCGGGAAGGAAGAGTGCTGTGCTAGAAAAGAATAAAATATTTCCCCCTGGCTTTTACCCCTTCCCTGCCAGTGCTGAGACCCAAACTGCCAGGCCTGCCCTACAGCAACTCTGCTTGTTGCCACAGCTGCCAGTTTGAGAAGATCTATCCAGCCATGGTACGATGAACACAAAAAGCAGATGCCAAAGCAGAGGAAAGCAGAGCACTGATCATTTCAACAAGAGAGAAGAACCCAGCATCCAAGTGATGTAGTTTACAAGATTTTTAATTTACAAATAAAAAACCTACACATTTTACTTTTTCTCCTTTTTCTCCTCTTTCTTGACATCACTTTTCTCCTTGTCTTTCTCCTTCTCATCTTTTCTCTCCTTTTTACTTTCTTCTTTTTCCTGTCCTTCTTTCTTCTCTGCATCCCTGTTGGCAATCTTGTTGTTAATGAGGTTGTGTAGGGCAACCACGGAACGGATAAGAGAAGCCAGATAAACTACCACCATCTGGTCATTGGTCTTCAGATAAAAGGCCTTGACAAACTCTTGCAGGTTGACGTCTGGTAGCAGGTTGAAGACATCCTGAAGGTGGTAGATGATCTGGTGATTGATGGGGAGTTTGCCCATGGCTACTTTCTCTAGGTAGCTCCTGATGTCCAGAAGCTTGGAGTTCAGTCCCTTCAAGCCATGGACCTGATTTGTGATCCGCTGGGACAGAGTGCCCACCGTTGTATCCTTGATATCTCTGAAACACCCACAACAGAAGGAATCGGCATTAGAACGTTACTTTGCATTCTCATTAGCGGGTGGGCATATTCACTTAAGAGCTCTTTCCAGCTTAAAAAGAAAAGCAGTTTGAAGTACAGCTGAAGTACAATTGAAATAAATGCTTCAAGTCAAAGAATGAGAATAAACTGATGTACGTTACAAAGTACATCTAAAATAGATCATTGTTGCATCCTGTGGTGCGCGCATGTTCTCTTTGGAATAATATTTGTAACACCAGTTAGAGGAATAGAGAGAGAGAAACAACAGGATTTCTGACTGGTGAAAAGGCGATGTGGTTTGTACAGGGTAACCGCTCTCTTTTTTTGACTGGAGAGCTACAGACCCATCAGCAACACTCCCAAGCAGTCCTGCTCTGTGAGGTGCACAGCAGCTGGAGACAGGTCCAAACGATGCAATATTCTGCAGCTTTGACAGAATGAATACGTAGTTTTCATCATCCCACCAGTGGGCAGTCACACTTTTCACTAGCAATGAGCGAATATGCCAAGCAAGACTGCTAAATGAATACGCTCTTAGAATTTAAGTAGCGTGTTTAAGAAGATCCACATTTCCTCCAGGAAGCTGGCACTGGGAGATGCCAGATGGATCGCGTTCACTGCTAGGCAAGTCTCGTAAGAATGCTTTCATGTTAAAGATGCTTACCGTAGCAAGTGTTCAACACCAACTTCCTCCGCCTCCTCTGCTCCGATCTCACTAGTCACATGCTCGAATGTCTTGGAGGTCGGAGTGCCATCCTTCGAGGTGCAAGGAAACAAGAGACAGGGTCAGACTGAGCACAGAGCTGACTGCGGGTACAAAGGTGCACGCCAACTAGCCAGTACAGGTGTCTCACACGCGAACACTGGGGCAACTCGCACAACGTCGCGGTGTAAGATTAACTGATGCCTGTTTCCAGGATCAGGAAGAGGCAATGGGGCAAATTATTGTGAAACAGAGTATCAGGGGACTGAAGTACACAGCTAAGGGCAGACCTTTGTAAGTGAATCACAATGCCTTTTAACAACATGGAATTTTAGACAGAGTATGAGAAACTGTATTAATGAAACGAGCAAAGTATTTATATACAGTCCACAAGAAATCAAGAGAGGAAAGGCTCTAGTTGGATTTTTCTTGATTTAATTAGCGTTACCAACTGTCACAAGCCCAGAGTTGCGAGTTGCTAGCAATTGCTTCTTTCTTGCGCTCTGTGTAATTTTCAATTAATGTATTTTGCTGGTCTATGTACTGGTGGGTAGAACAGAGAGTCTCACTAACTATCATTTCTTTCCTGATACAACCTTACTACATTTTGGGATACCTTTTGCCATCCTGATATGTGCTCTCAGCCAGTTAGAAGCACGTATGCAGTTCCAGAAAAAAAATACTAATATGGAGCAATCTCATTAAAATTATAACTTATACACCGGGTATTACAGAAGATGTTTAAAAGATTCACAGGCTGAATTTCTGACAATGAGTTCTACCGATGTGTTTTCAAAACCATTACCCGGACCAGTATACAGCTGTAAACAGAAAGCACCACCGGGACTATTGTGAATTCACAAAACTAAGAACAAATCCTGCAGATACAAGACCTACAATACTGGGAGCAGCTTTTTCTCCGTAGTGAGGGCCTCAGAAAGGCAAAAGGATCAAACTTTTTTATATACATCCAGAATGTAATTTAAATCAAACAATTGCAAATGAAAAGCTAAACTGACTTACTACTGTATGTTGTTTGTCTGTACGGTGCTGCAAGTGATTAGTAAGTGTTGCCCATGCCTGACCTACCTACTCAGCACTGGCGGGTGCACAAACAAATAAGCATGCAATTACTCAGAACACCTCTGCAAACAGGCTGACATGTAAAAGTGACATCTTAAAAGCGCTCCAATCTGTGACTTTCTTCATGGCCACGGACATGACAGAAACAGGCAAGAAGCCTCTAAATCATACGGACAGCTGGAGCTGTGGAATTCCTTAGGCCAAACAGTAACGCACAGCTTTTCTTCCAAGGGCATTGGTGGATGAAAGCTTTAGTTACAAATGCTTATATTACGACTGGGATTTAACCTCTGGTTTCAGCAGATTTTGGCTGCAAGTCGCAGGCCCTCACTAGTGAGTCCACATCCCATGTGCAAAAGGCAACTATGTGCCACAGGATGTGCATCCTTCAGAAAATAAGGCAATCCTAACAGCCATCTTCTCATGGAAACCCTTTTCCTAGGAAAAGGCAGAGACATGTTAAATACTCACATCGTGAACTTCTTCAACCGAAATATAAGCTTCTGTGGGCAGCCCCAGGTCCTTTGGCTTCACATCAATAATCACCAACACCTTATGGAAAAAGCAAACATTTCAGAAAACCAGGTTTCATTCAAAGACTAGAAAAAAAATACCTAAGTCAGCTCTTCACTCCACCGCAATGGTACGCTGCCTGCTCAGAGGTGTTAACTTCAGGCACTGGGAAAAGACATCTATAGCTGTTTCAAAAGACTCTGATTCAAGTTCCTCAATCACTTTACAGCTACCAGGTCTTTAACATGCTGTATCACCAGTAACAAAGGTGGGGGCCAAGCGTTCCCAGATTCCCCACTTAGGAAGAGAGGGGAAAAAAACCAAAAACTAAAAAAGTGCCGCACTTACAGAGTTAGGACAGTATCTTTTCATCAGTTCATTGATGGCGATGTCGTTCTTGTGCAGTTTAGGGCCTGTGTGGTACCAACCAACTATTCTTTCTCTAGCTGAGCAAAACCAGAAAGGATTCTAAATCAGAATTGCATGGTAAGACAACAGCAGAAAGATTTAGGCAGAGATTGAATTAGCAAATCAAAGGTAAAAATCTGATGCGTGTAGAAGATGAGTGTAAAGTAGGGGAAATGAATTACAGTAGGCAAGACAACGACATGGCTAGTGACAAAGACAGTTGACTAACCGTACTTACTTATCGTAGCTTACTAATCGCATATATAACTTTACTCCTAGATTCTTAACTAAACTGGACTATTTCGTATCATTTATTAATTTTGCAGATATCGGGATGTGACAGCTTGAAACTCTGACATCTAGAGATGCAAAAATCCTAGAAACGCAAACTGTATCACGAGAATGACAACTGGTCCCAGGGCTAAGAAAACTCAGGAATTGAAGTTATGACTGAACATTCAGCTCTAAAGTCTCAAACTGAGCGGTAAAGACACTTTTTTAAAAAGTGGTGAAGAGCAATTAGAATCATTACTTACAAAATGTGAGTTTGTAATGTTTACATTCATTAAAAACTACTTTCAGGGCACATCTGTATAGATTGGGTTATAGAGGAGAAAGCTTTGAAATTCTTCAGAAATAAGGGCATTTTTGAAATCTCAATTATTCTGAAGATACAAAGCTGTCAGGAGACTTGGGAAAACTAGCAAGGCATAAATGTGTTAAGAACACAAACTACTTGCACAAATTAACCCATGGAAAACCATCAGTGAAAGTGAAGCCATGCAAGGAATTAGCATGGAGTGGCTTCTCATGTGAGCAATTAACTCTCTACCTTACTGTGAATTCACTTCCCCATACAGAGTCTTGAAAGTTTCTAGGTGCGTACCCCTGACTGCAAGAAGACCTCAACTTACCGTTGACCTTCTTAAACATTCCATACATGTTTTCCAGATAGTCATGGTCTAGAAACCACACAGTATCATCCTTGTCATCCTCATCAAAGGGTACTGGGAATAAAACAAAATAACAATATTTAAGAATCCAGCTTCCAGAATGAAAATGTTTATAGAAACATTGTGTTTTAGGATATCTTTGGCTGCTAAAGGAGAGTGGATTTTAATCAGTTTCCACTGTTCTGCAACGCTACGCTGCACAAGCTAACCCGCAGTGCTGGTCAATTCTCTCAGGTAGAGGCTGTCTCGTAATTACTAACAGTTTAGAACTGAGGAATGAAATGCAAAGCATTCCGAGGGTTATCCTCAGTGGACAACGTCAAGCATCAGAGAGAAATCCTCCCACATACAAAAGTGACTCAACAGCGTGCATAGACATTTGATATGATAAACTGAGTATCCCAGCAGACTTTATAGCTTGTTGATCAACAGCAGTTTAGTTAGTTACGGAAAAATTAGTTTTCGGTGTAGAACACATGTCATCAGCACTTTTATGGACTACTAGAACACCATGAGGCACTTTAAGTAAGGACTATTTGCCCTTGAGTAAACGACTAGTTATTTTATCAGTTCGCATGTACACAGGTACATAGGCTCAGTTCTGAGAACAAAGACTGGTCTCAGTCTTTTAATTTACAGGTATAGTAAAAGCTTCATAGTTGAAAGGCTGTCAAAACGACAAAAAAAATCCCTTTTCAACTCAAATGGAAAAAAGTTCTTCCAAAGATTGGAAAAAAAAAAAATAGTCGATGCTTGGGAGAAGAACTCCATATAAACTGTGAAACTCCATATATAAACTGAGATAATTTTGCTTTGTCACAGAGCAGCCCCACTGGGAAGGAAATGATCTAACTAACACAAATGGGTCAGCAAAAGCCATGCGTTCAAGAAGTACTTTTACTATCACATATAAGTATTTAAGACGAAACTATTGCAACACTATTAACAACATACTTAAGAACTAGTATTTGATTGGACAAAATCTGAGAAAAGGAAGTAAAGCTAAAATATACATTAAATCTTTACAGAAGGAGGTAACAGCTACATCAGCACCGAGAGCTCTGATTTCTGTATGACATGTTGAGACACTGATCACTCAGCAGAGGTCAGCGAGTCCAATGCAGCAAAATATTCACCAGCATTTTACATCTGCTCCCGAAACATTCCATGTTGCACAATATTACAGGGAAGATGCAGCACAAGACTGGCTGGAATAGGTGTATTTCTGACAGCAGTTAGCATTTTTTGTTAGCTATAGGCTGATTTGTACATGGAGGCAACAATCTGTGCTCTGGCAGGGTGGCTTAAAAAAACCCAAACGCAACTCATCTGTTAAATAATTCAGTAGGTTTGAACAAGGGTAGGACACCCAAACTCACCTGCAAAACTGTTGGACACATCTAGTATTTTTTTCTGCCACGAGCCCAGCAGCACACCAACGACTCGTTTCTGATTTCCAACTTTTCCTATTCTAAATGGAAAAGACTGTCAGTTCCTACGACAAAAGGCCTGATTCAGGAAGGAAGGTAACAGCGGACCACTTGCTTCGCCTAATTTCTGCAAGTTAAACAGTACGCGTGTTGGAACGGAAGACGAGGTGTTATGACTGTTTTATGACTGATTGTTAATTTACATCCAGAAAAAGGCGTTTGGGTGCCCTCAGAATCAAACCTTGTAACCCAGCGATGCAAAAAGAGGACTACGTGGTCCGATGCAGCTAACGGGGGGGGGGGGGGGGAATGTGACCCAAAATAAGCACGGCGGCAGCCTCTCCGCAGGACAATGGGCTATTAAAAAAGTGAGTAAGCTCTTAAAACTCCTCGGTGTCATCCACAATTTGCTTTCACAATAGCAGGCTTGTTCGCCTTGTGAGATTTTGTTCTTTGCTTCTGACATTAAAACTGCTCGTCAATTGGCGCGATTAAGTTAAATTAGGCACAAATTACACTAGGCGTTTAGAGGGATATGATTTATCCCCCGCTCAGCCAGCTGCAGCTTTAGGAACAAACCCCACTTCTCCCCCGGCCGCCTTTTTAAGGAGCGGGACGTTGTTTCCGAGCCCTCGGACGGGCGCTGGCAGCCCCCTCACGGCACCCGAGCGCTCCCCACCCTCGGACTTTGCTCCTTCTGAAGGCGAAAACATCAGCGGCGGCGGCGGCAGCGGGCCGGGGGCTCCGGCGGCTCCTGCAGGCCGCGCTCCCGCCGCCACCCGGGGATCGCGGCCCTCGGCACCGAGCGACCGGCCCGGGCCCGGGCGCGCCGCTCCCCTCACGGCGCGGGGTCCCCTCCACCCCGATCTGCCGCCCACACCGGGGCCCGGCGCGTCGCTCCCCTCACGGCCCCGCTCCCTTCACGGCCCCGAGTCCCTCACGGCCCCGAGTCCCTCACGGCCCAGCCCGGCCCGGCCCGTGACCGTGACTCAGCGCCGCGGCGCCGCGCCCGTTCGCCCCCACCTGTTGAAGTGATCGACGACGCTGAGCAGCACCAGCGGGTGTACCACCACCCGGTCCACCGCCAGCTCCGGCATGGCGCCCGCCCGGCCCCGATGCTCCGCCGCCAGCCCGGCCCGGCCCGCCCGCCCGCCCGCCTGCACCAGGCCCGCTCCCCGCCGTGCGGCCCCGCTCCCAGCCTGCCCCGCTTCGGGGCGGGGCCACCGCCGCCATCTTTAAGGGGTCGTCGTCGGCAGGACACCATTTTGGAGAGGTCGCGGGAGACGGAAGCGCTCACCGCCATCTTGGGAAGGTGCATCTCCGCTGTCGGCGGCGCGGCACCATCTTGGGGAAGTCGGGTCGCTCCGCCCGGAGGTGAGGGGCGGGCCGGCGAAGCAGGGAGGCGGGCGGCCGGCGAGCGGCCCTCGCCTGGGGGTCTGCGGGGGTGCTGGTCTCCCTTCCCCGGAGCTGAGCCCTGGCGCGTCCCGCCTCGGGGGGGGCGGCTGTGGGGCTGGTTCCTGTCAGCGGGGGTCTGAGGAGGCAGGGTCGGCGGGAGGCGGGCGGGCCCGCCGAGCCGCATCCGGCCCCAGCCAGCGGGTCCCTTGTCCACCTGCTGACTAAATGGCCTGCAAGAGCGTTTGCCCCATAATCCTTCCAGGGACAGAGGTTTTGGGGCTGGCCAGCCTTCCCAGGCTCCCGCTGCTGCTCTTCTGGAAGATGAGTGTGGCACTTGCCTTTTTCAAGTTGTCAGGAACGTTTCCTAATCACCATGACCTTTCAAAAATGAGAGAGCGGCCTCAGAATGATGTCGTAATCTTATCGTTACCACTAGACTGCAGGTTTAAAATGCAGGGGTGCTGTCTTCCCATCTTGATAGAGGGTGAAAGCGCTAATAGCATATACAGGGTGGTATCCTGACCACCTGAGCTGTGTGCTCTGCCTTGACTTCTGTGTCTGTCTTTGCAACTTAGGGAGTTGTTGCAGCCCGGGCTGGAAGAAACTCCATCGCCTTGCCTCTTGTTCCAGAGCTTTGGGTAACTTTAGGGTTCCCAGTACTGCAGTGATAAAAGCCTACGTAAATAGGCAGAAATCTTTATTAGTTAGCGTTTGCTTTCTTCTGAGGGGACTGTGTTAGGCTAATTTGTTTTGTAGGCAAAACCAACATCCTTCAGCCTCTCTTATTTTTCCTCTCTGAAGTACAGCTTTCCTCGATGTAAAGGAGAAACAGACTCTGAACTAAGCTGAGTGCTTAGGCTAGTCTTTGTAGGAGGGTTTTTGCACCTCAAGAGTAGGACCTGGTAGACACAGAGCTTGTCTTTTTACTTTGCTTCTAGCAAGAAAATAGAACCTGAGGCTGTTACTCCTGAATCTACTATGGAGTTATTATTAACATGAAAAGTATTAGCAAAATTCTTGAGGATAGTCTCACTGTTTTTAAAGCGTTATGATATCCCTTATTTTCTACACTTTTCCTACATGTTATGTGTTTTTTGCATATTTCTCAGTTCTGACCAAATGGCGGTATTCTGGGTGAAATCTAAACTTTTGTGTTGCTGTTTAGCATCTTTTAGCCCTTGGCAGATTTCAGCAAAAGCAGCATTCGTTTACAAACTCTATGAGAATTAGAGACCTCTTGTGGAGTGTTTTAGACGCTACATCCTTTAGTGCTGCTGCTTTGAAAAAAAATTCTGGTCGAGTTTTTAGAGGTTTTTTCCCAGCAGAGGGAGATATCTGACCGTGAAATTCAAATATAGCCAGTATTCCTGTAGCTTGTTTTATCAATATACGTATAAAACTCAATGTTCAAATTAACTAGTTCAACAAGTAATTTAGCTCATTGATTTTTGGGCATATCCTAAGTGCCATTACAAGCTACGGATATTTTAAATGCCATTACCTAATAGAAGGAATGTTTTAAGCACCTTTTATTGATTTTATTACTGCTTTATTTTGCTGTCTTGGTTTAAAATCATTTTAACCACTCTGTAATCAAGAAGAAATATATCGTTGGTGAAATACAGTCAATTTCCTAAAAACCTTTGACATCGTTAAATAAGGAATTACAGTTGTTAAATCATGTCAGGCAATAACCAAGGGACAGAAAAGATATAAAATTTGGAGCAGTGGGCCAGCATACCAGTAAGCTGTTTTGACCTTTGGCACTCAGACTCCGTATGTGACAATCACACTTCAATTCTGTTCTTGGTTCTTACATCAGTCAGAAGAGATTTAAAATCTCAGCATGCCAGGAAGGTTGTGGAAGGATAACAGAGTATGATCTAGAGACAATTAAGGGGCATTTTAATGACCTGCTGTGACTTTTTGTTAAAATTACTCTCTAACTTAGCACATTTGAAGTTTCATTTGCTGGATTGTATTGCTAGTAGTTTAGTGTATTGATGTTATACACAAAAGGAGTAAATTGAGTCTGCTCATAGGGATTTCAGTTACTTCCCTTCCCAGCTCTTTTGACTTGAGAAGATTATCAGTATTATTGAGCTAATCAGCTGGTAGATGTAGACTGGGAATACAGGCAATATGTTGCTTAATCAAAGAATTGAAAAGTAAGTAATGAATGTTGGTGCTCAATAAAAAACAGCTAATGAGTTGATTGCATTGATGCTTGATGTAATTTAACCGTAGAGTGGCAAACATCAATACTTATATATGATTTGGCTCATGACTGCTGAGCTGAAACTCAAAGTTCAGAGCGGTTCTGCAGTATGCGAGCACCTGGCAACTGACCTGAAGTGGGGAGGGAGGGAGCTGAGTTTTGTTCTTTAAATGGAACAAGTGATTCCATCATTAATTGTTGGGCTTTTATTTTGTTAAAAAAACAACAAACAACCACAAAACCCCAAACTTACACATAACTTTTCAGAGGTTTAAGAATAATTTCTGGATTGAAAAATAAGAATAAATCATCATAAAGTAGTTTAAAAATCCAATTAATGATTATAAATGTTAAACCAACCTCTAGTCTTCCTTTAATAATGACCTTGATAACCTCAAGGGGGAAGTCAGCAGCAAAGAAACATTATGCTGTCTGGGGAGGTGGACATCTGCTATGTTTGACCTAGCTATCCCATTCATGTAGTATCAGTTATGACTGCATTTTAAAAGAAAGTTCATTTGCAGCAAGTGAATGGTGCCACCTGTAACTTCCTTCTGAATTCACTTTTTGCCATTATTCTCTTCCTTTTGATTTGTTAGGTGTTGTAAATTCTCCTCAAGTGCAAGGTTATAGTTACTGGTGGCACAGAAGGACATCTTCATAGGCTTTTTCTAAACCAAGGTCTGCCACTGTTAGCTGCTGTGAAGCAGCAGGAAGAAAACTGTTGGTACCCAGATTCTGAGTGGTTTCTACATCTTTTGTCATGTTCTGACCTCTTTTCCAGCCTTGGGGATCGCACTTCTGCTTCAGGAATCTCACTTCTATCAGGAATTAGTATATGTCTTTAAACTGTGAAGTAATTATATGCTTCAGAAATTTGGTTTTTATTTCTATGAAATGTCCTGTGTCATGTTTGGGCCTAGATTAGATTGGTGACACATTCTCTGGGCAGCCATCAAGCATAGCTTTATGGAGTCTCTGCTTGCCAGCTGTTTTCTAATTTAACTAATGCTGGCCTACAAAACCACAATAACACAGCTGAGGGACACTTTTAGTGGCCTTATCTCTTGCCTTCTCCTTTCAATCTGTCAATATTGGGGGTGGGCAGCAGTGATGGGAATTTGTAATATGGGAAAAAACAAATGGAGGTGTTCTGTAGGTAGAATCACAGAGTCTGATCGTCTACAGACTAGGGCAGGCATACATTTACTGAATACATTCAATTTGTATTTCTAGGTGTTCTTTCCAATGATGGGAGTTAAAAACATAACAGTGCTTTAAATGAAAATACCAGCATGGCACAGTAACAACCTCAGTTCATCAAGGCCATGAACTGAGCCTTGGATGGCTGTGCGGTAGGCTACACCCTCCAGACTTACAGCCTGCTTTGTGTATAGCTCTTCGTGTGTATTTTTCCATCTTGTCTGAGAAGGAGCTGCTGTTGCTGGTCAGTAGCCTCTCCTTGGGAAGAAAGGTTTGAATATCCATGTCACTGAGTCTCTCCCAGATAAAGAGGGTCCTCTACCTACCTAAAGGGCAGAGTGCATGAAGGAAGATTGCATAAGCAAGCAGATGGTGGACTGTGGGCAGGGCAGGCTAGGCTGGGGGTGTAGGGAGGAGGGTAAAGCATGCAGAAGGCAGTAACTCTTCAGTCTGATTTGCTTTTTCTCTGTAGCTTTTCAGTGTCTGCTAGTGATAAGTGACATCCTTGGGACTTTGGCTACAAAAGATCCACACAGCTGGGAAGTATTGATGCCTGATACTTTGGATCCTAATCCTAAATGACACTTGTTAATGTGCTCCTTTAATACTGGTTGTCTTTGTTTTTAGAGAAAAACCCTACTTTATTTTTCCTAGATTGGGGCGGGGGGAACTGAGCAGTTAAAGAGACAATGTCCACTAACATGTATTTTCATTGAGATGCCTTCTAAAATGTGTTTAAAATCCAGTCAAGAGAAGCTAGGCTTTCTTTAGACCTGTTGATAGTTTGTCACATAATACCTTTGTGCTACCAGTTTGAACAGGAAATATATTTATTTCCCTATAAATACGTTTAGCTTTGTCCAAATAACTATAGTTTCCTGTTAAGATTTCCTCGGCCAGGGTGTGCCATAAACTGTTTTAGAAGGAATGATGCTGCCTGGAATTGAACAAGGATAATGCAAGCCATGGAAGTAAAACAGAAAGCCACCACAACATTAATTCTAATTTGTTTTGGTTAAACTGTAATTCAGTGAAATGCTGATGCTGTATACTCAATGCATGATGCCAGAAAGAGTGTCCTTATCCAACTGCAGTTTGCATCTGAAGACCTCCAAATAACCATTTTTTCCAAATGTCTGTTCTAGAATGTAATCTCTAAAGCAAACTTTTAAATCTGTAATTATAAATTGATCTGTTCACTTTATGATATGATCTTTAAATATTTGTGTTGTAGTAATTTATTTCTTTGTTTCCCTATAGGGTACTGTTGCTTGACCAAAAGGTACATATATAAGTAGAACTCATGCTACTTACCATAATTTGGCCAGCTGTGACTATTGCTGTAGTTTCTGCCAGTGGATTTAAAAACTTTTGTCCATACCTGTGGGTTAGCTGGTGACTCAGATAATCCTGTCCTCCCTACAACAGTGTAACAGTGGAATTTTGACTGATAACTTTTGGATGTAGAATCGTCACTTTCTTTAGTTAAAAATGGTTTGTAGCAGTATTGTCAACATCTAATGTAAAATTACGGAAAAATCTTTCTTATTCTATATTGTACACTTCTGATTTTGTTGCCCTGTCCAGACATCACAGGGTATAGAAATACCAGAAAGATTTTCTTTTTTTTTTAATAACTAAGTCACTGACCCTGATTTTTATACTTAAATACGGAGTGATTTTCTTATTTTATTCTGGTACCCTTGCTACAAAATGATTTTTTTGAAAATAGTGGAAACAAACAGTTAAAAAAAGAAAGCACAACAGGTTCTAGTCATACTCATTTTTCCACACCTTGAGGACTAGCAAATTCTTTAATATGAGATTTTATTTGTACAAAGCAAAACTTCAAAACCACTCAAAAGCTTTCTTATTAACTGCTGTCAGTCCTTTGATTTACAAGGGCAATAAAGATCTAGAGGGGGCACATTTATCATGGAGTTCAGCACACCAGGAGCCATTTTCTCAAGCGGTAAAGCCAAGTGATAAAATGAGTTCTTTTGTTCTATAACCAAGACACATTCCCTATTTTTAAAAATGTGTGTGTTGGACTTCTTGGCTTGTAGTTTGGCTGTGTTCCTGTAATACATTTATAAATAATGAAAAATTGCTAACATGCAGATGCTGATGATGCATCTGGAAAAACAGACTGTCTGAAAGAAAGAAACTTACTTTCAACTTCGGTTTATTCGCTAACTTTTCACCAGTGCTAATTCTTGTATGATTTTTTTTAATAGCACTTTTTAAACTAAAGGTGTGGTTGTTTTGGTTTTTTTTTTAAAGTGATCATATACCTCTGCAAAGCTGAAAGAATTCTGGTTAGGAAGTAATAAAAATACTCTGTTTAAAATAGAGCCATGTTCATAGGGTATAGTGCTATTTTGCAAGCTTCAGTTGCTTCATCTGTTTCTAAACTTGCATTTGAGTGACTTTTTGAATGCTGTTCTTTAATGTTAACGCATAGAGGAGTTTAGCTTCTTGTCTAGACCAAAATATTGATGGCTTGTATGGGCACTTCATTAACAGAGATAGCTGTGTGGGAGGAACTGATTGCAAGAGTAAATATCCTTCCATGTGAGCAAGGGGCTCAGAATCTGACTATAAACTGAATATTAAAAAAAGTGAATTCTGGTTTTTCCATATAAAAATGCTGCCACCTACAGTCTCTTCCTGGAAAGAGACGCATTGCTGCTTTCACCGGTCAGCTGCTCAGAGTTCTGTGAAGTCCAGTTATGCTCAGCTGTCCAGTGTTGTTGCACAGGCACCTTCAAAATAGAAGTAGGAGAACAGACTTGCAAAAAGTACTTTCCAATATAATTTTGAATATAATAATCTTTAATTGTAAATGTAAAACTGTGTGAAGTTGCTCTTGATGTTTTGGCTTCAATTGGGCTGCTGTCATAACATATGGAAGAGTGAGTGTGGAAAAGGTCAGAGGCATTAAACCTTGTTCATATTTAAATCGGCACCATGCTATGGTGCCCATATAACTACAGCAGTGCTGCGGCAGTACCCATTTGTCCCCAGGTTATGCAAACTGTCATGGATGGGCTTGGAAGGCATTTTCCACAATAGCTGTTTCTTGGGTTTTATTCTTGGTTTCTTTTATAGACAGACCTTTAAGAAAAGCCATGCTGTAAGCAGATTGCACTCGTAGCAAAGTTATGGCATAGCTCTCGAATGTGGTGTTTTATGAACAAAAACACTGAACAAAAGGACCAAAAGTATATCTGGTCTACTACACTTTTTTTGACCGTGGTCAGCAGCAGGTTTGTAGATAAGTGTTAGAACAGGGCAAACATACAGTGGTATTGTCAGAATAAGAAACGCGGAACAACACAGGTCTTGCCAAACCTATTTATTAATCTGGGGTAAACACTCTTCAACTGTACAAGGTGTGTGTGGGACAAACAATTTTTCATTCACTGTATTCTACATTACATAGTTTGGAAGTAGGGCTCATACTATTATCACCCTAGTTCATATGCCTGTGAAAGCATATTAGTGAGAAACTAAAGAAAATGTTTCTCGGTGGCTGACTCATAGTAGTTACTTATCCAGAAGGAAGCAGCTCTTACAACAGCCAAAAGACCCCACCATAACTTCTGTACTAGCTTACGGAAAACTAAAGCTTCGGTTGACCTATAATGGCAGTCATCTGTAGCATAGGGATTTTGCAGATCTCTTTGCTGTAATTTTGTGTTGGCACTTGAAATTTAGCAAGAAAAGACGTAGTCTAGGAGGCCCACCTTTTTGTATAGCTGTGTATGTTACTTCTGATACTTATATTGCAAAACCTTTACTCTGATATTTAAGGTCAGAAATTATAAGTGGTTTTTTTTTTTAACCCTGGGGCCTCTTATACTGTAGTGTCTTGAAAGATCCTAAAGCTTTGAGGGGAAAAAAAATTGAAATACTTTATTTTATGAAGCAGTTTTGGGGTCACTTTTTCTAAAATGAATGCTTTTATGTTGGATAGTTTAAAGACCATCTGTTAACTGAAACCAACCGTAAGTGAAGTTGCAGTTATGTTTCCTATTAGTCTTGTATCTTTCCTATTAGTCATGTATGAAAGAATACAGAGACATCCAACAGAACTCAAAACAAAAATTGAAAAAGCAGATGTTGAAACTGTTGGCTTGTTGCTTTTCTTTTACAGGAGCAAGTAATTATTAATGGGTCACAAAAATACTCTAAGACTAGTTTTGTAAACTGTTACCTAGAACCACAGCTAAAGATGTATTTCTGATTATTGTATATTGCAGTTGAAAATTGGAGTATTTCACTTGGAGACACTGAAGAGGGTTTTAAAAAATATATCATGAATGTTATGTCTGGAAGCATACAATGAAAGATAAAATACAAAATTTTAAATAGTTCTGCACTTCTAGTCTCTCAGGGCTCATTTATTATGTTGTCATGGTGAGCAAGGAATAAAAAAATAAAAAGGCTGTTCCTTGGGTAGTTGTGACTTATTGGTAGTTATCTTTTACAAGAGTTCCATGCTGACTTAAGTAAAGATCTGTGAGAAAAAAAACAAACTTTATTTTTCAAATAAATTCAGTGAAGAGCTCACAGCCTTCCATGACACCATACTGAATTATTATTAGTGTACACTGCTGTGAGAATAACAGTCGCTGCTGTTTAACAACAATGTCTTTCCATGGAATTTCAGAAAGTCAGTAGGAAAATGAAAGGCAGAATTGAGTGCTGAAGCAGAATTAAACCAGTCCATCCTGAAGCCAGGATACTTTGGTCATTACTTCTGTAAGGAAGAAGAATTAACATGTACTGTATATGCAGTCCATATGATTTGGTTCAAAAATTCTTAATGGCTTGTGTATGTTAAGCAGGAGGTCCTCTCTTGCTTGAATAAAATCTCCTTAAGTATATTTCTTTCAGACTTTCTCTTTTTTCCATTCTTAACCTGCAGTCAAATATCAGGAATGTATGCAATTTTGTCTGTGTAAAGCTTTGTTTGTCACAGAGAGGAGAGGTTAACTTTTTTGCTTGCTTCTGTTGTGATGAAAGATAGTATGTTGCACTTGGTAGATGATGGGATTAAAATAGCTGGGAATTAACAGCCATGTCTAGGCTGTTCTGTAAGATTGTTCAAAAAGACCGTCCCAGCAAGGTTCCCTGACTGAAAGGCCACTGAGCAGGCTCTTGGATGCTTCCATGTTCCCTTGTCTTCAGGTTCGGGAGGGCATCTGAACTCATGGGTACTAAGCCTGTCCCACATGAGTCTTCCTACTGCTGGAGGAAGCTTGTGCGATTGGCCTGTAGTCAGGGCAGCAGAATGGTACAGGCTATTCAGGATCTATAAGGAGATGCCTCTGAGGTTTGTGTGTACAGTTTGGGAGCCAAGGTGTCTCCTTGGGACACTGAATTTAGGAGACAGGACAAAGGTCCATCAGGTGTCACAATAATCATGGCAAGGGCACAGAATTACTGTTGTGAAGAGTAAATCACTTCATTGCCCTCATGGGCACAGCTATAGACAAAACCCCAAGTGCTTACTACCAATTCTTGGAGAAAATCTTTCAGAAAGCCCAGTTCTGAGAAACCTCAGTCTCTAGTCCTGTGGAGGTTACACAAGCCATGTTACAAACTTAGTGTTGGTGGGCACTAGGCTTAGGCTCCTAGAGCAATGAAACAGCATTTGATAGAAAATGGGCACTGATGGGGAGACTTTCTGGTCTGAATACCCAAAGAGTTACCCAGATTTAGTATGGTTCTGTGTCAACAGCTTTTTGCCCTAAACATGATATACAATCCCACCAAAGACATCCCTCCTTATTCTGTCTTGGGGTACCCTTCAAGTCCAGTTTAAGGCCCCTCTGCCAAGGCACTTGGGCAAGTGATCTCAGTGGAAGACTCTCCTACAAGGAAAAGCTTACGGAAGCACCATGATAGCCAAACCATCCCTATGGCGCCATCAGCCTCTGTGGTCCAGCTGGTGTGGTCATCTCCAAGCACCCTATCTGGACTTGTGGAGAAGCTGAAGACCTGTCCTAGCTCAACAGCAAAAGTCTTCTCTCAGACAGTGGTCTGTGCTGGTTGTAGGGAACAACTCAGTTCCCTTGTCCCCGAGGCCCTTGAATGCAAATGTTTAAAGATGAAAGGAATGTAACCCGCCTGGATTCCTCTAAATTTTTGTGACACCCAGGCCAAGATGGTGTGAAGGATGCAGTAAATTAGCCTTAAAGGGGCTTTAACATGGTAAGGTTGATGTAGCTGATGTTTCTGTCTTGTTCTGCTACTGCTTCGTTGTATGGTTTAGATAAAATCACTTTTTCATTCTGTTACAGCTGTCTCATTTAGAAAATGGAAAATTAGTTATACAGGTGGTGTGTTTTGAAATTATTGTTGTGGACATGTTTTAGAAATGTTGATGGTAGTGATGTAGTTTATTCTTGTTTAGAGTGTTGAAGTTATGTCACTGTCCTGAGGAAGCACAAATTTGCTTTAAATGGCTTCCTTTTGTGGGAGCAGCAGAGACAGAAACTCTGTTTCATACTTTGCCACTGACGTGGTTACTCCCTCTTTTACACATACGCCAGCGTTTTTAATAGGATACTTTACCACCTCTGCTGGTCCCAATACCCAATTTGTCACAACTTGAGAATAATGCAAAAACACATCTTTCAGCAGACAAAAGTGGTTTTACACCATTTCTCTGTAAGCCTGATATGGAAAAATATGGAAAAAAATAAAATAAACCTCCTATGGCAACTATTTTCTTTCAGAGAAACACATATTTTAGGGTAGCGTTTACAAAGGCTTTATTGGTACTGCATTTCAATCTTTCAAAACTGTTTCCATAACTAACAGGAACTTAAAATGTATTTACTTTATGTCAAGGCTTTAATATTAGGCAATTACAAATCCTGTGTAGCCTAGGTCTGCATTTTATAGACCACATTTACTGTTGTTCTTAATGCTGTGCTGTGTTAATTATGTTGTAACGACACATCTATAATAGGGATGTCACGTTCGTTTTCCATACCTTCTCTAGCAGGATGAATTTCTCCTGTAGCTGCAGCCGACACCAGGGAACCAGGCTTGTGTTTAAGCACCGCTAGATGCTGCAGAGGGGCACTGCGACCCACAGCAGGTACATGCCTGGCATGTCCCCCTCAATCCCTGGTCAGCTTGGTGTCTGCTGCTGGCTTCTCCCCTTGGATACTCCTCTCAAATATTCCCTCATCTGCATGTCTTCTCCCCCTCAGCCCAAATTTGACTGCGTACGCCCAACTCAACCGGTGGGGAGACCAACCTAATCCAGGTTTTGGGAGAGAGATCCTTCTCCTTTCACTTGCTCATTCCTTTCTTTTCCATGTTGTTATAATTTCTGGAAAGCTTGCTTCTCTGGTTAGAGACCACTGACTGAGTCAGTTTTGTTGAAGGGGTTATTGAAATGCACGTGTGTTACCGAAAATGTACCTGTACCCCTTCTACACATCTCAAATACTCTCATTTACTGCTAACAGCAGCAATTCATGTTGGATGCAGTGAATGCTTTTTTTCAGATATTTAGGAACTTCAGTGCCATCTTATCTGTGTCAGGCTGTAGACAACTGTGTGGTTTGATATCCTTTGCCATGTTTCTCATGTAGATTAAACACCAATATACATATATAGATATATTAGTAAGCCAGTAGGTTAATGTAAATAAAAATTGACTCTTTCACTTGAGTCTGGCCAATTACTGGTTGAAACTATTACCATATAATCATGAAGAAAATGGGGTAATCATCTCCTGTTGTTTTTTTTTTTAAAAAGCCTTAATTATCATTATAACATCTTTTAAAAGTGCATCTTGTTTGTACAGATATACAAAAACTTCAAAACACATGGCATCTAAAGAATTTCTTTATGCTTAATGTTTTTGGTATTACCCTGCTGTTGTTGGTAGTGGTGCTGACTGGGTGCTGGGAACAATTAGGTGCGGGGACCTCTGCTTTCTAAGCGTAAATCTAACTGGTTGTATGGCTGTCAGTCTGTAGGTTTTTAATAGGTGATAATATTTAAATAGGACAGACTTATATAGTACTTTTAGGAGAGATGGATGTTTTAATCTCAAGAAATCCCACACCTCTTTGGAATCAAAATAGAAAGAATAGAGAATACAAAACATACTTTTGTTTTGTCCTGCTCTGAAAATCTATTACTTTGTTGCCTTGTTTTCCTAAGAGTCTATTGAGGTAAGAGGAGAACGGGGTGTGTATGTATATATGTGTATAAATACTAGAGAACGGAAGACTGAAGAGTTCTGCAGAGGAGGCCTCTGGAATCAAAGGGCCAGTGATTTAAATTTAGTGAGGGAAAACATTGTACAGGGTGAGATATAATCATTGAATGGTGAACACTTAAATTACTTTTGTAACTGATAAGCTGATTGGTTTTTGGCTGTGTGGGTTTTTTTTTTTAATGGAAAGCATTCTTTACTGGTGTTGCATCGTGAAGGCAATTACCCAAATGCTGTTTTCATATTAAAGCGTTATATGCTATGTTTGTTGATGTAAAAATGTGTAAGGTTTTACTAAAGATTACTTTCTCAGCTTATGGAAGAATGTCATTCCAGCTCATCCATTCTCAGATTCTAGTGATAGTCCTTTTAATTTCCCTTTGCTCGTATTGGACTCTAGAAAAGGTTAATTAGTTATCCACTGAGCTTGATAGAAGAAGATTTTTTTTTTTAGAATATATTAAGAAATGTTCTATTGGGGTATGAAGGTAACACCACAAGGGGGTACTATAATTTTATCAAATTTGCCTTGGTAAGTTGTTTTATTAAGGTAAAGTGATTACAGCCTGCAGAGTTAATTTTAATATGCTAATACACCACAGCAAGTTGGAAACTTAAGTAAAATGATACAATTAATTTAAATTTATAGAAGATAGAGAAGCTTAGTAAGGTCATCTGTATGTTATATTAAGACTGCGTATAGGCTTACCAGATTTAAAAGTCAGTTTTCTTAGCAGCAAGCTTTAGAAGATTGCTGTGTGTACTTTATTGACCTTTGCATGAGGAAGTTAGCGTAGTTCTGTGAAAACTACGTTCTATGAAAAGTTCGTTTTCATGTGAGAAAAATAACCCTTTACTTTCTGAGTACAGAAAGCTAATGTTAGAGATGTATATGTTTTAATTATTTTAACACCTGTATGAAGGTGGAAATTTATTAGGACTTGAACATTTTTTTAATTATTATTTGCAATGGAAAAATACATCCTCTGGTATTCTTCTTTTAGTGAAGTAATTTCTCTCAATTAAACTTTATAATAAAATACATTAATATGACTTGCTGTTAGGCACATGGGTGCAGGAATTGTGTTGCTCAATTTTGGGAAGGAGTGGATGTTACTCTTGTTTTGTTTTTGAAGGGAAGAATGTCAGCACTGTGAAATATCTGGGCTCTTGAACTTTTATGTCACTGCTATGTTCAGAAAATGCCTTCCTGAGCTCTAGAAGAATAGAGTAGAAATGAATTTACCAGAAACAGGCTTTTTGAAAACCTTGCTGTTGTATTTGGCCAGGGAAACTAGAAGCATAAAAACTAAAATGAAATAAAGAATGAGGAAACTAAACATGAGTACAGCAAAGCAGGAGTCATGGGAGACTAGTTCTAACGTTTTGTTTGTACGCAGCCTATTGCTATTTGGCTGTTTTATCTATCTAGAGCAGAATTTAGCTGAGCAGCATAACTGCTCCTGGTGCAGAGAAGCCATGGTTTCAGGCTAGGGTCTCTGGATGCATCATGCAGACGTGAAGCAGCCCCACCACCAGTAATACGGAATGATTGGTGGAAGGTAGATGGGTGTTAAATCTCAAGGGCTGCCATGGGGGATACGAGAGGGAGGGTGTAGAATTGTTAACAGTGGTCCTTGTTGTCTTTGGAGATTTTGATGAGGTCCACAGAGAGCCAAGTTGGAAAACAGGAAAGAAAGAATGTGTCAGTAGAACACATTAGAAAATACTTTCTCATAATTTCTACAGAAGATAACTAATTTGTCATTCCTGTGATCCTGTTGAGTGAGTTTTACTTTTATTAGGAGGTTCCAGAGATCACTGTTTCCCCCCAGGATATGGAAAACCAAATTGCACATCAACAAAGCAGTCAAGAGGCTAGTTTGCCAGAGACAGTAATTGGCAATGATGTAACACAATGGGGTTTTCCAACGCTTTTAAAGATGTTTTCAGTGGCCATTTGCAGTCTGTTATTAAAATCTACACATAGCATCTGTGTATATGGAAGGGTACACTGAACTGACAAGGTCAGTGTTGCAAACCTGCTATTCATGCAAGGAGGTGAATGTATGAAACCCACAGTCATACAAGGATTGATCCAGGTTATTAATAAAAGCTGCTAGACTTCTTTTTTGTGAAATCCAAGTATTGTACAAACCTTGGAGAAATGAGGATTATAGCAGCAGTGTCCTTACCAGTAGGATTCTGTCCTTTATCTGTTTTGTAAACCAAGCAAATCACCATTGCCTATGCAATTTATTGAGCGCTTCCTATTGCTGAATTTTTGTCCCTGTGTGAGGAAATAAACAGATAATGTTGAGCGTGGCTTTTTGGCATAGTGTATGGAATGTGACATTTTGGAAGGTCATAAAGAGTCAGCTTCTGCAGAAAACAGGTCCTGTTTTACTGTGATCACTGTTTATAATGGTTTCCAGAGATTTGGCTTTCTCCTAAAAACTGCACACCAAGGGAAAAGGAGTAGGGGAGAATTTTGCCTCCAATGGCAACAAAATGCTGTTCGTTCTTGTCATGCCATTCTGTGGTTGTTCCTTGTCTTTGTGTTGAAGATGTGCCCAAGGAGCATCATCAGAACTTCATTAACGAAGCCAGGTAGCCTGTCTTAGTGTTCTGCATCTTCCACAACAAGAACAGGAGGCTGGATTTAAGGACATTTGAGTAAGAATAGAAGGGTATGATTTCACTGGGTGTGTGTTTTGTCCCATTTAGGAAGACTGCAGGCAAAATATGGCAAAATTGGGAGTTCTAATAATAAGAATGTTATTCGCTGAAACCTTGAATGTAACTTTTTTCCAAGAAAAAAACAAATGAATGCATTCTAGATTTGTATAACAAATTATTGGTATCGAATTATATGCACAATTAAATTTTTATTAAATAAGAAATAATGTATGCAATATTATGATAATCTTCTAAAGTATAACAAGTTTTTAACTTTAACAGCACCATGCACTGTGCCTCTGCTTCTCAGGGGACTAATTTTAAAAATAAGGCATTCAGCAATTGAAAAGGAAATTATAAAATTAGTCACTTGAGTAATTTAAACATGCAAGTAAGTATCCCAACTGCGTTGATACCAGATTTAGCTGAATTTACAAGGGCTGCTTAGACTTTATCATCCTAATTATTCCAGCTTTGTGTCAGACTTAAGAAAGCAGGAAGACAGAATTATCTGTTACAGAGGTTTCTTGTGGTACTGTATTACTGTACTGTGTGTTCACTAATGCACTCACTGGCAAAAACTTATTCCAAGGTTTTTTCTTCCTAATTAGCAGAACAAAGGCAATCGGGACTGTTCTATCATTGCTTCTCACAAGAATACCAGAGATTTGAAAACACTTAGATTTTACTTGATGAGCTGAGTGAGGTATGATGCATGTATGTTCTGATGTAAAACGATACAGCATAACTGATTGAATTCCATATGTTGGAGCCTTTTATGAATTCAGTAAAGATTACCTGTAAGAATGATTTGCCAGGTTGGGCCTTCCGTGTGTTGTAGGTTGCACGTAACTTCCATACGAGGTGTTGACCAGAAGCATGTCTCAAAGTACAGTAGGTGGTTCATAATCGTTACTCCTAACTGTCTGTATCCTGTTGGTATGCAAACACCCTGCTGAACGATCAGGACCCTGCTGCTGTTGGGGTATAAAACAGTCATTCCCCTGAACAGCTTGTACTCCACGATGGATGCAGACAATGAACAGAAAGAAGGTGGTGCTAAGAGGGCCGTGGGCAGTAGCTGCACACACCTCGCCTGTCCACTGTGGATTTATTGCAAGCCTTATGCCAGAGGAGGGTTCGGTCTGAAGAGGCATGATGAGGTACATCTGATATTTGTGATGCTTCTGTGCAACAGCTGTATTATAGGAGAAGGTGAAAATATCCTACTTCAAAATGAATTGACAAACATCTTCGGTGGAATGAAGATAAAGATTTCAACAGTGAACAAAAAATAAAGGCAAGGCCCTTTATAAACTCATAACTCTAAGTGATGAAGTACCTTAAAAATAAACATGCGTAATTTTGGTTTTTGTGTAGTAAAGAGGGTAAGCAATAGGTAGAACTGCAAAGATGGATTTGTCATTAAAAAAAAAGTCAAGAAAATTATTCTTGAGGCAACTTTTTAAATGGGTAGAATTTGAGCAAGATTGCATTTATCAAGGCTGTAGGAGAAGATGGTTGTAGGAGTTGTGATGTTACGTGATAAAGGCTTGATCAAGACATTTAGTTGGATGGGAAGGAAAAGTCACGTCCTAATAACGTCAGACTGGAAGAGCGTGAAGTTAGATTTGATGGAAGAAATAGAAAGATGAGACTTGGGTAATGGCCAAGTTATAAGTCTAAACATGGTGATCACTGTTTGTGAAGATGAGTCAGGAGAAAAAATGAATGCCTGAAGGCAAAAATTGCAACGTATGCTTCGGTAAAACTGTCTTTATTTAGTCTTGTGGTTGGACATACACATGAAAGAAAGGGACCATGATTTTAGTTTGGACTGGGGAGACAAAGCAGGAGGAAAGAGATAGAAGAGAGGTGTTGGTCTGAACATAACAGTTAAAATCATACTTAAGAGTGAATTTGCTTAAGGAGAAGGTATATGGCTGAAGCATTACAGCTTTCTTGAATGTTGGCAGATTCTCAGCTGTGTCCAAGATCCATATTCCCAGTGCGTCAAGAAATGTCACTGATGCAGCTGCAGCTCTGATTCTCTGCATAGGACCATCCCAGTGCAGGGTGCAACTGGCTGAGCTCTGGCTTCCTGTTGCCATCTGAGGACAGACAACTGGTTTTTCTGTGATGCCTTTCCCAAGGAGACCTTCATGGTGGAGAAAACAGAACGGGGTTTGCCTCCTTTCTGTTGCCTGAGTGACGTCAATTAAGCCGAGAAGGGCAACGAATCATCCTTGTAGACTGATCCGATGTTCAATTGTCTGTTCTAGGTTTGCTGTGATAATCGTGAGTTTTGCAATACTCTGCCTTTCGTTGTTATGTTTAGATAATGATTTTTTTTTTTTCTTAGAACCATCTCCTTTCGTGGTGTTTGCTTTGACATTAGAACTTATCTGGCTACCTTGAAAATATAAATATATTTTAGGAATCTTATCTGCAAGAAACTAGTTAAACCTTGCGAGAGGAATGATGATGAAAATAAATACATGACCCAATTGCACATGCAGGACTGTTTTCAGGCTAGGATTAATCTTAAAAGAATGTTAATACAAAACATCAAGATAAGAAATCAGAGACCAGTCTCCACCTCCATAAAGTCCAGGAGCTCAGTGCTGAGCTTGGCCTGACCAGTAAGTATAGAAGTTATGTTATTAAATTGATTTAGACCTTATTATTGGCATTTGGATGAGCATTCAGAGGATGTAAGATTTGGGTTTTTTAAAGGTATTTTAGTGCTAAAAGGCTGAGAGTCAAACAGACATTTCTTCTTATTTTTTGGCATAACTTTTTAAATTTTTCCCCCAGGAACTGTACATAACAACCACATTTTCTACATGTGGGTAGAAATGGAAATAATCTTTGCAGCTATGGATGCTGCTTAATATTAGTTGAAAGTAAAGATACACATAGGGCTTCTGCTCTATAAAGAAGGTGAGAAAACAAATAAGAACAAGTGTTAATTCATGTACACAGAATTTGCGTCTGCACAGCAGGTGAAAATGCTACATTAACGCTGGAAATATCTGTCCTGCTGTGTAGTTTTCCTTCCTTTTTATTACTTCAGTGTTTGGTCTCATATGAATGCACCATACTTATTTGCGTGTTATCATGACAGATTCCTCTTCACTTCTAGTTATCCATATAAAGAGATAGATGCTCCACATGACCTCAAAGTATTCAAATGAAATACTATATTAAAAATATCTTGGTTTTCATAGTGCAGTGTGTATATATATAAATATTATTTTTAGTCTAGGTTATTAATTGCACACAAATGCTAAATAAAAAGAATGTTGTTAAAAGGTAATGTCAAACACTTCTAATTATGGAAATGTCAGAAGCAGGGTTCAGTCAGAATCTCCACAAGATTAAACTGAAAATTATCTAGACTGTGTGACTCAAAGCATCTAGCGCTGTTGAGCACTCTATGTGTGAAAACAAATCCCATTAACTTAGTACCTGAAAATACACAGCACATTGCAAACCACACCCACTATTAGCAGGCTGGAGGTCAGTATCTGTGGAACGTACAATTAGTGACTACCTCTGGTAAGTCTCTCCAGGGGCAGGATGAAATTCAGTTCTCCAGGGAAGTATTTAGTTGTCTGTAACTTCCTCTTGCTGCCTCCAGACCGGCCTGACCTGTGTGTCAGAAACCATTAGCTGTGGCCCTGGAACCATCCTGGAGCTCAATAACGTGTCTGATCAATGCCTGTTTTCAGAAAGGGACTCAAATCTTGATGAGTACGTGTACAGAGATGGAGAGTCCATGCTTTTTGGGGAGTAACTTCTCAGCGATTAGTACTGTCATCGCCAAAAACTTGAGCTGAATGTCCAATTTGAATTAGCCTGTTTCCAGTAAAAAAAGTGTCTTGCCTTGGTCTCACGGGAATGCGATGGCCGTGTTGCAACTGGGGTAGGACAAGAGGAACTTGTGCATCGGTGCAGGCTGCTCTGCATGACCCAAGCTCACGCTGCCGTCGGTTGTTTCAGGTGTATGATGCTGCGTGCTTTACATGTCTTCCCACTAGTTTTCGGCTGGGTTATTTTATTTTAAAAAGAAGGGAGACTAGTCTTGTGGTGGTCCTGAGGTTGGTCGCAGACTTGCCATGTGCCTCAGGTGGTGCTCCCCATCTCTCTAGTGTGTTGTCGGTCAGCACTAACATTGCAGGCATCGAGGGCAGGGTCTCGTGCTGGGCTTCTGCAGGACCTAACAAACAGAGCTGATTGTAAATCCGCCGTTTGTTATAAAATACACATAGTACTATATTATTTTATAGGCAAAGTTTATTCAAGGATTGGATACAAAAATCTCTGTGGACAATGCTTGATTTTGTTTGTGTCCAAATTACTAGCTATTTTAAGCCTGTGTATGAATAACAGGGAAATCTTGGAAATGTGTGTTCCAGGGATTTACCCTGTTCTGGTTCTCCATTCGATCTCGTCTTGTCTTGTCTTAAGACACAGGTTGTAGAAATAATTCCTCTTTTTTTTTTCCTATGAGAATAAGTAGGAGAAGAACATACAAAATTCTAATTAATTTGATAATTTGGTCTTTCCATCCACAGAAATTCCCAGTCAAAGCTTGTCCTTCAGGAGGAACTGAGTGTGATATATGTCATGCTCTGGTTTGGTCTGTATATTTGCCTACCTATTTTATTAATGCTATGTTATCCTCTGAAAGGGTCAAACAAAGGCAGTGTATAAAGGGGAATTTTTTTTTTAAAAGGGAAATGAGTGCAGTAAGTGGAAGAAGGGCGAAAGCACATTAAAAAAAAAGACAAGCATCACATCAGTCATTTTAAGTTACTCTTCCAGACTGCTTTATGTGGCACTCACATTTTTCCAGTGTGTTTTTCTGATAATGCTTTATGTATTTTACTTGACACAGCAGGCACTTGGGATTTGTACTTTCGTATACGTGAATCACAAAATGGGCTTTTTATTTAAAATTGGTATTTTTATACTGTTTTATGCAGCCAAGTGGTGAATTGGTGTACTAGTACTTCAAACTGGCAGGTCAGTAAAGCGTGGTTGTAGTCAGAACATTGACTGTAAAAGTGACATCATGGAATCCTTGTTCTTTTTCAATGATTCCAGCAAAATTGCAGTTTACAAGCTAAAATCTGATTTCCCCCCACCCTTCTTCCCTTAACTGCAGGCTCTGGCCTCTGAAAACCCATCTGTTTTCTTTCTGTCTCATACATTATCATGAGTAATAAGGGCTCTACAGTCAGAGCTTAGTGAATGCTTCTGTTTATGGTGTGTGAGGCAGGCAGGCTCCAGTTCGTACTATTCTGTATGTGTTGCCACTGCAGAGATAAAAAGAATAGAAACTTCTTTTAATTACTGTAAGCAAAAATGATGTGCAGAGAAGAAGCAAGGGCTGTTTTCATATTGGTACTTCCCTGTTCATAACGAGAATTTAAAAAATATGGTAGCGCCCTGTTTGTAAGCAAGCAGCATGACGAAACCTGCCCCAGGGCAAAAAGATCACATACTCATCGGCGAGAACAGGGGCAGGGTGGCTGGAAGTCCTCTGAAGGGCTGAGACCTTGGTTGCTGGTCGGGATCCTTTTCCTCAGTTTCCTGATGCAAAGTGCTCAGTGTGATCTGCTGCCAGAGAATTTCCTTGGCTGTGTACAATTTCCCTGGTGCCTTAGGTGTTGGTAAGTTAAAGTAGTGCTGGACTGCTCCAAGATATATTTGGGACTTGCAGTCTTATTCCAAGATACAGGATCCACAGACATGCCTCATATCTTGGCCTTACTGAGCTAACCTGAACATGTATGCTGGTATTTTAAAGTACCTGAAGTGCTTTACAGAGTAATTAGTTTAATGAGAAGAGTGGAGATAAATGAAGCAGGACATGTGTACTCTGTTACAGCTCAAATGTAAAGAAAAATTACACACTGAAGGATGGGAGCACAGCTACAGCTTCTGTAAGAAGCCTGCTGTATGTTTTTATCTTGAAAATAGAGGACTGTTATAAACTTAAGCGAAATGAATCTTATGAGCAGAAAAAAGCAAGTTGTGCACATTCACACTCATCTTTCATTTTACCATGCACTGCAAGGTTGGTCACAAACCTGGAAATACATGAATTTTCTATGCTTTTTTCCAGAGAGGGCTTTGAGGAACAGTGCACAGGTGTAACTTTTCACAGTGAAATGAAACTAAGGAATTTCAGTCTCCAGGTCTGCTGTCCCGTGCACAGGTACCTGTTACTTGTACAACTTCTTTGTCTTATCCTGCTGGTCTTTGGGAATTTACGTATTAACTGCTCAAAAGAACCGAGCAGTTTGAATGTATACCAGTGGCTTCTTCATGGTGTTCCCCTATGAATAGTTACATTGAAATATTCATCCTAAGAACATGAGATAGTAATACCTTATGTGAGGTTTGCATCTTCTGTTTCCCAGGGAAGGAAGGAAATTTCCTTGCTGCAAGTAAAAATGGAAAGCTGTCTCCCATCAGGTGTGGGATTTTGGGCTGGTGTGATGGATGCTGGAGTAATCTTCAGTGCTGTCCCCCTGTCACATGGCCAAAACCACTGGAGCTATTGCACTCCATGGGCTACACATTCCTGCTGGAGTGGTCAGCGTGAGCGTTACCTAATGGTGACCGCACCTCGCCAGTTCTGAAGAGCAAGTAGTTTTGCGTGATGTAATTAAAAGGAACAGTTTTTAATGAACCAAGTGGTCAGAGAAATGTCTTGCACGAGTCGGTACACGACACATTGGTTCAGTGAAACATCTTGAGTGGCTTTGTACGCGCAGGACGTGGTGAGCTGCTGTATTGGTGCTGGCTGGGAGAGCCTGCAAATGCTGTGCTGCATCTCAGGACTTCATCTTTGTTTGTGGTTACTGGCCTGTCAGAGGCAGAACTGTGCCAAAATAACGCTGAAATGTGCTGACTGGTGTTGCGGGAGGTGATTGTTCCAGTCTCCGGGCCTACGTTATCTTCATTTTGCTTATTGTGTTTTCAGCATTTTAGAAAAGTTCATCTTTCAGGTCTTCAATACACAATGAAATATTTAATGATTTAAAGTTCAAATTAGGTCTAGAAATGAAAGTAGTCTGGATCCTATGGAGAAAACTCAGTGTCTCCAGACAATATCAATACTAGCTCTTTAAAGCCGAGCTGGCTCTTGGCTGCCCAGGTGACCTTGGGGCATCCCTGCAGCTCTGAGTCAGCGGGGAGACTTTGGATTCCTCTCCAGGTTGTTTCTGGAGTTTTCACTGGGCAGCAAAAATGTCACTCAAAAACCTTGTAGTTTAATGAAGCTGTTGCTCTGCAAAGAATGAGTTAGATGAGGTAGCTTTCAAAATATGTGCTTGTTCCTCTTCTGACCTAAAAAGTCTATTTTTTGTTCCCTGATGTCACGGGGCCAAACTTTCTCTCTTCATTGACTTTAGAAAGAAGATTGTGATTGTGATACTGCGTTGGATGCATTGAGGACTGTGTAATTAGCATTTGAAATCATTGCTTAATAGCTTGTCTTCATAAATTTATTTTCCCTTCTTCTGGAAAAAAGTGTTGATATTTTAAGCATTTTAACTGTTCCTGCTTATTTTTTGCTTCCTTTTATGACATAAAAATTCAGTTTGCTGGTTCATTTTGAGCCTGACTGGAAGGGTAAGTTTGTTTATTTTGGCAGCTTAGTTGTAGATCGGCCAAGAGGAAAATGAAAAACTGTAGCCTGTAGGCATTATGCGTGTGCCTATCTCAGTACTGCTGGAGCAGGGATAACCGTCTCTTTCATAGGAAAGGAAAAAAGGTTGGGGAGAAGCCTCACTTATTTATATTTTCTCTTTTTGTTTGTTTTTTACTGTATCAATTATGCATGGCGTCTTGAATGTGACAGGTCTGTTGTCAGTATTGGCAGTGGCATAGACACACCTACAAACAGTAAGCTGAGGGTATGGTCTAAAGTACTTTTGCCCAACAGAAGTTTAAATCAATATATTAAAAACTTGTTTTTTCTTCTCCTAATGTTTTGAAAATAACTTGAGACTGTATATCTTCTGTTTGAGTATTAATCTAACAGTGAATCAGAAAACAATAATAATTTAAGTAGGCTCCTTTTTTGGTGTTATAATTCAAAAAAGGGCATGCATTCCAACAGATTGGGCACAGCCAGCTGGTACCCTCAAGACTCTACTCTCTAATCACAGTCAAGGACAGGCGGTGTCGGGTTTTATTGCTGTGATCCAAACACCTCACAAATTTTATCAATCCTGCCAATACCCGGACGGGACATGTGAAGGATGCAGAGGGAGCCTTGCTGCCACCTCTGACTCCATGAAACCCCTCAGCTGAAGCATCCTCTGTATCCTGTTTTTCTGTGGGGGACATAAGTGCCGTCAGCGGTCACCAAAGTGTAGAGCTTTGCACTTGGGAGCTGGCAGGTAAGTTAGGGATGGCTAATTCCTGCTTTAATAGGATTTGTAACATCTGGACCATGTAGTATGCTACCGTACTCACGTGAGATACTGAATAGCTTTATTTCACAAATCCTGTGATGCTCACTCTTAATTTGTTTTTACAAAGTGCAGGGAAATAGAGCATTAACATATATTTCACATTAAAACATTTTAGAGATCTGTATTTATGAACTTTCCAATAAGTTTTATCACTTTGTGTTGTACTTTATGTGCTGTTTATCACTGGGGTATGTGGGAATTTTTTCTTACGAGGGATGAAAACATGCAAAATCCTAATTCATTAGGGGTCAGTAAAAGTTCAAATACTATTGCTGTTCTGTTTAAAAAAAAAAAAGATACAAGTGAGGTAGAGAGAAGAAACTAGATTGAAAAAGTGAGGGACCTATGTGTGGGTGTTTTTGGTTTGTTTTTTTTTTTTTTAAATGCTCCTTGCTAAAAGGCATCTTCCTGTCCTCTGAGGACCTGGGTATTGTTTTTATGTCAGTTCTTTCACAAATAAACTATTCTTTCTGTTATTCTAATCATACATGTACACTAAAGCCTAATAAAATTCTTCCTTGTGTATCTGAGAGAAAAAACTGTATTTTGTTTTGGGAAGGCCAGCGGCTGCAGCTCTGGTGGATTAGCAGATGAGAAGCTTATTCCAGAGAAACCGCTCTTTCAGGAAAATTACTTTGACAGAAAACTCTAATTCGTGTGACCAGAATTCACATGCTTTAAAAGTAATTAGGGTGACTGGCTTCAGTTAAAAATAAATACATAAACCAAATCCAATAGTAGATTTGGCTTTTGCTCGGCAGCCTTCCTCTGGCCGTGGGTCTGTCCTGCTGCTAGGGGGGGAGTGGGGTAAATGTAGGGGGAGAAGGAGTTACTGATGGGGGGTGAGAAGCCTTTATTGCTGGGAAAACAAAATCATCCCTCTCCGTTTAGCTAGAGCTCTGTCTTTCAGGAGCCGGGGACACAAGCAGCCTCACCGCAGAGGTGCCATGCCGTGGGGAGGCTGCGGGTTGGCGGACATCAGGCTGGAGCTGCGTGGTTTAACACATGTCCGCTCGTAACAAACAGTACGAGGGGGCATTAAGGAAACTGGGCATTAAGGTATTGAATGCCGCTGGCAGCGGGTGGCTGTGTGCTGGAGCAGCTGCTGGTGGCATCACCTGTAGGGCACTCGGTGTGCCCCACCATGGGGTGGAGGAGACCAGACTGGCGGTGCAATTCCCCAATTCCCGTGCTGGAAGAAAGCGTCTGTATTTTCTTGATGTGTCTTTAAATCATTAAAAAGTCTTTGGGGGGGAGGGGAACAAAACCTCTGGGAGAAGTGATGCTTTTAATGGCCTTCTCTTTGTGGCCAGTACACAGCACCAGGCATCATTTCCCCCCCCCCCGCCTTCTTTTTGTCCTAATAACAAATTCAAATTGTGGATTTAATGCCACTTTGCTACTGTAAGTTGTGTGCCCGAGGCAGCACCTTTCCACTGACTCGTGTTTTTCCGCTCTTAATGTGTGTGCAGGGGGAGTGAAGAAGACTGAATTTGTGCTGGGCTTCTGTGCCAGCCTGGGCTGACCTGGCTGAAGGAAAAACAGCTTTACTACATCTTATTTGGGACTAACCCTAATTGTATTTCCTTATGCTGCCGACTGCATTTCTCTCCCTCCTGCCTCTGATCCTATTGCAACAGAAATCACAGGTTATGATTAAGTAAAAGCAAAATCTGTCTGCGGTGTCTGATCCACGTGTGCCATGGCGACAGCTGGATGGGGTGGGAGTTTCCATGTGCGTGCTTTCTTATAAAAGTTTGGGAAAAATGAATTTGCAGAATCAGGATGATTCCTGGTGCAGAATTCACGTGTAAACCAGGCCTGCCGCCGTGGTTAATTGGCGCAGGGCCGGTGACGGGCAGGGGGGAGGCGAAGTGGCGTGGGCACTTCGTGTGGCTGTGCCACCGGAGCTTTGTCATCCTGCCCCGTCCCGCACAGGGACGTCCCGGTGCTGGAGCCCGCCGGTGGTGAGGGGCATCCCCAGGGCTTCATACGGGTAGGTTTGGTGTGCCAAGCGGTACCAGCACACAGCGGGTGCTCCCCCTGGCCAAGCCTGGCTGGCGATGCCCGACCCTCGCCTGGGGAGGAATGCGCCCAGCAGATTTCCCCCAAAGGAAACATGAGGAAAACATCTTGTTTTAAGAGAGATATTTAATATGTTTTTCATATTTGGAAAGCAGTTAATGTCTGGGAATGTCCTTTTGCTCCCTGGCCAGCACAATTAATATTACTTTTGATCTTTTTTTTTTGAAAAAAAAAAAATTTAGATTAAAAGTGATTTATCTGCAACGAAAGCAACAGCAATTACTTACTCTGTATTAATGTTTAAAGTTGCTTTCTTTTAAACATTATTTTTGGGAGGGTAAAAGTTCTTAAAAATAAACATGGTTCAAATTATTTTTAGATTAAAGTACTTTATGGAAGGAGAGCTGAATTTTAGCGTTTGAGCAGTAAACCAGGAAGTCAAGACTCTGGGGAAAACACAGATGTAGAAAGGCTGAGCAAAAATGTGCTTTCAACTGACTGAAGCTAATTATACCGAGTGCCTAACGAGGATGCTTCTGTTACTGTGCCCAGGTGGGTTGGTTTGCTGCCTTGCTGTGCTGCCAGCCCTGTGCTGGAGCTCGGCTGGCCATGGGCTGGGCTGTGCCGTGCCGTGCTGCGGCGGGATGTACCGGCTGGCGGGCACAGGCAGGGATTAGGCGCAGGGCTTCACCAGAGCAGGGTGGGATGCACGTGGGAAAGCCTTGCCGCTTTTGTAAAGCGTCGATAAAAGCTTCCCTCAGCAGCGCGTCATCGTGTGTTTTATACAGGATTATAAATTGATGCTCAAATAATTCAGGATGTGCTTGAAAAAGTATGTCAGAATTATTTTTGTGGCTTTTTTGCCTGTGAAGCTGAGAGCTTCATCTGTCTGGGCGTCAGCGCCGCAGTCTGGCTGGGAACCATGTAACTGCTGAACAGCTCAAGGTCACAGGATGGAGATCATGGTATTTTAATACATATTAATTGTACGTGGCCCCTTCCAGAGCCAGCAACAGGCGTGATGTCCTGAGGCTGGGGATGGCCCCTCTCTGCCCTGGGGAACAGCAGGCTGCAAATCTGGGCCCGCTCCTGCACTGAAAACAGGCTGGCTGCTGGGGCTGAGCATCACTCGCTCTGTGCATCCAGCTGGGATGCTGCTCATGCCCGGCTGCACTGGAGGGGGGAAGAGAAAAGCCTGCTTTGGTTCTTTATTTTTCTCAGTTTAAGTGTTTAAAGGTTATCTCAGCTCACATGTTAACTTTGGGAGATGTGATAACTGGCGATCCACCTGTCCCCTGCACAAGGGGTTTCGGATGCGCAGGTAAAAAATGCGGGTGTGGAAGGATGGAGGCAGCAGCCATTGTCGCAGGTCCCTCACGGGCAGAGAGGTTACACTGGCTTTACAGCCAACGAGGTTCTGGCCCAAGCTTTTCACTGTTTTTGAACTAATTTTGTACTTATTTTTCCGCATTTCATTTTTCATAACTTATTTTAGATAAGTGAGTTTTTTGTTTGGTATTGTTATAGTTTTATCTTTTAAGACTAAAATCCAGCTTACAAAATTGCTCTTCAGCATTACTATATGGTGAATTCTGGTAGACAAGAGTCCTTTTTACCCAGGAGCAAGTTTTCTACAAATGCATTGAGGTACTTATTCAGATTGATACTTGTCATAAGAACACAATTAAATGCCAACAGACACTCCCAGCAGCAAACAGGGATGTTTTGCTATACTGTTGGTGGTACCTGATGGCCCTCAGGCTGGCTCAGCTCGTGTGCTCAGTCACCCTGCTGCCGAGGGCTTGTAGGGGAGTGTGGTGGTGATGTGAACACCTTTATTAGGCACGTGAGTTACTTGGGATGGGTCCGTCTCCAGGCAATGACCTTCATGAACGCTTCTGGTTACTTATAAACTTAAGCATTATATGTAAACAGGCTTCATTTAACTCAAATTGCATTTAATTTAAAATTGCAATCGCAAGTAAATTCTATTGCAGGAGAAAAAGTGATTTTTAGGGAAATAAAAGTTAATTACATTAATATTTCAACCTCTTTTGCATCAAGCTCTCATCAGTAAAAGCTTGATCTTTGGAAAATCTTAACAAAATGAGCTAGCGATCTGTATGTCCCACTAATGAGGCAAAACACAGTTGCCAAAATTTTGTATTATTACTCTGTGAAATATTCAGATTTAGTTAAAAATCAGATACATCCCACAGCTGTGACTTGTAGGAAAGTGAGTGAAAACCGCCCAGGGTTGCACGTTACGGCCAGCCCAGCGCAGGCAGCGGGCGGGAGCTCTGGCCGGGGCGCTTGGGGGCTGCGTGGCCGGTTAGGTACAAACCCACCCACAGCTGCAGAGCGAAGGGTGCTCAGTGGTGCCCGTGGGGAGATCTGGCCCCCTGCTCTCCCCATCGTGCCCGTAGTGTCAGCATGAGCGTGTTTCTCCTGTATCACCTGCACGGGAGTCCAAAGACCAGAAGTATCTCCTGGGCAAAGGCAGCAAAGGTCCAGCTGGGCAGTGAGCGGAGTCCTGTGGACTGGGATGCGTTGAGTTTGGATCTTTGCTTTTTCTTCTGATTGCTTTCTGCCTCTGGCCATGGCATGTCTAATTCATAATAATGTATTAAAAAACAAGACTAACCCATTGAGTCCATAATGTGTGAATAAGCTAAAAGGATAACACCAAGTTACTTCTTCCCTACTTATAGAAAACAGAACAGAGTTTTTCATTTTGTATTAAGACCTTTCTGGTATGATAGCGCATTCTGTACCACATACATGGTTTTCAAAGGAAACACGGTTTATCCTTCTCATTTGATTAAAGTCTGGGATGAGTAACAGAGATTTCCTTTTACTTACACCTTCCGTTATGGTCCTACAGAAGCCACTTAGGTGGAAGTATTGCAATGGTCTGATTATCGTGCAAAATCACCCAGGTTATTTTCAGTCTTAAAAGCCTGAAGCGACGTGTGTCCACGCCGGCTGGGACAGAGACACCCAAAAGTGGTTCTGCAGGACTCGTGTATTAAATCCGGTGAAGCAAACCGCTCCTGCTGGCACTCTCCTGGGCATCGGCGCTCTCCCAGGGTTTGCTGGGGGATGGCAGGGTGACCGTGGCTACAGGGGGGAAGCGGGGCTGGGGCTGACCCACCTTTCCCTCCTCAGTCCCAGGGTTTGGTTCAAACTAAAGAATACGAATTGTTCAGATGCAGCTGTGCCGAAAACTCTGTGCAACAGAAGCAAAATAAAGACTTAAACTTGAAACTGATCTTTAGTTAATCCCTTCTACAAAAACATGCCTAAAGAGATCTTTTACGTTACTATAACACACACAGCGGCTTCAGAAAAGTAACGTGACTTTCCAAGAAAAGTCCATTATTTCTTGTTTTAATATATGAATAATCTTTCAGGAGTTGATACAAAACCATTATTGGTTTATGTCTTTCAGTGTTTCAGTAACTGATAGCTTGCTTTAGTTCTTTAAAGCTGAAACTTTTCTTGCCTGGTATCTGTTCAAATATTTCTTTAAATAATTCAGAGTCTGTTAGATTTCTGGGTCTTAGTGTAAAAATAATGTACCTTTTAAATTCCTCCTTTGTGCATAGCCAAAAAACCCAAAACCGTTGAAGCTGGAATTTCAAATTCAGTAGATGATGTGATCCTTGTTGAAGAAGGAAGAAAGTAGAAGCCAGTTTTGTGGAAAACAGGTCCAGTAGTTTTAAATATTCGGATATTTCAAGCTGGAGGACTTGTGGATGAGCACTGGAATAATTCTAAGTTAGAAGTTTTTCTGTGATATACATTTAATTAAAAGGCAGTGGTGCTGTGTATGGGTGTAGTCACCAGTGGCTCCAGGTCCTGCCATGTGGGCAGCTGGAGCGAAGCCAGGGATTTCCCGCTTCCCATTGCCTGTGCCAGGATCGCCATTGCCCTGAGCCGGGTCTCGGGACCATGCAGGGCTGACGTGGCTGGTCCCCAGCACGGCGCTGGGTGGAGGAGCCCCTTGCTCCCGCACTCCTCCGCTCCTTTCCCATGCTGAAAGACCATGGCACAGCAACTCCTTTGGGTTATTGTACTTTGCTATGCCGCAGGCAATACCTATCTATACAAAGTGGTAGCAAGCTGGACAACATAGAGTAAAATAAATATTCTATAAAATGCACAGTATGTGCAACATCCACATGAGTATTTTCTTCGTCCCTTTTGCCCTGCTCTGTCCCTTATGGCAGAGCTTAGTGAGGTGGTGCAGGGGGGGTGGCCGGTTTGCTCTTTCCACTTGGATCTCCTGCGCTTGGTTTCTTGTTCTTGGCGTTAGATAGGACCCTTGTCACGGCACTGTTGGCAGCCCTGGCCAACTGATGTGCCGTTGCTGGGCTCGGGATGGACTCACTCCCGGTTGGGGCTCTCCAGGCTTCTTCATCTCCTTAGTTATTTGGTAATATAGAAAGTGTTTTGTGCTTCAGATTCCTGTTGATAACTTCACAAAAATTGGCTGCAAAATCACTTGGGGTGGTTTTGTTCTGGATGCATGAGCTCAGTCTTGACTGAAAGGGCTTATCGTTTCCTCTGTCATGGCTGATGCAATTAGGGTTTTTTCGTCTTAGTAGCACTGTATGACGAAGGGATGTGGCCAGAGCTAGCCCATTTATTAAGCGATGACTCATTTCTGGGTATCAAATAGTCGATGACTCACTCGTGCATTGCTCTGTGATACCATCCTTTATCTGCAAGGCTGCTCTGTTGAACATCTGCTGATTTTGATTTGCCTCCTTGAAACTGCCTTGGCATGAGGTTATCCAGGATGAGCATATTGATCAGCAGCTCATTCCGATACAGGATAAGTTTTCTTGTTGTGGGTGATGTTGCACAGTGCTCTCCAAACTTGACCTCTAGGCTATGGCAGAGATGTTTCCTGGTTGAATCATCTTTACTTTGTGCCATCCCTATCGCATACCTGATCTCCCTGTGTGGTTAGCCCTTGTTATCAATGTGGAATTAGCTAGCAGAGTATTTTGATTAACGCAAGCGACTCCTGCAGGGTAACATTTTTCTGTTTCAGGATGCTGAGAGTCTAAACCTTCAGGCTTGCTCACTTTGATACAGTTGTTTGTTGTTTTCATTTTTAGTGTACAAAACATAATGCCACTCATAATGACTTTACGCAGTTAAAACTACCTTGTTCCTAAAGGGGAAGATCCTGTCATCTGTCTTAGTTGCATCTGTATTTAGTGTATTATACCCAATATTATAACCAGCACTTCAAAAATCCTCTGTATTTAGGAACGCTTGTGCTATTTCAGAAGAGATGATGTTCTGCCTCTCATGCCACTCACCCACCTGTGACTTGCTTCTGTTAGGCTTAGGGGCTCCTCTCTTGTCATAGTCTTCACTGCTTTGCACTCTTGATGCAATAGGCTCAACATTTTTTATAATCAGAAGTGCTAGACTATTTTTATTGAACCTGCGCAAATACCTCTAGTATTTTACCCACATTCCAGTTTTCTGTCGAAGTCCATATCGTCATATCTGGAGTGCAAATACAATAAGGTATCAGGACGGTTCTCTGAAGAATAGTCTATAAATTTATGTCCTTCATGAAGTGTCTCAAGGTTTGGCAACTGGTTCCTCTGTTTGTTTTTTTTTTTTTTTTAAATCTTATTTTTTTAATTATACATATCCCCGCTCTTTGCAGGCAGGGAGTCCACTGGTTCCTCCCTAGGTGCTTCAGCACCACAGATGTGACACCTGTGCTTCAAATCCACAGTGAGCTAAAAAATATATCCTCAAGAGTGCTAAGAGTTGTGAACGCTGTAAGTAAGAGCAGCAATAGCAGAGATATAGGAAACAGATGCTGCGGCTTCCGGTTTTAAATTCAGTGACCATTCTGGTAAAATACCTTGACTTATTAGATACAAAAAGATGCTACAAAACCACACAAACCTGTTGGACTTGAATGTTGCTGCCTCAGATGGTGGTGGTTACCATGCTGGCTCATGAGCTGTAGAAACTTGAAATAGGTTGTGAGACCCCGTTGTCTTGAATTTGGTAAAAACGTGCTTTTGTAAGTGGCAAAATTACCTGAAGGAAATGTCAGTGAAATCTACTCATCTTCCTAATAGGAATATGCTCCATTTCCAGAAAAAGGAAATGAGACCCTTTTTGGAAAGTTTGGAAACAGCTTCTTCTTAGTGGTCTGTGTCTAAATCCAGACCACCTGCATCAATGTGTGTGCATCTCTACAGGCTCCTCTCCCAATGTGCAGGGAAGCGCACGAGTGCTGGGAAGAGCAAGAAGGACCTGATGGGTGGTAGGACATGTGTGTGGTCCATGTCGATGCCTGTGGCTCTGCTGGAATATCCATTTCGCACAACTCGTGCTTTTATTCCACCAAGGTTGTTACTTTACACCCCTTAAAGCGGCCACAAGTATGTGTCCTCTGTCGTTAACGTCAGGCTAGTGCAATGTTGGAAGAACCTCTACTTTGAGGGCAGAAGGAGAAGAAAACTTTTCTTACCAGGTAATATAATTGTACGGCACCTAGGTTTGATAAGTTACAGATAGCTTTTGGGATGCTGAGTTGTGGTCAATACTTCGGTGAATATGTTATGTGGTTCAGTGACTTTAAGAATGGTTATTACCACTATGCTTGGGTGTGAAAATATACCTTCTGTTGCACGCACTACCTTTATGAAGTATATAAACAGGGTTTTTCATCTGCTTTCCATTTACTGTTACATTTTGTTGTCTTTGCCATGGGCATTTAAAACTGAGATGTTCTAAAGAGCCCTGCATGAAATTTTAAAGAGACTGGACCTTTCATCTGTGCAACAGCAGGACACCAGATAGATGAACAAGAAAGAAAGAGAAATTGTTTTTGAAGCAATAGCAAAAAAAATAACAGTAGAAGCAATTATTTTATCAAAGGCTTATTTTCTTTCTTGTTTTTTAAAGACCTTTCCTCAGTTGAAGTTGGCTACCTTCTTATGTATGTTTGATTTGTGGTTTTCACAAGGTCCAAATGAAAAATGTCAGCTGGAAGATGTGTATTGTTAATGAGCAATCACAATGGCACCAGTGATTTCAGTGAATTTTGGTGCTCAGAGAATTGCAAACCCCTCTAGTCTCCTATCCTCAAAACAGGCGTGCTTTTCTCTTTCATATCTCAGTCTGTTCCTTGCCTATGGACAGACCTTTTCAAAGAGTAAGGATGGAGTTAGTCTTTGTTTGTCATGTTCTTGCTTGTAGTGAAATAAATTGTGTTCCTTATGATAAGGAGCTAGATTATGATCCATCAATCTCCTCTTTCAGGCCATTAAGCAGTAATCTCCACTTACGTTGCTTTGGCTTGTGTTGGTGACCTGACTGTGAGAAGTTCAATATTGCATTGCTGGTTCCAGGTCCTTTCAACTCGCTGCCGTTTTTGATTAGTTTTCCTTCTACTGAATTATCCCCTGCCCGTTGCTCTTCGCCCCGCTGGGAGATGTTTCCCCTGAGATGATGGAAGCTCCTGCTGGAGCTCCAACTGGACCCCACTGGTCGCCTGGGGTGGCACTGAGTTGCTCCAGACGTGCAGGTGGAATAGCTTCAGTTTTAATCTTGATGGTGTTCCGGTGGGAAGGAAAATAAAATTCCTCTCCTTGTATGTTTATTGTATGACAAGCTGGGAACAGATTGCAAATATTGCTGGGTTCTCCCAGAATTGATTTGGAGCAGAAGGGTTTAAGGAGAGAGCAAAGCCACCAGCTGTGCCACCACAGAGTCGCGGAGAGGGAAGTAATATACGGGGCTGGGACCGACAGCTTGGCTGTTCTTTACTCGGATGCTAATAAAAACATTATTCTGGAGGAGCTATGTTATCCAGAACATGCTGGACTTAAGATACCATGTTGGATGGCTTATTTAAGGATGAGGAAAACTTGGAGAAATCTAAAATACACATAAACATCTCTCGTATTCCTCAATTTCAAATATATATACCTTGTATTAATTAAATAGGGCAAATGGGCAGAGAAGGGTTTTTGTACTGCCAGTAAATATTGAAGCTGGGATCTTGTTTGAATTAAGATGATGTCTGCTGGGTGAAAGAGATCTACAGAGATATATCAGGCCAAAGCTTCCAGCAGTCCATACTGTCTTTACTGAAAAGCATATTTATATCCTCCAGACTAGTAATTAATCACTCGGTAGGATTTTTTGGGACGTGCATTCACAGAAGATCTTTTTGTACTGCCAGGAACCACAAAGCATGGGCACAATTAAAACACTGATTTAATTTATTACGTAGAGGCATGGAATGGGAATGTTTTTAAGCGATGTTGACAGGCCAGGATTTCAGAACCACCTATTTTTTTTGAAATGGAAAACAAATGCTGCTCCTTACAAAAATTAAATTACATTAATAGCAGCTTTCTAATACACTACTGAGAAAGAAAATAAAGTTTTGGCATTAATTAAGATGTGAAGAAATGGTATAATTTTTAAAGAGAATACATTTCAAAGTTGTCTATTTATAAAAATAAAAGATACTGCCTTTTGTTGAAATGCACTTTAAAAGCACGCGGCTCTTCTGAGAAATTAAAAATAATCGCTGAAAAGTTTTTGTATTCTGATAGCTTCCTCTTCAGTTAATCTTGGGAGTCTCCGCAGCTCCTCCAGTGCCTTCACGTGCTATTGATAGCACTGATGGGAACTTGCAGAAACAAGACTTTGACCACGATCAGTCTGTGGGCAGCCGGGGTTATGGGACACTGCCTGCAACCTCGGGCACTGTGCTGGTATGTACACACAGGCTGCCCTTTGGGGCAAAAAAGCAACTGTTTGGTGACCGTAGATTCATAAGAGGCCGTCCGTGTGTACATCTACAGCTGCCCACTTCCGTGGGGCCCCCGCACTGTTTTACTGTGTGCATGTTTGAAGGAGAGGGTCCTCAGCACTGGAGGACTTGGAAGGAGCGGAGCGGCCGCTTTTCTCTCTGTGCGGCAGGTTCACAGTGGGCTCCTGCACGCCAACAGCTTGCGAGGACTCCTCGCAGCTTCAGAAGCAACTCGTTAGCACAGCTCAGAGAAACATCCAAGAGTTCAGGGTCTGGTCTGGTCACCCTGGTCTATCCTGTGCAAATGCAGAAAAGCATACAGCATTCAAAGTGAAACTTGTGTCTTGCTCCTGTTGTTCGTATGTTATTTAAAGGAAGCCATTTTTCTTTATTAAAAAATTAGTAAATCCTGATGCAGCAAAATAGGTATGTCCCAGCAGCAGACAAAGGGTGCTTTTTCTGCAGTAAAAGTTCCCGAGATGTTCACCAATTTCCTTCTCGTGGTTATGACTTTTATTTCTATTTGTTTCTTCCTCTGCTTCAAATATGAAACATAAACGTCTCATCAAGGCATAGGGTTATGCAGGAGATAAATTAATTACAGCTTTAATTTGCTTGGATCCAATTGGAGCAACTCAAATATTTTAAATGTAGAATATAACTCGTAATGTTTTTGTGGTCTTGATGGTTTTAATGTTTTGGAAAATTACATTGTACTGAAACATCAAATGGGTTGAGGTCGCGGCTTGGGGCAGGGCTGCACAGTGAGTGGTCACCAGCTTTGTGTCACCACCATCTATCATAAAAAAGCCTATTTGCTATCTGGCCCTTTGGTAAACTACAATAGTATAATCTGAACACCATTTATCAAGAAGGTGAACAGCCCTCGATAAGAACAATTTTTTTTCTTTCAAGAGTTCTTGATTGTATTTCCCCTTACTCACAGATGCCTTCATGTGACGTCAGCAGCAGATGTCATTTCACACTTTTTCTAAGAGATACTGCTCTCTGCCTGCAAATGCAAGAGAGGATGAGACAATTCTAGATAAGCTGCTATTCTGCTTTTCATTTGACATTGTGCAAGTATCCTCCTTTCCAGTTTGAGAAACGCTACTCATTTTGAAAGCTATTATCATGTGTCATCTTAGTGATCTGTGAACTAATAGAAATGCACTTCCATTTAAGGTCATTTGCATGACCTTAAATAAAGTTTAAAATAATTGTGTGATTGTTGCTTTGAGACATTATGATGTGTCTGTTGCAGAAACAGTTTTCTCTGAGTAGTTTGTCACTTTTAGCACGGCTACAGGGAAATCTGCTGGTGCAGTCCTTTTATGTGGGACCCGGAGGATGCTGTGTAGGATTAGGGCTTGAATGATCTCTCTTTGCCACTGCAAACGCCTCTGGAATATTGTCCATTTCTTGGGCTAACACTTGGAGAAGGGTGCTGAAATGGATGCAGTGAAAATCCATGAGGGTGATTCAATAAGTGGAAAACTCATCTTATGGTGACAGATCAAAAACTATTCAAGCCTCTTCTGTTATCAAAAAGGCCCTTAAGAGGTGACTTGAACATGGTCAATAAGTGCCTACACAGGCAAAAGAAATTTGAGAATAGAGAGCTCTTAAAAGTAGCAGAAAAAAAGTATAATGAGATTTAGTGAACTGAATTAAAGGTAGACAAAAATTTGACTAGAAATAATGTACGTGTTAATCAGGCAAGGTGATTAATCACTGGAACAGCTTAATGGCCATTATGGTGGATATTTTAAAATCGAGATTGGATGATTTTCCAAAAGCTGCAGTTCAAGTGCAACTATTGAGCTTTAAACTGGAAGTAATACAGAAAATTCCGGTGGCCTATATTATGCAAAGTGTCAGATCAAATCATCACACTACCTAGAGTCCTATGAATTAACAAGGCACTTTTGTTTCTGAATAAACACGACCTCTAATAATTTCCTGTTTCTTGAATAATTCAGCAGTCCTACCATCCAGTGTTTTTGATAGGACGTTTTATTCTATCACTGTGAATTGTCTGAACGTGGGATTTCTTCAGTGATGATCCAAAGTATAGAAAATAAATGACAATGCAATGAGCTGTCAGAAAAATATATTTTAAAAAAATCCTTGATGTTTCTGCCTCTTTGTGTATCCCTATCCATTCTTCTCTTAAATCTCCCATGCTTTATGCGACTGTGGCACCCCGTGTCAAACGCAGTGTTCTGCAAGGCTGGAGTGACAATCCCAGCTTTAATTTTGTTGCCTTTTGTGAATGTCACAACATTAGCATTGTCTGCTTTATTATTTGGTATTTACCATATCTATGTATGTATGTCGTATTAGTTTAATGATAGAGAGCAATGATGGGATAAACTGCAAGGAACTGAGAGAAGTGACAAAGGAGATAAAGGGTTTTCATTTTAATAAACTGCACGCCAACACGTACTGTTAAAAAAATACTCCTCTCATTGAAATATGATGCAATACAGAGTGAATACAATGAATTATGGTCACAAAGATATAACACCAAAGAGTGGCTGGACTGTCATCCTCAATCAGAGGCATACCTTTTGGAAATGACTTTGAAGGTTATCTTGGAACAGCTTTCCAAATTGACTTTACATTTCAAGTGCAGAGGAATTGATGGATGGATGGAGAGGTAGTCAAGGAAATTAAATGTGGGTGACCATCTGCATGAGCAGAGATTTTTATACAGGGTAACACCTGACCTATTTATTTTTATCATAAAGTGATTACATATTGTGCCCAGAGTTCTGTAACGATGATAAACACCGTAGAGCTTTGTCTCTTCCAAACAAGATCTCCATCAGTCTGGTCCTGTAAACAAGATTCAACTGCTGAGAAATTACTACATCAGATGCATTTCACAGATGCTCAGAAAGCAGGATGCAAATCTCCATCGGGGTGGTGATGCTAGTCAACCTGCTTTCTGTTGTTCATGAGGAGAAATGAGTCGCGTCTTTTGATCTTCAGCATACTTACTTTCCACAAGAAGGTCTCGCCAAAATACCTCTGCTTTAGGAGACGCTTCCATTTGGGATCTACATGGCACTAACCATCTTGGCCAACATGCTGATGGGACGGTTCATTTTGGGTGAAATGGAAGATCTCTGTTTCCACGGATGACTGGTGATAATGGGATCAGCAAAGGGGTTGCTGTTGCGTCCCTCCTCGAGGTTCTCTGAGTTGTCAGACGTGCAGGACTTGGGTTATCCTGTGTGTGTTGCTGGATGTAATCCAGCTGTGCAAATCCCGAAGTCAGAGGAGAAACGATGGGTGACCGGTAGAAGACGCTGTAGTTACAGGGCTTTGTGCACGGCTGCAGTGGTGGGGCAGTTGTCACCGCACGTCTGTGGACTTGCTACGGCACGCTCTCGCCTTGGCACCACGCTGCCCTGTCCTCACACATACAAATATTGTGATACTACGTTTCTCCGTTAAATCCGAAACCCAACCAAGACTCCTAATTCTCTTCAATACGTACAAAAAAATTGCAGTGGCATTTATTGTATACGTCGGTGTTTTCTCTTTTCTGAAAAGAATTTATTCAGATACTTTCTTCACTTTGCTTGCTTGTATTTATTTCCTCCCCCCTTGCTTATATTTATTTCCTCTCCTCTTCTCTTTCAGATTTTCCTATTTACTTTCCAGTTCCTTTCCTTTTGTGCATGATTATATTTTAAGCACACAAACAAACCCATGTAACTAAGTGTATGGTTTTTTGTGACAGGATCTAACTATTTGTATTTTGTTCAGACATTTTTCTTTTCATATTCTGTTTATTTTCTTCTGCCCGAATGATGACCCTGTGTAGATGAGAACAGAGGTTCTGCTTGTTCGCAGCCTGCTGATGCGCTGTCTGCGTTTAACCCGCACAGCTCCTCCTACAAGAACACATTTATTTAAATAGTTGAATTAAAGCCTAATGCGGAATGCGTGTTTGCGTATGTTAAATGCAATATGAACTCGTTCTCGCTAGCGCTGTGCTGAACCCATCTCTTTGTCCCTGTCCCTCTGTCTCCCCTTTGAAGCCCACCTCCAGCATTGCTGTTAAGCTCCTCGTTTCGGCCCCAGCCTGGTCCTCGCTGGTGCCGAGGTGAGACCAGGCTCATTGAAGTAACCAGGAGAAGCTCGTGGGGATTTTGGCTACCCAGAGATTTCACACTGGAAACACTGGAGTTCATACAGCAGAAAATAACCAAAGGCCGTGACAGCACTGCCTTGGCGGTGGCAGCACGGCCAAATCCGATAGGAAGGAATGAATGGATGAAGTAATTAATTTACAGATCAATTGAATGTGATAAAAATAATAATAAAGAGTAAAAATTTTTTAAAACTATAAAAACAATTGAGTTTTCAGAGCAAATTTATTTGCAGTTTAAGGCTATTTAAAATAACACATACAGAGATCTTTACATTGGAATATGAAGGACTCTCTCATTTCTAAACTGACCAGATACCTTTTAAAAAATGTATGAGAAACCACAAACAGATTTTCAAACCTGTTCCAGGACAAGTAAAATTTCAGTATGATTTACAAGATTCCTGGGGGGAATACTTCACAGTGCAGGTCTCTGTTTCTTCTGGGACTTTGAGGCATTTGTTATACGCGTTTCCGTATTTTAAGAAGCCGGTATTATTCCATGTACTGGTACCAAATGGTTTTGTCCCAAAATGGGAAGAGTTTTATTGCGCTGCTGCTGTCAGGGTCAGGAGGCCAGGGGACACCTGCTTGTTTGGCTCTCGGTAAGAACTCGGTCCATTGACATCTTTTTAGATTTATTCACACACTGGAAATTGCAGATGACGGTTTCTCTGACTTTCTTTTTAGATTCATGGTTTGCAAAGTTTTTTTTCTTAATGAGCTGTTAATTCATAACAGTATTCACTAGTGATGTAAAATAGAAGTCTGCTGCTTTCCAAGCTGGTTTGCATTGTGCTGTAGTTTGCAATTTTTAAAAGAAAAGGATTTATTTCCTCCTGAGATTTCTTTTTTAGATCTCAAAATTTCCCAAGAAGAATTTTTTTTTAACTTGTTTGTGGTTAATATTTGCACAAATGTGTGCAACATGTGGCTGTAAGTAATTGCGTGTGCACAGTTGCATTTTTATAGATATATTATCTTAGATATAAAACCCCACATCTGCATCCTTCCAAAGCCTGCAACGGCGTTCACCATATCTGTCCAGGTACAGCACAGCTTCCTTCTGCTTCCATCTTGACTTGCTCTAAAAACTCCTGGACACCGAGGCATAAACTCACAGATGCAGGAAGCTTGTGTCTAAGCTGTCTTTTGGTGTGAAATCATGCAACTATCAAAAATTATATCATCATCTTGTCAATAGTCTTATGCATTTGCATTCTTATGTGCATGTGATTTCAAACGGGAGAGGGAACTGACGGTGGGAGCACGTAGCCCTTCGTTTCACTGTAGGCACTCTTGCAAGCTTTCTGGTGCACGTGCAGGTTCGAGGCGGCAGGAGGATGATTACAATAACTTGTCATTGCTTGGCAAGCTGAGAGACTGCACAAAAAGCAAGGCTCTCCCTCTCTTATTGATTTAATGAAAGCTTTGGGTACAGTATGATGGGCTTTGGAGGATCATAGAAACCAAAGGAAGTTCAGTGGAAGGATGTTGCTGCAGCCCTCGCGATAGCTCCTCAATGCGAGAGATGCACAACGGAGTTAAAGCTGACGGTGTGTTATGCAGAGTGCTGAGGATAAATCTGAGTCCTGGCCCTTTCATGTTGATTTGTCTGAGTTTTAGACCTTTAAGTGATTTTAGACAAAAATGACTTGTGACTTTGAAGTGAGCTCGATGGTTTGCTTTTGCACGGCTGGTAATCCAACATCTTTAACCTGTGTGCAAGCAGGATTATGCATGGAGTGAACAGACTGTATGAGAGCTGGAGTGCACGAATACCTGCGGCTGTGCTCGCTTCTGGGTAGGGGTTCTGGGTTTGGCAGACACCCGTGTTGCCCTTGCAGCCAGCGTTAATAGCTAGAATCTCAGTTTTGAAAAGCAAGGTGGGAGAAAGCACAAACGCGTTTGGAAAGCTGGCAGGCAGGGACCAGAAGCAGGCAGCCTGCGCCGGCCGGAGGCGGGAGGCAGTCCCGTCACACTGCTCAGAAGATGTTCGGTAAAACGGGGAGAGGTTGTGAAGAGCCACCAAAGTGAAGAGAAGGAGCTTGTGTCTGAGGAGGGGAGAAGAGGTGGCTAATGGAGGGCTGCGGAGATGTGTGATACGCTCCAGGTGATGGATGGGGAAATTATCTTTGCGGTAACACTCCAGACAGGCTGTGAACAGAGCAGGAGTGTATTTGTCAAGGACAGAGAAAAGGATGCTGCAGTAATTGAGAAATGTCTCTCTTCAGACTAGGAATTTAAGGCAGCACTCCCCTTGAAATTCACTTTGGCTTTGTGGGATGCCCCTTACTTTCAAAGTACTCAGGTTTTGTCCCATAAAAATGTATGTGGTTTAATTATAAATGGCAGTATACGTCCCTTACAGACATTTTGTTTGCTTCTAAAACATCCCTCTGCTGTATCCAGGCTGGGATGTTGTGGTCTTCTGGAGACTCACATGGCAATGTTTGGTTTTGTGTATTTTGTTACTGTAGGAGTAAAGTGGACAAATACTATTTCCTGCTGTGAATATTCACATATTTGATGTCTGGCAAAATACATCAGGAGAACGAGCGCTCCCAGTCGCTCTCGGTAGTCAGGTGCGGCGAAGGGCTATCATGCCCAATCTTTCAGTTTTTCTGCTCAAACATTTTAATCCATTTTGCTTCTGAGCAATACTAAACATCTAAATAATTTCACAAGGTAGGTTCTTCAGCGGTGTAGAAATAAAATTGAAACGAGAAATTATCACTCAAAGAAAGCGCTGATTTGGTAACTGTATGTGGGGCCAAGCTGTAGCTGATAAGAGAGGGTGTGGGATGAATGCTTGGCGATGGAGGCTTGGAGATGGTGTTCTTATTGCTCACACCAGTGGCTAAAAAAGAAACGGTCGATCACATCAGAATGCCGCGATCAACACACGTGCAGCAGGTGCCCGAGCCAGCCTCCGTTGCCAGCTTGGTTTTTCTAGCAGCTGGAAAATGAGTAACAGCGAAGCTGTGGCCGTACCTGCGGGGTACCGCTCCCCCCGCCGCGGGAGGGCACCCACATCCCCCGGGTACACAAAAATGGGGGGGAGTGCGTGTTCAGACATCAAAGATGAATATAAATAGGAAAGAAGCCAGAGATAAAAAGGACCAGAAGGCTGAAACAGTCCACAGAGATATTACATGTTTATAGCAGGGTCTGTGGGAATAATGGGTGTTTATAAATGAGTTCAAGGGGATAATGTGTATTGAAATATGAGTCCGGAGGGAGAGTACGTATTCAAAAACTATCTACTGTATATAGCATAATAATCCTAGTATTTCATAAACTCATAGGAAAGTATTAAATAAAAATAAATTACAAATGTCTGTGGCTTGATTGCAAATCATTTCAGAGAAAAGGGGGGAAAAAAAAAGTCCTTTGCAAAATGTGGAAACCATCTTGTGTTAAACAGCGCCAGAAAAAAAATTATAATTGTAAAAAGTAAATGTCAGTTATAGTTATTACAGTGGCCATGTTGTTTCCAATAACAATTTGGCATTTTATTTAGTCTGTAATAATCTACAATTTAAATTTAAAATAAAGATTTTTCTTTTATTTCCCTCTGAAGTTGTGTGCCAAGCACAGCAGAGCAGAATGTAACATCTGTTGATGATTAAAACAAGCTTTCCTATGGGCCCCGAATACAAAGTAAACATGGATTTTATCCATAGTCAACAGCATTTACAAATGTAAAGGGAGGAAGCTACTGAGTTTTTGAAGAATGAGCTGTGAGAGAGGAAATATAAGTATGGGGACGGCAGATGGCGATAATTAGTTCCATATCGTGAAAGGCTTCTATTAAAAAATAAAGAGGACAGAGTCCTGTATTATGCTGCTGTTTTATTAAAGCGCCCTTTATTTGCCATTATTCCCCCCCTAGTTGAGCAGTACCTTTACTTGCTGGCCCGGTCTGAAATGGGTGAGTGCAGCTGGTGTCCGTGGACGCTGGCGGCTGGCAGCGAGCACGGCCACTCAAAATAGATATTTTCCTAGCGTTTCCCCACATAGCACTATAAACGCTTTGCTGGCAGTAGGCAAAGTTTGGGAGGAATTTATTATGTGGACCTATAGGATAGTAATCTTGCATTTTATTCTGTTTTAATTTAGATTTAGGGGCCAGGGTATCAAAGGTTAAAGGCTACTGTACCTCGGTGATGCCCCTTGTCGCCTACTTTTACCTGTTTAATCATGCGTTGCGTGATTCCCACCTCGGTGTTCAGCTGTTGTCACTAAGAGCTACTTCATTTTATCTCTTACCAAGGCAAAATGCTTTTTTGTGCTTCTAGTCCGTGTGTTTCTTGTATGGTCTATCTGCGTTTGTTACATTACTCAGTTTCACCCTATTAAAGAGCTAATTATTACTGCTGGAATAGTTTCATTTCGTAGGGCTTCGCTCAGCCTGTTTGCCTTGTTTTGTCTTGCTTTAATTTTTTTCCAGTTATACTTAATGCAGAGTACATTAAGCAAAGTGTCAAAATGAAATTCCGATTTGCTGAGGTTTACCTGCTTCTCAGGGAGAGGACAAACCTCTTCCAGCTCCTAGGGCGTGAGCCAGCCCCAAGCTTGCAAAAGAGCTTTTTGACTCTCCTTTTGAATCTGGGCTGGTTTTGGTTTGCAACAAAAGCCACTTTTTTCTTTTTTTTTCTTGAAAGTATTTTGTAGCGTTCCAGTTCATATGTTATTTTGGAGTTCATGTCAGTTTTTAATTGCAATTTCTTCTTCCCTCACTTCCATCCTCCTTCAATTTTCTTTCCAAATGGAAGCTGTTATAACCGAGCTCTCAGCGCAGGCACCCGTGGAAGCGCCTTTGTAGCCCTGCACAAACACACAGAGTGTTAATCTGGCGCTCGCTCTCTCTCTTCCCCCCCCCCCCCCGCCGTCATTTTATAATTACCCGAGGTGGTAACAGCTCTTAAGAACCTTGTCTGTCACCCTGGAACCAAATGCTTTTCATTGAAAATTAAGGAGAGGCTTCAAAAGTTTTAGTTCTTTCAGCAATGAAACATAACAGTCCTCCGTAGAAAGAGTATTTTGATGATGGATCCCATTACACCGAGTAATGTAGGATGTAAGTATGCTTTTGTGGTTAAGAGGAAACATAAAGACTGGAGGCTTGTGCTTGCTTTCACAGACGTGTGAGGCTGGCTGCGAGCGCTGCTTGCCTGGAGAAGGCACCGTGCGAATTGCAGGGGCTTTGTCAAGGTGTGCAGAGCCCCGCGTGCGCCCCGCACGAATCCCCACCCGGCAGCAAAGGCGTTGTGACAGCAGAGCCACTGGCCCTGCTGTTCTCCCACGTCTCAACGCAACTATCTCCTTAAGCGGTATATCTGGACCGCTGTTAACTATTGCAGCGACAGCGAGAAGGTGCTGAGCAAGGAGGTGGTTACAGCTGGACTGAAAAGGAGGCAATTTGTCGTGATGATATGAAAAACATGCATTAATTTTAAATTTAAAATGCAAAAAGGAAAACTGCATGGAATTCAAAATTACTTTTAAATTGCTGAAAGAATGTACAGGAAGAGTTTTAGGCAAAATAAAACTAGATCAAACCAAAATAAGCGTCCGGATCTGCTGAGACATATGTTTTGGGCAGAGTTTTCCTAAACTCGTAGCTTTAGGAAAGTCTTCAGGTAGCAGATATTATACTTAAATGTCCAACTTCAAAGAGAAGTGACTGCAGAAGCAGCCTTGCTTTTATTTTTAATTAAAAATTTGAAAGCATTACCTGAGTGGACCCCAAAAGTTAAAAAGCAGAAGGCAAATAAAATGTTATGTCTTTTAATGTCTTTGAAGTTGAATCTTGCAATTGCTGGATCCCGTTCCCTTGGAGTTTCTGTGGATGTTTGCGGGTGGGTGTCCTGCATCAGGCTGGTGGTGGAGGGTATGGGTGAAGCAGTGGAGATTGCAGAGGTGTCCACAGAGTAAGGGACTTGTCAGGGATGTGCTGGAGGTGGAGGAGGTTCCCACCTCATCTGTGGGGCTGATACTGGATCTTTCAGGAGCTGGATCGCAGTCCTGCCCCTTTAGGACCCATGGAAGAGGAATGCCCAGTGCCCTCTTGCACTTGAGCAATTAGTCATTAATCATGCTCCATGACTGCGTGTGCACTAGCACCATGACTGTACTTGGCCGATTTGCAGCAGTGTTTTGTAGTTAACTTCATAGAAAACCCAGGCCACCCTGCTTCCTACATCACATCGCATACCATTTCCCTAAAGCAGTCCGTATACGACACTTGAATAATTTACAAATAGACCACTGATGTTTGAGCAGATGCAACGAAAGTGCCATGGTTTTAAATCACTTTATGACCCTGCAGCATCAGAAAACGCTCTGCCTCTTAAAAAAGAAAATACCCAAAACCCACCCCAGAAGTCAACCCTTGCCAACTCTTCTCTCCCTCTGGGAAGGGCAAGGTGAGCCATGGTACCCAGCGCTTGGGGTTTGCAGGGACCTTGGCCTCCTCCCAGCTTTCACCGTTTTCCAGGCAATAGTGGCTTTGGAGGCCCAGACGAGTATTGGAGCCCTTCCAGCAGATGATTATACTTCATCTGCTGGCCCCATAAGCGAGGCTGCTGGAGAGCTGAGTGCCAGCCCAGGCCTCTCCGTCATGTTATGGAGTGCTACCAGAAGGCCACCAGACTAGCTCTGTCTTTCCTTTTAAATAAGCAGCTTAATCATTCTCTGCTTGTAATTAAAATTTCGAGTCAGTCACATGTGTTGTAAATCTGCGCATGGAGAACTTATTTAGCTAATAAAAATTAGCCTGAAGTTGTGTTTACCTGAGCAACTGGAAACTAAACTCTCTGGATACATCAGTTCTGCTCTCCTACGAGCAAGCGTAAAGCCTCAGTTCCTCAGGAAGCTCGCGCAGAAGCTAGCCAAGGGCCAGCCTCAATCCCCTTTAATAAAAGCCATTATTTCAGCTTCTGCGCAATTTGGAGTCCGGCCATAACATAGGATGGGAACACCTTGTAACACTTACAGATGATCTCCTGCTTTCAGTGGATCGAGGCCAAACTTCCGTTCAGCTTTCTTGTTTTCTCCGCAGAACTGGACGCGGTGGCTTGTGAAGCATTTCTGGTCCAAGGGGCAGCGGATACGATAGTGGTGGCTGTAAGGAGTGTCTCCACCATCGCATGCTCTTTGTGGGGATGGTTTTCCTACTGCCCTTAGCCATCTTGCTTGGGCTGTGAGAACTGATAAGATAAAATGGACTCGTGCCAACGCTATGTGATAATACTCGGATTTTCTTATGTTTTGCCATGCGTTTCTATCAGTGGTGTGACCCAGTACTCCAAGGTCTACTTGAGAAGATCAACTCAAGTGAAGGATGGGGCTTGTTGCCCTCAAACCAACGTGAAGTAGCTTACTGTGGTAGCGAGGGTCTAGTTGGGATGTGATAAGCCCTGTGTGCTGCCTGGTGGCCCGCATCTCTGCCCCTCCGCTGAGGACAGTCACCTGCTGTGGAGCTGGGGCAGGGAAATGCGAGGGGTTTGCTGCATGGTGCAGCCCTGTTTGCCCAAAGGCTCTGACTCAGAATCAGCCAATTCAAACAACACTATGAAACCTAAAAAAAAAAAAAAAAAAAAAAAAAAAATCAATGTTTGCTCAACAAGACTCTGTACAAAACATTTGTGACTCGAGTTAATTTTATTCCCATCCTCTAATATTTTATTGATCAAACTCCATATTAACTTTCATTACTTTTTGCTGAGGATTGATGTCAGGTTAAGTAACCTATAGTTACAAGTCTTGCTTGCTCTGTGTGAGTATGGATATAATCTTCATGCTCTTCCAATGTTCTGCAATTTCCCTGGTATGTTAACTTTTTTCAGTTCATATTGACAGATTAGTGATGTCTCCTGGCGACTCTTTTACGACTTAGTAGCACAAGCTATCCGGAGGCCATCAGATTTTAGATTGTTTAATACTCCCTGTGGCTAGAAACAGACTCAGACTAGTTCATTGTCTTCATCTGATTTGAGTGTGCTGTCTGTGTCTTTCCTAACAAAATGTTTATTGACCAGTTCTGTCCTGTCTGTATCCTTATTAATAATATAATCATCTCCATCGAATAATAAACCAGTCTTGGAATTTCTTTTTGTCCCAACATGCCTAACACACTTCTCCTTGCTGTCCTTAGTCTGGCCCAGACTTTGATGTCTGCCGCCTTCTGTCAGCGATCTACACCTCAAAACATCTGAAACTGTATTGATTCCTGCTTCTTTTCCCTCCCCGTAACATAGATAAAGTTGGTCTGGAGCTCTCATTGGAAAAGGCAGTTTGGAGGTGCTGACAGTCCATGGTGGCCAGCAGACGTGGAGGCTTGCCCCTGCTGTCCATCTCCAGGGTCTGCTCGCAGGACTCTCCAGTCCAAGAGCCCCATCCTCTCCTCAAGGTATTCGGCAGCCTGGGATTGGGCATCTCCGAAGGCCTTATGAAAAGGGCAATAGTCAACAGTTTTTTCCCTTTAGCCACCTGTCATAAGACTAAAGTTTGTTTTTGAAAAATAGAGATTTCTTGTGGTTGAGCCCAAGTTGGGACAGACTGCTAGGAAACAGAGACCATTCACTTTCTTCTGCTCCATGTTCAGGCAAAACTTCTGCAATCTTGTGTTCGCTACTTCTGCAGTCGATGCAGAGTCTCCAGAACAAATAATTATATGACCACTTGCCAAAAAATTGCCTTACAGCAACTTTAAAATACTCAGATGTCGACAGCTTTTGAGGTTTTGTTGTTTATGTAACTCAGATGGTCTGCATGGTACATTAAAACAGGTATGCAGGCAAGATTACTCCCTTGCATTTTTGGGTTTGATTTTTTTAACAGATTGTCAAGATGGCAATCTCCTTCTGGATTATTTTTTTCTTTCACTACAATAAAATGCCTACCTTTAGGTTGCTCTGAAGTTTTCTCTTTGAACGTTTAAAAGAGAAGTGCTCAGACGATTTATGGATAAGATAGTAAAGAACTATCACAGCCTGAAATTGGAGGGTTAAATGTGCTGACTTCCTTCTGATCCGGACAAAAGCCACAGGCACGGCTCAGATGAGGGTGTGCATATCTCCTGAAAACTGGCTGTCATTTCATGAAGATTGCTAGACTTAGCTGCAAATAGAGGACTGTTACGTGATCAGCTTTCCACCAGCATCTCAAAGTTTCTCGAATGCTCTTTAGTGGGAAAAAGATGCTGGCATGATAAAACTGAGAGGCAGGTTCAAAGTAGCCCCGTAGGTGTGGAGTTCGTAGTAAAGGGCTTTGACCTAATCTGAGTCCTACCCCAGTATTTTTGATGGGACCGACACAGAAATCATTAAGTGATTGCAGTAGATACGGCAGGAAGAGAAAAATAATGTTTCCGGCGTGTGCCTTCCCAGTCTTCAAACAATTCCCAACAGCAACAGCGGCAAAAGTGCCGACTCAGTCTTCAGAAGGTGGCCCAGGAGCTGATAATCGTAACTGTGCTTGAGACTGAAAACTGCAGACTCATTAGCAATACAGGTAACAGGATTCTTCAAAGATCGCTCCCAGCTTTTTACCCACGAAAGGAAGTGGGTGTGAGGAAGGCGGTCGATTCCCTGTGGCAGATTTGAGTAAAACAGCCCTCGTCTTCTCACAGACTCGTGTTTGAAAAGTTAATTCTGGTGGTACAGGTGGAAGCTCTGTCTACCAAACGGAAAACTGAACAAAAGGCTAAAGACTAAGAACGGCAGTAAAGGCAAAATGCTTTATGTGGTGGTGGTGGGTTATTTACAGCCATGTGGCTGGTCCTGAATTCTATGCATTTCCTTTAATAACTTGTAATAACTTGAGAGATGAAGTAAACATCATCAGACTAACTTTGGAGAATGATGAGTAGTGAGGAGTTTTATACAGGTATAATACCAGGTTATTTACAGAAGTTAGAAGCAAGAAGGGGAAAAATGAAATTCAGCCTTGAAAAATACAGATGATATAGCTGCCTGCGTATGAAAGTACTAATCCATCACAGGTATATTCAATAGGAAAGAACCTGAGTGGTAGCGATGCTAAGAGACATTTCAGGGTAACAACAGACAGTGAGTTAGATACGAGTTTGCAGTGTCACATAGGAAAAATGAACAGTATAGATTTGGACTGCCTGCACTAAACCATCATGGTAAAGAGCAGGAAAATAATGGTGACCCCCGTACTGACCCGTGGCTGCAGCTGGGAAATCGTGCTCCGTTCTGGCACCACGTCAGTGGCTTTCTGTTAACAAATTGGAACAAGTTCACAGAAAAGCAACAAAGAGAACTGGGGACCTGGAAGAATTGACTTATGAGAAGAGATTAAGAGAGGTAAATTTTTGCAGCTTGGCTAAGCAGTGACTAAGCAGCCACATCAGCATACAAAAATGCCCACGGCTGCGAGCAAGGATGGAAAGATCGGTTATCCAGCAGGATGCCCATCTTACAAACCGAAGGTGAGGGGCTGAATTTAACAAAATAAATTTTTAGGCAATAGTAGGAAAACAGCAACCAATAATGAAATCTTTAAGCAAAAGTCTCTCAACAACAGGAGAAAACTCAGTTACTAGGGAGTTTTAAAGCAAGGTTAGGTGACGGCAGAGTATGTAGTTCAGTGAAACGCTGTATGTTGCTGAGATGTCCACAACCGTTTGATGTTCTCACTGTTCCCAAATGCCAAATATGCAGAGATTCCCGAGGGCACCTGCTAGCACACAGGTTCTTTGGTATTGCATAGGTGTAAGCTTAACATTTTTATCTTGTGAAATCTGTATGCAGATATGAATGAAAACTACCTTTGCAGCTCTCGGGATCCTCACGTACCTAGTTCACGCCTTGAATCTCTACTGCAGCACCCACCTTGTTGGTCTTCAAGATGTTTAGACCATAATTTTGCATCCCAGGCCCAGATGCTGGGTGGCACCACCGACTTGTCTCCAAAATAACTTCCAGGCAGGTCACAAATGTGGTCAACCTGTTTGGAGAGCGGTGCCCAGAGGAGTGCGTGCGGGGTGGTGGGAGAGAGGTCCTGGCTCCCCAGGAGGTTTCTGTTTGACTTGACCCGTCACAAGCGATGAGGCTGCAGAAGTAAATGCTGCACATCTGGCAGCCCGCTCTGGGGCGGCGTTGAGTTGTCTGGTGTAAAATAAAGCCAAATGCTCGTAAACTTGCAAGACTGCATTGATAAAATGCTAAGATATCAAAACGCATTAATGCGGTTTTTTTGCTCAGCCCCGGCGTCGATGCTCGTGGCAGGTAAATCCCTTTTGGGCGTCAGCGCAGCAGGGACGGGGCTGCTCGGAGGCGTTGCTGCAGCGGCTCGCAGGTGATGGTAATGTTCACGGTGCAGATCCTGGCGTGGGACCATGGGGGAACAACGGATCTTTTGCACTGCGCTTGGTCGGTCGCTCTCCTGTTTGTTGTTTTAGGGTATCTGTATGATAGACAGGTGGGAAAACTTCCCCACTGAGTGCCAGCAAACGCCGAACCGATGAGACGGAGACGGTGATAAAAGTAGTTTCTGCACTTGCTTCATTTCAGGCTGTTAACTAAATAACACAGTATTGTGATACATAATGAAAAAGTTTCCTTTTCCAGTAAAGGAGAAGCTAGAGGCATCTCAGTACAAGAAACTAACACCAAGTCTGTCTTAAAACAGACACTGTACTAGTGTGTGGAGTTATCTGTGGGGTGCGGAGGCTCTGTGCTGCCCTGCTCTCCAGCATCAGGCACTACAGGAGTGGGGTTTTATGTTCCTAACCTTGTTTTGGCACATGCAGCGCGATGAAACCACCTGTTCAGAGTTTAGCTCGTGAAGAAGAGACAAAAGGGTTATTTGAAATGGAGGTTGAAGCACGGGGCTTTTCCCACAGTGTGGATCCTTTACCCAGGCCGCAGGGATGGCTTTCATAAGTTACCCAGCAAATCCGAACGCGTGTGACTGGGGCCACTGGACACTTAGCAAAAGGAGAAGTTGTGCTGAGTGTCTCTCTATCCAGTAGCAGCTGGACTGGCTGGCACCAAACCCAGGCAGCGTGTGAGGTTTTCCCGGGCACGTGCCAGCAAGAGGGTCTGTGCCCGGTGCTCGGCACCTCTCGGCTTCGTGGCGGTTTAGCCGTGCCGTATTCGGGTGGCAGCAGGTCTCGCCCACGGCACCGAGCATGTGTGTCTGGGTGATGCTTGGGCATAGTTCTCACCTCTGCGCCCCAGACGGGTAAACTGGCTTTGCTTTTACAGCGTACGCCTCTGTCGGTTGGTGCTCTTACCTATTCTAGTACAGCCTGACGTTCCCTTGTGCACAGGCGCTGCTTTGTTTAAGTATTCATCCTTTGCCTGAATTATTTATTCATTCATTTTTTTTCCCCTTAATTTTTCCTTCTGTCTTTTCCCCGCTGGTGTCAGATGAATTCCTGTTTCTCCAGCAGCATAGCAGGGCAGGGATTAATGCGGGTGGAGCACGACTGCAGCCGTGTCAGGCAGCTGGAGTGACCTCCTCCAGGAAAAAAAAAAAGAAAAAGGAAAGTATCCAGCAGTTAGAAATAGGGAGGGAAAAACTCTGGGTACCTCTTGTTCATTTTCACAGCAGAGAGGTTCCCAGCATCTCCGTTCCCCTGGGAGATGAAATATAATGCAAATCTTTAACAGAAGGTAAAATTGAAAGTGCAAATATTGAGTATGAGTTGTATTGAAAGAAATTGCAAGCTATGAACCAAAAAAAAATGCAAACTTCAAGTGCTTGGCTAAGGTTAACAATTATGAGCTCTGTTCTCACAGTTCTTATTGTTTCAAGCAGCATGATACGGGAGAAAGTGTCTCCTTTCCTGTTGTCCTTCTGCTAATGGCACGATGAATTCTGATTACACTGCAATTGCATCCCTACAATGTGGAAGGCCGCAGTAACTATTTGGGACATCAGTTTTCCTTCTGCCAACTTTCAGGAGCATTTTATAGGATTAATATTCAATAAAAACCCCTTAACATTAAAAAAATGCTTAGTCCCACAATTGTTATTAAATTCTTTTCCTGTGCCATAATGCGGATGCTTTGATCTAAAGTCCTGCAGTTTCTGGAAGGAGCTTGCGTGATTACGATAATGTGCAGTGCTCTTTCTGCTATTCCTATAGGGAAAATAAACCCCACATTAGTTCCATATTAGTACCTGACTTGGAGAAGTTAAAAAGTGCCAGAAAAAGGTTAACCAGAGTCAAGTACACATAAGAGAGCTGTGATTATTAGTGTTAAGGGAGCCATTAGAAAAAAACATTTCTGCTTTTACAGAAGAATTTATTGGTGTCTTTGCTTCTGGCTGCTTTATGCATTTTAATAAAGCAGTAGCAGCAATAACAGGGTGTGGGAGTTGGTTACGCCTGTGTCGAAAGAAAGAGTTTATCTGTGCGATGTTGCCCCTCTCCTGGCCTTTTAGCCTTCCCCAGCCTAGGGCTGCCATCCACTCAGCCTGGGCTGTTCATTTGCGCCGGAGCTGGGATTGGGAGTGCAGGTAAGAGCCTGCGATCCAGCACTGTCCAGAAGTTCACATTCCTGAACGCAGACTCGGTTCAGGCTCTCCGTCTTGCCAGCACACGAACGGCATCCATTTGGAGAGCCATTTAAATGAAGGCAATAATTGCTTTTGTGTGTTAAAAGTTACATGCAGCCTACAAGCAGCTTTTGCAATTTCCCTGCCAAATGTCTGGGATTATTTTGAAAACGTACTCTATTGAAAACAGTCCCAGTCCGAGATATACCCCCACAATTAGGATAAAGCTCGGGTGTCTGCTGAATACAATTGGGCCCAGAGAAACAGTTTTTGGTGGAGTAGATGCTAAAATGCTTATTGTGTGTGAGGAAGGGTTTGTGCTCGCCTGAGGCACCCGCTACTGGTCCCCATCAGAAATGGATACTGGGACAGATGAATCCAGGGTTTAACCCCATATTGCCATTTTTACGTGCATTACCTCAATACAAATATTCATCAAAAAACTCAGTTTTTTTAAAAAACAGATGGAAATTATATTTCACTCTGGTTTGCTGTAGGTGGGCAGCTAACATGCACGGACTGTCCACTGCGGATTATCCCTCCTTAGAGGCAGGTCAGTGATTTATATTCCTTATGAGACCAGATGCCACAGGTAATGCAGGGAAATTGTGTTTAGTTTGTACAACAGTTTGCTTAAAAAGACATACATGAAATGCTGGCGGCCAGAGCAAATATAAATAGTGTATGGCTTGCACACCATGTATTTGGAGAAACATGGATGCATTCAGTACATGTGGAAGCCACATGAACGTGCAGGTTTTTGTATTTAAAATGTTAGCTATATTGATCTACTCTTACTGCTTTGCGATTAGTTTGATTTTCCTTTAAGAAAGCATCTTTCTTGCTAGAGGTTCACAGCCGTGGATGTCCTCATCTCTAGCTGGTCTTCTTCTGAATTTATAGTCACTTAGTCCGTGTGGGATGTTTTTTCCTCTACCCAGCCCCTTCTTTCTCCCCCTTTTCTTTTCCCCTGCCTCTATCATTTGCAGGACATCTCAAAGTGTATCTGTGGAAATCATCATTTTTTCACAAAGTTTCTGTTCAATAGCAGCTGTGCTCGAGTGACCTGTGGTAATGGTTCTTTGCTATTGTTTAGCTGTGGAAGTCTCGCAATTTTTTAATTTCACCACAAAGAGCTGTCATTTATTCACGAAAAACTCTGACATTGTTCATCCTTCACAACTACGATTTGATATGAATTGGAGGTGCAACCTGAGGGTCAGATTTTGTTCCGTGATCTATATTCCCTCTCTTCAAGTGTTTACCTTTCTAGAACTTTTTTCTGTGTTTTCACAGACTGGTTCTGACCTCAGGATCCCATTCTCTGTTGCTGTAACGATGCTCTCTCAGTAGTGATAATTTTTCACATGTTGTGTAAAGGTCCCATTCATCCGTTTGGGGAGAGTAGGAAAGTATTTTGCTTCACAGGTCCGTAAGCCCATCCGCACTCCCACATCTGGAAAGGCTCACGCCGTCTGTCGTGTTAGTGCACTGGGACAAGACTTCTGATGGAAACACTTAATTCTCAAAGTGGTGCTGGATAACGATAAATCCTTTGTAAAATGTGGATTTGCATTTAAGATTCTTTCCTGCTCCCATTGTCTGCAGGACGTTTTACTCAGCTTCATTTCCACTGTCCCGAGTCTAAACTCCTAATCCCCTCTTGAGATGCTTCAGCTTGAGCTGATACTCCTCCATTGCTCCTTCATTTCCGTGGCTTTCAGAGCCCAGTCTCCATCCCAGCCCTCTTCCCTTCCCCTGGCATCCTTGCCCGTTTTCTCATATTCTCCACTACCGCTTCGCTTCAGGGCTATCCCATCTCGTGGTCCCCGATTCCCCTCCTCTTGACCCATTCCTGCTCATCCCCAGACCAGCTGCCACTGCAGATCCAGTGCCAAAGGTGCTCGCGGCCCCTTCCGACACAACGGCCGTTGGGGCCGAGCCACCGCAGGAGAAATGCAAAAGGGCACGAGGGGTTTGCTAACCGCAGATCGTGTCCAGTCAACCCGATTCCCCGGAGCAACCATGCCACTGACCCGCAGGAGGCTGGACCTGTGATGCAGTTTATGTTCAGTGATGCTCTGACGTGGTCCCACACAGCCTTGCTTACAGTTGTCTGCACTGACACCCTCTAAGATGGGTGCGCATTGGCTAGGAGAATGAAATTTTCCAACAGTGTCGTTATCAATACTTTGTTCTTAAACTGAGAAGGTACATCAAGCGGAGAGCTGGGAGGGTTTGCCTTGGACGGGAGCTGTTCAGTCATTTCAGATCTGTGAACGATGAAGTAGTGAACGTGCTCTTGAGGCTTGCAGAGGAAAGGAGGAGAGCGGCTGCTATCCCTCCAGAGGACAAGAGAGCGATTCAAGACAATCTTGGAAAGTTTGAAAAATGGTCAGAAATTACGGAGTTGAAACTCAATTAAGAGACACCTAAATCTCCATACTTACTCATTTATTTATTTTCCCTTCCTAAATACAAACTGGAGAGAAACTGGCTAGGCAGCAGAACTGCAAAAAATTTACAGAGGTAACTGCAAATTGATGGTAACTTGACAGTGGGCTGGTGTATATATTAGTGTCTCGGTGGTAGAGCCTGCTGGGATGTGTTACCTTATATATTAAGGTATAGTTATTACCTTGCACTGGTCAGGGCTTGCAAAGCCTCACTTATATTTCAGTATCTGGTTGGAGCATCACACTTTGAAAAAGATATGAAGTAATTGGAGGAAAAGCAGAGGAAGAGCAGGGAAAAAGACAGCCCTGTTCATCCGGGGGATGGCAGAGCTGGGGGGTTCAGCCTGTGCAGAGCTGGAGGGCTCGTCAGGGTGGTGGTGGCCCAGGGAAGGGGTTTGGAAAGAGCGAAGCTGTTTGGCGTATCACAGGGTAGGAGCGGGATGTTCAGTGTATGAAGTTGATATGATATGCCAAACCTCCTTCTTTTGTACCCATTTTGAAGGCATGGCATTGTCAGCCTCCGGCAGTTCATACCCTTCAGATGGCCTTTTGTTACTCTCATTTTCTGACCGTTGCTCCTACGTATCGACATCTCTGAGGCCTCTTTCTGCTTGCTGACTCGGGCATTGCAGTGTGTTCCTTCAAACCTCTGCCTGTCACACGAACAAACCAACCCCTATTCACAAAAAAGCAGCCCTCATTTCAAAGAGGGAAATAAAATGCTGGGTACTTAATGATGGGCTAGAGGCAGAACTTTTATTTCATGCTTTGTCCCTGCAATTTCCCCCTTTGTTTTACAGGGTATGACTTTACCAAAAATAGTCAAAGGAAGAATATAAAGTTTAAAACTTCTGGGAACGAGCCAAGTTTTCCATGCTGAAAATCAATTATTGGCTAATATTTTAAAGTCAAGATCACCGCGCTCTGGCAATAGGCCAGTTCACCCACGTTCACCTGCTTTGTACTTTCTTCACAAGAGTCAAAGATCTTGCGAATAAAACTTTTTATTTCTAGAGAGTTTTGAGTTTCAAGGGAGTGCTGATTCTTATGGCCAGTACTGCTGGCAGAGGAAGGTGACTTCTTACCACAATCTGTGTGTTTTTCAGGGTTACCAACAACAAATAAAATTATTACATGACATAAAATGATTGCTTTTGGAAAGAATTGCAAGGTGGCATAATTAGACAGTGGGCATTTTTAAGGTTACTTTACTACGCTGGAGCTGCAAAAGATGGAAGTAATTTATTTCCTCTTGGTAATGCTCCTTTCTGGTCTAGCAATTTATCAGAAATGTTAATCCAACAAGCAGTAAGTGCGTATATGGTGGGAGGAGGTAAGAGGAATGGAGGAAGGAGAGAGAGAAGGCATTTAAAATTAGCTTCGAAATATTGTACATCTCATTAAAAATGTAATCATGCATAAAATGAGATCAATGAAAATTTATCTAAAAGTGCAAGGAAAAGGCGTTTTCTGGTGTGATACTGGGTATAATAGTCTGGATTTTAATTTAGTCAGTTTGCAACAAAAAATCCCTCCAGGCTAAATAAAACAGTTTCCCTCCCAGTTATTGTATGGACAGCTAATTTTCTGCACCTTTCCTTCTAATATTCAACCTTATCTCTTGCTGGATAGAGGTTTCAATATACTGCAGAGTTTGTTTTCTTTACATTTTCTATTACTGCAATTTAATTTGCATGATAAATGATGAGAGGTAGAAAGATGATAAAAAGAAGCAGAACATTTCTTTATTAATTTTGTTTAAATTAGTGTAACTTTTCACTGACTGTGCTTTTTACACAGAAAGCCTATGTAGAATTTATTTTAAGACTCCGTATTGCACTTAGAAAAAATTTAATACTTGACAATAAGCTCCCTGCTTCACATGCCAGTATGCATGTTCTTATTTTCATATGTTTTCTTCGTACTTTACACGGTGTCTAATGATACTTCTGGACCAGTTTGGTGAAATCGCCATCAACTTCCTTCCAGAATCTGTGATATAGGAATGGTTTTAGATGTATTTTAAACATGCATTGCATAACACTGAATTTGTTGTCGGCTCTTCAAACCCCTTCCTAACATTAGTTTTGCAGCCTTGGAGGGAGCACGAGGAAAAAGCCCCAGTAAGGACTTATTGGAAGTGTTCCTGGTTTCTAACATGGGAATCTGAAAGCACTTGACAGAGCTGGCCGCGTCTTTCCCTGCGCTGCGCTGCCGGCTCGTGGGTCATTCCTGCCAGGCACCGGGGCGGGATGCTGGGCGAGGGCATGGGGCTGGACCCAGCGCTGCCCGCCTCGGCATCGGCTCCCGGCTGGTGACGACTTCCAGCTTTTGGGGGATCGCTTCTCAGCATCGGGAGAGAGTCCGGGCTTAGTTCTAGGAATAGTGATGAAACGCTCCAAGGCGTTTAGGTAAAGCTGCTCCTTGTTGCCCAAGTTCAGTCCTCCTGAGCCAGGTTTGAGATTCAGGTGGCTGGTCATCTGTGATGAGCTGTAGATGCAGGAATTGCTTCCCTGTTTATCTATCTGCAAGCAAACTCGATATAATATCCTAAACTGGTGACTCGTGCATCCTTGCCCTCTGCTTGGGCTTTGCTTCAACAGCACAAAGATTTGATCAACTTTATTCACCGCTGTTAGTTCAAAATACCTGCTCATCACGACTTTTCCTTTTCTTCCTGTTCTCACCCCACAAGTGCTTCACTGGGGGCACCGTAGCCTGCCCGGCTGACCCGATAAGAGGGAGACGTCCCTTGTGTTTCAGTAGGCTCAGCCCTTTCCTTTTGCTCAGGGAGGCTCACAGGAATTGGCTTTAAAGTTACGAGTTTTGGGAGAAGAAATTCATGTGAATTCATTCTAATAATTGGTTTTATGGTGGTTAATGTTACCAAAGCTAAAGGGAATCTCTGCTGAGCTCCTGCAACCGAGGAGAAACCCGAGGCCTTTGTTTTCATATTTTTTTCCCCCTTTCCTTTTGAGGTTTAAGGCAATTAAACACAAAGCAGTTAAAGTTTTACAGGTGGAAGAATGCAGTAAGTCTCCCTACACATATGTATAAGTGCTTGCTAGAATATTTCCAAAGTAAATCCCAGTAAAATTTGTGACAAAGGCATGTTGTGGTGTGTGGCTGTACTGGCACGGCCACAAGCAGGGAACGCCTTGCCTCCCGCCCCGGTGCTCCCCGTCATAAACCCATCGCAGTGCACCATCCTGCCCTCGGAGAACATACATTTACATGGTTACAAATGTATTTCTATATGAACACTTAAAAAGAGAGGTGTATATATAACACTGGGGTTGCTTAACATATGCCACTGTAGCATGTTTGTGATTTTTTTTCCTGTAGGCCTTAATTCTGTTGGTGCTTTCTGCAGACATTTGTAAAGAGACAAGAAAAAGCACTGGCAACGGAGATTTGCCATAAATGTCCTTCTTTCCCCACTTTTCTGTCTCCCAAATGACATTTCATTGCGGTAGAGTTGAGTTATAAACTTTTGAAAATTGCCTTTTTCCTTCTCTGTGCTGTAAGAAAAATATAGGAAGCACAACAAAATAATAAATAAAAATTGTAATTCAAGACCGTGCTGCTGCCTCAGCAGCCTGCTGCACTGCAGGCTGCGTTTGAAAACAATCCTCCGTGCATTTTTTTTTTTTTTTAAAAGAAAAGGTAAAAAGGAGATTATTTAAGTTTCAAATTCCAAAAGTTGGAAAATGCTGAACTAAGTTTTCTTTGAAAATGTATTCTTGTCTCCCGGAGTGCATGCGGGGTGCTGCAGGCTCTCGCTGCAGTGGTGGGCTGGGTGGGTCGTGCCCGTGTACATCCCTGCCCGCGGACACCGTGCATCCCACAGCTGGGAGCCTCGTCGCTTGTACGAAGCAGGCAGTGCTGACTGCAGCCCCTGACCAAACGTGATCTCTGAGTGTTGTGCATCTTTTCTTCTGCATTTTGCCCTGCCCTGTGCTCACTCATCCTTCTGCTTTTGCTAATTGTCCACGGTCCCTCTGCCCCATGCCCAGCCAGACCCTCCCGACCTGGGCGGCTGCATCTCACGCTGCACGGAGGCTTCAGTTTTATGAGAAACTTCTCAAAAAAATCCCCTGGCAGTGTCTTCTCAGGTGATGCTCGGCACAGGCACCCTGGGCAGGACCAGAAACCCCACGCAAGCAGCCAGGCTCCTTTTATGTCACTGACCCATCTCCTCTCATGCTGCCTTTTTCCCCCCTTTTTTTCTATGATTCTATCCTCTCTGGGTTACCCTTATTCCCCTCTAGTTCCCTGAAAGTCTGACTCCACTAAGATCAATGCTATTAATGGATATATTAAACTGGCATAATGTGGTAAATTGGGGCTTAATTTCATATATGTTCTTTATCTCCAGAGATGGCCAAATGCTTTGCAAAAATAATGTATTGATCTACACATGTAATATAACTGTATATGTATTTGGACATATTCATTTTTATATATGAGGAACTTGCCTTCTTCCATGTTTCATCCCAAAGAGTAATCAGATCAATGTGTTTCAGCTGAGAAGCAGAAAATGTGATCAAGTTTTATGTATTATGTCAGAGGATGAATTCTGCATTATTTTTTACTTGTTGCTGCCTGCCAGAGGGGGAAAAAAGGCCAGTGGTGTTTGAACTGAAATCAGACAACTGGTTTTGTGCAAAGGAACAGTAAACACGTGAAGGGCTGCTGGAGCTCCCTGCGAGTCCACTTCCACAGCATAAAAGAGAATTGTGCTGCAAACAGAAAAATGGGGAGGCAATACAACCGAACAAATTATCTCAGTCATTAATGGTTTACCGAGAAAAAATGAGGGCTGCTGAAGAAGAGCAGAAAGCACTGATGCGCATTTTCCTTTGAGTAGGTGCCCTGTGTGTACCTTCACTCTGTGAGTATTCCTACCATCACATACACTCAAGTCAGAGATGCAATAGCATCCCCTTGGGACCAGACTTTTCCTTACTTTATTTAATTTTCTGGTTTTAGTTTCTATTTCTATTCTTCTTTTGCTGCCTTCATCTTTGCTATAAGCAGCCAGAGGAACTCTGGAATGGTCATTTTGCTTTCCAGGTTTTCAGTCTAGTGATAATCTAAATCTTTGGAGCCCTCATTGTCTGTGATTCCTCTAATGTAAGACTATTTGCTCTATTTCAAGGGAGAGAAATTTCCCATTAGTTTTCCCAGGATAAGTGTGGAGCCTGTTGCTGAAGAGGACATCTGCTACCTGCTGGCTATTCGCTGCTTAGCTCACTGTTGCCTTGCGGCTTCTGGAGAGTTTGGAGAAGATCTCCCTTCCTGCCAGGGATCTACTTCAGAAGGGCCGAAATTTGAACTATTTCTTGGGTCAGCCCTCGGACGCTTGTCCATCTGCATATGGACTTTCCACGCGGAAGTGGTGGCTATTCTCTCTGCCAGGCAGTAGGAGGGATCAGAGCCTCAAGGATGATCCCACTATGTGGTCTTTCTCCCTGGAAGGAAAAACCCTAAAACTTTGGCCTACCCAAAATTGCTGCCCACAACTGTGTCAGACCGGATTTTGGGCAGGTTGTTATCTGTCTTTATTCTGAGAGATATGACCATGTAGATTTTAAAGGTTTTGGGGAAAAGAAATAACAGTAAAACTTTGGTCTACTAAAATATAAAGAGCCTTTTGTATTTCCCTTCTGTGTGAGTTAGCCATCAACCTTTTATCACCTTATCCTTAAGACAAAAGGCTTAAGACATGCTGCTCCCGTTTTAGAGCAATCCAGGTGTGGTCTCCCTAACTGGCCACTGCACAGTTCATGGAGGACTCAGCCAGGTTCCCCTGTCGTGCACAGCTCTGTCTGCCTTGTTAGCCTTCTGCCCATCATGAAATCTTCTGTAGTTATTCCTAGAGTCTCTCCCAGTTTCTTCTGTTGTGTGTCTTCCAAAGGCATCATTATACATAATGCTTCTAATATTAAACCTCCTCATTTTACAGTTAAAATGCATATCATGGCCATGATACAGTATATTACTTTATGTTCTCCACATAATGGTTCAATGTGATCCATCTGGTTGGATGTTTGCGTTATGATGTCTTCCTCTTTATCTGACATGCACAGAACAAAACATGCTCCACTTTGCTCCCTCTGTTTTTTGCTGATAACACTACCAGGCTGTTAACTTCCTTAATTTTATTTGTCCATTCAAAGTTGGTGCATTTTTTGACTTGCCGTACTTTAATACACCAGCCTGTGGGCTGTGATGTGTCAAATAACCTTTTAAAATCCAAACAGATTATGTCCCATGTTTTCTTCCTGTCTGGAGTCTGTGTTACCTCTTTAAAAAATTCCAGCAGATTTGTCAAACAAGATTTACCCTTTATAAGACTCTGCTGGCTACTTTTTATATCAGCTCACATTTCTCCAGATGTTTTGTGATCTCATCACTTATTAATGTCTCCACGATTCTGTCTTCTGCTGAAGTTACACAGTTATTACTGGTTAATGTGGCTATGAACACATCGTCTCTTTCTTCCTTATTAGACTGCATCTGATGACACGAATCTGCTCAGGGTGGGTTTGAAGCTTAATGGAAAGAATCTTTTTTTGGTCTCAAATTTGAGGGATTTAGAAATACCTCCATTTTCTTAATCAATTACTTTATTACTGTTCTTTAATAATCTTGTCCAAAAGGAGTTGGGATATTTCCAGTAACACATGAGTGGAAAGCCCCTGCCATGAAGATCCCTCACCTTTCCTATCTCTCCTTGTTTAATAACCTCCCATGCAAACATCATTTCAGCTCCTGTAGTTACAGACATATTTAATTTTTTTCCTCTTCTAGGCTGACTGGGCTTTTACTCCTACCTTCTGACTTGTAAGGCAATTGCCACAGGACTGTGGCTGACTCAGGGTGCTTCTTGCAAGGTGGACGAGAAAGAAGTCTCTCTAGATCACCAGTAAAGAAGCTGCCTTAAATATGCCCAGGCGTTGGCTGCCAGCAGTCGATGCTAACTAGGGCACTGACTTTTCTTGGCTTTTTCGTGGAGCCATTGGAAACGACAGTAACTTGGTTTTGCTGTTCTTGTGGTCTTGAAAATGTTTAATTTCACTTAATTTCCAGAATACTGTTTAAGAGCATGAACACCATTTGTGCCTTCCGTATATACAGTCAGGAGCCAGCATGCGTAAACAAATACATCCAACGGGAGAACCCATGAGAAGGTGGCATAATGTATCTACTCGACTTCCCTCCTTCAAAAGAAATAAAACTTTATGGGGGAGCATGAGAACTTTTTCCAAACTTGTCCCTGCTTTGGGACTGTTGGAGTGGTTGAGAATGGACGTATGTCCATGCTGCAAAAATTTATGGGAAAGTCCTAAGCTCCATGAAGCACATGGAATTTGGATCGGATACAAGTCAGCCTCTCCATTACATGTCTACGGCTCTCTGCATATTTGTGATTAGCCTTATGAATAATGTAAGCTACTGCTTTCAGATGGGAGAGACTTCGAGAAGAAGTTAGGGAACATGTCTGAGTGCTGATAATGAACTCAGAATAAGAAAAGATAAAGCAATTTGTCAATGGATGGGGAAGTGCAGTCTGATGTAGAGCCAATAAAGTTTCTGGGTAAAGGAGCAAAAAAGTTTTTTTTTCCTTGCGGTCACCGCTTCTAGAACAATCTTCTTTTTTTTTTTTTTTTTTTAATGCAAGTTGCACGGTTGGTGAGGGAGAAGTCAGATTAATGTCATTATGCGGCTTAAAAACAGTAGCTCTTATTTTGAAACACTCATGTCTGTGAAAGTGGATTTTTGTCATGGCAGTGGCTCTTGAATCACTTGGAGATTGCTGTTGGACTTTTTTTTTTTAAAGTATTTTGTAAAAATTTAATATTTTGATTCCCAGAACAAGAAGAATCCTTCCTCTTCCTTTCCAGGGAAATAAATTCTTTACATATACTCCTCGAAATTCTCTAGCTGGGAAATCCAGCAGGAGGTAAAGATGCTGGAAGCCATTTAAATGCTTCTAATGGGTAAGATGTTTACATTTCATGGGCCTGGATCAGAAGGGTCTGTTGTATGGAGGCATTTTGATAAACTCATCTGGGTCACCTGAGAAAATTGTGCTTAAAATTCATCCATCAGCTTGTTTTCTCTGGGTGGGGTGTTGCAGTAGCTGGATGTGGGCTGTTCATCAGGGAGGTAATGCATGTCTTCAGAGCAGCTACTCCTGCATCCTGAAATAAAAAGAATTCATCAAACAATTAGTATAAAAGGAGAGCACAGTGGGAGGTTTTAATCTTTTCCTTGCCCTATCGGAATATTTTTAAGGGACTGCTGTAAAGAATTGCTGCTAGTATTATATTGCAATGATGTATGGGATATACAGCTGTAGTCAGTTCTCCTACTGCTATATAGCTGCTATATAGCTGTTTGGGGCAGAAAATAGCTGTAGAAGCTGAAAAAACCATCTCAGCAGCCTGGTAAAGCATTTCCATTGATTTTGCTCATGCTTACGGTAGATGCTGATGATGCGTGGGCATCGGTTACATTTACTAGTCTCATTCTCCTGTAGCTGGGAAGACTGCCGACCTAATTGCTGAACTTTTGCTAAAATTTTAATTTGGTGGATACCCAAAATAATTTGGTTCAGGTTAGACTGTGAGACGCCAAGTTTTGTCCATTGAGAGCTCCACTTTATCTGAAGGAAGATAAGGTGTTGCGTAGAAATGTTTCTTCATCACCAACCTTCTCCCCTTACTGACGGTGAGAAGGACTTGGCATTTGATTCTACAACTCCATACCTGTGGTCCCGGCCCTGGGTTCTCTCTCCAAGAGTGTCTGTCCACGTGGGACAAGACTATTTTGTGCCTCTAGGCTACCAAATCAGCCCGTTTCTCCTGCTGTAGCAATCCTGTGGCAAGGGAAGGGGAGGGAGGGGGAAGGTTAGCTTCTAGTTCTGATTCATCACTTTTATTGAACTTAAATTCTTTTGTTTTAATGCACACTTGATTGAGCCAGCATTTATTGAAACGGTTATGGTTTGTAGGAAGAAGAGACAGTTGAAGAAAGAACAAATGAATCTAATGTAAATCAAATACTTAACGCTTTTATAGAAACTACAAAGCCTTAAATGTGTATTCTTAATGGTAATTTTACAAAACTCCACTAGGCATCTTCAAATGGAGGTGTGACAGTGATTGTTTCAGTCTGGAGATGGCTTTCCTTTCACATGCTAATCATCTGCTCATGGTGATATTTCTCAGCGTAGTTGCAGTCAGCGAATTGAATAATTTATGGAATGAATTTTGTTGTAAAGTTATTGTGTCACAAGCAGGTTGTAATTTCACTAACAGTACACTTAAGTTATTAAGTAAAAAAAAATAATGTGGTTGATAGGATTGTGCATTTGGAGGTTCTCTTGCTCCCTCCCCAACTAGTTCTCATCTTATATATTTTCAAACAGAGTATTTACCTAATTTTTATTCAGAATCTGATCTGAGAAAGAGAGAGAGAGGACATTAACATAAATGGGTTTGCATTTGCACACTATTGTTGAATCTGGTAGTCGTAAACAAATTACAGAAGATTTTATATAGACAGAAATAGCATTAAAATGGCATAGCTCCGTTGCAGCGCTGCCTTCGTTCCCTATTTGTTTCTGAGTAATTGTCCTCAGCTTACAAGTGATGAAGTGTTGAAGTTACAGGCAAATCTGCAGAGAGAAGCGAAGCCTCTTGCTTCTTCCCCAACTTTGGTGTTAAGATAATTGGGAGTCATTGCTAGAAAGTTGTTTCTGGCTTGAGAAGTACAGGCAGCGCGGGGAAGGAAGACACGCATCCCCTGCGCCCGCCGGCGAGGGCTTGGACCAGCAGCAGCTCGGGGGGATGCTTGGCCAAGCCTGTACGGTAAAAGGGAAAGGTTTGGCTGCCCTGATTTTAGTCTTTCCGTACTTCCTTACACCAGAAATGCCCGTATTTCCCATGGGCTGTGCTGGTATTTTCTATCTTCACTGACAGCATCTGCATACTACTCGTGGTGGTGTTTGTTTGGAGGCAAGTTAAACAAGCGTATGGTCTCACACGTCACGGTGTCCTCAGAGCTAAAGTAGAATATAAGAAAATAATACCATATCTAGGATTTGATGTTGGGAATGGGAAGCATTCATCAAAGTCTCTTTTTGTTCCTGTACCCCAGCTATTTCCCGAGACTTTTGTTGTCTTTTTTGTTTTCAGCTTTCCTCCACAAGCTCTCCTCGGTGTTTTGCCAGAATAGCAAGGAGCTCGAGGTCCTGTGTTTGCACGTTGATTGTAGTTTGTTTTCCAGCTTCTCAGGTGAAGTCTTGGGCAGTGTTTGCAGGAATGTGATTTTTACTGTTGCGTGGTACTTCTGAGCCTCTGTGAGAGGCCTGGAGAGGTTTATCGGTGCCACTTCTGGAGAGTTTTTCTACAACCTCAAAATGGCTCTTTTATCATTTTAAAACAGCTGTTGAAACTGTATCTGGTAGCTAGCTGTTAGTCTTAGGACATGGGCATTTTGGGTAAAGGCCTGCTCTTACGTTGTTTTATATGTGCTTATACATGCAGTTTTTTGCATCACCGTAGCTATCTTAAAGGCCTCCCGTCCTCTCCCAGGTATTTCATTTTGTCCAGCCTCCTCTCTCTCCTCTGCCATCCCTTGGAGATACTGAAAGGAGTTAACTGTGCCATTACATTTTTACATCTGTTTTCACGTGCAGTAATGGAAGGTGACAACCCAGCTCGGTGGTTACTGAATGGCCAGGGACCCCTTGTGCATCCCGGTGTTTCCAGCAGGACTTTGGCAGCGGGAAGGTTCGTGGAGCTGGAGCTTGTTGTGATATGTAAATACCACGAAAGGCAGAAGCGTTGTGATTGTTTATTTAATTGTTTAAATATGCCAATGTTAATACATATAATTACACAGTATAAAAACATTTAATTACTTAAATGAGCTAAATATTTTTGCATCTCAGTCTAACATTGCAATCAAAAGTTCTCAGTGGGTGGCAGATTTAGAAAAGAACTTTTTTCTGTGATGGATGCCTCCAGACATTTCCTCTTTTCTGTCAGGAGTAGAAGTGATGTAGGGCACAAAATCCAGAGGACCACAACTGCTCAATTTAAAAAGTATGCAAAAAATAGGTTTCCCTGGCTCACTCGGGTTTTAACGATGATCTTGAAACTAGCTGTATAGCAGGTGAAATGAATGAGCGCACTACTCTCCTCATGGAAATCGTAGATACTGGTAGCATGTGATGAGTGGGTACATTTTACTTGCCTTTTGTAGTGGGCACACTAACACACAGGAGTAGTGAACCGGAGGTGCCAGTGCCAGGCTGGAGAGCGGGACTCGGCGCGTCCTCGGCAGCTGTGCCGGGAAAGCCACACAGCCTCTCGTCTTCAGCTTTGACCACGCTTGTGCTAGACTTTGGCTAGAAGTAACACAAATCAATCTCTCTTTTTAAAGCACTCCTCACAGTGTTAAATACTGGACTGGTCGATTAAATTACGATGGATTTGTCACAACAGCGTTTCAGGACTGGGAGTACAGACTTCATTGAAATCTCCCGTATGGACTTCGGTTTCATTAGGTTGCCTATCTCCAGCTACTTTTTCCTGCTACTGTAAATTGCAGTTAAAATTGAGAAAGCATTTCTACGTTTCATTCCTCAGATGAAATTCCTCTTAGAAGCACTGTATTGTAATTATGGTTGTGCGTGTTAAATTTTTAATTTGATTTTCATTTGTCTATTCAATTGATATAATTGATGTGCATCCTTTCTCCCTCAGGATACAGGTTAATAACCTACTAACCTCGGAATGAAGGAATGATAAAAGGATACCACACTAGGGTTTAAGGGACCGTTTATAATACATGTTTTTAACTGTAGCCTTATTTTTTGTCCTTTGTAGCCTACAGCATTTTGTACTTCCAAAGCCTTGACAGGCATTAAAAACATTAATTATTTTAACTTTAATGAAAAGAACTATTCATACTGGACCTACAAGGAGGCTAATTATATTACCATTTGTGAATATCTTACAAAACAAAAGAGAAAAATAAGTTTTATAAATAGAATCGATTTCTGCTCATTGTCTGAACAGGTACTTCTTTGTTGCTTTTGTTTTTGCACTTGTTCAAACTGCAGAGGGGACTTGCCAAACGAGTAATACTTATAATCTACAAACGATTATGAAAGTGGGTAAAAGAAATATTTAGATAACATCAAGGCATTTGCTAACTGTGGAGGATCGTAAGATAACGCTGGAGCAGGATAAAGTGCAAAGGGATCTGGGTTAGGGTAAAATACTTTGCAGATTTATTGTCGATGCCTATTTTTCTTAAGTGAAATGGGTCCTTTCCCATGGCAGTCCATTAAGGATAACCGCCCCTACACATCACAGTCCAAAGTCAAATTTCCTACGGCAGCTGGAGCTGGAAGGTCAAGCTGTTTTGCCAGCTCCAGACCCAAAGAGAGTCAGAGAAGTATTAGTACTGGGATGATGAAAATGCTAGAAAAGGCCCTCCTTCGCTGTGTGTCAGCTTGGGGACGTTCGCTGCCATGACCAGCCTCTCCCAACTCCCGCTCTTTGCCAAAAACCTGCTGCTTTGGGACCTCGTGGCTACCCCTTGTACCCTGGCAGGACACATCACTTTCCGGATTCCCTTTTGGCCCCTGCTCACTTGGCAGGGTTTTGCCTGTTAGCTGGTGTGCAGCGCTTTAGAAAGATGCGTTTCTTCTGGGACACCAGCGTGCAAATCTCATTGGAGTTCACGCTGAACCCTGGCCAAGCCTGAAGTTTATTCTAGCGGAGAGAAACGCTTTCTTCTAGGTTACGAAGATGGAAATGGAGTGATTAAATGAGCAAGCTGTAAGTGCAGAATTAGCACATGGCTGAGTCCACTCTCTTCTGGATGGCACTGGAGGTCTCGGGGGAATAGCAGGGCTGGGAGGACCAGGGGAAGAGTACCAGCCCCGGCTGTTTTCTCACCTTCCCCTTTTGCTGAGGGAGAGAGTGCCCTGAAGTGCTTTGTAGTCAAACATTTCAGCAAAACAAGAAAGCCTAGCTGTTGAGAGGAATAACTGAAATGCTCCCAAATACATTAACTAAACATCCCAAGACACACAAAATCTCATGCTTCAGAACATAACCAAGCTATCAGCTGCTTGAAACTGGGTAGAAAATTTGCCTTGGTAAGTTATCCCGTGCTGGGTCGATGTGGGCTCTCCTGAGGCTTTCTCTGGAGGAACTGATGCTGAAGGCATGAGGGTGCTGCACGGAGGCTTGCTCCTGTCCTCTGCGGGAATCCCTGAGTTGGCAAATGAGCTCAGCGTCCTGCAGCCAAATGGAAACTTTCGTTGGTGTTGTGCCTGTTTGATCAACTGGCAGTACCGGATAAACTGTTCCCAGGTCAAATATTAAATGGGCTGGCTTGTCCTGCATTTTATCATGGTGCTATTCCAGTACCTTCCAGGTGCAGATCAAGGTTAAAGAGGGTCTGGAAAGAGCAGGCATCTGTGTCCGTTGTGCAGTGAAGGGTAATGAGCACTGGTGGCTTTTTCTAAAATGCTTCAGCTGGATATGGAAATGAAAACTATTAAACTTGTTACCCATGACTCTTTAGGGAGCTGACTGGTAACAAACGACAGCATTTTCTGTATCTGGTAGGCAAGTTAGAGGATGGCAACGTCCTATGTTTTGTTGGCCGATGCAGTGGAGAGCTGCTTAAGACCTGAAAATGAGGATTTAGTTGATTAGACATAACCTTCAAATTTATTAAACTATTCACAAAGATTAAAAAGTAGACATTGCCTTTGCATGTTGGAAATAATGAAAGCTATTGATGACAGTGAGAAACTTGTGCAAACTTCTTGGACTGCTCCCCATCCCAGCTCACACTCTTTGGCCGTATCAACAAAGGCCGAATAGTTTGCATTTAAAATTGTTACACTAAACAGGTATATGTGCAATCTTTACAGAAGCTAGCATAACCGGCTCTAATGCCTTTATAAATACGTTCAGTGGTCATGGCCTGTTCTTGTGGGGAGAAAATTGAATTTGCTAGGGGAATGTTGACTCTTAATTTCTTGACACATGTGTATAAAGTCTCATTTTTAAAGACGTATGACTAGAAAGACATAGCTTCCTTAAAAATTAATCTAATTTGTAGTGTAATTTTGGACAGTCTGCATAACGATATGAAACCTGTAGAGCCAGAGCTGGATGGTTCATAAGCCATGAAGAGGCTCAGCAGCATAAACAGCGTAAGATGAATGAGCCGCATTGCTGGGGACGCCACTCCAGCACCCAAATTGAATCAGAGACTCTGGGATTTAAAAATAATGTGGCTTTCTGCTGAGGTAAAGCAGACTCTGTTTTGTTCTGCCAGGGCTAGTCCTGGTTGCAGTTTTCAAGCAAAGATTTCAGCCAAAAGCAACAAATACATAAATCATTGGGAGCATCCATCCTTGCCACAAGGAAGGGACAGATTCATCATTCGTGGGTGGTCTCGTGCCCAAATGCTTGTTAGGCTTCTACCTGCCCTACACGTGCAACGAGAGGACGTGACTTCCCGGGGAGCAGGATGGGAAGTGGGTTTGTTCAGTTGCTGTTAAACTGCATGTGCGCTGGCTTTTAGATCAGGCTTTTTCTCATCCTTTATTGCAAGTTGTACCCACTAGTCAACAATGTCACTGTTTGTCTTTATTATGCTGTTAACTATAGTCAGGTATGAATCTGTGTGGGCAGAAGTGAACGGTCGGAGAGCTGATGCGGCAGAAAACAAGTGCCATGCCATGCCAGTTGGGAATTTTCTTGCTGGTTCACACTCATCCCTGTCTGCAACTGTTCTTGCATCTTCTAGGGGAAAACCCAAGAACCTTAGAGGACACCCGTGCTGCATAATGTCTCTCCAGAATGTATCTTACTTTGCTCTCTAGTAGTTAAAGATTGACATAAACCCTAGGGTAAAAATTTTAATATCCTTTCTAAACTTATTATAATTAATTAGGAAAACTCGTTTTTAATATCTTTGTGCCTGCAGTGACTTCCTTGGGGACAGTCCAACAGCATGCTTTATGAAAACATGTTTTGTTTTGACCCTGTTCATCTAGAATCGTGTCAAGTCTATACGTACTTTTTTTTTTGCCTCTAGCATAGATTTCCTTCTACTTATTGATTTTCATTTCCAATCATGTTGCTAATTCCCTTGCTTTCCTCACTATCCTCTCCTGTGCTAATTACCCTCAAACTTTTATCTTTTCTACCAAACATATTAAACAGCATAGACTTACCTTGTGACAACGATGACTTGGCCAGGGTGTAACGCAAAGCTTTCTAACTGTGGGAGTGCTAAAAGATGGGCACAGATTTAGGGATGCTTTGAAATCTCCTGTTTAAGGGGTTTATAGAGCAGGTTGTACTTGTTCCTGCCTTAATACAGGGGGTTTTGCTCGGCGAGCTCCCAGAGGCCGTTTAATTTCTGAAATTTCCCCCACAGTGGCTCAAAGCCGGGCGGGATGATATGAGAGAGGCTCCATCCTTCCTGGTCTCCTCAGTGTGGTGATGAGGTGGGAAGCACTGGGGAGCCGCAGCGAGGGGTGGGCTGTGGTGGGCCGTGCAAATGAAGATGAGCAGCACGTGTCTGACATGATGGAGAAGAGGGAGCACTTGACCTGTTTTGAAGCCCTATGGCTTTGCAAACTTGTGCTTAATTTTCTTCATGCTTTCCTACCAACCTCTTTCCAGCCTTTGCTGCTTTGCTCTCCATCTCGCCCAGCATTCACGTGGTCTGGGCTGACTTCTGTGTTTTGGACGGCTTTCTAAGAGACATTCCTTGACTAAGTCAAAGTTCTCACCAGCATTAAGGTATATTCTAATGTAATATTCTAAAATCTGTCTTTTAGCTTGCTGTTGCCTTTTGTATAACCCATTGCTGAGTTTTGTACTGGACATCCAGTATACAACCTGTTATACATCAGACACCTTACATGTAGATTTTTGATTTCTTAGTCTTTTAAAAAACTTTTAAAATAATAAACTTGCATTAAAGACCTCATTATACTGTGAAATTAAATTACTACCAAGCAAAATCCCTAAACATCTCCAAGATAATTTCTGTATTACTCTTATTTTTGCCTTATGGTAGTTCATTATGATTATTGTTATTTATTGCTATTGCAGATGAGGCAGGAGGTGAGTCCAGCTCACAGGTTGGGAAATGGTTCAGATGCCGGCCGTGTACCATCTGAAAGGTCGATGGGCTGTAGGTGGAAGGCAGGGTTGTCTTCAGGTCGTTCTCTGGGAGGTGCAGGGGCTGCGTTTAGCAGCGATGAAGTTTTAAACCAGCAGTTAAATCACAGACCTATCATACTTATGTTTTCAGCCTTGTATCTTCACATTTCTCTTAAAAAGTGTTTAACTTAGACTGTGTGCCAACATTTGAATTAAGAGGTGAGCCGGCGTTGTATGTATAGCTTACAGCTGTTGACTGGATTCCACGCCACGATGTTAGTTTTCATCCTTTGATATACTGTTTATCCCCTGGTCATTTTATTTTTTGCTAATTATGACCTGTGGATCTCAGGCTCGGTATCTCGAAAATATCGGATTTCTAACCCAACCGTCTGCTTTCCGTGTGCTTGCTGACTGACCCCATAGAGCCTGATTAAAATGCATCGTTACTGATACCTGACGCTGTCGCCCGCATCCCCCCGGAGGTGGCTGGGGTTTACCCAGCTGGTCGATGCAGACCAGCAAAACGCACTGACCAGTGGTTTGTGCTGGAGGAAAATGAAATGTCATTTTGCAGTCGTGGCAAACGAGCTGAGAGCTGGGAAAGGAGGGGAGGAGCGTGGCACAACTGGCGGGGAGCGGGCGTTTGGGAGGCTCCCTCAACACGCTGCTCACCAGAGAGGGACAGAGGCTTCCTGAACAAACTTCACATCTTCTTGATGAGTTGACAACATTAAGAAACGTATCGCTGTGCCTGTTGATAGAAAATCATTGCATGCAACAGGGAGTTTCCCTGGTGGGCTGCAATAAAGGATACTGGCACTCACCCTTCGAGACACTGGTGGGGTGTATCGGCAAAGCAGAGGATGACCAAAGCACACACCTTTTCCATGGATCCCGGACAATTCTGCAGTCTGAAGCAGCTGGACTTTGCCACTTTCACTTGAAAAAATTTTTTTCCCCACGCTGTCCAAGATTTGGCTTTTTTGTGTGAACATGTGGCTACAGGGTTGGTGATTATTCTCAAACTATCAATAATAACTTCACGGTTTCCTGAGCTAATCTGATTTATTACTTGGTTGTCATTGATGACTGGCCCCTAAAACCAAGAACCAGGAGGGGCAGCAGCCGGGGCAGTGGCAGCCGCCTGGCACCCACCCGCACCCCCCGCACGTGTGGCTTCCCCTCTGCGACATGCGTCGGCTTCTTCTCTATCGTGTCAATACAACTGGTGAAAAATGGGTGTTTCTGACCATAACATTCTCAGCAACTTCAGGCTTTATAGATTAAATCTCACATCTTGAAGTGCACCCAAAAGCTGACAGCCAATGCAGCGCAGAAAGCAGTAGGAGTTAATAATACATCCGAGTCTCCTGCCACGTCCTAAGGCTTTTTTCTTCAATATTATTCAAAATTTAGGCACCTTTCATATTAATTAAATGGTAACTTTCTGTATCCCATGATCAAACTATCCAATAATGCTTGCTCAGAGCAATCAGAAATGACAAAAATAAAGTACTAATATAATTTTATTATGAATGATTTGATCCCTGGGGTTTCTATCATATTAAACAAAGAAACAAATTAACCAGTGACTGAATTAAGTGGAGGAACTTGCATCATGTAGAGGCAATAGATTTTTTCATAGTTAAGCTGCCAGCTACTTTCATGTTTCAAGTCCAGTTTCCAAGTTTCCCCACAAATTTCCTAGAAATAATCCTGCTGCCATGTATCGATGCATATGTCAGCATATAGCTATTTTTTTTTTTCCATTGGAAATGTAGTAAAGATGATCAGAAGAGGAATTTTGAATGCATTAGTCTGCATTTCCGAATCTACTGAATCAATGATCGTTCCTCAGGACAGTACTGGTGGCTTGGGCGGGTTTGTGAGATTCTGTCCTATGATGGATCTTTGTGGACGGCTCTGGGCAGCATCTCCCGAGCCGGACATCACCTGGTTGTGCTGGATGGGATGCTCTCTTGTTTATTTACTCTCTTGCTTCCCAGCTTTTAAAATAATTCCCATCTTCTCTAGTATTTCAGCTGTTAATTTTCTGTAGGAGACCATTGCACATATAGACTGTCAGACAGAAGAGGTTCGAAACATTTCCCATATTTAGAAAAGTATTTATCGCAGCAAAGAGAGCTATTTGATAGGTGGGAGCTCTCTGGCACAGCCTTCCTGTGGCAAATGCAGCTGCGGCACGGGGGGCAGCAGGAAGGACTCTCTGCTGGAGGCTGCTCTGCCCACCAGCCTTCCCCTCACGCCCTGCTGCGCTTTATCATGGGGACAGCCGTGGTCTGTCACACTGGGGACCTCTCTCTGTTACTGGGATGGTGTGAAAGAAGTTTGCTGGGATGTGGTGGGTGACATTTAAAAGCACCTGTACCTCTGTAAGTGCTACTGCATATTATGCTATGTTAAATTTTATATTATAAGCATCTGTACATCTATAATATACGTTGCATTAAACTTTGCCCTTTAGGGAACAGTCGGGTACAGAATGGGACCTAAATCCTGGGGTAGCAAAACACTTTTGATTGCCATTAAGGAGGCGAGATCATGTGGATTTCTCTCTGAGATGCATTTGTCCTTGCCAGCATTGAGGTGTAAGGGAGGACCACGTTCTTGACTCTCGATGCCTATTTTTTTTTCTTCAAGTTCACACTTCAGTTCGTCAGGTGGTTCCAGGCTGGGACCATACCAGTGGGCTTTGGAAACGATGTGGAGTTCAGGTATTTCCCCCCCGCAAGACTCCATGTATCCGGTGCACAACTGATCCCGTTATGGCTCTCACCCCTATTACTGTGAGCACAGAAAGTTTCCTCTTCTGGGAGAGCCAAAGCAGCTCTGAAATTGGGACTGAGCAGGAGCATCTCTGAACACAGCGATTAATTTCCCTGGCTACGACAAAACCATGTTTTCTGTATCATTTGTCTTAAGGCTTTGTGGTAATTGTGTGCTGTTGAGCTTTTGAAACGTACCCCTTCCTTAAATGCTGGCGTGTGACCCCGGTCAGCGCAGAGGCATGCTGTGAGTCCTGCCGGGCTCCTGCGCAGAACGGGAGCTACCCAGAGTGTACCGGCGTCTGATGTTGTGAATATATATTATTTACTGACAAAACGCCAAGTGTGGGATAAGCACTTTCCTGGCTGAGACAATATTGATAAAGAATCCAGGAATCTGCAATGGAATTGGGGTTTTAATTGCATTCCTGCCCCCAAAAGCTTGATTTCACGGTAAGATCAATAATACGTTAAAAACTGAGTACAGTAAAATATGTGTATAATGTACTGAAAATCTGTATGCAGTGCATTACTGCTTCATTATTTACTTTGTTCTGTCTCAACTGGTCCCGGTGCCACAGTCCCCCCGGCAGCGGCTGTTAGCCGTCCCAGCTCGGTAACGGGGACATGGCAGCTGTGAAGTCTCCTACGTCCTCGTGAGATGCAGCCCGAGTCCTGTTTGTAATCGTTGGTTCTTAGTTAACGTCTTTGCTTTGGGGCTGTAACGGGCAGGTTTGGCACAGGCGCAAGCACTGGAAGCTCTCGGGTCGGCCGTTTGCCGAAACTGCTGTGGTTTGTCTGCATTTGGGATCGGGGCATGGTGTAGGAGCCAAAGCCTTCCCACTCCGCACGGAGCTTCCCTCCATCTGGTACCTGCCTGGCCATGCCGCTGCGGGTCTTCGGTCCTCTTGGCAGCGATGCTCTGCATCTGCTGCACCCAAGGGGTTGAACGACAAGGGAACGTTATTAAGTCCCTCAGCTTTTAATACTGCATCTCATCCTAATACGCCATGTCAGATGACTTTGGTCACATCTCTCTTTCTAAAAACGATATTATTATAACAGAGGGATTAATCAAAATTGGGGTAAGCTAAAGCATGCCCGTTCTGGTCAGCCTCTGGTTTCAGCAGTCGTTAAATAATGGCCAGCCTCTTGCTCCTCGCTACAAACATCTGGATGAGGACACTGAAAGAATTAAATTTTGTGCCTGAAAAATGACATATTGAGTAGGAGCTCTGCTTTCATCTCTGTGATCATGTTTTTAGGAGAATAAGCACAGAGTCTCAGCGTTAACATTCTTTAACTGCTCCTCAAATTACTAATGCTTCACGTTGCTTTAATCCATTCTGCTGTAATAGCTTTATTAGATTAAACTCCCTGCTGAGCAAGTGAGGAACAGTGGGATTATCACACTTCCCTTTGAACAGCCAGTAAAGACAAAATAAATGGTTAACAAAATAGAACAAATTCAGTTTGCAGGTGATCTGCAGTTCTCGGCCTCGTGGACTGTGGATAGGCTCCGAGCGTCCCTATTATTCCTTGCTTGAAAAACGCCTTTTTAGCAGCCTGAAGAAATTCCCGAGGTAAAAAAGAAGTCCTAATGGAATAAAAGTTCCTCTTTCCCCTTTAGATGTGCTGCTAATTGCATCATGCCAACTGCAGAGACAGTGTGAGGAAAACCTGAAACTTTATTTAAAAAAAGAATTATTTTTAGCTTCACTTTTGACGAAGCCGTAGGTGCGCCAGTAACAGCCTTTACCCAGGGTCTCCCAGAGTGGTAACTCCTAATGACTGATTATCTTTTTTTTTTTAGCAAATCTAATTAACTATGTGAAGTATTTCGTCAAGAGGCTCATGGTTACTATACACAAGCAGTGGGTGGCTCTTCTAGAGTCTCTTAAAAACTCAGTTTCTTCTCAGCATTCTTAAAATCCTCATCTGCTGGAGCAATTTGAATTTTGTTATTAGTGACTGCTGGAAATCATAATTCAATAAAGACTAACTCATTTAAAAATGCTTCATGCTGAGTGTGCATTAGGTAACTTGGGAAACTTAGGAGACACAGAAAAACATATACTAATATTCAGGTCTACACAGGAAATTGGTATGGCACTGAGCAGTTTGAAGGAGGCTTTTTGTATTTTTTTAAGAAGCTGCAGAAAGGTTGGAAGGAATGCAGTTTTTTTCTAGTAAATGTATTCCTTCCCTCTCCCCAGCATTTTTTCCCTAACGCGCTGGCGTCCATCCAAAGGAATTAAAGCCCCCAACATACTAGGGGATAGTGAAAATACACGTGATAAACATTTCTATAATAATTTCATAGATAAGTGAGAAAGCCATCATGTTTCTTTTCCTAAACTCCTTGTATGTCCCGTATTACTTGTCTCAAATGAGTTTGGAAGTTTTAAGTATCTCTCCTGCCCCATCTCTCCTATTCCCTTTATGGCAATAATATTACGGTCATAGAATATATAGTCTTGCCATAGGGGAATGGGCCTCCTGCTCGGGTTTTTAAGCCGCATCTGCAGCTGCAGCTGGAGCAGGCTTTGAAAAATACCAGCATTATGAAAGGATGTCATTTTCTAACAATGAATTCTCCTTCAGAGGACGCTGCGCCATTTCATTCCTGCCCAGTGCTGTCCGGCAGCTGTCTCCTCTGCAGTTCATTTGCTGCTCGAGTTCACCCTAGGAAATACACAGGGGTATTTTTTCCCAATTTCTTTCCCCACAAGTTGTTTCATCTTCAGAATCACAACATTTCCTGCCAACATCAGAGGTTTCCATTCTTGTCTCCTCTCTCCCTTGTTCTTTCTAGCCATTTTCAGACTTATATAGCCCTTCTGTTTCTTACCATCTCTCCCTTTCATCCCCTGGTCCTCTCGCGGTGCCTCCCTCGTTTCAACTCTCCACTTAGCTGGGGTTCAGAAAACAATTGCTGTCTTCCACCTGTTTTTCCTCCTTTGTTGCTCTGTGGTTTGATTTAGCCTCTCTTTGTCTGCTTTCCCCTCCTTGGGTTTTTTCTTTTTTCCCCTCGCCCTCTTTTTAAAATCGGACAGAATGATCAATATTATTGCCCCCCTCTCTGTTTGATAAGATAATGCTGGACTAACGCGGTGGAGATGGGTTTGTTGTCACTGCAGAGAGGGAGGAGAAGGGGTAAGGGTACTCCAGATGGGGCAACGGGCGCTGCGGAAGCCGGAGGCTCACGCAGCGCAGGCAGGGCTGTGTGCCGGCAGCCCCCTCTGCGGTCAGTACGCTCCGAGTCAGGCTGGATGAGCCTGAATAAATATATGTAATTCAGTGGATAAAAAACTGGGACAAAGGCCTGGGTTCTTTGCCCAGGCAAAATGCCCATGGAAACAAGTTGGTGTACGTCAGAGCGGAGGGGCCAGTTTTAGGTTGTTTACCTAGGAGATAATTTAGGAAAGCCTGACGCACAGGAATGTACTTCTGCTCAGCTTTACGCCACGGCTCGGTTGCGTTTTCTAGACTTTCTGCTTTATCCTCGTGATCCGTGGCTTTGTTCACTTTGCAGCAAAACAGCGTCTCCCCCTCGATTTGAGATCGTTAGCCGTAGAGAATTAGCAGGGCTATGCTGTAGCTGCCGTACTTTGAAACTTGCCACTAAGTGGAACGGCCAGGAGGGAACCCCAGCCTGGTTTCTGATTTGGGTGGATGCTGCATCGACACCGAAAGCCATTTTAGGGGAGGTCGGGTTTTTAAAAAATTCTTTTTTCTTTCTTCCTAATATTGATGATGTGGGAAAAGTAGGTAGAATTTATTGGGGAGAGAGTCAAAACTTCCCCCCATTCTGCCCACCTGTTCGGTGTTTCTGCTGCCTTTCATTTTCTGAAGTGTTACATATGGATTACACATGTCTTTCTGCTGCAGCTCTGCGGCTGAAAAAAAAAAAACAACCCCAACAACCACAAGGAAATCAATAAACACCTGTTATTCCCAGATCCGCAGTTACTCGGGCTCAAAAGTGCCTGCAGGCAAAGTTAAAACAAAACCCCCGGTAAGTCTATCTGCCTTCACAGCCTCCTCCTTGCCGGCACGGGGCAGGGGGGTGTGGGTGTGTGAGGTGGGTGTTATTTTATTTTTTTTTTAAATTTATTTCGTTTTGTTTCATCTCGGTTTATCCCAGAGTGGACCCTCCACCGCCGCTATGTCCTGGCTGTTCGGGTTGTGGCTCCCCAGAGGAATACAGCCCGGGGCCTGGGGCTCGGGGCCCCGGGCCCCGGCCCCGGAGCACCCGGCCCCGGCTCCCGCAGCGTTCCCGGGGTGAGGTTGCCCCCTGGTGCTCTCCTGCCATTAGACACAAAGCGGGATTTGAGCCGTGCTCGGGGCCTGTCCCGGCACCGGAACGTACCGGGAGCTCATCTGCTGGAACCGACGGGTTTGACAGCAGGTTTGAGTGCGGCAACGGACAGCTGGGAGATGCGCTGGTGTAACGTGGTTATTTAAAAATAAGGAAATAAGTGATGGACGCGTTAAGTATGGTTCCTTTTCTCCAGGAAGGAAAATCCGTATCGGAAAAATCCTTCTGAGATTGAGGAACGAGCAGCGAGAGGCATGCATGCAGCAGAGGACTGCCAGCAGGCATGTCTGTTTTACCAGAAGTTTTTGCTGTTTTCTGTCTGTATTTGCTAAGGCTTGATTGAAGATCTGAAGTTTTGTGAATACGTCTTCATTCAACACATACATCTTGCTCTGATGAGTAGGTTTGAGACTGCGTTTACCTTTGCTAACTATAAGTTTACGCTTAGTAGATGACTTGGTACACTTAGTATACAACTTCATTTCTTCAGCCTGTATCTGGTTCAGCTCTACAGCCAAGCTTTAGCACTCACCCCTCTTGCCAAGGGACACCTCAAAAGCGTCCTGTTCCTTACTCTCTGTTGACAGGAAAGAGGGGCAAGGTCAAGGCTGGCCCTGCAAAGCTCTGGAAGAGCCTGGCTAGTTTTAGCCCAAAAGGAACCAGGCCCATGCAGATTACTTGGCAATGTAATCCTGATGTGTTCGAAGAAGTGCAGGCCGATGTGAGGATGCAGAATAGCATGTTGTTGGAGGCGGGTGCTTTGTTCCGGCTCCTTAAAAGACATCGTTCTTGCTGGGGGTAGGAGCACATCGTATCACAATTAAAAAGTGTGGCAAATGCTCCTTGGCAGGCCAGCAGGTAGTGCCTTTTTATAGTCCTGGGTATCATCAGAGGCCTGGAAGTAATGGCTGAAGCCAGCGCTATGAAATATAATTTCTTTACATGTAAGAAAAAAGAAAAACTCGGAAAATTGTTATGGCATTTTAACTAACTTCAAGTGTGCTGGCTGGTTCAGTCGCCCCTTTGATGTTGCAGCCGGGTGACCTGGCCTCCCCCGCCATTCATCACTGACTGGAAATCAAACTCTTCGGTTCTCCTGCTTTACAGTCCTTCCCCTGTTCTGCTAATAAACACAATGTTATTTAAAATAACCATTCAGGGAGCGTTCAAAGGGGATATCCATATATGAATTTTAGTGAGAGTGCAGTTTCTTGCTGCCAAGTCCTAACCTTCAAACTGCAACACAAAAAAAGATAGCATTAATCTAAATACGCGGCGTTGGATTCGTGAAGCGTGAGGCTCACAAATCCCTTCGCTCTTGTGGCAACTCTGTGATCAGAACCTCGGGGGAAATGTCTTTATTTCATTTCACCTTCATTTTTACAGTGTCAATTTATGGTTATGGTAACAGCTATGTAAACACAAAAAATCCTGTTTGTTAAAAGCCTATGATCCGCAGTGAAGTACAGAATTCCCTCCCGACGGTCCCTGGGCACTGCTCAGCCAGCGGTGCCAGAGGCAGGCAGCGTTGGAGAGCTATCCTGGAAGGGAGCGAGCTGTGGCTGGGGTGGACACGGTGCGTGTGTAACTCACCTGGACACGGTGCGTGTGTAACACCAGTGTGAACCTTGTCTCCTGGCCTCATTTGAGTTGTGAAGTCAGCAGTGATGTTTTAACTGCTTTATTTCATCAATACTGTGCCACCCCGAGAAACAGGGCTTCTGAATAACTCGGTGTCTTACCCCGTTTTGTTTGCACTGTGCTAACAGCAAATATGCAGTCATCACTATTTCAAAGCGAAGCGACGTTCGCCAGCAGCCCCCACAGCAAGCTGCCCGAGCCCCGCACGTTCTCCATCCCTGGCAGAGGACGTGTGCCAAACCCACTCCAGGATGTCACGAAGGAGAAGGTCAGGAAAACCAGCAGTGTTGCAATTTTAAACAAAGTAAGGAACAGCGGTAGTTGATTGCACCATGTATGTTTGCCTCCGTTGCTCGCTGGGTAGCGGCACAGCTGCAGCCATCTGCCGTCATTTCCTTCCCCCTGGGTTCTGCATTGCACTCAATGCAATGAAGAGGAGCGCTGGCTTGGCCACGGGAGGAGGGCAGAGGCAGAGCCGGAGCACCAAAACATAAAATAGTTATCCCTTTTCCCCACTGCTCAGCTCCTTCCCAGCCCTGTGGGTGCCCTCGCTCCCGGCGTGGCTCTGTTGAGCCCATCTCCCTGGCGCTTGGCAAGTTGCTCCGTGCCTGAGGAGCACCAAAAACATAGGGGTGGGTGCCCCTGGGGATGGAGGGAGCACCCAGGTAATAGCTGTGGTGGCTCGTGCACCAGCCAAGGGAAACCCCTTCACTGAGGTGGTGCTGAGGCTTGATTAGAAGAAAATTAGTAGAGGATTTTGTGGTGTTTTGGACTTTGGACTCTGGCACAAGTTTATTCTGAGTTTTGCTGCAGATCACCTTCTTAGCAATTGCTTTTACAGTATGTTGTCTGTATGGTGTAGGAGCGAATGAAGCGGGCTAGGAGAGACTTCTGGTTGGGTTAGCACAGCTCTGTGTTGTTTTTTTCATAGTCTGTATATTTTCCCCTCTTAGATCTGGTTCTTTTCATCCTCACTGCCTCTTTGCCTTTACCTTTCTAAAATGTCTATTGCTGCAAAACTCTGTTGAAGCAGATTGCCAGGGCCAGCCTTGCAGCCCCGCTGCCTGCCGCAGCCCCCCGAAGCCAGGAGCGGCCGGGGCTCCCAGCCGCCAGTGGAGGAGACTGCTGCTCAGTGCTTTCCTTTTAAACCTACCATTGACTAATGTTTTGAAGACTGGATTGGTTTTTGTTTTTTTTTTTTTTAATAATATATACATGGCAAGGAGCAGAACGATGTTATTGTCTGTCATTTAACACAAGTACGCCTTCTTGGGAGGAGGGAAAGCTGATCCGGTTTGTGCACATTTCAGCTTTATGTCAATACGGACTAGCCCAGCTAACAAGAGTTGTTTTAATCTGGTCTGTTTTATCTGTTGTGCACAGAGTAACAGACGTGTAAGTCTAATACAGTAAATTGCTGTATGTATTATGGCAACACCGTGGAAATATTTCTTAGCAGCACCAGAAAAAAAAAACCATTTAATTTTCTGATTTCTTGCTGAATATGGAATGGAAAATATGTTGATTTAACTCTAAAAAAATGCACAGTCGATTTAAGGGGAAAAAAAAGTAAGAAAGAAAGGAACCCTTTACCATATCTAATTTCATTAGTAAACTGTAAATGGAAAATGATGAAGAGGTAAGATTTCAAAGGGCTGGTAACCCACACATTTTATGTAGCATTAATCATGTGCTCTTAATTTTTCTGCAGCAGAACTCTGCAGCGCTGCCTTCCTGTGCCGTGATTCACAGGGCAGTGGGCGAGGGCGGGCAGGCAGTGGAGCCTGGCTGGGACCCCCCCACGGCAGCGCCCACCGGCCACGCCGCAGCCGGCACGGGGGACGCCGTGCAGCCGGCCCCACCCCACGGGGTGAGATTTATGGCCACGTGCCGGAGGTTTCGTGCCTCTGCTCAGGCTGATTTGAAACACCGCTTTTCTGCTGGCGGCTTGTGTTTTCTGCTTTACCCTTTCAGAGGCTCTTTCTCTTCCAGGCTATAAAGAGGGTTAAGAAAGGAATTGTCTCTATTATGGTAATTAAACTCCCAGGAAACAGCCTCATTAGACTAATAAAGAGTAGATAAAGCAGGCGAGGACACAGTTTTCTTCCAGTAGTGGAGGGCAGCAGTTACCTCCCTTCCCCTTCGCCCACCCACCTGCTCCCTGCTCCTCGGCTGGGGCAGCAGCAGCCTCTGCCTCTGCCTGTGCCCCTGCCCCTGCCTGCCTCTGCCTCTGCCTCTGCCCCTGCCCCTGCCCCTGCCCCTGCCCCTGCCCCTGCCTCTGCCTCTGCCTGTGCCCCTGCCCCTGCCTGCCTCTGCCTCTGCCCTCTGCCCTCTGCCTCTGCCTCTGCCTCTGCCTGCCTCTGCATCTGCCCTGAGCTCCTGCCTGGCCTCTGCACCCACCTGGGTTCGCCTCCTCATAACTTTCCCAGCAGTTTTCCTCTTGGGCCAAAGTTTTCCTTGCTCGATTGCAGGACAGGGAAATAGATATTTCTAAGGCTCAGGGAAGTTTTTGGGTGAATTTTGCTTATCTTCATTAAAAGATAATGCTTGCTTATTTTGCTTGCCGGCTTCATGAGAGCAGCCCCTGGTTTGGAGCAGATGCAGTGAAAGGCTGCAGCGCGCACTTGCCGAATGCACGTAACAAAATCCAAGCGATGGACGTTGGGTTTTGTTTCTTGCAGAAATGACATTTGCGGCACACTTCTGGGCGATATTTCTTCTCCAACGTTGACCCCAGCTGAGGCAGGGTACCGCACTGAAAATGCACACGTAGCTCTCCGGCATTTTCAGAAAGCGGATTATAGAGGGAGAATGAAATTAGCAGTAAAAGTATTAAAATATTGATAGCAATCATTCCATGTCCTGGCTTTACTAATTAATTATTAATTTTACCTTGAAGGTTAGTGTAAGAGATGGACTTGACTTTATCATGCCTTCACTTAGCAAGATGTTTGACTATATATTTTTAAACATTATCAGGTCTCTAGCAAATAGCTCTCATTTTTTATGGTTAGCAGTTGGGATTTGCTTTGTGTGGCTTCATAAAGTGGGAGAAAAGATTATGCAGTGAAGGCCTTGGGGAAGCGATCCCTCTGTCATGTATTAGTAATTCCTGCTGATCTTTACTGCTTGCTGTCCTTTCGGTATGATACTTGTTGCTTTTTCATATTGAGGGACCTTTGCAGCACTATACAGAGTAAAGAAATGTCTTGACATTGTAGGCTCGGCATTGCAAGATGGTTAAAAAGGAACTGGTTTCAGCATAAACCCAAGGATGCCAGCAGCCGGAGGGGCGGTGGGTGCTTCCCTGGAGCAGGGCTGCCCTCTCCATCTGTCCCCCAGCTCTCTAGCTCGGGTATGCACCCAGCAAACCTGCTTTTGCAGCCGCTGGGCTGGGTGCACGCCGTGCCGGGGAGGTGTTGCTGCGTCCGGCCGCGACCGACGGCTCCCGCCACTGCGGGCTCTGTAAATGCCGGCTACGGGCAGGGAAGCACTGGCTGAGCTTCTTCTGAGGGCATGCGAGCTGGATATTGTCTTTAAATAAATGCATAAATAACATGATTTGATGAAAAACATTAGTACATATGTAATTCATAAATAATTTTTAAACTGGGCAAACTTTTGAATTTGCTGTTAAGAATGTTTTTTTCTTTAACACAACTTTAGTATTGACATAGGATTCAAATACGGAAACATTTATGTGCGTCTGTGGCTTTGCTCGTGAGAAATCGTATTGATTTCAGTGAACTATACACATGAGGAAGATCAGGTCTGTATGTGCAGGACTGGGGCTTTACTTTTGTAAACTTCCCATTTCCTCTCTTGCATCAGAAAGGTTTAAAAGATCTGTTTTACTGTCTTGAGGGTAAATGCCTTTCATTTCTGAAATGGTAAAACCCACTTCTCACTTGTTTCTCTTAAAGTGGACCCGGTTTTAAATGCGGACAAATGGAAAAAAGCTTCACCAGCCTCCCTGGGGGGAGTGAGGTTGCAAACCTCCAACTTCGGAAACAATCATTTTCGTTTTGTCGGTTTTAAAAGGGAATATCAGAAAAGGAAAATTTTGCAGTAGCATTGTGAAAAACTGAACTGACCCAGTCTGGACCCTTTTAAGATAAAATTAAGGAAATTACAGCTTTCTTCTGCACACTGCTTTCCACTTTTAGCATCTGCAGTGTGCAGGTCCCAGCGGAGCTGCTAATGTGCGTGAAGTTAAGATATGCTTACGCCCTTTGCAGGACGAGGACCGTACCTCTCCGTGTCTCTGTCGTGCAGAGACGTGCACAGGGATGGGAGCGTTCGCTTGAGCAAACTCACACATAGCTTTCGGAGGCTTGCTTGCTCAAAGGAGTTATAATGCCCTATTTTTTTTTTTTATTTGGGGGGGGGGGGGGATTATGTTTGTTCACTGAATGAAATGGCAAATTTTGGCTTTCACAGCCCTATAAGGTACCAGGAGCTCCCGTGCTGGTTTGCCACTCATCACTGCGAGTTAGATACTGATACACTTAAAAGCTACAAATACACATTTTATCCTCAGCGCTGTTTAAAGATCCTTTAAAGGTCTTTTCCAGCCACTCTGCCAGTATCTTGTCTTAGCACAACGCACACGCCAAGTACCAATATTACAAGTCCATCCGGGGCCGTTAAGCGTAAAGATCCAGACGCAGCTTCTGACTGCGGAGGCCGAGAGGCACACGCTGCCGGGAGTGGGGAGGCTGTGTTGGAGGCCACCCCTCGTCATCGTCCTGCTCTCGCTCCCTTTCCACAAGCATCCCCTACGGCCACTGCAAGACCAAGGTGCAACCATAGAGGAACCTGGCTCTGATGCCAGTTCGGTCGATCTTCAAGAAAGAAAACGCTCTTTCCGCACAGAGTCAGGTCTCAGTTGTACCGATGCAGATGCACATTGACTCAGGCTGGGGTCAAGGAATTGGCACTGGTATAACATAAATGTGATTTTAAGAAACTTGCTCCCAATTACCCCCCTCCTCCCCCCTTCAGGGTATCATTTCCAGCAGAAGAATGCTACGTAGCATCCATCTTTGTCCACATAATTGCAGGGTGTCTGTCAGCACAGTGTGATCATATGTGTGCGCATGACATAAAAGCAATCAGTTTACAGTATCCAAAAAAAACAGCCAAAGAGAGATTTTCCTGCCATATTATGTGACTATCTTTGTGTCATTTCTATTATATAAGTTATGGGAATAAATGCAGGATTAAAAGAAAATATCAGCTAGAATATAGTTAGCACCAGTTCTGGAGAGACTGGCCAGAGCAGATACACCACTGCATTGCCACTTTCCTACTTATTAGCCATACCAAAATGTTTCCCCCCCAGGTAGTCATATTTTCGGGATAAATTATAAACCGTGATACTTTACATCTGCAAAAGAGACGGAGCTTCCTGAGCTCCTCCCTGCGCTGATCCTCCCTCCGTGCCGTGCCTGGGGCAATGGTGCCATCTGTGCCCAGGGCAGCGGCTGGCGGAGCCGAACCGCATCTCCCGGAGGCATCCAGAGACGGCACGGCAACGGGAGAACAGCAACGAGGAGAGGGGATGAGCTGAGCCCTGCGATCACATCAAACCGGCTGAGCTGCCTACTTGTGAGTTTTTATGCCCATCAGGAGCACACAGTGTGTTAGATTCGGTTGTCTCAGGCCTTGTGCGGGCTCTCCTCCGCTTTAAAGGGGAGACTGTAAAGCACTTTCTTAAAGTTCTTGTTTGGTACGCCGTTCGTGGCTTCTCTTAGAGACTCTAAGGTGGAGAGAGGAACTTCCAGAGGTCCTAGGGCTGGGAAAAGCTCTCCAAAGCCTTGGGTGAAGCAGGCAAACTTTGCCTTCTGCTCAGAGACGGCTGGTTTGGGACAGCTACAGGCACAGGCAGTTTTCAGGAGTCAGTCTGCACCCTTGGGGCAGGGCTTCCAGTGAAGGGCTCCTGCAGCCCCCTCGCCCAGCGGGAGCTGCACGGCCGCAGGGGGATCGCTTTCCCACTTCCCGCTGCTGCATGTGATTTCTCTGAGCTCAGGGGTTTGATGCTGACCCCCTCATCCCTCTCCCTGCCGTGGGTCACCGGGATTCCTGAGCATCTTGTGCCTGGAGCCAGGCAAGAGGTCCCCGTCCCCCAGACATGTCGATCCGAAAAAGATACGTCTTCCACAAAGGCGATTCGGGTAACACCAGTCATAGGGGGTGACAAACGGGGCTTTTACCTCTTTCGTTATGGCTTTTGCAATGAGAACATTTTAGACTGTTTTGCTGTAGGCTGAGCAGCAGCGAGATGCAGAGGCCAGAATGGAAGGCGACACCGTCTGAGCTGCCCCCGCGGTGCTCGGCAGCACGTTTCCTCCCCTTCCAGCCATCCTCATCCTTGCGCTTCCCCAGGCGAGGATTTGCAGCGGCTCCTTCCCCGGGAGGTGGCTGCTTCTCCCAGCTCCTGGACTGGCTCCGCAGCTGCTTGCTCCGGAGCTGCGTCCTTCCTTGAGCCTGGTACCGAGCCCCTGATTTTCAGTTAATACGCAACAGTTTAGGCCAATAAAGGGCTTAGGCTCAAGAGAAGATAAGCTGTTCCTGAGCAGGAAAGAGGACAGCAACATGAAACTAATGAGAAACACTTTGGGATAGGGCCGGGGGGGGGGGGGAGTTATGGTCTAGAAACCGGCTTCTTGGCATCTTTATGAAAATATTTGTTAGCGGTCACGCAAGGAGGTCATGGCCGTATGGACAGGAGAAATAAGGTGACTGGTGGGTTTGCCTTATGTGCCTGATGTGTTAAAGATGATATTCTCCTGCATTAACAGCACTTAGTGTTGGAGGACACTATAGGACACTCAGGACGAGTACAGTATTTTTAACAAGTAATTTAGAGCCTGTCTTCACTGCGTGATTAGCTTGAGGTATAACTTGAGAGCTGCCAGTAACCTGACGCTTGTGCCTGTCTTTAGCTGGAGCCAAAGGGTGCTTTTACCGGGGGCTGACCCGGCAGTGCCGGTGCGAGGCTGAAGCTGCTGCCGGTGTAATCACGCCGTGGGGCTGAGCCGGTTCCTCTAAACACGCCTTGCCGCTCAAGGGCTGTTTTACAGCGCTGACTGCTCTCACTCAGAGCAGACTAACTTGAGAGGAGTTAATTTAAGTGTGGATAGCTTCAGCTGACAGTTAAGTGAGGACAACTCCATAGAGAGCTGAGAAACTAGATGTAACTTGAAAATACACAGAGAAAGTTGGGAGACGGCACATATCAGTTCTCAGTTAAATCCTTTTCTTTCTTTTTTTTTTTTTTGAAAAAAATTCTTTCCACAGTAGCAGACTTGCAGCTGTTAACTAATCCCATAACAAGTGGCATTTAGCCACACATTTTCCAAATTAAATATGCTTGCATGTTGGACTAGTTTCATACCCTGTAATACAAATACTTTCCCTGCTGGGGGAAAAAAAAAAAAAATTAAAAGAAAAATCCTCTCAGGCGTATGAAGAGTGGAGAAAGGGAAGATGGTGTGTGCGTGTCCGTGCACACTGCTGGTGCAGCCTGTGTGTAGCTACTGCTGTCCCTGTCAGAGCAGCGTATGGAGATTCTGCAAGGAGCACAATATTTGTTGGAAGATCTGATGGGTTATCAAGGACTGCTCATGCTTAAATTATTAGTTAAGGCTGTGACATTAAAGAATTGTTATTTGGTCATGGTCTCATGGCTATGTTTTGCTAGGAGGTGTTTGAAAATTCTCATCTGTGCTGTCACGTAATCTGTACTTGCCCTTTTGTTTCATTTTTTTTTTTCCCCTGGTCATTTGAATAATGTTTTCAGATCCTCGATTTAATCTGGGTTCAGTCTAGCAACATTTGGAAACAAGCAATTAACTGCGCATTTTGTTAGAACTTATGCTGGATCTTTTTTGAGGGTGTTAGAGAGCACCTACCCTACCCCCCACCCGCCCTCTGCACATTTTTAAGAATCCCATTAAAAATTTTTCAGGATCCCCATACAAGCCAAATGCATTGTTTCCATGGAAACAATTAATGGGGAGAGCAATTTATAAGACTGATGTAAAAAAATGAGCACTTCATCAGCCCCCCTGCTGCTCTGATATACAATCTCAAGGAAAAGTCTGTGGTGAGGTTTGCATAAGCTATATTCTTAAAAAGGGGGGGGGGACGGACAAAAAGGAGTCTGCAAGTTCTGTCTGTGGCACAGTGAGTGATGCCTATTGTGCTGCGCAGGCATTATTAGCTCTTGGAAAAGACTAGTAAATTCTCATTTCATGACGTCTTTTGAAATGCTTTCCCTTTAGAGAACGGTTTTTTTCCTAATCCCACCCTCTTCCGCAATACACACGTCTGCGTTTGGGGAACGGAATCATGGCTTGTGATATACAAGGCAGCTGGGTCCCCGCGCGGAACCGGGCCTTTGATTAAAAGGCATTCAGGATGCCTTATATTGCACTGGCTTTCAAAGGTCTCGCAGGCTCCCGGTTAGAGACCTGGCTTAAAAGTGTTCTCTTTGTTTTGTTTTTTGTTTTTTGGTTTTGTAAATCTGCCATTATAGCTTTCTCCTGGCCAATGTTTTGCATTGGTTTTATCAATATATACACACAAGCTAAATCAGAATTTGCTATTTAAAACGGAGAGTGAGCCGTGCACACCGCATGCAGTGAGTGCCATCGTTCTGGTCAGGTGTCTGAACCGGACTGGATTTGGAATTTCCAAAAGAGCTTATTTTTGGGAAAAAACAATAAAAATTCCATCCTGCGCAGCTCTGCTGCAGGAGAAGCAGGAATCCTGCATGTCTGCGCTCTGAAATACGTGGCAGGGATTTTAGAGCCTGCCATAAAACATGACCTTGCAAATGAAAATTCTTCTTATATCTGCTTCTGTATTTAACGTGGCTGCCCACGCAGCCGGACGGGACGACCTGTGGCGGTGGGGTGGGACTGACGCAGCTTTGGACTTTGTAGGAAAATTCAGCTCAGTGGTCCAGCAGCACTCCCTGTGTCTGTCAGCACTGATGTATTGTGTAATAACTAAATGAGTAAAAAAAACCCAAACCAAACAACCCAATAATGCAGGAGTTGATTTGCTTCTGTTTTCTCCTACTTCTGAGGGTGTTTTTCCTGGCTGGGCTGGGGGAATTTTTCCTGCAGAGGGCACTCGCCATCCACGAACCGCCGCCCGGCAGCGCAGGCTGCCTGCATCCCGAGCAGCATCCCCCCTAACAAAACATGATATGTGTATATAAGGGGGGGGGGAATTATGAAAGCAAATTATTCCCTTGTAGTGCATGAGGCCAGCTGAAAGAGCAGCTGAGATTTAAGAAGGAAAAAAAAAAAAAACCAACCCCAAACGTGGGGAGCGAGAGGGCCAGGCTGGAGGGACGGAGGGTACCGGGGCATGGGGGTCCGGCGTGCTGCGGTAACGGATGGTAATAATAAAAAAGGGTGAAAAAAGGAAAGGCTCCGTGGCTGGTTTAAAATTTAATAGCATTGGAGATGAGAGAGGCAAATGCCTTAATTAAACCACCATCCAAAAAAAGGGAAAAGCCTACAAGAGAGTGGGGCAAATACACCGAATTATTGTTAGTCTGTAGCCACATTAGCTATCACAGCATTTGAAAAGCAGTATTTATTTCAACTGTATTTCTTCCATGCTTATATATGAGAAAGGAATAGACTTACAAAGAGCTCAGCCCAGAGAAATATCGGGATCTCTCCGTGTGAGGCTCTAAAGTACGTGTCTGTGATAAATAAATACTCAGCAGCCAAATGATAAAACAGTTTAGGTATTAAGTATTCTGGAGTTTGTGGAAAAAAAAAATCTCATATTACTAACAAGCTCCCATTGAAAATACATTATAGAAATTGTTTATAGTTATTTTAAAACAGTGTAGAAAATGGTCACACATTTTCCTATGCCCGTAACTCATCAAAGGTGGAAAAAAAACTTGCAGATGCGTTGCAGTTTTAATAGGACTTGCATTTTATTATTTGGTTTTATTACACCAAAGGAGCATGTAAACAAAAATATCCACTGACCATAAAGCCAGCTCTCAAAAATGTAGGTCTGGATATTACAGAAATCTGTAATCCAAATAATTTTTACATTGCTAATGAGAATTGTGAATTTATTTTTAAAGTTTTTTTTGGCTACCTATTTTATTCTTTCTTTCCTTTTAAATTTGTTTTTCTCTGCAAATATTTTCTACTTTTCTTTTAAAATTTTAGCATTTTGAAATGGAATGGGAATTCTTTTATTTTACAAAGTATGGTTTTCATTTGCTCCAAATCCCTGATTAAAGTAAAATATTAGTGATTTGAAGCAAATTCCCTTACATCAGCATATACACACCTCCGCTTTATGATGAGGAGGGACGGCACAAATGTTGTTAATAGCAAATTTTGTTTTGGGACATTCCAGTCTATTTTTAAATGTGCGGTTTGGGCTCTCTGGGGCCGAGTCAGGTGAAAAAGAAGCAACAACAAAATGGCAGAGCAATTACTTAAAGAGGGGCTCATGGAGGAGGGTTGTCAGATTTCTGTAGGAAACTCAGGCAGACGGTAAACTGATATGATCTCCCCCGCTGTAATAATCCAGCTTGTTTCACAAATACAAATTATGAACACTTCAAAATCCATAACAGAAATCAGGTTTCAGAACTGTACAGGTTCTTTTGAAGGGTTTGTCTGTTGAAAAGGCTCTTGTAATTTTATTTTAGTAGGTTTTAACTCTGGATTTGAGGAGATGAAACAACCTGTTCAGAATTATAATGATGTTATTTGGGCTCCTACGTTTAAATTAACGCAACTGTTTCAGGTGTTAACATCCTGTTTTCAGGTTTGTAGCTCAGCCTTAAAAAATTAGTTCAAGTTAAAAACAGGCACAGACTATTTCAATCACATTGTAGCTTTTTCTTAACAAATTTAAATTGTTTTAACTAGTTTTAATTTTAGTTGCGATTTGACAATAAAATCAAAGCTTGCTGAATTTATCTAGATTTGTATTTTCATATTTTAAAATGGTTGTGAATTAAAAGGAGCTTGGCTGGTTGTTGTAATTTTGCATTATTTCTTCATTCGGTAGTGAAAAAATAAAGGTGAACAAGAAAGTAAAATGGACTGTTCCCAAGTATATTAATTATTACGGAGTAATTTTTCCATGAAAAACATGTGAGTGTTCATCATTTTTGTGCGGATGTGGGATTTCCCGAATGACAGGACAAACAACATCATGTGTCTTTTTTTGATATATCTACTACAGAATCTCTTCTTTTATAAATTGATTCCCCACATCCAAAATATGTCTTTATTTTTATGTTTTGCCAAATATATTTGTTTTTATCTTAATGTGTGTTTTATACATGTATAGTTATAGGTAAGTATACAATATAGCTATAACGATTGACTCCTAAATAATCTCACAAAGAAAAATGTATGTCCATTCCAAATGCTGGCTCCTCAGTAATGCAGAATAAAAACCGATTTTAATTTTGCAATCCCTCCTTCCCGACATGATCAATACCAGCAGCCCAGCAGCAGGAGGAGGGCCTGAGGAGGCGGGTGGCCCCTGGACAGTGGCGCGTGGGGCTGCCAGCATCCCCGTCCCGGGGTGACCGGCGAGGGTGGCCTGCGGTGGCGGCTGTCACTCGCCTGTCCCCGGGACCGCCTCTTGGCTTTGACCCGACCCTTCCTATTATCTCCCTTCCATTTTACATTCCCTCTTGCTATAGATATTCCCATTCATAAAATCTTTTCCTGCTTGCTTACAGTGTGAAGGCAAGTGCTGGTGTGTATCAGAAATAAATAAGATCATGAGCAGAAGCTATTCGTCAAACCCCTTATTTCCTAGAGTTCCTTCCCTGATCCCTGTTGCATGCGTTGCATTATATTGCAAAATCTCTTTTTATTTATTTTACACTTTCTTCTATCAGAATATTTTCAGTGTGCTCAAATCCCATGTATTCAGGCAATCTCGCCCAGCAGGGCTTCACACTGCTAGAACTTGCAGTTCTGGGCCGAATCCTGAGTATTGTTTTTTATGATGATATCAAAAATCTGTTAAAACTCGGCGTGTCTTTTTCTGTCTCATGTCAAGAGTTATCCTAGCTCACGGCACAGCTGCGGGGGATGCGGGGAGCTGCCTGCAGTTGCTGTAAAGCATCCCATCCCCTCGGCCGCGGCGGGGATGCCAGCGGGGCACGGCACGGTGGGAACTGCCGGCAAAGTCCATGCAGGAAAATGGCTCCTTTGGCAACACGCTTTGCCAGCGCGCTGTCATGCCTGCTTTTTGCTGCGCCGTATCAGGAGTGAGGAGGAAATATTGTGACTAATTTAAAATGGTGGAATGCAACTACTAATTCCTTTCCCCTGTTCGCTCCATCCTATTTCAACAGGGCTTGCACAGATTATTTTTGTTTGTTTGGTTTGGTTTTTTAAATTCAAAAAAGCTCTTATGCAGTTAATTTTATTTTTTTTTATTCTTGGTTCACAATTCAGATATTTTGGAATATTATTGGCTAATATTGTCTTTTTTTCTCTCTTGCTTTCTCTCTCCTCCTTTAACTCACATTTCCCTTTTACCCTGCGTGCTGGATGGGTTGCATTTTCTTTCCGAGCTGAAGCCATTGCCTCCCCGTGCATCAGGAGGATAGGATTATATGTACTTCTTTCAGACCTGAGGCATTACTATTTCTTCCCCATACTCAGCATCCAATTGTCTGGCTCTATCTGGGTCCTAAATCCATCCTGAATTGGTTTCATAGCTGGCAGATTTGTGTGTTCCATCTTGTTTTGGGACCTGGCTTTCATATGAATATCTCAAATCATTTTATATTTTTCCAAGTAGAAGTTTTATTACATGCAGACAATCTGTATATGACTAGCGAAAATGAGAAGATAAAGGGTTGATTGAAAACATGTCAAATGCTAGTTTTTGCCAGGGTGCAACAAAACTGGGTTTTTTTGTGAAGGGAGCGGTGACAAACCCTCTTGTTTTAAATGGATGGTCTCGCCTTGCCCTCTGGTAGAGAAATGGTTAAATTATGCACTCGTTGGAGTATGAAGGCAGTTCTTCTTTGCTGACAGATAGTTTGACCAGTGTCAGGTTATCCCGATGCGTTCAGCATACCTTCATTGCATCATAAATAAAACAGACAAATTACTTTTTTTTTCCTAGGGTGGAATAAGCAGGAGGAAGGGGAGGGATAGGGATCGGGGTAGATGGGGCTTCGGAGGGGGGGTGTGAAGAATTAGAAGGAAAAGAAAAAAGAGAGAGATCTTTGCAGACGCTCTATGAATCTCTGCTTGGCAGCTGAGAACAATGAGAAAAGCAAGCAATTACCTCGAATCCTTCCCCTTATCCAGACATAGGAAATATATTCCTGCCTGAGCCTTTTTTCTCATCTCTCTCTCCCTCCCTCCCTTGCCCTCCCTCTCTCCCTCTCTCCCCCTCTCCCTCTCTCTTTCCCCCTTGTATATCTAATTTAATTCTTCGAGGAAGGCAAGGCAGATGTAACAAAGAAAGGAGGGTCTGTGTCGACGGGCCACTTCCTACCGCAGGACGAAGCCTTCCTCCATGGCAAACGTCCTTTTCCATTCTCTGCCCTGGCAGACTTCTGCAACCTCTGCAGCAGCATCCATGAAAAATGAGCGGAAAGGTATTTTATAGCTCCAACTCTTTTACAAATTCCTCCCAAATAAAGTGGTGTGAATACTAAATCACCCTGTCCGGGCGCAGGAAACCGACGTGTTCTTTACCTTCAGCAATCCATCCCAGAGGAGCAAACAGAGCCCTTTCTCCAGATTTCCCTCAACTACTGCATTCAGTGGCCTCTTTACTAGCGGCTTCCGTATTCTCCTTTTATTCCTATAGGATTTAAATTCTCGTTCTTGAATCTTTTTTACCCCCTTTTTTCCAAAGCAGCAGTTGCAAATATTTCCTGAGGTTGCTGGGCCCGTAACGGGGATGTCCCTGGGTGGTTCCCCCCCGGCTGCCACTGCCTTGGCCCACTGACTCACCCACAGGAGAAGGGGCACCAGCGCGCCCTGGCACCCTGCACCGGCTTACGTGTATGTCATGGTGATAAACATGTAGGACCTGCGTCCCCTCGCTGTGCCATGAGACTTCAGTTGTGAGAACAATAGTTTGCATAAAGGTATTTTGGCGTTTTAATTGCTGATAAACCTTTAGCTAGCAGATTTATTTTTATTTCCAAGGGAATAAATAATGCAGGCATGCTTACTGCTGATGGAATCGTTGCTCTTCTTGGTCAACCACGGTGTGTGCACAAACACCTGATTGCGCGGAGCCGCCGTGGGTTTGCAACGTGCTGGACTTAATTGAGAATAGTGTCCAGAAATGCCCCCACACGCCCGGCTAGCAGGGCTCGGCATGGCTGATGGGCTTAGCGTCCGGCACGGCCAGTGCTGCGGGTGTCTCGCTCGTTGGGGTCCCCCCACAGGACCTGGCTCCAAGTGCTGCACGCCCCGCATCTGCTCCATGGGACTTTTTTGGGTGCCTCCGGTGACGCTGCTGCATGCGGACCCCAGAGCCGTCGCTGATATTTGAAAACTCAGCCCCATGCCAGCGCGTCCCGCACGCAGCCCTCCCCGGCCAGGGGTGCGCGTGATTGATCCCCCGGTCCTCCCGTCGCTGGCCGGTCGGCAGCGCAGCCCCCTCGGGCGTACCAGACGGCAGCTCTGCCCCCGCCAGCTGAAATATTTGCAAAACCCCGAGTGAGCAGAGTTTGCCGTCTGCACAGGACCGTGGGTGCGAGGCCCCTGCTCGGCCGCCTCCCCCTTCCCACCCCGGCATGTGGCATCGGGCTTTCAGGGGAACATCCGTAATTTTGTTTGTCCTGTGCCTTCTTACACAGACCTTTTCCTTGCACTGTTTGCAAGCACCTTAACACCTGCATATTGTGATTTAAAAGTTGACAAATTGTCTGTTTCCATTGCCTTTGCTTTTAGAAGAAAACTGAAACCACTATTAGACTTTTAATAATTTAAGATAAAAATGCCGTTCGTTAAGAATGTTCTGTGGCTGCATTTTTACAGTCGGAGGATAGAAAGGAACATTACAGGAAATTTAAAGGAGGCTTTTGGTATTAAATCTTCACCTCTTCCAGAAGATAACGCAATTCCGTAAATCTGTGCGAGACCTTTGTTTAACCCACCCCCCGCTATTGCAGGCGAGGTTTTATAGGCGCCTGTCTCGCTGCCGCTCACAGGCTGTGTTTTACATAATACCCTTCAGCATCACTGATATTAACCTTGATGGCATTATTATTGCTATTTACAGTTCATATGCTGGTAATGGTAAACCTGAATGGGATTAATAAAATAAATTAAGTGATGGAAATATTAATGCTATTAACAATCAGTAACAATAGTTGACAGCATAAGAAAAGGAATAACCTGCCATTAACCAAGTAGGGTAGGGTCTCTCTAGCATATGCATAAAGGTATCTGACACTTCATTTTGATGAACCCAAGATTAATCTTCTCTCAAGCAACAACTTTTCCAGGGCCTTCGAGCTTCTCTGTTTTGAAACTGAGCTCTCGGCACATTTCCCACGTCACCTTTCTGATGACCAAGAGCCCAGTCCGCTGCAGGACAGGCTCCGGGCAGGAGCTCTGCTGTGAGGACAGACCCCGGGGGCTCCATCCGATGCTGCTGAACTTCGCCTGGTTTTGGTCCCACAGGGATCCTGGGCTTCCTGAAGCTGCTGCAACACATTCCCTGTGCCCTGAGTTTGCTTTTCCAGCAAAAAAATGACACCCTACTTCTGGGTGCGAATTTACAGGTAGAGGACTGACTAGTGATGCACAACTGTTTCTTTCTGCGTGTGCCATTTACATTTTTAAAAAGTGAGGTGCACCCAGCTAGAGGGTTAATGGGCTCCGGTGCAGAAGCAGTAGCTGTTGAATGTCATTTCAGGTTGATCTGATGCTGCACGGGTGGGCACTGCTGGGGACTTCTCCTCTCCGTCCCTGCCACCGCGACACCCGCTTTGGCATGGGAGAAGGTGACTTCATCAGGGACTGTGAGAGAAGCGGTGGCTCCTGGTTTTTTTAGGTGGGGTCGCTGTGATTTTGGCAAAGTCCTTCAGAGCAGGAATACGAGTCTGTCTTCCTTTTCATTCCTCACGGGAAGTTTTTCCTAAGGCCAGAGCCCAGGTTTATCAGATGTGACCATGTTTCAGCTGGTTTCTGGAGTAACACACCGAGTGCCCTCCTACGTCACCGCTCACGGGTCAGACGCCGAGGCTGCTGTGGGGCTTATTTAAGTACACTGGAAAATTCCCCACATGATATGGTGGGCAAAGGTTGGTAAGAAAAAAACATCACTAATTTTTTTCCCCTTACAAATGCGTCTTGCCAATCCTTTACAGCTGGCTAAAAGCTAGGATTTCTCGCACTAAGAAAGAAAGTGAGACCATAAATAAACCAGTGCAGGACACCTGGAAAGAATAAAGTGCCCTTCTCAGCCTTGCAGGGGAGGAGGAATCAGTGTCTGCCTGGTTGGTACACGGAGGCGGTGTGGGAAAAGGAGCCCGGGCTGAGGGCTGGACCAGCGAGGAGATGCTCGCAATTGTTTTCTTTCATAACAATTTGTCTGCTGAAACACAGCTTTTTAAAGTTACTGATATTAGTATTTTGCTGAAGTCCAGATGAAAGAGCACTTGCTGCTATTCCGATAGCACTGTCTTTAGTCAGAACAGAGGCTGAAACCTATTTCTCAATATAAACCCAAATTTCAACCCCCTCAACCACTTCAGCAGAAAACGGATTAGCCCCAAGAGCTGCTCGGGGCAGGGGATTCCCAGGAACCCTGCAGATGAACACCAGGTACGGTGTTGTGACAGTCTAGTTAGAGTATAGTCTGTTCAACTCTTTTCTTTCACATTTTGGATTATCTTGTGTCCAAATTTCGAATGCGTGGGATTTTGGCTGTGGTGAGAAAAAACCCTCTTGTAGTAACTTGTGTTCTCTTTGCTTTCTGGTAGGGAGAAAAAGGCGAAACCACCTGAGATACCCCTTAGACAACTCCCCTCAGTATAAATTGGCTTCCCCTCAATTCTCAAAACCTTATTTTAGAAGTGACTGAAGAGGAATAGTGGACTTTGGTCTAGGGACATGAAATATCGCCACAAAAGCCCATTGTTTCACAAACAGACCTTATCTCTGATGCACTCCCTGCCTCTCAGAACCTGATACTCTTTCCAGAGCACATCAGACCTGTCCATTCACTATCGACACAGGGAGCAGATAAATAAGTATACGCGCTTTTCCTCAGACTCTGGAAAAACTCCATGGCAAGCCCCGACCCGACATCTGGAGGGGCCCTGTGCCGGCGATGCCCTTCGCCACGTGCCTCCAGTCCTTTGCTGTGGCGGGAGGCGATAACCACGCGCCTGGGTACGGGTTCCCTTCTTCCGCATGCTAGAGAGCGAGCCTCTGGCATCTGCTGCGTCCAGTATATGTTTCTCACCAAGATGTGTTTAATACTTCTGCCCGTTGTCTCCATCTTTGCCGCTCCACCCTTGACTACCAAGGTGCTTCCTCTGTGGTTCGTTCTCTTTCATCTGCTGCTGTCCCATCCCCTCGCCGATGCCAGAGCCCGGGTTTGGTGTCGCCGCTCGGTGCCCTGATGGGATGGCAGGCTCCCAGGCACTGGCTTACAGAGGGGAATGGGAGAGATTGCTCTTGCTCCTCCAAAGTGAAGCCGCTGCCGGCAGGAAAGCAAATTCAGCAAAAATGGAAACCGACAAATGATTGTATTTTGCAAATAACGTGCCTATACACAGCCGGTGGATTTTAATACCCATGTAACACCAAAATGTTAACGTGGGCGTGCTTCCAGAGACAGGCAATTCCTCTGGTCCTGGAATTACGGAGTAGTCTTAAGGTACTAAGAAAATTTCACTTTTTTAATTGATATTGGCCTTAATCATCCATTAGCCATTACTTAGCTCCCGTCAGCATTATTAAACCCAATATTATGGTTTATTCGAGGAAGAATACTATTTTCTGTTTAGTTGGTTCTTGGTGAACTTAAAATGGCTGCACTGTGCTGTAAGATGGAGCCTCACTTCTGTATAGATAGAAATGGAATTAGCAAATGTAAATTGTATTCAAAGTAGCGGTTCCTGTTTTATCTCATTGCACTTTGCCTTCCTCCCGGTACTCCTCTCCTTTCCTCATAAGCTGTCCCAGCCCCTTTTGAGAGCGTAGCAAATAGTCATTACAGTGGAGATTTTTTTATCCACTGGTTTAACTTGCATATTTCTGCTTCTCTTGCAGTGAGGCTGTAAGGCTGCTAGTTAAAGTTACAGCACGCCGTTGGTTTTGCTACACACTTTTACTCGGAAGGCTTATAAAATTGCCTAGGAGAATTCACGCCAGAGTAAGGCCTGGCATAAGATGTGTAAACTTGGGAATAATTTTTTTTGAATGTACAAAAAAATTTCAAAATACAATTTACTTTACTATTTTTAACTTTACATCATTCTGGCTGTGCACGTTTCTAAGCACCTTCAATTCCCATTTATTTTAGTGCTCACCATCTCCTAAGAGCAATTCAACATCTGAAAGGTTTGGATCCAAAAGGGTTTTGTAAGGATAATGCCAGACACGTGGGGGAGGGGGTCAAACGATCAAAGAGAGGGAGTTTAATATTGTTGCCTGAGCCTGGTTCGAGGCGCATGTTTTCTAAGCATGGCTTTTTTGGTTTTTTTCCTTTTACACTGACTCGAAGTCCGCCCTTTGGCAAGTCACTTAACCCCTAAATCTGGTTTTCCATCTGAAACCAATAACACTGTGGTGATAAGGATTCTGTAAGTACTAATTATTCTTCTTATTATTCATAATTTTACTCCAAGTTGGGCTGGTGTTAGGTGTAATTATTTTTATTAGAGAATAATACTGGAAACAACCATTTATAAACCTCGGTAAATCTGTAGAAACATTTACTCTCAAAGTTTCATGAAGCTTTTTATGATTGCCATACATATCGTGGGTAACATTTCCAATTAAGCTATCATATATGCTGCATATATTATGTAATTATACTAGACACAGAAGGAACAACTTAGAAATTACAAGACAAGGACACATACACAACAAAAACTTAATTAAAAATGTGAAAGCCATAAGAGGCAGAGAGAACAACAAATTTCAGGAAATTAATAGTCTAGATTAAAAACTATTCAGTACCTTAACTCTAATGGGATACCATTTTAATATTCAGCATTCCATGTCAATATTGGATGTTTAAATCCTGAAATGTGAATTTCCATGCTTTTGTGACATTGACTCACAATCTTAACGTCCTTTTAATGTACTTTTTGTTGTGTAAATCTGTGTAAGTACCATCAGTCATCAAACTTGACATCTGACGGCGTGATGTAGACCCAGCCTGCATGTATTAGGGCTTTTTGTGTTTGTGCAGTGGAACCTACTTACACAAATTCCATTGAAGGCATAAACCTGTTAAAAGAATACATTTTCTTTACACTGAAACAATAGACCTGCATCAAAGGAACATCCAGGGAAAGAATAAGTCATTTCAAAAGGTAAATTTCTTTTCTGCAAAAAGGCAAAATGTACTAAGGGTCTGACCCGCTGAAGAAACGAATCTGTTGACTTATCAGGGCAGTGTGCAAACCAAATTAGAATATAGACGATCATTTAAAAATTATCAAACAAGAATCCAGCCAACACCTTGCGCTTTTAATGTACTGCTATGGTTTGAGGTGATTTAAAAAAATTTAAGGAAAATGTGAATGAGAACATTCCCGGCATCTTTAATGCGATTCTATTATTCCTGCTTCCTGAACTTCAGTGCATGGCTAAAGCTTAACTTACGCACTCAATTATAACAAGCAAGCAGCCACAAATTATTTTTTTAAATGCATTCAAATTAAAAAAATGTTTTGCCTATGTCCGCAAATAAATGGCAATGGGACAAGAATAGAGAAGGGGTTTGAGGAGAGTGGGGCCAGCTCAGCCAGCTGTGGGCAGATGTTTTCACCTAACCCGGGGTTTGGCTGCCCAGGGTCGGTGCTTTGCTGAGCGGATGGCACTCTGCCTGTTTTTTCTCAGCGAGGACTTAATGCCAGATGTGGCACCGGCTGGGGGTCTGCAGACAAGCCTTTCAGGTTGGGTGGTGACCCCCGTGCCACCATCAGGGTAGAGGCGTCTTCCACCCACTCAACTGAGAGGATGGGGCTGGGAGTCCGTTCCCTAAAACCTCTGTCCTACAGCAGCCCCCCGCAGCCTTTCGCTCCTCCCAGCCGTGGGGAAAGAGGGGTGAGGGAAAGGCACGGAGGAGCAGGAGTTTCTTCTGGCATGACAGGTATCTTTTTGCAATCTTTTATTTAAAGATGAGAAAGGTGATGTCCACGCTGACTGTGGGGAGGTCTCTGAAAAGCGCCAGGGAAAAGCTTTATAAAGTTCTTTTCTCAGTATATCCTCCAAAATCTTTCTGAGTGTGTATACGGGGCAGAGGTGAATGGCACAACATGCATGGAAAAAGGGAGAGCCAATACACACAAGCTGGTGACTCTCTCCAGTTCTGCTGGAAGACCAGAGGTGTCCCGGCGGGTTACTGGATTGCGCTTTCTGGCACCGTGCTTCAAGGATTGGCCGGCTAACATCTATGCAGGGAACCCCTGGATGAAGATGGACGTGCCGAGTCCACTACCGTGGGCACCAGGCAATACATCACATCACTAGAGTTCTCCAAGGCTGGGTGTGTGGATGTCCAGCAGCCTCGTTGGAGGCACACCAGAAATCCTGCATTTCCCCGTACAAGAAAAACCTCTTTAGAAACGTGGGTAGGAGTGCAGCTGCGACGGACGGTGCCAAGCATGGGATTTGCCCCAAGAGGCAAAGAGCTTTGCTGGTGCTCTGCACCAATGCAAAAGTGGTTTGCCCACGGCTACAGCGCACACCAGGAGCTGCACCGCCGTCCCGCTAGCCAATCCATTACTCCCTGTGGCACATTAAAGGCATTCATATTCTTGTATGAATTTAAAGTATATTATTTACCTACCTGACATACTTGAGCTCTAAGTATACTTTTATGGGTATCTGCTCTGTATTTGGCACTCCTAGCTGGAGTTTTGGCCAAATTCCGCCCGTAAGTAGATTCATTGCTGTCATTTGGATTTGTAGTGGCAGAATTTGCCCATTATTGTGTTATTTTAATTCCCTCAAGAATCTAATGAAAATTAAGTGAAAAAATAAGGCTTTCTGTATTCTATTTTCAGAATGATGGATTGATAGAAGGACAGGCGACTTATACTGGTAGGCTGAAGATTTTATGCATATATACATAACAGATATGGAGACAGAATTTTTCTCTTACGGCAATGGAATGGTTTTGATAGTCTTCATTAAAATAGATTTGAAAATACCATTTGTTTTATGTTTAAACCTTAAATTAAATTTTTCAATAATAAAGTATGCTTATTATAACCCAATTCTATCAATCACTGAAATGAACAGCACATTGGTGGGTTCAAGCAAGTAAATAAATGTGTTATTTTATTGCATGTCAGGAAGGTTTATTGGGTAGAATTCTTCCCTCTGAACTGGTGGGTTAGAGGTTTAAGCATCATATCAAGGATTTGTACTAATGCAGAGTGCTGATCCTGCCTCTCGGTGCCTCAGAGAGGGTGGCAGTTCAGACAAGGCGTAAAAGCACGTTGCTCTCTGTCCAAGCCGGAGGTAGCGTTCCCATGGTCCCTTTGAAAAGGCACCGCTCAGAGCCTCAGTAAAGGGGACCTCTTCGTAGGTGTGGTATTTTGAGATATATGTGATGTGTGGTATTCTGCAAGGATGTTTTTTGAGTTGTTGCTAAAGATCTTCCAGCTGCTGCATGTGTCTAGGGTCATTGTGATAGTTAAACTGATTATTTTAATAAGTGCTTGGAGAGACCTTGAAAAAGAAAATAGTTTTAGATAAAATTCAAAGAGGCTACGTTCTCTGCTGGAAATAGGCATGGGTATGGAGAGCGTCTCGCTCCTCGGTCAGTTCAGGGTTTCGCACTGCAAAGACTTTGCAAAATTTCTCCTTTGCACAATCAAATAATTGCCTACAGAAAGTGTGTCACTGCTGTAGGACAGGTATCCTTTCGACTCCACAGATACGGCTGCGTGAACCTTGAACGTTTCTGAGATGCATGTAAAAGCTTCTAGACGTGTTTGAGTTGGGCTGTAAACCTCCATGTCCCAGGCACTCTTCTGTCTCCAGGAGGATTGAAGCAGCTCTAGGAAGGAGGCGCGGTCACTGTTCTGCTCTTGTCTTTCCGTGGTTGCTCATGCGTCCCGGGCACACATCCCGTTTTCCTTTGCATCTAGGATGTGTACGGAGCACAGAGAATGCCCAGAGATGGCTGCTGCTGCTGGGTGCAGACGTGGGATGGGAAATGTCCCTCCGGTGTGTCCTGCACTCTGACACTTGCTCTGCGCACATGGAGTTTTGCCATCCTTACCCAGCCCAGCCCACGCTGCCCGTCCTGGCGGCACGGGACAGACGGACCCTCGTGTTGAGCTGCTCTGTGCCGTGGCAGGCATTACGCTGTGCTCGCTGGCTAACGGGCAGATGGTGCAGGTCACGGAGCATAACTCTCATTAACTCGTAGCTGAAAGCCTGTGCTCTTGTATTCTGTAATACCGTGGCCCGTGAGTGCTCTGTGAAAGGAGACCCAAATAAATCACATTACAGTAGCCTGGAGAAGAGGTCACAAATCTTTTTGAAGAAGAAAAGAGCCACTTCTGGCCACTGCTGAAACATGAACTTCCACATGTATCCTGTTATAAAAAATGAATTCCATGTTGGGAAACTTATCGACGTGTTGGGGCATAGCTCATAGACGGGGAGAGCTACTAACACTCCAATGACACCTTCCAGATGTTCTCCCCTCAACAATTATCCGCCTTCTCCAGGCTGGCTTGTTGCTCCATGGACATCCCCGGGCAGGCGGGATGACAGCTGCCAAAGGCCACTGACAGGTTTGGCAGAGGTGGGAATATTCTAGCAGGTTGAATAAATTCTGAGTGTTTTGTGTTATCCATCATTAACATGGCTAAAATGAAAGAGTAGGGACAGAGTTCAGAGCTCGCCTCTTGTTCAAATGCAGAGAGGATGCCATCCCTCCACCCTCTCCTGGGGAAGCAAAACCTCCTGCCCAGGTTTCTGTTCTTCCAGCCCATGCTGATCACCATGTGGAGTGTGGACCTACACGCACACATGTACACCAAGGTACGAACAACTGTTAGAGGTGGTGATGTAGCAGATCGTCAACTACCATGAGTGTCACGGAGAGAAAAAAGTCTATGACAGGTTGAAGTCTGTTACCAAATTAATGGAAAGCATGAGAAGGTGAGAGGCGCTCCCCACGAGTTATTTTAGCAATGCAGGTCGGTCCCAGTGTGCAGTGGTGAATTCAAAATCGCCGTGGTCTCACACGGCTGCGAGGCTCCAGCCTGCAGCTCCCAGCCCCCTGGCCTCATCAGCGTCCGAGGGTCCGTCCCATCTGCCAGCCCACCCAACCGTCATTTTAACGGGGCACTGGTCACTGCAGTGTTCCGGTACAAGCAGAAAGTTCAATAAATATTTTCCCCAGAAGGACAAAGTAGAAGAAAAATGTGTTTCACCAAATGGCAGGTGAAACCTCTTTGTAAAGATGCTTTGGAGATGAAACGCAAAAAGCAGGGCCTGCATGCGTCTTTTGTTTTTCAGAATTTACAAAAGCACAGCGAGCAGCTACAGCAAAGCCCACGGAAGTGATTATCTTGAGTATGTGAACAGTGCTGAGGAAAAGGGGGTTATCAATTCAAACAAGAAATGATAACGTCAGATCTGGGCTGGCAGTTCCTGGCCCTCTCCCCACTTTTTTGTCCCTTGGGAACTAAAAGAACTGAGAAGAACAGAACTTAGTTTTTAAGAAAAAAAAAAGAAGAAAAGATTTGGATTGACTGAAAACCTTCAGAATGTAAGACCAACATTCCTCAAACACGAAATTTTTGGGGTGCAAATGTGACGCTCTCTAGATTACTGTTAATTGTGTTTTGCTGTTTGTGACTTGAGGCCTATGATGTCATTTCATGTTTATCTGTGAATGAACCTGGGTACAACATAATGCGAACATGACAAAGTGTGATGGAATGCCAAAAGCTAAAAAGAAACATATGACTTCTGGGCTGAATACCTGCTTTACCCTAGTATCTAATAAGAAAAAAGCTGGGATGTGGAAACAGGGTGAACAGTAAGAAGAGAAAAAAATTTGGCACGTCTTTTGTTGAAATTCAATCCTCCCCCACCCTACTATGCCCAGAAACCATCTGCAAACTTTTCAATCATTTTTTAGGATACAGTGAATTTTATCATAATTTTGTCAACCAAAACCATATGTGCTTTTCCTATTGACAACGTAGAATAACAAAATCATATTTGTTCAGTCCACAAGGCAGGTAATAAATAACTGTGGACACACTGCTACAACTTAAGTTTTTTTTTTAAAAAAAGGTATTGAATATTACCAAAAAATTTAATTTGGGAGGTAAAGTAAACTTCTGAAGAGAAAACCATCTGAGAGAAAGCTTGTGGCTCAATAACTTTCCCCTTCCTGTTAGACCAATTCTAGCTCGGTGTCCTGAGGCCATAATAAAATGAGATCTTCCACCGACCGCCCTCGTCCGTGCGTGGTGTAGATGTACACGCAAACTGCAGGTAACCGTTACGGCATGTTCCTGCTGTGCACAGATTCTCCGGCATTATTGCACTCGGCCGCCTGAGCTCACACTGGCCATCGCTCTGAGAAGTTTGGATCCCTGAGGTGAAAAGATTAAATGTGAATTGAAGTAATTTAGGACATGCTTCCTCCTAATACACCAGCCATGAAATATCTTTCCTTACTGATATTAGACAAGCTAATCTTTCAGGTGTGACCAAATATTGCCAGAATAATGCAAAAATCTTCACTCTAGAGCATCAGAATAGTCCTGCACTAGGTGGGCTTTGGTGACAAGCAACATTTGCTCATTCTTTGGGTCTAAAAACGCAAAAATTTGGAACACAAGTAGCTGCCTGAAGCACTTTAGAGAGGTCAGCCCTTTTTTTTTTTTGCTTAAGTTGACAGGAAACTCTTCCCTGTGTATATGTGTCTCTGTGTGTGTGTGTGTGTGTGTCTGCACGGAGAAAGCTGTTGCAAATGGCAGTGGGCTCAGCTTCTAATCACCAAAATTCAAACAGGGAATATGGCACAGATATGTTAACGGTAGTAATTAACCACTGGAAGAAGTTACCAAGGAAGCTGGTGAACTCTGTCTCAGGCTATCTGTAACTTGGACAGGCAACTTTCCTGGTCAGTGCTTTAACAAGCCTTTGAGCTTAAAGGATGAAAATTATTATAGTGCGGTTACACTGAAGTTTGGGTCAAGTGATTTAAAGAAAAAATCTATGAATCCATGTGTAGACAAACATATGGTTTTAATATGATTATATATATTACATTAATAAACATGCAGTTGTCATTGTGTTAGCAGTGATAAACAACCTTAGTTTTTTATAGTAATGCCTCATTAAGATTGACTTGGGGACTTGGTTGGATCTCCGCCACGTGACTTTGCACGATTGCTCTTTACCTGTGCGTTAAAGTGGATGCAGAGAAGCTTGCGCTCCACTGCAAAGTGCTCTGAGATCTGATGATGAAAAGCTGCAGCTAAAGTTCCCCTATTAGAAATGTTATTGCGTTCTCCTTGCTGTATTCATTTTAATACAGCACTTCCTCACTCCTCGTCATTAGCCACAGCATTGGATTCTGCCATATTGTTTTCATTGTTTTGTCTATGTAACAATGAGATAAACAGAAAGACATAAGCCTTGGTCTGAAGAGTTTACTATTAAAACTATCCTTATTTATTGTAATAATACCACAAGACTTCAGCTGAAATGTGGCCTCGGGGTGTTGTGTGCTACGTGATCAAGCAGGAAGACAGAAAGTTTGCCTCGAAACCTTCCCGGTCTAAACGGCACAAAGGACAAGGAGGAAAGTCATATAATTTTTCAGCAATGATAATGATAAAATAATTAATAGACTTTGCAGGTCTTTAAAGCCTTCCTGCTAAGTTCTCGATGATCTTAACAAATAATCAATTAAAGCCTCCTGAGATTAGTGAGCATTATTATCCCTGTTTTATGGATTAAGTGACTGAGGTACAAAGGGATTAAATTCTCAGCCCTGTACCTTCTGCCCGGGTCAGCCCTCCTGCCCCAAACCCTCTTACACTGGTGTAAGTGCCAGCACGCAACAAGTCACAGGAGCAGGTTCTGAAGCACTTTTTAGGCTGACAACATGGGAGAGTGTCGGAGGGAAACCTGGCTGTTTGGAGTCTGCTCTTTTATCTGTTAGTTAATACCTTCGCCTGGTTTAACCTGATTTCTCAGGACGGTTGCAGCCAATCCCAGTTTTGAAGTCGTATTTAAAAACGTAATGCTATTACTACGATACTGAAAGGAGAAAGTTGGAGATTACATATGGTGTTTGGGAACCTTTGCTGCGATGCTGAGGCCCATTTAACAGACGAAGAGAGTATACTTCTCCAGAAAATAACGATGTAGCTGAAGATTCGGTTAAGAGTCAACAATAATACCATCGCTGCTGCTTTCCTCAGTCAGTGCACATGGAGCGGGGAGCGCTTCAGGGAAACGGTGCTTTACATGTGGCTTCTCTAAAGCTTGAGATGTAGGACCTCCACAAAATCTCTCTTCTTACAAATGAATCCATGCCCAACTCAGCCCACATGCTGGCTGGAGAAATACAAGCTGCTGTCACATTTAGACCACAAAACCTACAAGAAGCGGCTGTGAAATGTTCCACCATGATTAGCAACTGTCTTCACCTTTCTTAATTCCTGTGACGTGGTGTAACCGTGGAAGGAAACCAGCGCTTCCTTGGGAGCACCTGGGACGTCCACTTCACCGAGCAGAAGGTGCCCGTGCCGCCTTTCAGCAGTGACCTCTCCAGCTGCGGTTGGTGCCTGGGGAGGAGCAGATGCCTGCTGCTGGGAAGCTCAGAGCTGTGCTTTCGTCCCACCCTACCCCAAAGCGTCAGCCCAGGGACAGCGGTTGGAAGAGAATTGGTGGTGGCAAGAGATAGTGGAGAGCGTGTTTGAGAGGTGAGGGGTCCAAAAGTGGGTGTCCCTCCGGCTGCAGGACGGTCAAGATGGCCAAGTGTTGGGCAGTGAGGTGGTGAACGTGTTTTCTGAGGTGGGGTGAGAGACAAGATCCCTGTGCAGCCTGGGTCTTCTCCTGCTGTAACCCATGACAAATAGATGTTGTGCATCTCTGCTTGCCGCCGTAGGAGTCTGTGGCTCTGCAGCCGCCGCTCGGCGGCTGGAGCCGGGCTGGTGCCACCACCCTGGGACTCAGCTGTGACCAGAGAGCCCTGCTGCGTCCCTCGCCCCAAAGGAGACCTTCTGGTGATGATGCACCTCCTGCCCTGAGCTGCATGCATCCAATTAGAGACACCTCTCACCTCCTGAGCTGTGACAAACTACCTCTGGGTCCAACATTTAACCTTCTGCACAGCTGCTCCGAGGAAGTGAACTTTCTTGTTGAACTTATTACACCGCAAAAGGGGTTGTTCGACATACGCTTTAGTTAGCAAATCAGTGTCTCCAGGAGATTTAGGGGAAATGTGGCAACTGTCTGACTTGTGAAAGATGCACTGGAAATATCCAAAAGTTTCTGGTGCCAAATGTAGCAGAGATGATGGGGTTTTTTCTTTTTCTCCTCTGACAGACGCTCTATTTTCCATCCCTTTCACCGTTTTCTGAAAGAATTTCTTCTGCCTCTTTCTTTATGTGGAAATGAAAGACAATGCTTGCTCTGTTCCAGAAATGCAGTCCATTTTCTTAGAAATACTAGATATTCAAGACAAAGCACCTGTGCCCCAGGTTTCCTTTTGGGCAAACTGAAAGGGAGAACACACTTTCTGTTTTGCAGTGAAAATTACATGATTTTTATTTCTGAAGAGGTCTCATTAACACCTAATTTCCAAGTAAAGGAGCAACGTGTTTTTCCTTCCTTTTTGAACACTAAATGAGGGGTATTTCATAACTATTTTCTGTAACATGCTTGAACCTGCAGGATCCATGACTTCTTTCATAACTCACCTCCACCTATCTCTTTGTCTACATTGTAAATTCAAGCAGTTGCTATCAGCCTCCTTCTTTCTCTTCAATATTTTAATATTGCATCTAATATTTAACAAGCATAGAAATTATGAAAATGCTACTGAATGTGTGACACAGGACTGTGAGTTGAATTTAAGCTGCTAAGAATCCTTGTTTTTAACAGAGATTGGTGGTGGTTTGGTGTCGTGTTGTTTTGTTTTTAAACCAAAACAGAAAGCACTCCAACAGCACTAAAGGAACTTTAAGAGGCTATATGCTTTGCAGGTCTAGGTGCTAATAAACACAAGAACCCTATTCTCAGTACACTTTAAAGAAAAACAAGATTACAGTTTCTTTCACAGCCGCCTCAGTTTGGAGGCCAGAGTTTTAAAAAAGCACCTTCTGCATTCAAAAACCAGAATGCAATTCCATCAGGGCAGCTCCTCCACGTGAGCATGGGGTGCAGCGCTAACGGGGTGAGGGCCAGGAAGGGAAGCTTAGTTGAAGAAAGTGCTACTTAAAGTAAACGCTAATGATTTAAAATGTTATTCCTTCTGTGCTTTTAGAGAGAAGGGGGAAAAAAAAGAGGGGGGGGGGGAAAAGTAATAAAGGCTCCCAGCCTGTACCTCATCTCCAGTCACTCCTGTGAAATTCCCAAGAGAGCATCCAGGCTCTCCTCTCCCCCTCTTTAAAAATGGTGGACCTGGAACCACTTACAAGAGAGGCTTAATAAGAGGCAAATGTGTTTTATATTTTGTATCTTGTTAAGTGAAAAAAGATGGATTCTCACAAGTAGTCTCCTGGTGCAGATTTGAGTGGTCTATGCATGCAAATGTTGTGATGCTTCGTCTGCTAGCATCCCGCTCCGGTCCCCCTTGGCCACTTAAAATCCCACCCCCCCAGAGCAAGCAGAGATGAAATTGCTTCATTTGTACAATGGATCTGCAGATCTAGGAAGCTTGTTTCTATCTGATTTGCTGATAATTTACTCCTCATTTGATTTTTTTTTCTTTTCTTCCCCCCCCCCGCCTCAGAAAGAAAACAGTGTCTCAGCTCACATCTCTTCCCTAAGGAGGGCGGAATTGTTTCACTGGGCTGAGAGTATGATTGAAAGCAACTGAAAAAATTAAAAAAGACCTACAGAAAGATGGCACATTTATTAGAGGACAAGAAAACCCCTTTGCATCTGACAACTAATAGTAAAATTTTAAATTTACATTCCTGATTGCTGAAAAATCTGCTAGAAAAATGTAACTATTGAAAATATACAGTGTGTTATGTGAAGGTGTGTGTTGAACAGCAAGACATATTCCCTCTCTGATAATCATTTTTATGACCTTTTGGTGCAAGATAGTGCCATGCTTACTGTCTGCTTTCACTATTCAGTGTTGAGGAAACGCATTATATTTGTCTTTGATCCAGAGATTTGGATTGCTAAAACTGATGGCCACAATTAAAGACAGTCCTGTTGAAAACCTGACCTCTGTCTGCTCTCAACTTCATGTAAACTTTTCAATATGGATGTAATTTAGTATTAAATTACCCGTGCTTTATTGCTTTTTAGCACAGCTCTGTCCTGTTGCCTTTTAAAAATATAAAGAGTAACATAAAAGAAAAATTGCAGTGCATCTGCTTAATTACATAATTATATACTTGTTTTCCTACATTTAGAAACCTTTTTGGATGCGTTGTCTGTAGAAAAGCCGTAATACTTGAGATGGATTACTTTTCTGTGTTCTCGGAGCATATCCAGAACAAAACGCATAACTGCAGTCGAGAGTTTTGCTGTCTTGAAGAGCTTGCGTTGAGGCGTGCTCCTTTTTTTAGGGCAGCCCCATAAGCCCGTGAGGTTTTTTTTCCCAGACCTCAAACATGACATCAGCCCGTGATTTTCGCTCTGTGGTCTTGTAGACCTTCTGTTTGAATGAGGACTAAACTCCTCAGCTTTAGGAGATCACGGAAATCACAGACAACGTGATTGGAAGGGACTAGGAGGCATCAACTGATCTCTCACCACTTCTAAAAAGGGAAAAAAAAAAAAAAAAAGTGGAATTTAGTGGCCAGGAGTCTACGGGCTCCTGTTATCTTGTGCCAGCTGCTACTGTGTCAGCGCTGGTGCCTCCAGCCAGCTCCTCCCTCGTCCGGCCGCTGAAGGCCTGGGCATGCCGCAGCCGCGCTCGCCGTCGGTCGGATGTCTCGATCCTTGGCTGTCCCGTCCAAACTTCCTCCACCTGCATCTCCTTAGCAAAACATCCAGCGCTTGATCTGCTGTGCCTTCCTCCAGACACTCAGGGATCCCACGTGTGATCCTGAAACGGTAATCTTCTTGTGGCTGTGGCCTTCATGTGTGGCGTAACACGTTTATTAGCAGACAACGAAATTACTGTACATCCTAAAAACAGAACTAAAGTTGCTCCCTTCTGCTCACTGCTTCAGGGCTTCTCCAGCCTTTGTCATGGTTGCTCGGTGTTTCTGGCCCCTTCTTCTCACTTCATCACTTTACAGTTTATTTTGCAGTTTGCTTGGTGCAGCAGTATTAACCTGGCCAGCCACAGTTAGGTCCACCTTCCCTGTCATGAGGAGAAATCTCTGTACACCAGGTCCTTGGGCAAATACCACCAAAAAGATGACTGTGCATCGATTACTGGTTTTGCACCTCCTTATGTTAAAAGATGGTGGGCTGCCTGCTGGTTACAGTGCTGCTCACAGGCAAAGCGGTTTCTTCCTTAATTCTTTAGATATGTGCAACATCTTCTTTACAGAACATTGTTATCTGATATGATAAAATGCATTTATCTGCATTCAAGCAAGAGCTCCACTTTTATCTAGTAAACTTCGTTGGAGGCTGTGTGCCAAATGCACCTAACCTTGCCCAAGAAAAGGCAACGATGGCATCTTCTGGGATGCTCCCCCATCGAATAAAGGGGGAACGCGCCTCCTTGGGAAACCATCCCTGCGAAGGCATGGAAGTGCGATGCAGGGCTGCTGCGGCACAACGGCCTTTCTGTGAGCAACACCGACGTGGCCAAGACATCTGTTTTCCCTCAGTCTGTAACACAAGGAGGAGGTTAAACCGAAGGTGGGTTTTGCGCTCTTTGAGCATATGTGGGAGATGGCACTGGTCCAGGCGGCGCGGGGGAAGGAGGAGGCTCTTGCTCGGCTGGGAAGCCGTGAGCTTCGGGATCGCCGAAGAGCTGGAGTCTGCTGTGAGGACAGTATCTCTCAGGGCTTTTATAATTTCACAAGTGTGTGTAAGTCTCTACTGCCTTTTAAATAGAAAATGACTGGTGAGGAAATTCCTTTGCTAAACTCCTTATATCACTATTACTTTGGCCAATTGGGATATACAAGATAAGGGATGGTCCAGGCAGGTCCCTTGGGTGGAGGCTGCGAGCAGCGGCAAAAGCTCAAGGGGTGAAGAAGCGGTGTTTTCTGAATCGGCAGCAAGACTGGGTAGAAGCAACCAGCTTCTCCCAAGTCTCCATGCCTTGTAGACACAAAGCTAGAAATTGGGGATGGGTGAAATCGCGGCACTTCTCTCTTGGCAGCTGCTGGTGCTCTCCATGGCTAGAAGTACAAACCAGACAGGTCACTGCCCGAAGCGACGGAGGCGCTTCCTAGTCCTTATGTTGTCGCAGGTGGTTGTTCTTGCTGTTATGGTTTGTCCTGTTGCTGCACAAATTGTAATTTAGATGTTTTAAATGAGGTTACAAGTATGTTTTAATGCATAGTTAATGCAGTCTATATGTATTGCACAGGGCTCGTGCACCCACAGCCCTGGTCTCCCGCGTGGCTGAGTCTCGGAGGTCTCCTCTTTGCAGGAGCAGTGCCACTTTCCACCCGTGGGAGTGGGGTGTTGGGGTGCGAGTGGGGTAATGCCTGCTCACCTGCATGCGGTGTGAGGTGTGCAGCGGGAGCCAAACAGCCACAGCTACTGACTGCTTCGGAGACAAATAAAAGAGGAGATATTTTATTTTCTTCTCAGAAATATTATGAGAACTGCAGGTTTCCTTCTAGACTCTGCCATGGTAAATAAACTACGGAAAGATTTTTGTACCACAAGCATTCAGGTACTAAAGTGAATAAATAAACAGATATCAAAACACATCACCCAAGGGAGGCAGATGTGATTTATTAGAGACTTAAAATATAAAATTATAAGGTTAAAAATCATTAAAAATGAATCTAACAGGTGCAGTAATAAAAGGAGAGTTAAAGGTGTTTGCAGCCTAATCTAGTTGTATCTATTACTTTCTCTCTCACACTGCCTTACTTTGATCCTCTTCTCCTTTAAGAACAAATGCAGCTTTACCCAACTAATAATTTATTTATAACTTTTTTTTGTAAAAATTGCATCCACCGGAAAAAAACCACACAGTGCATGGAATTTTATTGACTTCCATGCAAAAATATAACTGCAGACCATCAAGAAACTGATGGGAGTATGTTTTAATATCTTACCTAGCTTTTCTTACATATTTATTTTTGCAGAGGTTCATTTTGTGGGTTGAGAGCACTCACAACAAATGCAAAACCAAGCAAATCAACATCCACCTACAGGTGATTCCCCTGACCCCTCCAAGCTGTTGTGTGAATCATCATGTTGTTTGCCCATCATTTTTTTGTTTAGTCACGTGTCATCCATCTCCCTGCTGTTGCGTATATTTGCTCATAGTACTTTACAGGCATGCGGCAGGTATACAGGAGCACATCAAACGTATGGGCAGGTACCGAGAAGCAATATGCAACTGTGACAACTTGAAAATACCATTATCTCCCTTACCGAGACCCAGATAAGGTATATATTTCCCAGGAGAGCGAAAGTATGACTGACTTCCAACACGAAGGCGCTTCTAAAAGTTTCACATCGCCATTAATGCACGTTATTCCTCTTCCCAGTGTGCGTGTTGGCGGGCAGTGACCGCGGCGGCCATGTTGGCGTTGCCTGTAGGATGATGGGAGAGGCTGGCAGCATCCCGCACTGCGCGCCGGGGACGGGAGGAAAGCACGTAGAGCTAATTAAGCTGAGGAGCAAGAGGTGTTTGGAAAAAAAAAGCTTCACTCACACTTTTTTCCCAGCTAAAAATGGTGCCGTGAGGAAATGGAATTTTTCACCTAAATATCTGTCTTGATTGAAAATCTTTGACCTTTAACATGAAAAACAACAACTAATTTTTGAAAGCGGATTTTTTTTTTTGCATTTTTGATTAAACTGAGCCAAACAATTATTTTTGTAAATGGAGTGGGGTTTTTTTTCCACACAAAAAAGGGAGAAAACGCTTTCTGACAAGCTTTAATAAAAAGGCAGTTAAGGGGATGTTTTCTCATGTGGATTCCATTTCCTGGGATGCTGAGCCCAGAAGCGCAGAACCTGTGCTGTCTGCGGGCTTTTCATCTGGAGGGTTTGCACGTGTAGCTCTGTAGCTAAGAGGAAAACACGGGAGTGTTTTGAAGAGTAAAATCTACAAACAGCTTAGTGGTCTGAAGGTAAAGTCGGTGCGCGTGTGAAACTTAATGGAGAGCTAATGGGGCTTTGGAGAGAAAGGAGCGCATAAATTATACATTTAGCATTTTGGGGGTTTGATGGTGGAAGTGTGGTGCAATGCTTAGCTGTCATCTGGAAAAAAGGCAAGGCTCTGAAATAATTTCTGCGAGGATGTTGGTGCAAAGTAACCCTTCTACGTCCTCACTGGCATTTGGAATAATAAATATGTGACAGAGCTGCAGGCTTCTGCCTGGAAGGTGCCAGGCTGGGGGCGAGGAGACGGTGCAGGGAGCTGGGCATCGAGAGGTGCTTGCTGGTGGACCCAGGCTGCTGGGGAGGCTGGTGAGCCCAACGCTTGGGTTTGTCCGGGGATCCGAGCTGGCAGGCGAGGCCGAGTGGCAAAGCAAGCCGCCGTGATGGGAAACGGGATGGCTCTGCAGCCGCCTCCTGTACCAGCTCAGGATGCGCTTGCTTTTGTATAGGATATGGCAGCTGAGGTGGGACTATGGCCAGGGGCACGTGTCCACGTGTCCACTGAATGACCCTTCCCATTACCGACTCCGGTGTGTTGATGGCGTTGCAAAGACATGGGGCTTGGCAGGATTTGTCCTTTGTCCCAGGCGTAAAGCTGAGCTGTGGTCTCTGCATCTTCCACACAGTGTTGTGCTTACAGAAAAAGGGGGCTGCAGAAGGAGAGCCTGACTTTACATACATATATAATAAATACAAATATAATAAATATATAATTATATATATAATAAATATAGACTTTTTTGTACTCTCTCACAGCTTCCAGCTAGCTGCAAGTGCTCTGGAGAAGGGCACAGTGCAGGGGTGCTGCTGAGTTGCTTGGGGCCGCCTGGGTTCATCGCCGGCTGCCCCCTCCTGCGCCGTGGCTTCGTGGCACACTATTGCCAGGAGGGATTGAGGCTCTGGGGTGGGATCTGGCACCTGCAGGCTGCTCTGGGCATGAGGTATTTGAGGGCTCCCGGAGTACCTGGGATGAAAGGCGCTGGAGCAAGAGGTGGGATGCGGGGAGGGCAGCAGTGCCGGTGTGCTCGTTGCTCCCCCACGCCTTTCGTTCACGGAGGTTTGCAAAGCAGCTGCCTAACCAGAGAGGATGGGCAGCGATGGGCGAAGAGGAGCAGGAACAACCTGCTGGCTCACTTTGTGGGAAGTGTTAAATAAAACCAGTTTCTGAAGATGGGACACACTGAGCTGCGCTGAAAAGCCTTTCAGCTGTCCCTGCTCGGCCAGACAAGGTGATGCTGTGGTTGCGGCTGGTGGCAGGTTTGTGCCTGCCCTGCTGCACGCCGCAGTGTGGCTGGGGGACGGCAGCGCGGTCCCCGGGGAGCCCACAGCCCCGCGGGTGACCCTCCTCCAACAGCAAACTCACCACCTCCCGACAGGGAACGGGCACCACAGCCGGGGTGGACGAGTTGTTGCCCACCGGCGTAGGCTGTTGTCTCCTTTTCCTGGAATTTGGATGTGGGATGAGGCAGGAGCAACATTAAATCTTTGGAAAAACAGGAGTGCGAGTGTGCTGCTGCTCCTGGGCACCCTGGCACCACGGCCGCAGGGCATCACGCGCTGCCCAGCACCGAGCCTGGAACTGCTGCCTTAGGCGATGGCTGAGCGTCGTCAGCTCTGCACACAGATCTGGGAGTGAGAATGAGGATTCTTATTTTTTCTTCTTGTTTTTGGTGTGTGTGTGTGCCCTCTGGTAGAGAAAACCACGACTGGGGAGCTGACAGCATCTGCCTCTTCTCCTAACCCAGTATTCTGTCCTGTGTTAACAGACCAAATGCTTCAGAAAAGGCAGTGAGAAATGTCGAGTTAGACATGTGCAACCATCTGCCCATGTTCTATTCTTCCTCTTGGTTCCCTATAATTAGAAAGTGAATTAAACCACAACTTGTATGAGGTAGTGTTTTGTTTTGTTTTGTTTTGGTTTTTTAAATTGTTACCATTAACTACTATAATTCTGGATTTTTTTTATATTAGCATAAATGTCTACTCCATTTTTGCATCTGTCTCTGTTCCTTTGCTCAGTGTGTTCAGTGTCAGGCAGTTCCCAAGTTTAATTTGCATTTGTGGAAAGAAATTCCCCTTATTGGTTTCAAATGCATCACCTTTTAATTTCATGGAGAATGCCCAGGTACTCGTGTTATGAGATAGCCCAGAAGCAGCTGATCTACCCCCTGTAGGTTATTCATTATCTTATATGCTGTTATCATGTCTCCTCTTATTTATTGCCTAGTTAAGGTTAAAAAAAGTCTTTCAGTCTCTGGTCATATGAGAGATTTTCCATATGCCTAATCATTCCTGATGCTTTGTTCTAAATCACCTCTAGTTATGCAATATTATTTTTGAAATAGGATGGTCACTACTATACATTACAGCTGAGAATACTTGATTTACATGTGTTACACATTATTTTCCCTTATTATGCAGCATCCTAACGTACTGGCTTTTCTGACCACGATATTTCAGCCTTATTGATCCTAGCATCCCATCCTGGTAACTTCTTGCCTTCAAGCCTAGCCAAAACGCAGCAGCTACCATCCCTGCCTGCCCTGTTACTCAGTCCTGTCATTCCTACCCTTCAAGTTTCTTCACCCGTTTCCTCTTGCACCGTCGTGAAGCTTGGGTTTGCTGCTCTGCTCCACACAATGTGGTCCCAACCACTCCGCTCCCGCTGCCAGCAGCTGCCAGCTCGGAGCTGCCGTCGTCTCCCGACATCTCTCTGTGCCTTCCCCGGCATTTCCTCCAGTCCTGGAAGCTTCTTCTCACTCCAGTTCTCAGGTTGCTTCTCCGTTCTTCATTAAGTCTCTTCTAAAAAAGTTAGTTCTTCGGTGGGCTGCGCAGGCTCTGATCCGTGCCACTGAAATACTTTTATCATCCTTCAGTGCTGAAGCAGAACTTAAAAATGATAAACCAAGTGTCTGATCCCACAAACAGTTACACGTGCGAGTCGTCTTGTTGACTTCAAAAGAACTGCTCACATGAGTAAAGTCAGGTATTAAGATATTTTCAGTAATGAAAATTCCTTAGGTTTTGGGTTTGGTTTTTTTTCTTTGTTAGTAGCACAGAACAGAATTTTGTGCCTCAATAAATAACTGCTCATTACAATTCGAAGGGTTACTTAGATGCTTTAAATTTAGATAGATGCCTACCTGTCTCTCCGAACTACTTCTAAATGCTAAATACTGCCAGTCCTGATGCAAGCAGTCGGAGCGAGCCCGTGTCTGCGGTGGGGAGGGAGAGCCTGTCCCGGTTAGACAGCAGGCGAGGGACGTGGGTATGCGAGGATGAGCAAGCAGCAGAAGTGTATTTATTGTCATCTGTCTTCATTTAAAGTGAGTCACTGCTGATTTTTGGATATCAAAGAAAACGCAAAGATTCTTTTAGGAACCAAACTGCTAAGTTTGGCCCCTGGTCAGTCCCAGGCCGGCAGGCAGGGAGGACATATCAGCCCGACGTGGGGACCATCGCTCCCGGCGTCAGGCAGGTACCTCCTGGCGCTCAGGGCACCCGTCACTTGGCCTGTCACATCCAGCTGGCCAAGAGGATTTTGTTTTGTGCTGCTCTGGCCTGAGAGCAGCCAGCAGCGCGATACGGGGAGCGTTTCTGTCTGGGGGGGACTTGCAAAGGCATCAGGCTGCAGATGGGCAACCGGTTCCCCCCGCACGTTTTCGGTTGTTCTCGTTTTCTGCCTGCTGAGGTAGGGCTTAAGCCTGGACCCGTGCCGCTGCTGCCTCCTGCCTCGGGAACGCCCGCAGCCGCTGGCCTCCACGTGTGCCATCACATGCGTTTTTTGTATTAGCAGCTTCTCCCGACTCTATTCAATGATCAGACGAGAGAAGAAGGGGTTTGAGAGAGAAAAGCGCAAACAGCTGAACTCCCAGTAAAGCCCGTACAGAAAATAAAATCACCTCTGGAGGAAAGGTGTATTTTTTTGTCCCCCCCCTCCACATCTTCTCCACGCCTGCACGCTCAGGGCCGGCACGAGCGCGGCTGCATCCCCGTGGGGCTGCAGGGCTCGGGCACGGGAGTGGGGGCTCCCCTGCAGCTACGGCCCTGCTTGGGGGGCACCGGGAAAGGGTGCCATGGACTGTCATGCTGGATCTATTTCCCAAGGTTGCCAAGCAGAACAATTTTGTAATTACGCCGATTGCCTCATTTGTACTGAAATCCTTTTTGTGTGTGTGTGTGTGTGTTGTCACATTTCTCTTTTTTTTTTTAATAAATGAATATTTCAAATAGGTATAAAGCACAGAATAAAAAAATGCTAAGTTATGTAGTGGAATAATATATATAATATAGTGTGTATAATAGAAGACAAATTTCCAGTTTTTATCAAGGAGCAAAATTTGACCTCATTGGTTTGCGTAATTTTTGGTATGAGTGGAGCAATCGAGGCTAAGATGTCTGTTTGATATTTAGGGAAAGATTTGATGCTTTAATAAGGGAATCCTCTGCCTGCCTCATCCATCATTCGTCATCCTCATCCATCCAAACACCACTGTAAATTTGTCAGAGCCTTTTCCATATTCAGTACTTGTATAAATAATGGCTGTTGTGAACAGAAAAAAGGAAACGTGCATTTTCTATTTCTGTTCTGTCTCCAGTCATAGCCGTGGAAATGTTTAGCAGGTTTTTGCTTTCAAAATACCCCTGTTCGGATCATATAATATAATTGCATAAGCAAAAGCGCATTCCAGTGTTGCCCCTTATTGTGGTTGCTACTTGCCAAAAAACATGAGTTTGTGAGCTTTTCTATAATATATGAAACAGCCTGTGCTTCATTACTACGCGCTTTTATCCTACTTCATCATGTCTTCCTTCTTTTCTGTGCTATCTCAGGGATTATGCAGCTTCTCTGCAATATTCTGAAATTAATCAAACCAAGCAAAACCTCATGCTATATTATCCATCACTGGAGGAGAATGATTTCCACAATCCAGGCAGCTTTACATTGTTTTGTCCAGGGGCTGCAGCAGAATTCCATTAACCAGAATACACTAGAAATTTGATTTCTCACAAAACGCGTTTGTTAAATATTCGCAAACGGCAAATTTTTAGATTTGATACCAAATATAACCCTAATCGCATTTCTTTTTCTCTTATTTTAATTAGGAAGTGGACAAGCATAATGTCCACTTCTTTCTGTGAATTTTCACCCACTGAACAGCTGCCGGGTGCTAATGCAGCGAGGCTGAAGAAGCTTTGCTATGCAATGAGATATGTAAAAACTTAATGGATGCTTACCCAGACTATTTTATATTTCGTCTATTATATAATCAAGCTCTACAAGTAATTTCTTTCAATAAATCAGTAACCATACTGCAGATTGCAGACACTTAGTTTGATTGAAAGTAATAAAGGGAGATTATCCATAGAGTTCGTTGAATGACGGTTCTGACTTGACCCACTGCCCAGAGAGATAAGAATTAATCTTATAAACCTCTCCACACTTCCACCCGCTCTGATCCGCCGAACAACAGCGCGGGGTCCCGTTAGCCCCGCTTTGTTCTAGGGCAGCCCTGGCTGGGGAGAGGGACCCCAGTTCGGGGAGGGCTGATCCAGTTCACGCGAACGCTACAGAGGATTTCTGAACGGCGATGTCTTTTAATGACGGCGGTACCCAAAACGCACAGATGGTGCAGCTGGTCCCCGAACAACGTGGGTGCAAAGGCTGTGCAATGTCTGCCTGGCCTCGCACAGCACCGCACGAGTGCATAGGGAGCGTAAGGATGAAAGTTGGAGACTGAAAGAGGTATATGACTGTTTTAACAGACACAAGTACTTATGCTACAGACTTTTTTTCTCTCTTAGAGTAACTAACGTCTCGGTACTGGACCTGACTTGCACATGGGCGTATCTGCCCTGGTCATTCAGGCTGCGCCTGGGAGCTTGGACCAGATGATCGTTGTAGGTCCCTTCCAACTGTTCTGGTCTGGTCTGGTCTGGTCTGTCTGTTCTATTCTATTCTATTCTATTCTATTCTATTCTATTCTAAGCTCACCAGCTGCAGGGCTTTTCTTCTGAGGAAAGGCACTAAAAGAGGAAATAACAACAACAGCTACTGCCCAGTTTACCACTGGGAACTGACTGGGAGAAGCTGAATGGAGCTTTAGATAACTCCAGTTGATACAGAGCTGCTATGTAGGTTCAAATAGTTTCTGCACTCGGAAGCGTTTGCACTTTTTTCCTTCCCCTCCTTCTGCCCACGTGTTTCTTCCTTGAGCCCTATGGTGCCACGGACTAATTTTTTTTCTAGGTATTTTACCATTGTCAAAGGTATTTCCTCTCTCCAAATGGCATTTTAATGAGTGCTTCCACAATTACTGATGATAATGTCATTAATTTATTTTGTACAGCTTTTGCTAGCAACTGTGAGCTGTTTACTTGTAATGATCCTGACTTCTCACCTCCTTCTCAGCATCTTTGGTGTTGAGTGTTATATTAAGTGGGGAAAATGAAAATGCCTTTAAATAACAGAACTGAACCACCCTGGGCATTTGGAGAGTGATAATCACCAGGGAGCGATGCTGACCACAAACCGGGGAAAAAGGGGCAGAGTAAAGGCTTGGGGTGTATCTGGAGGGGGACAGGGAGGACACCGAGCACAGCCTTGCCCGTACAGTCAACTCCCGAGCCCAGCTGAGAGGCACAGCAGTTTCTTTAGGGGAGAGGGAGACAGATAAGAGCTGCTTATGTACATTCCTTCATTTGTGAAATTAGACGGTCATGCTTTTTTCTGTTAGCTTCTCGATACACAGAAATGGTATGCTTATGCTTCGTGTTACGATGACACAGACACAGGCAGTATGGAGGGTAACGGCAGGTAAAAATTGAGCTGTAGTCAGAGATGCAATGCAACTGTCAGACAGATGAGCTGAGAGGGTGTGCTTGCTGTTTTGTGTTTGTTACTTTATTGTGAAATAAAATACCGATTTTTCAATTCATGTAGAAACTATCAAACTGCTGCTCCCTTCCCTTTATCTTTTCCTGAATTTGTGACTTCTGCTAAAATTAAGAGATTAGGACAGCATAAATCTGTTATTTAACTGTCTCAACCATCAGAAAAAATAGTATGCTTCCCTCTATTTCATGCTTTACATTAAGGATGTACACTGCTGTGGAAGGACTTCGGTAACTAGTGAATGACGACACTTCAGAAAAAATGTTTAGCTGCCAATGCAAAGATAAACAAGAATAGCGCAACTTTACTGCATTTTTCAGCTGAAATAGCACCACAGCCTCTTGCCACACCAAAAGCAAGACCCCACGGACAAATAACCATCATCGTAACTCAATGTTGTGGAGGTGAGGGCGGGGGCTGGCTTTTCTTTTTTCTTTCCTGTCGCCAAATTTCCCTCTCCAGCTAGACAGCCTGAACTTGGGTGACATTATCCATCCTCACACGCAGACCAGCCGCTCTCGCTCTCCTCATTATACATTCCGCTGGTGATAATACCACTGGGTTAATGCACCAGCTTTCACGTCTGCAGACATCAGTTCACACCCTGATACGCCTACAAGTGAAATGAGGGTGATGGTGACCTCAAACAGATCCCTGGATATTATTTCATATCAAATCATATGATTACTCATTGATTCAGTGGGTAGTTTTTGCTCGGATACCGAGGAATAAGGTCCAGTTCTGCAGGTTTTGGATGCTCTCAGGTGAATTCAGGCAAACATTGGGCATTTCCCAGCACTCAGAAAGTCATGAAGGAACACACAGAGTGCCTTCTCCTACCGCAGCTGGGTGCAACACTCCCAAATCCTTATCTCTGCAAGGCAGATGGACAGATGCAGATGTGGATGTAGAACTTCATGCTGCTCACGTACAAAGCCAGAAAAGGGGATCATCCCATTGCTATGAATTTGGAGTGACAATGATAAAGTGAATTATTGGGTGAACTAGGAGCCATTGTGTGAGTCACAATCGGTCATTCCCCTGTTTCATATAGGCAAACACAGTTCCACACTTCTCTCCACATCTTTGCTTATTATATTTATAGCATGGTGGGATGAGCTCTTTTTCATTTGCTCTTTTAAAAAAGCAACAAAACCCACCCCAAACAGCAGTTCATTGTCAAGCTGCACTGAACATCAGGGTATGAGACTAACATTTGTGACAACACCAGAGTTGGGGGTAATGTGATATTCAGATATTACGATGCAAATAACAGGTTTAAGTTCTGTCTTTCTCAAGACCCTATGGGTGCATTGCTTTGGGTTGAAAAAATAGAAAAAGGTCAAGCACCATTGAGCTGGCCTCAGAGAGTAAACAATTATTTTAAACGCCATGGTGTACTCACTTTCAACAAGAGAGCTTCTGCTTGCAAGCAATACAGTAGCATTCAAGTATTTAGGTCTCCTTAAAACTGTTTCTTCCCCCACTTGTGTTAATACAGATATTAAGCCTAATAGTATCTACTTAGCATAAACAAGAAGATAAAAATGATTTCTGTGATTGAAATGTTTGTTATTTAGCATTAAGCATCTTCATACTCTCATGTGTTTTGCATTTTAATCCACTCTGTGCTTGGTTTTGGGATTGATAGATTAGTTTTAATCCCCTGTCTAATAGTGGAGTACTGGTGAGATTTATTAAACAGGCAGGGTTTGGTACTTGGATTTAAGAGGACTCACATGCACTGTTCATGCATATTAAATTTGGGAAACCACCAGTTCAGTTTATACAGGGCTGTGATGTCCTTTATCACTGAGTGTTTCTGTTGTGCTTCACTAGCTCAGTAAGCCTTTATATTTCTGAAACGGAACATTTTTGATGGTTCCTTCCCACTGCATAAATCTAATATTCCAAAGATATGTTTTTGACTGTTAAAGTTATTATTGAAATTCTGTTCATTTTATCCTGAGTTTGTGTTGTCCCTCTCCTCCTTGGCTCGGAAGCCCTGAAGGTTGAGCGAGGATCCCACCGCACCGTGGGATGCGAGGGCTGCAGCTGCGGGTGCTGGGTCCAGGGGCACTGGAGCCAAGGCCGATGCTCACAAACGCTTCCCCTGCCCCTTCGTTAGGAGTTTATTGACTTAATTTTGTAGCTCTGTGTGTGATTGAGGCTGTTGGTGTGGGTGTGTTGTGGTGTGTGCATAGGTGGGGCTGAAATAGATGTCCCACACGCTCTTCTGCACTAATAGCTTTGACTTGGTTGCCCAGGACTGAACTTGCTGGCGGAGGCAGTGCTTCCAGTGACATGTTCCACAGCACGCGAGTTTGAGGGTAACGTATGATGGACGTGACCGAAATATCAAGGGTGTGCATGGGCTAAGATGGACGTGCTTAGAGAAAAACGCTTATCAGAAATCTTTTCTGGAGAAGCCTACGTGCTCCACTGGCTCTGGTCATCGACCGCCTCCTGGTGTGTCACCGCTTTGCCCTGATGCCTCCCGGTGTCGAGAGCTGAACGTCTTGGTTCGCTCTCCGCTGGAACGCTTCCCATGTTTGCTGTATTTCAGGAAACAAATACAAAGTGCTGTGTGGTGATTAGAATGTGAAAATGACTCCTGTGTGGGTTTTACTGTTACACTGGGAAAAGGAGAAGCTTGATAATAGTTAAAAAACCACTGAAAACTTCAAGCCCGCCTAAATTACAAATTCATGCCCTATCAGTGGAAGATGAGTTGACTTAATTTGCGGTTTTACTGGTTAATATACCATTAATGCTGTAATACTAGTAATGCTGTGAGAAATGGGGGAAATTTACTTTTTTGTTAATGTAATTATAGGATTGCTATATAAAAGTTATTAACTGCAGAAGTGAAAACTAGGAAAAATGAGTTTAAATTTAATGATAAGTCAAAGAAACCACTAAAAGCTTTTTGTGAGAAGATGCTTTATTATTGTAGGTGTGCTTCTTTAGCAAACCTCTATTTTTGATTTACCAAATAAATATGTAAAGCAGATATTGCAAACACAAGTGGCAGCAGTTGTAATCACTATGTTAGGAACTCCCGTATTTGATTAGAACCCAGATAATAAAAAAAATACCTTTCCGGAATTTTACTTGGTCATTGGGAACTGATCAGTCCTGTGAACTAAAGGAGAATATCAACACTTGGGTTTAAGATCTGGTAATGGAAGACAGAGTTTTTTAGAAACTTTAATTGAAAAGAAATTATGTGATATGCTGGATAATTGACAATACTTTTCTACCTCAGTTAAAGCAAATTTTTTATTCTGCGTATGACATCAAAAGAGATAAAGAAGGCAAATAGGCAGTTATCTGTTCCCACCCCTTCCTTTTTGTCTTCTTTTTTCCTAATGCAAGAATCCAGGCAGTGACACTGAAAGGTGGCAAATTTAAACAACGATGTTTTCACATAATGTGCTTTTAGCCCTTGGAATTCATTGCCACAAGATGTTGATGCAACAAGATTGAAAATATTAGATGTTTTATTTTATGGCTAACGAGAACATCCATGCTAATATATATAATTTCAATTAAATAATCAAAATTCTACTGCTCCAGGACATAAGACAATCCCTAAGCAATGGTAATGGGGAGGGAACTCCCCTGTGGCCACGTTATTTCATAATTATCAGCTGTGAGGTTTCTTGCCCGTTTCAGTGCAAGGATACTGAACAAAATTAACCGTTTGGAGCGTGTGAGAGTAGGATACCTCTTGGTTCATCAGCTTTTTGTGTTCCTCAGGAAAAATACCCGTTTGCAGTGCAGGGGTTTCGTGGGACCCTCATTTTGTGTATGCAAAATTTCAGAAATGTTTGCAGTTGTGATGTTGTCAGAAGGGTAGAAAATCACTTTATATCTTTTTCCAGGTTTCCCGTCGTGCATATAGCTTTGGAAATTTAACACAGGCAAATTTAAAGCAATTTAATATATTAAAAGAGAAAAAAAAAAGGCCGTTGGGTAAGGAGATGTTGTAGCCTCTCCCGTGTCGGTCCGCGCTGTCCCTTGCAGGCTGCCGGCAGGGCAGTGCAGGAGAGATGCGGTGTTACGTGGGGTGCGGCTGGACCGCAGGGAGGACATGGTGCTTTGGCCGAGCCCATCTGAGGGGCTCTCCGCAATGCTCCATTTTTTTGCTGATGATCCATGGTTTGAGCAAAACGAGGAAAAACATGAAAAGTCTGTACTTTTTTTGATAGCCTTGCATTTATAAGAATAAAGTTGGCTTCAGGTCCTGACTGATGGGAGGTGGTTGCTAAATTAGAGCTCACAGGGTACTCTCTTTGCTCTCATGCTTTCCACAAACCGAGCACTTGAATTTCACAGAGCCCCAGTTGCAAACTACAATCTCCTTTAAGACACCAATAGCCTTAGGTGCTCACTTGTCTCAACGAATTCCGGCATATTACAACTTTAAAAAAGCAAAAGCCCCATCTGGGAATGAATCCAACAAACCTAGAAGAACTCGCAGAAATGCCATACAGACATCGCAGCCTGGGTTTCAGTTTCCATCTCTATTTCCAAGGCACTCGTGGCACCGTACGAACCAACAGGCAGCAAATTTTGTTTTATGTTAAGAGCCACCTTTGGCTTAAATCAAATCGGAAACGCAGTGATGTGGCATGCAATTTGTCTCATGTTCTTTCTGCCATGTGTTGGGTTTTCTGTCAGTGGTGACTGTGCATCAGCCTCCCCCAGACCCGCCTGAAACTGCTTCAGCCTGACTGCCGTCAGCCCTGAAGCTCTCATTTGGGAACAGCTTGGCAATTAAAAAATCTCTTTGCTTACTTAAGGTGATTTGTTGATACGTGAGTACATTAGTAGGGAAAAATATGAATGAAACAGGAGTTGAAGTGGGAAGGTTGTGCACAGCATTTCTGCAGCCACAGTTTGCCTACGGACGTGGTGCCCTCCGCAGAGGTGGTAACTTGTGACTATGCGGTTTTGCCATCTTCTCACCTAACTGGACTTTCTTTCTCTTATGGAATCACGCAGAACAGCACAGACTCATCAAATTACAGCAAATCTCTCGTATCAAAAGAGGCATAATAGTAACTCATGTTTTTACCATCTTTTTTGAAAATACTGCCGGGACTGAAATGTGCGTCTATAAACGAAAAGGTGCAGCCGCAGGAAGATGAGCTACGAGCTGCAGGCAGAAGGTGATTGCTGCTCTCCTGTCTCCCTTAGCTCACAGCTCAGCTTTCCCCACGGGTACGACAAGGTGGTGTTTCCCCAGCCAGCCGTTTCACCGGCACACCTCTGATCCCGGTTTTAGGAGGTTTCTAGCCGTTTGCTGAGCACAGACATCGAGCTGACGGCTTTGAAACGCGAAGGCTTCCCCTGCTCAGATCCTGGAGGATTTGAACATAGTGGCTATGAGTTCTTCATGGACGAGGACAGGCATTGCTCGGGCGCCAGCAACAAGAGAGTGGAGCGAGCCAGAGCTTAGTGGCAAACCTAAGTCCGCTCATAGCTGGTACTGAGCTGAACCAATGTGACAAGGACTTAGCTTTACGTTTTAAATCTTTCCTGGGCTTCTGTTGCAATTAAACAATATGCACGCATTGGTAACTGGGTTCCCCCACTGTTAGGTTTCCATTACATGAACGATACCTGCTGGTGAGGACAGCCATGGCCTCCAATACTTTCTTTTCCAAAGTACTCGCACATGCACAGTATTTCACTGATGTTCCTTGCTGTTTCAAATACGTCAGAGATGCAGCTCCAAGAGCAAGTTCCTGCTTAGCACCAACACTGAGATGCTTCTCCGCTCTTCTCTCCCTCCCCCCATGCCTACAGACATTATTTTTTCCCTTTTGATTATTTACAGAAGCTTCAGTCACGTCAGGCGTCTTCCCTGTCAATGCAGTGCTGGGATGTGTCCTTCTCCCCTGTGACTGCTTCCAGTCCTCGCAAACTGGGACGGGTGTTGTTTCAGCACATATGTCCTGAACTTTAAATAGCAAACTCCTTGTTTTTTACTTTTTAAGACTACAAAAGTTATGAGTGCTCTTTGAGGCCCCAGTGCTGGCATACGCTACCAACATGTTGCTGTATGCGCTTTCCCTCACTGGTGAATTTGGCTACTGTAAATCTTCCAGTGTCCTCAGCTATTTTGATTAATTCACTATAACACGAAGCAACACTGAATGATGTCACATGGGCACAAGTAAGGAAACATCAGCTTTTAAAATAATTTCTGGCTTGCCCCTCCTGTATGCCAGTAGTTCTTGCCATTTGAAGAAAAATTTTTTTTGTATCCTTTTATGTAAACACATCATGTTAAAAAAGGCAAACTATAAAATGTTAAAAACCCTGCAGGGTATTAAAAATACCGGTCTCAATGCATGTGTTCATTCCTTTCACTTTCTTTTTAGATCACTAGTGTTGGTACAAAATGAGCTGAGAGAAGGAGAGAATTCTAATTAGGTTTAAAAAAGAAAAAATATGGCAGTTTATTTTGAGCGCATGTCTGCTTTGCAAAGGCATATCCCATTTCAGATGCAGGCAGAATGAATCATTATTACACATTTATCATCATAAAAATGCTTATTTGGACTTTTTTTTTTTAAAGAAAAGGAAAAAATTATAAAAAGGGCAAAGCAAAGAGCCATCTCTGAAGGGCAGTTATTGCTTGCCCTTGCTTGGGAAAAAAGGCTTTCTCAATGGGATTACGTCCCCGCTCATAACCTATCAGCCGTCTGATCAGAAATTCATAACGCAGGCCATCCATTTCCAGCTCTGCGAGGGCTGCATGATTGAATTTAAATAGGCAAATGCCAGACTTGAGCTTTGACATTCTCTCTGTCTCTCTCAATCTTTCTCTTTCCCCTGCCCTCCCAATCATAGCGCCTTTCTTCCTCCCTTTCTTCCTCTCTTCCCTCCGCACACCACCATTTCACATGAGGCTCGAGCCAGCGTGATGAGAAGTTATCGGGAAATGGAGGATGGATGTGGGGGGAGAGGGAGAGGAGGGATGCACAGCGAGGGAGAAATATTGAGGGAACTGGACAGCAGAAAATTATAAATGGTTGCTGTCATGCTTTCATTGGGACACTAAAATCTGTTTTTAAAGCCCCCCGCCCTTTTTTTCCTCATTTAAAAAGAGATATTTCAGCACACATTAATAGTCTGTGTCCTTACCCCACCTGAAAGATGTCTGTGAGCACAAAGCTCCTAAGCTATTCTCTTTTTTCTGTTTCTTACATCGCTGATAAGGATGAAAATGAATTCAAATCTGGGCGCATTCAGTCATGGCGTTTTAAGGTGCAGCGGATGACAAAGCTGCCTGGTGGCAGGCGCTCACCGGGCGAGGGTACCCTCCCACCCCACCCCGAGCCCCCACGGCGGCCGAGGAGCCGGCGGTGTCGTGGACGCCAGTGCTGCGGCGCTGTGCGGGGTTCGGTGGGGATGGTGCTGGGCGCTACGGCCACGGGATGCCGCAGGGTGCCAGCCCCGCCGGGAGGGACTTGTGCGGGCGCCAGCGGGGATACGGGCAGGGATAACGTCCGGGCTGAGCTGGGTCTTCTGAGCAAGGCGGAAAACCTGCAGCGAGGTAGCTGTGCGTATTGTGTTGCTTGATTTTTTTCTAACGAGCTTTGGCGTGCAACCCGTGCCCGTGTCAGGGAAACGTGCTTTGCGCTCCCTTTCCCTGAGCCCCACTCCCTTACGGAGAGAGCTGATTATTGAGTTAGGGATATTACAATGATATTTTTATTGCTTTCTTCCCCACTGGGCCTTTTATCCCCTCTTCAGTGTACGGATGCAGTTTCAGCCCAAATCCTCGCTGTAAATTGTGCTTCAAAACAAACATTTTAGAAGTCTTACTTCGTCCTTCAGAAAGCAGGTAAACACTCCAGAACCTGCATTTTTATCTGGTGGTACTTTATTGCCAAGCAAGCGCAGGGAAAAGAAGTACCCCGAGTGCAAGAGAGCGTGTTGTCAGTGTAACAGTTGTTTTCAACTTGATGAAGCCGCTCTGAGGGTATTTTTGGGGTTGTTCTTTTTCTTTCTTTTCTTTTTCCCCCCATAGAATTGAAGGCCAGAGGGGTCCTGGGCTGTACGTCCTCTCTAGCCACTGAGTTTTTCTCAGTTACTGATTTTTCTAGTCCAAAACTAGAGCTTGACTGAGGCTTCTGCTCAAGAAAGGCACTGAATTTGGGATTAAAAATGTCACATGGAGAATCAGCCCCTCCTTCCCTAACATTTCCCAGAGATTAACCACCCTCGTGGTAAGAAACATGTCCTTGGATTCTCGTTTGAGTTGTCTGACTTCAGCTTCACCACCAGATCTTTGTTTTCCCAAGGTAAAGGACACATGCCTGTGTCATCTCTATCATCAGTGATGGTTTTTCAGTTATTGTTATTATTAACTTCAAGATTCTTAAGCTGTTGCCCAACGCTGGGTCCAGCGCCAGTCCTGCAGACACTGGGTCTGTGCTCTTCCACTGCGGGACCAGTTCTCCCTCCACCGGCCTTGGCTTCTCCGCCAGCCGCCGCTCCTGGGTTAACCCTCCACAGCCTCCCAACTCCTCAACCAGCCGCCGGTGTGTGAGAACATCTGTTTCGCACAAAACCAACCGACTGGCACCAGTATGCGCACACCCCTCCCAGTTGCTAAAATAAGCTGAATCCCGTGTTAGCTTTCCTAATTTAACCTGAATATTATTACCAACATCTTCTCGCTATACGGTTACTTGCATCTGCTTTTGAATACTAGCAGAAATCGAGATGAGGTCTCGTTTCTGGACGTGCCCAGAGACCTGCTAAGGATGGACATCAGCAGCGCTGGTGTCCCGGGAGGCTGCTGCCTTAGGAGAACATACCTGCTCTGAATCGTTGTTTAATTTCACTTCGGGTCATCACTACCAAACTGTTAAGCGCTTCATGGTTCTTCTTGGGTAAGTTTGTCAAAACCCCTCTTTTGAAATAAGAACTGTGAAGACTTCTGTGTTTTCTACGTTATATTTTCTGCTTCACCATCTTCATCTCATTGTGGTCTCACGGGATTGCTAAGATTTCTATGTTTTCTATTACACTTTAAAACCTGTATATCCCCAACTCTGTAACCATTTTTCTGCTATCTTTAGCTTTCCTCACCCATGTTCTGCTGCCCACAGCTTCGAGTTTATTTTACTTGTTACCTATTGCCCTTGTTTCCATTTGTCATCTTGGTTTTCTATTTCAGTTCCTGACTTTATATTGCTAATAAACCGAGACGCCTTTTAGCTGAAGTTGTCACCTTTCTTCATTGTCCAATTGTCTTTTTTGGCCATTTAATATGTTTCTTCTGTGGTTTTGGTTGATTTCCTCCTAAATCCTTTCTTCTGATCAGTTTTCAATGCTTTTTGTAGCTTTAGGAAATACCACGTACACACACTTTGGAACTGTGATCTGCATAAGCAGGTTAAATATAAGTCAAAGTTCCTGAAGCCCTGGCTTCAGATTTCCAGATGTGAATTATTTGGTGCTAAAACCATATATCCTTTACTTTCAGTGCCTTCAGTAAAAACTTGTTCTCCCTTCTGAATGGCCTATCCCAAATTTAGAGTAGAAAAGGGGAGTATAAAACTAGCAAAGGAAACTGTTAATTAGTTAATCTTTTTGGCTGATGGGAATAGCCTTCTGCTGAATCACAGGGTTTGTTTAATAGAATAAAAGAAAGAGAGGTGATAACTAGCAGGTCTCAGCATGAAGTGACTCTTACAGTATGTTATTACCATTAGAAAAAAATAAACAATGCATACCCAGGAGTTTGTTTCTTTTCTGTAGCTTGTCAAAATGGAAAAAATAAATGCCGATGAAAAACTTCTATGTATATTACTTTTGATGAAGTCACGGCAAGCCTTTCTTTAAAATATAAAGCAAAGTTTGGCTCTTGGTAATCTTTTCTGCTTTCCACAACAAATTAATTGGAGAAGATGTTTGTCAAAGATAATAAAACTCATATTTGGTTTACCATTTCAGCTTACATATGCTAATAATTTAAGCATGGACAGAGAGAAACAATAAAGCAAATTGGTCTTCAGTTGCTTTCAAAATAACACCTATGGTTGCGACGTGCGTTTGCTATACTTGTTCTTTCTGAGATGCCAGAGGTACGGGCATTCCTCGTCCCGACAGCGTACAAATGGATTGACTTACGGTCTCGGGATTGTTTCTGTTCAGATTCAGTGAAGTGGGAGCTGTAACGTTCGTATTCCCTGGCCTCTTACCACATTTGTATGAGAAGTGTCTTGGACAGTCTGGGCGGAGAGGAGGAGTATTTTGAATCTTGAGTAAGAGGTATATAATATTTTAAAATGTAAATATTGTATCTAACAAACCAATTCAGATTAATTATCTCAAAGATAGATATAGAATTTCAAATCTGAATTTAACAATGAAATGCTGAAGTAGAAAAATGTGAAGAGAATAATTTTAATTCAAATAATTAAAAATTTTTAATTCAAAATCTTATTTGAGAGTCCAGCTATTTTTGACTCTTGCAGAGGCACTCTAGCTGATGATATAAAGTAGAGCAATGGTAACATTTGGGATAATTCCTTCCCAGGGGCATTGCAGAGAGTAAAGACAGCGGTGGTGGTGGAGTCAGAATCACAAACAGGGTTTATGATCGACTGAATGAGATGAGTTCAGGTCACCTGGCAAAATTCTTAGTTTCAGTGAAAACCAATGGAGGTTTTTAATTCTTCTGAAAGAAAAACATCTCTTAAGCTTATGGTTATAATTAGCCGGAGCCAGCTGAGTCGTTCTTCCCCCAAGATCACCACTTCTAAATCGAAGTCACGGATGCCGTATTTAGACATGGCAGTCAACAATCCAGGGGGACGCATTGCTGGGAACCCCATTTGAGCTATTTGCAGTTCTCAGTTTTATGGAAGCAGGAGTTCACCAAAGTGCAGCCGAGCTGTGCTGATTCTATTTCAATTCAATGAACATAAAACATTTGCCATTGATAGGGAATTCTTATCCAGCATGCTCTTCTGCTCCCTGGGCATTTAAAAAAAAAAAAAAGATATGGAAAGCAAGCACAATCTTATTTGATATCAAGTTGAAAGAACTGCATACATGTATTTATTAATTATTTACACAATCATTTTTAAACAGAGTGTCTTTTTTATAAGGTCAACTTTCTTTTGTTACTTTGGTCCATTCAGAAGGTAAAAGAAGCTTGCTAAGATTGAGCTGTGTGATGGAAGTGGATGTTGCAGAACTTACGCTATTACCTCCCATCATCTAGAAAGGATAGTTGAGTTTTAAATGGTCTGCAAGATTATTACTTAATGCAATTGTACAGTAAGCTTTTTTAGACATATCGGAGTTTTTTAGTACATCTAGCTTTGCATTATTTTCGAGACTATTTTTCTTTGTATACATTTCCATGTCTTTGTATAAAAACTGACTTCACCATATGCCATGACTTTCTAGCTTAAATATAAACTATGCAGTAGAATGTATGTGCTGTGTGTATATTTTGTATTTTTCTTTAAAGACACGGTGCCAACACCCTTCTGTATTTACAATTCCAGCAATAATCATCTAGTTTGTGAGAACATCTATTTAGTAGTGCATGAGACTTGTCAACTAGCACCTATACAAGTAAGCTGCTGTTTAAAGGGAATGTTTTTTGTGCTTTCTTGTTTAAAGATGTAAGCACAAGAGTTGCAGATAATGCTTAATTGACTATCTGTTCTTAAAATGCCCTTCTTGATTCCCCTTTGAGAGATTTTATGTTTATTCCTTATATGATATATATCAACTCACTGGACAGGCGGAGGGAAGCGGGGGAGCAAGCTGTGGACAGAAAGAAGGAGGTTGAATTGCATGGTTTCATACGCCAAATACTGAACAGTGCAATTCTTGCTGGTCGTTGACTGCCATGAGTGCAGACACGGGAGCAGTTTGTGGCTGGTGGCATTACCCTCCCTGTTGGTGTTTCAGTTGAAAGCGACGGGTTTTTTGGTTGACTTTTATTGTGGTTATATTTGGTTTGGGACATAGCGCCACAAGACAGTCTTCCGAGCAAAAGTTGTTTCTTATTCCAGGTTTTTTAAGCCACCTCCTACAGAGCCATTCACTCCGGCTTTGCCTGCTGCTTCTGGGTGGCAGCACAAGGCTCAGCGGCAGAGAAAGAGCCGGAGGGGACCAGCTGCAGGGTGGTTCAAAACACAGTCAGGACGCAAAAGCAGTCATCCAGATATTTCTACAATTTTTTATTTCTCTGTATCTTTCGACAGCGTCAGAAGTTGCAAGGATAAAATGGACGCATGTGTTTTCAAAAGCATCTCAGTGACTTATGAACACAAGTGCCATTGAGCTTCAGGAGGGCTTGAGCTGTTCAGGACTTGTTTACACAGGAAAGTTACACCTCCTACACCGGGTCTAGTTCTACTGATGGATCACTCCATCTGGAATAATTGGCTTTTTTGGGTTAGTTTAACTTCTCCAAAATACTGTAAACTAAACCACTGGCTCCTTAACTGTAGTCTATAGAATTACATTAAACAGTAAAATTTATGAATGAGTCAGTTCTGTGTGGTTATGCAAGGTGACTCAAAGAAATTCCACTACTTGGTAGCGGTCTCTTGGTCCTAACTTTAAGAACCACTAAGCTAAATAAAATAAAGACGTCCTTATTTCAAATTAAGGTCATTTGGGGAGCTACAACTGTGTATGTTTTAAGTTCATACCTTCGTTTTTATTAATGTAGCCCCCAACTCGCTAAGGAAATCCAATCAGAATTACTCTGCACCATTTACAGCGCAGAACTACACCTAAATCCTCTATGAAAACAGAAGACTAACACTAATATCTAGATGATGTAGAATATTTTAGATCTTAAAGTGATTTTGAAAGATGAGCACGCTGACTCCCTCTTAATTGTTAAATTGCAATATTGACTATATGATTCTAAAGTTTTTAAGCAACAGCAACAAAGAAATTGATGCCATTATTCTGCACACAACTGACCGTTTATGGGGCTTGAGGGTTTTTTTTTTCATGTTCAGAAACCAAATTTTCATGCTTATGGCAGTGCAGAGTTATAGGATGATCTTTAGCAAAAATTTGAATATCGTTCATTTTTCCCTAACAACAAAGTCTTTTCGATTGTGAAATAATTGTCCCTGAAAAGGCCTAAAAAGGAGCAAGTCTCATCACTGAGATAAATCAAATGTCTTCCTCCATATCACTCTCAGTTGTAACCAGCGGCAATTTGGCTATTTATTTAACGATCTGTAGGCTGCCTCATGTGTCCTCTGGCTGAAACCTGGGGTCTTCTCCAGGACCTTCTCTATGCTACACAGAACTGCCAGTTGCTCGTGTAGGAGTCTCTTGTAAGCAAGATGATTCTCCCTAACCAGGTTGCGCAGATCCTTAAATACCCTGAGGCTTCCCAGTTTTCACCTTCCAGAGTTACGTACCACAGTTTTCCTCTGGGACAGCTACATTTGGACTCCTCTGCAGCTCTCACTTCTAATTCAGTTCTCTGTGGGGCTGAAATCCCAGTTGTGATCTCTACTTTCCTCCTCTTCGTTCTCTACAACGACGGAGTACCTCTGGTTGCAAGTGAAGAGGAGGTAGCATTTCCACTATTACCAGACCTGGACTGCTGGGCCGCTACTTGTGTGTATTTTTCTGCGTAGATGGTTTTGGCAGCGTTCAGCTGATTGAAAATGAAGACCTTACATTTCTGTGGCTGCAGTGTAGTCTTGGATATGCCACCACATTCTTATTATTAGCACTCTAAGAGCATTGAGAGACTACAGGCAAGATCAGTGTTTCACTATATAGACACCTGAACTTGTTTAACCTACAATTTTCGTCTATTGAAGTGTGTGCCAAAACTCACTGGGTTGAGAGGAGCTAAAATTTCACTCCCTATCTTGTGGAGTTTTAGTTTAAATAGCTACAACAGATGAGTCATGGGAGAGGTGAATTACCGTCCTCATTCTACAGAAGTATTAAGCAACCATCCACAGCTCAGGAGGCAGCTGGTGGCATGCCCAGAGGTTGGACCAAGCCCAGCATCTTCACCATGGGGACACTGGTCTTCTCTAACAGTTCTACGCTAAAAACGGAGAACTAACAAAAATCCAAAACCTCTTCATAACTTTTAATAGGACACATGCAGAGGCTTCATATAGTTAGGTATTAGGTTTTGGATGCTAAAAGCTTTGTGAGCTGTTTTCTAATAACTGAGAATGATACCGCAGAGGTGCAGAGTAGCTACAGGCATGTTGGCTCCCTGCAATATGCAGGTACAGTGGTTCTGAGGTATGGAAATTGGTCCTGCCGAGACTGGAAGACTGTGTTACCACAACCGCCGCTTCATGCTTCTCTTGTCCTCTCCTCCTGCCCTTGTTTCCCGGGTGAGAGGTGCCTGTCTCCAGCCTTCACCCGTCTCAGCCTTGCCAGATCTTCAGTCTTTCGTTCATTTAATCTTAATGCCCTGTGTTGGTCTCTTGGTCTCTACGGAGAGGACTTAGTTCCATGGGAGCGGAGGAATACGGCTTCCTACCTGGCAGATTGTTAACCTTTGCCCTCCTCCATCCTTACCGGGGTGTCATCTTCTGTTTGGGCCACTTACCACCTGCAGGTGAACAAGTCAGCCTGGCAGTTCCCTAACCCTTCCTGGTCCTCACCGTGGCCCTCCCGTTGAAGATGAAGACCACGGCGTGTTCTGTTGCAGGCTCACTACTTCATGTTTTGGTATGGTCGTTTGCTTGATTGTGATCTGCAGATGGGCATATCCATGGAATTATATATTGAGAAACGAGAACGTGCTTATTCTGAATGTGCTCATAACCCAGGCAGAATTCAATCGCAGCTGACAACCAGCACCTTCTCCACCTCTGTCTGTCCAGTACAAAAGCTATATGGACAATACAACCTCACAGCCAACAACTCTGAAGTGTGTGAGATATCAGAAAGGCCGGAGAAGCACATTTTAGATGAATAAAATGTGATATCCAGAAAAGCCAAAATGGCAAGAGAATCCTTTAAGCAGTTTAAAGAAGAGGTACAGAATGAAACGCGAGGCAGGGTAAACACCGCTGTGCTTTATGTGGGAGATATGGAATGGATACAATCCGGTTACATAAGAAATAATTTTGGTTGTTGTTTTTATAATTGTGTTTTTGATGTCAGTTCAAGAGGACGTTAAGTGTTACTGTAAGAGCTGCGGGGGATTAGAAACCCTCAGATCAAACCACTCCTCTCTGGATGCCTAACTTTGCCTGGGTTTATAAGGAGAAATAATACTTTTTATGGGATCAGCTGGTAGAGCTGAAAAAAATTGGCATGCTATTGAGATCAGAGTTTGGCAATCAGTTTTGAAAATTGTATTTTTAAATCCAGTAGAGTGTTGTCACGGTTCTAACACTCTCGTTACTTAAGCTTTACCACCTGAAGGCTGAGCACAAGAGCTGCTTAACACAGTCCTCTGGGTCTCCACACCTTTGATTTTACCCTAAAACGTTTGGATATTCCAACCAAAATGCGAAGCATCACATTTGTTGCTGTTATTATTACTTACAGGAGGGATATGATTAAAAAGATGTATATGCAAAAATGGTCAAATACAGTGTAGGCAAGTCCAGCCACATAACAGAGTGTTTTGATAAAAGTAACTTTATACTTTGGGCACAGAGGAGTCATGAATATCTGTAAGTTCAGATGCCGATGGGACTAGTTTGGCTGCTTTTGATGATTCACAAAATCAGAATGCCAGAAAGGGAATAACTGGGAGGGGTCAGGGAGGCTTCTGGTTTGCCTCTTTGTCCAGGTACCAATTTTAATTCCTTGTTTATATTTGGCACTATCAAAAGTCTGGATTTCATTTCCCTGTCTTAACTGGCAGTTTTCCCTGTGCTCTGAAGCAATGCTTTTTATTTGTAATTTGTTACCACAAATGTACGGCGACATTTTGTATTTAAACCTACTTTGTACACCGATGCTCAACATTCACTCTTGCTAGTTTTGTGATCAGGATAAGAGTGGTTTGAAACCGAAGTTATAAACGTGTTCAGACATTGTTTGGACTGCGATTCCAGAACGATCATCCTATGCACACGTGAAGCACTTTCAGGGACCTGAAGGTTTTCGATACCTCCTGTGAGAAGCAGCACTCGACAGACCCCTTTCAAAGCTTTGGATCACACCAGCGAATCCAGCTGATCTCTGCCCGCGGGTCGCCCCAAGGTTTCAGTCTGCGGCGTGCCACCCAGCCTTCGGAGGAGGAGGAGGCACAGCAAGCACTGCTCCAGTTCCCGCAGTGCCGGCAGCAGCGTCCCGGGGCTGACGGGCAAACACCTCAGCCTGGGGTCCTGCTGCCGCTGGAGGTGCTACGGGGTACGCAGGCCGCTCTGTGGCACGTGTCCTGTGAAAACCACCAAGAGCACGAGCCAAGGAAGACACTGCGTCCCGCCCCGCCTCTGACCCATCTCCACCGCATGTCCAGAGGCCCTTTGCTCCCTCCATGTGTTTTGTTCTCATTTCAAACTGCACCTGCTTTCAGAGCTGCTCTTTGGTCCCTGAATGTGCAGGACCGATGCGATATACTCTTTCAGTATATGATGGCAGTTACATGTATTTCATCACATTACTATGCATTGATTCCTGCTGTCATCCCAAGTCCTCCCAGCAGCTGACCACATTAACCTTTTAGAAGAATGGGCTGTCTCTGAAGATGCAGGAAAAACCCCTTGGCTTGGACAGCAAAAGTATTGCTGTTGCTCTCATGTTCTCTGAAGAATTCTCTCAAATCCCTCCGGTAGCTGACTTCTTGGAACCCCTGACAATAAACCACCAAGAAACCAACCAACCCCCTTGGCTCAGTCCCATCAGAAGCAGCCCTCGGTTCTGCCAGTCCACCATGGACTGCTAAATTGTATTCTGTATTTACCTTGAGGTGATTTTATTTATCATTGATAACCATTCCCAGTGATGTCTCCAACGTGCAGTCAGCTGCTTTGCTGCAGAAAATTAATAATGCTTGAGTCCTAATTATTGTAGGTACTCCCCTGGAAGCAGCGGCTGCAGGGCTCTGCCCCATGACCCGAGTGTGTGTGATACGGACTCTCCAGCCCCTACGAAGATCAAGTTTAAAACGCCTGCCCATAAAAACTGATTCAGAGATGGCAAAATCCTCTGAAGGAGCGGCTCAGCTCATTTTCTGTAAAATTCGATCTGTCACGTGCAAATGTACATGTTGGGGTTGCTGTGCCGCCCTCGCAGCCTGCCCCTCGGCAGGGATGCCAGCTCCTGAGGAGCCGCACCAGTTATTCTGATTTTGTTGTGGCAGTCAGCTCGTGTGGGAAGGGGGTGGGTTGTTGGGAGGAACGGGAAGGTGAGTTTGTGGGAACAGAGATGGAGACAAACACTAGATTTTTCCACCCACATCTGTCTTGGAGTTTTGCCTTTCCCCACAACTGCTTGAAAAGCTAATGAGAACCCAGAGAGGCAAAACAGCTCCGCATTTTGACACCCTTTCACATTGCCCTTGTGAGGATGGACCCACGTTGCAGCGGGTCCTTTTTTGTTTCCATCTTGTAATCCCTGTTATCCACCATGTTGGGTATTTTTTTTAAGCTCTGCTCAACATCTGATGTAAATGAGAAGCAGTGCTACTGGAAAACGTTTGGGGAAGGGTTCTGTCCCACCAGGCCTGCCACCGGCCACAGTCTGACCTTCTCCAAGATGTTTCACGCATTTCCTATTTTCTGACCATTTGCCACGGGGGAAAAAATAATTTTTATTTTTCTAAACCAGATTTTATTTTTGAAAACAGTTCAAATAATAAATAACAACCTATTAACCCAGCATGCTTTAATGCTCCGAATCTTAATGTAAAGACTACAGAGAGCACAAACATAACATTAAAAAAAGCGTGCACAGTTATTTCTCCTGCCCAGCGCCTCTCCCCCATAGTGCACGCAAGCTGTCTCTTTAATAATGCAAAGGAGCAGTAAATTTCAAGCTGAGGATGGGCAATAACAAGGAGAGTTATTTCCACAATGCCCCAGTGTCAGCCCCTGGCTTAGGAGCACACCTTATTAGTTCTAACAGGCTGGTTAGCATCGGGTCACCTCTGCGGCTCCGCTCCCCAGCAGGGTCACCCGTCTCCAGGCTATATTTGGGGAGAGGGGGAAGGGAGACGATATTTAGAGATTCTCTTATCGCCCGGCATTTTTAGCACTGTTTATTTTTATTTACCCCCCCTTCCCTTTTATTCCTTGCCTTTCTCTTGCCCTCTCTCCCACCCAGTGTATCTTTGCAACCTGCATAAATCCCGCGTGGTGGGTAAACCCCTCCCCTGCGAGAGCAGACGAAAGCAGAAGCCCTGTTACTGGGGGGTTTCATCTGTATTTCTTTTCGGAAGAGAAATAATTCAGATTAATCAGGCTGTGTTTGTGTATGGACAAATAACAAAGTGCATTAGAAATTTTTAATGAAAGCAAGCCCAACATGGTTGCACTCCCAATTAAGCATGACTGTAGCCTGACTGTCCGAAATAAAACGCCTGCCTGTCTGTCTGTCTGTGTGTGTGAGGTGGGCAACGCTAAAACCCTCCCTCCATTTTTAGGGGCCACAGAAATTGTATTCAGGATGGTTCCTTTAAAGCAAGCTAACCGAAGTATCTTTTAAAATGAGTGTTCATTTTTTCTTAACTGAAATGTATGAAAAGCTGCACATTATGGAAATGTACATGTGGGGTTTTTATATGTTCCTATCTCCATCAGCCCCCTCCCCCACCCGCCAGTTCCCATCCAAAAATGAATGCAAAGAAATACTATTAGGCTGTCTGGTTATGTATTTTTTATGAGGCCATACAAGACACTGCCTGACCTCGTGCAGCTCATGTTATAACCACATTGAAGATGCTTTTCATTTGGGTTCTGCTTTTCAGCCTGGATGACCTCTATTAAATAAAAAAAAAAGAAAAAAATGGCCTAATATGTGACCCCTGGGACTAGTCGCTTCAAGGATTACATTTAATTCATATGATAATATTGAAATATAATGTTTCTGTGTCTAATGTTTTGGATGTTTTTTCTTTCTTCTTTATTTCAGGGACCCTTTGAGTCTTGTCAAAGATTTTTTTTCTTTTTTTTTTAAATCTGGTTTGGGGGGAGGACAAGTAACTCATGCTCGGTGGTCAGATTCTTAAAAATCACCTTTCTTCCTTTGGAAAGCAGGCGTGAATACAAAAGGCCGCTCTTCCCACTATCTTTGAAGGAGAAGAGGAGAAACAAAGGCAGAGAAATTATTTTTTATAAGAAAGCGTGTCCGCCAAGAGCTCGTCAAAATACAGAACCACTCTTTGTTTTGGCGTTTGCTGAACCAGTTGATAAGGAGTGACCTGCTTTCCCCCGCTCCCCGCGCAACCTGGCTGGGGGGGCGCGGGCAGACCCCCCTTTACCTCCTTCCTCGCCTCCAGCTCCCATTGTCTGCCTCGCCACCGCCGCAGCCCCTCCGCTACCAAATACACACGTATTTACTGTACAAACCCACCCGCAACCACCGCTTCTGTGCTTGCTTGTGTCGCCCCGGCATCAGAGCAGCGCAGTCCGTGCTGCTCTAACGTTTGATATAGCATCCCAGCATTTCTGATAGACAACACATATTTCAGGGGTTTATAACTTCTCCATAAAAATGTACTCTGGGATGAAACACGACTCGCGACGGTTCAGCTTAGGAGCAAATTTGCTTTTGCCAATTGCAAAAATAAATTTGACCCTTCCGAAATATTCTGCATGCAAAAATATGTTTAATAAAGTACGTTTTTTTCCCCGATCCTCTCACTAAAATCACGTTGTGAGGTGTACAGTGGAATTCAGCAATCAGTCAGCAACCTGATCTGAGACCTTGTACTGGGAAGCAATGAAGCCCTTAATCATTCACGGTAATGACATGTTTGTAAAAAAGTGCCACATGTACGCACCACATATTTTCAGCAAACATTTAATGCGAGGCCGTTAAAAAGTGGATGCGATGCATGCGGCGACGGTGTGTTTGGTGCAAGGGATTTTCCCCCTCGGAGGAGCCCATGCAGTCTGTTGGCAGCCTGTCTGCGCTACACCAGCTCACAAAAGCTGTGTCTTTTTAGAACAATAGGCCTGCGCTCCTGGATACCCAGTCCCGAAACACCGGGACGCTACGTCTGTGACATTTGCAAGGGGATACACAATTCTGATCTCCCCCCCCCCCCTTTTTCCTACTGTCACTAGAGCTATGAAATAGTACAATTGATTTGTGCAAAAATACACCTCGAATACCACTCGGGTTGCGATGAAATAGTCCAAGTCAGCAACGTGTGGTTAGGGCTGAACCTGGACAGTCCACCATTGTGGGAGCTCTTGCAAATAGAGCTGCACGCCCCATAAACCCTAGCCCTCCTTGGGCGGCCGGCCGTGCCGGGGAACCACGGCGCAGGTCGAGGCTGGAGTTTGCACGTTAACTCAGAACGCCATTGCGTTTATTTGCGTCATAGGCTGAACCTTGACGGGTTTTGGTGAAAATCTAATTAGCGACACGTACGCCGCCCCGCGCGCCCGTGCATTACATGTATATGCGCGCCAGCATTTTGTGTAGGATATTAAAAAAATATACAGGCTTTTGGTTCCCTTTTGTAAGGCATTAAGCTGTGACCCTCCCCTCCTCTCCTCCCTCCCCCTGTAGCCCTAGACTTCACCATGCCCTGACTGCTAGCTTAACATGGAGTTGTCTTTTTTATTTTTTTTATAAACCCAGTCACAACACGGAACGAGGAGGAGGAGGAGGAGGAGGAAGAGAGAGGAAGGGAGAACTAAAAACCCTGAAGGATGGGTCTCAAAAAATTCTGGCGGAACCACGGGGAATTCCTCGGAGAGCGGGAGCCAGCCGCGGAGGTAAGGCAGCGTGCGCCGACCATCTCCCCCCCCCCCCCGGTCCCCGTCCCCCCCCGCTCCCTCTCCCTCGCGTTCGGCTTAGAAACTGCGGATCCTCCGCGGAGCAGGGAGGGAAGGTGGGTGGAGGCGGCACCTTCCCTGCGCCGCCGCTTAAGCAATCTGGGAGCGGCGGCGCTGATGTGAATATGCAAATGGGCGGCGGGGCCGCGCCGTCACACGTGCCGCCGCCGCCGCCGCCGCCACCCCCCGCCGCCGCCCGCCGCGCCAGGCCGGGCCGGGCCGGGCCGGTGCGCTGCGCTGCGCGGGGGCTGCGCGGGGGCTGCGCGGGGCTGGGCGCGGGGGCGCAGGCTGGGCGCCGCCGCCGCCGTTCCCCTCCCGCAGCGGCCCCGCTCTCGCCGGGCGGATTTGCGTGGGGAAAAGTGCCGGAGGTGCGAGGGCCGGGATTAGCGCGGAGCGTGGCAGAATAACGCGGGGAATTAAATGCGGTCGCTGGTGGCAGCGGCCCCGGGGGGGGCGGAGGGGGGTGGGGGGGCTCTCCTGATTTTTCCCCGCACGGCTGATTGGTGTCGGAGGCTAACAGAACGCGTCTTTTTCCTCGCGGTGGTGCTGATGATGATTGCGATGATTATGCTTATCGTTAGTGCGAAATTTAAATTTTAAAGCGGTCAGCGCTGGGTAGCGGGTGCGCGGGCGGGCCGGGCGGTGCTGCAGATCCCCCCAGCGCCGGCAGAACTTTTTATGTGTAAAAAAAAAAAAAAAAAACAAACCAGCACGCAGGACTGAGAAAAAAGTATTAATTTGGGAAATACAGGGGTCGAGTTGCAAAGATTGTAACGCAGTCCCGTTTTTATTGCGAGTACACGACGAGATAGGCGAAAAGAAGGGGAAGACGTTTTTGTTATTAAAGGATAATCTTTTGTTGGAGGGATGTTTTAGAAACTTACAGTCAGTGAAATTTAATTTTACCCTTTGCCTTTTGCTGTATCCACATTTTAATAAAACAGCCATAAAGAATGAAAGTACCACAGTGATTGCTGAACAAAGCAGATCTCGGGCGGTTGGGTGCGAGTCTGAATAGGATTTAAAAATCGTGCCTGCGCGCTCTGCTCCTCGCTCGTGCTTTAGGCAGCACCCTCAGCGTGCGTACAAAGGGGCTGGCCGGGGGAGACGTCGCAGACGACACTACACACAAATTAATGGCAAGATTAATATTGCATATTCAGTAGACACAAACTTTCTGATAAATTTTTTTTCCCCCCACGTTTGCCTACCTGATAATTCGAGTATACCTGATAAAGTCTTACGTTTATACGCGGTTATTCTAGGGAGAGAGAACAATTGCCAGAGAAGTTTAGCGCTGCTGGTGATGCCTGCCAGCACCCCGATGTGGAAATGACCACTTGCAAGTCTGCAGAACATCACTAACATCAATTCACTGGGGAAAAAAAATAAATGCACAGCAACTCTACTAGTTTTTCTTAGGTATTACCAGGGACTTTAAAAGGATATACTAATGGGATAACTGTATTCACTAGATTAATAAATAAATAGAAAATCCCTAATTCCTGCGAGGGGTGGGGCTGGAGGAAGCAGATGAAAGTGACTTGCGGTTAACTAAATAAAAATCCTGCGCTGAAATTGCCTGATTGATCATACTGTAGTGCACTAAGAGACAAGAAGACAACTGAAAGGAGAGGAGGGAAAAGGCAAGAGCATCAAGAGAAGGAGTGCAGTGTAACCCCATTACAGCCACGCGCAGGATGAACCCACCAGCCTGTGGGCCCTGCTTTCCGAAACGATGCCCGGCGTCACCACCTCCCTCATTTCTCTGCCACCTGAATGCCACGCTTGCCTTCGCCTCTCAGAAATCCCAACTTGTAAATGTTGTTTTTTCATCTCATTATCTGTGTTTCTGAGCTTTCCCTCACCTCGGGCATGGACGCAGGCCCGTCCTGAGGTGCACGCCGGCCATCTGCGCTGCGGACAGGGGTGCAGCGGGAGCAGCTCCCCGCACCCAGCGTGGGCCCCGTGCTAAAGGACCCCGCACCCAGAGCCACTGGTAATGTTCACGTGAAGGGAAAGCGGGAGCAGCGTTGTACCTCTTGGGACGAAACAAGACGGCGGCGCCTCGGCCACCATTTCGGAGGCGCTCCGGGTGCATCGGGCCCCGGCCGTCGCCCGTGAGCACCTGCGCCGGGTGCTCCCCGTGCACCTGAAGCACGGCGCGTGTGCGTGCACGGCTTCCCCGCGCCTCGCTCCTCTGTGCCAATAAAGAAGAAAGGCAGGGATGAGGATTGTTGCTATTGATCTGCCCAAGGGGATCATTAGGCATCAGTATCAATCTACAAATCAGTGGGCCTGTGTTACTTGCTTGGGCAGTCATTGCCAATTTGTTCCTATTAGATGGCCGAGCCCGGAGGTGTTTGATGAGCAGATTGGGTCTTTATCTCGGCGCTGGAGAGCAGGCAGGCTCGCGGGGAGACGCTGGAGCTTTACAGGATTTCTGGTGTTTGTTTGTTTTCTTTTGCTGAAATCCGGCTGCCTTTTTACTGCTCTGTAAAGAATTTTGTATGGGCTGAATATGTTTCTGCTTTATATATGGTTTTTCATATCATCGTATTAAACATATTGAGAGTTAAGGAGAAACTATTTTAAAATAATCCCCTCTCTTTTATTCGGTATGTTTACCAGCAGCACTCCCTATAAAAATACATATTCATGCCAGATTCCTTTGTTATCCTTTCCAGGTCAGACCGAACATTAGGAACGCAAACAATTTTTCTTTTGCTATCCCAGTGCCCGTTCCTAGGGATTTATTTAGTTGCTGTCGGTGAGGTGACCGTTCTTGCAATATCTCCCTCTGTGATTTAATTGAACTAGCCAAAAATTAAAGCTTGTGGACAATATTTTATTTGAAAGCGTTATTTACATTTCTGTTCTGAAACGGTAGCCCCAGCTTTTTGCAGATACCCATTGGATAGCGGTCCTGTTCTGAGGGCGGCTGTACTGCATGTTTGCGAACAGTCTGTCTCATCTGCATATGTTCTTATTTTGTATTTTTTAATACTATGCAAAATGAATGAACAACAAAATTATACCATAATAGGAGAATGTAAATTAATGGCAAAAGACGGATTAAAACAGTTCATACGAATGATCTGATCTGACATCAGTGCCTTGTTATTTAATGCAAACCTTGATTTTCAACTGTTTCGTCTCACTCCTGACACGAGCACCGTGCAGCTTAAACATCTGTCCAGCCGTTAAAGACCCTATTGATGCTTGGTTATTGGATTTCTAATTTTCAGGTTTTGTCAGGGGGTTTAACAGACTATATGAGTGTTTATAATTTCTAATGAGTTTAATCTGTAATTTGCCTCTATTACCTGTGACTGTCAAATCACTTCCCCAGTTCTTGGTCTGTAGAAATTCGAAATAAAGAAATGCGGGTTTCTAAATAACCTAAAATATTTGTCATATCTTTTATATACAAATACATGTGCAGTAAACAGAACTATACATTCTTATTCTGTTTGAAGATCAAGACTGATTTTAATCCTGCGTATCTGCTGCAATCACAATATATTACCTAAACCCAAGTTTCTTTGAGGACTTTTTGGATATATGTCATTATTTCAATGGAGATAAAATAGTGTATGCTTTAGAATACTGCAAGGCTGATTATTGCTGCCTGATTAGTATTTGATCAAATTCTATCTTTTTTTTGTCCCTGAGACAATTCAGCTCCTCCACATCCAGAGGCGAATTCGCCTCATTCTGTCTGACAAGTGTTTTGTTGTGGAGCAGTCGATCATATCTGTGTAAACACGCATCTGCTGGCGGATGGGGTTGGAAGCAGAACACTTTTAATTTATCATAAACTTCATATAACTCATTAGCTTTCATCTTTACATTGCATGTATAGAAATGAATTTGGAGTGTACTCCGAGAGGCTTTTTTCTGAGGAGTTTGCTGTACAAATATTTATGGACCTTTTCCTTTGTAGTACGGATTCCAGTGGCAATAGCTATCATGCGATTAACAGCAGACTGCGACTTAAGGAAGAGGTTGCCAAAAGCTATTGTTTATTCAGTCGCGTGGCATTTTGTATTGAAATTTGTTTTGCTACTATTTGTAAAAATACACGACTCTCTTGGGAGGAGAAGTCAGGATTTTTTCCTATACTCTGGGAAAAAAAAAAGGAGGGAAAAAGCCTCCCTGAAAATTAAATATAAGTATGTTTGTAGGTATGAACGTAACTTTATAATCACGGCATATTCTGACTATTTTCAGTGAAGGAGGCTTGTTGTTGCCCATTCAGAAAACACACATATGGACATTTTATTGTGTTTTTTGTTTTTAAGATAATAATTTGTTTCCGAGTTCCAGTTGTTTATGTTTCTGTCTATATCTCTTTCCTCTCCCCTGTTTTATTTAGTAAGGTTTCATCTGTGAAATTTCTCCATGAAACAATTGATACATTCTCAGCACGCTGCGGCGAGGGAAAAAAAGCGCTTAGATTAATGGTCAGTGTCTCATACACACAAATTTGTGTTACGATACTACCGAGAAGCTGCGAATTACTGACAAGATCTAGAATAATTCCTAATGCTGTCGAAGGCTTCATTTTCTCCTCCGCATGATGGATGAGGCATAAGAAGTGCTTTCTGAGATCGTTAATGTGCATCATTCTGTTAAGTGTTATTAAAGTCCGTCTGTCTTAGGCAGCAGAAACAATATCTTATCCCTTATTTTGCCTCTCTCTTTGCTAAACTGTAACTGCAGCCCCTGTCTTTTACTAATGTGGCCTTTTGTTGGTGCTCTTCTTTTAATGGCTAGTTTATACGACGGCATTTAGGTGGGTTTGGGGATTGTATTTTCCCTTTTAGTCAAAATATTGGCTTGTGGCATGGGAAGGAACACCTAATTTCAAGAGTATGCTATCTGTAACCTGTAGATAATAACAAAGCCGCGGAAGATCCATACCAAGCGTTATGTTTAAGCTTAGAAAATAGGATTGAACTTTTCTTCGGAGGCTGTGCCTGCGAGAAGCAGCCGGTCTGGCAGCGCAGCCCTGCCCGCTGCGGCTGCCTCGAGCAGGCTGCCTTCACCCCGGGGAGGAGAGCCCCGCGCCTTCTCCTCCGGATCCAGCTCCGGGGAGCGATGCTGGGGGTGTGAAATAACACCTGGGAGCGCACGCTCTTCCACCGGATTAATTGTTTAAAAATCTGGGAATTGCTGTCTGAGCAGAGAGTAAGCGAGGTTTCTTGCTGGGAGGGAAGTTAGCGCAGAGGCAGCGTTACAGGCGACCCAAACTTGTTCTCTTGGGGCAGCAAAAGCTGCCCCATGCCCTGGTCCCTTGGGCATCGCCCCGTTCCCCGGAGCACTGCCTGCCCTGGCGGGGGGTAGGCCAGGTACGGATTGCAGATGGATCATATTAAATCAAAAGTACTTTTAACCAAACAGAAGAATTCACTTTAAAGGTTTTTAACCTTTCTTAAGAGCCAATTTTTCCTTAAGCCCTGTGATAATAAAATACCCTATAATTTATAGAGCGCTTTCCATGGGTATGCATTCCTCTTCTTTTTCTTTTTTTTTTTTTTTTTTTGTACAGTCAGATAAAACATATCCAACAACTGGGATGATAATCAAGAAAAAACAAAAAGCAACTGATCATAAAGCCATTTAGAAATGTAACGTTCCTTTTAAAAGAGACTCAGACATACTTGGAAAGCCTCACTTATATACTTTTAATAGAATTATAGAAGTGTGATGCACAGCTGGTAAAAGCTCAGTCATCCACAGCACAGCTAGTTTTTGAGTATTTAATTTTATATTTGAATAATTCTCCAGATCAGGCTATAATCATGAATGTCATATAAAAAGATTTTTTTCATAAATTACATTATTTCACAGATGTGCAAATACTTCTGTGAAAAAAATTACATTGATCAGTTTTTAATACCCCCCTGTCTCACCCTTCAGTCAAAAGAAAAAATAGCTTTTTTCCCATCTTTGTCTTCAGAAAGGTGCTAGATTGTAAACATCTGAAGGAAATGAAAGGGGGTTGGCCAGTCCACCCCAAATTCTTTCCAGATTTTCATTCCTTTCACCAGCAGCCTTCTGTTCTTAGAGGAGAGGGAGGAACAGCAGAAGAAAGAGAGGGAAGATGTCTCTGTTTCTTATTAAGATTTAAAGTGAAAAGCAGTGCTGCATTTTGCTAATTTTCAATCTGCTAATTCGGAAGGCGTTTAGCAGGGAGAAGCGGCGCCGTGGGGAAGCGGGGTTCGGCAGCGTGCGTTGGGCGGTTTTGCGTGATAAACCTTTGCAGGCGATTCAGATCCACCTCGGAGGGGACGGCAGCAAGTCACGGCCACCCCCGTCCTGACTTTGCTTTGCTTTCGGAAGAAGAGCTCGCGCTAATCGGACTTCTTTTAAATCAGAAGTTTGTAAAATCGTGTTTATTTTTCTAATAAAAAAGTGACTCGGGTAGCAAGAGTAGACTTTGCGATGGGGCCCGTGCTCTGCCCGGCCAGTGCTTAGGTTGCACCTCGTTGCCCTGCCACCGTTGAGGGACGCTTGCGAGCCAAGAGCCCGGCGTGGGCCGGGGCGGGGGTCCCCTCCTCGGGCACCGCCGCGGCCGCCCGGGGCTGGCTGGGAAACAGGTGCCTGGCGCCGGAGCTGCCGTTCCATTCCAGCTCCCGAGCGCTTTGCTTTTGATCCGGTCGAATCATCTAATTGAGGCATAGGTAATGGCGCAAAGCCTATTACTACATGCAGAATATCCGATTATATTGTATATTGTTGTGAATGGAAAAGTTTGCCCTAATGTTTGATTCAGGGATGACGATTAAGATAAATGCCTATTTCCAAGCTCTCTCATCCCGTGTACTATTAAGTTACACTTTTAAGGGAAAGGAAGGCTAAGAATAACTTTATAAAAAGTAAAACAAGGTGTTACACCCTGACTGTTTGGTCTTACATCATAGTTGCCTGCTTGTTTTTCAGGAAATTTAGGTACCAGATGCACTTGGAGAAAGCAATCTAAACATCAGAGTTTATTTTCAATATGCAAGTGGTATAAAAATATGCAAACCCTGATCACAGTGCTATGGAAACTACTCCACAAAAATGTGGAACGAAAGCTGTTACTGTAAGTGTGGTTCATGTATTGTAACAGCTGTGACAGCCCGGTGCAGCTCACCACTTGTTCAATTATAAGAAAATAGTCAAAAGGAAACTTGATTTAAATAAGATTTGTAATAATCTTTCCCATTTACAAAATAAACCAGTGACAAACACTGTCCTCCCACACGGTTCGCCCACATTCGGCGTTGGCTCGGGCGATGGACGCGTTTCTCCCCCCTCTCGCCAGATCCAAAAGCATTTTTCAGGGCTTGTGTTACAGTTATTTGCAGATTATTTTAGGTCTGTGTTCTTTTATATCCACTTAGCAACTTGCAAGGAATATTTCAGGAGCAGACCATGCTTGACATGCATCCTTTTTGGGGAGCAGGAGGAATGGGTGTGGTGGATTTAAAAGCGATTATGTATTTATGACAGATGGTTTTCAGTTTATGCAAGAAAGCCCATATAGACACCAGCGCAGAGACAACCGTTCTGGGAATTTGGACACGTATCGTTAGGCTCTTTCTGTTAATTAAATGCAAGAAATATAGTAAATTTATTTTTATACGTGACCTGTGGAACAAATATGGCCAATGGATATTAAACATAATAGGTCTTAAAAGGAACGATTATATTTTCTGTTTAACTTTTCTGATTTGTTACAAGTCGTATCAATTTTCAAGGTTTTAAGAATACTAATGGTTAAAATCATCCTACTGCATAAATTTTAGTTATTTACTATAGTTTATAAGTATCATGCAGTGACCTTTTTCTGGCTTCATAAAATCAGTGACTTAATATAATTTAGGATCTGAGAGTGTAAATTCCTCGATTCATTTATCATTTTATGCTGAAATTTGTTTAGTCTAGATAGAAGCCCTACTCTACTTTTCCTACTAGCCATATATGCTTTGTACATGGGAAACTAGAAGACCTTTGTGTCTTTTCTTTTTCTTTTAAGCTTGACCAAAAATAGTCATTATAGACTTCTTCATAAAAGCCCAGACTTTATAAATAACGGCTGTTGACTGACTCTGATGGGAGTTCCATGCGCAGAACGAAAACAGTGTATGGCCCATATTACTAATTTTTCAGAATTGCGAAGTGTGTTAATATATAATACATGTTGAATTAGTGGTAGGTTTTAACTGTATGCCAGGCAACTCCTTTATGAATGTAATTAAATATATAGTTTTAATAGCTTCAGGGGGAATTAAGTTCTGAATTGTTATATAAAGAATGTTTATAAATATATATAGGTAGATTTTATATATAGCTGAAAGCAGAAGGCTATACAATAATTTATTTTAAAAATTCTTCTGTAGTCAGTATGAGTGATTTCAAATGGGATCTGAGAATCTCCAAGCTGAAGCTCTCATCTTCTAAGGAATTTCAGTTACCTGGAATAAAATGTTGCCGTAGAAATTATTGACGTAATAGTCCCCTTGGGAACCCCATAGCAGTCAAAGTGAAATCCAACAATAAATCCAGGGGCCACCTGGATAACTACCATTAAAGGCTTTTTTCAGTGGAAAAAACTCTTTAAAAGCTTAATTCTTCCTAAATGTAAAGTTCAGTGATTGTGTTTCTATATAGCTTTCATAGTTAGGTGGTTTACTTTGCTTTGTTTAAACAACTTTTCAAAGCGTCTTTGACAGCGAAAACAATACCGTGTTTTCCCGTGATGCCACCACTAACTTACCCCTACTTAGCCAAGCCCTTCGGAGCCGAGGCGACGCAGGTTTTTGAGCACAGCTAACCTCGGCAGCACGAATAACTCAGATTAGTTTGCGATGACTATTGGAACCAAACGGCACGAGAACAGATCAAGAACTGTGCTTTGCATTTTTTAAATCGTTACAAATCAAACCTCGCTCGTGTGCCAATCCCGCCCAGCGCCCTTGGCACAGAGACCCCCTCCCCGTCGGCGTCCCTCCCCGGCAAGGGCATCTGCGTCTCGGCCTCTGCCGAAACCCGGGGCAGGTCGGTCGCCGCGACTGCGGCCGAGCCTTGCTCCTCACGCAGAAATTCCGTGGAAGGCAATTGACTTTTGAGCAGAAATGGGAGGTAGAACGTGCCTGAAAAAATTGAAAAGAGCAGAACTGATAGACTTAACAGCTGGTAGGCTTTGGCACCGGGGGGCTGGTAAAAGGCTTGGCCACTTAGAACCGTTATTTTGCTCGCTTGCTGCTGTAAATCAGGATTAATTTCATTGAACTCAGATGTAGTGAAATGGGATAAACAAGATAAGAGCTGGACCCCAAAGTGTGGCATTTCTGGAGAGATTGTTTAACGACACCGGTAGCTAACAGAGAAGGAGCCAGATGGACCTTGATGGAAGGTCCTCGCCGGCCGCCGGCTCCGCTCCGGTGAGGACGGGCACCGAGTGCCACCGGGCTCCTGGGCTCCTGCGAACTTCTGGGTTTGTGTGTTTGAAATGCTGTTGCAGAATTACAAAGCAGAGGGTTACGAAAAAGCAATGGGAAGCCCTGCTTTAACCCAAAGACCATTGACCTGGTCGTTAGGGATTATTTATGTATGCTTTTTTCCATTAAAAAAAAAAAACCTTCTGTGACCATCACGGTCCCTAATGTATACAAGTAGACCGGCAAAACAGCTCAGCTTAGAAAGGCTGATGTGGAAGTATCAGAGAATTTCCATGTCCCTGTGACAAACTGAACAGTTTCCAGAGTGTTCCCCTGCTCCGCAGCTCATCCGTTACGGGAATGAGATGTGAAAATAGTTTCTTGTTTCTTTGAGATATCAGCAGACCCCACAAGCAGTGTTACTTTAAAAATGCTGGAGGTAGTTCATATAGATTTATTCGGAATGAGTGAGTATGTGTGGTCCGGCTCAATTACAGAACCCCCCTGTATTTTAAGGGGTGCGTGTGTGGTGAAACAAAGGTACGAGAATTGCATCCCATGGCGTGGTACCAGGGCTGAGGTGTCAGAAAGGCAGCGGTGGGTCAGTCAAGGTTTGCATTTTTATTTGCTTCAAGCATATATGAAAACAATTTGAAAGCATTATTTGATGCGTGCAGTTAGTTTATGCGATTACATGTTTCTAAGCATGTTTTTATTCTTTCCTTATTATCTCCCACTTTTCCTCTGACCTTCCGTTCTATCTCGGGTTAAGTCACCGTGTCAGCTCTTTGGGGCAGGATGACTTTCTGTTTGCTTGAGCAGTGCCCAGACCTCACCAGCGCTTTGCATTTTAACGCGTACATGCAGATGTACATACGTATATATATGTATACATAAAAATAACAGATTGCGGTGACTCCGGTTTCTCCGGAATTCTACGTTGCATTTTGTACTGTATCAAAAAGGCACCATCTGGCTTCCAATATAAAATATTAAGGAAGAAACAATAATCCCATATACCAGTGGAAATTTTATCACAATTTAATTCTTTATCAACATTTTTAAAAGGAAAAAGAGGGCAAGAATAAAGTGTGTTATTCTTAATCGTCTTTTGTTATTAGTTAACATTAGCTATCTACTATCATCTCCACCTCTGTGTCCAGTAAAAAGGATACTGTAGACCACATTAAAAAAAAAAGGCACTTTTGATTTTTACTGAAATATATAGAAAAATAGATTCAATTTCAGTGTGTATTTACATATGGCCATTTTACAGATTTCCTGGTGTGGTGGTTGGAAGACAAACCTCTTTGCTAGTATTCAGGATTTCACTGAATTTACCCCATTCAAAGTTATACATAATATAGATTTTTAAGTAGTTTTACAGGGGTGCAGTACTTACTTCATTTTTTCTATAGGCTTCGATTTTAAACAGTCTATTTTTCATGTATAATGAAAGTATCCTTTATAGTTATAGTTTTAAACGGTCCAAAACAGTTATTTATACTGTTTTTTATCTTGAAATGAGGTTTGTTATATCTTTTGGTTTTGGTTTATTTACCTTATCGTTCCCTTATCACCCAGAGCCCTTTTTGCAATTGCATTTATTTTAAAATGGCAATTTTTTACTTTTAGTATAATTCTGTTGTTTAGACAAGAGTTTTTTCATGCAAGTATATAAAGAACTTGTTTTGATGTTCTCCCCAAAGCAGTTTAATGCAGTAATACATGCAATCAAATGTAGGAGCCATCACTGATATTAGGGGAGATGTTTTGTCTACAGAGACCCGGGATGAAAATGTATCCTGATAGCAATCCTATTTGCATTGGAAACACAGGACTCTCATTAAAATCCTGACTCCAGTGAACTTACCTATAGGGACAGAAATGCATCCTCAGTATTGCCTGACCTTAAAGCCTTTGGCTTTTGCCACCCCGGTAGTGCGGCCGTCACAGCACAGCGGGGCTCATCCAGGACAGTGAAGATTCCCAAATTTTCTGTTCCCGTGTTCGGGATGGGAACAAGCAGGCATCGTCTGCGTTCCCTATAATGAGCAGTGAAAGTTTGGCATTGTGGATCTAAGTTGAAACTATTTCAGAAACATTTTTTATTTATAGGCCTTCACTTTTGTGTAAGTGTGTGTGTGTTTTTGAGGCAAAAGCAGGTTCACTGCACGAGAAACGTGATCGTTGAGTATGGGGTGTGCTGGGTCTGGCAGGGGCCACATTCCAACTCGGGGATAACGCACAGAATACTGTGTTTCTGTTCCATCTCCGGCTTGCTGCCTTCCGCCTCCCCCTGCCATGCACAGCAAAGCTGCTTGCAGCTGCTTGACCCGCTTTTACCTGCTGGGCTGTGCTGGTAACAAGGGACCATCAGCGCTGCAGACATGGATGGAGCAGCCCGGGGAGCCCACCTCCAGCCCGGGGAACCCACCTCCAGCCTGGGGAGCCCACCTCCAGCCCGGGGAACCCACCTCCAGCCAAGAGAACCCACCTCCAGCCCAACGTAGCCCACCTCCAGCCCAGCCTAGCCCACCTCCAGCCCAGCCTAGCCCACCTCTAGCCCAACCTGGCTCACCTCCAGCCCAGCCAAGCCCAGCCTACCTCCAGCCCAGCCTAGCCCACCTCCAGCCCTGTGAGCCCACTGTGGGGAGGTCCTCACATGCCCTCTCTTGCCTGCACCCCTCTCCTCCTGCACTGGCTGTAGTGGCTCTGCCCTGACCCCGGCCTCGGTGGACGTCTGGCTGGAGGAGGTGGGGAGGCGGCAAGTGGGAAAGCTGAGGTCGGCTGAGGCCGTGGATGCCGGTGGTGGTGTTCCTGGTGCAGAAAAATGGGGTAGGCTTGGCTCTTAGCCTGGGGGGTGGCACTCAGCTGCTCGTCCCATGTACCCGCGGCCTTATGGCCTGGCAAAGCCAGGGACGGGCCGAGCCCGGGTGAGTCGCTGATGCTGGATTTGGGAGAGGTTGCTTCCCCATCTGTAAAAGAGTGATAGATGTTTTTTCCCCCCCTGGTTATTCTTTGTCTCGTCTGCTGTGCTCAGGAGGTGCCGTGGCTCCCACGCGAGTGTGCGGGGCCCAGCGCGGCCGGGGCTGGCGTGGGCCCGGGCTGCCCTGTGCGGCTGGAGCGCCAGCGGTACCGGCCGCGGTAAGCGGCACCGAAGGGATGGAGGAGCGGGTTTCAACGGGCCGCGGGTCGGTGCCCGTGGAAGCTCCTCCCGCAGCCCTCGGGGCACCTCGGGGTGGCAGGGGAGACCCCGGGAGGCCAGCCCGGCCCGGGGGATGCCCCGGGGGGGGGGGGGGGTGTCCCTCGTTCGGGTGCAGGACCTGCGCTCTGCCCCGGGGGAGGCGGTGCATCCCCGGCCCCCGGCCGCCGGCGCGGTGCTTCCCCGGGCGCCCGTCCCTTGCTCCGGCAGCGGCCGGGGGGCGGGCGGGCAGGCTGCGGCGGGGAAGGCGGGAGGAAGATGCTGGGGAGCGGCACAGGATGAGCGGTGAGAGGAGCTGCTGTTTCAGGGGCATTTTTTTTTTTCTTTTTTTCTTTTTTTCCCCTTTTTGTTCGGTGCCGAATGCGGGGTTGGGCATTCTCCCCGTTAATTTTCCAGCCTTCTGCAAGGCGAGCCGCTGTGCAGCGCGGTGCGAGCCTTCCTCCCCCGGCAGATGGCAATGTCGCCTGCCGGAGCGCGGCGCGGGCTGCGCGCCCGTCCCCCCCCCCTCCTCCTCCGCCGCCGCCGCCTCCTCCTCCTCCTCCTCATTAAATACCAACTGGTTGTTATAAATAAGAATCCTGCGTCTGCCTTCTAACTCGCGGTTCTGGAAGGGCCCGATCTCTTTTAATGTTTTCCTTTCCATATCTCTTCCCAACTGTATTGTGATTCAGCTTAAATAAACATATATGGAAATGTGTCGAACTTCCAAAACGTAAGGGCTACCTTTTGTTTTGTTTAAGTGCGCTTCCATTCGTCACTTCTCACATTTCCACCTAGGGAGCACGTTCAAAATTCAAATTATCTTGGAGATTTTTGCATTCAAAAGCTGTTTTTCGTAACAATATCCCTAAAACCTCACGTGCACTTATATTAAGATAATCTTCCTCAAGCGTTGTTAGGAAACAAACTAAATTCCTACCAGAAAGATAGAGGTGGTTGCCAAATAATTTTAACATAATATTAATTTTAAACGTGTATAGCTGTACAAATTTTTCTTGAAGATGCGAGATCAGAAAAGAGAAAGGCAGATTTTTTTGTGTGTGGTGTACTGGGTTTCTGTTGGGGGGCGGTGGATATTCCAGCATTTATATTTCTGCCTCAAATATTTGTGTTTGTTTTTCATGGGCTTTGTTAATACCTAAGGGAACCATTAATGCAGCCGAAATAACATGAGATCTGATGTTCTCATGGTATTTTAGTATTTCAATTCCTCGATGGAAATACCATGAGAACACCAGATCTCGCGTTATTTTGGCCTCATAAATAGCTCCCTTGGGAATTTTTAAAAAGCCCATAAAATACATAAACACAAATATGGACATATTCAGGTTCCTGCAGAACTTGCATGCGCAGCCTTCTTTCTATTGAAGACATCAGTCAGCAGCTTTCCTTACCTTCCAGCTGATTTGTCTTTGTCACTGAATGAAACTACTCTTTCTCTCTCAAAACTGATGGTAGAAAACTGGACCTGTGTAGGTAATTGTGATTATGGGGAGGAAAATTCTGGATTACTCATACAGGCAGAATATTTTTCCTAATCTGCTTTTTTCTAATATGACTGGGGTTTTTTAATAAACATATTATTAATATTTTTTAATTTTTGTTTTAACTATCATTTTCATTGTCTATTTGGTTGTATCTAGTTAATTATCTAATCAAGCAAATGGTTTCTTTGGCTCTTAGCTAAAACAAGATAACATCCCAGCGTCGGGATTAAGTTTTCATCTATATCAACTGGCTTAAAAATACCGAACTTGATTCCTTTTGAATTAACTGAGTCTTATTTTATTTTTTTTTCAATATCACCTATCACCATAGTAACCACTAGCTGTCAGTTCAGTTTCTGACATTTTTCTCATTTGGTAAGATTTCAGAATTGCCATCCTCCCTGCCAACATGTCATGAACAAGAAAAAAAAAAATTGCATGAAAAATCTAATGGGTGTCTGGTCTGATTGTCCTCACTCGTGGCAGGAAAGACAAAAACTGATGAATTGTGAAATGTATTCAGAGGGATTCAAGAAAAGCAAGTGTCTCGGACCCCCTCCTCACCCACACCTCCTCGTTTTCATCTTGTTATGCTTGATGCACCATACATGCTTGCCCTGACACTTGGGTTTGTAGAAATTTAAGATTAACAGTTTTTACATTCACCTCGCTGATCCCTGTTTTTTAAAGTCATCATTAAAAATAAAGTTAGCAGAGCTTGTATTTAGCACTATTTCCCACTCATTGATGAGATTTTAGCACCTTCGAGTTTGCAACAAAACACTTCCGATGCCTGAAGTCAACAGACAATTCTGTACGTTTCCACATTTCTGTTCTCTACTTCTATATTTTATGTACATTAGAAAGAAACCATTAAGCAGGCCAGTCAGTACTAAAGAGAAAAGCAAATTCTGGGTAACTCACTGGGCTGGTGTTATATTCATGTTGGAAAAGGACAGTAAACAGCAAAATTGTGCTTTCTTTTTTTATTTCTCCCGATGGGTTTAGCTGAAGAAAAAAATGTAAATTTAAGAAAAAATGGGATTGCGTTCAGCAAGCGATGCGTGCGCCTCCTGAATGGAAAAATATCAGCAAGAAACCTGATTGCCAGTGCTGCAAAAAGGACAGCAAAAAGGGAAAGTACTCGTTTACTTCTGGTAAAGCAAACAAAACTGCAGCAAGAACGTATGGCTTTATAACATGCTTTTTGGCAGGGATTTTCTATACAGTACACACACACACACACACGTGTAATCGGCATGTCGTGTTTCCATAGGTATAAAACAAATATACCCATCTGTCTCTGTGCGTGCACAAAGAGACAGTACCCTAGATGTGTTTTCAGAGGTTTTGTTTTGGGCTATATCCATCTATTTTTTTTTCCCCGGACTGTCTATGAATTCAGGCTCAGCAGCAGGAACTCATTTCAGAAACATAAAACTGATTTGATAAGCAGCTGCAGCGCTCGGGTCCCCTTTGCTGACGGGTGGACAACCCCACCGCTGCCAGGGCTCGCTCAGGACCGTTGGTGGTTCAGATTTCACATACTGGGGCTACGGCCTTTCAAAAACCATGCAAACCCAAATGAAAATAATTGAAACAATACTAGGACATTATAACCGTTTGGGAACATTTGGGGGAATTTTTATTTGTAAGTATATACGCTCAGTACTCCTGCATCTATGTGTAATAGGAATAGAGAGGCAGAGGATGTAGCTCTTTCCAGGAAAAATACGTATTCACATTGTAAGATCCAGGGCTGCGTATTTGTAAATGTTTTTCGCTCTGAAACTGTAGATTAAGCTTTTCAAACTACGTGGTTTGGATTTTTAAAATGTGGCTAAGAAACGGTGTCACAGCAGCGTGCTGCGGGGGAGCAGGCTGCACCTCCTGCGCTGCTGAGGGGAGATGGAGGGAGGGATGCGCCTCTCGGTGAAAGCACACACGTGTGGTTATGGGGGTGCAGGGGGTACCTGCATAAAATGGGTTTCTTAGTCTAGGTGGTTTTTTAAATTAGGCATTTCAGATATAGGTAATGTTTAAATGTTTTCTCGATTTCGGAATGAAAAAACATAATCTTTAGAAATAACTTGAAAATGGTAAGGTTTTACTGCCTGTTTCAGACATGTATTTTGCAAGCTGTATTTTTTAAATAGTTATATAAATGTAGCTCATGAAATAAATACGCTGGGAAAGTGTAACTCTTTTAATGATAAATAATATTGTTGTATATAATATTTGAAAATAAATGGTGTAAACAAAATGCACCTTAATGTCTTTACAGTTTATAAGATTTATAACAATAATCAGCAAACCACTGTAACATTGTTTGCACCTTGTGTGCCCTAAAGCCATTGGATCACTCAGTTAATTGTATAAATTCCATGCACTATGGAAAATCATGATGTATCATTTATATTCAGCTATGTCAGGTATATAAATATTAAAATATATTGGCCAAAAATGGCTGATTACCCCTCAAACATTTCATGATAAATCTTATCTTTTTATGGTGGTGGTAGTGTTGAGAGTGGGGATGGGGGGGGGATGGACTAAATATTTCATGTTATTTGGAAATATTCTTTAAACAACCTAGATATATTATTAATGTTTTACAACTGCTTCAAAAATCCTGAAGCTCGGTTCAGGTTTATAGGATAAAGTGGTTCAGTACCTGAAGAAAAAGTGATTTTTATACGGAAAACACACAAATGATAGGGATTATGCTGGTTATTCAGCCTGTAGTATGTACAGTTCATAGAGACTTCATGCTGACGCCCCTGTATAAAATAAAGGTGATGTTCCCTAATGCATGCCATCGATAGCACCTTGGTGCACTAATACTGAAAATATTAATGTGTATTTAAGCAGGGGTTTATTATTCACCTATAGTCTTACTTAGTAAATGTACTGCTATCCCCAGCCAGAGTGTATTTTTATATAGGTACAGATGCAGTGTTTATGGCACGGTCTTTTGACTAAAAATATTTAAAAAAAATTAGATGTGCACATATTTCTATATGTTTCCCACACGGCACCCAACCTAGAGACATGACTGTGGAAGGAATCTATATGGCAACGTGAAGAAAATATTGTTATGCATATTTATTGATACTAATGCATGTGTTTTAATGAATAAATAAATACAGAGTTGGACTGTGTCGCAAATGTGTTTGGCAACTAGCCGTATCCAGTGCGGAGGGAGGAAATGTCAGAACAGGGTCTTGTAAATACATGGGGCTGGAAAGAATAAAATAAAAATGATGACTAGCACTGACAAGCAGACTTGGGGTGTATGATATACTTTGTTCATTTGATTCTTAGAACTCAGTCGGGGTTAAATTGGAATCCAGACATCAAAGAATTCTTCCACCAGACCCAAATTTTGCCCGTATAATTTTTTTCTTACAGTTGTCATAATTTTAGCTAATTTCACAGTGCAAAATTTTTTGCTGTTTGAAGTATTTTCCTAAATATACATATAATATAGCAGTGGGATATATTCTTTATATATAATATGTTTCCCTGATATTTGCAGATAGGCAGCTATAAGCCCACAGTACCCTCTGTGGATGTGAGAAACCTTTAGGTTTGATGGTGTCTGTCTGTATGCACCCTCGTACGTGCCGTATAGGAGCATAATCCTTAAATTCTAAGGGAGGGGAAGGCTAAAGGCTTTAAATAGCAACGCCCTTCTTTCTTTTTTTTTTTTTTTTTGCCCCCGACTGTTGTGTCTGAAAATGCTTGAAGCATGTGGTGCTGCATATTTGGTGGGTTTGCAGATTTCTGCACGATTTTTATCTGAAGGTCAGGGCTGTGGAAATACATCAGGTTGCGATTTGGGATGTTTGCCATTTGCCATTTAGCCTCGCTCCTTCTTATCAGATCGCTGTGGAACACGGGCCTAATAAAACAGGGAGCTGTTACGAAAAGAAGAAATAAATATTGTCCTAGTTTTATGGAGTCTCTTTACTATTACACAGCAGGCGATTTTAAATGTATTTATTTAAGTTCGCCTTTTAGCTTTGGAATTGTTGAACTAGGTAGAATAAATTAATGGTGGCTATTTATAATTTCACCGGCTATTTGCATACGTTAATTTTTTTAAATGAAAAAATTATTTCCTTTTCCACATTGGGGGAAAAAAGAAAGGAAAAAGTTGTAGGAAGGCAGTGCCAGAAAGGAGGAACGGGTAATGGAGTTTTCCTCTGCATCCTACATCAGTTTGGAAACAAAACGTCTTGTTTGTGATAGTTTTCTTCTGCCTGCGCTTACTGCCGGGATTTTGGGCGCCCGGCGGCCGTTCTCCACCGAGCACGTTTCCCTCCGTTCCCGGCAGGACGGGTAATTTGGCTGCAGCGCCCGGTGCCAAGCGCAGAGGAATTCAGTGAGATGTGGTTAACGTGTCCCTGCCCGGGACCGGGTGGGCAGAGCAGATGGCCGGGCAGCCTTCTTCGCTGGCTTTAATTTTTATGCTCTGTCAAGACTGAAATTATTAACGCCGGCGACCCGATCCTAGTTTGTAAGTGCAGCATCAGGCCTGTATATGTGTATCCAAGAAGAGGGCAGGTTTCTGCCCACCGGGTCTGGGAATGAGCATCCCTCCCGGTCCTCCCTGGGGCGGCTGGAGCAGAGGAGCCCCCGGCAGACCAGCCGCCCGGGGCCGCGCGTTTGTCCCCCGGCCCTGGGTTTTCAAGGGGTTCCCCGCAGACTTGACCCACCTGACTTTATGTCGCTGGATTTACTTGCAAATGGTGTTTAAACCCAACATGTTTCAAAACACCCTCCGCCTGGAGTATCCTGGGCGGGGGTGCTCGGTCCCAGGGATGGGGGATGCATCCCACCCGGGATGAGGGATGCATCCCAGCAGGGATGCTCCTGCATCGGCAGCACCGTTTGGTCCAGCTCAGGGCGCAGGGTCTGGCCGGAGGTGCTGGGTGCCAGCAGCGTCGTGCTCCCCGGCCGGGCGCCCGCCTCTTTGGGGAAACCATTTTCCCGGTGTCCGTGCAGGGATAGTTCAGGTAGTTTTGAAAGTGTTTGTCGCTCCCAGGCAGTTATTAACGGTTCCATTTGCACAAAGCCGTCCCAGCTGTGGTCTCGGCACAAACCGCTTTGCTTATGATTGCCTCATGGCGAAAGCCCGTCCGACACAAGGAGTTTATTTTTCCCGTGAATTGGCGGGGGGGTGGCTGGGGGGGAGGGAGAGGATTGAAAGGCCACCGCAATCCTTATGAAAACATCATTTTGTTATTTTAATATTTTTTAGAGGAAAGCATTTTACTCCTGTGTTGATACCTTTTTGTATTTTATTATTTTGTTGCTAATTTACTTAACCATTAGCAAATTAAGGTGGATTACTGCTTGGATGCATTAAAAGCACCAAGGAGTTGCGGTCCTTGTGGCTATTTCGGGCAATGTCATAAGCACACTCTTTTTTTTATTGTCCTCCCAGGGAGCAGAATTTGAACTTAATATTCCATGAAATAAGCCATTGTAATCACGTTGGGTTAATAGAAGAAGTAAAATTGCCTCTCCTCTCACAAGACATTAGAGCAAGGCTGCATTATTAAAGTTTTCTTGCGGACAGGCGGTTTAAAATATATCCTCAGTGGCTGACGCAAGTCTTTTCAGTGGGGATGACAGCTTTTCAGATCTTAATAGGCTGTTCATTTCTGGCCTACGAGTTTTCAGCATTTCTTCTTTTCAAGCCAGGCTGTGACATGATGGCTAAAAACTGACATAAAGAAGTGCCATGTACTGTGAAAACCTTTATTCACTAAGTGGCTCCATGTAAATTGGTGTCAATAAGCAAACAATTAGAACTTTAAAAAAATTGTTGGTTTAAATCCCTTTTCTCTTTAATCATTTGACCTAAAAATCTCTCCTTTATTTTTCCCTTCTTTGGAAGTGGTGCATATAAAACAGTGACAAAGTGTTTAGCAAGTTAAAGTGGATCAGAGCTTTGTTATAAATCAGTAAACGATATTTAGCCAAGGTGAGTTTGTCATAGGGTTTTTTCCCTTCAGAATGAAATTTGCAGTGAACTAAATTCCAGGTAAATGATAATGGAGAAAGAAGGGGCTGTTTTTCCTGCCCTTTTCTCCTTTCCACCCCCCCTCCCTCAAATTGCCTCATCCACGGTTTTGGAGACGCAGCCTCCAAGCAGCAATAATAGCCTGCTGATTCTGTGAGCTTGGCTAATTTCAAGAAATTTGGTATTGTTGTTCATGCTTTCGGGAGATTGTTTACTTGAATTATTTGCAGAAAAGACTTTTTTCTGTGTCATTAGATGAAGAAACAGAGTAACGCTTAATGCTTTTCCCACTATTGCTTTGCACAGAAAAAAGATTTTCAGCAGAGCTTTTTGTCTCTCTGTTTTAATTTATGATTTCTCCTTTTCTTTTTATAACTCGACTCCTTTCCTCTTTCATTCCTCTTTATGCATCTTGCCTTCATCCGAACAAGGTGGTGAGCAGCCCGCTCTGATGGCTCCGCGGGCTGGCTGCAGGCAGTGCTTTGTTGGCGGCGGCTCCCCGAGCCCCGCCGTGGCCGTCGCTCGGTGCCCACCGGGCCGGGGGACACTTCGGAGCCTCCTGCATCTCCAGCCTGCTCCTGCACTCGCTTTTTCTGCGTTCCCTGGGGATGTAACCTCCCGCGCCACGTTTCACACCGTACATACGTACATAGGCTTGTATTTCAGGTGCAACGGTGGCCATTTAAAAACAAATAGTCACCATAGCAGGTGAAGTGGCTTCACCTCATGTTTTGCAATATGTCCACAGGATTTTAGGCATTCCCCGACCTAATGGGGAATAAAGGTAAACTGCAGGAATAGGGAAAACTGTTGCCATTCCCTCTGAGGCGGAATAGGCGAGCGTGCAAGGGGACGGCGTGCTGGTGCACTGCGTCTTGGCGTGCAGCCGGTGCGGAGCTCGCAGAGGGTGCGGGGGGATGGCGGCCCTGGCCGGGAGGGACTGGGCACGGCCCCTGCGGCTGCGGGGAGCGTGTCCCTGCCCGAAAGCCTGGAAAGGCAGGGCCTGGCTGGAGGCGTGGGGGCACCCGAGCGAGCGGTGGCTCCAACCCAGAGCCCTTCTGCCTCCCGGGGTCCCTCTGCACAGCGGGACGGGCTGGGGCAGCGAGCCCGGGCGACTCGTCTTCCCTCCCCTTCCATGCTTCCGCATCTTCGTCTCCTGCGCCCGGGTCTGCTCCGAAGCTGCTTACCCCATCTACAAAGGATTTGTCTTCTGAAACTTGTTGCAATTAGTTTTAGCTTAACGTGGAAATGCCACTGAGTAAGAATGAGTCAATGTACCTTGGTACAAAAAATAGCAGAGTTAAAGTACTAAGGCTGTGCAATATATTTAGTATAATGAGCCTGGCATGACATGTTATTTTACCTGAGTGTTTTTTTCATGATCCTGTTTTAAAATAATCTTTTCAAATGCCAAAAAGCACTACCTAAATACAGTTACAAAAAATGCTAAATGCACCTCGTCAAAGGGTACCACTTCAAATGACAAGAAAAACGATGCAGCGGCAGTTTGAAAGAGGAAGACTGCAGCTGCAGTGTTTGCAGGGTATTTACTTCCGGTGCCTTCGAAACTATGTTTACTTTTTAGCAGTAAGGACAACAATTATTATTGGTAATAATACTACTTCCTGTTACGGGTCAGTATGTTGGTGTAATTTTAAAATGAAAGATCGTGTTCATAATTTATATAAGGTACGAATTTTATCTCAAGAAAATTGTATGTAGGGGATTGCAAAAATCATGGGAAAGGATAAAATGTGGGTTCCAAAGACAGATCATACGGGCGATAGGAAACAGATTGATAATTCTGATGATAGTGATATCTAGCACTTCTCTAGCATCTGTCCGCTGAGGATCCCACAGAATTCTCACCCATTCCATGGCTAATCCTCCCGTACCTTTAGGATTCAGACTATTTTCCCCCTCGTGTAAGTGGGGCGCTGAGGCAAAGTGATTTGCGCAGCGCGGCACGGGGACTCGTGGATGGGGACGATGACAGCCTTGCATGAAGCTAATGGTGAGGAAGTATGGCGAGGACCCGCAGGTTGTGCTGATGGAGGAGTCTGAATTAACGCTCCTAACTTAATAATCAACTGGTCTAAGTCCACTTCAGGTCACCTGTGTGTTTGAAAAAGCTTTTTTGTGCCTTCGCACTTTGGTTTCTTACTTGTAGCACGGGGGAAGCCACCGTTCCTCGCCCCGCCTTGGGCAGGAGCTGCCACCAGCCGCCTCGTGCAGAGGGTCCCAAGGAACGCCGTCTGCGGGGCAGGCAGCTGGGGGAGATGCCCCCTGCTCCCCAGGAGCCAGGCCAAACCTCCCGTTGTTTTCCACAGCCATTATTTCACTGGTAACGTCGATCTATGATGAACGTATTGGTGATCTTCTATTTGTTTCCTAATTAAAGTATATATTGGTGGCTCCAGAAGTAATTTCTCAAAGACCAGGGCAGATGTGAATATTTGGAGGTGCTTGTGCACTGCAGTCAGGGAGAAACGAGGAAAAGCTGCAGGTCCCGGAAAGGAATTTTTACAAAGGAAAAGAAAATGGCTGATTATTGCCTTTCATTTAAAAAAATTCTGTGACAAAATTACATCACAATTTTATAAACTTTGAAAGTGTGTGAATGAGGGGAAATGTGGCAGCTGGCTCTGACAGCCTGGAAGTGCGAACCAGGTTGTTTTATTTTATATCACTTGCAATGATCACCGTGAAAACTATATTCAAAGGCTATTTAATTCCAGGCTTTCATTCAGGTCTGCCTGGGAGACAATAGAGGCTGAACATCAAATAGGCTCCGGTTCTCTTCAGAATCTGTATTTTTTTCTTTTAAACAAAGCTATAAGTGAGATCCACCTATAAAGACTCTAATGGGCCCATGAGAACGGTTGCATTAGACGTGAGATCTTGTACGCTTCGTCTGATCCTGCAGTGCTAGAAACGTAGTGCAGGCTCAACTCATTTTCTTTGCAGATAATGAATTTTAGAACTAGGCTTAACATTTTTTCTCAAAGTTTGCAGTAAAAGGACTAGAACAATATAAATACAATTAAAATAAATCAAAAGTATAATGACAGCTTTCGCATTTATGTGAACTAAAGCGGCAAACATTTTTTAAAATTTCCAGAAATAATTTAAATTTATTTAGGCATAACAGGACTGGTTAGGACATATTGCTTACACTGAAAACATAATTAAAAAAATTATATCGATGATTTCTGACAATTTTCTATAATTTGATAATTACACAACATTTGGCAATTTAAAAAATTATTGCTGTTGTTCCTTTTAAAGCAATGGACAAGAAGCCATCAATATTGTCCTCAAAGGCTGGCTATCCTGACTCCAGATTCGTGTGTGTATATCTTGCAATATTTTTCAGTAATCAAGGCAATGTCTTTAAAGAAAAGTGAAAAGTTATGTGACCTTGACTGTCAGACTCAATTTAGACTCTGCCGCAACACTTCGCTTTTTATTTTTTAAATTAGCTGTTGCCATCTTTTACAATTTGTTTATAGGCAGAAAGAGCCACACAAAATATAAAGTATGAATGAGAACTTTATAGTTGTTGCTTTATCCACAAATATAGTCATTTTTAATAACCTTACAGCTTTTTTTTTTCGGTTTTCCTTTAATCTCTCTTCTTAGGTAATGCCTTGATTCATTCTAATGAGTTTTCTTTTCAAAGAATCAGTTCCTTTTTTGAAAAATTTTGGCCCTGTGTTCCCCCCTCTGTTTCCTTTTCTCTCATTCTGGATTTTTGTGAAGTGCCTCATTAAAAGATGCGTGAGGTAATAGTCACTCTTAGGCTACACTTATTAAACCGTTTTGTTTCCCAGCTGGTTTTCTGCATGTTCCAAGTAGTCAGGAAAAAAGATTGGGAGTCTGCCGGAGAGGGGGAACCCAAGGTGGCTTGTCCGTTACCCCAGTCCAGCCGGTGACGCAGTGTTGCAGAGGCGTTGGGTTGACACGACCCCTCTCTCCAGTGCGCCATTCCAGGTTAAGTTTTTCTTCCCTGGGCATTTGCACAGGTATTGGTGTTGCCTCTTTCCTTCCTGTAACTTTGCTGCCAATAGCCGTTCGATTTTCCCGTTCTTTATGGCTGAAAGTAGGTCATCTGCATTGCCAGAGACACCGATAAGCCCATCTTCTAACTGATTTTTATTTTTCATAAGATAAATTTTGAAAGCATATGTAAAGTAGGACTGAAAATAGTATTCCAAATGTCAGCAGCCCTGTAGCATCTCAGCTGAACTGCTCTGTTTCACTGTTTGGAACAGATATAGTCATTCTACTCAATGAAAACCAAGTAAAAGCAAACATGAATTGGAGCAAAACTATAAAATATTTTGTAGTGCATTGCCTGGCACACAGGACGGCTGCTTGCTGCTTTTGAAGATGGAATATAAAAGGGAAAGCTTGAGACTTTTATTCATGTAAAATACAAGGACTGTTTTGATCTAAATATAATTTAAAAATTAAGGAAGAGGAAATCATATGGCAAAACACAAACATCTGACCGCATTGTACTTCCCTGTCTAATTTTGAACATGAGAATTTGCTCAGTATTGTAAAATCAGATCCTGATTGAAGGGAGGGCGATGGTGTGGGCAACACCCCACAGAGCTGCTGCATAGCTAATGAGATGGACAGATATAATTTTGTCCTTTTCTCTTTACTTTCACAGCTTTGCATGCATTTTCAAACAAATTGTTACATTAGAATACTTGCTGGTAAGTATTTTAGGCTCTATAGAGTCAATTGTGTTGTTCCATATGACTCTTCCGCTACCAAAAATTATAATTAGCTCATTCGAATTGGTTTTATTTTTGTACTTCTAATAAGAACAAAACCGTTATAGTCTACTTGAGTAAAAATAGCAAATTAACACATATCATAATACATCTTTAAAAGCTTTAACCTAGTCTTTTGGTGTGAGAGACAATGGACTACTAATTATTTTATGATGGTATAGCAGCACCACACAGTTTGCTAACTTGCTCTGCAATACTGTTTGGAGACAGCATTATTTTCTTTTGAAAAAGGAGCTTTTTTAAATGCAAAATTTGTGGCCGGGCCTGAAGAGGAGCCCGTTGTTTTCATTGGACCATCTGAAATACCGCATCTGGAATAAAAAACGACGGTGAAACGTGTATCACCAGAATATCTTATTTCTGTTGAAGACTTCTAGTGTCTTTGGTGTGGCGTTTGCCTTTTTCCTTCTATTTTTCCCTAACTTTCAATCGTATAATCCTAATACTGCAGGTATGCCTTGGACTTGCATCAGTTCGGCCAGTACGGCATGAAAGAGCACGCAGCGGTTTGTAATGCAAGGGGACAGACACCGTTGGGCTACCTTGTCCTCTTCTGAGCATATTCTATCCCTGCATTATTGTATCAAACATCAGTTTTAATACAATACCACAGGAAACTAAGGGCCCTATTCAGAGATTACATGCACCCCATGGAAGGGTGCTTTTCATGTATTGGAAGCCTGATTTAAAAAAACAGCCCTACGTGACTCTTCCATATACTGTAACTTGCACAAAACGGGGAGTTCTTGAGGTTTCCTGTATTAGTCCCTGCTCCTTTGACATGCCTGGCACAAGCCCGACAGGATCTCATTGTGGCATTTTTATTAAGAAAGAGGATGCTGATTCTTTTTTCTCTGTCAGCTGCTGAAATAAGAAGGTTTTAAGAACAAAGGAAAAACTTGTGCCAAGGAGAGACACAAGAGGATTATCATTCCCTAAAGAAGGGGGACGTCCCGCACACCAAAAGACTTGCTGTCCTAATGAGCCGATGGATTTTTCCAAGGCTGGTAAATATATTTAGGGAGAAGTACATTTGGGTGCCATCTCTACTCATTTATTCTTCAAACTGTAATGCTGCACATTTTGGGTTTCACTGTATTGCATTTTAAAACTAATGATGCATTCATTCTCAGAGCAAATCTTATTTCTAAGCCCTAATTTAATAGAATTAAACTCTAAGCTGAATTGGTTTTATGAGATAAAACTCTGAAGTTGATAACTGCATTTAGGAATAGTTCAGGTATTGAGTTTCTAATTTGCTTCCTGAGCATGGAAATCCCTCAGATAGTCAATATTGACGACCTGTAATTGGTAAGAGAGGGTCTTGCTGAGTTTTCTCCCCTGTGCTGGAGCGATACTCTGTGCACGGCAGCGGTGCTGCGGCTGCCGGGCTGAACCCTGCCCGGCCGAGCATGGCTCCATCAGCCCCAGGTCCGGCGCAGGCTGGAGCCGGTGCCTGCTCCTGACCCCTTCACCACCAGCACGTGCTGGGCCATTAATAATTCCTTTGCCTCCAAGGAAAAAGCTAATCTCAGCTTTGCCTGGGGTTCAGCTCGGACGCAGAGCCGTCGCTTCGTGCTGCCCGCTCCACGTGCGGCCATTTGGTAAATGTGTTTTTATGGTGACCGTGTCTCGCGCGGGTTGGGAAGGAGAAGCTTTAAAACGAACAGGAGCTGCCTAAGACAAAGTGCTGAGCTTATAGCGGGTACAGATTTTTCCTGGGAAGCAAAGGGTTTAAGCGAGGAGCAGCTTTTCTGAACAAACACACGCCGAGCGACGGTGCCATAATTCCGGGATATTAAGCCAATTCGAGCATTATCACTTTCCAGCCCGGAACCCTGTGGTTTTCAATGTGCTGCCTGTAAATCAACCAGTGCAAATCCCGAGGATGGCCATGGCCAGTTGCAAGGCAGCGCAGCCAAACTCCCGTTGCCTGAAACGGCAGTGGTTATTTTGGGGCTTGTGCTGCCGTTTTCCCCAAGAAGAATGAAGCCTTTTCACGAGCGGATAGGGCATTACGTAAGAGATGTAGGACTTCAGCACTACCAGGTACAATACGATCTAACTTTGCTATTCAAATGTAAACGAGGCTTTAATTCTGCTCCTTGGAAGCCCATGGGTGCTCTTACCAGAGACGCCAGCTGGATAGGGGACTTGTTGCTATTTCTGCATTTCCAGATTTTGCTCTTTGGGTTTCAGAAGGTCTTGATTTAGCTGTTTTACTACAAGAATTGCTTAGGTTTTGAGGGCTCAGTTCCACTAAGCTTGAAGAATAGATTCCTAAAACACCTGGATTTAGCAAATTTACCAGTGTTTATTTGCAAATAGGTACCACTGCGAATACAGCATAACCTTCTCCCAGGGAAATAACCAAATACTTAGTTTGGAGCTACCTAAAGCTTTGGTGAGTGAGGGTGTGTGCACACTGACATCTCCGTGAGTTTCAATTTAATAGAGTTTGTTATTCTGAGAGGACGACGTTGGTCTCAAACCCTTCTGTTTGAGAGACCCACTCTCCAGCATTTTGCGATGGAAAGTATCACGGTGTGATAACGCAGCCAGGAGAAAAATCTCTCTATCAGTGGGAATGCAGCCCCCGAAAAGCACTCGGGGAACCCTCAGGATAAGAGATGTTGCATTCATGCCCTCTGTCTGAATGGTTATTTCTATTTCCATGCACGTTACAGGCTGTTGGTTACTGTTTGGTACAGTTCCATTTAATCTGGTATTGTTACTCTTCATCTTTTTTCCTGCATGGGAAGCTGAGAAGTTTTTTTTAACCCATAGTAGAAGCTGATGCTGACTGCTGCACAGGAAAGAAGGTGCATGTCCTTTGCAGACTGAGTTTCACTACTAATGGGTGGTGTTTATTTGATTTTGTTTTCATTTATCTTACATAATTTCACTTTCCCACCTGAAGAAATCATACCTAGTATTCTCCTGAAAAGTTTGTGCCTGTCTCCATATACGTGTCTCCTGGGGCAATTTTATTATACTTCATTAGCTTTCTGAGGTGTGAATGGTGGGTGGTTCTGCATAGAAATCGGTTATCGAGCCTGTCAAATTCCAAAAATAAATAGAAGCAAAGAGTCGTGCTATTTAAAAAAAGAAGGTGGGGAGAGAAAACAACCCAGTTTTTATTGTAGTTGCTTAATGAAAAAGTTTGGTTTTTACCCTAATATCTAATGATTTAAAGCATCAGGAAGAGATTTGCCAGATAGTTTGTCTCCCTCATTAGGTTAATGAGATTTTTATTGTAGTTTTTTCAAACCTGCTCCTGTTGCTCCACGTGTCTTCCCTGCACTTACAACCTGCTGTATGATGTTAAACTAAGGAAAATACAGAGCAGTTGATGTTGCCACGTTTTGTCAGGTCTGTAACCTTGCAGGGTGCGATGATGTAAGATCAGTTCCTGGGCTCTGGTGCTCGGTGGTGGGCCGGTGACGATAACGATGCTCCGTGCCCGCCGGACAGCTCGGAGGGCTCCAGGGGCTGATTCTTATTCCTGTGTCACTGATTTCGGCCAGAAACCTGGGGTCAGATGTGTTGGTGGCCCTGATCAGTGTTAGCAGGCCAGAGGGACTGTAAAATGTGTCCTTGTTACGTCGCCAGGGTCTTTTATATAAAATGTTCCACGGATTGAGGTCTACCTTCAGTCATTCTGTGAAATGACTGATTTTGGTAACTCCATAAAACGTATGGAAACCATAGGGCAACGTTACCTGAAGTGCCTATAGATGGCTATTGGACACTCTTGACTAAGAGAGACATACACAGAGAGATGCAGGTATACATGGATACATACCACTGCAAGCCATCTCGTGTTTCATTCCAGACTGTGTAATGTCACAGGGTGATGTCACAGGACCCGTAATTACCTTGGCACTAGAGGCATGGGTGGTGTGGACCGCTGTGTTCGGTAACACCCGCCCGTCGTGCTGGGCAGGTCTGGGGGGGATGGCTCTGGGCGGTGCCTGCCCCACGGCAGTCCGGGAAGGGCGATGGCGCCCGTCCCCGGTGCCGGGCTCTGCGTGCCGCGGCAGACTGGAGCCACGCCAGGACGGGGAGGCTGCCCTGGGAGGGGGAAGAACAGCCATCCTTGGTTCTCCGACCAAAGTTTTGTCCTGCGGCATTTACATCTGCGCGCCGGTTACCCGCTGCAGGCTCTGCTTTCGCCTTCTCGTTGGCCGTGATTCAACCGAGCACCCGTAATGCAAGGTTTCGCTGTGGTTCTTAGCAGCGATACAAGTTGTTTCAAGAAACGCCTGGAAATTCTAGTCATTTTGTGAAATAACTGGTTTCATAATATGACTGTAACACGTACACTGAGCTGGCAGTCGGGTGACAGAATAACATTGGTTGCTCTTTTCTCCCGCAGCCGAGGCAGCTTCTCTTCTGCATTGTCACAGATTAAAGTTTCTTTCTCCCTACAAATGTTATAAAGTCTGCTGTTTAGCTATAAACAGTTGCAAATGATAAACAAATCAATATTTGTTAATGTTATGATGCACTCGCATCTATCAGATACGCATGGAATGATTTATAGAGTACAGCATTTCAGGGCTGACCCTTGCAGGTCTCAGAAAGCACTTAAAAAATAAATTTACCCTGGCCTCTCTCACCCCATTTCAAAAAGGGTGACAAAGATGAAGTAATTTATAAGTCACACTTTTATTAATGCTTTTAACTTTCATATACTTGGCTTTCTTGCCCTCTGAGCAGCTAAGTGCAGCTCTTGGTCGAATGGTAACCTTCGGTGCTTTGAGGGGGGTTTTGTACAAATGATCAACTCATAAATAGGTGCTGTGCTCCGCATTATCCTGCCATAAATTCACAGGACCTTTCAAGTACATCAAGAAAGAGCAACTTGAACTAGGCGTTTTGCGCTTGAGTTTACAGACTAATGCAGTACTAATGAGCAGCTGGGCAAAGGGTTTCCAGAGCATGTCTAATGCTTTATGTTGTGATACTGTGCTTACTCCCGGCTGGAAGAGCCCCGCCAGGCAGGAGGGAGGTGGCCGTGGCAGTCAATTTGAGTGACTTCCCCTCCACATCTCATGCACGGCTTTTGTTGCTAGCTTACCGTAAAGGCGTGGGGAGTATAGGGAACATTAACTAGATTAGAGTGTGTGAACTAATTATCACCCCTCTGATTATAGGTATTGTTGAAAAAAATTCATGTAAAAGAGAACAATATACAGATAAACCTCAAAATACTTTTCACAGTGAGTCCTTGTTGCTCATTGTAGCCCTCACGACAACGCTGCTAGGATGCCCAGTCAGCATTTGCGTGACTGCTTACCAACATCTCCAGAACCTTTTCCATACAATAACCACATGTTTGGGGAAGAGTTGTGTGGTGATGCTCGTCTGAATAAAAAAATGCACGTACAAAACAGCCTCTGCACCCCTGAGCAGATAACATTAACATAAATGAATTGTTCAAATTCAGCTCTTCACAATTAATAGCAAATATAACCAAACCCGGGAGCACGCTTGCCTGTAAGGGAGAGCTCGCCCCATGAAAGCGGTGAGATCTGCTTACACACGTGCGTTCTGTCTTCTCGGTGAGCCCTTGAATGTGAGGCAATGGGCACAACCTGAAATCCAGGAAATTCTGCTTAAACACAAGAAAAATCTTTTTCCACTGTGAGGGCGGTCAGACACGGGCACAGGTTGCCCAGAGAGATTGGAGATTTTCAGCTGGACATGGTCCTGGACCCTCTGCTCTAGGTGACCCTGCTTGAGCAGGGGGGTTGGACTGGATGATCTCCAGACATGCCTTCCAGCCTCAGTTCTGTGATTCTGTAATCGATCCTTTGCAGCAAGTTTTCTGTGGGTTGAGTTATTCCAAGGAGAAAATCTAGCTATTTCCAACTGGAAGCGTCATTAGGACTTGTACAGACTTGAGGAGGAAGAATGCTTTATTCAGCTGCAGCTAAGTGACGCAGCGAGCAGCCCACTCTCTGCTAGATCTTCTGAGAGCTGAGGGTTGGCCATTGCTGTAAGATGTCTAATGATGAACGATGAGGAAAGAGAAAAGCGGTAAAGACAAGAATAGCTAGCTATTTTTCAGGAAGTAAAGAAGACTCATGCTTTAAGTTTCTCTGGTGCACTTCTGATGTTTGAGCCTGATGCATAAAGGAACTCATTTTGGATTTTGCACTTCTGGGATGTAGGGATTCCTCTAGTCTTATTGCTGCTTCTTCTAGGAGGTCTTTCATAGCAAAGGCCTGCTTCAGAGGTGAGGACGGTAACCTAGACCTAGCTGCTCTTCGTGCCTGCTGGCTGGCGATACAAGCATCAGCTGTTGGAGCACAACTCGTTGGTGGGATCTGCATTACCAAACACTACACAGGAGTAAGGCATCAGGCAATTTATGTGAGATGTCTTATGGGTAGGAGGGAGTGTATATATGTAAGGGTAGAGCAGCTGAGGCTGCTTAGTATGAATGGCACTGGAATGGTGGAGAGAAGGAGCTGCTCTAATCGGAGTAAGGTATGTTTGGGTTTCCAGCTATGGTTACCTGGTTAAGCTTCTCTGCAGTTGTAGGAATCAAAGGATAACTTTAATTCCATGTGTCTTTAATGAAATGACCTTGTGCAATGTAAGTAATTTCAGCAGTAACGGCTTTGCTGAAGTTTTCTGTTCTTAGCCGGACTGCCTCTGGGACCCGTGGTCTGTAGGGCTGGAGGTGTTGCTTTACAAGCAGTCAGTGTCTTCAGGAAGCTTTGGTAGATTTGTGTGGTGGAGCTGATGGCGGCTGTGACTTGAGATTTCTTGAGCCTTGTACTGGTGAAAGAGCATATATTGGCAAATACTGACGCGAAGTCCCCCTAAAACTGTTTTGTCTCCTCCTCCCCACCGTGCAAGTAGGAAGTTTATTTTTTTTCCGAGCATTGTTTTCACTGTTGCTCTCAGAAATGAACCTTGGATGCTCAGATATCACTCACACCTGGTGGCTATGAAAACCTGCCTTGAACCAACTTCTAACTCAGGCAGCTCCTGCCTGGGTGACCAACAGAGTATTATGGTTTTGGATATATGATGTAATGAAAACACACTTTATTTTTACTTGAAAGGAACTTGTCTTTGCACATAAGACTTTCATTATTAGTACAGTGAAAGCTATGTTGGGTTTTTGACTTGATTGCAGAGAAACTATTGCTTCAGAAGGCTAGAGTTTTTTAAAAGAAAATCTCACATGAAAAGCTGCATGAACTTTAACTAATTTAAAAAAAATGTACATAGAACCTTGTGTAATAAAATATTTGAAGCCTAGGCAAAGCAGCATGGGTAGAAACTATTTGAATGCATTTATTACTTTTTTTCTGAATCGGATCCATCTGTCAATTACCTTAGAAGAAGTGGGGAGGAAAAAAAAGCTTTTATTTCAGTATAAATATGTAATGCAGTGCATGGGAAAAGCAAATTCCCTGTATTCAAACCAGATGCCTAGTCTGAACATGGGCACTGTCTAGTCTGTTATTAATGAATATTGTTAAGTCTGAGATCAATTTGGAGTCGCCTCTGACTGCAGTATCTGGTGGCCAGGACGAACTGCTTGAGGTAACCGAAGGGTTGTGGCAGACAGCAGGTGTGGGGGTTTGTTGGTTTTTTGCACATAAGTGGCTTTTCGCAATCGCCGTTTCTCATGTGCTACATTTTTAAAAATGTAGTCAAAGTAGAGAGATGAATTTGCTTGGGATTTTGTGATTTCCCGAGACTTCATGCAATTATAACACTTGATTTTTCTTCTCTGAGTAGTTAATGACAGCAACAGGGGTATAACAGGCTGGTGGGAAACTATTTTGTCTTCCTAATGAGAAGATGACAGAGAAGAAATCAATGAGCTAGAACCCAGAAGTTTCTTGATCCTCCTGTCCTGCTTTTCCTCCTCCACCCACTGGAGTCACTGTGTTTTTCTCAGCGGGGGTTTGATTTACACCAGTGTGTCATTTACATCTTTGCTGCATGTGGTTGTACAAGGTCTGTGCTCTGCAAACATTGTCATAGTTGGTGGAAGAACCCACGTCTCTGTCCCACTGAGGTTCACGGGAGATTTGTGCGGCTCCGGGATCTCTCGGGCTCCTGCCCTGCCACGGAGCACAGAGCTGATGCTGGGGCAGGTCCAAGAAGCGTTGAAGATGCTGCCTGCTCTGATGTGTGGCACATCAGTCGGGCGGCTTCAGGCTACTGATTACATGGAGGCACTTGAACGTGAGTGGCAATCTGCAGGTGACCATCTGAAGGAGCTTTTCCAGCTTTTTCTTGTGTTAGTCTCATACCAAATAAACCCCAACCAGCACTGAAATGAAGCAATGACCCTTAAATGTAAATTTCTCCCAGTTTATCTGTTCCAGTCAATGTGTATCAGTATGTTACAATACAAGCCTTTGTATTTTAAAGCTGCCTGTTCTAGGAGATCTCAGTCAGTGTAATTCTGCTGTTAATAATTTAAATGATGAAGTAGACTCAGTGAGAACAATAACCGTGAAACAGATGGAACTGTGTGCAGTGTAGGGCATAAATCCGTGAAAACTCAAGGCTCTGCTGTTGAGCATCCGAGTGGATTAGCAGCTACGGGAGAGAGCCTGCTGCGGGTGGAGGCACACGCTGCCACCAGGCAGGCCGAGGAGCTCCGCAATGCAAACCTTTGATCTCTCCTCTTCATTTGGGAGGGAAAAAAACCCTGACAAAACCAGCAACAAAGTAAACTCAGTAACACTAGAAATGAAGCTGAAAACTTTTCCTCTCTGCGTTGTGCTTTCAGTTCTGTTTTGAATCTGCTGTTTTGAGAAAATTCTCGCTTCCTCAAAGATGCTCTTTTTGTATTCACCCATAGGTCCCTCTTTATTCTGTTCTGTATTCAGTGTAGCTGTGGGGCGCAGGGATGGGGCAAGTCTTTCAGCTCACGTGAACTGACACACTAAAGTCAAATTGGTACAATCCCCAGTTTCTAAATTAGAAAAGTTTGACTGAAGTCTGGGCAGAGCCAGGAACTCCTGAACTCAGTTCTCACAACTACGTGTATTTCCCTGCATACTCTATAAAACATCCTTAATCTTTCCACGTGCCCCAGCTGGCCTCTCCTAATAACCCTGACCAGCTTCATATATGTTTGATGAAGAGGGAAAAAGGATTGGTACTTATTTAGTGCAACACCAAGATGTTGAGGCCGGAATTAAGAGGCACCAGGCAGCAAAAAACCAGATCCTTTAATTGCCTCTGTATGAGTGTTAGGAGGTGAATCACAGACCAGGAGAATTGTGAATTCTCATTAATGGGCATAACTGGTGTGGTATTATGGAAATGTGGTGGGAACGCTGGTGCGATGGAACGGGAATGGGTTATTCCTCCTTGGGGAAGGACTGAGTGGACAAGGAGACTTGGTCAGAGATGATGTTACAGAAATGCGATCTCAAGTGGCTGGAAATGGGCGCTGTTGTAGGTGCGATGGGTTTGGCGAAGAAGTGATGCGAGGGAGCGGAACGTAAACTCTGCTGTGGGCACGTCCCAAACCAACGCCGTCTCTGCGGAGTCGCGTGGGTGTAATGCTGCCGGCTTTGACTTCTGTCCCATCCCGTTCCGCACTGCCTGCCTCGGGGTCACCCACTTCGTCTCGGTGGGACCATCCACCATCTCTCTGTGGGACTGTGCTCCCTGGTGGGAAGGCTTGTGTCCGTTGTAATCCTTTAGCACCTAATTCAGCTGACGGGTTTTAGTAATAATAAAAAGCCTATTTAAAGAGTATATTGTCATTGAAATGAAAATGACAACTTGTATGTCTTCCAAAAATTATTTTTATACTCAGTGCTGTTATTTCCATTTACCTTTTTAAGACAGTTGCATAGCAGTTTCTTTAGGTGTCCTTTATATTTGGTATTAAAAGATGATGAATAGGATCTCTCGATTTCCCTGCCTCCCCTGCTTTTTTTGTCCAGACATGTACTTGTAATCTTTTAAAGCCCACTTACATAAGTTTTCTTTACTCATTTTTGTACACTTTTATTGCTTTTCTGTGGATTCTTGCTGCAAAATCCTTTTCCACATAGTAGCCAAAACTGAGGTAATTATTTAAAAAAAAAAAAGCCTGTTGTACTGGTTTCTATAAGGATATTCCCAATACATTTAGTAACAGCCTTGGTAGAATCAACTATTTTGTTGACATTTTTAGCAGGACTGTGCGCTGAGCAGATGTTTCTCATTGTGCTGTCTCGCTCAGGATTCCTTAGCTCGTTTCCTGAACAGTAGTGCTGCAGTCACATCTTGCCAGGCCAAGGCTGATAGAAACCGCATCTTCCCATGCGTGTCGCATCTTGCCAATCCCCAGATTCTCCCCGGTTTTCCTGCCCCGCAGCCGGGCTCTCCTGCCTGGTGTCAGGTCATGTCTCCTGCCACCTCATAGAAAATTGTCTCAGGCTCAACTGGATTTTAAAGCCTGGCCAAGTCTCCGCAGCCTCCACCTTCAAAGGGTTTGCTCCGGCTGGCAGCAGCCGAGCGAAGCTGTCCTGTAATTGCCTTGGAGCGGCCGGAGCAGCGGTTCATCTGGGCATCAGCACGGAGAGCTTGGACACTTCCCTGTGATCTTATTGTTCCTGGCTCAGATGCCAAATCAGTGTGAGGGAGAAGGGAAGGAAAACAGTATTTAAATGGACGGGGGGAGGCAGGAGTGGAGCTGGACAGTAATAGCAGAGGAGGTGAGGAGGAGGTGGTAAGGGCAGAGGAGGCAGAGCCGAAGCCGGAGGGTGCGAAGGTCAGACATGCAGGAGTGCCTTGGGGGAGAAATGGAGGAGTGAGGGTCAAGAAATGGTGGGGAGGAAGGAGCAGATGCAGGTGCTGTTCTATCCGGCTTTGGAGAAGGATGCTCATCACGAAGTGAACCAGCACTCCCTGGAAGCCAACTGTGATTTCACACAAGGGAAAACGCCGCATGGTTGCGATGCGCAGAGAGGAGCAGGGTTGGATCCGGCGCTGGCATCCTGCTCTCCTCCCTGGGGAACGGGAGCCCTCCACGCGTCTGCCTTGCTGCTGCTGCTCAGGCACGTTTTCTAAAATGTGCAACCAGAAAATGTTTGTGCTGATCCACGCTGCCGTGGCTGTGGGAGCGCAATGGCTTGCTCATCCACAGAACATCAAATGTTAGCTAAAAAAAATGCTGTTTTCCAATGTCATTTCTTTACTATTGTGTTCCCCTGCTCCCAAAGTAGGCGCTGAATCTTTCCTTTGGTTTTAGCCATGTGTCAAGGGCTCTCCCTTGTCAGAGAGGTATTTGATTTTTTTCAGATTAAGTTAGCTCACATCAGGGTTGCAAACTCTTGTTCCCTAGTTCATCTCCTTTTCTTCTCTCCTCTCAAAAAAAGAGCAGGGGACAGCAAACCGACAGGTCATTACTTCAGTGCAAAGGTAACCAGCGCTGCTCCTAGTACTTAACTTTCTGACAGGGTGTTGCAGAGGCTGTATGCAGTTTGCAGCTGGTACACAATGCAGAACTTCAGAAAATAAAAATTTAAGAAATCGGGGTGGGTTTCAGTCACTGGTGGTGGTCCCCACGGTTCACCTTCCCCGTGTTTGGCTCCACTGACATTAGTATCGTAGGAGGACCGAGTGCCGCTTGCCTTCCTCTCCTGTGGAAGGCTAGGCTGTTACGTAGGCACGCTGCTGCTGTCTCTTGTGCGTGGTGTTTCTCAGAGGAGTTGTAAATGGTCATGGCTTGGCCACCAGACTCAACCCCAACAAGTTAATCTCATAGTTCAGGGTAGTACTGCACTTCTGAAATACAGATGTTATATCAAATATTTTGTTTGTATTAAATACAATGTGCTGCACAGCTGGATTATTAAATATCAGACGTGTATTGCAGATTTGCCTGGTATATTACAGTTGCAGAGTCTTTAGATCACTTAAATGGGGAGGGACAGGGTCTTTCTTCCTGTCCAGCCCTTCTGCTGTGCCGCCACGGCTCATACAGCTGGAAGCTGGCTCAGCCTCTGCTGTGTCCACTCCTGTGATTCTACAGTGAATCTTTAAAAAGGAAAACAAACCACCCAAAAGTCATGGTTTCAAAGAGAGGATTAAAACAACCCCAAAATTTCAGAAACCAGAGAGCAAATAGAGAACCCCAGAGTGGGTATTTTGGGGGGAGATGTCACGCTTTCTGAGCACCCAAGTCATGAATTTGCATGCCTAGAACTGGATCTCTGTGCCTGGCAATTCCCGGGAGTGGGTGCTGTCATTAGCTGCCACAGATGAGGTTGTCAAGTCTGGTTTAAATTAAGCCGGGGCAGATGGAGAGTTGAGCAGAACTCCTCTGTGCAGCTCCTCGCTCCCCTTGTCCCGCATCGCAGCAGCCTGGCGTAACACCGACTCTACAGAAATACGCTTTATTAATAATGAGATCGTGATTACAACAGAATGAGATGAGGTGGGATTTGCAAATTGCTTAAAATTATTGCACTTAATTATAGCTAGACCTGTTAAGCAGCTAGGAAACCCTCCCTGCCCGTGTGCTGCTGATTTTGTTAGCCGGCTTTGTCAGGGTGCCCGTCGCCCTGTCCCACCCAGCAGCGCTGCCCGTCGGAGCGAAGTTTTGCAGGACTCCGCGGACGCGTCCCAGACGCGCTGCCCTGACGTCCTTGCGGAGCGATGGGATCTGGCCGTGACATTTCATTATGCTGATTTTAACTGGCGTGAGTAAAACTTGTGGACAGGCTCCAGTCTTGTGAGGGGGAGGAAAGAGTTGAAAAAGCAAACCATAAATTAAAATAATAACAGTATGGGCCAACAAACAGCACACACGTGCAACAGAGTCACCCTAATAAATACATTCACTTTGATTTACGGTGTTGTGATAATCCATACCGTCATCCTCTCAGTAGTTGGGAGGTTTTTGTGTGGTGATGAAGGACAAAATCAATGTTGGGTCTTTTCATTCTTTTAATAAGAAGAAAATAATTCCCCCTCTGTGTTCTGCCAGTCTTGGGACTTGGCTTCAAAACCCATATAAATCTGTAAAAATGCAGTACTGCCTTAGGATCGTCTTCCTCCTGCTCCTGGAGGAGGGTTTTCCTGAAGACGTTTGTCTCTGGGCTTTGGCTCATAAACCTGGCTGCTCTAACCCACCTTCCCCTCCCCGTCCTGCTCCTGCTAATTCAGCCAGTGATTGCCCGTCGTCCTGCTGTCGCCTGCGGCTGGGACGGGTGGTGGGGCGCCTGCTGAAGGAGTGGGTGCTGGAGAGGGGCTAGCTTTGCAAAAAAGGCAGGGCAAACTCTTTGATAAATAGCCAGCGAAGGGTGAGAAGCGCAAATGTTTATAACTTTTTAATGTAATAGTAATGATACTGAAATATAAATAATGCCAAGGGAGTGTCGTTTGTCAGCGAGGATCTCGTGGTGCTCCATAAGCAAAGTGTTCGTGCGATGTGACCACCTCCGTGGTGAGGGGCAGCAAGAGGTCAGAGGCGGCTGACATCAGGGGAAAGAGATTTGGAGTGAGATGTGAAACGTGGGCATGACTACTGGAGATGCTACAATTTCCCTCGTCCTTCTCCTGCCACAACAGCAACTTTGTTCTTTGTTGGATTTATGCCCTGCCTCCCAAAAAAAGCCCGTGCAGGCCGGGGAAGCCCAGCCCGGGGGTCTTGGCTGCCTGCGTCTGCCTGGCTGGGCTTCCCTGGCCTGCACGGGCTTTCCCCGCGGCCTGGTGATGTGCCTCGTGGCTTGGAGGGCGATTGCAATGAAAACTTTCCGATCCGCACCATCACCGGCAGGCAGCCTAATGCAGGCAGGGCAAGGGCTCAGGTCCTGCGGCGCCCAGCGGAGAGAAAACCCGAGTGGAAATGAAACAGGGCTGGCAGGACGCAGATTTTTTTTATTTAATTTTGTATTTTTGTATTAACTAGTAGTGAATATAGAAATGCTTTTATAGATTTGATTCCCTGGGTGAAATAGTAAATAACACACCTAAAATTCTGCAGTAAGAATAGAATAAACATCCTTTGGACCTGTAAGAGAAAGCTACTCATTCCTAATATGTTGGTTTTTGTTTCTCTCTTATTGCATGTACTCGTGGCAATGTATTTAGAAAACACTGTGTTTAAACTGATAAAAAATATTGATAAAATTAGCCCATTTTATTTACTTGTAATGTTATTTTAGTATCAGCCTCATCAACGTCGTGATAGTTCTGTAGAGAAATTGTAGCAATCTTAGAAATGCTTTTCCAGATATAAATCAACCACCTTAAAATTCCTCTTTTGCCTGCCCTTAACCAAGGATATTTAGAAAAGTTAAACATATAAACTATCTTCTTCTCTCTGTGGAATTAGCTGATGAGTAATTTAATATATGCTTTGTGGTGCATTATTGTGAAATATATTTCCTTATCTTTAAGTGCATTAGCTGATATTTTAAATTCTATGAAAATGAGAGAGTGTAGTTCCATGAACCAGCTTTCTGCATAGTGTGGGCCTGTAGTTACTGAGCTAATGCACGTACTGCTGTTGGGGCTGTGTAAGCAAATAACATATCTTCTTTTGTGGTGTATATATAGCACAGCTCTGGAATAGAAGTTTTTAAGTTTGTGCATAGAAAACACTATTATTTCCAGATAGAATTATCAGGGTAAACCTGAAATAATTTTTGTGGTGTATTTTTTTACGTAGGAAAAAAACATTTCATGCTAAACGTAGGCACATACACTGTGTTACTGTGCAGCGAAGGCTCAAAAAAGCTTTTATTGCTGTTGAGGAAGCTGCATGTGTTACGTGTGTGTACGGGGCGGGGGGGGAATATTTCACATCCTAAATTTCAGGAGTGGGAGGGCAGAGTGTGGAAAGGTGGCATCCATCCCTGCAGCCTCTGCCTGGCCGCAGTGCGGGCAAACCCGGGCGGGTTGGAGTGATGCTGGACCCCCCGGGGCTGGGGACGGGCGGCGGGCACCCCCGGGCACCGCATCCCCCGGGGTCAGGCAGAGGGATTCCCCTCACTGGGAATACAGCCGCGCTTTTGGACTTAAAAGACCACTTCTTTCCAGCCCTGAAGCATCCCTGCTCTTGCTCCTGGTCCAGGACCTGTTTTTCCATGTTTGGTGAAAGCCGTACGCTTTTTAAATCGCTTTCCTGCGGCCTTTAACCTGAACAGATTACATTTTGGGGAACTACAGAGGACAAGCCTGCTGTCAGAGCAGAAAATCAAATTTTTTGATGTGATGTTGTTGCATTAAAAGGGCCAATCTTGTGTCATGTAACATGTGAATAATGGGACTAGCATGTGATGTCAAAAATTTCCAACCGCCTCATAAATAAATGCAGTCCCGCCCCTCCCCCCGAAAGGTCACCCCGCTTGAACCCGGGCTCGCATCCCAAATTACCAACGTGCTCGGAGTCAAGGTTAAAGGTACAGTATTCCCTTTCAAAAGGCACATGTCAGTGTCTGTGCTGGGAATGATAAATAACGCTTGAAACAGGCTATCAATTTCCAAGGGCCCTGCCCCCCTTTTCTGTTGTGCCGAACTTTGCCGACGGCCTGGGCCTGGGGAGGGGAGCAGATACTGGGCTGCGGCTTCGCGGCGGGTGAGGACTCACGGCGATTTCGGCAGTGCCGGCTCGTGCTCCGGCCGCGGGCAGCCTGGCCCCTTGGACCCCGGTGGGGGCTCTCCCAGCATCTGCTGGGGCACTGGGCTAGGGAAGCCTGTCAATGTCACCGCCCTTAACCCAGCAAAGTCATTTAGATACCTAATTTCACACGTTTAAGTGTTTAAAGCTTTCTACGCACGTAGGTCATCAAGGTTGCAAAATCAAGCAACAAACCAAAAAATTTTGGAAGTGTTTGCACGTACAACCCGAGCTCACCCTCTCTGGATGAATGTGTCTGGTCCGGCCTTAAGTCGCATCGGCTCCTAGTGCTTATTTTAGAGGGCTTGTGGCTGATCTGAGCGCAGGGGCAGAGGTGCTCACGGTGCAGGTGACAGCCCACGTTCCCTCTTGCCTTCCCTGTTCCTAGCTCTGTGCGTTGCTTGCTGTACAGCAGCCGAACAACACACTGACTGCAAAGTTCATCCTTTCTTCCTCGATTCCTCGTGCGTCTGTGGAGGTGCATTGGTACTTAGTAAGCAGTTGGGAAAATACCCTCAAAATTTCCTTGTGAAATACCATGTTGCTCATATGGCTTAAAGCCAAAATAAATCACTGTTAACCCCTTTTTACACACAGGCAACAAAGTCGCTGTGGTTAAGGTCACGTACATAAGTTACGTATCTGAATTTGGTTTAAATGAGGCTGTGCATCTATAACCAACAGATAATTTCGTTATTCAGCACCAACCCATAGCATGCTCTGCTGTGCTCAGTAAATGAGGTCAGGCTCCTGTAGAACGATAGCAAATTAGCATATAATTCAAGCATGTGTAACAATGCATATGCAACAGAGGGACAAATTAAGGTTGAATAGGTAAATTTAATGATAGTATTTTCTAGCTTTTTGCAACTTTAGCATTTTATACATAGCTTTTTTAATAAAAACCACACATGGTCCTCAGAAGGCAGCCATGAAAGCCAGTGGTTTCTGGAGCACGTGTGGACCCCGGGAGGGTGGTTCACTCGACCGGCTTGGTCAAATGGCTTCCAGCAGCCGTGAGGCTGGAGGACACTTTTTGCTCATTTGCTGCATCTACAGGTTTAACAGTTTCCAGAGACCACCTTTGTTTTCCAGGCGTAGTCCATATTTTGAGTTTTATTATCTTGGATCTTTGGCAGTTTGAGTGATTGAGGGGGTCAGTGGTCCTTCCCGTGAAGGAGGGCCATGGCAGGAGGCAGATGTCACCCAGGCTGGCATCCCCATGCCCTCGGAGGTAGGCGCAGACGTTTGAGCGAGACATCATGGCTCTCTAGAGCCGGTGGAGACTGCTAAACCCTTTCAGAGACCAGCTAGGACAGGTTGGGGAGCTGCCTACTCCTCTCTGGAGAGCTATTTGTCTGGCCTGCCTTGGCCGCCCTCTGCCATGTCATTCTCTCCCCAGCGACAGCGAAGGGAGCACGAGCTGATTAGATCAGACTTACCAACGAGTTGGATGTCCCAGCGGGGGAAACGAATCCCACCCTAGAGCTTCTCTGATGCCCAGGGCTGCCTGCACCCCTCTGTCCCCACAAAACCAGCCAGGTCTTTGGGGGAGATGGATGGGTGACCTCTACCCTAAGAAATGAGACATCCCCCGATGCTGCTGTTGCTTAACCAAGGGAGGGATGGAGCTGATGCCACCGGACCAACAGGGATCATTATCCACGTATTCAGTATTAACCAGCAGCTATGATGGAGCTTTGCTGTGTTTAGATGATGAATCGAGTATTCTGAAGTGTCTGTGTGGTATCTCTTGGCACATGTGTTCACATGGTGCCTACTCAAGGTTGTCAGCCTGGCAGCCACATCAGACCAGAGTGCAGCAAAGTTGAGTCCGTTGCCCTGATAGCAAGGGATGTGTGAGGAACTTTTGAAAGAACTTAAAAACGTTAATAAATTCGGTAGTATTTTCTGAATTTGAAAGCTTTTTTTAGAAGAATTTATTTTAAGAAAGCTTTTTCCATCTCTGGCTTTCCACTAATGAAACACTGCCGTGTCTGCAGTGAGTGGCTTCCCTGAGCTGTAAGGGCAATAATTCTCAATGTGAAGCCTCTCCCCCACCCAGGCAATGCTGTCTTTTTTTTTTGTGTGTGTGTGTAGGATTTTTTGTTAAATTATATTTAGGCTAACAGTAGATAAACTAGTTGGGCACGTAAAACCTATATTCATGTTTACTTAAATGGAAGCAATGGGGTTTTTATGGAATTAGGTCTGTAAAAGAGGCTGGAAAGGGGTGTAGTTCTCAGTGCCGCTGATGGGGAGGGTGGCTTTGGCTCCATTTGCACGTGCACTGGCTTGTCCACTCCCGTCTCCTCCGGAGTGGAGCCGGGACCTTCCCCGGCGCTGCGGTGTGCCAGAAGCCTGCGCCCTGGGAACGCGCCCGCTGACCTGCTCTGTGTAACAGCCGTCAACCCCAAACCCTACCGAAGCAGCTACATCTGTTTTGGCTTTGTTCGCAAGGCAGAGGGGAGGGAGGTGCGCTCTGTGGTCAAGGGCCAAACTACATGTCATATTTCATTACCTTCATTAGCTACTACAGAAGGCTGTGTTAAAGGGAAGAAGGTTGTGGTTAACTCTTCAGCTGCCAGCTTTTTTTTAATTCAGTTTTACTTTCACTTCCTGCTCTTCTCAATGTGTCTTTACCTTTGTTTTTAGCTTATCAAACCCATAAATCACGTTTATGCCCAGGATTTTGCCCCCTTAGTGTAAAAGAGGCAGCGAGCTGCCGTTCCATTCCCAGCTAGCTGCTCAGATGATGGCTGAACCATCTGGAAACAGTTATGGGAACAGTAGTGTAAACCCAAAAGGGAAAGTGTATTTAGCATTAATAAAGCTTTCCTTTTTATTTTGTCCACGGTTGTCTTTTCCTTTTCCACCTCACATTATTCTGTTGATTTAATATTGCTGATTTCTTTTGGGGGAGGTAAGGGTGAAAGGGCATTTTGTGATCATGGTAAGGTTGGGGTGAATTTGGCTCCTGGTTAAAAATGCAATTTCTTATATGAACAAGCATCATGAAAAAGAATGAAAAACTCCCTATGCATCGATTACACAATGTAGTACAGAGATGTTTTATAACATATTAGTTAATGCATCAGATCTTCATTACGGTTAGTTGGCTTCAAACAGTATTTAAACACATTAGTCCAGGCAGACTTGTGATGATACGAGTGTGTTTTATTGCACCATACCATACGTTTTGCTAACAAGAATGTCCTCTAATTTAATTACATGCTAACCGTGGCACTACCAGCGTAGCTCATGGGCGCTGCCGGGAGGTGTGACTGTTTCCAGAAGGAAGCGGGATGAGCCATAGAGAACGAGTTTCACTGGGAGCCGCGTGGTGGGTTGGGGTGGGCAGGAGAATCGGGTCCTCTCATCGCCCAGGCTGCTGGCGGTTGGAAATGCCTCTGGCTGTCACCAGTGCCGCTTTGCTCCCGTTTTGGGTGTTGGTGGCCAGTGAGCCTTGCTTTAAGAGAAGGGAATTTGAATGCGGGTACCAGCTGCCTTGTTTAACTTTCCAGCTGATGTACTCACTGTAGGCTTTCATAGCACAGCCCTTTTGGAGGTGAGGAAATAGGATTTTTTGGCTTTTTAAATGTATTCTCTAATATAGCAAGCATGTAAAAACTCTGCAAGCAAGTCCATTGGTTGCAGAGCCTGGGAATCATATACTACTTGCATTATCTGAACCACATTTGAAAATATGTTTAGGAGGTAAACTGAGAAAACTCAAACTGAAAATTATGTCTGTTTAGAAAAAGTTAAGAATGGATTAACAGCTGCATATGTTTTTGCGTTGATATTTCTGTATTACAGATTTGACAGTAGGAACAAAACCAAATTGCATGTTAATTAGTAGAAAATTCTTGAGCAAGAGACTATAAAACTGATACCATTTCCCTTCACAGTCTGTAAATCTCCTTTTTCACAGGCAAGCATCTATTTGTTATTTGTTCTAGCATTTTTACACAGATATGTTGAGACATAATCTGGACTGAGGCAAGATAGCATAGCAGGATTAAGATTTAGCTCTTTATCTGATGGCAACAACAGCACATACAGTATCTTCACTATTATTCTTAAAATCCCAAAAGACTACATTCTGAAATTACTCAAATTTTTTAAAGGGCATGTGTGAGGGGTGTACTTCTTTGCAGCTATGCCTGTAATGTCAAGCAGGTAGTGCTTTTTCTCAAAATTTAATGAAAATTTTGATTTGGAATGAGATTTTTACCTGCTATGTTTTGGCTGGCACAGATGACTGCTACTTCAAAATTGTAAACCTTTAGTAATAGGTGCTTTTTAATGGGAATACCTACACAACCATAGCCATAGTGGTGTGAATGCAGTGTGATTAAAAAATGAGGCAGAACAGCAAAATACTGCTTTTAATTTATCATTTAGTGGTAGAAAAAGGCTTGTTTACTTCTTTTTCATCTTCTGTGCTCCTAAGACTTTCAGCCATTATTTTGAAATGTATTTTATAATAAAACCTCAGTGGTTATGTTGCCTAGGGCTTTAGTGTCCATTTTCAAGAAAGGAAGTATTTTTAAGCTTAAAAAAAATATTCTGTTGACTGATTATGTTTCAGCATTTTAGTTGGATGCTGCTACCTTGAAATATACTTATAGCAGAGATTTAAAAATAATTCTTTGTGATCCTGTGAATCGAAAAGGTTCAGTAACTCCTATATGTTGTATGTACAATATAATTTTTATTCTATTTCAAGCAATTAGTTTAATTTTACAAGCTTGGTGTACGCTACCTGTAGTTGTTTTTAAAGGTGAATCCGTTCACTCCATAAATCCAGTTGCAAGCACATGTGTGTGATGTATGGGTCCAGCTAGCACGGCTTATCAGAGCTGCCCTTTGGTTGTTGGAGACTGACATGAGGTGACAGGCTACGTCTCTCCAGCTCCTGGTGCTCCCCGAGGCCGTCCCCTGCAGATGCCCAGGGCAGGAACATCTGCCCTGCTCCTGCTTGGAGAGCTTCCTCAGGGGCTGCCCGTGTGTAGAGCCGCCCAGCCCACTGGTCCTTTCTGCCCAGCAAGGCTTTTTTAGCAATCGGAGTTGCAGCCTGTTTGTCGGAGCTGTGGGAAGCGCAGAGCCAGGGGTGCTGCTTGTGCTGGACCTTCTCCTGCCTCTGTGGTCCCCATCCAGGTGAGGCTCTCCTAAGGAGAGGGAGGGAGATGGACCTGGCAGGCAGGACCCTTCTCTGAGGCTGTTGCTGGAGTCAAACCCAGTCTTGTCACGTGCAACAATTTTTGTTTGACATATGTACTGCAACCTTTGATGCAGTCCAGGGTAAAACATTATGTTCGTCTCATTAAGAGACTCGTGGACATGACTCTCACAACTAAACGACATTATGCACGGACTCTTTGCACTGTGTGGTGATCACGAAACCATACCAGCCCGTCACCAAGAAGACTTTGTTCTTGGTCCTGCAGCTAATGTGTTAACTGGGAGCTGCGCTAATCCCAGAGACGGAAACTCGCAGAAAGACAAGGATTGTCAGGAGAAGCCTCTCAGGCTGTGGCTCTTACAGTAAGACCTCAAATTAATTCTCCTCCATGTCAAGAGCGTTTGGCCTTAGACACAACAGAGACAGTCACATTTCATTGCAAAGTCAGGTTTCAAAGCCTGTTTGCCCAGGTGCTCATTCAGTTGTCCTCGGTAGAAGAACCTCAGGCAACTCTGTCTGTACAGTGCAAAACAGAAATAAACCCTTGCATGCTTGCGCTGAGCGCTCCCCAGAGCCTGGAGGCCTGATCTCAGCCATCACTGCCTGACCCTCTGCCCATGGATGCTTCCAGTAGGCAACCCTTGGCACAGCGCGCGTGCTGTGCTGAAGTGAAAAAGGAAACGGGAGTACACGGCAGGGTCAATTGGCATGTGCAAAGATGTGTCCAGAAGATGAGCCGGGAGGAGATCCCTCCTCTGTCAGTCCAGTTCCCCCTAAAAACTCCATGAAACTGTAATCCTTCATATTTACCAGTGTGGAGATACCGAAAACATTCCTCTTGTTCCCCAGGAATGAACAAATACCTGCATGAGTGCTAAATGAGATCTACTATAGACACAGTGATATAGATACATTATGGAAAGAACAACTAATGAATGCATTCCGTACAACGCAGATTACTTTTTCAAGGTTACATCTGGTGAGCACACCCAGAGTAGGGATGTTCTGGCATGAATAAGGCTGTTAATTGTCATGTGCTACAGGCAGTTAATGCCTGGAATTATTTTCACAAGGTTTGCTTGATTTTTCTGGGCATCTAAACAGAAGGTTGAGGGGGAAGTGTGGAACAAGATGTGACTTCCCAGCTGTGAGAAGACATAAGAGGTGAAATGTGGATGAACGTGCTCTGGGTGTGCAGAGATAAGGGGAAGGCATTTGCTTCCAGCGGCACGAGGCCTTCTGTATCACACAGCAAGACTTCAGGTTTCTTCACTGACCACCCTCTGTTAAAATCAAGGGCTTTGTCTTCAAGATCGAAGAAAAAGTGAAAATGATGAACAGCACTGAGTCCCCCAGCAGCACCACGGGTCTGTCTCCTCCAGCTCGTGCACCAACAGCCGGTCCTGCTTGCCTGGCTGGGGGACGGTGCTGTCCCCCCGGGCTGCAGCTGGGGCCAGATGTGCACCCGGATGGGGCACAGGGCTGTGCACAGCGCATGCTCTGAGCCCTGCGCTGTCACAAGCCTCGCTTAGAGCAAGCAAAGCTGTCGGAGAACTGGCCGGGCGGCAGCGGGGAGGTGGACCGCGACCCACTGAGCAGGCATGGCGCCGGAGCCAGGACACGGCTGTATCTTGGGGCGACTGGCTCGGTGATCTCGGCAAGGCATCGGCCCCGTGGGCTCAGAGGGAGCGTGCACCAGGGATGAGTCCTTGAGCGTGCTTCTCTCCAGACAAAGTACCTGAGAAATACTCTGATAATCTTCAGGTTTGCAGTGTCTCGGTTCTGAGCAAGATGTCTAAAATCAGTTGTTATTTTGAAAGTGGGGGTTTAATTTCATCATTGGCCAATTCGTGATTCCTGTATGGCAGAATGATGAGGTTTACTCAGCTTTGTAAAACTGCTTTAAAAGCCTAGATGAAGGAAGCCTGAACGTGTGCAGTGTTATTACTGCTGCGGCATTGTCATCTCCTTTCCACAGGTGTTCACAGAGACTGTTCGAAGTATCTGCTAATTTTATGTGTAAGGGCAAGCGAAATGGCTAAGGAAACAAAGCACTTAAAAAATCGGTGTACCCTGCAGCACTCCTTTGACCACAAGTCTCTCTTTACAGTCTTCCCAAGACTGGAGTTCAGGGATGGAGTAGATGAGGAGTGTGGTATGTTGGCAGGATCACGCAGGGCTGGAGGAATGATATATTGGGGCTAATGTAATTTGTGAGTGAGGGACATTGTTCAAGCGCTGTACGAAAGTGCTTACTTCCTGCCTCTAACTAGAGCTATCAGTATATCACTTTCAAAATGAGCAGTTTAAATTAAAAGCTAAACTAAAAGAAACCTGGCTGCATCTGGGACTTGTCAGAAGCCTCATTCAGATATGCCATTGTCACATTTTCCAAGAGCCTGAAGATGTGGAAGATAATTATCCTATAGACAAGTCTATTTGTTCCTTACACCAGTCACTTCTATGGCTGTGCAATTTGAGTCTCTCTTTTTTTTTCCTCCTCATTTAAAGGGTACAACAGACTTACCAGGCTGCTGCTCTCCTTAAGTTTCCTGTTTGCATATGCTGCAAACTAACATTTTGTAAAGTTAAGTTTGTCTGGATTCCCCTAGTCCCAGATCACCTTATAAATCTGCGGATTACATATTTCATTATGCCTCTTAAATTAACAGGTTTGTGACACTAGTCACAGCCTTTAAGGAGATTTCACCCCACCCGGTGAAGGCAAATCTTCTGGGGCTTTTGCCGATGTTGCAGCAGGCCTGGCCCCTGGTGATGGGTGTGAGTGTAGAAGTGCCTCAGCCCCACACCAGAGGTGACAGCAGTTCGGAGGCGTTCCACGTCCCAGCGAGCCGGTGGGTAGCCAGTAAACCTGCCGTGCTGGGCTGTGACCCTGGCCATCTCCTGGCTCCCCTCTCGCTTGACAGACGTGGCAAATGTCTCTTAAGTGTGGTCGCACCTTAGGTGCTTCATCGGACAGATGCTGTTTAGCTTTGGTTCTGTTCTAGCTCGTGCTCAGAAGGACGGGCATGACGAGAACGGCATGGGCTTCGTTATGTCACTTGGGGCCACTGGGCTGTCCACGTGTGTTTCGGTGGAGGCTTACCCCGTGTCGTACAGCACCTGCACACCCCGACCATCGGGCTGGGGGGACTAAATTTAGGACTGGGTCCTAAATTCCGATTCTGGCTTACTTTGTGGCGCTGTGAAAATAGACAGTCTTCACCGTTCCATGCGCCGCCTTCCCTCCTTTCTGCTGTTACCTGGTGTTTGGACTTGTGTCAGCACCAACCCATTGCAAAGGATTTCCTGAAAAGTAAACTGTTGCGTGGTGACTTGATGGTACAGCAATGAAAATGGATTTCCCCAAAATTCATTAAGCTTTTTATTTAATGTTCTGTTTACCCAGGTTAAAGCCTTTGTAATGAACAGTCTGTTTTCTCACAGCGTCAGCTTAGAGGGGTGGATTCTTTGTGTCAAAAATCTTGACACTCACAAATCTGAAGTATTCTGCAGAGAAACAAAAATCGCTCCTAAGCATTTGAGCTGATGCAAATTTTTTCTCTGATGGAGAACTTTCTTTCTGAATGGACAGGCAGGTCCCAGCATCCCGCATGTCCCCTGCAGAGTCTGGTAAGATAACCCTGAGAACATCTGGCTAATCTGAATTGTAGCAGGTCTTCTGATCAGTTGATGTGAGGTCAGGGTGAGAGGCAGAGGACCGACCACCCGTCCTAATACTGGCTGCCGCTTCCTATCAAACTGGCATGTCTTGCTTGCCGGGCCTTGCACATCTGGTCCCGGCTGGGTCTTGTTTGGGCCCTTTGTTAGCAAAGAAGCTATACTGGCAGGTTGTCCTGCTCTAGCAAGTCCGTACCCCCAAGTGCTGGACCGGCTTCAGGAAGGCTGGACAGGGTGCTGGGTTCAGGCTTTGCTTCCCTGCTGCGCTCTGTCCAACTCCCAACAATTTGCTTTGTACAGAGGGTCCCAAGCGCCGCCTGGGGCACCCGGGCAGGACTGCGTTAATCCAGGTTGTCGGTAATGGCGGTCACCGGTATTTGGGCAAAGGCTTTGGAGGACACGTACCTTCTCCTGCCCACAGAGAGCCCAGGACAGCAGAGCAGTGCCCGCTGGCGTAGCACGTTGTCACGGGGGGGCTGAGCGATTTGCAAAGGACCCGATGGGGACAGGGTGCCTGGTCGCTTCACCAGCTGCAGCCCCCCGAGTACTATCACAATACTCTCTTTACATTTGGATAGAAGAAAATTGGAGATGCCCATTTGTACTGGTGATGAAGAAAATATAATTTTCAGGAGTGGAGGGAAGGAGAGGGAAGGGATTGCCTTTCTTTGCATTAATATAAGATGAAGATTAATTCTGCTAGCAGGATTCTGTCGTCTTGTCAGAATTCAGTGATTTTCCATTTTGGATCAGTGCGGTGCCAGAATGTAAATCTGATCGCCTTGTGTCTTTCAAAATAAAATCAAAAAGCCTTACTGATTGCTTATATGGGCAGCTAGCACACCTTAAGAAGTAAGAAAGGTTCAGACAGGAATATAATAAGGCCCGGGAAAGTGGCAGCATGAAAGGGATGACCTTTATTTGCAATCATAGCTGAGATTTACAGTTTATTACTGATAGCTTTTATAAAGAGCCATTCAGTTCAGAGGTGAGAGGTTTGTCATCTGGAAATGCAATTAACTTTAGCCTTATCCCAATCCCCCTGGTCTTACTGTGAGAGCAGCACTTCAGCAATATCATGATTTTCCCTCTAATTCCTTTTTTCCCTACGTTTTTGTCTCTTATATCCCTTGTTCTTTGGCATAAATGCGGGTGCATGTTTTTTGCTGCTATTATTTCATTATTATTAGATGCACCTTTGAATTTTTTATTAGATCCAACTTGATTTTTGAATGAGAAGATTTCAAAGAAGAGTGACATTTAAACCTGAGAAGAACTAAGATAACTCATGGAAGGGAATTGTGCTATATATGTCAAAAATTAATTACAGACATGGAGAATCTCAAAAAAAAAAAAGGCGGGGGGAGAAGAAGAAACAGTTGCTTTTTAAATGGCAATGATCATTGTTCTTCCACACATAAAGCCCGTATACCAACACCCGTCCTTGCACTTGCACAATTTAGCCTTGATGTTTGGTTATATACACTTATACATCAGCCAGATGCGGATACACCGTACGTGCCCACATACGCACACCAAGGAATACGGCATGAACAAATGAAAGTAGCTTTGGTATCCCTGCTGCGTGCGTACGAGAAATCCCTAAAGGTCTATTTTTGTTTCACAGGTTCGCTTTTATGGCCCTCTCTTGTCTGTTAAGTCAGGTCTGTAGGAATTTAAGAGCCAGACACAAAAGCAAGAATTTAGTGTGCTTGGCCAGTTGGTTTAGGTTATTTGACATATAGCCCAGTATATTTTCCACAGTAGGCTCCTGCCAGACAGATCAGAGGAGCGTGCGCCTGTGCCGGAGGCGTTAACCCGGCGGAGCGGGGTCCCTCCTGCGGCCGGGGGCTGCTCACCCGCTGCCCCGGCCCGGCGGCCCCCGGCCCCGCTGCGCCCCGTGCACCTGCGGCGTGACAACGCACCGGCCAAAGGGACTTGGGAAATTCCTCCGGGCTTTGCTTACTCCTAGGTAAACTAGAGCAGAATAATTACTGCCACCGTGGTTTTCATCCCTGTTTTATTGTGGCTATTATTTTCATCAGTGTTAGAGGTTAATATCCCTATTTTTCTCCTCTGCTGCCTGAACACAATAGGGGCTTAGCACGGAGTCAACCCAGGTAGCCGAGGCAGCAACACCATCTCCAGTGAGTCCAGATTAAAGCGTCTCTAACGAATGTCCCCAGCCTGGGGTAGGAATGGCCCCGGCCGCAGCTCATCCCGGTGGCACATGGAGCTGGGGCCGCTGCGGAGCAGTTCTTGTTTTATCTTGGTAAAAAAGACAAAGACTGAATATGGCGCAGAAGTGGGTGGGCGTAGAGTGCGGGCAACACCGGGCTGCAGGAGCGTTGCGCTAAAGACGTACTTCTGTTCTGCGTCTCGGCTCATCCTGTCTCGCCGGGGTTTGTGAGGCGCCTGTCCCAGCGGTGCCCAAGTGTCTAATAGAGTGGAGAAAAAGGCAGCCTGGTTTCAGCATCCTTAAAAACACCTTTCTGTGGTGCAAACAAGTGTTAATGTGAAAGGGGAGATTGCCTCAAACAACATGCTCTCGAACTGGAAAAGTAAACACTGCCCTTTGCTGCAGAAAGCTTTTGTTCTAAGGTGCTCTTTATCTTGATGATATTCCAGTCCAAAAAGCCTCCTTCCTGGCTCTTGACAGCAATAAAGAAACCTCAGTTGTACTTATGGATTTTTATTTTTTTCCCCCTGAAGATCCAGAACTGGGTAAGGGTGTCCTTGATAGGAATGCTTACCTTTTTTATTCCCCCCCGCCTTTTTTTTTTTTAAGCTGAGTGCTTTTATCTTAAAACTCCTGGTTACACAGGAACGGTAGTGCTGCTTGCAGTGCAATTATTTTGGTTGGAGGCAGAGGATCTGATTTTCCTGAGCTGAGAAATGGGATCAGTTTGTCAATCCTGATGTAAATCTATCCTGCTCCCAGGGAAAGGGAGCAGCAGTAGAGATGCTGGATGTACAGCAGGACCAAGCATTGTTTTGAAATAACTGCGTTTGGTGTTTCCTATTGTGTAATGGAAACAGAATAAGCTAAAATGTAAATAGATGATAAACTTTCATTTTGTTGTTAATATCCTAGACAAACTGGTCAGTCCTGATTTTTTATTTATTTTCCTGTTCTGAGTATCAGGGGTGAAAAGAAATTAGTTCACAGATCGTCAAGTAGCTGGCTCAGGTTTTGATCTATAAGGTGAAGAACAATTTCGGCAGCAGTTTTCCTCGCAGCGACCAGGTACGTTTTTAAAAGTCCATGGGAAAAAGACAAAATAAAAATAAAGGTACCACACGCGGAAAGGCAAAAGGAAAGCTCGCACTCTGCCTTTGGGGTTCCTGGGCTTGGGCTGCTGCCGGTCGCTGCCGAGCCCGCTGCCGCAGGGGTGGGAGCCAGCTCCGGACCCCCGGGCTCGGGGAGCCACCGGACCCTCGGCACCGGGGCATCGGGATGGAGGAACCAGACGTTGGGCAGTTCTGTAATTTGAAGTCATGTTGTGCGGTGAGCTCTGGCTGCTGCGGAGGGAAGGACGTGCCGTATGGCTGGGCTCCCGCGGACCACGTGTTCGAGCAGCGTCACCAGCCCCACGATGTCCACGAGCTGCTGCTCTCCGCGTGGCAGCCCAGCAGCGTGGCCCTTGGGGCAACCCCCTCTCATCTTAATATTGCTGCCGCTCGTTAATGAGTGCCTCTCCATGATGTCACTGACCATTCCCTTCCTTTACTGACCCATAGAGATATGGTGGGGTGCTACATGCTTGTGTATGTTTAAAATAGATGTATGTAAAAAAGAAAGGACTATATACACTCTGTAAAGAAAGTCCTTATTAACTGGTGAAGATATTGTTACAGTGGTGGCTACTAAGTCAATGCTAATAAATAAAACAGGTTAAACATACTTTGATATGTTTTTAGTTGATAGAGAATGGATAATAATAATCATTAAGACTAGTAGGATACCAATATTAAGTATTGTCTATAGCTGGACTAGATGATCGTTGTAGGTCCCTTCCAACTGAATTAGTCTATAAAAATCAGTATGAGACCTATAATTAATGATTTAGAGTTTTCATTAAGGATCTAGCAAAAGGTACAAAATCAAATGTGACTAATTGAGGCTAACCTCAAAATCAGAAGTAGCAAATGCTGGTGGGACAGAAGCCGACTTTAGGAAGCTGGAGAAATTAGAAATATGTACTTCAGGTATCAAAATGATATTCATCCCAAAGGAATGTAGCCTAGCACCCAGACACATGGAAAAGTAGCACAGATCTGAAGTAAAGATTTAAAGAGACTGAGTCAGAAAAAGATCTGTCATGGATTTCAATCAAAACATCACATTGCAATAAAAATGTCTATTTTTTCATATGTGAATATGCAGTGGGATTACTTTTAAAGTTAGGAGGTTCGATAGTATGATCTACTCAGCTTGTGCACCCATGTCTAGAGCACTGTGTTTCTGCCTGATGCTTTTTGGAGAGGATGTGGAGAAATTCCCGAGTACAAGGCAGCGCATGAGAGATTCCTCCCTGCGTGAGAGTTCTGGGAAGCGCTGAGCTTTCCTCGAGGAGAGTGGAAAAGGCGGCCGCCTTGAGCAACCACTGAGAAAAGCAACTTTTCCTTCTGATTATTAGCAGTAATTTTATAAAACCGTCAATGGTTTTCATGCAGTAGTAATAGCAGAAAAACCAAAAAAAATTGAAAGCTTATTTATTCAGCCATTTTTTTATCAACTGCAATGTCTCCATTAGTGTGTAGCCAGGTCTCTGGGCACACCTGCACGACTGGAGCGGGGGGTGTAAAGGTGCCCTGTTCTGAAGTCACCGGTTGAATAGACGATGGAAAAACTCCCTGTTTGGTAGCAGCGAGGAAGGCTTTTGTTCACGTTTGCCGTTGCCTTGGATCGCGGCCCACGAGGAACCAGGGGCGGGTGGGGAGAGGCCGAGCTGTTCCCGAGTCACTGCTCAGCTGTACGCCCCCAGCCGCGGATGCTCAGGCCAGAACGGCTGGCTGCCGCACTGCTGTGCCGGCCTGCGGCTCTGGGGCGGCTTTCCTCGCCGTCCCTGCGGGCTGCCGCCGTGCCTCGGCCATGCTGGCAGTGGTGCGCGCTTTGCCTCAACTGTCTGAGATGTGTGGCGGCTAAGAAATGGTTAATAAATTTTATGGATTCGTTTAATCCACCAGAAAATATATTCACCGCGTGCAGCGTGTGAATAATTTCTGTTACTTTTTGATCACCTGAAAAGGTAAATGAAAATAAATACTGTGCCCTCACCCACAGAGGCTTTAGAAAAAAAGTTTTCTGTATAATAAATAGAAGTGAGAGAGTTGCTAAAAGTTGGTGGGGCCACCAGGTCGGTCATACGGCAACTGCTCCCCGTCCATTCCCGTGGTTCCCGCAGTGCCGCCGGCCCAGCGGCATGGGGGGCTGCCTGCCGAGCTGCGGGAGTCGGGGCCGGGATCCTGCCACCGGCTTCCAAAACTCTCCAAACTTTTTGGTGACATCCCTCCTGCCTAGTTTTTTCCAGCGGCCGCAGATTGATGGCACTTTTACTCCTGTAATAAGTTAGTAATTCTGCTTCTAATTTTCTCCTGGCGGATCGCGGGCGGGAGGATTTGCTTTTGTTTTTCTCAGGCGTGTGAAGAATTAACCATAGCGGAGGCGTCGGGTGCCTCTCCTGGTGCTGCCTCTGCGGTCTGCGCAGTCTGTAGAGCACCATGCGTCCTCCTCTCTTCTGTGGAGAAGCAGCAAAGTTTCCGTTGCTACTTAGTGTATGTCATATCTGAGGATTCGGTAGAGTTTTAGTTGCTTTAAGTCTTTGAGGCAGAGATATTTATATGGCTCATTATTTTTAAAGTGAAAGACTCATGGGGCAGAATCGCCAAAGGAACTTTGCTTTGAATTTTTAGGAAGACTCAGCGCAAGAACAATGGGAACATCTATGGCTCAGGGAGCTGGGCTATTCTTTGTTTGGTTTTTTGTTATTTTCAGTTTGGCAGAGAAAGTGAATTTTGGTACGGAGTATCAGCACCTCCGCTCCCTCGGCGCGGGTCCCTGGCAGATGTCTCGGCGCTGACGGGAGCGGATGGAGCCGCAGCCTGGCAGAGCGGGCTGCGCTTGCTTCGTAAGGCAGAGTTAACGAGACAATAAAACAAATATACTTTATAGAGCATCGTCTATTTTACCTTACTCATTTGCAAATGAACATAAATGGGTTCATGTGAAACATGGATAATAACCAAGATGCGGTAGGAAATTAATTAGAATTTATTTATAATTACACACCTAACTTGAACCTATTAGTTACACTATCTGTTTTTAATTGCTTTCATTTTGTGAATTTCTTCAGACTTTTAAAAATATGAGAGCATTTAATTTAAACATTCTGTGAAGTTTATACCTAGAAACACATGTTAAATCCAAATGGGGTAATTTTTTGCAACTGGGAAACTACATTTTGAAGAATGAAGCACTCTGTGCTTTAGATACTTATAGACTGAAGCCCTGGGATAGAACTTAAGGTATACGTAAAAGCCTGAAAAAAGGAAAATAAGTATAGGAATTTATTTCTAGATTGCCATCTCTCTCTCGCCTTTATTTTTTGTTTTTATTTTTGTATGTGCAAATGGTAAAGTTATACAAGGGATTGTATAGACACAGTTTCTAAGAATTTTTGTATTTCAAAATTTGATTTTGTTCCAAATTGCAACAAACCCCTGAAACAGAAAAAAATGCTTTAAAAAATTATGGATCTATCAAATTTTGTTTAGATTTTCACTTCTTGAAATTTAATATTAAGTATACAGTAGAAGCTCTAGAAAAAAAATTCAAATAGAGACTATAAATATTTTTTCCAAAAACAACAGATAGCAAACGGGGAATAATATGGTAGTTCAGTGTTGTTAAAACATTTTTTTGCAGACTTTGTTTTACAAATGAAGGTGAAAACTTCAAAATTTGTAAAGCATTTCAATTTCCATTAATCCGCAGCCTTCTATGGGAAAGTTGTTTCTTCGTTTCTAGAACGTGCTTTACTTATAACTTCTGAAAATGGGCTTAAAGCTGATTTGGAAGGCATGTAAACCGTTTCTGAGAGTTAGGAGAGGGTTCTTCGGGGAAAAATCCTTAGGGAACCGTCCGCGCTGGGGTTGTGCCGCTGCGGGCTGCTGCGCAGGCTGCTTGCTCTGGGCTGGGGGATGCAGCTGAGCCCGCCGTGCTCGTCCCCTGCCCGTCGAAGGTACCAGCCAGCCCGAGCTGGGTTGCTCTCGCAGCTGACGTACGACTGCCTTCTTTGGGATTAAAATACATGTATCATTATAAAATGCAATCTGTGCCTGTGACATGATTTGTTTTATTTCATAAATAAAATACCAGTCCAGTGATTCATAAAATTGTAAGCGCTCTCGAGGCCAGTTCTCGGAGGGTGCTGTCTGAGGGGGGCTCTGCAGAGCCGAGAGAGGAGGTAGGCTTCGGAGACCCGAAACACTGGGGACTGTGCCACCAGCGGGTACCCCAGTGCTGGTGGGTGTCAGTGGAAACTGTCGTGCGTTCACCGATTTAATTACGCGCAGGAGGGATTTAGCCTCGAAGTCATAGTCTGGCTTGGAATGACCTTGACCATCGTCTCCGGACAAAAGGGCAGCAGCCTGGACAGCTGGGCTGGGCGACGCTGCAAAGGCGTTTGGGTTCTGCCTCCGTCCATTTCTGTTAAAGCCCAAGACAGAGGTGTCGGCCGGAGCACAGGGACAAGCAGCAGCCAAGCGGTGCGGCTGCTGCTGAAAGCTGTCCCTGCGAAAGGAACCTCCGGCTGGCCGGGCCGGCTTGGCGGCGGTGCTGGGAAACCCGGGTCTAGGTTAGGAGACAAGAGATACGGAGTTACTGTTTAGTCTGTTTTGGGTGTATGATTCTGATGGTGAAAGAAGCTTCTGTGCTGCATAGTTTGAGCGACACAAGAAGGAACCAAGATTTATTTTATGCTGGTTAATGCTATCTTCTGCACTGATGTCTATGGGTTTTACGAGGAACCAGCATATGTGAAAATGTTTGGACTTTCTGGGAGATGTTCAGAACTAAATGAACAGTATTTCCTATCGCTTCATGGAGTATAAAGGACCCAGAGGTCAACAATCACTGCAGATCGCTCTCCGCTTTTATTTTGTCTCAAGAAATTATTTTCCAGCCTTTGTATTGGTCACATTTATTACATAATTGCAAAAGAGAAATGATTGCTTCGTAGGTCTGCATGAAAGCAATTTCTCTGTATCAGATAGTTTAGACTTGAAGATTATATATAGGTGTGAAGAATGATGAATAGGATGCAACAAGATGTAAAATGGTCGATAAAGTTAGTGGAGGACTTGCTGACATCGCTGGGTTTGATTTGAATCTCTCTCCTTTATCCCATTAATATTTTGTTAAAAGGAAAATTTGGCTTTACAGGTATCTTTAAGAACTGTGACTACTGCTGTCTTGCTTTTTTGATTTCACGTAACACAGGCTGCTTTATTTATATTACTGTGCAATCACAAACTTCGGTATCATCCACTACATCGTAGCCTGACGGGTTCCCTCGTGTGGCAAGGCCCGCTTGTGCTCTCCTGTGCTGAAAATCCGCTCTTACCTCTTGGATGTGCTTATACCTATGAGGAGCACTTTTTTCTTCCTTTACTGTTTTCATTCTCTCTGGTGGGAAATACTTTGCAGTTCAGGATAAGTTTTCACTTTCAAGCAAGGAACTAAGGAGAAAAACACCTTTAGTTTTTTACTGGGCTGAGTGATTTGGTGCTGCTGCATGGAGCAACGCACGACGTTTGGCCACTGTTCTTCTCACAGGGGGAACAAACATTAAATCTTATTATATGATGATGCTACATTATTAAAATTTTTCCTCATAGATTTGCTCACACTGATAATTTCTGGATGTTCTTTAAAAGCAGAATAGAAATAGCATGAAAAATTATTCATACATTAGATTCTATCCTGAAAAATAGTCTGGTCTCCTATCTGCTTATTGATATAATTAAAATTGGATTAGTTGGGTGGATTATAGAGTTTTCTGAAGTCATGAGGGAGTTTTCTGTCTCTTGCGACCACCCCATCCTCGAATTTAACTCTATTATGAACTGGCTCATACCACCGAGGCCTGGCTACGTTTTGTTCTTAAACCTTTTCTCTAGTTTGATTTGCACACGAGTGTGCGACGGTGGTTGTGTCTTATTAGACCTGAGTGTGACTATAAATCCTTCCGATTCCTAGCTCAATAGTAAAGCCACCCCAAGGTGCAAGCAGGGGACTGACAGAATCCCAAGTGTGGTGTAGGGCAATGTAGGGGTAACACCAGCATACCGCCTTGCGCTCTTGGGCTTTGTCTTGGGTCTCTGGGCAGGCTGAAGGAGGGGTTCAGAACAGTCCGTAGACCGCAGCCAAATTCCCTGTACGTTCCCCAGGGAGATACTGGGAAGTCGTTTTTAAACCAATGGGATCATTAACGAAAAGTCCAGTCTAAACAGAGAGTCTGGTTAGAGCGGGTGACCTGTCTCAGACCTGTCACGTGTCAGTCGTGTGTCGGTCTTCAATGCCGCCTTTTACCTGCCACGGAAGGAGCGCGCTAGAACACGCGGGGCTGTTCCTGATGCCGCAGCAGCGCCTGGGCAGGGGAGGTGCTGAATAATGCTGCAGCGTTCTGTGATGTGCAAAATATCGAGGGTTCTGGAGGAAATCTCATCTTACCTGCGAAGAATAAACATCTGACTAGATCTTCATCAAGTAACTGTATTCACAAGGTTAGCCACGCTTTTGGGGGGTGGAAGAGGGAATATTCATTACACAAAAATGCTTTTACGTTCCAGGGCCAAAAGATATTGAAATGATCACTTACTCATATGGTAACAGCGCTAAAGATACTCAGCAACTACATTAAATAAAAAGATTAGTTGTATCAATCACAACAATATCCACAAATATATCACACGTTTGCTGCCAAAGTGAATTTTATATTAACCTATCAGCAAAAACCAAACAAGCAATCTTTAAATGGTAGGTTTTAAATGTGTGTAAAACGCAGTACATATCATTTTACAAATGTTAAAAAAATAAGCCTTTTACTGAGAGAGAAGTTTTGGCTAGGATTTAGGACAAGTGTCCAGCACATACAATGCTTTCTTGTTTTTGAAGGAATTTAAATGCAGAGTCTGAATGCTCCGTGCAAAGTTAGCCTGTCGTGTATTACCAACGTACTCGCAGCGACATCGTGTTACACAGCTAGCTTCCTCTCTCGGAGATTTTTCTTGGACAAAATTGCATAGAAAAGTCTCTGAAAAGGAGTTCCTGTGTTCTGACACTGTAAAAATAGCTTAATATCAGCTCATCAATAAGACATTATGCCTTCTGCGTGACACAAAGCCCAACAGAAAAGACAGGAATTATTGTGTGCGCTGGATGGGCGACACACTTCCCTCTCTGGTGCATGGCCATATTTAGTATGATTAAAAAGGGCAGGGGGAAGAATTATAGGTAATTCTTAGGAGCAATTTAAAAGCTGAATTCTGTTGAGCCTGCATCTTCTCCACTAGAGACATATTTGTAGTAAAATCATAACTAGGAGGTTCCCCTCTCTTTCACTGTTCAATGAGAGAATAATTTATGAATCTGACAATCCTACCCCTGGATAATGTTAAGACTAACATAATGTTCAGTCGAGTAACTCTGCACTCCTAAAGTTTATCAGAGTGTGTAACAACAGCAGCAGGGTTGGTATAGTGAAACGACACACATAGTCACTTTGGAGGTAGGATGTCTTATCACGCATCCGCTACAAGACAATGTTGGGAATCCTCACTGAGGATGGCTCACCCCTTCCAGACAGAGACAGGATACGGGGATGTGTGCAAGGAGAACCCCTCAAATGGGTTAACTCCTAAATGTAAGCAGAGACAATCCACATAGGAAAAAAATGACGGTCACAACGTCTACTCAGCCTGGCAAAATTCCTGGTTTTGGCAAGCAACCTTTTATTTTTCCACCCAGAAGATCATAGAATCATTTAGGTTGGAAAGGACCTTTGAGATCATCGAGTCCAGCCGTGATGCTGCTCTAGCGCAGAGACGGGAACTCGCTGTGCGCGCGGGCTGGCAGTCAGCGTTGCACGGCAGCACCTGCAGCCCCTCCTGCACCCTCGGCAGCCCCAGCGCCCTTGTCGCCCGGCTGCACCCCTTCCCCATCGCAACCCCCCAGCTGCTCTCCAGCAGCGTACGGGCCGGACTGCTCAACGCCGGCCCTCGGCTGGCGAGAGCGAAGTCTTCTCGGGATTGGGAACGTTGAGGTCTCTCAAATATCCCAAAGCATATTTTACAGCCAGGAGGGTCTGTGATGGGTGATAACAGCCCACACTGAAGTAAGCGGGGTGGTCAGTACGGCTTATTTGGACACAGAGCAACCGTGCTGTTCATTTCTGAGAGGTTGTCAAGAAAAATTGAAGGCTTTAAGTATATGACCTTTTGCAGGAATTACTTCAACAATAGCTTATTCTACTGTGTCAGCTACAGTTGCAGTTATAACAATGAATTTCACTTTGAGAATGCAAATTGAGTTCCTAATTGTGAGATTTAATCCAGGGTGTGCTAGGCAGTAATCTCTTAAGAGTTTTGTTCCTGCTAAAGCATTTTAGATTCCTGCTAGAGTCAAATATACTGTTCTGAAGTTGAAAATACTATATATGTGGGGAGAAAAAAAGGAAAAAGGAAAAATGGCTAATCTTAATGAAAACAATGCTGGCACGGAAAGAAAAAAGGCTCCAAGCTTTGCTAGACAGTGAAGTTTCTTAGATATACAGGTCCAGATTTTCATGGGACTTTCATAAGGGCACCTAGAGAAGAATGGAAGTACTCGCCTGCATGCCAAAATGTTATGCCTGCAGATGCAAATTAAGAAATTGCTTATGCACATACCTTTGCTTGTAAACATAGTTAGTCTGTGGGCATGCTCAAACATGCTCCTCTGCAAATAAGAGGTTTAATAAATACTAAGATAAATTCTAGCCTGTTTTCTGCCGTTTTTCATTTTAGTACTGAAAAAATACCCCCAAGCCCCAACAACTCATCTCTATGCAAGCCCCAGAAAGTTCCCTGTATGTATCGGGGTGAGAAAGATACAAATTGCTTAAGTTAAAACACAAAACCAAAACCCAAACCAAACAAAAAAACCCCAAATAAGCATGATAAAATGGGGAAGGACTCAGGAGATGTCCTTTGCGAGTGGTGAGCATGATGTCGTCTTTTAATTGCCAAAGTTGTAGTTTTGGAAGATTTTCTGAGCAAAGGCTAAATATTTTTTAGGTCCTGCAGTTGTCATTGTGGGCTTTGCTAGATACGTTATAATGCCTATGTATATTGAGCAAAAATATCTAAAACTGAGATTAAACACCACTTTATACGAAGCTGTACAATTAAACGCGTGTTACCGGCGAAGATAAGGATTTAGTGAAATTTCTTTGCATTTTTTTTGACAAACCAAGTATATGATTGCTTTTGACTTATCAAGAGGGTTATTTGGATAATGACTGCAAATTTGGAACTACTTTTGTACGTCAGAAGACATCACTGAATTTCAGTGTTATGCCCTTTGGGTTAACATACAACTAGAGTCTTTTACAGATTAATGAACCCTGTCTTACAAAGATTAATTTATGAAATATTTGTTGTCTGTTTATATGAAGTCACACTAGCAACGTCTGCTTCAGAAAAGTATGCATATGGAGGGCTAAATTTAAAAGTGAAACGTCAAGGAAAATTAACTTCCTGTGACATCAGGTCATAATTTCAGGAATGACAGTGCATTCTGCAGGACTGGGGAACGTTCGGATGTGAGACATCCCCCGCTGCTGTGAGACGTTAGATAATGAGCGGGAGGGATGGAACCGTTTCCACTTCTACCAAATTTACTTCATTTACAGAAAATGCAAAGCTGAAAGCATCTTATAGGAAGAGCTTGATAGCGAGTAGAAGACGTTGTAAATAAACAGGATTGGGTTGAACATACTATAGACCTAATGAGCATTTACCCTGCCACAGAGAAGGACCTTACCGAGGCCCTGGCTGCTTGGGCAAAGAAGATGTTATCATACAAACCTGTGCAAAAAGGGGAGAAAAAAAAAAGGGCAAGAGAAAAAAATTAAAGATATTAGAAAATATCACTTCCTGAATTCCAAAACAGATCCAGACCTCCAGCATGTCTTAGTATGTTTTAGTATGGGTCTTCCAGGGTTTGCTTCCTGTCCTATTTTAGTACACAGTGTTGCAGCCGGGGCAGAGTGAAAGAATTTGTTGCAGTCGTTAAAGCTCACGAGCTATTTAAAAGATAAATATTTACCGAGAAAGTAGCAGGAGCAAAGAACTCCCTGTTTCACGACAAAATCACTCTGGTTTTGATTTCTTCACAAATTGCATGCTGTAAAGCAAGAAAATGTAATTTCAATTAATATTCTAATAAAGCACTCTTTTTGAATATTGGGACAACCAACTTAATCTGATATCTATATGTAGCTAGATAGATCTTTTAACTTGAAGGTGGCTTTTATTTGAACTGTGTACCATTTTCAGGTAAACTCCTGTTTTCACAGAAAATTACAGTTCCTCTTTTTTAGTGCGTGTTTCTGTAAGTTTAGGGACAGTTCAAAAAAGTCATTGTCATGAGAAAACAATTCTACTGTTAAATAATCTGGCAGAGCATTTCATTGATGATCTTTATGCATGACATTGATTTATCAATTTCCACTTTTGAAGTGAGAAGTCTGGGTGCCGAGGAAGCGTGGTAAGGTTTGTGTGTTCTTCGGGGAAGTTGAGAGCTGCTGTCATCTGGAGTTGCTGCCTTGCCCTAACAAAGTACCTGCTTACTCTTGCATTTTTTTTGAATTAAATACTTATTTTTACCAGTATCAGGTTTTTTTTTGCAGAAGTCTGTTACAACTCCATTTTGCCCCTTCCTATTTTGATCTTGGCAGCTGGGATGGGTATTTCCGAGCACCCCGCAACGCGGGACCATGGTCCCCGATTGCCGAAGCCGCGCAGGGCTGGGACGCCCGTGGAAGGGACGAGCCTTTTGTCCCCAGTGCCAGCCGCGGGAGCAGCCGGGTTCCGGCAGAGGTTTCTCTTGGCAGCAGCCGGCACAGGGGCGAGTCGGAGGGGAGCGCGCTGGTTATTGAATTTGTAAATAACGGAGCAGGCACCAAAGGAGGCGTATTCCGAGCAGGATGGAAAAACCATCCCGAGCACGTCCTGCCGGCCCGCGTGCCTTTGCAGGGGAGGCAAACAGAGCAGTGGCGCTCTGCTTTTCCGCTCAGCCTCTCCCGGCTTTACACGCGGCAGGATTCGGTTTCACTGAATAAATCTTAGGGCCATTTCATGAAAATTAGACCGTCTGTGAAATGAAATGTAAGCATCTGGCAGATGGCTTGTAAAACAAAATCTCGGGAACCACCTGGATTTTAGGGATCTGAGTTACCTGAGCTGAGACGAGCTTTTTTGGCATCGCTGACCTGTGCGAGCTTTGCTTTGGAAACTTTGCATGAAACCAGTTTTACAGATGTTGGGATTTCTGTGAAATACTGCATGTTCCCCAAATGCAGGACATAGTGTCACCCCTGGTGATTGCCCCATGAAAAGGAAGGCTCACATCTAGCTTGAGGATTTACGGGGCTCTCGTAGTTCATCCAAACAGCTGTCCTTTTCGGGACAGCGTCGGCAGCAGGGGCTCCGAGGGGAGGCGAGGAGCGGGTCTGCAGAGGGGCTGCTTGAAACTGCAGCCGTCCATCCCTCTGCGTCCCCTGGACTGAGGATGACCGCAAGGACAGATGCAATTGCTGGATTATGCATTGGTTCACACTGCTCTCCTGAGAAGTGGTTCTGTTCTCATCCTCCTCTTGTCCAGTTCTGGAACCGTGTATGAATTCCCGAGGTCTGTATTCCCTTCTTATTTATTAAATATTGTTACATTGTGATTGAGGCAGCATGGACCAAGAACTAGCTTCTGAACGGTGTTTCTCCTCAACAACGAAAGTAAAGCACAAGTAATTCCAAATAATGGTCTTGGACTTTGAACACTGTCACTGGAAGTAAATTAGGAACTCTTAAATTGTGTTTTATTCTACGAGACATCTGCTTTGTATCTCATCTTTCTCCGTAGAACTAGACCAGTCTCGACTAGGCAGGACAAACCCTACGTGAGTTTGCATGTGAAGGTCAGGAAGGTCTTCCTTACCAGGCTGTAAGCACGATCAGACTCTGTCCAGTAGGTTAAGTCAACTTTTGCAAATTTTCGTACGGTATCAATCACTGTGGAATCTCCTACTTTTACTTCATTTTGGTGATTGCTTTTTGCCTGACAGATTCTTTCTTGCTCTTCTTCTGTGTAGCTTGTCACTTGTTATTTGAGAAACTTTACTTCAGGAATTTGGAGTGTCTTGTTATACTTTGCACATCATCGGTTTATGTGTATGAGCTGCAGTAAAGTGCAGTGATTGCTTAAAAACACTATAGTTACTTAAAAGAGATGACTTTGATTGTGTGTTTTTTGTTCCCATCACAATAACACTTTGCAGGTGATTATTAAATTAGAGATTTTCTTTGTTTTTCTAACAAAAAAACCCAACCTTTTTCATGTCAGTGCCAATTATGAGTAGTAATTTTTCACACTTTACAGAAGAATTTTCTGTCCTGCCTCCACGCCCCCCAAATAAAGAAGGGCTTTGACACTCTATGACAAGGAGGTGGGGGTAGGGCTTTTTATTATTATTTTTTGCAAACACAGTGCTTTTGACTTTTCTTTAAAAAAAAATCTGTTGACTCTATTGAAATGTGACAGGGCAATATTTAACCTGAATAGAGGCATGTTGACTCCTCTTATTAAAACTGACAGTTAAGGACATTTCTCTCTTTATTCCTTCTGATACACGCAGACAAGTCTTCACTGCTAACTAGTATACAAAATCAAAAACAAAAAAATACAGAGCGAGGAGATGAGTACCTTATAAACAATATATGAATGACAATTGCAAGTTTAATCTAGCAAAGAAACCTTTTTTTATCCTTTAAGAAAATTAAAGCCCTTTCAAATTAGCTTGATATATGAAGACAGGCTGACATCATTAATTTTCAAGTATTCATTCTTCTTCCCCTGCTGCCTCTCACACAGATGTGCGATGTTCCAGGTGCTCTGCACAGGTCCACAGCGACACCTATAGCGAGAGGTGGATTTTGCCTTGGCTGAGGTGGTGGAGGGGTAGGTTGGCTCACGGGTGGGAGACCTGCTCTTCCTCTTCCCTGGGGACCCGTCTGGGGCATGTTGGTTTGGGTTGGGCTTTCTTTGCTGTTGAAGAAGAAAGAAGGTCTGGTGGTACTGATGGCAAGCGTGCTCTCTCTTTGGGTCGGTTTGCAGTGTGAAGTGGGATCGTGGTCCCTGCGGCACCCTGATCTGCTGCAAAGCTTTTCCGAGAACTTGAAGTTCTTTCTGGCTTCTCGTACCAAAGCCTCCAAAGGCTGAAAAGGCCACGTTGCTCAATTTTTTTTCCAAGTTACTTTCTGAAGCAATTGTGTAAATATCTGTAACCGTGGAGTATGTTTGCCTGCCTGTTTCCCCTGCTTTGCTACTGTGGAGGTTGGTGGTTCTTGGGTAACAGCAGCATTCACTGCTCTTTATCACATGGCTGTCCCCAGCATTTCCCATCAGAACAGTGAAATACCAAGTGGAAGAGTCCTCTTACTCCATTATCTTTGCGGAAGGATAAGCTGAGCATTTTTACAAACTTTCCTGCGTGTTGTCAGTTGTTCTGTGCAGAGCACATAGAGGGAAATCCGTGTAGCACAAAATATCAGCTGTTTGTCCATGGACAGCGATGAGGCCTGCGCCGTCATTGCCACTGGATGAGAATAAAAAGATTTAAATATAAATGAACAGCGACTGAAGACAGCAGGTCATGCTTTGTATGGTTCCTTTGACTGAGATGGCCATATCACAATAACGATAGCTGTCCTACTGCTGTGGAGGCTGCGGAGTCTGGAAGCCCCTTTATTATGGCTGACGTAGCCCGTCCAGGAGCAAGAGAAAGAGGAGCGCTGGGGCAGCCAAGAGTGGGAACTGTAACGTACCCGCGTTCTTTGTTACGCAATGCAACCAGTAACTCTGCCTACGTGGTCTCAGAAAATATTTGTTATTTCTGGAAAAGGAATCAGTTTCAAAGTAGCATTAAATAGAAGTTTATACCCTCTGACGTCAGGGGTTTGAACATCAGATACACAAGCAACAGGAAATAGCCCGATCTTAATCTCATCCCATCTGTTTGAAGAGCAGGAGTGAAACCTAGCAGGACATGAAACAGCAGTTTTGATGGTTAGACCAACACTGTGAAACCTTCTCTTTTCATCAGTTGGTTAATTTAAAAGAGGGAAAAGTCAGATATATATTTTGTACTTGCCTCAGATGAGATTAGGAGAATCTATAATGCCCTAAGGCAGACAGTTCAGACTTTTACAAGAAGTGGACTGATATACTGTGTGTCGTGCAGGTTCCACGGAGGAATTTGGGGTCTGTAGACATTTTCACATAGGTTGGAGAGAAGGATTATCAGACTATCAGCTGTATTGTTTAGAAAATCCTGGACGGGCAGTCAGACAGTAGCAGAAGAAAGGACTGATAGAAGAAACAGAAGACCAAACCTGTGGATTATAGAATTTATGGTGTTGAACCTCCTGCAAATCCAACTGAACTGAAGGTACAAAATTTAACATCTTTTCTAGTGGGACTTGCATCTCAGAATTAAGCTGCTAGTGAAAATTTTTTTGAGTAATCTTGGTGCCTAAACTTATACGTATGCATCCAAGCCACAAAAGAAGACCCAAATCTGTATGGAAAATATACGATCTGATACCTTAGTTAAAGTGTGTGTGGTTAATAGCCGTGTTTCTACCGATAACGGAGTGATCAAGGACTCTGTAAGGGCAGAAAATTTCTGTACGTTTAGACTCGGGGACAAATGGAAACCAGCAGGTGACCAGTGCACAAGAGACGGGGAAGTGATGTGTTCCTGCTAAAGCAGAGGTAGTAATTTTATACCAAATCGAGCTTCATGCACTGTTACTGTTATTTTGTTGTTTCTGCTCTCAAGACACCCACAGGCTCTGTCTCATAAGCCTGGCTTTAACTTTGATATGCCAGCCTCCTTTGATTTGTGTCAAGGCTGTAAACTTTGTCTCAGCCAGGATCTGCTGTCTGCTCCCGGAGCCTCGGCTCCGTCTCGGCAATGATCACCCTGCCCCTGCTCCTGCAGCCTTCACTCCAGCAGCCTTGCTCCTCTCAGATCTGCTGCAAATATGTTCACTGAGATGATTTCACTGCTCCGACTACATCACAGCTCTGTTTAAGGCCCTTCGTTGGCTCCATTGCATCCAACAAAATCTCTGTCTTTATTTCAATCCCCTTAGAGTTTTGCCAAGCTTAGTTCTCCGTCATGGTTTTGTTTGGATGCCTGCCCTCATTCTCATCCTCTCCGATTACTTGCTTTTCTGATGAGTATTTTTGCACTTTCTCCCATACTGTCACTAAAGAGTGAGAAAAGCACTCAAAGTCCCCAAAGCCACTGCCCTCCCTTCTTTCACATCTAAAAAACCATCTCTGCCTACTAAAGACTGCAGCCTGGTAATGGCAGAGCGAACAGTGAGCTGTTCATATCCAGTTATGGTTAGTGCACGCTCTCCCCTGTCACCTATCCCGCCCCACTTACTAATTTTATCCACTTCTACAGCCTGACATTTAACTTGTTAGTTCTCTAAGGCAGTTGCTGTCATTTCTTCCATTGGTACAGAACTCAAAGATGATGCCACAATATAAATATGAAATAATAGTAAACATGCAATATCAAACATGATAAGCTTTGGTAGTATTACAGATGGAACAGAAGTCACTCTATTTCTGAAAAATGCTGCTATCCTTTGTCAACAGAGGTCAACCGATACAGATTGCAAGGGTGGTTGTTTTTTTTTTTTAACTGTTTTTAGTTGGATTCTTTGCATAATCAGATCTTTGGTTCTATTCATTGTTACGGAAGGCAAATACAGGAATTGCTATGGATTTTTTAGCCAAAAAACCATAGTGCTGAAGAGCACTTCATTTCATTGTTAAAGTGGCATGAAGCAGTGGCTATCATGGGATCTCATGTAATGGGAGCAAATGAAGCCGCGAGTCTTACCTGGTATGTGTGCTGAAGGGAAGGGGTCTCTGAGGTAGCTACACTGAAATAGATTTTTAAAAATATAACAAGAAAACACGATTTTAAAATATAGTAAGTAAGTGTAAGCACATAGTGCTTAGGAATAGAAAGTTAAAAGGCAAGCGAGGTACAGCATTTGTTAGGTTCTGTAAAGGAGCAGCACACATATACATGATGGTAATAGCGAAACCTGTATCACGGAGAGCCCGACCCGTATCCAAGGGCACAACTGCAAATTAGTGGAGATATTAGATTGGATTTCTTTTTCTTTTTTTGTGGGAATTACTTCTTTCCCATGTGAAGACCCTGACAGCACTTGCCTCCTTGCTATTTATCTAGCTTTTTCAAAAAACAAGTTTCCAATAATTTCTCTAATAGCAAAGAAGGGAAATCATAGAGTTAAATAGGAATTCTGGCTGGCATCACACGGGCTGCCTGAAGAAAGGCACTGGAAAACTCATAAAGTGTTAAACTATGCACAAAATTCACTAAACAGAGAACAAGCCCTTGGAAAGTGAGACCACAAAAGACAGTCACTTCAGGAATGACAAAGTGTACCGCAAATGAGTGATTCTCACTGAAATGAAAATGTGAGTCTGGGTTTAAGATTCGTTGGCACTTAGAGCTATAGCATTGATTAGTCATCATCAATAAGACATGCTCTGTCCTTTTAAAGCAACAACCTGTTCAATCATGCTGCAAATGGAGAAGTATAGAAAGTATGGTAAAAGTTTCCTCTCTGCGCCCCTCAGATATGATGGATACTGTAAGTGTACATAGGTGCAAGGGGAGACTGGACAAGTGCACGGAAAGAGAAATCTATCAAGAGATATTAAACACAAATGTACCCTTCTGCTTGGGAGGTCCCTGAGCAACAAGCTGTCGGAGCCTGGGAGAGTATTTGAGGGAAGTATCGCTATATGCCTGCTCTATTTTTACACTCCTCCCTGGGTACCTGTTTTTGATGACTGTTGGATGCTGAACATGGGACTAAGTGGACATTTGGTCGGACCCAGCACAACCATTTGTATGTTCCCTTCTTATTTGCTACAGTAATTTAGAGAGAGCAGAGAAATACAGCTTCGGTAGTATTTGTCTTATATACCGGAACGATCACAGGAGAGATCTGGTCACGCTATTAAGCTTATACGACGATGCCTTATTCTTACGCTCTACTCCAAAAACACAGGTTTTAAGGTGGCCCATCAGAGCGAAGGCGGCAATTCAGGATATTTTCAATGCAGCAGCAGGGATAGTCACGTGATAAGAAATTGCGTTGAATTCACCTATAGAATTGTTCATTTTGGTCTTTTCAAGGGTTATCAGAGGATCTTTTTCATGATGAGGGCAGTATACAGTTAAGAAGCTGATTTTCATTTGCTGCTTGTCTCCATTCAGTCTTGCAGCTGAAGTGAGGTTTAGTTTCGAATTGTACCTTAATTTCAGTGTTGTATTTAAAGCTTTTAAAAATACATCTTTATTCTTCAAAAGAAGTAAACTTTTATTAGACTTTTTCTATTGTTGTAAATTTGATTGGCCAGATGTTTTTTAGGCTTACTATGTTTTTGTTCAAAAAATCTTTTTGTAGATTTTGACTGGGGCCTGTTTTGGTGAACAAGGAAGCTATCAAAGGGGGAAAATGATTTTTTTTTTTTTTTTTTTTTTACACCTTAACTTTTGCAGATGTTAAGTTCTATGATTTCCAAAGTTTTCAGCATATCTTTGCTTTATTTTGGTGAAGTAAAATTTCCTGAGGCATGACCAGCTCCATCGTGGAGCTATTTAAATGAGGGATATAGAAGGTAGTGGTAAGGACGAGGGGACACATTGCAGCTTGTTTTGAAAATGACGTTCGTATTTACACCTCAGAAGAGATGCAGCACGTCCCCAACCTGTGGGAACCGAACACAAACGCAACGTGCCCCACTGGCATAACGGCTACCAGGGCACAGTGCTCCCGCGTCCTTCCTGTCACATTGCTGCCTATATTTCTTTCAGGAATTGTCCACCAGACACTTCCCTGGGCACCTTCACTGGCGTCCTCAACTGCAGCACTTAGTTTTACCCTGCTGTAGTGCTGGGTTACCTTTTTATTCTCTGCCTCCCTGGAAAGGGAAGGGTGAATAAACAAAATGGGAAGCGTAGTGAATGCATTCCTTTGCTGCATATGGGCCCAGCACTTTCTGTGGGATGTTGTTGTGGGTGGAGAGCAGCCAAAGGGTTAGGTCTGCGGGGATGAAGGGCGGCAAGCTGCGCGTTCTCGGCAGAGCATCTCCTGCCTTACAGGAAACCTCATCCATAGTGGTAGGAAAGGGTCCAAGTCACAGCTATGGGTGGGCTCTGGTCCCATCTCCTCCTGTCCGGTCTCTAGGTAAGCGATATGCAAGCAAAAGCAAAGCATCCTATTTGGAAGGGAATTAGGAACCCGTGGCAATATAACGCTGGTGGCATTTGAACACAGAATTTTAACAGTTAATCTTCTATGGGGATTAAGGTCAGGCACTGCCAGCGATGCCCTACGTCCTCCATGGTTTCCCCCCCTCAGACAAGTCACTTCCTCTCCATAAAATCTTACTTAAGGAACGTTCCATCTTTAATTTAGGATTGACTTTCTTTGTGCAGCTTCTTGTTAGTTTACATGAAAAATGCGATAGGCAATAGCAGGTAGAAAGCAGGTAAGGGACAATGGGTACTGACTTTGAACACAGGCATCAGAGTGTGCGCATGACTGAAATTCAGGCCAAAAAAATGAATCAGAGAAGAATCTGTCTTTAAAATATCTATTAATTTAAGCCTTTCTCTGTTTCAAGTATAATATTTATGCGATGGTTGCAAGTGTAACTGCTGGCTGGGAGTTGTTAGCACCGAACCATGGACCACCGTGCACACAGATTCAAGAACTAAGGGTGTTCCTAAGCCCTTATGCTGTCCTTTTGGCTGCTGCTTCTGATTAAGAAGGGACATCAGAGAGATGATGATGGTTATGACCATAGGAAATTACATAAAAACATTCTGATTCATAAATAAAAATTGGTCTTCATTGGATGAGATAACTAGTCTATATTCAAATATACTAATGTTTATGCATTATCTGCATATGTATATTCTTTGTTTTATTCTGTAAGCCGCGATGCAGTATGGACTCCATGCTTCTCCCCTGAATTAGGATATTCTATATACATTCCAGTTTGAGTCATATTAAAAAGAATTAACTTTAGTAACACCACATTGTACCAGGAACGGCTATCTTAGCTTGTCACTGTTTGGGGTCCCCAGGTCAACCTCTTTAATTAAGTCTTGTAATGTTAAGAGTGAATTCAATACCCATCCTACCCTATCAGAGCTAACACTCTTTCCTGCACTGCTTTTATCAGCATGCCCAATTTTCCACCTGGAATTTGTTTTAACGAAGCCCAAATCCTATTTTGTCAAACGCTGGAGGCTGTATGGAACATTCTGCCCGTTATTCTGTTATCCACACTATGAAACTCGGGACAAACAAGCTGTAAGCTGCATTTTGATGTCAGGTTAAGCTATTATGGTACAAATTGTGTTTAATATATTTTTAAATACTTTCTTTAATATTTTATAGGGTTTTTTTCCTATTGAATTAGCAGTAAAACAGCAGTGCTTCATATTTCAGATCTTTTTCCACCTTTCGGAGGCCTGCATTCCACATGATCTGGTTACCAGCTGGACAGCCAGAGGCTGAACACAAAGAAAGCACAGCAGACTTCATTTCTACTCTAGTGTTCAAGCCAGAGTGTGTTTTTCCACAAATAACCCGCTTTCTTATATACTCCCTTCCTATTTTAATTCCTCCCAAAAAACAGAGATATTTCTTTTCTCTAACTTCTACTCCGTGGGCCACCAAAACCAAGGAAATTCAATACAGGGATTTTTATCTGAGGAGGGTGCGTCACTCGCCCTATATGCACATTTAAATATCCATTTAAATTACGCTTCCAGTTCTATTTAACTCTTCTGAGATGAGCAGTTCTCTTCATTTCTTATTATATTTGTTTAACGTTAACAGTGTGCTTAAAATGTAGGTGAGAACTGTGGCATGAAGTTGTCAGGCTTTAACAAACATGAAAATAAACGAAGCTGTTAAAATACAGGTTTGACCAACAGTTGGATTCGCATTTCTGACAGACCCAAGGAGTGTAGAAGGACGTGCAGGAAGCTAATTCTGCCACCTCTTTTTTAAAAAACAAAACACAACAACAAAAGAAAAAAAAGAAAAAGCTATGGGTAAGCCCAGCAAATACTGTCTGGTCAAAGCAAATTTAACCCTTAGGAAACGAAGGGGAGAAGTTCTGAGGCGCTGCCTCCGAGGGATGCGGGCCGGGAGGCTGGTGTGGGACCTCAGCTACAAGAATCAGTCTCATCAGACAACTGCAAGAACTTAATAAAAACATGCTTTAGCCAGTTTTCCTGTGAGCATTGTCGGAATATAGTAAGCCGTATTTGACCGATGCAAACCAGTTTCAGTGTGTCTCTAGCAGAAGTTTGCATCGGTGCAGACAGATCACCTCTGGTGAGATCCATGTCAATTCTCTTGCAGAAGCATGTCCTTAGAATTGGAGCCCTCTTCTTCCCCCTCTTCCGCCGCAGTTCAAGGGTTGTTAGCCTTGTAAAGGTTAATCGGGCACTTGCTGATTTCCACAGACCCTCTACTATTTTCAGTGGATTTACACTGGTTAAAACTGATTAGAGCTCAGTAAACTATGCAGTATTTGATGTGAAGTAATACAACACTGCACACTTACTATTATCTGTATTGACATGGAATCGCTAAAAATTGGTAAATAGCTGTTTTGTCACTAAAGTCAACATACTTGACCCTGTTTACACACGGGGAGAGAATCTTTGAGTAAGAAGTTGCCATTTCTGTAATGATTTGTCAGAGTGAAGCCACACTTAATGTTATCAGCCTTTTTCAAACTCAAAGGAAGAGGGATGGTCCCCATGCATTACACATACGAAATGAAAACCCATTTGTTCCAAAATGTAAACATCGGGGCGTCAAACACTTGAACTTGTCTGGTTTCAGCACATGCTCCTCTTGTGATCATGGTTAATTTAATATAGTTTAAAATTAAAAAGTTAAATGAAAGTTCTTTTTCTGCAGGCTGTTTTCCAATTTTTCCCAGTCCTAATGTTTTTATTGTACTCGTTCTATTAAACAGCAGCCACATATGTGTCTGTGTGTTTTTGTGCATACATCTGTTCTGGGTGTGTATGCATGTGTCTGAACATATGTATGAATTAAGTGGAGTGCAATATTGGCTAAATGAGAGAGACATAAGGTAGCCACCTGCTCTGACACAATGCTTAGTGCGTACGTACCAAAGAGAAGAGATTTAGAAACAATTACAATCTAGAATGTACTTGTTAGAGCAAAAGAACAAACTAAACTAATTTAAACTAATTTTTCCCTTAGGATGGTAATTCATTGACAGAATTACCCTGCTGCTGAAATTGGGCCTGTTGTTTGCACAGCAGAGCGTATTAGATAAATAGCAGTAATAGCCGTTCTCTACATTTAATAAACTAGCTGAAATTTCTTGATATGCTTGATCTATATGACAAAGTTTATTTTTTGCTTTCTAGTGTGAGAAACCAAGGATGTCTTTGATTTTCTATAGCTACTTCAGGCATATAAAAAGCTCGTGTACCATCTGAAGCGGGCTGGGTGTCAGTCAGCAACGGGCATCCAGGGGCGGCGGCGGACTGAGGGACGAGAGCACGGCACCTCCGAGCCTGTGCCACGTCTGCTGCTGCCCCTTCCCTGTCTCCGAGGTCTGACTTTCTTTCCTTTGAAAACGTTCCAATGAAAGGTGCTGCCTGTTTACTGTAAGCAGCAACGTTATCTCATGGTAATATACGCATACCTAGAAAGACCTGGCTGGTTGCTTTATGTATAATTTTAATGTATAGCTTTTTATATAAATGCATCCGATGAGGAACAGGTTAGAGATATTTGCAGCACGCAGAAAGCTATCGGTGCAATGACTCTGGGTCCAAAGACACAAACCAGCGAGCAACGCGGTGCCAAGCCTCTGCTGCTAGCCCTGCGATTGCTCCCAGCCTTGGGGACTTCCGAAAAACTTGCCTGGGGAAATTGCTGCGGAGTAATTTGAGGTGAGAATTTTAGCTAGCTCTGTGCTAATTCTCTGTGTGGACAGTCTCTCGGGGCAGGGAGATTTCCTCTGAGAGAGGCAGCTCACTCCGTTTCCCAGTGTGGTGAGATCTGCTTAACGCCCTGGGAACGTCCTTGGGGAACTGGGGCAGCAGATCCCAGGCACTGCGAGTCTGCACCGAGCTCACGGCGCACGGACAACCTTTTGTTCCAGGACGTGCTGCCGTGCTTAGACACAATGCAGCCGGCTCCGGGATGGACCGAGAAGTGGATTAAGGCAGGCTTTAAAGACCTGGGACCGGATCCTGGAGGGAGCCCGTCACCCCAGTTCATTCTGGGCTGGCGTCGGCAGCAGGAGGACGGGCAGGGGCCCGAGCCCCGCCGGGGACGGGCAGGAGGGGGGAGCACTGCGGGGAGGGCAAGTGGTATTTCTGTCGGCTGGGTGGCAGTTGGAGGAGCCCGGGAGTTGTTGAAAGCACTTCAGCTGGGCTGGATCTGGCTACGTTTAGTCTTAATCCACCACCCAACAGAGTATCCACTTTACTTCTAAACCTCTTGTATTTTGCTGGCCTGTGTCACATCCTTGTAATTACTTGGACATGGGACTGGTTATTGTGGTTTCGCTACACCCTGACTGCAAGAAATCCTCTGATATTTCTGTCCAGCTGCCTGGCTGTTTTTCTCACCATTTGCCTGGCCTAATTGCAATGAATGGCCAGCTTCAACATTAATATCTAGATCTGCTTGAGAGTCCAGAGGGACAAGACAGATGAGCTTTAAATGCTGGATGTTTGCAAGTGCTTGTGTGAAAGGGTCAAGAAGACAAGTTGTGTATCCTTTAGTGCCAGCGCTCCTGAAGTAGGGGTACGATGATTTAAATTTTATCCTAACAAGTGTCCTTACAGAAAGCACCACTTGGAAACAAACTTCACGGATTCCTTGCTCCTTACCAAGAGCAAACTTGCTGCTTTTCATTAAGCTGTTTGATTGCTATCAAGCTCCTTGTGTCAGTGCCAAAGGCAGCCAGGGCTTTGTACAATGTGCTGGGTAATTGTGCAGTTTCTGTGGTCCGCTTTTGGAACAATGTCTCATAAAAATCTTAAGCAGCTATCACTTTTCATGGCTAATGAACTGAGGATCTGGGAATTAGATCCAGAGCCAATTCTTGGATTAAACCTTCTGAGCCCAAAACAAGGCTGTCTTCAGGAATAAAAAACAACCCAGGGCCGCTGGAATAGGGTACTACAGACTGTGACCTTCAAGATGTGAGATAAGTGACCAACATGAAGGGTACAGCAAAAACTAATCAAGGAGGAGGGATGAATACCAAAGGACCTGTCTGAGAGTCAGTAATGCAATTGAGGGGCAGGGGGGAATTGTTTGTTTTTAGATGTCATTTCTAAAAGGCTTTTTTGGTCTCAGAAATATTTGAAGTAAGTATCCCTCAACATTCACATGCTGATCAGGGACAGAATGAGTTTAGTGGCCTCAGCCTGCCCCTGGTGAACAGGGGGTGGGCGAAAACCCCCAACCCGTTCTGCGCACAAAGGAGCGGAGTGCAATCGGTAATCTTGGCGGTGGGTGGGTGGTCTGTATTCAGAGGGAGGTTTAAAGGCAGATTTCATCCCGCAGACCAATAATATTTAATAATTGCATTACAAAACCCGCAATCTCCTCAACACCCTGAAAGCCAAAGAAAATACCTGTATAAAGTATAGATTTCAGTGCTTCCAGAAAAATGAGAACATGGAGAACAACTGGAAGAGTTGTAAATAGCGCCTTTAACAGGAAAATTCCAGAATGTCTTCAAAGTAAATTAGGTACTGCCATGCCTCCTCGCACTCCCTCCTCCCTTTCCTTCCTCCCCCCCAGCCCGCTTTTATTTGCTTTGAATTTCCCTTCTGCTCTCTTAGTTGACAGCATTTGCACTTATTTCTGTTAGGGAACATGGCCATTCTTTTTTATGGCAAGGTGAAAATAATTTTATTTTCATCACTTTTCCCCCACTCCCGTGATGGATTTACTTGAAAAAAAATAATGACGGGCTTCACAAACTGGCCTGACAGTTGTGATGCAGAGAGTGAGCTGGCTGAGCAGGGACAGTGAGGCATCTCTGTACCTATTATGGCAAAAATCGATAATGCTTTCTGTAAATTGCTCCTCCCAAAGGAGATGAACAAATGCAGGAGACAAGGGAAGCCATCATTCTGTATGAAAGCCCCTGCACATTTGGACCAGTGCAATTATCAGGAAGGGCTTTTTTTTGCTTTTCTTTTCTCTCTCTTTTTTTGGGGGGGGGTGGAGACGAAAGTGAGAAAGAGTGGGATGCAAGAAAGAAAAGACTTATTTTTCAAGAAATGTTAATTGAAGGTTAAGATTCTGTGAATTGTCCAGATATATTGCTTTTGGGGGGCAAGGAAGGACTTAAGATCATTTTCGGAAGTACTCCTACCCTTTGGATGTCTTTACATTCTGATTATGCATTCAGACTTGCCTGTTTAATTTTTTCTGACAGACAGCAGTTCTCTCCTCTAATCATCTAGAACCACGAGGTTCTGTTAATCCTCCCACGCGTTCTGTTACCCTGAGTGGGAATTCCACAGAACACCAAGAACAGATTTTTCCTATTGTGGAGTCATATAAATTATACGTCATGTGGTATGAAAGGTAATCCGAAACCGAGTAGAGGAGCACGTGACGCCTTTACTACTGCTCAGACTGACTGGGGTAAAGTCATTATTTGTCTGGTAAACAAGGAATAACAGGGAATATGAGAGTCACAGACACTCAGCAAAGGTGCAGAGCTTGAACAGAAGCGATGGTGAGGAAGTAAGAGCATAACTGGGTACGATGGGTTGCTTTTAAGGGCTTGTACTTCCTCTGAAATATGTCAGATGACCAATAGTAGGTCCTGCAGCGCATTTGCCTTTCATCGTAAGGACATTCCCTTCATGAATATCTTTTCTTAAAGAAGATACAAGCCGACATTATCCAGAATGGATATGGATATAATATACATTGGGAATGAGGATCTTAATTACTGGGCGTTACCTTATCACTGGTTTCATATGAGGCCTTTGGCAAGTCCTGCAATTTCACCAAGTCTCGGCTCTCCCATCATGGAAGCGAGATCAGTAATGACACTTGTCTTTGTTAAGGTCTTCACTTTCTTCAAACAAAAAGTAGTTGAACGCTTAGTATGTTATTGATAGTACTTCCTCTGTCCAGCAAATAGACAATTTGTTTTTGTGAAGACGTGTTGTGAGTCCCCTTCCTGCCTACGCACTGGAAGAGAAGCACATCTCCTCAGCAATGTGACGATAAAAAATTTGACAATGGGCTGTTCTATCACCTTTCTCTTAGCCTGGCATTTCTGTTTCAGTGAGAAAAACAGTGCAAATACCATAGATGAATGAGAAGTATATTAGAGTTGTTGTTCCTTAGCATAGTTGGAAGATAGACAAGAGATACTGCAGGCAGGTACTCAAATTTAAAGTGCCCTGAAGTTCAGAAAGACTTTTCAGAAAGACATATTTGGAAAGGGCATTCAGCAAGTTCAAAAAAAGCAACGGTAGGTAAAAGAGTTCAGCATCTATCACCTTGAATTAAATCAAAAGTGAAAGGAGAGGCACTGGTGGGAGACATTCAGCCCTTCAAAATCTGTCTTAGAGCTGTTGTCCCAGGAACATGGCAAAATGCTTAGGGATGTATTGCTAGATGTGGGGACATATCAATAGCAAGACTTGGGAGAACATAGTAAAGCTCTCACCGTGTGGCGTATGTTGAACTAGTGGCATAGTGTCGGATGAGTTAAGCTGCTTTTCCAGTGCTAAAGAGATGTATGTTGAGCGAAGATGGATAAATAACAGAAAGAAAGGCCATGTTTGAAAAGAGAAGGTGTTCAAGAGAGGTATTATTTATTCACATGGATTTCCTAAATTTTGTTTTCTAACATTGTAATTCTTGCCTCTTGATTTGGTTTCAGTTTCTTTGGCAAGCTTTTTGTTCATGAATTCTAAGTCTCTTTTTGGAGTGCTAATAATGTCTTCAGAGTTTGAGGGGAATGTGTGAATGAAAGCATACATTGTAATTCCAGCAAACCATTTTGTTAGAGCTATTTCATGGTTTGTTAAAAACACAACAGCTGTTTACAGTTTTTGTACATCTTCTGCACCATGCAGACTTTTTTTTGATGAGTGCCTTTTTGTCCTATGATAAGCACATAAGGACTGATGACCTTCTTATGTCGTGTTCTCATAACCTGAGAAACAGCTTGAGTTTCTTCTTTCTAATACCTCTGGAATGGAACCCTCTTTGGCTGGTTAGGAGATGAGTGTCAGATCAAGTTTCTACTCTGGCTGTAAGAAGCCATGAGGAAAACGCCCAAGTGTGTTTCACAGTGGAAGCCAGTCGTTATTCTGAGGTGGCGTATTTTGTTGTTCCCACTGTTGTTAGGTTGAGAAAATGTGAGGGAGCAGGAAGTGAGGACACTCCTCCTTAAACCAGTATTCTGTCTCCCTCTCATGGAAGGGAAAAGCATAGCTTTGCCATTTGTGTAAGCACAAGAATAGAACAAGGAAAAATGATTTGCTAAAATCAATAATTTTCATGTTGTCTTAATGCATCTAAAATATTTAAAGGAAATATGTTTAAAAGCTATTATTATGGTTTACACATACTGCAAGTTTTAAATAATGAATTTGAAAAATGCTTCTGAAAAATAAGGGTGGTTCTCATAACCAGGAGGCAAGTCTGGGAACCCAGCATGCTACGGGTCAAGAAAGGGCAACTGGAAAGGTAACATCCATCAAACCTGTGCCAGCGGCTGGGTATTGGTGATCTGCTTCCGCTAGCAGTAGTTATTCTTCTGAAGGGAAAGCCTTCTAAACAAGGCTGTGAATTGGTTTTCATGCTTGCATTGACAGATTGGGAAAGCAGTTTGTTCTACCAAATTTAACAATGATATATCATTATCACAACTTTGGGGGAAATCTATAAAATCAATAAGTTTGTAGCCTGAACAGGATTTGTATCGCTTGCTTGCTGTGCTGGTGTCAAAGCGTGAGCATATGGATTGAGTCACAGCCTGAGATCAATGGAATTTGTGGACAGTAAGCTCAATAACAAGCCCTTCTGAAAAGAAATAGATGTAAAAAGCAAATTTACTAGAGTATAAAAAAAAAAAAGCTAATATCTTTTCTGCGCCTGGCTGTAAAGTGCTGTTTGGCTGCCGTTGGCTGCTGGTACTTTGAAAGCTGTCTAGGGTATGTGCTTGCAATGCTGAGTGCTGCTGCTGCTCTCTACTTCCATGCATTGCATGTACAGTTGGATGCTTCTGTTTGTAGGGCTTGTATTAGGAAACTAGCCAAGAATAGGAGGAGGGGGAAAAAATAGCCCTTTATATTGTAAACTGAATAAAGAATAAAAACAGTCAGTGTGTCTGCTGGGGAAAGACCATGGTGGCTTTATTTACTTTGTACTGGCAGGGCTTGCTAATGGAGAAAAATAAAAAGGCATAATTAAATAGTTTAATGAATTCGCAGCTCTTTTGTTTGAGTGGGGCTGGGAATGCATGTTCCAGAGGGCCTCACAAAGAGCTCGGCTGGTAGTGAGTTAAAAGTAGGAAATCAGTCCTTTGAAGGCATTTTTATACTTCATTATCCCAGCATGTAAAATGACTTGTACTAAACGATTGAGGATTTTTTTTTCACTCTCTCTCTTTCTCTCTTCTTTTTCTAAACAAAGGAGAGCATCAGGGCGGCAGGAGCATAATTCCCCTCAGTGTCCTAGAGCCAATAGATCAGCTTGTCAGCAAATTGGTGGGCCTGTACTTATGTTTCAGTAAAATATAGGGCTCTGGGAAACTGTAGTGAACAACGAAACCACAAGCCAACCACCACAGAAACACACACGCTCTAAGAGATCCTGGGGGAGCAGGGATGATAAGACCTCTCTTTTCACCTCAATACTTTGCAGTAGGCATATATTCACTTTTAAAGGGTTTTTGTGTGTGTGTGTGCAGTAAAAAGAATAGTTACATTTTTTTCCTCAGGTTTTTTATTTCTTTGTTGTTATAGATTAGTAAAGCTGGATCAGCTAAGGTGTATTTCCTTCCTCACAGTATGCCAAGTGATAGTACGTAGGATTTTAATGAAAGTAATAGCATTCATCGATACTCCTCAACTAGTGTGCACACTTCGGTGATCATAAAGGTGAAAGGATGGCTATCCTGCAAAGAGCCAGCCGCAGGTACAGTGCCAGGCATGGACTCGTTTGGCCTTGCATCCGTGTCCCTGATGTTCCAGCGTGGGCCCTCTAATACACATCAGTCTTTGACTGTGGCTTTTCAGGGGCTGGTCTTTAGTCTCCACGTAGTTCAGCCAGCGGAGCCCAGCCGACACCTGCAAGCATCCCTGGATTATTCAGTCCTGAGAGTCCAGAAGGGTAAATACTCTATTTCACGCCACCCTGCCAGTGGAAATTAGCTTTGAGTCACTGCTCCCCGTTGTTGCGCTGGCATTTGTCTTAATGGTGCGATCATACTGCACTGTAGGGAGACCACAAAGTCTCGGACCTTCCTGGGGCTCTACCTAATGAATTAATTTCATTAAAAGAGAGGGTATGTTGCAGTGCTGAGTAAGAATATGGGTATTTCCTATTAAACAAGATGGCAGCGGGAAACCAATCTGAATTGAATTTGGGGATCGTTTAGATCAAAATACTCTGTTGTACACCAGTATTGTGTTTAGCATAGTCTTTTTGACATTATTTGCTGTTAGATTATAGATTTATCTTTTTAGTAGTCATTGTGGCCATTTTTCATGTGGCCATCACAAGGAGATGACTCCATGCAGTGGAAGGGAAGACCTGTGAGAATAACTATCTCTACGAACGAATTAAGCTTTTGCCACTGTGCCATCCTTGGGCAAAACCACTGGCTTTGATTCCACCTGGCCGCTGGAGCTGGTCGCATTCTGCGTGCGTGTGAGAGCCAGCTGCAAACAGCGGGGAGCTTCCCTCCAGGACCTCATCTGGCCCATGGACTGGTATTTACAAAGCATTCCCTGGTTTTTACAGCTTGAGTTTGCTTATAAACAACACTAACTGTTTGTTTCTTGTTAAAATTTACCTCATAAACAAATTTTACTGCGTGAGTTCAAGGCAATAATTGTTTAATCCCGACTTTCTCATACCCATAATACTGTGACTGTAAAGCTGTGGTTGGCACTTTATAGAATTTTTCTGTTGCTCCCTTCAGCGAGCGCAGTGCCACGTGCGCTGCTAATGGGGACGTTTGCGAGCCCCCACGCATGGGGGACGGGTTAGCCTCTCTGCCGAGGAGGCAGTTATCAGGAGTGGCATCGGACCAACTGCATTTCTGTGCTCTCACTGGAAAGAATTAAAATAAAATCTCAAAAGAAGCCCAAAAGTCCAAAATAAAAGGCTCCTCCTATTTCTGAAGTTTAACTTCCTTTCCGATGTCACACTAAAGCTATACAGTTATTTACAACCAACGGCACTCTCTATCGTCCTTCTTGCTGAGTAGCAGGGAAATGCCGTGGAAGTGACTGCTTATATTGATTAGCGAGACGAGAGAGTTAGAGACCCTCAGCACTGCCACTTACAGTGGGCAGGAAACCCAAATTGACCAGTAATAAAGTGTTTGAGGTTGTACAAGGCAGCTCCTGGGGAAACTGCCTTCTCAGAGTGGGGATGCTAGGGGTGGAAAGCTGTCAATTATCCTTGTTTGATGAGGACTAAGTAAACGTGCTCTTAAAGTGGCCTATTAAATGTGAGAGAAAATGTGCAGGGGCTGGGTTCCCTCTGCAAAAGTATTTTTGCAAAGTTGGAAGGATGGATGTTCTTGGACGCATGAATAAAGGAGCACTACTATCAGCAAAGAATACAAGCTTTTGCCTGATTTTTCTCCCCTCTTTTTCATTGCGGCCTGTAGTTATAGGCAGGAGAAAAGTGAAAATATTGTTAGTCCCCCATGTACTAATAGTGTAAAAAACTAAATTCTTGCTGCAATATATGCTACTGTGTTTGTAGAATAAGTACGTAAAAGGAACGCAGAAGGCTAAGCCATAACTACTTGGGACATCATAGGCAAAAGGGTAGCAAGTTTTTGAGTTCAGTGTGCAATTAAAAGCTAAGAATAATCAGTGACAGTGAATATCTCAGACACCTAATGTGACAATTATTGGGAATTATTCAGACCTGAAGTCTGAATAATTACATAAGTGGAATCTTTTTATAAAGTGCAAACTATCCTAGTGCAGAGGATGGATGCAAGGTATAAGAAACCACCTTGCAGACTGCTGAAAATGAGTATAAAAATACAGCAGAAGCATGTTGTGATAAAATGAGAGAGGCCAAATCATGAAATAAGAAGTAGCTAGCCAGATGTATCACAATAGCAAAAATAACAATACTAAGAACAATAGAAGGAGTAGGAAAATAAAGAAAAGTGTAGGATCACCATTCAGTGGAGAGCAAAAGATAATTTTGAGACAGCCAAATGTTTTTGTATCCTTCTCTATTAAAGGTCATCTATAGGACAGCAGCTATCATAATTGATGCCGTTGCCAAATGGATAAGATCTTAGTCCTGAACAGAGAAGAAACAGGTTAAAGTGTGTAAGATAGCTGCTGTCAGAACCGTGGTTTTCAAAACTCATTACAAGAACATGTAGAGCCAAAATAAACTCAGAACTAGCAGTGGGTGTTTTTGAAAGCCTGTGCAGGGAAGGTGAAATATTGGGAGACAGTGTAGTGTCCTTAGTTTAAACAGGCGTTTAGACAGGAGTTATAGACCAGTCAGCTAAACTCCAGTTTGTGCAAAAATTCTGGAAAAAATAATCAAGCTATTTGTCAGCACTTCGAAGATGACAAAGAAATGAATAACAAACACAGATTTGTCAGAAAAAATATTGTCTAACCAACACAACAACTTGTACGACAGAGTAACAGGTGTGGACAGGGAAGGAGCAATAGATGTCATAGATATTGCATTTAGGGAGGTTTTTGACACTGCCTCACATGACTTCTTTATTTATAAGCAAGCTAAGGAAATGTGGGTTTGATGAGTGTAGGTGTACAACTGGCTGAAGAATCATATTTAGGGCATACTTATCAAATGGAAAGAGGTATAAAACGAGTTTTGGCAGGGGTCTGCCCTGACCCCCGGTCATTGCAGTGTTTGCTTTAATGAGCTGAATCACAAAGTAGGAAATATATTTACTGAGCTTTCAGACAACAGAAAACTGAGATATTGAGTACCTTCAATGATAGCAGTACAATTCAAAGTAATCTGACAAGTGGGGGTGATGGCTTGGCAAAAACCAAATGAAATTCTGTAGGGACAACTACAAGATCTTCTTATGGAAAGTTTGTGATGTGCACAAAAAATGCAATGTGTTAACTACTAGTAGTTTCTTGGCCAACTGCCCTGATGATGGCTTCAAACCTTATGTCATCCTTCTGCTTTGAGAACTGAAATTATTTTAAAGTGTATAAAACTATAAATGAATAATAAAGTGGACTTGGTGAAAAAGAAGAAAAAATTGCCGAAAGCATAAATAAGAAAATTTATTTGCATGAAATAAGTTTGCCTTGTGAAGAATTCATGTCTAGATACTTTGCAGTGTTTTACTAGCATTGTCTCTACTGTACAGATGTGCTAACAACAAAAGCAAAACAAAACAGAGTTTCAGAAGTCATTGCCAAATAGTAACCGTGTTGTGGTACCCCAGCCTGGACATTACGCACACACCGATAACCATGCCAGGCTAACTATGTCAAGCAGAAACAGCAAAAAGATTAGTTTTGTCAGAAACACAATCTGTGGTTTTTCTGCTTATTTCAATAGCTCTTTAAAAATATAATTTCTAAAGTAAACATAATGTACATGTAAATGTAACACTCGTGTAAACTCGGTTTTTCACTTCTGACTCAGGCAAAGCTCTTATTCAGGTTAATCAAGGTTTTGACTATGTGATTGACTTGTAACAAAAGCACTCTCAACAGCTTTAATACCTGTTCAATTAATCCTCCGTGTTCTCCTTTCTGAATGGGGCATGAGTGCATGGTTTCACTAGCAGTGCAAAAGGAATTAAAAAAGCTTGTTTGTTAGAGATGTCCAATTGTTGCTTCTGCATAGTCACATTATTTTCTGACCGTCAGCTCTTCTTCAGAGGTTTTTTTTCCCCATTGAATTCTGAGGTCAGTCAGGAGGATCTGATGCAGTTCAAACCACGAAGCCCTGGAAAATCTTCCCACTGAACACTGGCTCCAACAAGAAGCCCCGATGTGCTTACTCTCAGGCATAGTCATCTTGTAGGTTCTGAAGCGGGGTGGCATTTGATGACAGAGAGTAGAATGAAGATGCAGAGATAACCACCAAAACATTTCTTGGCTTCTTCAAAAGTGTCTGGGATGGACCCATGTGAGACAGGATGCCAGCAGGGTGGAGCCACTACTCTTTCTCAGTGTGCTTCATATCTTATATGTAGTACTTCAGATTGTCTAAATTCAGAAATTCAGATTGTCTAAATGTGCAAACCTTCACCGCTGCAGTGGTGGAGAGATTTTTGTTGGAAACGCTAATGTAAAATTATTGCTCTGCTCTGTCCTTTTTGGTGCTGTACATTCCCCATCACAATAAGACATTCTGATTTGCTAATAATAGGATTCCTTCAAAATTGTGTAAGCTTTGTGTTTTATTGAATCCTCAAGTTAGGAAATCATCTACTGGCGATCTTTTTCAGTCTACCTGTGCCCATCTAGTTTGGTTTTGTTTGTTCATTTAAAAGTATAGTCTAACATCTTCCATGAAACCCCTGAGATCCTTAAATCTTTCTGTTGCACGAAGCAATTCAGTTAGACAGAGGCAGTCAATGACACTTTCTTACTTATTATTAATTTGTTACAGGCAAAATTCCATCTCTCTTTTTTATTATGTTTGTGGTACCATGGACTTCCCTTTTTTCCTCTTCACTGCCCCCCAAAAGCTCACTTCAGCAATATGAAGTGAACCATGCTTCGAGTGTTATTAAGTAATATTCCTTATTACAAAAAAGAACAGGGCTCCTTTTAATGAGTGCTTTAATGCTACCAGTTCATGTCACTATCTAGGGAGCCCCTTTTCTTTTGTTCATAATGAGGAACACCTCATTTGCACTGTCTCTAGATTTATGGAAGGACAGGAAAAAAACTTAAATTTATTACATCTTAAATGAACTGCTCCCAAAGCAAAAACAAAGAGGGTAGTAAACTGGTGCCTCTGCACTATATAGTTTGATTTTTATTGAGCTGTATAGTGATGTTCTGCCTCACCTAAGAAGGGTGAGCGTGGGCTATAATTACCTCTTGTGAACCCCATTTTCTGATAACCTCACTGGCCTCTACCTCTTCAGGATGTTGAATCTGTCAGTTATGGTATTTTATTTGTTCTTACTGATGGAGCTGTATATGGTTAGAAGCAATGAAGCTCATTTGATCTCTCATTTACTTGAAAAAATGGGGCATGCTCCCTGAATTTGAAACAGAAAAAACATTCCAGTTGTTCTGTGAATTTTATTCTGCTGTACTTCGGAAATTCTTTCCGTTAATTCTCTCTCCTTATGTTCATCCTAACCTTCTTTTGCTCCATCTGTACTATCAGTTCACTTCTCTGGCAGATATTGTTGCATACCATAAGAGTTAACTAAAAAGAAAACAGCTTTTAATTGATGAAATCCCAGTTTTAGAAAAAAGGGCTTTAAGGTCAAAGTCTTTTTTGTAAAGTGAATAGAGACAGGCAATAATAGCTGTGTTCTTGGTACGAGATTAAATTCACTGTCTCTTGTGCAAGATGAACTGACATAATGGTGTTATTCCTTGCTTTTCTGACTTAGGAAAAAATGTACTAATTCCTTGAAGTTTTAATATTATTTAACTTCTCCTTTACAGGAATGCTTTGGATAAACATAACAGTGTCTTTGATGTGATAAATTTAAAATAAAATTTGAGGTGTGAGAAGAAGGTTTTATGAAGGTGGGGATTTTGGTTTTGTTTTTGTTTTCTTTTGACTTTGGCTTACGTATACTTCCTTGCATTCAGAAACGTGGAGCCGCCTAAAACATATTTTGCAGCTAGATAGTAGCAATCTAGAACTTTCTGTCTAACCTATGGCAAAAAGCAGAAATCAATAATAAATGATCTGGTGTCTTCCTGGTTTTGCTCTGTGTGTAAGTGTGTTTTCTGTGTAGTTCAAAGGTTATAGAAATTATAGTAGACAAATTCCAGCTACAAATAATACTTCTAGCGTTTTGCATAAAGTCTTAAAACCTTTTTATTTATTTCCTTTTCTGCAAGAGTCAAATAAGAGGCTTTTACATACCAAGTCAAGGTTTTTTTAGACTTAAACTTCAGAATATTTTCAATATCTGCAACATTATCTTTTGAATAATAATTACCTCTTATATTAAATTATAAGACAGCAGGATTCAGGATTAGATCTCTGCATATTATTCTAGTGAAGGAAATTATGACAGGGGTCATTTTTTAGAATTATGTAGGAGGGTAAAAGGTCCCAGGCAGCATTAGAAGGGAAGGCGTTTATAATTAAATTGTAATTTAGGCCTATGATTTATAGTTTTCTCAATGAAAAATTTGGTGCTGTAGAGAGATCCTAGGAGGAACTTTAGTGAGATACAACTTAATGAAATAATAAAAAGAAAAATGATTCTGGAATAGACTGTATTATAGTGGTACCCGTTAGCATGCTACAGTGTAGCTAATGTTCTGTCAGTATTTCCCTTATAAACTCCGTTTTCCAGGTTTTTATATCTAGGCAGTAAAAGTTTGTTTTAGGCTGAAACATGGCATGTAAGCTTTCAGATCAAGAGAATTTTCATAATATATATATATTTTTAAATCATTTAGCTCATTAAAACTTACGGAAGTATTCTAAAACATACAAGTTGTCAGTTCAAGACAAAGACTGCTGCTTCTCTTTTTGTTGTTATTATTCACGAGTTGCAAGAAAACTGTAAGCCTTGTTCTTCGTAATTTGTGAAGTCATTAAAGTATGTACGGTAGAAATCTGCTCTGAAATAGCACCCGCTTATACAGAAACAGTTCATTTCTATCTAATGTGCAGAGTGGTTTTGAGTTTCTTAGTATTATTCTGTAGAGCAGACAGACATTGGAATTAAAGAAGGAGCATTTTTATAGTTATTTTTATTAATTAATAGGCTAAAGTCCTCCCTACCATGATGAAGAACTATTCTACTGGCAGGAAAACATTAATACAGAAAGGTTAAATGACTTGCCAAAGGCAATTGAGGTAGTCAGTGACGGATCTGACAACAGAAGCCGTCTCTGACCTGATATCCTCTGGCAGTAAAACTCTGTTGAACTAGTTTATACAGATGGCTAACAGCTCATAGGTGGTTTAAAGCCACCTTTCAGGTTAGGAAGAACTAATTTGCATTAAAAATGACTTTAAGAAAGGGATGTGGGTTCAGACATTGCCTTTTAAACATGATTTGCTTGTGCAAATTCAGCAACTGTTCCTACAAATTGCTTATTCACTGGCCCGAGTCATAAAAAAATGCTTTTTTTTTTTTTCTGCAATTACTTGAATTTTGTATAGTCATAGAAAGTCCATATGCAAGTTTAGTGTGCGGGTTTGAAGATCACCACCTGGATTTTACTACACTCAGATTAAGGCACTGTATCAAGCCTTCTGATACTTAAATTTTTTGTAGTAACTTTGAATGCAAATAAGAAGCTGATTAAAATAAATGTACTTAAGTGCCCTCTGAAATAAGTAAAACTATTGAAATTGTGTCTAAGCAAAACGTGACATTTTCCATATCACAGAAAGATGGGAAGGTGTATGCAACTTAAAAATACACTGTAGGGAACTTAAAAATACACGGTGACTTTGTCCAACATTACCATATAAAAAGGTAAGAGGAATTAATAAAGGTAACCCTCTTCCACTGAAAGGGAAAATAACAATAAATAAAAAGGACAAATAATATATTTGCATCTTTTCCATGTTATCCAGCTGAAATAATTCTGCTTTAACCATGTTCAACTAGCGTGGCTTAAGCTTCCTGTACTGCAGATGCTGATTTGTAAACTGAAGTTATAATCATTAAACATCAGAGGTTTTTTGTACTGAAATAGCAAATAGCTTCCAAAGAAGTGTTATGTCACAAAGAGCAGGGCATATAAAGAGAGGAGGACAGAAAGAAAAATATTATGATGTGTGGCAAACATTGCCTTGGAAATGAAAGAGGGAAGAACAGGAAGATACTGAATTAGCAAAATTCTCTTTTCTTCCCTCTAACAGGGTTGCTGAGGATTCAGGAACTCACTACACGTATCAGAATGGACGATGCGATGGAAAAGGTGTATTAGTTCGGTGGAAAGAAAAAAGCTGAGGGGGTTGAATAGAAGGCAGTGCTGGAGATAGGAAGTAACTACTTTTCTAAAGATTGATACTATGTGTATTTTAAACATTAACTTAAAAATTACCCAGATATCTATTTATTTAACATAGTGCACAGATTCTTCCCAAAATATCCAAATGTAATGAGAAAACAATAAGCTTTTTAAAGACTGTGTGTTGACATAATGAGTATTTAGGAATGTTAACAAATAATGTATGTCTTGGAAAAAAAAATCTTTTCTTAATAGTACAAATTATTCTCTGGCTTCTGTGTAAATAACAGATACTTTAGAATTTATCTAAATAAATAAGTTACATCACAGGCTCTAGCATTTTCAGAGGAACTATTCATAGTTTATTGTGTCAAATTAAAAAAAAATCCAGGTTAGCTTTTTCTTTTCCTTTTTCCAAGCTAACCTGAAAAAGAAAAGGTTAAGACTGATACTTGAAAAAAGATATTTCATCTTAAACAAAGAAGAAAAAAAAGGATATTTATATAAAAAAGATTTTTTTCCTGTAATTTTCTGAACCTTGCTTGCAGTAACTGTTGATTATGGAAACATTAGTTTGAAATCTAGGCTTTCTTCTCTGTAACTCCTTTCCCTCTCCTTGATCCAGTGGAGAAATCACAAGTGCCTGTGTTTGACTTATCCTTTTGTTTGGCAAGGCGCTGTGATCGTATACCTCATTTAGCATCTTAACATCGTTCTTGGATGAAGAAGCAGCAGCCTTTGTTTAGAAAGAAAGTCTCTTTGATAATTAGAAGTAGTGAGGGATGTAACAAAACCCCAAGAAAATGTGTTACAAAGTGTGAATGCATCTTTTATTTCAACAGAGTGCCACTTCCCACACGGTAAAATCCCCAAGTGAGGCTGTGACCGGCGGCCCACCAAGCTTTGCCCCGTCTCCCCTCACTGTGTGGTGCGGCGGCCATCGGCGCTGTGGCAGGCCGAGGGCTTGTGACAGGCTGTGGTCCCTGTGCCAGGCCGAGGGCTCCTGACAGGCCGTGGGCCTGTGAGAGGCTGTGGCCCCTGTGGCAGGCCGTGGGCTATCACGGTGCCCTGCCCTGGGCACTTCAGCCAGAAACTGATGCCATGCATTTTTATTTTGGCCTCCGTAACTTACACCACCAAATGAGGCCATTTTGATGCCAGTTTTACTGCCCCCATTTTCTTGTGACCCCCAGCCATGACAGTTAAAGGCACGCGTATGTGCGACACCTGGCTCGCAGGTGAGTCTCTGCGCTGTTGTGGGCCTTGGCTGGGTCCCCGGCTCCTCTGACTGGGGGGCCTGGCTTGCCAGAGCCCCCAGGGGGAAGGTTGGGTGGGCCTCGGGGACAAAGGGCCACAGAGGAAGGCAAATGGCTCCCTGGGGGAGGGAGGGAAATGGCTCCCTGGGGTTCTGGGGGTGGTTGCCAGCTGTGGGAGTGCTGGGGAGGGCTGCTGCGGAGCCCATGCTCCAGCCTGCCCCTGCTCACCTCATGGAAAACTTGATTAATATCAGAGTCAAAAGCATTTACACCCAATCTCTTCACAGAGAAAGTCATAGGGGTGATTCAGTTTTATAAAGAAGGAGTTTACTGCTGTGGAGGGCTCCTGCTATGCGAGTGGTAGAAGCTGAAATTAATACAGCGCACAGGAAAAGGAGTGTGGCCTCCATGAGTAAAGCAGATAAACGCCTCTTTAAAAAATAGGATTTTTTTCTGCCTCTGCAAGAAACTGCTGACGTGGTGCTGGTCAAGTCACTTAACCCTCGCGCAGACACTGCTAACTGTGCCCACTCGGCACTCCGGGTGCTCAGCTTTGATGTGTGGTGTTCGGTTTGCAGAAGTGGTGAAAAACCACAGCTGCAATGGGAACTAGTAAAAACCATTCTAGGAATGTATTAAATGCTATGAAATGCAGTGCTTCAAAAAAAAATAAAAATCAAGTTTAAGGTGGCTTAGAGTGGATGCCCAAAATTAATAGACACATTTGACCTTAATCTGTCTTCCTGGACAAGTTTAATTATGGCAATTTCTTAACTTCAGCTCGAGCTCTTGTTTTAGAAATGTTAGTGTTCTTTTAATGTGTGGTTTTTTGTATTTAATATCACTGTGTTTTCTGAGGAAAAGCAAAAATTTCCATCTACGAAAATTTACTGGAGTGGAATAACCCAAGACTTTGGAGATGCTTAAGATTAATTTCTCTTTCTAAATAAATTATTGTTTCTGAGATGAGCTTGAATTGGGGGTGAGAAGGAGGAAATTAGAAATACTGTTTCAAGAGCCAAATTTAAAAGGGAATCTTTTTTGGAATGGTATTGTTCCCTTTGTTATCACAGTCTGTCCTGTCAGGAATCTTTCAGTGTAAAACATTGGGTATGATCTGATGATTAAAAACTGATTATGCACATGTTTACACGATGATTTACACCAACTTCAGTCGTAGCATTTTTTTAGCCTTTATTATTTGTCTTATATAACCTAAAGATGTAAAGGTTGTAATATCTCTGTCTAATTTGAAATATAAATATTTGAAAATATAAAATGTGCTAAAACAGTCATATGTATGTATTAGCAGTACATCCTAATATGTATTATTATTAGTAGTGCTAGTAATTTAGAAAAAAAGCAGCTTTATTAGCTAGTTTCCTTAGTCAAACTCCATTTGCCTTATCTATCTAACCTATTGCTGTTGGTGCCTAGTTTGATGGCAGCAGCTTTCTTTTCTGTCCCTCAGTCATGCCAGCAGCATTGTGAAGGAGTTTTTTTCTGCCCCTGAAGAGCTTCAGACACTGTAACCTGCAAAATTGTACAGAACTAATGACTGAGAGGAGTAAAGGCTTTAGGTCAACTGTGGTTTTTCTTAGTTGATGATAGGAAGAAATGCTTGATGTACTTTTGCTGTCCTCCTTTGAAAACAAAAGGCAGATGCTAGATTTCCAGAGGAGTTAACTTTAAGAAGTCCGCTTGTTGTATAAAAATGCATTTCAGATTTCCTGGAAGTTTGAAAGACGAGGTTTGTAAAGAGATATTGTATCTCTTATGTCACATACACGATTTTACTATGTTTTACTCTTTCTCTGTTTACAAGAAAAAGGCTGAAGATGTGAAATTTTAGACACAAGCAGCAATTGTACATCTCTGTTTTTCATAAATTTGACATCATTTACTCACATGAAATAATTTCAAGTTTGCTATTAAAAAGTGAAAGAAACCACCAGTGCCTTAGATTAAAGACTCTGAAGAAAGTAGTTACGAGACCTGCTGATGGTGTAGAAAGACTCCTTGGTTATATATAAAAAAAAAAATTAAACTGTTTTCTTCTTTCTTCCTATAGGGCTAGTTTTGTGAGTAGGATTCTAACAGAGCAGGAGAACTCGTTGCTTGAGTGCACTTACTTTAGTTCCACATCTTATCCAACTCTAGGAACTTGAACTTGTCATTATCAGACACAGAAGGTCAATGCATTAGCCATGGTACTACTCTTTCATGTGGCCTTTCTGAAGAGGAAAAAAACAGCTTTTAATCTTAGCTTTTATAAAATACTGTGTGTACTGGGATACATCCTAACTTGTCATTTTCTTGTCTGTTTTAGTGCTGGGGGATATCTGGAGATGCTTTATGGTGCCACACAGATACACACATCTGCAAAAGGTCTAATCTGAAGTGAATCTTCTATAAATAATAAACAACAAATAGGTTCCTTTTAGTTATATTAGCCCCAAAATAGGTCACGTACATTTGTTTTAAATGCAAACTTAACAATAAAGTAAATTCCCTAGGTGGAGAATTTGATGTGTTTGTGCAAATTTTCTGGACACAGTACAAAAAAAGCCAACACCTATATTTTACCATTTAAAATATTTATACATTGTCTCTTAAAGTCCTGTGTTTGAAATACTGTTTATAATAAACTCCCTACTAGAGAACTAATAGTCACAGTGTAAACACTTGCCATTTGTTGCTTAAACACAAAGTAATCTTTATTAACTTTTTTGTATAGAAACGTAGTGTTTTCCATTGTTACCAGAAAAGTTGTCACCTTGGCCAGTTTCCTGCCTCCAAACAATCTTATTTTTCAATATCTACACTGATTTGTGGCGTCCTCTTCTTTAAGTCAAAACAAACTGATACTGAATTATCCAACTGGCTAGACATGTATGCAAGATGCATCTCTATCTCAAAATAACTTTCTAACAGATCATACCTAGTTCTCAGGCTTGACTTGTTCAGTGTGCAAATATATTAATAGTAAAATGATAGCCTAGACTAGAGTAAATTGGTATGTTTAGTATGTCAGTACTTAAGCTAAAATAAAAGAAGGAATTCACTAAAAAGGAGGAGCAATGAGAAGAAAATCTAAAAGCATGTATTTTCTGTAAAATTGCAGTCTTATACCTCAGGGGAGCAGGCTTTTTCAGCTCATGGTCCACAGGGTCTTGTGGTTCCATGGGCTTCTTCTCAGGAAAGGTGATTAAGGAAAGCAAGCCTTGTGTCAGTAGGCTTTCACTCTCTAGGCTGTGTGCCTCCACTGGAAATATTAATATGGTTTTCAAATTAAAAAAGGCTGAAAAGACTGCCTAGGCAATCCTTTTAATGCTCCCCCTGAATATAAGAACTAATATGTTAAATTCTGTGGGTAAGTACAATAAAAAGGAAGGCATATCTGAGAAATAGGTAATTTATTGTGGTTGTTTGGAATTAAAATGGCTATGACACCTATTGTAATTTTCATACTATTTCTGCCTAATATAATGGTGTTTGGATTTTAATTGGAGTCTTTAAGTGCTACTATAATACAAATAATACATATAGGATGTCTCACAGTAGTATTAGACAAAGGCAAAATGCTAAAAATTGTAGTGCCACATTTTCCAGCTTGTGTTCTTCTGTGGAGCTAGCTAGAATCTTAAGTTCTGTGTGTCACCCATTGTAATATACATAATTTCTTCGTCCCTATTCATTTTCATCCCTGAGATGCATTGTAGAAGTGTAAATCCATCACTAGATAATTTTCAGTTCCATTATTTACAAAAATGAATAGTTAAGCAAGTCATTGTTATTAGTGGGATGCTATTGTTGTTTCACAGAGAGAGGGACTGCCAAGGTCTTGAATGATGTACACTTGAATGTTCTTTCAAGATACTTGTACCTGTTTCATTTGGGAGGAGTTTCACTCATGTAAAATCAAACAGAAACAATTTTAGTAGCCTCTGAAAAGAGAAGAAGGGAAAATGGATATTAATGAACTATTTAATATTCTGCTATGGAAGAGATGCAGTGATTTTGCTGTTGACACTTTTGCATGGAATTAAAGAGATCTGGTGGTTGTTTTACTCGTCTTTGTTCCTGAAAGACTTTTCAGTGTCATCAGATTTGGTTTTGTAACCTAAGAGACATTTTACAGACATGCAGACAAGAAAGAAACGCTGCTTTTTCATGAAATTCATTGGTATTCAGAACATGGTCCTTTGATGAATTAGAAATTTTGGCTAAAGCTTTAATCAGATTTTTATTTCCTGAACTTATGTTGGAAAATGTGTAGGCTCCATCATTCACAATTCTGAATAAGTTTTTTTTTTTTTCAAGAATATTTCTGGCTCATTGTTTATTACTCAATATTTTATTGATTTGTGAGTTGAGAAGTTCACAATGAAGGTGGAACAGTTTAGAGCTATAGATCTTTACTGCATGGTCTGCATTGACATGCTTACTTGCTACATTCAGGTAAGCATTCGCAATTCAAGGTTACGCAAATACTATGGCAGAAATAATACAGGTGGCTGCAGAATTCTTGTCGTAGATGCACCGTTATATCAGATGTCTGCTGGTTTATTAGTGCTTATTTGTTAACACCAAATCGTGTTTGCACCTCTCCGTATGCTAGTGCCTACAGTGAAGCAGTGTTGGAGGGAGAAGCGCAAGGCAGGGATCCTGGAAGCCTAGGCGCTCAGACTTCCGTGTGAATTGTTGATATTGAGGTGTTCTTTGGGTGTACTTATTTCGTGAAGCATAATGGCATTGGGAGTGGAGCCTTTACCTCTCTGATGTAGGAGAACCTGTGGAGCCTCTAACAGAGGAATCTATAGAAATGGTTGTCTCCTTTTTTCTGACTCTTATCTTTTTTAATTATGCAGTATTAGTCAGTACATGTAAGTTCCCTTTAAGTTTTCAGCTAATGATACTGTCATGTCAGTGGCTTGTATCTGAGACTGGTATTTTCAAGAAACTGTGCTGTGAATGTAGACAAGCAGATTTACATACTTGCTGCATAAATGTAACTAGATAACCATTTGTATTTATTTCATGTTTAGTAAAATCTTTCATCATGTGGCTGGTTGTTTCATTGCACATGGACAAGTAATTTGGGAAGCTTTCCACAAGCTGTCATTGAATGGTTTTAGATTTTATAACCTTTCTTGTGTTCCCGTACTATGCTACTCACAAAAATACTCATAACTCACAAACGTTTGATTCATATGACTTACCACATTTTGATAACTTACATGTCTTCCAGCATGTTAAAAATAATAGGAATATTCAAGTTATAGTTGTAGGTTGTCCTTTAATTTACTTAAAATCAAAGTTTTTCAGGGTCACAACGCTTACAGAAATATTTTGGTGTTGACTGAAAAGAAGGGTGAGCCAGTGTGTAATCTTAGCAGTTACTGAAAATTTTTGAAAGAACAATTCAGTAGCAATAAGACTTTTTTTGCTGCAGAACCAGCAAATCGATAATGAACTTGGGGCAGCGTTATGTATCTTTGTATTTAACTATGAGTGTTAATAGTGTGGAGCATTATCTAGTGGTTTTCCTTATTATATCTAAGAAATTATTGTTGAAGGTATTTTCCACATCATTACAGTGATATGGCTGTCGAAGTGGAGGAAAGTTCTTGATCAATATTCATTTTAATACACATTAATGGGTGGAAAATCGAATAGTGGTTCACACTCCGGAAGGTATTCTTCCTTTCAGGTACACAGCCGGAGGGTGACATTGCTTGGGGCACTAGTGGTTGCACTGGGTACTGTTGTAGGGGGTGATAAGCCATGCTAAAGTCAGGTGTCCCCACTAAGTGGAACTATAGCATGCTTATCTTCCATCACATTCATTTGTTTCTCTAATCCAGATGTATCTTATTCAAAATCACTGCCCTAGATTTTCTGCTTTTCTCTTGATTCATTTCCCTTTGCTTCCTGGATCTGGTATCTAGCTCCATAGAGACTACCTCTTGACTTTCCAGTCTTGCCTTCCATATTTAAGTTTTTTTCCTGTCTCCTTTACCCTCTACCACTTTTGGGGATTAGATTTTCACTTGTGCTGTGGGTGCCTAATCTATTTATACTTCTCGGATCCTATATCCTGTTGGATTTTGGTTTGTTTGTATTTTAAGACTCATTTTCTGTTGTGTGCAGCTCCCTGCTCCTTTTTTGTGTTGGTATCTGCCCAGTATAACGCCTCTCATTATAAGTGACCTCCTTCTGCTACATTTTTCTCTCCTTCAGTTCAGGAAACATCAGAGAAGAATAACGATGTTTTTTACAGCTAAGGTCAGAGGAGTAGGGGAATTCTAGGCATCTAGCCCAGCGCAGAGAGCTCCTCACTCTGGAGCTGCATGCTATTATGTCACTTGCAAATGACGTCACTTTTCACTGTTAGAAATAATGCCAGATATTAATTGAGATTGTAATCTAATATAGTTCAATGTTTGGAGATGACAAGACGTGTTTGGACTGTTTAAAATTGCAGTACCTGTTTTAGACTCTCTTATCTTGCAAACCCCGCAATCTGTTCTCAACTTTTTAAAAAGAAAATATAATGTGTCTGCTTACTGCTTGAAGCTTCTTTTCCTCTGCAAAGTCTTTTCCAGAGAGAAGAAATTTACTGACTGGATGTTTCAATTCTTATTAATATCTGTATATTTTAATTTTCAAGCCCAGAAATCTGAGGAATCTGTGAAAACTGTCCATGTACCCCTATTCTGTCTATTTGACACAGGCAATTTTAATACATGACAGATGTTTGAAAGGTAAAACACTTTTTTTTGGTGATTAGTTTTGCCCTGATTGGCAGATTGAAAAATAAAATTAAAACACTGTTTTGACACATAAAAGGAGGAGAGTCATATAATCTATATTTAGTGCCTCTTTCATATGGTTTATAATGACTGACTCTTGGGCCTTATCTTTCTGAAAATATTAACGTGTGCTTTCTTCAAAAGTGTTCTTCCATCTGCAGCTTTTGTTACAATTTGGTTTGTATTTTTCAGTCTCTGTATCAATGTATTAAGGAGTAGAAAGAAGGGGTCTGTTTGTTTGGTAGCTTTCCGTTGTTTCTTCCATGCAGAAATATAGATTACAGAAGTAACTTGGGCTGATTTGGCTTTTATCTGAGGGCCGGAACACAAGGTGTTTGGAGACCAGCACTCTGTATGGCCATGCCCACAGTCTTTTGAGCGTAAACTCAAAACTATGGCTAGCACAACCCCCCCTTGTGTTCATAGTCTAATCTGAGTTGAGTTTGGCTTTGGTCATACGACAGGAGGGGAAACCTGAGTCTGCAAGGCTGAAGTCAGCCCTCACATCCCTTTAGACTGCCTGGCCGTGACCATGGCGCTGCTTCTCCAGCCAGGTCTGCCGTCCCATATCACAGATTGCTTTGTAGCAATGTCACCTTCCTGGCATTGAGCAGAACGGGTCGCTGTGCTCTACCCTACGGCGTGGGGAATTCGCGTGCCAAAGAGCCGTGAGGTGGCTGAAGACAGCTGAGCTGCCGGCTCTGGCTGCGCTGCCATGCAGACGCCTGCCCACCACGTCCCCCAGCCAGTGGCTGTGTGCTGGAGGAGCGGGAAGGGTGGGCTGGGGGTGATGGCCTGCTTTGCACGGGTTCCGTCAAGTGGGGGACCTGGCTGTGCAGAGGGGTGCAGGAGGTGACAGCAGGTTAACACTGTGTGCATACAATATTATTGCCACCCAAAAATTCTGATACTGTATCAGAACACAACATCTGAGATGCCGGTATTAGCATGATGCCAATATATACTAGTGTGGAATCACACTAGTACTGTTGCAACCTCTCTCGTAACATACCTTTACTTTTAGACTAGAAAGGAAGACCATCGGGGATTTTTTTTGTCAGTCAGATGGACAAGAAAAAATTCTGTTTGTTCACATCCAACCCCTACTAAGTTTGTGTTTTTCATTTATTTATGCTAGCTACTTTCTGGATTTATCCTGAACGAGAAGTGGAATTACTGAATTAATGCCCAGGAAGTGAGTATCCTGTGTTACATGCTACAGTCCAGAAGTCCTTCATATATGGTGAGAAAACCTCTTCCTTTGTATTTCCAAGCTGAGTTCCAAGTGCAAGTATTTATTATTATTTAAATGAGTTTTTTGTAAAAGCTGTGCATTTTTCAGCTTTCAGTCTAACGCAGTCTGAAGGTGTGTGAGTTGTGGCCACAGTGTGAGTTTAAGGCTTTAGCACGTAGGTTAGTGAATTATGTATTTTCAGAACATAGCTCTATATTTGAGCATTTAAAGACCATACCAATAATAATAACTTTAACAATAATGATAATCTTCATAATTTTTTCTGGGGCAGTTGCAGCAGTAAGTGATCTGCCTGTGTTAATGGCCACAGAATATGTAGGTGATCTCTGCCTAAATATGCATCTTTTTTAAGAAGAAGCTTTGTTCCAGACTCTTACACTGTCCTGGGAGAGTAATTTCTGAAAATATGATATAAATGCAAATCTGTGTTTAAAAATATTGAAACAACTGTGTGCATTAGCTGGTTGCTTGCTTACGGTATATTGTTTCCGCAGTAAGTTTGCTGATGATGTAGAGAGTATAATTTTATTTTGATGTATTCAAATACAATATGCAATATTATTTATGAGAATATAAGATTTTTTTCCTTCATTATCTAGTACTGAGTATGCTTTGCTTCTCTGTCATCAGTTCTATGGTGGTCTACTTGCGCAGTTGAATTTTGGCCAAAATGAATTGGAGGGGGAGTGGGAAAGAAGGCTTCTCTTCACTTTGTGCTAATAGTATAGACAGGTCTGTGGAATCACTGCAGCAACTTTTAAATGATGTATGAAATGAAAAATTCCTGTCTGATGCACAGAGTGAATACAGCCATTGCTGTCTGTGAAATCGCTGCTGCAAGAGGCTATTTGTTCTAATACTATTTCAGACATGCCAACTTTTAATTTTTTAAAAAACTCTTATGCTTTTATGTGAAAGACATAAGTCTTTCACAGAAACAAAAATTTGTTAGAAAAAATCTTTTAAGATGCTGCATCAATAAATATCCTAAGGAAGTTTTCTACGTTTTTGTATGTTTTTGTTTGAGCCTAAGCAGCAATACTTTACAGTATGACATGTGGATATGATGATGGTGGTGAGAATGCTTTGACCTTTCCTAAAGTGAAAATTTTAAAAGCTGAATGATAGAATTCAAGATCAGGAGTCCAGTGAAGTAGTTTGTTTGAGAGATTTAGTGGGTTTAGGAACTAGAGTGGAGCTAAGAGTGATATCCAACAGGGAATCAGGAGTTCAAGTTTTGTGGGGTGCATCATATATTTGCATGGTTGATACAGAGTAGGAACTCTTGGGCAGTGGTAGAGACAGAACCTTCTTTTGCAGTTTTCCGTCTTAGTCACCCCCACTTTTTTCCTGCACTTAATGACATATGGCTCCGGTGGGGAAAAATGAGATTATTTCAATTAAAGCACCCATATAAGGATCCAAAGTAACATTGTCCTGGTTAGTTAAACATTTGTATTTCCTAACGTTTGAGTTTGATACGTCTATGTCGTTCTGAAAATGTAGCTTTGAAAGTTTATTTAAGGAATGTATGCATAGGTAACTACATACATGTAAAATATACAGAATTATATGTATATAGTATAAGAACACAGTGTAAGAAATGTGTCTAGATAAGAGGGCATTGTCGCTGATAAAGGTATTTTTATTTTCGGAAAGAGAAAGCTTGGAGTTACTTAGCTTGAAGAGATGTTTTCTTATGACTTCCTAGAGTCAGAAAAGCAAATGCTGCCTAGGCTTTTTCTTCTGAAAACATTAGCTGCTGCTTTTTAAAATATATGTTAATCTTACCTCCCAGGTACATCTATTTACACTTTGTGATAGACTTATGGTTACAGTAGAAACTATATATTAACTATTTTTTAATCTAAATTTTAAAAGTCCAATAAAATTGTTTAAAACCATGAGAAATTATTATCTAGTGGTGTCAGTTAGTTTCAGGGTCTTTTCTCTAGTGGCCTTACTGCCCTACTACTAAGTCTGTTTGTTCTCATCTTTCCAGTGCAATATTTCAGATAATTGTGAAAGGGTATGAAAAACCTGCTATAGTTTTCTCTTTCACAAAGCTTACCCATGACAGAAAATCTAAAAAATTGGCTCTGATAGGACACCCATGTCAAACACATCTCAAATGCAGTTGTTTTCTTAAAGAAAAAAAAAAATCATGATGAATAACATTTTATTGGATGAAAACACTCCCCCCCCGACGAAATCTTGAAAATCTCAAAGATGCAAAAGGGTTTCTGTATCATTTATGATTCATAAGTGGATCAGTGTTATTAAAATCCACAGGAGCCCTTTGTTCATTTAGTCAGTCAAAGAGCTGCCCATCAGTCACTGTTCTATGCAGGAGCATCCTTCTGCAGGTTTCAACTGTTTTTTCAATAACTCCTTGGTGTAAAAAAATCAACTAATTATGCCACTGCAGTACAAAGATTATTAACTCCAGAAGATTTTTTTCATCTTAGTTTTATAGATGTACCAGAAGTGATCTCTCAAGCACAGGAAGCAAGTTACAGTACCCTTTCTGCATAGAGTCTTTGCATATGTATGTCTCCAAGCCTCTTATTATATAATTTTGTTGTGTTTTTAAATTGCTAGTGGTCAGGATTTTTTATGTTAATATTGAAAACAATTAATACTGGAAGGAAAACAGGTTTTGTATTGTGCTATCAGGTTTCTTAGAAAGGAGAAAATAGTGCCTGAAGAAATTGAAAGCACTTTCATAAATCTTGCTTCATTATTTATTTTAAATTTTTTTTAGTATTTTCACATTGTGTTTCTGTTCTCTGAAAACATGTACTTCCTTACAGCTTTGCTGTTCAGCTATGCTCATGCAAGCAACCTTTTAAGTGGTTAGAAAGAAAAGAGATTATAAGAAGGGGACAGCATATAGATGGCTTTTAAAGCCAGCATCTAATTTGTTTGTTTTCATGATAGTCAGTATTGCCCTTTTCTTAGTTTCTCAATATTGTTTCCTTCATTCAATATCTGGGACTTCAGAATTGCCTGTCTGATCCATCTAGTTGAGTTTCCCATCTTTTCTGCTATGCTGTCGGAACAGGACTGCAAAACTCAATGAAGTGATGAACAAGAACCTAAATTCACTAATGTCGGATTGTACTTTCATATTACCGATGCTTTTTATGCCCTCCTTTCTCCAGGTCTCCCAAACCAGGGTCCCAGTCTGCGCTTCTGGTATTTCATTCTCTTCTGTCACATGCAGCCGAACTCCCTGCTGCAGTTCCCATGTGTGCAAGCCTGTGCTCTGGCTCTCCAGCTCTCTGTGTTGTTCAGGTGTCCTTCTTTGCTGAGGATCAGGTTCAGAAACTTTTGTAGGCACTGTGGAACAACCCACTGCTGTTAGGTAGCCTGTTGTCGCTGTGTCAGCGGGAGCGGGTTGTTCAGAGAGCTGGCTGCTGGCCACCTGCTACGTGGTGAATACCGCTGCTGTAGCTGGTCGCGGTAACTGTTTACCAGGAATCGGCTTTTACAAACTGCAGTTACTGTATGTTTGGTCGTGGTCACATACTTGCCATTTGGCTGGGGCATAGCAGTCAGTTTCTGACAGCTGATTCTCGGTGAGTACTTCTTCGCAGTGTCTGCTTAGCTCAGAGCAAGCAGTCACAGAGAAGTGGGCACTGCACATAGCTTAGTAACAGGGGGGAGCAAGAGCTGGTCTGCTCAGTGTTGCCGCTATCTTCAGTCTCTCCAGCTCTTTCCCCTTCTTCCTCTATTGCAGTAGTTTACAACTCTTTCATTCTTATAATGCTCTTCTCCTCGGACCTGCCTTTTCCCAAACTCCTTTGGTCATCACCTGAAAAAAGGTTCTTGTACCCAGAGCCCTGTAGGTAGCCCATTGCGCGAGTGGCCAAGATGGGCGGTTGTAAGCCGCTGTAGTCATCCTTCAGCTTCTCAGTAAAGCTGGCTCTGTTTATACAGTGAGGAAAAACCAGAGCATCAGACAGAGAACATTTTTGTTATCCTCTTGTTCTCTTTTCTTCAAGTTGTCTTGGGTCAAATTACTGAATTTCTTTGTATCTTGGTCTTACTCTTTGTTTTAAAATGTTTTTAAATCTGTAGAGGGCAATTACTCTTTTTTTAAAGTATTGATTATTGTTGCAAGTATTTGTTAGCGTACTAAAACATGTTTTGTTCTTATGAGGAAACTGTTCTTCATTCCAGATTATAGTTGTCTTTTGGCCTTGAAAGCTGAAAATGAAGGTGTTACCTTTATGTTGATTTAGTGTAGAAAACATTTTTTATGTGTTATTACAAATACTAATTAGACTTTGCTTTACTGGGAATGGATGATTTTGGAATGCATATACTGCGGAAAAAAGTAATAAGGGGTAAAGTGATAGTTGCAGGGCAATGATTTAGTAGACTGTGATAAAATAAGAAGCAATAGCATGAATAAAACAGATAATCAACCGTTTTTTTACTAAAATTGTTTGACACAAAAAAAGGTTCTGCTTGGTTACTGCAAAGCATTTAATACTGAATCCTGAACTGGTTTTGACCAAATTTGGGTGTGGATATTAGTCTCTGAAAACCCAAGAGAAATAGCACTAGGAATTGTGACTTAAATTTCTAGCATGAAAACAAAATACTACTTATAAAGGAAAAAGTATTTATTCTCTGTGATAGCCAATAGATTGCTTCATCTTACTGTCATTTAGCTGAGCTTCAGAGCTGCTTATGGCAAAACCCAAATCCTTACATTTGTTTTAAATGAAATGGAAGAATAAAAGTAGTGTACTACTTACAAAAAAAAAAAAGAAAAAGTAAGTAGTCAAAGATTCCACAGTCTCATAACTGAAAAGAGAAGAACTAGCAGAGTGTTAGGATGGGCTTAAGGATAGCTCAGGCTTGTTCAAAACTTCTTCAGTACTAAAAGGGTTAATGTGCTTTAAGTTAGGGAGATGGTAGTCTCCATCCAAAAATTTTGAAAGGACTGCCACATAGAGCTGTATGTTCTGTATTACAGACTGATCTTCTTTAATATAAGAAAGAAGAATACTGTGGCAACATGAAGGAAAGAATTAAAGACAGGAAACTTAAGGGAAAAAGGAATAAAATGAACTTGCCAAAGATTGACTGTTCCAGAAACATTGAGTTTCTTCCTTTAATACTAAAAAATATTATTTGTAAGAAGTGCTGCAAGCCTATCCTTTCTTGAGTCCTGTAGAGCAACTGATACAATGACACCATGGAAAATATTTTTTGCAAAAGTAGAAGATTGTTTGTAAGAAGTGTAGTGCAAAAAAAGAGGTTTTGTATGCTGAAAATGAATTTATCAGGCTGGATGGAAATTACTTGTTCCTCAAAGATCAACCTTTTTTATACTTCTTATTTGTAACTCTTCTATAAAAATCACACATGGTTTACTGAAATTGGGCTGAAGACCCAATGCTGAGAGATGCTGTTCATAGAGTGAAAGTTTGGGACATTAAATAGGAAGAACTGGATGACTTTGAAGAAGTAATGAAAATAAGGTGAAAACTAATAGATTCTAGTAAGAACAGCTTTTGCTGTTAGCTGAAAATATAGCATTTGCTAGGGATGAGGGTGTGTTAGCTGACAACAGTATGGCTGTGCCACCAACATGATGTGTTAGTGAAAAAGCCAAGTGCAACCCTAGGACACATGAAGGAAAAAGTAATTCCAGAGAGGTTAGCAAAATACTAGTGCCATTGTAATAGCAACTGGCAAGAGCTCATCTATTTACAGAGGAAAAATGTAGCAATGTGAAATCAAGACTATCTTTTAGTTGGAGAATAGTGCACAGGGGATCTCTATATCTAATCATTACTCAGGGCTGTAACAATTAACATTGAGTCAAGACTTTGTTTTTCTTTAACAAGGAAAGTACGGTAGGTCATTTCTCCTAATGATGCTCTCTGAATGTGTTCGATATAAATGATTTGGTAATCTGACAAATAGAAAGAATAACATGAAGTGTAAGATTACTTTTTTTTTTCCCTAACGAAATGTGTTAGAGATACTATGACACTGGTAGCAGGTGGAAGAAGAAAACAGTTCTTGAACTCTTTACTAAATTGATATACTAATCAGAATGACTTTTCCAGAAAAGAAAGAAGAGTCCCATTTTGCTTGGACTCTATCTTTCCTATTTTCCTTTTTCAGAAATAGAAGATTAGGAGGTGTCTGCACCAATGTGATAAAATGTTCCCGCGAAATTGTATTGTATTTTCGCCTTGAGTTGCTGGCGAAATGAAGTTGTTCGCTTTCAGTGCTGCTTTGTTTTTGACCCCTTTTTGTGAATTCTCTGAGGAAAGAAACATATTCCCATCTTTTATAGTAATCAAATTTATCTGGCATCTCTCAGCCTCTTGCATTACTTATGCTACAGTTGGCCAGCCTTGGGAAGGCTTTAGCGGGTTTATTTATTTATTGTTCTAAAGTGAAGGTTTTTGACTTGAGGTCCTCATATGATCCTAGGGGATTTTAAGAGAAAAACTGAAAGTGCTTTCTGCCATTATTTTGATATAGTTGTTTTCTGTGAAACTATTTAAAAAAAACCCACACCACCCAAAACCTAAACAAAAACCCCATGTGTCCAAAATCCCAAAGAAACATTCAGCTATTGAGAGAAGAAAAAACTTCATTATCTTGGTTGTGTTGGAAATGTTCTCATTTTGTTGTGAGAAGGTCAGTGAGGCTGATGTCATTGCATTTAGTTTCAGTGTGAATTTCAGTTTCATAATTGTCCATATGTGCTAATGATATTTCTTAAACATGTCTAATAGCTTTTAATGTCCCTGTGTTTAGTAAATTGCATCACAACCTGTAAATGTTAGCTATCTGGGGCTAGTTGCTATGAGACTAGAAACACCCTTAAATCTTACTGAAGGCAGAGGATATGGGCAGCTACGTTCCAGTGGAACCAGGCAGGTTTTGTAGTTCACGTATTCAGTATTTTGCTGTAAAGCCTTGTGAAAAATAGCACTTGTATGTTCATGAAACATAGATGAAAATTCAGCATAAACAAAACTGGCCCTTGTCCTGTTGGTTGATGGCATTTGTGGGAAGCAAATTACATTTTTGTAAGAATGATATACAGTGAGGCATATAGAGTAAATATATATATATATATATAGTAGATGTATAATCAGCAAGCAGTCTTTTCTCTCTCCCCTTCTGAATCAAACGGGACATGATGCAAACCATCCTGGAACAAATGAGTTAAAATTTCAAGCTTCTTACAGGCACAGAGTTTACAACTGGCTAATATTTTGTTAACATGTTTTGCTTTTTGAAATGTCTTTAAAAACAAGCAAATAAATACATTTCTAGCTGAGTTTCTTTTCAGTAAGTGAAGTAAGTTTGAACATCAAGATTTGAATGTATAAAACAGAAACACTGAAGGTGCCCTGTGGCATGCAGCAGAGATTAAGTTAAATCAAAGCACTAATAGAGAGATGGGTAGTTTTTTGTTTAAAGGTAAAACAGTTGTTTTTGCAGCAGTGCACTTGCAGCTTGAGTCTGCTAAAAACAGCCAGTGGGGAAAGAAGTGGAAAGGAATTGACAGTGTTACAGCAGGAAGAACTGTGTGTACTGCAAAAACGGGGGTTTATTGGCTGCTGCTTGCTATAGAGGTTCCACAGAAGGTGTGAGATACGCTACAATTAGATATTTTAGTTAGTCCTGAAAAGTGTAGTTTGTTCAGTAATTTAATGTTATTGTAAATATTATTTATAGAAGTACATAAGCATGCATCCCATTTCAAATATTTTGCCTCTTTTCCAAGGGACTTTCCTAAGGTACTGCTTTTGCACATTTTACAATAAACAGGACATTTTCAGTCATCACAACTTTGATCTTAATGTTCACTCAATTTAAAAACAAACACAGCTTGTATAAGAAGTCTCAAATGTTTAACTCATCTTTGGAATATTTTTGAAGATGTACCCCACAGTATTGATGGTTAGAATCTTGGGCAAAAAAGGGAGCAACCTCTATTATAAAGCACAAGGATCACTTAGAAAACATGTTGCAATAATACTGAGTTGAAATGGAAATTGAAGACGGGAAACTCAAATTTAAGACCGTCAATCAGAAAGTCAGCCTGAAGAGCATTAGTAGAGATCTGAGAATAGTGCATTAATATTAGTCTTCTGCTTCAACTCAGTGTAGTATCACCTTAATTTTTTTGTGGTTTAAAATAGATTCTCCAGGCTATTCTTTAAATTAGGTTTAGACAGAGGGAAATTAGCAAAAGGCAAAGAAAAGCAAAGAAAGGTAGTGCTACATAAAAATAAGATTTTTGTTGAATATACTTTGTCTTTTTCTGAAAACCCATTTCTTTTAGTAGAATGCCTATTGACCACATTTGACTTTGTCACAGCTTCTTTTGTAACATCTGTTTCTGTTGCTGTTTGTTCATCAATTTATTTCTATATTTGAAAAAATGAAATGCTGATTATAAGGGAAATAAAGCTGTACTGGGGTATCATCAATTATTTTGCTTTCAAATATGATTTATTTGACTAACAACCTTAAAAGCTTTGACTGATTTAATTTTTTTTATGCTCATGAAATCCACAGAAGGCTGACCTAGCCGTCTTCCTCATCTTCTACTTTGTAAGTCCCAAATGGTATTCCCCCTCTGATTCTTTGATCTTATGAAATTTTTCTTAGAGGAGTAAACAATGATAGTAAGAAAATGTTCATATTACATTTTAGATGTACATACCAGTGTAGAGGGATTTTTATTGCAGGAGAAAAATCAAATCCTTGTCACCTAAACTGCTAATTATGTTTGATAAATGTATGGTATATATTTAATGCAAAGAGAATTTAGGAAATAATACACCTTGTGTAATTACAGCGACCGAGCTACTTCCATCAATCTAATTTTTCTGATTCAGGTTCATTTGCATTGCATTATTTTTATTAAATGAGCTTTCAGTGGAAGCCCTGCTCTCTGTCAAGAAGAAGAATCAAATACTGAAATATTTCAACGTGCATAAATCCAGTTTGCACATCACATGCATCATGCATGGCTGCTCCATCTCAAGAGGAATGCATACACATCCGTAACAGACATGCAACCATGCACAAGCACAGCCATTTCACACAGGTATTAAATGTAGCAGCTGAAAAAATGTGCCTGTACATAGTAAATACATGTAACTTCCCCTTATCTTTGGTTGTCTCTACATGTACACATGGTTGATTGGAACCGCAACAGTTTTCTAATGCCATCCTCAGTGCAGTGGAAGAATTTGCTACAGTGGAGTAGGTCCTGAAGCCCCTTTCCATTGGGAAGTTGGGTATAGTTCCATTGGGAAGTTGGGTATAGTTCCTGAACGGTACGTTCTAAGGAAAACTGGGCTTCCTCTTGTAACACTAGTCTGGAATGGTCTTGGTTCTCCTAACCTGATCATATACTCTTGTTCTTCTGATATTCTCCAAGAAGTAATCAAATCATGTTCTCAGCCATTCTAGTGTAATTGTATCGGTTACTGTGTGTTAATAAAATAATTTGCTGATTCAACAGAGTAGGCTACTCCCTCTCTCTTATAAAATGAAATAAATGTGTGATTGGGACAGAGACGTGGGAAGAGAGAAAAAAGGGACTCTGTTACAGGCATGCATGAGTTTCTGTATCAGAAATGGAATTTTGTGCATTTCTACCCATTAATGCAACTTGCCCAACTCCACCCGGCATGCTACCGTTCTGACAGTTTCCTTCTAAACAAGATCTGATCATTCTGCTCCCCCTTCACTTTTGACACAAAACTGCTGCTGCTGATCCCAAACAAGATACTTGTGATCTTAATTAGTATCCCAGAAACGGAGTAACTGTGTAAAGATAACTATCAGATCTTTCTCTTTCTGTTCTTTTATATCTTTGCACGTTTTCTGTCCTTTCCATCTCTGCGGTACTTTTGTGCTGTCACCGTTTTTCACCGTAATGCAGTGTTGGAAATCTCCTATCTGATATTTAGTGAAAAATAGCCTCTCTTCCTTAATCCTCATTTCCCCCCACCCAATTTCCAAGCTTCAAATTAAAAAAAAAAAAAAAAAAAAAAAAAAAAAAATTGGAAACATATTTCTAGTGACAATACTGCTAACTCTTACAGTGTAGGTAATCATAATTATTATAGAAGATGAATATAAATTTAGGCTAGCGTATATATGGTTTTATTTAATAATTTTCTTATTGTTACCTGCTATGGTTAATTTTCCATTTGTTGCTCTAGAATGGACTTGCTCTTAAAAATAAAACATTGATATTACATTAATAATTTAATGGATGAGAGTTGAAATAATTCAGATAGAGCAAACAACATATTTTCAAATATGAATCCTTTTATGTAGTATCCAGAATTGTTCTCTGCTGTCAGCATATGTGGAGGTGTTGAGACACACTAAAGAGTCACACAGCATTGGAGGTTGTTTTCAGGCACCTGCCTTTTGTGTTTTACATATGTGTGAATTTAGGATCACTTCTAAATATTCGCAATCATAATATTTATAATATGTTAATTTGTTAATTACGTTAGGAAATGTTCTTTTATAAATAAATGCAATGTGTTTGTAAATGTCTGTAAGAGCAGCTTACATTTGAAATTGCCCTTGATAAGCCATTTGTGAATAGTGGTGAGTAGGCACGGAGAGATGCTGGGGAAGGGTGAGGTTATCTCATAGCAGTTGTCTTCTCCTCACAGCCATTCTTTTCTCTCTGGTATCTCCCTCCCAGAGTTCATGAGCCTGTAAACTTTGGAAACAGGAAAAAATGTGTCCTTTGTTATAGTTGTAGCACACGCAGAGAGAAGGAATACTGAAAGAGGGAAAGTAAATGAATGTTTTGGCTGTTCGGAGACCTGCTTCCTGGTAACGGTTAATACCATGTTCTGCGTATTACTTGTTCGACTTTAGTTTGTCCTCCTAGAGGCAGAAACTTCTAAACTGCCGATTCTTCAAATACTACCTAGTCGTCTTTGTATTGTAGCAAATTTGGTTGATAGCCAACTTCTCAAAAAGAACACATAATAAAATGGCCACCCATAGGAGATGCAAAGAATGTAAGGCAGTTCAATTTGCCATCACAAAGTCTTGTTGCATAGTACAGCTATTTGACTGGGAGAGAGAAATAAATGTGGAACAAGAAACAAAAATATGAAGAGTAAAAAGAACTCTGTAAAGAGGAAGAACACAAAGCAGCAGTATTTGGGAAATGAGTGTCCAGTGAAGACAAAGCTGGAGGCCAGTGAAAAAAACAAAGCAACCCTTTGAAAGAGGGGAGGATGTTTGAAACCCTAACATTTGTCAAGATGCTCAGGAAACTGTTTTGAATATTCCCGCATTTAAACAAAATTAAAAGAAGATACTAATACTGTATGTCAGCTGAAAGACCAGCAGCAAGGTGTCGACTTGTGGCATTCCTACAGTGGAATGCAAGTCTAAGATGAAGGGCAAAGAGACTGTGTGTAGGGGAAGGCTGTGGGTAGTGGCTGTGTTGCTGCTCTTTAAAATAAATCAGTTCATCTTTGTATCTAGAAATAACGTTTTCTGAAGGTTGCACTTAGTTACATCTACCATATCAGCGTAATAGGTTAACATCCTGCTTTACCCTGAATCAAACAAATGTTGATCATACAGCAAACTTCTGACTTTCCTTTGTCTAGGAATCAGTGCTGCTTCTCTCAGTTACTTTAGATGGGACTCTCCAAAAGCAGAAATCTTGGTACTGCAGGTTGTCCCATAGTATTTCTAAAAACACACTCAGCAGTCTTGAGCACTATAGTGTTAACAGCTGCCAAAGGATTGGACAGCATTAGAGAAATTTTTACGAAGCAGCTGTCATCTGTCCTTTGGAAACGCATAAGAAAAGAAGAATAAAATCTGGAGTTTGGATTTGCCGGTTGAGTCTCTGTTACTGTCCAAGCAGCTCTATAAGTAAAATAAAGCAAATCTTGTAACTGTAAGTTCTTACTACTCTCCCGATTAAACACTCTTCTCACGCGTCACCCTTTTGCAACAGAGTGCAACAGACAAAAGTAAAACAGTTTATTTTTTTCAGAATAGTTCTACTCAGTTACAGATTAGTTAAAGTTTTGAGAGTTTGCTTTAAAAGGACACTGACTGCAGCTTTGATTACTTCAAAATAAGTGGAGGATATGCCACATAACTTCATTTAGTGTAATGATTAATGTTAATAGATAAAGACTTTTTCCCCCTTAAAATAACTGCAATTCATTAAGTCCAATTCATTGGCAAGAAAGCTGTGAACTGATTATAAACTGTTAAGTCTTGGGACTAGTTAAAAATAATTCATTGTGTGTGCCAAGTGCATTAATTCTGTGGAAAACAAAAAAAGAGTAAATAATTTCCATTAGTTTAATGGAAATAATGAGATAATGGCACAGTTTCTCTGGTGTGTAATAATTACGTGTTTTATTTGAAGAATAAAATACTAGGATACTGTAAAGAACTACATATGGTTACTACTAGTGTAAACAATCATGTTTATTAAAGTTTTTTTCAGATCTAAATAGTCACCAGTAATTGTTAAAACTCTTGCACGAGACATCTGATTTTTTAATTTTATTTTTTTTTTAACTTAAACCAATAATTTGTAGCCGAAGACAAAATGTGGAAAATAATTGCTTATCCTGGTCAGATGGCCTATAATAACTTGAACTTTTCAGATTTCTTAGTAGCGTGCAATAACTTTGCTAACATGCATATTTGGTCATAAAATTACTACAGTTCAACTCTGCAACCTAATATATTCTCTCAGTGATAATCAGAGTGCAAGTATTTCAGTTCCCTACTACATCAAACCAAGAAACAGCAGTCTGCTAGCTTGTCTTTGGCAGTGGGCTACCCCAGATACTGCACAAGAACATGTAAGAAACTCTATAAAGTGCAACTAATGGATTATTTCATTGATTATGGATTTTAAAGCCAGAAGGGAGTGTTAAATCATCTAATCTGACATCCTGTATAATATATGCCATTAAAATTAGCCTAGTTAATTCTGTATTAAGCCTATAAACTTGTGTTTAAATAGAGTATATATTGTGCTGTTTCAACTTGTCTTGATATTTCAAGGCAGGAAGAATCTGTCATTTCCTTACTATTCAGTCAAACATTAAAATGTATACCTTTTTGTTTGAATTTCCTCAGCTTCAACTTCTGGATGTTGGTCCTTGTTCTGGATTTTTTGAGGAGATAGAGCCTTTTACTGTCCAGTACTTACTGTACACAGAGGTACATTTATACCTTTATATTTTCTTTTTGATAAGTTAAATGTGCTTCGGCTCTTACTTCTTTCAGTATAAGTTTTTTCTTCAGTTTTTCAATAGGCTTTTGATGCTGGACACCAGAATTGTGTGCAATATTCCTGTATTGGTCTCAACAACACCATATACAGACATGAAATCTCTTTCCTATTCAGTTTTCCAGCAAATAACATTAGGGTTTTTTACCAGTACCTTACACAGAGATCTTCTTCTGAATTGTTTTGGCTTTATAGTTCTGAAATACTCTGTCTTTTTATTCCTAGGTGTAATTATTTTGTATTGGAATATTTAAAATCTGTAATATTTGAATTGGTCCTGTTTAGAGGATAGTAGTAGTTCATACCATGCTGAACGAGACGGTTGTTTCCTCACAGCTTTTACCATTCCCCCCGCTTTTGTGTCACCCACAAGCTTTATCAGCAGTCCTTCACAGACACTGCAAAGCTGATCCTTATTGGCTCCCAACCAAAAATACCCATATGGTCATTACTCAGACCAACACTTTTTTAGACTTGTCAATCAGCTAGGTCTGGATAGATTCTACCCATGGCTTATTGGTAGATTACTGTGCAAATTTGTTAATTTGCATTTTTATAGTACTAAAAAAGAAGATAGAACTTTTATCTTTCCCATCGCTGTCAACCAAACTTGTTATCTCATGAAAAATAAAATCTGGGTGGTTGTTGTCTCTCAAGAACTTGGAATTTTGCTGATCCTCTCTGTATCGTTGTACCATGATGAAAGAAATTATCTCCATTAATTCTTTGATGGCTTTAAGTTTACCGTTAAAGCATATTTAGATCTAAACTAATTTTTCTGTTTTCCTTTCTGACAGTTGTCAGATTTTCAAAAAGAGGTGGTATCAGTTGTGTGAGAGACAACTTTGCTATTTCAGTGGCTCTGAAGTCATGCAATAAAAAGTATAAAGGGAATGTTTTTGTTGCCCAAAGCATCCAATTCTATATGCTTTTGAGAAACACTATAAATTAGTGGCCTGTGTGAAATTCTCTGGTTAGACTGAATTTTAAAATACGTGATAGGGAAAGCTGACTTGTATGTTTGAAAAGGTGTCCAGTGCAGCACGATCATATTTGCTTCTATTTTTTTATAAAAACAAAATAGTAAATATCCATGTGTTATTGTTTTGGCAAACTCTTACACTAAAGCTTAGTGTATTCTACTTGTATTCTCTTACAATTATTTAATAACATCTTCCAGATTACTTAGTGTCTTTGATTCTGTTGCAAAGTTAACTAGCTGTTTAACAAAGGAAAATGTTTTGCAACATCAGAAAAAATACTTTGTAAGGGAAGAAAACACTAAGTGAGCTTTTTAGATGACCTCCAGAGAAAGGCTTGGGAAAAATAAATTACTTGCTCAAGTTTTGGATATACATTTAAAATGTGATCTGGCAATTTTATTGAATTAGTTGAATTTTATTTTTAATCAGTTCAATTTTATTGAACTACTTGAAGTTTTAGACTATATGGTATTTCTGCTATTTACAACAGGAGATGGAAGTTTGAATTATGTGTTATTAAGCTTCCACTTACATTAGCTTATTGAGCAATTAACAATTGTGTTAGTAGGTGATTTAACAAATGGATTAATCACTGTTATCTGCTGGTATAGAGTCGAGAAGGCTAAAGGCACCTGTGTGATTTGTGCTGGTGTACGTTGCTAATGTGTATGTCTCTATGATGATTAAATAACTTCTTTGATCAACTCCTTCATAAAATAATTTAATATTGGAATGTTGAGAAAGTATTTTTTAATAGATTATCCTGTTTGTTTAATTGGACTAGAAAGTCTATATTTGACAAAAATTGCAGCCTATTTCAATCAAATTTTTCAGGCTGATCAACTCTAGTTTTTACCCAGTCAATCACTAAGAAAATAATGTTACTTATAACCTTGAATACATTATGCTTTTTAAAAAAATATTAATCAGTAATTCAGAGAAATTAAAATTCTCAATGCCATGAAAGTGCATCTCTGTGAATGTAATTGATAACGCCTTATAAATTAAAAGCCTTTGTAACAGTTTTCTTATCTGACATAACGGTTTAACAGCTGTATACTAGCGAACTTTATTTTATATATAAAAAAAAATTAACTGAAAATCCCTCTGAACTGTGTTGTTGGCTTTGGTACAGGGCATGAAATAATTTTTCCATCTTACCCCACCGTTCTCCGAAGGTCAGACTTTAAATTGGGCTGTTACTGTCTTGCTGCAGAGTTTCCAAGCTACGTTAATTTTTGGTCTGCCATTGATGGATGGAGCAGTTTGAATTCTGACATGCAGCAGCCTGACTGGAATGACCTGCAGAGGCAGATGTCAGCCTGTTATTTCATGCCCGTTTGTCAGAAAGAAAAAACGGCTTCTTTTTTTTTTTTTTTTAAGCCGTTCTTCTTTTATACATACAGAGAGCACTTGTAGGTGGATGTGCTCTTTGATATACATGCATATATAGAGTCCTATAAAAAAACATATATATTTATCATTTCTGGAAAACCTGGTTAGGTCTCTTGAGAATTTGTCAGTGACCAATATCGAGAATGTGCAGATTCTTATATTTTCTGTACTGCAAACAAGTGTACAAGAATGATCTTGAGAATTTATATTATTTCATAAGAAGGTATTATTTTGCCCACAGATAATCTGAGAAAATTAACATTGTTCTTTTGTAGAGCAAAAAAAGGTGGTATCTGTTAATTTACAGTTGCAAAAGAATTTCCTTTGTGATCCTGCTTTTGCAGATTCATAGTATATCAGAAATGTTTTATCCTCGTTGTCCTAGCATTTTTCTCTGAGGGTGAAATGTACCCTTATTGGGTGCACCAGAATACTTCTTGCATGTTGGAGCAAAACTTTCATCCAAAAGTGAACATGGAGAGGGATTTTTTTTCACTAAAATATAGAAATCAATTTAAAGGACTGAGGCAGGCAGAAAGAGCTCAACTTTTACACTTGAGCGTTGGCTTGTACAGAGTCCTGAGTGAGAAGTAATTTATTTGGTTGATATGGGTGAAAAAATGGAAATACTTAAATTAAAGACTTGAAAATCACTTTAACATTCAGGGTACCATCTGAGCAGATTTTAGCGAAGCCTTAGAGTGACTGTCCTGCCTTTCTGCCTCCACAATATACGCTGGCTGGTCCTGATCAGAATGAGCAGTGAGTTAGCAGGGTCAGAAGCACTGTCCTTTAGGCTTTGCCAGTGACGTCATAAAACGGAAAGAAATGGAGTGAATGAATCCTGGGGTGATTCTGTGACCTTAACGGAGCGAGCAGAAGTTTTATGCTTGATTTTGATAGGATCAAAATTTTGTCCTGTGATCTTTTCTTTATTTGATCATTCCCCAATTAGGATTACTTTCCTTAGTAAACTCTAAATTCTTAATTTTAATTTTGGAACTAATTCTTTTTTTCCAAAATTCACAGATGATATAGAAAACACATCTAGCTAGAAAAAAAAGAAGCATAACTCACATTCATGGTCTCGTTGGAATCACCTAAGGGTTAACATGTTAATCATGAAGGTATAAAACAATTGTGCAAATTTGCAGAGAATAAAAAAATTCACATTGTATAAGTAATGATGGGTACAGGTCCACTTTAATGACAAACCCAAATAATTTTTAAGGTCATCTTTTATCATTAATGTACATTTTAATATTGGATAATGTGAAGTCATGCCTTCATTTAAATAAATAAATAAAAGAAAAACCATAAGTTGTGATTGCGAGATGTAGGACTACAGCCAGAAAAGCATCAAAACAAGCAATTGAAAAAGTCTTAGTGATTAGGGTAGATTAATAGTTGAACAAGAGAATCCAGTCTTGCGCTTTAGCCAAGGGAGCAAATGTAATCCATGGTTATATAATATAAAAAGGCTAACATCCAGGAAAATAGGAAAGTAGGAAAAGAGAAAGAGCCTTATCTGTGTATAATATAAATAAATACAAGACGTACGTTTTTAGCAGCATGTGTAGTCCTCTGTTAAAACAGCGTAGCTAGAGATCTTATGGATTCCCTGTCACTGAATGCCTTGAATTTCAAGTCTGGTATTTTTAAGGCTTTTTCCCCTGTAACTGTAATAGCTAAAGTAGAAATATGGGCTTGATGCAGAGATTATTACATGAGTTTCTTTGTCCAAAAATTATGTGGAAGAGAATATTACAATAGTTGACTCTTTTCCTAGAAGCTAGCAGTCTTTAATTTCTTGTGTCTTTTAAAGTGACAGCAGTAAATACAGAGAACTCTGCTGGTGAAGCATTGGGTTACTGCAGATAGAAAGACACCCCCCCACACACCCCCACCACCCCCCCCAAAAAAGGCAAATTTATAGGAAAGTTAGTAACAGCAGGGTAGTAGTTGTGCTTCCTAATAAGTGCACAGTGTATCTCTTAGCAAATAATATATAGTTGCTTATTGTAAAATCGGTGCTGAAAAATATAGAGGATGACTTATTTAAAAAAAAAAAAAAAAAGTACTGATTTGATTGTTCTGTGCCTGATAGGAGAAACCTTCTCCCCCATGTCCATGTACTTCAGGATTCTTCTAAGATCTCATTCAGACTGTGGAGTTGATAGCCTCTTCTTGCAAGTGTAGTGCTATTTTACTTGGGCATTTTATCACTAAAATGCTAAGAGGTTGCTAAAATTACAGCATAGGAGATAATGCAGTGTAATGGCAAGAGCTAGACAAGCAGTTTTGCTTATTGTTGGAAAATTTTTCTGAGTTGGTGAATTCTCTAGCAGTTTACAACAGAGGTGTGAACCCCAGCATTGCAAATCTCAGACCCCTGACAAGAAGCTTGCTTTTTTCCTAAACTGCTTTTCATACTCCTACTAGTAATAATCTGTACTCCTGCTTGGGTCCACAGAGAAAAGGATGAAAACAGCTGTGTGGATGCAGCAATGAAACTGTTCACCTTTCCCTGTCTCATTGTTTCAAGACAAAGGAATGTCAGAAAATTTTACTTGCTTAGTCCTTCTTATGATGTTGCTTCTTCTCTTCCACGGACACGTAGTGTCTCTCATTTTACTAACAAATCTTTCTGAAGATCTTATCTCAGTTTCTATAACTTCTGTAGAAAGAAACTTTGCGGAAGTTAAGCAGGAAAATACTGGCAGTTAGCTGCTTTTCTGTTATGTCAGAAAAACAATTATTCCTTTTAGAGTTAAGCTGCTCCCTAACTGGGAAAAGTACCCAAAGTTTCTTAAAGAAATGATTAGTGAATTGAAAGCAAAAATTGCACAGGTTATTTTGTTGCTATAATTTCTATGGATCAGGGTGTTTAAAAATCATTTTATATGGTATTTTTAAAAAAAGAATTCTGTAGATGAGTGTTTGATGTGCAAGCTCTAGGCAGTCTGGTGTAGCCCAGTGCTTTTGAGCTTTGTCATTTGGAAGACACTTGTCACTGGTCTTGTACTATGTCGCTGAAACAGGGTTGGCTCCGATTTTCTACTGTTTTTCCATTTACATGTAATTATCCCAAGCTGATGCTGAATGCTGCAGCCTGTTTGTTTACAAGATTTGCCTCAAAACGTTGCAGATTATCAGGACAGGGTCGACATTTCCCAGTTTCAGCAGACATTAATGGAGACTTATAAAGCCCCTTTCCTATGTTCTTCCTCCCCTTTCCACTGAACATCCTAGGACACAGACCTTCTCACTTTAACAACCTCATTGTAAATTGATCTGTTAAGTTAATCCCTTGGATGTTAAAGGACTAAAAAAAGTTTGATGACATCTCTCTTCTCTTGATGTTTGGAATGACAGAAGGAAATCAGTCAGTTAAAATTCTCTCGATTAGGTTATTACTATAACCAGATGTTGAGGTTTTCCAAACGTACTCTACGGTTTGTCTTTGCTCTCTGGCTGAATATAGAAGCCAATTACTTTTTACAGTATGTTTCTTAGTGCAAAGCCAGAAACTAAATATGATTATGCTACTTGAAATGCCAGTTATAATTACCTTGGTAGAAATAATCATGTGTTGGGGAGGTGTGTGGGGGGGTTGCCTTCTGTTAGCAGACTAATATACATTCTTCATCTGAAATAAGCTCCTGCATCCTTGTTCCCATATTTGTCATCTTGGTCAGTCAGAAATCGTACTTCTGTTTCTAATTGATTTAGATCATAATAGCACATTGATGAAACTGTTACTTAATGTCAGCTTCCTGGAAGCACGTAGAGCACTGGTATGAGCTGGGTGTAGGTAACAGCACTGGTGGGTCTCTGTACTTGCGCAACAGCTACCTTGAGGCTGTCACCAGAAAAGCTTCCATGATTTCATGTCAGAACCCAACATGCCAAAAATATCATGCATAGTGAGGACAACAGGTATCAGTGCTGGGTCTAGTAAGAAAAAGGAAGTGGTTTGCATTGTGAAGGGTAGCCAAGACCTGTGAATGAATAAAGGCAGTATTGGTCAGGAATAAGCACCGATGCATTAAGAGGAAGAAAAATGCATAGTGGATACCTACTGTCCTTTTAGCCTTACACCATGTGGAAGTAGCCAGCGGAAGCCAAAAGGGCAATCATCCAGATCAGTAGTTAGATTGCATCACACACATCTGTGCAAATACAACTTTAAGGGCCATACGTGTAATATCTGTGTCGTGAGTCTTCTGCTCATTAGCTGGTGTTACCTGCAATGCAATGATTGGAATAAGCTGCTGGTCCATTCTCAGTGACTCTTCCATCACCCCATCCTTAGCCTCTCCCCTTGGTCCCTCTTTCTTTCCTATCTACATTGTCCTCATAGGTGTCACTTTCAACAAGTGGTACTTCAGTTATTTTTTCACCAATGATTAGCAACTCTCTCTACTAAAGACCTAGTAGCACCAGGGTAGTTTGGAAAGTGGGCATAGAAGGTTTTGATGGCACCTTCTTCCTTGTAGATGACAAATAAACAATTTTTTCTATATTCAGGAAGAGAGTGGTAGCATGGGATTTTTAAGTGATCTACGGAATGGCTTAGGCATCGTTATGCTATGTGCCAAGCAGCCAGATTTGATTCCATGTACCTAAGCAGAGCACCTCTGTTCCCTGCACAGTTGGAATGAGAGATGGGTATCTTATAATGTGACTTACCATCACCAGCATGCTGTGCAGTAAAGGGTATGTCTGAAAACCAGGCCGTAGGTATTTACCTGTATCTCCAGGCTAAGTGACACTAGATAAAATGCAACTCTGCTCACATCTCTGTACATGGGTGCTTGGCTTGCTGTTTCAAAACATCAGTGCCAAACTTTTAAAGACAGCCCAGAGTTCAGAGTATTTTCCCAGAGGGCTGCAGACCTGGTTTTGTTGGTTGTTTGTTTTTCAGTGGTTTTCGGGGGGGAAGTTGTTTTTTAATGTTTCCTCACCCAGAAGAGATTTAGACTTATCAGTAGAGAAATGTCCTAACCACCAGAGTTAGAGGGAAATGGCCTCATGTGTTTCAAGGAGTTATTGTTCTAACTCCAGAGGGAAATTTTAAGCATCCCACCTGTAGTCAATTGTTCAAAGAAGGCTGGAATACAGTCGGCAGCAATTCGTATTTTAGGAGATTGCTGGTGAACTCCTGCAGAGCATGATGTCAGGACTTTCTGTAAGCATGTTATGTTATAACTGCGCCTAGCTTTGGTTTCCAGTGTGGCTGCTAATAGATTTTAACTTGCTGTGATCCTAAAGTGATCAGTGCTCTCAGCATATGTTATGTCAAATGCTCGTACATATCTGCCTGTTATCTTTTCTCATCCTTTCTGTCCCTGTCTCTTCTCTGTACATGCAAAGCAAGGAAGGACATACATTTTTCCTATATCCGCTTGTGGAATTTTTTCAGTAATGATGGCAACATGATAGTGTAACCAGAGTACCTAGGTTTTTTTCCAACATAACACACTGTATTTCTTTCCACAGTCAATCTTTATATAAGCCCATTGCTGATGATAAATAAATAATAAAATACAATATCAAGGACCACATGCCAAACTGGGATGACAATTTCTTTGCTAAATTTTCCTGATTATAAAACTTCCTGATAAAATTCTCATTTGGCTAATGTAGTGTGGCAAGTTTACAGCCATACTGAAGAGCTTATATTGCCAAAAGATTATGGTATCCTCACTGTCCATTTTATTGAACGTGTACCAGCCTGTACTAACTACCTGACACCTACTTGTTAGCAACACAGTTTTCTCACCATTGGGCTACTGGCAAGTATAAGTTTTAGGAGTGAGATCTCAATGTAGGGAGTAAACAGTTGTTTACTGTTGAAGTTGTTGGAGTTGCCTCTGCTGTGAAGCTATGCAATCTTGTGTTTCCGTGAGACCATTCAATAGGATTCTCTTGCTTTTGCCAGTCATTGTTTCCAGGGTTTGACAATCTTCTTCATTAAGATACGTTTTGTGCATTGTTTTACAGGGTTTAATACTGCTTCCCTAAGTAACTACTTTTTATGTCACCAGTGTGAAGAAAAGAATAGGTTTCTCACCTTGAAATCTGAGTAGTGGGAAGATGCCTGAATAAAGTATCTTCATTAATTAAGCGGCCCACCATGCTGATAGTGTTTTAACTGATGGCCCAGTTGGTCCCACTAAATTAGCAATGACATATGTAAAAACATTAATTTCTGAGACTTCTTCACAGGCGACGCCTATTTAGGATCCACGAACATATAGATAAAAGCTTAGGTGTTGATTATATTATTGATTAAATAGTTTATTATCTTATTGATTGTGTATTATTGATTAGTATATTAGAAATTAAATAGGAATTGGAGCCTTATTGACAAGTTCATATAAGCAGCCTTCAGCCTTGATGAATCTTGGGTCACTTCAGCATTCAAATCACAAAGCAGTGACATTTCTAAAAGTTGATTCAATGTAGAAACTACAGGCTGTTCCACGTTCCCATGATTTAGGACATGAAATGTTCTTGGCCTTTGAAAGATGAAATTTAAGCTTTAGGACCCAGAAATTCAACTTTATAACAAGGATGAGCTCTGAAAAATACCAGGCAGTGTTTGGAGGAGAACAGAAACTAACTCCTGAATCTGAGACTGGTAGAATGGTGAGGAATAATTAATTATTCAGGTGTCATCCATTTCTAAAAGTATTCTTTCAACAAGACCCGAGAATTGTCTTCCAGTGGAAATTGTACAATTACCTATGGAGTAAATGGTCTAGTATACATTCATATGTCAAAATGCGCTTCAAGATGTATGTCAGCACTTTTGTGCAGAAGAGGGAAATAAATCAGAGGCATGCCTGAACTATTCTCTCTGTGCTGGCACTTCTGAAGTCCCATTTCATCTGCTGCAGTTACTATGAAGTCCGTGAAAAACTGTTAGGGCTTTCTTCTCCTTTTGTTAGGGCTTTCTTCTCCTTTTTTTCTGTTTTTGTTATTTAACTTTTTAAATGAAGTAATCAAATGCAAAATTTTCCCTTTAAAATCTTCTATACTTTTTTCAGACTCAATTTTCGTAACATTTTTGTGTGAAATGTCATTCATTCTCGCGTAAGACCTAGGTATTGAAATACTCAGTGAATAATAACTGTTCAAAGTTTTAAAATATAACTTCTATTAATTGCGAGTGCTTTTTGCTCTGTTCCAGACCATAACACTATAAGTTGCTGGGCATCAAGTGACTTTTACTAGACACACGGAGTATCTTAGCTGGAGATGAAATACCAAGCAGACATCAATATTTCTGTATTTTTTCTTATGAGAGCGTGAGAATCTGCTGGGTTATGGCAAGACTTTAGTGTTATGAAGGTCCAGTTGCTATCTGTAACATTTTCACAGTATTTAGCTTCTACATTGCTTAAAAATTTGAAATGGAGATGTTCAGTGTGCTGATTCCAGAATCACGGGCTGTCACCTGTCTGAACAGGATTCAAAATCCAGATACCATACTCAGTACGGTATAGATACTATGGCTAAAACGTTATGGCAATCTGAAAGATACATACAGAAGCTTTAGGTTCAGTGTATGATTTCTGTCCGTTGTGTGGTATGCCAGCCATGAACAAGGACGATTTTTAAACACTGATTGATGGCTTACAAAATATTGCAAGTGCTGGGACGCTGACTAAAAGCCGTAGAGTGGCTGTGGATGGTTGTGACTGGTGGCTGCGACTAGGGCTCAGGGGACGTGGTCTGTTCGCTGGGTCCTCAGCCACCTGATACAGGATCACAGCACTGATGCACAGCAATAGAGTAGCAGCGGTTACGCAAGCTTCAGAATCTGTCCTGCTCACCCAGGTCGTTACCCTTAGACTTCCAAAGTATACAGTAGAGAACTTGCTGGACAGTAATGCAATATTCTTTGTGAATTTTTTCCACTTCTCTTTGCAAAACATCTGCCAAGATGAGCAACAATTTACATCTGGTGACAAAATCCAGTTGTGGATTTTCACGTTGCAGTCTGGCACGCTACTAGAATGAAAGGGTTCAACTGAGATCGTGAGGAAAACTACCTCAACTGGGAGACCAGCAACACATGTCCGTTGTCAGAGCTGGCATGAGAATGTGCACCAGATTACACAAAGCTGGGTTTGTACTTGTCCTCAGGGAACTTCAGCTGGATTCACAAATAATTGCTGCTTCTTGGTTTTGTTTTTAGCAAACTCTTGATGACATGAAGACCAGGGTCTGAGTATTAAAGTCTATGAATGTCCCGGTACGAGTAACCTGGTGCATAGCTTCATTTCTGACTGGCTGCAGTTGCTGTTTGACATCATCTGACATCATCCAGCAAAATTCTAGAAAACTAGTGCACCTTGGGTGCTTTGCTTGTTTTGTGGTTTGTTGGGTTGTTTTTTTTTTTTTTTCTTCTTTTATCTTCTGGAGCAAATGACTTATACCATTCAGCTCCTGTTGCTCAAAGAAATAATATTATTTCCTTTTTCTTACCTCCCCTTTGCCTCCCCAGATAGATTTAAATAACAGCAAGGCTCCTATTTAAAATGATAACATCCAGGAAATTAAAAGTTAAGCCCTTCAGTGTCCATAACTCGGTGTCTCTGCTTTCCCCTTCTCAACAGTGGTGTAAATGAAGGATGAAGCCTCAGCCTGAACTTTCAATTTCCTGGCTGTTGTCAGTTTGTATCACAATGCCGCCATTATACAAATTTCATTTCTGGAAAGGATTCATACACAATATATTACAGAAAACTAGAGAATAGCCAGAGGCAGAAATTAAATATTCTGCAAAGGTTCATGTTAACCTACATTACCTCAGTGTTTTGTTGAGTAAGTGACGAAATTTTGATTTTAAAGTATTATTAGTAAAATGCTCATCATTTGCAAAGGGATTACTTAAAATTATAGCTTATACTTTCTTCTATCTTGATAGCTTTGCCTTTTAGTAGTTGAGGAGTTGTATCATCATGATGTGTTCCCCTTTCACTCTCCTTGAAGAATGGACCTGACTTATTCTGACTTTTACAGTGCTTGCCTGGCCCTAACGGTGCAGGGGGAATGGCAGAGGCGAGATTCCGAGTGCTGGGAAGGATGTTAGTGCTAGAGATATGCTCAAGGTAGTTTCTCAAAAGAGAGACTGGAGTAGCAGAGAAAATTAGCAGGTGAAAGGCACAAAAGTACAGGTCAGATTTAAGACTAATTAATCTGTTGCTGCAAAAATGTAATTAAAATATTTTATGAAAGCTTACAAAACACTTAAATTTCACTTTCTGACTGGATAAAGGTTGTTGGCCAACATAGCCTTGGTAGGGCTAATTTACACTTCAGCTGCACACCTTGTTGCCTATTACACTCTACAAAATCTCTCTCCTCTATTACTGTTTCACAGATTCTCCCAATCTGGAGGAGAAAAAATGACAGCTTTTTTTCATTGTTTTAAATTCATCTTATTATGTGCATCTTTCAGGAAGAAGTGATAGATGAGCTATCTTTTTTTTTATATCAATTCATATTTTTTTCCTGGTTTTTACCTTTACTGAGTTAGTATCTTCCCAGTCTGTTCAGTGGTCAGGCTTGTGGCAGGTGCATCTTTCTTTATTGCTTTGAAAAATGGGGTGCCTTTATTCTTATTAAACTCAAAATATCTTAAATGAATTTCAGATTTATATGTGGAAGTCTCACTATTTGCAGAATGAATCATAAATGCCAGTAATACAATTTTAAAGAGACGTTTTCTCATATAAGAAGAAAAATCCTTGAATCTGGGTATCTAGCTTACCTGCTCTGACCAAAGGTGCTGGTAATATCTTTCCTATATCCTGTTTGTTGTTTTAACAGTACAAAGACAGGCAGGAACAGAGAAGAGAAAACTCTTAAGATTTTTTTTTTCTGGATGTTTACTTATTTGTGGGTGTTTTGTGTTTGTATAGGTGCCTGAGTACCTTGTGTACTTACAGACACATGCACAGATAAACACAACTAACATCACAGTCAGTGACAGCAGATGGGATAGAAAGATTTAAATATATATTGATTTTTCATGACACTAATTTTTCTTTTGTGGTATGTATGCTATCTGTAAAATACAGGTAGCAAATACATGTCTATATTTTTGGTAATGACAGCAATAGCCATTGCTATTCATTCTAATGGTATTTTTACTGACTATAAACGGCTCTTGGGAGGGATAACTTTGTGACCTTTTTTGTGTTCTTTTTAATGTTGAGAAAAAGCTACAGTTTGGGGGGAATTGGTTTTTTTTGCTTAGTTTTTTATAACTTTCTATGGCTATAAATCTGCTCTTTCAGATTATATTCACAGATTTTACTCCAGAATTTGAACCCCTCCCCAGTTATTTTATAGTAATCCCACTGGAAAAAAACAGTCTAAGCAATTCACAGCCTAATTTTTCTGTCCCTTCAAACACTAAGACATGTCCTACCTTATCTTTTCTATTGCTTTTTTCTGCATTTGCCAAAGTTTAGGATCAAATACCACTCTGTTTAGTTAGGAAAAGTTTCAAATCAGCCTGTGTTTCAGAAGGCGGCAAATAAGATCCAAACATTAGCAAGTAGCTGAGGACATAATTCGTATTCTTTCATTTTCTATCAAAGCCTAAGTTCAGAAGTTAAATATCCATTTACTATTTTAACTTCGATTAGAATAGTTTGTATGTAACTTTAGGTATTAATTCTGTATGCAGCCCAACTGTTGAGATCCAGAACAAGGAAATACGTTAATTAACAACAGCAAAAAAAAGGTTTGTGAAGATCCATCTAAGAAAAAACACTAAAGTAAACATTGAAATTTCGTCACTGTTTGCTAAAATAATAGCCGATATATGTACTTGTAGATAGCATTGGGTGTAGGCTGAAGGGATACAAGTTCTGCCTCTGCCTCTGCTGTTGGCCAGCCTTGTTACCTCGGACAAATGATTTTACCACCTTACATACTAATGTCCTTTGTGAAGCATTTCGTGGTCTGCTTTTGCAAAAAGCTGTATAGAGGTTATGTTTGAATGTTAAGTGTGACATGGTCTTGCCCTCCCCTGAACGTGTGGACATTACCAAGTGAATAGGTAAACACCGTGCCGTCTCCCCCACCTTTTACTCAGAAGTGTGATCTTTCAAAGCCCCTTGTATTTTCAATGAATGTGAATCATGCCAATCATATATAAAGTAACAAAATGTGGAGTCCATTTCAGAGGATAGTATTATTTTTAATTACTGACAGCATGCTTTCCCCCAAAAGAGCCTGTGCAATGTAAAATTCCTTAGCGGGGTGTGACAAACCGCTCAGGCCTCACCATGCAACGGCGAGAAAATGTAGGTGGCTTTTTTAAGTCAGCCTTTTTTTAAAACCTTTGGAAAGACTGCAGAGAAACTTCAGTACAAAGAAGTGAGAGGTGACTTTGTAACTCTAAGCCCATTGCATTTTTGTACTCCTTTGAGGTTAAAAATTGCCAGGCGTGCAGTGTACATAAGAAGTCCTATTCCAACAAGTTGCTGAATTTCTCCGGTTTGCATCCAAGTACTTTATTCAGTGGGAGATGCATGTGTCTCAGTTTATAGGATTCGGTCCCAATGATGCTGAGGTTTTGGTGATTAACAGCATAGTCTTTTGCAGTCTTCTCTTAGCGTAATGTTCTGTATATGGATCAACCAATACAAGTGAGGTTTGATGAATAATTATCTCTTCCACGAATATATACCCAGAGTAACATCTCAGAGTGTGTACGCTTGTGCAACAAACACATGAAAATAGGAGCGGAGAGCATGAATGTACAACACATTGGTGTTAAGAAACAGCAAGTTCATAAGAAAACCTGACGTGCGTTTATAGCCAGAGATGGCTCACCATGCCCGGCTGCAAACTTGGATCAGGTTTTCCCCCAGTAGTGGTGAAATGTATGTGCACATGCAAGTGTGATATCAGACTGTAGTATTTGCAGATAACACATTCTTTATTGTGGACTGTTTATCTTAATCAATTTTATATAATATGATGGAGATTCTATAGTTTTAGTTTTCATATCAATTCATACTTCTTTTTCTGGGTTCCCTTTCCTCCTCTGTTCAGTATCTGAGCTTGTGGCAGCTGCATTTTTCCTTTTTTATGTTTTCTTTTCTTCTTTTTTTTTTTTTTAATTGTCTATTTTCTTACTGCCCTGGAAAAAAAAAATTAAGCCTGCACAGTGAAATTTCAATTTATAGCTGAAAGTAGCCCTATCTGTTTGAAGACATAGAGGGTTTTTTTTCTCTGTTTTTTCTTTCTCTGATTCTTACCTCCATGAGTCATGTACAAGTATTGTTTAAAATTTATAGAAACCACATTGTAATTGATAACGGTACTTGAGCAGCATCCAGCACCATCCTGTGTGGTGCAGAGTGAACCATTGTAGGATTTGAGCTAAAAATATTGCATTAACACTTAGAGAAAATGAAATTTTTATACTTGATTTGCTCATGGTCATATGGTTGCAACTAAACACAATTTGAGCTGTCACTTCACTGCAGAGAAAAATATGCAATTTTGGAATATTTTAAATGAGCTTGATATTAGATTCTATAACTCAGAATGACACAGGAAATAACGTTTGCAACATGATTGGTTCATTACTATTTGGTAATTGCAGTCCATCATTTTAAAGGGGAAACTAAAACACAAACAAATGATCTCGGCATTCAGCAGTCTCTGTACCTGAGTTGTCATTTTGGGGATGGTTTTAGAAGATACAAGTTGTGTATGTTCGGAAGCTTATATTTTTCCCTCCCCTTTATCATTTCAGGAGAACGATTTTCATCATAAACTAACATGTCAGCCAAAGCATCTGCATTTAAAAAAAATATTATTTCACAATTTTCCACATGCACATTTGATGTAAACCCTGGAGGTGTATTCCCTGAGTACCTATTACCTCCATTTTAGGGAAATTACATTAAATTATTAGTGACAAATTTACTTGTCTGCCAATGTGTTTTTCTTGAATTTTACTACAACATCAATACTTGGCTGTTTTATATGGGCCCTCATTTACCTGTCTTTGAAGGCAGTCACCCCTCTGGGAGCTTTGCCTGTCACTAACATGCACTAGGAAGAGTCTTTAAGTTTAACATTTGCTGTTTTGAATTAGGGAAAAAAATATGTTGCACTTTAAAAATATAATATGCTTTTCTGACAAGTCATTTTAATGTCTACTGTCTCTTTTTTTAGAGAGCAAACCTAGTTATAAGTGCAGTATGCTCAAAGGAGGTACTGGTTTGTCAACATAAAGGTGTTCACCAGGAGCTGACACCCAAGAAGAGGGACTTAAACATCCGTTGTCTTGTACATCTTGGGTTTGGGAAATGATGAGATTCTACTTGTGTTTGTGTCTATTCAAGAATCCTTTCCAGTCTGATGCCAAAATAAAAGCAGATGGAAAAAAGAGTCAGACTGAGAGCTAAAGTCAACTACAGGACTTTAAATCTCCGTTACAATTGCATAAGGAAATACAACTATGAGGCATATGGAAAATAATGTGGGCCTTTTAGAGCAGTCACAGCATGTCTGGGAGTGAGGTTTACTTGCCTGCCTTTTTTTAATCCTTAAAGTCTTTGTCTTCAAATGCAATTAGTGTTAATTCCAAATAAATGAGTGTTTCTGGATTCACTGTGCTGCAGTAATGTTTGTTTAAGTCCACAAAAATATTCTGCTTTTTGAAAGTGAAGCCTTTGCAGTCCAAGTTCCTCCTGTTGAGTACAGGAATGCAGGGTTTCATTTTAAGGAAGGGACTCGCGGTGCTTTAATCTTCTGGCATGATTGATGTACTAGCAGCAGTGTACCATCTTATGTTGTAATCTGCTCAGATCTTGAAAAGAAGCGAGATTCTGCTAGTTCAGTGCTGGTCAAAGATTTCTGGGGAATACTTTGGTGCTTCAGCAAATAATATTGCCTATAGAATAGTACAGTATTTTCTTCCTTAAAATATTGATCGCCGGTATTGGAGGTGTCTGCATTTTATTGGACACGAGGGGATGTCGCAACTCCACATCACTAACTCAAAGTTTTAGAAGCTCTAATTAACGAATGCCTCGAAACGTATGTGAGAATTCACATGGACAGAGCTGTATGAGCACAATCATTATCATATTATTGTTCTGGGAGAGATTCTTTGCTAGTAAACTGGTACAAACAACTCTATTGAAGCCAGTGAAGCAGTAGTGCTGTATAGTAGCAAATAATCTGCCCTGTGGCTTTATTTATTTGTGTATCATTCACTGCCTTGTGGACCAGATTCTGTTATAGCCCTTTGGGTGTTATACATTGTAAACAAGAAAGGATCGTGTTGATAGTAATAAATTCTGTGTCAAGCTTCCAGCAGTTGGGATTTCTAGTGCTGGAGCATCAAATTTCTGGGAGTTGGTATGTCCAGAAAACTTGAGGAGGTGAAAATCAGTTATGAAGGTTGCTAACGCAGAGTAGATTAGAATGCTTTAATCAAATTCCTCTCAATTTAGCAAAGCAGTTGATTAAAATCAGCTTTTAAATGGGACTTTAGTTACCTCAAGATAACTTGTGCTCTAAAAAGAGAAAGGGAGGATCTCTGAATAGCAAGATTGTGGAAGGAAGATGATGGTAGAAACATAATTAGAACCAGAATCTCTACTTTATGTTTAAATGGCTAGATTATCCCACTGGTACTTTGCTGCTGTTTTTGATTGTATTGATAGCCCCAAACCCAAAGGTTACAGTCAGGGACTGGACCCCTGCTGTACTTTCTGCGAAGTATTTGCATGCAGGCCCATATAGTCTAAAAGCACACAATCTCTGCTCCAAGGAGCTTGTAATTTAACGAGGTTTTTGTGTGTGTGCATTCATGTACAACTGCAAAAGGGACCTGGATCCCAGTTTGTGTTTTGATGAAATATAAGTAAAGAAGAGCAAATGTGAGAAGAGCCAAGGACAAGGAACAGTGCCATGATTCCTTTAGGGAGCAATCTCATTCTTGGTTGCTTTAGTGCTAGAGTAATTCTGTTCCAATAATGAATATGACAGGATTAAGCAACATACTAACACGAATTATATAAATTCTTAATTTTTTTCAGTTTCTGTTTATTAACTGTTGATAAACTAAATTTTTCTTTCACATCTTTCCTTGCTCAAAGTATTATTTCAGAGACTCTGCTTTGCCTGTTTGGCACTGGGACTGCCATAGATCCATGAGAATTCCACTGGATGAGTGTTACTTTTCCTTGTATTATATCCAAATCTTGAACAAGCAGCAAAATAGAACATATACTTAAGATGTACCTCATAATTTGTTTCAATTTATTCCCTCACTGAATCAAAATGATTATATAAATCAATGCATTTTTAAACTGATTAACCTCAAACCCTCTTAATTAGAAAACAGGGGCTTCTGAGTTCACCTGTAGTATGTGAAATGCCTTTACATTATTTTGCCTGACTTTGTATCCTAGGACTGAAAATAGAAAATGCGTATTATTGCCATTAAATATAATTTGATGAGGAAATTCTATTCTTCAAGGACTTTCCTCCTCCTTTCTTAGAAGGTGCTATGCCAAAATGCTTGCAATGTCAGTGCAATATACGTTGGCCTAAAAAGAAAGTGAGAAAGCTAAGGGGACCTTGCTGCTTCTTGCAGAGGCTTGGTTTTTTCAATATGCATTGAATTTTAAGAGAGTTTTGCTCTTTTTTTGAGAGCCTGGTAGAAATTTTGGAAGGATCAGTTTAAAATGTTTCTGATAAGATTTGTGATGAGTTCCTCACTCCTCAATGAGACTGCCTTGAAAAACGGCTCCTCGTTTCTCCTCTTTTCATAAAATCTCCTTTCTACATGCACATGCAGAGTAACTTCACAGTCCAAGTAAGCTCTAAGCAGGCAACAACCAACAAAGTTCCAATGGTTGTAATAAGCAAAGCAAAACTATAAAACCTGCCAAGAGAGAGAGAAAGAGAAAGGTGGGCAGCCTCTCCACCTTCTGTTTTGTTTTATATATTCGAGCACTAATGCATTTGAGGGGGGAGGGATTGTTGCATTGCCCGTCGAGCTAAGCTCTCAGTACATGTAAAGTGGCAAATTAAGGCTTTTGTATGTTAACTTTCAATAAAATACATATGAGCATCTTTAAGATAAATATTTCATTTATGGTTTCTCTTCTTGTGTTGGACAGACTGTTGTTGAAGGGGGTCAGTGTATTGGCACAATCTGATTTTGGTGCATCGAAAACCTTATACCACACCTCTCCCATCTGCTGCTCTACCATGTGCTCCTTGTGGACTCGATTGCATTACTTCTCAGATCTGCATTTACATATCAGTTAAATAAGAGTGAGAATGGGGAACGTGTACCTCACAAACAGGTTATGAAAATATAGTTAGATAGATTACTTTGTAATTTGTATAAGGAACTTGTTGGTTAACAGTGACCAAAGTGATAAAATGTGTGCTTCAGATGTCTGTGTCTGACAAAGCATTGAGACGATACTTGCGTGTAATTATATGCTTAAGTGCTAGTGATGCCAATGACTAATTGAATTGGGATCAAATTTACCTGTGGCGTAACAGTGGCTCACATAAGTGAAACATTTTAAAATACAAGCGAGACAGTTTTGAATGGAAAGACTTTAGAACAATCACCTTGGGTGACGTCTGTAGATCTTGCTGGGAATTGTTCCTTTTCTCATTCAGAAAACCTACAGCCAGTATTGCAGTTGTCTTACCTTCTGATGATAGGTAGCTTAATAAAGATTAAGCGAGCCATGACTGTGCAGAAGATGTGACCTTATTCAGTTTGCCCAATATTTTAAAGAAATATATTTAAGTAATTGTACAGTAAATTATTTCTTTTTTAGCATATAATTGTAAATGCAGACTGTAGCTTTATTAAAATATGTTTTCCTGCATATACCCTCCATTTTAAATGTATGAGAGAAATATGGGTGATAGTTGTTTCTCCTAAGCTATTTCCACTAAGCAAATACAAATTGCTTAGTGGAATATATGAAGTATTGCTGAACAGTCCTGTTAATATGTTAAGGATTATTTTTATCTCAAGTTGGAGAACAAACAGCATAATTAGGTCTGTTTGTTCTAAACCTTAGCACTTGCTTGTTCTAAACTTTACCTCTGTCTCTCTGTCTTGTTCTTTTTGTTATTATGGCTTGAAATACAAAATATTTCAGATTGCTTAGTGCCACTTTCCGTCCCTTACATTTTCATCTCAGGTATTCTCTCTCTCTCTCTCTGTGTATATAAACACACACGTGTGTGTGCGCGCATGTGTGTGTGCGTGTGTGTGTGTATAAAACACATATGTATACATAAGTCTATGTTGTGGTTAACAGGAGATTTATATAAATATGTGTTCTTACATATGTATGCGTGTGTGTAGAAAAACTGTGCAAGTATGTAGGAAAAAATGAGGTGTGCAGCAGCATTCCCAGTCCATATCTTTACACTGGTGTTCACTGCACCTGCTTTTTCTATATGTGTCATCCTGTTGTTTATCATGAACACAGGTTTCAGTTGTACAGTTTTATCTGTAGCTAAATGCCGGTTTCCTTGGTAGTCTATCTTATAAATTACAGTTAGTATTATTACCCTTTTGCACAGTGTAAGGAACATGTCCAAAATGGAAAAGGATTCTTCAGTTTTGAGCAGAGAGAAAACTTTCTGCCTTTATTCCTGTGCACCTAATCTCTTGTTTTAGCTCAAGATGGAGGGTTTATGATTAATACTGTTGATGCAGAAAATGGCCGATTGCTTGGCTTCTTTTAAATGTATCATGCTCAGTGCACACGGTCTCTGAGCATCAGTTAGAGGGAAGTGACAGCAGACTTGACCTTTCTCTCCAAATCATATGGAAGGGGTGGGGGAAGAATTAGCATGATACAACAGCATTTCAACTTGTTTTAACTGATAACTTTCATATTTAGAGATGCTAATATGTTCTGGAAATATAAAATCACTTTCTAGCAAATGTGGTCACCTGTTATTTTAAATGAGATTTAAAAATTTAGCCTCTATATGCATAATAAGATGCCTTTAAGATATTTTACTGACTTGGCTAATGCTCCTAAAAGGTCAATACAAATATTTAGCTTCTACTTTTACTTCTGCTGTTTCACAGATTGGACCCATTTTTAATTTAGAGTCATCTCACTGAATATTTTAAGGACTATTTAGACGGCTTGTGAGAAGGCATGAACAATAGGTCCTATATGTAGGAAGGTGTTAGTTATAAAAGGGCTTAAATTGGCTTTAGTGTAACTGGAAACCAAATAAATGGTTCTGGAAACTACACTAGGAGATTTAGCAGGTTTTTTCTGTAGTCACCAATTAGTGCCATTAGAAAGTCTAATACGCACAGCGTGGACCGGCAGCAGCTGTGATTGATACAAAGCTCAGCCAATCGCACCGGTCCCGTGTCAGCTCTCATTAGTCTGTGATCAATTACCAGGATTTTAGACCAATTTGAATGAAAAGTAAAAACACATTGTTACCACAAATTTCATCAAGTGAATATGCTGTATGAGGAAATAGATCAGCTATGACCTCTTTGACATTTTCAAAATGTTTAAAAGCTGAAGTTAATTCTTTGTGATGTCCTTTCATCTTTAGTTGACAACAGAGAGACCTGGAGTGGTGACAGGCCTTGTCAAGTGGCTCTGTCTTATCAAAAACAATACCCTCCAGATCTTTCAAGCCAAATATTGTAATCTAAGATAATTGCATTTAAAATTTCGTGTAGCTTTTATGCCTTTCCCTGAACCATTTTTTGTATTAAGTAACAAACCTTTTCACTCCACGCTTTTTCCACTTTAAAAGGTGTAATGATTACTAAAAATGTGCAGTGGCTGTGGTGAGTGGAATGCAGGAAGGAGAGCCCAGGATGTCTGCCCGGTGCTGCTGAGGCGCTGGTTCGGCTGTGCCTCGGTTCTCTCTCGGTTCCCGTGCAGCACTGTAGGTGCAGTCTTTTGGATTTTATGATTGCCTGTGTTCTCCTACCACAACTTAACACCCCACCCCACTGCCACCCCCTGCCATCATAGCCTCCGCGTGTCCTCCGATTACTCGTCTTTCCATTTTGGCTAAGTATTCCAGCAAAAGGCCCTTTTTGGGGTGTATAGTTGAGAGCGAGCTGTGAGATAATGCCACTCCATTTCAGAGGGGTCATTTTTAACATTTGTGCACTAGAACAGCCATTTCAGCATGCAAAATTAAGCAGAACGGATTTAACATAATTTTTAAATTTTTTTTTTATTTTTCTCCTTGTGAGGTTTGTTTTACCCAAGGAAAGTTACAGGAATTAGTATTTTCAGATCTTTAACTGGGGAATTTTTTGTTTCATGAAAGAATGAGCTGGTTAATGCAGGTGACAAATACACATTGCTGCTGTTAGTATTTCCAGCTGTTGGCCTCACGTCTTTGTGTGCAGCCCCCACTGCAGCAGCTTCTCCTGTTCCCAGCCCCGGCTGCCCTCATGGTCCTCCCTGCCGGAGTGTTGTTCTGGGCACCCAGCACCAACGGCCCTGCCTCTGCCCGCTCTATTCAGTGCTCCTCCAGTACGTTGGGTTATTTAACGTTTTCAAAGCCACAAAGCTCATTTCAATAGAATAAAGTAAAAAGACTTGAACAAAATTTTGTTTCCCTATCCTGGTACATTTTTCCTAGTAATTTTCTCTTCATATCTTTCAAATCAAAATATAAACTAGATCAAAGACTGAAGTAGTAGCAGAAGAAGTCTATACTACAAGCTGGTATTTTGGAGCACATCTGCCATTGGAGAGATCTGAAATGAAGGAGACTTTGGTACCTGAGCTGTTAATTACCAGCTAGTTTATTTAGGACAATGTATTTTCTTAGCTGATATTCTCCTTAGATTAATTCTTTTCTCATCCTTTTGGTGATCAGTCTACTCTTTTTAGGTGTGTATTTACATGCCATGTCAGTAACCTCTCACATGGATTTTTGCTGTGTCAGTAAACATTTCTGAAAATAAGATTTTCAAGTGTGAATTATTTATACTATATGATAAGCAAGTAGAATGTTGAAATTCAATACTAGTTCATAAGATTTTTTTTTTGCTTGATTTCTCTGTCTTCTACTCTAACCAGGCTTTTGTTAGAAAGAGTACTTTATTCTTTTCTGACACACTACTAAAGGTATTATGCAAACGTAAGATGTTGTTCATTATAATCTGTTGAAAATGGAGGCAGCAGAAAGTTGAATTTCATTGTATAACTTGATCTAAGAGAAGATTTTAATGGAAAACAGCAGTCAGCTGAAGGTGTCGGGACTGATTGCAAAAGCTGATTTTATTATGATACTAATATTAGACAACCCACATTCTCTCCACACTGACTAGCACAGTCCTCTGAAATGAATTAGCAGTATTGCTTACACAAGCTGAGTAAACACGGGGTCCAGTTATGAGAGCTGGACCTAGACCCCAAAATACTCCAATACGTTGGTTCTTGCAGAACCTCACTTGTCAAGAATAATCACCTCAGAGGGGAAAAGAACCAATATGTGTTATGGGAAAGTTCAGCTGCTTCTCCATGTATCATCTGAACCTCTTGAATCCACAACAGTAGACATCAGATAGAGAATGGGTTTCTCCTAAGCTGCTTCTCAGTTTGCTTTGGAGTAAGTCACAGTTAGCACAAGAACCTAGGAAAAAGTTCTGCAACCCTCTCTAGGTTTTGCTATGATCACTATGTTTTGCATTGTTATATTAAGGGAAAAAAAGGTAATGATGAGAAAATTATTCATACTTTTGGACAGTTTCAGTTGTTAGGTCAATTCCGTAATTCATACGGACTATCTCACCTTCCCTATGTTTCCTTACATCCGCTGTAAGTTACTTGAATATTAACAGGAATGCTGAATGTAGTTGTTTGGTTCAGCCATATGGAAATCCAGGTTATACTGTTACTTAGTTTTCACAAGCCTATTTGAAGACAGAAATTAAGATATTTCAATTACTATATTTAGAAATGTATCAGCACTGTTTACATTTAATAAAATGTAAACATGCTATTTGATTTTTGCGTGTTTTTAATTACCTCCTTTTATCAATGAATGAGTGTGCATATATACACACACTGTGTATATATACTATACATACATATATAAATACTAAATACTCCGTCTCTGAAATACTGTGTATCTGGAAATTCCGAAAAGGGTGGACATTTCTGGCATACTGCTTTCTCTTTTTAGAATGGGAAATTATGAAATGACACTTACATGTTCATAAATTTGATGCAATAAATGGACCCTCATAAGCAGCATGCAGAAGCTTTGCTCCAGCTAGGGTAACTCACAATTCGGGGTGCTGCTCTGAGCAGCGGGACTGGCCCGGCTGCAGGAGCCCCTGTTTCGGCCGCCGTCAGCCTCTGCCCGGGCGAGCGGCTCCTGCCCTTGCGTGCACCGAACGGTGCCTGCACAGGCGCTGCAGGGCACAGAGCACCAGTCCGAGTTCTTGACTTTCTGGTTGTCACTGAGTTGTGTCCAAGCCTCAGTTTTATCTTCTTTTTTTGTATTTTTACTAAGGAAAGTTGAGCCAAGAGCCGAACTGTTTTCCCTTCCTCCCTTGCTTGCCTCCCCCTGAAGTAACTTTGAGTATTAGGGTGATCGAAAGGTTTTGTATTTTCTTATGCATACCGTGTCATTCATCCAAGGGAAGCTGATGTCCCTAAGAGGCCCAACAGCACACACTTTAAGACTTTAAAAATGGCAACTGGTTTTTTTTTTTCTCCCTTCAAGCTGTAGAAATCCTAAATTATTTAGACTTGCTGTTTAGGGTGTAATATAAATAAGTGTAGTCTAATGTGTTTCTCATTGCATAGCACTTTGATAGTGACTATGCGAGGTGTGAACTTGGACTAGAGAGGAATTTTCTGTTAAATGAAACCTCCAGAGCTTTCGCCATGGCTGAAAACCTCTTCACTCTAAGCCTTGAAATATGCAGATTTCCTGTCTGTCCCCCCTTCCCACCCTCCATTATTCCTTAATAAGCCATTGGATGGTGGAAGAGCTTCTCCTACAAAAATGAGTACTGTGCCGGTTTTGACTGGGATAGAGTTAATTTTTTCCATAGTAGCTGGTATGGGGCCATGTTTTGGATTTGTGCTGGAAACAGCGCTGATAATACAGGGATGTTTTCCTTATTGCTGAGCAGTGCTTACACAGAGTCAAGGCCTTTTCTGCTCCTCACCCCACCCCACCAGCGAGGAAGCTGGGGCTGCACAAGGAGCTGGGAGGGGACACAGCCGGGACAGCTGACCCCAACTGCCCAAAGGGACATTCCAGACCATATGATGTCATGCTCAGTATATAAAGCTGGGGGAAGAAGAAGGAAGGGGGGGAACGTTCGGACTGATGGCGTTTGTCTTCCCAAGTAACCATTACATGTGATGGAGCCCGGCTTTCCTGGAGATGGCTGAACACCTGCCTGCCAATGGGAAGTGGTGAATGAATTCCTTGTTTTGCTTTGCTTGTGCGTGCAGCTTTTGCTTTACTTATTAAACTGTCTTTATCTCAACCCACGAGTTTTCTCACTTTTACTCTTCTGATCCTCTCCCCCATCCCACCGGGGGTATAGTGGTGCTTAGTTGACAGCTGGGGTTAAACCACAGCAGTACCTCAAAAATATATTTATTTCAGAACTGTTCTTTTAAGAGTTCTAACAAGTATGTATCAAGCAGTCTGATGTTTTTACTTGGAGAACTCTTTAATAAAACTATGTCTTTAACAAAGGTCTGCTTAGCCTAGTTGCACAATAAAGTCAGGGTTGTAGAGCAGTGGGATTAGTAATTTAGGATCAACAGATTTATTCTCCTATGAGGTATTCCAGCTAGAAGGCTGAAGGTACCAAGATTTTGTTTTTTCTAGTGGATGAACAGAAAAATGTTACCAAGAATTTTATTTTTATGAAATTTTTGCATTTTAAGGGCAGGGAAGAGAAACACATGCACGTGTATGTAATGCTTTTTTCCATAGTTGGGGTTCATGCATGTAGGCAAACATATATATATATATATACACACACAGTCCTTAAATAATGGAATCGTTTTAATGAATGAATCTTTTCCCATGTGAAATGGAATGTTTATTTCTACCCTTAAAATTAGATATTATATCAAATCCACTAAGTTAATCTTATTGAAATACGTTTAATTAATAACTGCAATTAGAATGCTGCAAAGCTCAGCAATGTTTACTCACATCAGTTAACAAAAGAGGGCATCTCTCTTCCAGCAGATTTCAGCTTTCATTATTGGTGTGTAAAGGAGTTTAATTTACCTGGAGTAGTGTAAACCTTTTTGAAAGAGGTGCCCCATTCCACAGAAGAATCATTCTCCACATACTCTAAATACTGTACATATTTACCAAATTTAAATACATATTTACATACGTAAGATTGACCCAATTGAATGGAATGACTCCCTCGATACCTTTTATAGTCTATTAGGTAAATAAGCATCTTGGAAACGGGCTCGCTTTTCTTTGCACAGTAGACAGTAATGTAGATAGGATTAGAGTTTTGGGTCTCTCTATGGTAGTTGGGTTGACAGCTTACTGGAGAAAATACTTATTTTTCTCAATTTCAGATATAGGCGTAGATACATGAAACAATAGAACAAAAATTGTTTAAGATACAGTAAGTATGGTTGGCAGCGGACCTGAGCAGAAGGTAAGGAAGGCAGTACTCCCACGTGATGACAACCACACGATGCTGTTCACAGTGCTGTGGTGGCTAAAGCCACCTTAATGTTGCATCCTCCCTCCATTTCTTCCCCTCCCCACTATATAAATCTGTACTTCCTAAGACTGTTACAAAATGCTGAGATATAATCCTTGACTGTTGAAGGAGATGTTTTATTTAACGCATTTTGTCTTAATTAATCCTTTATAGATTTCTCGTTCACCTTGTACTCATAGATGAGATGCAAAGAGAGAATAGTTTCTTTTTAGCTCCATGGAAGACCATGGGCTGCACATTAACACTGCTGAAAGCAGTGTGAAGTGTTGATTTCTTCACAGCTTGCAGCTGCCTTTATGTCTGTCTTCACAGAGAGCAGCTCCAGCACACAGTAACCCATATTGCTTAAAGTTCTGGAAAAACCTGCAAACTAGGATGTGCCACGTGCCTGCCATGTGCCTTCAGGCTGAGAGTCGGTGCAAGTCTGCGTCTCGTTTTCATGCTGCTCCCAAGGTTCTGATGGTCTTGAGTTGGATAGAAGTTGATATTAGTGATCTGTCCTTTCGCTTTCCTCAGTATAGGTTGATAGAGATTTCTAGAGCAAAAAAAAATACTTTCTGCTCATTTCTGTCCATAAAGAACAAAGGGGGGGTAGGGGGCTGTTGTTGTTGAATGAGAACAAAGAATGGTTTGGTTGCATTTGTTGGTTAGCTTTAATTTGTGTTAGAATAATTAAAGGGTTTTGCTGATCTCTCTAAAAAATGGCCTGAGAACAGTTCTGTATATGTTTGTTCAAAGTCTATATTGAAAAGCAGGAAAGAGAAGCTGAAGGAGAACTCAGACAAATGTAAAGAGTGACCAAACAGTTTGAAGCCTCTCTTTGAGTGCAACAACAATGCGTATATCGGTATACACTGGAGATATCCAAAATAACACATTCAAAGGAAGAACTCCAGTCTCCAGAACACCGTTTTTCTGTATACTGTACATTAGAATAGCGAATGGTTTTGGTACTACTGCCATTACTATACAAATGGTTTTGATACCGTTACGTCCAAGACAGAAAAGTTGGATTCCATGGTAAAACTGCCCGTTTTAATTAAAGCTTAAAATAACCTCTCTGATAAATACCCATCTCTGAATTTAAGCATCATCAGCATGTTGAAGAGCCTTGACCTGACACACCACCATTTGCCATCCTACAAACAGAATCCCAGGCAATGCCATGAGATTCCACTGAACTAGCTCTGGGCAGACACAGCAAAATCACTTGGTTCCAGTAGCCCACGAGTAAAAATCAAATGTTTCAGAGGTTAAAAAGCCACTCCAAATGACCACTGAAAGTAGTGACCCTTTGCCCTCTTTAAAGGATTTCACAAGGAAGTTGTGAAAATTCTTCATAAATGTTTAAATTTAGATACAGACTTTTATCATTGTTACTAAGAATAGATGCAGAAGGCAGCAAGAAATAGGTTAAGTAATTTGCCCAATACCACGAAAAAAGAGGAAGAGAGAACACCTGGAAGCAAGATTTTAAACTGCTTTTAACTACTGTCTGATATAATTCTTCGTAATAATCTTCATCTCTAGGTCTTAGAGTGCTTTGCAGGGGGAGTTAAGTATTACGAAATCCAAGTCTATTTATTGGGGAATCAAGGCACAGAAAGAAGTTTGTCATCCAGCTGTAGCTGGATGTAGCTGTAGCCAGAGAGCTAACCAGCATTTCAGGGGATGTCTCTTGGCTCCCGTTCCCAGCGTCGAATGGAATTTGTATCTTCTCAGTGGGCCTCCAAAATATAGGTAGAAATAGCTTGAATATTTTGATTTCTTAATCTGATAGGCACAGGCCTTTGTAACAGCTATGGCAGTGGTGGGCAATGGGGGTCTGGCAGATGGTCACTCTGGCGAGTTACGTGTTTGTCTTACCTGGTAGAGACTTTGTTCTCTGCCTGTGCTGCTGCCCCGACACGTTATGGGACAGGTTATTGGGACAGGGGTTTGGACTCTCTGTACCATGGTTGTCCTTCAGCATTTTTCACAGACCACTACAAGCACTGTCACCATGCATTTAATTAAAAACATTACACTTCTCAATATTGAAACAATTTTTTGACCACGTGGACTAACAGTGATCAAAAGACCACATTCAGAGACCACTGAAGTGGGTAACGAGTCAGTGTGAAAGAGGCGAGTTATGAGTCAGGCCGTGCTCTCTTCTCATATTCCTATATTCAGCACAGCACTCTGGTTGTAAAACCTGACTGCTCTCGGATGGAAGGGACGAAAAAAAGGGACGGTGTATCCCTACCAACTGGCTTACATCCTGAAGGCCTAAGTAGAGCTGTTTCAGTCCAGTCCTTTAGGTTATGGAATCATCAGCTTCTTGTGACCAAAGGTGTCACAGACGTCTGGTATACTATGAAATCTTTAAACCTTATATTTAATGAAGGGTTCATTGCAGTAGAGGAAAGGCTAATTTTACATGAGGTTTTTTTGTTTTTATTTTGGGGGGGTTATTTTACTGCAGTTATTTGATTTTGTTTTCAAATTTATTCATGGCAATAGTAGTATTTAGCTTGTTTCTTATTTGCTTTGAACAACAAATTATTTTTTGTAGCTGCAACTGAAAAGGTAATGTTGAGAACTAGGAGTTAATTTTGTGTATCGATTCTTTCAGTCAAAGATGACCATACAATAGAGAAATCAAATGTTAACCTCCGAGCAGGGGTGTGAGCACTTCCTAGACACCCTGTGCTGATAATCCATCTGTTGTTCTATGCGGAGTCTTTTGCTTTTGGAGATTAGAATCAGAAATCTGCAAATTCTACTAAGAAAGCAGAGCGCCTCTGAACTGTAAATATACGTACTGTGTGACATACTGACAGGGACTGCTCAGCTTATTTTACTCTGGGCCAATTCATCACCTACTGATTTACAGAGCTGTTCTAGTTTTATCTTACTGTGTTGCAAATTCTAGTGACCAATTACATTTCAAACATCAGTTATTTTTATTATGTAATTTGTTTTACTGGAGCGTATAGAAAAGCCAAGCCCTACTTCAGAGGGCTTACAGTCTAGTTTTAGATATATAGGGAGGATCATAAAGAGAAAAATGAGCTAGCCCATATAGCAGCGACACTGACTTGGTCTTGGCATGTGCCTATCTTGCTGTTCTATTTAAGCTCCTTAATTCTGGTGGGGGAAAAAAAAAATCAGTTCTTTTAGACAGTGAGACAAAAATTAATTTCCAGAAGAATTTCCGATACTAAACCCATGATGGATGTCACTGGGAGTAAAGATGAAGTGAAATGCTGATTGTAGAGGCAGGATGAAGTGAGAGGTGCAATGAGTGGAGACATAAGCAGTGTGGAGATGTACAAGGACAAGCTTAGAGGGCAAGGTGACAACTCTGGTAGCAGTGGCACAAAGCAAGGTGACAGAAATCTTGACCATAGGTAGAAGTGCAAGGCGACACATCTTCTGGCTAGGGGAAGGAGGGCAGTGTGTCAGTGTAATGTCTTCGTGTCCAAATGCAAGGCGGGGTGACCGATTCGGTGACCTGAGGATCCAGGGGGAGAAAACAGTAACTGGAGAGATCGAAAGCCAGGTGACAGTTCTGGTGGCTGAGATGGGACACAGGCTGTTGTACGATGGTGCAGGAAAGATCACGAGCTGATACAGTTCAGAGACATCGTGATGAGAGATTTTTCTGGTACTGTGTCAGTCGTCCTGTTCTTCGGGAGAAGCTCTGGGAAAGAAAAAATGGGGAGAGTTTGACATTAGGGGCTCACTTTGCATTGAAATACGATGTAAAAAGCTTTTCCTCCTGGGAATGTATTTTACCAGCGGAGGTTTCAGACTTCCTTAATTTCTGTTACTTACTGTGTTGAAATACTAGTGGCAAAAGTGTTAGAAGATAGAACTTCTGTTTGTAAGTTAATATTTCTGTTAATATCCAGGGCGCTTAGTACATTTATCCGTGATTTATTGTTAAAGTTTGGCTTTCTATTGTATTTTAAAGCTTAAAAATAGCCTCATCCCATTGCACTACCTCATGGAGCAGTTCATGTTGGTTCGCAGAATTACTGAAGGAATGCTCCAAGGGAAAGAAGGATCTTTGGATGTATCTGAGAATAATTCCCCAAATGTGCATGTTTAAAAACAATTATGGATTAGATGCTAGATTAATATCTAAGGTGAAACCGAAACAGTTAACGCTTTCAAAAAGAGCTATTAATTTCAACATGAAAATTTGCTAATATAAATCATTGTTTAGTATATTGACTGCACTGGCACTAAGAGCTGCAGGGCAGATGCTTCTTTGCAGTGGCATCCCTGCTGCTTTGCACCTATTCAAATGCAGGACACACTTGGCTGCATGGATAATATTTATTCAAGTGCTTTTTAAAAGACATGGAGAAATGTGCACTTTTTCGTCTTCAATTTATCACCCTCAGTCTGATAGCAAAAGGGAAAGTAAGAGAAATCCAAAGAGAAGAATGATAAAAGTAAAATATATGCAATATTCCAGACATTTTATAAGCTGTTTCAAAGTAACTCTGTGCATGGGAATGCATTGTGTGCAGAGCTTTTCCAGTGACCTGAACAGTTTTGTAGGTGGGTGCATGTTGTGGATACCAGCAGATGAAATAATTTATTTTTCTGTCCCTACATCAGGTTTTCTATGCATCAGTATGTTTATCTGTTCTTTGTCCAAATAAAAATGAGTCAGTAACATGGGAACGGAGCTTATAATGTTGACCAGTGCTTTTTCCTTTACCAGCTGCAATTTGGCAAATTAGAGGAGAAGAAAGAAAGGTCTCCACTGTTGTATGGAAATTTTTCAGATGGTTTTGGTTAGTTTCTTACCTTTCCTCAATGGCATAGAGATTTTGAAAATATTTTGTAATTTACCTATTCAAATGCCTGACTGAATGGAAACCTGTAGGATATAAATTATAAAGATGGATGCACGGAAAGAGCGTTCCTCTCATGCTTGCCTATCAACAACTGAATTTAGAGTTGTGGCATCTCCTCTGAAAATTCATGTCAGCCACATCCCTGTAAAGCAGGACAGGGAATAAAAGCTGTACCCTGCCTTAGGGCCTGCAGAGTGACCCTTCAGCCTGCAAATATCAGTCAGTGCAACCGCCGGGAATAGGAGGTATTCCACAGTGTATTTGTTCGTTCTTAAAAAATAGAAGGGATGCTGCTTCGATCCCAGAATTTCTCAGTCTGTAGTAACTGGAGTATAGAGGGAAACTGGAAATGGTGCAGTTTTGTAGCAATGAATTCATTTATACATTCTTTTAGCAATTCCAACAGAGCACACGTAGCCCCGGTTCCTAGTATGGAGCAGGTGGCTCTGTTTCTTTTTCCTTTTATGTGTCAGAATGACCTGGCTGCTGAAAAGGTCAACCCAGTGCAAAAATGACATATGTGGTCACAATTTTTAAGGTTTGAATAATTTTAGGATCCCACACACTTCAGGACTATACTAGCGCTTGGAGTCAGAATGGGAAGCTGTCTCAAAATCGACCAAGCCAACTTCTTTGCTGGGAGTTTGTGAAGTGCAAAATACAAGGAAATCACAGTAGCCTGGGAAAGGAAACAGGATTTCATGTATTGTTTTATGATGCTGAGTAGCAGTAATAATGTAAGTTAAAGAGGAGATGCTTTAATCCAGGTTTTTACGCCAAACATTTTAAGTAGGTGCAATAATTTTTGTCTCTCCATTGTTAAGACATACATCTGAAAATAGATAACTACTCCTTCAACCCCAGGTTATTTGTCTGGTCTTTCCTCTGCAGATGAGAGTAAGATTAGGAGAAGATTAGTGATGATTTCTTGAAATATATTTTTTTCAGGTGGCATTATCTGGATCTCTTTCTTCATTTTCACTATTATTACTGCTACTACTATTATAGTAGTCTGGGAGAGGGCATCCTTCTAAAATACATTTTGGTGTAACCAGGCACTGACGGTTGTTCCAGCGAAATACCATCAGCATGGGTTCTACAAAATGGCTTTTTAAAAATTCCTCTGAGTGTATAATTCTTTCTCAAGCTGTCTCAAAATATAGGCAATGTAAAAATTGTGAATTATTAAATGGTTGCTCTTAAACTTTTTGAAAACTTTCTTGTGGAAGGAAGACCACATATTAATTGCATAATCGTTAATCTAAAGTCTGTCTATCCAGAGCACATCTCGCAGTATGATGAATTTGAACACAGAAGCAACATAATGCAAAATATATTCCATTTCTGTCCCTTGTGTAGCTCTAGAGTGCAAATGCAAAAATACATAAATATGAAAAAAGCACAATAACCCCAAAGGAATCTTGAAAGGAAAAGTGAAAACTGCTCCATTGTTTTTTTGCAGCAAGTCGTTTCCTTGTACATTTTTGGAGTATCTGTTGCAGTGGTTGTGTCCTGGAGAGATATGATATGGTCTAGGACAGAAAGTATTTTCAGTGAAGCTGCCATTAGCAAAGGATAAATGGGTGTGAGTGGGTGCAGCACTTCCAGAATCCCCCTCTGCCAAGAAAGGGAAAAATATCTCTCAAGAAAGATCTGGGTTTTTAGTGATCAGGTGTCATGGAGACCAGCACTCCAGATGTATTCTTATTTTTCTCTGACATACAGTCTTTCCACTTCTGTCACACACACACACACTCACATGCACACACACAGCAGGTGTATATTGTGTGTCTTTACACATACATGAGGTCAAAGAAAGCACTCAGCTGCATATAGGTCCCATGTACACATATATATATGATTATATATATTATGCGTTAACAAGTTATGACTGTTTTAATTACTGCACTTTAAAAGAATCAGTGAGTTTTTAGCTTCAGAGTGGAACATAGAAAAAATATTTTCTCACGAGGCAGAGTTTAAAGCTGCATCAAATGAACTCCACAGAAACACCTCGAGACGTGAGGCTTGGCAGACGTGTGCCTGCAGTACACACAGACACTCCCTCCACACCGTGAAAATTTCCTCCGTGCACAGAATATACTGAATGCTGGGCTTATATTTTAAGAATATTTAAAGGAGAAAGCTGAATTCAAGACTCATTTCTAGGAATACAAAGCAGGCCAGAAGGTCTTAGTGGTTTGGACTCTTCAGTAATTTTTTGCTGTCTACATTCTTATAATGTAATTTGTTGTGAATGTTATAAGGAAGGACTACAACCAAAACAACTCAACTGTCTGGAGACATGCATGTTAAAAACCAAAAAATGAGAAGGATGTTGCCTGGGTCACTGACCATTTAACAGCCCTTGAGCAGGATGTGAGAATGCTGCTTATGGCAGAGGCTTCAGTTTCTTTTTTTCTCTCCTTTGTAATAATTCTTTATCCAAATACTTCTAGTGAATGAATCCTGCTGCAGTGAGAGTCGCATTATCTATTCTTGCCCACTCTTCAGGTCCTTTGGTCGTCCTAATGTCTCATGTGTTGAGGGGTAAATATTTGACCACTCTGCTAGCCATTGCTTCACAGCCTCTGAGTGACCCTGCATTAATTAGTTGGGAATTTCAGGGCTTTGAATCTGATTGAATCAAAATATTGTTTTTACAAGTTGATGAAGGCTTGATTGATGTGGGTTCTGCTGATTCTTTAAAGGATTAAATTGTATGTACAGATTACAGAGTCCTGCCTGTCAGTGCTTAAATGGGAATTGTTTTTTAACAACGCCAAGAGAAAACAGTGTTTTTCTTTAAAACAGAGAAAGAAAGAAAGAAGTCCCATGGTTTCCCAAGGTCTTGCTCTCTCTGTCTTTGTGGGTGGTGTATTTCATTCAGTCTAAAAATATTCTTTTCAGGCTAGATTAGTGCTTTCCTTCTCCTCCAGCTATGCTGTCCTGCGTCTTGGCCATAGGAAACGGGATATCTGGGTTCCAGGCTCAGAGATGATGGAGATCACAGATGGAGATCTCCATGCTAGCCCATAGATTCTCCTGGACAATAGCAATAACATCTATCAAGTCTCTTAGGCCTTCCTTTTTAGAAGAGGAAAGGACCTCAAGGGACTAAATAAATACACTAAAGAGGATAAAGGAAGATGTAGTGGCAATCACATGCCAATACTTTGACAGAAAAAAAGCTCTTTAACTGTACTGTTTAAGAAGGGGGAAATCCAAAGAGTAGCTCTTCCTTATGAAGAAGGACACTGTGGGCAATATGTCCCTTTCTGCGCCTATGGGATATATGGGGGTTTTATCCTAGGGATTTATAAAACTATAATCTAATTTTACTGTAAACCTGTTACGCTGAAAAATGGCTTGTTCCTATAGACTCCTATGTATGCTATGTAATGAATCAGCCCCAATAAACATAGAAACAGTAAAATGGAAGTAATTTGGTGTGGGCCCTACTGAGGGATGTGTAGCAGAATCACTCTAAATTGCTATTTAAAATGCATGCGATCATTTTCAGAATTAGTGCGCTTTGGGTTTACTGTAGCCACGGAGCCTCGATGGGAGCACCAGGATATGGCTGGGGCTGCCCTCTCTTCACCTGGGCCAGGGGGGATCTCCCGCTCACGCAAGGGCAGGGGAGGAGAGAGGGGCTACGTGTGATTTTAAAAGCCACCGAGGGAAGAGAGAAGGTAATATAAAAGCGAGTACATCACCATAATTGCCTGACATTTCACCCAAAACACATCAAACACAAGAGCTAGTGATTCTGAAATGAAAAGAGGGAAGCAAACTTTCCTCAACTAATATCCTGAGAAAGAAGTTTCCAGAGATGATCTGGAGATAAAAACCATATCAAGCGACAGATAATTTCTGCACCTCCTTCAGTTTGACTGGAAGGGACTCCTTCTGCTCCTAGGTTTAGTTTTTCTTAAATGTCATTGTGCAAACTTTGTGTAAAAATGTTGTATAGCAAGAAACCTTTCTGCTTGCTCATTACTGTTAGTAAACAAATAATAAATCTCACTTTCCTGATTTGCTTGCTGGAAGAACAACATTTGTGGAAAGAAAACTTTTACAAAAATCATATAGCTCTGAATAAAAATTAAAGTATAGATGATTGCTAAGTCTTAAACAAAAGATTGTTTTCTAGTGGTAGAGGAGGGGGAAAGGTAAGGCAGAAAGGGGAGGGAGAAGGAAAACATGATTTACTTTTCAAGGAAATTAAAAACAACTGTGTTCGGAACATAGGGTGAAGCCTTTTTTTTATGGACACCATCTTCCTGTAACTTCTTCAGGTAGCAAATTGTCACACTGTTATCTTAGTGTGTCTTATTTCTTGAGAACATGCTTTCAATCTTTTTTAATTTATTTTCACATGCTGCTACAAAAAATAGATTGGTATCAAATGAACGGATTTGCTTTTTTCATTTTGTTTTAGAGCTCTGCCTATGAAAGTACTACTTAAGATTATTTCTGGTAACGTACTTGGGGCAGTTAGCCTTGTGGATAGAATGGTACCTTCCTACTACTCTTAAAATCCCCAAACCTAAATTATTCTTAGTCTGGATTCAGCTTGGGAGACAACTGCTACCAAAAGAAGCTTTCCTTAAACTATCAGGTGAACTACCATCCTAACCGTCACGGCCTGTGCAGACTTCCCCTCAGCTTCCCCCTGTGCCGCGGGCACGGCGAGGAGCGTGCCAGCGGTGCCCAGAGCACGCTGCAGGACACGCGGCCGGCCGTGCAGCACCGCCGGGACCGCGGCGCAGACCCCGCTGATCGGGCCTCTGCGGACTGAAGGCGCGTCGTTGTCCAGACTGTCTGGTGGGCATGGTCCGTAGCGAAAGCTGACATCCTACACGAACTGTCTCGGTTATATATTGGGTGCTCTTCCTCGGTGGGGATCTTCATCTGATTTCCTTTTGGTCAAATTTGGGTCTTTTCACGAAGGAGCGTGTATGTGCGTGCAAGATGCTTGTGCTCGTGCTGCTGGCTATATGTTGTTTTGTGAACAGTCTCATAGCTTATTAGTGGGTGTGTTATTGTAGGTTTGTTTCAGGGGAAGTGGATTTGGCTTCCTGAATGCACTAAGTACAGGTTTCACTCTCTGCCCTGTGACATCATGTAGCAGAAAAATGCGGTCATGAATTTTAGGATAGCTTAAGGAAACACTTTGTCATATAAGCTGGTGATGTGAAATAAGCCAGCTTGGAGAGTCTCTGCCCAGTAAAAACTTCCATGGGACTGAGTTTCTAATAATAATGGTAAAATGAAGTTCTCAGGGTTTGTAACTTTTCCATTAAAATCACAAATATTGGTCGGTTTACTTCCAACACCCCAAAGGAATAATTAATTAATATACGTGCATTTAACAGAAAGCTAGTTTAAAGGAGAAACTGAGGAATGTATCCACCCCCAGAAGTAATGTTCACACTAAAAACCGATTCCCACGTGCGTGTCGGACCCCTCGGCTGGGTTTCACACCAGGACACAAAGCAGGGGGGACGTTCCCTCCCCGCAGCCCGCCTCCCCGCCGTGGGCAGCTCCCTGAACTTAGGGCTCAACACACGCTCTTTGTGCTTACAGCATTAAATCATATCGGGTGGAGTTATTTCGTGAACAAAACAAAACTGTACTGAAAAACACCAGTGTGCTTTTGATTTGTATTTTCTTCCTCTGCCTTTAATCCTGTTAGGAGACTGCATGTTTTTTCAGTGTCATGCAGCTCACCAGCCAGTTGCAGTATCCTGAATGGGAAAAATATGCAGAAACCTTCTTCCATTTTAGCTTTCAGATCTTTTTCTTGCCAGCCAGAAAGCTGTGCAAGAGGGTCTGCAAGCTGCTACAGTATCTGCTGTCTTTTAACTTAAATTATTGAATTCAAAACAACAAAACAGTCACAGCGAACAGTGCAACAGTGCACCATTATGATATTCCTGCCTTTTTCATGAGGAATAATTAGCGATCAAGAAGGAAAGCTTTACCATATCTGTTTTCTCCTACGTGCTTTTCAAACTTCCCACGTATATACATTCTTATGTAAGTGTCATTTGAAAGGGCTTCTCCAAATCCGAAGCTTCTGCTTCTGGCTGAGACACATTCACCGTCACTGACCACTTGGCTGCATCTCATCAGGGAGCACTTGCTTGTGTTCATCTTGTTACCCTGAGCTCAGGCACCCCCAGCCTCCGCCTTTGAAGGTCCTTTTTTTTAAGGATTACGTGCAATGTTTGGAAAATAGTTTTGTTTTGTACTTAAATTTGTACAAGAAAGATAATGGTTGTATTTAATGATTTAATGTATTGCCATTTATAATTTTCGTTAAGTAAATAGCCATGCAAAAATGACCACCGAGTGATTTTTATCCAGATTTTATAATCTTGTGTTTATTTCAGTATATTTTCTTAATACATGTATGTGTTCAGATATGTGTAACAAACAGTTTTGAAAGATAGCAATGGACTTTAATAACAAATAAAAGAGCAGTTCCTATACAGCCTAAAATTGCCCACAGCTAAATTCAAGGAAACGTATCTGCAGCTCAACTGAAAAGTGCAGGAATGGGTTTAATCATTTAACCTCTGGATTACAAGCCAGGGCATTTAAAAATCCATAGCGTGGGGTTTGCTTATTACTTGTATGAATCACATCTCTTTACTGAAAAAAACCACTCCGGAAACTCGTGTTCCCCTCTCTAATGGTAGTTTAGATTTCCCTTTTTGTCAGGCTCAACCTCAGGAAAGAAAGGGGGAAGAACACTTACAATTGTTTAAAATAGTCAGTGACATTTAATTTCTGTCAACAATTTCTTAATTATTGCTTTAAAAGCAAAGCTTCAATGTGTCAGTCTAAACAGTGATACAAAAGGCTTTTTAAGAAATCACAAATTAAGCTGCTAACATTTACCATTTTCAGATACTACTGATTAGATTAGAGATAATTATTTCTCATGATTTCGCTACTGAAAAAGCTGTATGTCTAGTCATATCAGAACATCTAAACGAAATTACAGAGAAACAGTTTCTGAGTGCAACGTTTGCACTTGTATTCAAAAAGGAGAGTATAAAGGTTCTAATTTTATGCAATATTTACTGAATTAAAATCTCTTAGAAATGTAAAGTCCTCAATCTAACCTGGCTTTCCTGTGGCAAAACAGTCTTTTAGAATATTTTGCATTTTTGCTTCTTGGAATAAAAATGAAATAACAAATGTCCAGTTTGAACATACATTTGCAAGCTATTCTTGAGAACATTTCCTAAAGTTTAAAATTGAACGAAGTCTAATGAATAGTAATATCTGCCAGACTCCCTTTCTTGTCATAAATAACACAAGAGCAAATAGTTTTAACAGAGGGAAACACATAGTCCAAAATAAAGCTTTAGTCAGGGCTGCTGTTTTAAAAGGGAAATTTAGTTGATCTTATTTGTCATGTTGTAAATACTTCAAATCAAGTATTTTAACACCATTACAAAGAATTCACATAATGGTATCAATCCTAAAAAATGTCGTGCTTCTGCAGCAGAAGGCTTTGACTTTAGTTAAGAACTCAGGGCTGTTATCAAAATTAGAAATGTCATTTTCTCCATTATTTTAATGGAAAGTTACCTTTGGAAGAATAAGTCCATTTTGACATGATATAAATGTTTTAAAATAAAAAAGCATTGAGGGAATCACAGAAACATTTTAATCTTAATTATTCATAAATAGCTACCTCAAGTCCTTTTTAACAAAATGTCAGTTGACCAAGAAACATGCTTATTTTGCATGAGAAAAAAGAATATTTGGGCTGTAAAAGGACACTTCATCAATGTATATTTAACTTAAAATGAAACTTGCAAATCAGAAACAACCATCTATCATGAAAGTGCATTAACGGTACAGCATTTGCTACTGAAAATTCAGCAATATTACGAAATTTTTAACTCTTTGGCTAACTAACTGAAAAAGAAATGGCAAAGGACTAGTTTTATTTATCAAGAATTTAGCAGGAATTTTTTGATAAATTCATCTTAAATATTTGGAGGAGCTTGATCTGAAGAAAAAAGCATTTAAAATGTTATAATGGTAAAGTTTTGAAATGTAACTAATACTCTTTTAAATATTTGAGAAGCTTTGTATTATTTTTCCCAACCCTACCCTTGAGAAATGAACTCCCCAGTGTATGTTTAATATACTGTGCACTTTGCAGTTAAACATTTTCTTTCTGTAAAGACATCTAGGAAAAGACATGCTATTTGATTTCTAAATGCATTTCACAGCAATTGATTGTTTTGTTCTTTTTAACTATGCAGATTAAAGTAATAAAAAGGGACTTTTTGGAGTTACAGGAAGAATTAATTGTTCCTTTCAGCTCCTCTAGAACCTATAATTTCTGTGTTCACGCTGTCCTGCATGCTTGCTTGTATGTTTGTATATACAGGTTTCATTGGCAGACCTAATTTCAGAATACATAATGCATGATTTTGAAACCAATTTGTTATTGTAATAAAATATTTTTAGGAATGCATGGTGGTACTTGAGAGGAGAATGTTAAATTATACATGTATTGTGGCCGAGTGCATTCATTTAGCTCAGTGTGCAGGTGAATCTCCCCATGACCTTGGCACTTGCAGGGTAGCATAGAATAACAATCAAATCTAGGATTGGAAATCCTACCATTTCCAAATATTAACAACTTCTTTCAAAGGAAATGCTGATTTCAGCATTTATGTTAATGGAAACATCAGTATATCTTTCAGAGAACTTAAAAAAAAAAAAAAGCCATGATCTTAATAGGATTAAAAGCCATGCTTTTTATTTTCAAAATGCTAATTTGTTTTCTGCATTCTGTTTTCATATCAGGTCTTGTTATTCAGTACACTGGGATCTAGAGGACACTGAAAGCTGCCAGAAATGCGTTGGTAATGATAGGAAAGCTACATAAAAGGTTTCTTTCTGAAAGAAATTCTATATTCCTTGCAAGCCTATTTTCCCCATCTCTGTTAGTTGGTTAGAGAAACTAAATGCAGTGATACTGATGAGAAGCAAGGGGAGAGCATTTTGCTTTATAGTGCTGCTTTATGTATCTCTGTATTTATTCCTTTCACATTAAGGAACAAATGTTAGTCATTAGAGGTGCATTAATTGAAATAGCCTGTGACCCATATTAGTGAGATGAACTGATTCGGCCAGCGAAGTTTGGCTGTGAAATTTAGAGTAGCCCGAGGCACCTGACATTCTGTAATCTGCTTATCTTGCAGGCTTTCACAAGCGGCTCTCCCATCGTCATTCATGCTGAACAGTGGGGTGTAGAGAGGAGGCCAGAACAGAGATAATAATTTACCATGTAATTTGTTTTGAGATTCCTTTGATAGATTTCAAAACCGAAGCATCCTGCAAGAGAACAGGGCCTTTAAAACCTCTAAGCCAAGCCAATTCTGTGCTTGGTGGTGGGTTGTGTAGTGTGCTCAGCGGGAAGCTACCTTAACGAATGGACACCCAAGGCACTGACCGTTCTCACTGGGGACCCTCTATTTATTTAATGGCTTTTAAACATTGCTTCTATTCCTTTTCCTCCTACAATGACTCTCATACCCGATGCTGTAAATTTGGGGAGAACAGAGTACAGTTCAGTGCAGGTTGATGAAAACCATTTGCAGCAATCAAGAGGGGCAGGTAATTTTCTGGACAGATTTGTTTTGTAAATGAGGTGTTCCATTTGGGGAGCTGGGCCGGCAGCACACCTGGCTAACAGGTGTCCTGCTGCAGGACAGCTTGCTTTAATTCCCCGCTAGTTAAGGGATATTTCTGCAGCCCACAAACTTTTGTTTTAATGCCTTCATGGAGGCATAAAACATAACAAAAATTCAGGGATTTTATATTCCGAACTTCAAAACTTTCATCCAAAAGGGAAAAGGATCAAAAGGAAAAGGTGGTGCGTTTCATGTTCTCTTGTGGTTTTAATACTTGTTAACTGACCTATAAACTGAGTTTTCCAAGTAAAGAAACGTAGGGGAATTTTATTACAGAAAAATCTCCTGCGAATCATCCCCAGCTGCTTTTAGAGATAGGAGAGGCTATTTTCACTCTTGCTTTCAAGGGTGATATATGCAATCTCTACACCTTTCCTTTGTTTCCATACTAACATTGTGCATCCATAGCCACACTGCTGTTTTTGTTTACTGTATTTCTGAATGTTTTTTCTCATTTAGAGCAGCTGCTTTGGGCTTTCTTTTTCAGCTAAAGGAGAGAGAATCACAGAAAATCAAGTCGTCTTTGCTTGATTGATTTGTTTGGTGCAGTCCAGTTAATATCATCTTGCTGCTTATAATTACCTTGCATGTCCTTGGATCCAAAGGGCTTTTTAAAACCTGGCTGTAAGTTTTGCACAGATGACCTCGGAGCCTGTTGCTGTGTTAATCATAGGGTTGTACCTGGAAGTGGAAGTAGAGCCGCTGGGAAACTTCCAAATCTGTATTGCTGTGAAAAAAATTACTAGAGTTTGGGAAATGCCCCTTAGAATGATAAAAATGATGAACGCATCGAGTGAGGAAATACCTAGAGAGAAGGGGTCTGGAACCTTTTAGGCTGAATTTAAGTTTTTTAGATCAGTGTGTTGCTGTGTATTCTGTACAATGCCCAGCACAAAGGAACCCTGGCAGGGGCCTCTGGGTACTACTGTAATGCAAATAATAATAATAAATCATAATAATGGACAAACCATGTTGCTTTTAGAATGCGTGGCCTTTTGTTGAGGACTTAAAATGGTTTTAGGGGAATGCTGGCTCTATCAGTTTTATAATGGCAATCACAGCAGTTTCTAAAAAAGCGGTAACATTGAGAGAACTTAAGCATTTGAGAGCCACTGTTTTGTTTTCAACAGAGAAGCATGATAGCAGAAACGATGTGGGTAACAAAATTAAATAACTAAGATTTACCCGTTGGTCTCCTGTATAATTACACAAGCCGCCGCGTACGGAAGTAGACGGTCTGCAGTGGGGTACAGCTTAGTGTGACACGGTACTGGCTGACCGAAAGATTGTCAGCGTTTTAAAAGCTCTGAAATCGGAAAGAAGACAACAAATACAAACCTGTAAGATTCCTTACAACTTCTGAAGAGTGAAAAGGCCTCTTTATGGCAAGAAAATGCCCTGATGTGGGTGGAGGTGACACAGGATAATGTCCTGAAGTGGCAGCGCTTCTGAAGCGTGGCCTTACCTCTCTCATCAGATTCATTTCCTAGTGTTTTTTCTTCAGTACATTCCAGTTCTCATCGCGCCTTCATTTCAGCGATCACACAGCAGCAAGAATTGCTCAAGAAAAAAAAAAACAAACAACAAGCCCTACTTTTTGTATCACATACAATTTTTCAGAAGAAGGAAGAAATTCCTAATTGTGCCAGCAAGGGATTTTATGGACTGTTGCCGAATGGGGTTTGGTTTTGGGGTGGGGTTTGGTTTTTTTTCCTCCCCACGCTGCCTGCCCCTTGAGCTGAGGTGCCGTTAGCAGCTGCTGTAGGGTAGAGAGCCGTAGGGACGGGGCGCACCGCACCGCACCGCACCGCGCCGGGCTGCGCTGCCGCTCCGCTCCGCGGCGGGGCCGGGGGCGCGGGGCGGGGGCCGGGGGCGCGGGGCGGCTCCGCCGTGCGGCTCCGCGGTGCCGCGGGTCCCCTGCGGGCAAGGCGGCGGGGGCCGGCGCGTCACGTCACGTCACGCGGCAGGAGCCCACGCCGCGGCCGGTCGCTGGGCGTGCTGCCGGTGGGACTCCGTTATCCCGGCGCCCGGCGTTACGCTCCCGCTGCGGGCGGTGATCCCACCGGGCTGGCCTGACGCCGCAGCCTCCGCCCGTGGGCTCGCCGTCACCGTTCTTCTTCCCAGTTGCCCAAAAGCTTGATTTCTGTGAGGAGGCGTTTTCCGTGCAGTTTATACTACCCGAATGGAAGTGGATCTCTTGTCTCTTACGGTCACAAGGGGGTCTCTTCTCTACTTGATTTATTAAATTTAGAAAAGGCTTATCTTGGAAAACAGACAAACAGCTTTTCCCATGGCAGCGCATGGCATCCATTCAGGCTCGTGCAATCTGGCGATTCATTTGTATTATTAATAAAAAGAGTACGAGTTGCAGCTTATGTAACAACATTTCAGGATAATTATCTTAATTAGGAATTGTTCTTTTTTCAATAAATCTCATTTTATAGGAGGTGCTGCATGCTACTGTATAGCAGAAATGTTCCAGACCCATAAGTTATGTCAGTGGCTTTTAAAACTCAGCTGCATGGTTTATAGAATATCATGGAGGTCTCCTTTATTTGCAGGAAGGATTTTCTGCTTATCTTTCTGTAATGGTGCAGTAGCTTTGCTACGGGGCGGATTCTGAAGTATCACTTAACATCAATCCATTTCCTTAAGATTGTTGATAACGTGGTTTGTATTTCACAACTCATAAATAGGCCAGATTTCTTAGCAAGGTTTAAAAAAAAAAAGCCAACCAAAACCCCTTCACCCAAGTTCTTGTAATGCCTACATTTTTTCCCCTAAAGTCCTTATTTTGGAGTTCTGCAGTATCCTGGGTTTTGGAAAAATAGTGCTTTCTCCTTCTGCTTGGATTTTGTGATGGGACTGTGACTGGGTTTTTTTCATTTCTGCCCATTCATGTATTTTTATGCTTGCTGTGGTAAGTACCACCAGACTTGAAGCCATGTTTGAAGTTCACGCAGGTTGGTCCCCAGACAGACTAGGGCACCAAGGTAAGTATTTGCAGAAGCAAACTGCTCAGACTGAGAAATTTTTAAATTATATGAATTTCTGACAGGCTCCCAAAACCACAGAGAGGGATATATGCTCAGTCTCTACTACTGATTTGACTAATGCTCAGTTTTACGGGAACGTATTTTGTGGAGGTGCTCATAGGTGGTTTCCCTTAGATGTTCAAAAATAACTGTGAGGTTGGACAGAAATTTAACTTTTCAAGTTTAATAATTCTTCAGTTCTTCCTCAGTTATGTTGGACTTTGGCCTTATAGGGGGCACACAGAGTATTCCCTTCATTTTTCAAAAGAGAAGTATAAATACATTTCAGGTTATAGAAGAGGCGTTGAGGACTGTAGCTGTCATTCAGTAATACAGAGAGCAGAGAAAAAGAGCAACTCCAACATACCAAGAAAAAAAAGGAAGAAAAAAATAGTGAAATATGGAAGCTTTCTCAGTCAGATACACTGCCGAAGTACATAAGTAAAAACTTGGAGATGAGAGAATTTTAATTCAGATGTTGTGCAGTCGAACAAAGCAGGTACGTGTGAACGGAAGCCTCGCTGCCCGGCAGCAGGCGGGTGCTGCAGGCGGCTGGCTGGGTGCAGCCCCGCTGCGGCACCGGCCAGCTCGGACGCCAGCCTGGATGCACTGCGGAGAAGGGGGGTGTGCGACCCCCCCGAGCAGGGCGCTGTGTACCCTGCTGCACGTCCCAGGGGGGTATAGCTGCAGGCTGGATTTCTCGCTGCCCATGGATTCGCTGCATGGAAGTTTTATTTTATTTTTCTTGTTTAGAGGAAAAAGCAATGTTACAAGAGCACCCAAGGTTCACAGTGAGTGCTTACTGTGGGCTGTGCAATCACTACTGTTATCTTACAACCTTTTCACAGAAGAAAGACAAGTAAAAAGGTTTCTGACAGACAAACTCAAAACCGAACAGTTTTTTTCCTTGAGATGAAAAGTAAAATGTAACAAGCACATTTAATTTCTCCTCTTATAGCTGGCTTTTAATAAAAAGGCACCCTGCAATGGGAACAGATAATGTTTGTCTTATAAAATGTAACAGCTAGTTCCCATTTTAAACACAGATCTGCTGGCTGGACTTTGTTGTGGGCTGAGAACTGACAAGTTTGCAGATGCTACAGCTTGTTACCTAATCGGAGCCAGATGCTGTTCCTCGGCGACGTTCTCACTGTCACCACATCCCTTACCGCAGTGAGGGGACAGCCAGAATTCACGACAGACCTTTTTGTGCCTGGTAGTCTTGCCATATTTTTTGTTATCTTGATTCTCTGTTTGTTTTTAATTTAAGGGGGTTTGCACTGGCCGGAGATACAGAAGAGTGAATGGGAGAGGTAATCTGAAAGAACCTGATGTCCACTGGACATCTGTTTAAATTCAACAGTCAGACACAGAAAGAAGCCTATGTGCCTTTAGTTTGTTCTCGGGAAATGGCCTGCAGCAAAATGAGAGTATTTGATTTGGGAATTCATTAGATAATTCTGTACATTATACTTCAAATAATACATAGGCCTGAGAGAATGTTTTAAGTAAAATTAAACATTTCAGTGTGGCTGCAGCTGTTTTGTCAGGCTATTCCAGCACAGGAGCGCAGGGAGGTTTTTTGCCCCCTCTGAACTGCAAATTGAGTTCAATATTCTGTTTGCGTTTTTAAAAAAGGTAGCAAAGGAATTTGGATTCTACAAAGTAAAGGGCTATTTGCTTGAGATTATTATTTGATTCAGCACCTTTGGCAGCAGGCTTTCCTTTCTCCCAGCAAGCAAAACGCTCAGTACTATATGCTGCTATTAGCAGTACTGTAGCTCTGTGTGTTTAATTGACTTGTTCCCATCTGCTATGGAAATGGAAAGTTTGCGGCTCTTGTCATCCAGCTATGTGCATCGTGGTGTGCATTTCTTGGATTAAATACTGTGTGACAAGACAAGGGGTTTGCATCCCCCTGCCAAATGATGCCAAAAGTGTCATGTAGCGTGCGCGGCTACAGAGATGTTTGTTTTCGGAGCTGCTTTCACATATGAAATTATCCTCATGCTACGCCACGGCTATGTGAAACGTTCAGGAGTTGGAGTTGCTCCTGTTTACAGAGGGATCTGCTTTCTTTCTTTCTCTCTTGAAGAAACCTGTTATGCAGTGGGTAATAAAACTAAAAATAAAGATCAGAGCCAATGGAAATGCTGTAATGTTTCTCGGCAGAAGCATTAGAAACTGCCCATAAACCATGAGGCATTCAAAAATTTGCACCCTATTACTGTGCCCTCCAGCCCCTCTGGAATCTTTTTTCTCGAACAGATTTTTTTTTATTCCCAACACCTCTGCACTTGTAGGTTGTGCTTCTGAGCCCTGATTCCCTGACACCCTGCTTGTCCTCCACTGGCGGCTGGGGGGGATTGGTACGTGGTCCTCACTGCTGCCACTTCTGGAGGGTGAGATTGAACCGCAAACTCCTTGCCTTCCCCTGGAGCCACGGGAAAGGCTGGAATATGCAACGGTTAGTGAGCAGTTTGGGAGAAGCCTTGGTCTAACCTGTACAGCTGAAAGTAGTGGTGAACTCTGATTTATCTTACAGTGAGGTCATATTTATAGCTTTTAAGTTGTGCTTTCCCAGAGTGTGCACCTTCTTGTGTTCTGGTGTTTGGGTTTTTGGTTGGTTTGTTTGGGGTTTTTTGTTTGTTTGTTTTAGTTTGTGGTTGTTCTTTTTTCCCAATCATTTTGTGCTACTGTCTTTCCTGGAAAGCTATTTCATTTCCAAGATTTATTTTCCCTTTGACATCTCAAATAGCTGATGTTTTTCGGTGTACATCTGGCTACTAGATTTGCAAAAATCTCTGAGCCAGAATCCATTGTGAATCAGCTTCTGCTTTTTTCACCCGCCCCTGTTGTTTAGCCAGTGACTGCTTTTTGCAGAGAGGCTCCGCTTTTAAACAAACCTCATCTCTGGAGACGGCTGGCAGAAGGAGTGAGGAAGGTCTGCAAACTCATCCTCCCAAAACAAATCCCCCCTCCCCCGAAGAGTTAAATTAAGTCACCTCCTGAAGCTCTGCCCTCCCCTCCCAGCACCCTCAGCCCCCCAGCTCCCCAAGGGCCGAGGTTTTCTCTGGAGAACAATAAGCCATCTTCTCTTCTTTTGGTGCCTGTCCAGTGTGGAAAGAGAAAGATGAGGTCAAAGTGGCAGGCTGTACAGCTTTCTTTTGAGCCAAACAGATGGTGAAGGTTAAGTGACAGCTCTGTGACTGCCTCGTTTGAAGTAATTGGAGATAATTTGTATTTTGAATCAGAACTTGACCACTGTCAGAAGGGAAGAAGGTTAATATGTAAACGATTTTACATTAGCCCCTGTTTCTTGGGATTTTTGCTCCCTCCCACCCCCCCTTGGATTCTTGTTTCTATAATCCTTGCTCCAGGCTATTGGTAAGATTGTCTTTGAGCTCGGTGTGACTCGTCCTAGGCTGCAGTTGTTATGAAAGCCAACAACAGCTTATTAAGGCCAGGGATAATCTCTGCTACCGATGCATTGTTGCTTTCCTGCAGTCCAGTTAAGGCTATGCGTTGGAAACAAGATCTGGAAATGCAGTCTGTAACTGGAGAGGTTAGCAAAGAAATACACAAAATATATTCCTGTTTCTGAAGTTGAACCCCATTTTGCAGATTATTTGGTATGGTTAAGAAGCTCCCCCTCAACTTCCATCATGAGCAACAATGCTAATTTGATTTTGGCTTCCTCCTATCCCTTCTGATTTCTTTTTGGCCTTGAGCAGGCTTCTGTTTACTGTTTATTTACTTAAAGTATAGAACATACTGTATGTGTTGTATTCGCTGGTGCTTTCCTGGTGGTAGGTGTACAATAATTCTGAAATATTTCTAGAGCCTGATTTCAAAGCAGTAAAGAGTAGCTGGCAAGTTGCTTCTCAGCAATTCCTGTTGATATAACAGCATAAACCATCCCGGCAGTTCCACTCTGGTCCTACATCTTGTTGTAAGTACCATGTGCAAGAGCGAGTGGCGATCAGCTGGGATTTCTTTACCCAGTCCTTCTTTTAAAATGTGGAAACTGAAGAGACCTTGTAGGGAAAGAACCTGGAAAGTCGTCTTCATCCTAACCAGCATCCCGAGGCCTTTGTGTGTGTAAGGAAAACGGGCAACAGTTTCACGTTTATTTAAATACTGCAGCTTGGACTGTATTTCTCAGGCGATGAATTTTAATTTTTGGTGTAGCAGTTGGTAGCCAGAGAGACACCTGAATATACTGTTTGGGAGGCAACTTGGACCTTTTTTTGGACTAGATTAGTGGACTAATTATTTTGTCCTGGCCCCAAAAGATTTTTTGCATGCAGAAGTCAGAGATGCTGGTGGAGAGGCAACCAGCGCAGAAAGTCAATGGTATTTTTGTGCATTTAAGTGCTGTTTCCACAGAAGCACAGAAGGCAATATTGTATTTTATTCATATACATCAGGTTCATTATGAAACACATTTTTTCACTAACTTGAAGAAGAAAAAGGAGATATTGGCTTGTTATTTCTGCCTTTTTCTTAACCAGGCAAAGTAAAGAAATGGTTGCAAAACCTTTAGAAGCATTCAAGTACCTCAGTGACTTTCATCAGATGTTCTCTGTACAAGAAAAAGAAAAAAAAAATCGTTCTATCTTTTTATTTTTACTTTGCTTTAATCTTATTTGATGATGTCTCAACAGGCTGGGACATGCTTTCTTGGATGGCAATTTCACTGCACCATATGTGTCTCTCACAAGATAGCAGAGTGAAATGAGTCTTGGCAGGAAGAGAACTAAACACATCGACAAAGAAAAGAAAAAATTTATTTACTTAACTCCCTGTTGCCTGCATACATTTTTCCCTGGGACTGCATCTGGTACAATGATTCAAAGTTGATTTCTTATAAATGTATGTCTGAAGCACAGTCCCACATTGAATTCCTTTTTCTAGCCATCCACACTGTTTGTTTGTTTGTTTTTCTTGTAATCCCGATTTAAATGTTTCAGTACTTAGATGGTGACCAAGCTAAGAAAAAAGAAGATCTGGTTTTACCTGAGAATCTCTGTTGCTCGTGGTCTCAAGGAGAGAGCTGGTCCTTATTCAGCAGCAAAAAGGACTCTGTCATTCTTGGGGGAAAAAAAAAAAATTTAAAAAATTTAACAACATGAAATTCTTGACCTAGCAGGGCATTCTTCTGGTGAGCTCCAGGCCTGGCAAATAAACTCCGTGGTGAATATAAGAGATATTAGGCCAGGCTAGGAGCCCCACCAGGCTCCCTGTCAATGGAGGGGAGGTTACAGATATTTATCCTGATTGCTAAAAGATTCTAGTTTTGGGTGATAAGTTTGGAAAATTTACATTTGATATATTTCAAAGTAAGGATATTGAATATCTCTGGGTTGAAATAGTGGCAGGTACGTTTGAATGCTAAAATCAATCAACCAAGCAAAATACACTGTATTTGAACATGCTTGTGAGATAAATGTCATACTGCTGCTCGGGCTGCGGTGACCGCTCTCCCGGGTGGCCAGTCTCTTACCCCGAGTATGAGAGCGTTTGGTGCCCAGTTCATAGCCACAGCTGCTTCGTTGCAAAATTGACCTCCCCACTCAGCGAAAAAAGGGTTAACCAGCCATGTTTTTTCCAACGGGAATCTGTAGAAGTCCATTTATGACTCCATGTTCCAAAGGCTTTCGCAGCTGTATTGGTTTGTGTTTACATTAGCTCTCAGGGACGACTTCAGAACCGTTGGTAAAATATGTATTTGTACAGTTGGATATTTAGGAAGAAAATCAATACAGGTTTTGCAATGACCTTGCTGGTTAGCATGAAAGTGTCTGGCAAAAACGATAACAGATGACCATGCAGGTGATTTGCAAAAGATAAAATGAAAAAGAAATGGGCAAGTTCAGAATGTTTAAGGAAATTTGCAATTAAAAACAATGGAGTGGTTATATATGATTTTAGACGCCATGTGAAAAGATAGGAAAGGGGGGAAAAAGAATACTTTGAGGCATTAGCAACTTAGGGAAATTCCCATTTTAGTACAGAGTCATGGTGAGATTCACACGAGATGCGATATACGGGTGATACGTATGTGGGACTGGTGCATGGAGCAGAACTGGTCGGAGGGTGTTTTATGAGTGCTGAACTTTGCTGTGCTGCGAGCTCCTCTGGATCCGAGTGGCGTGGTGGGAGGTTGGGAAGTTGTGCCCCTTAGCCATCATCAAATGTTTCATCCTTTAAGGTTTATTTCTTATGAGTCCTGCTTCTGGACGTGACAAGTAGCTTTGCAGTGTGCGAGGAAAGGTTTTCCTCTGGAAGATGCATAATAATCAGGTGGACATAAAAATAGTGATGATGTTGATGCAACTTTTAGGATTTTATTATGTATTTAAAAACATTTTTCCTTTGTGCTCCTTCTAAATGAAGTGGTTAGAGTTTTTTTTTAATTCCTGCTTTTTTCACAGTATCTCTTTTTCCAAGGTTGTAGATATTTTATAATAAATAAAATGACTATCACAGGGAGACCTAAATGATTGTTGTAATATAATTTCTGTGTAGATTCAAAGGTGAAAGTTCAGTTATGTGAAGTTAAATTTGCAAATTTTATCTTCATCATTTTGTGGTAGGTATAATGGAGATCATTTAGGGCTAGTGTTTATTCAAATACAAAATTGGATTTTGACTCTGCAGCATTTCAGACCCTTTGAGGCAGATATCTGTGGTCACTAAGCTCTGAAAGCGTGTAAATATTGCAGTTTGTGTTACGTAGCAGGGACGGGCTCTGCTCCGAAACTGGGGCCCCATTGTGCCGAGTGCTGGGCGGGCAACGGGAACCCAGGCGTTTTTCCAAAGAATTCAGTGGCTGCGTAATCCATGCGTGCCCACAAAGGGGATGATTCTGCCCCAGACATTTTCCTAATTACACAAAATTCTTTCATAAAATTCATGATTGGCAATCAGTGCTGGGTTCAGACTTTTTTCTGCAAGTTTTCCAGACACCTCTGCTAATCAGCGCTCTGTAAGTTCAGTGAGACTTTGCACGGGGCAATATCTGCAATATTGGACCAGGTGGAAGAACAGGGCCCTGCTCAGTGTTGTAAGCTGTCCAGAAAGCAATAATTTCGTGCACTGTGACACCTTTCGGTGCCCACGGATGACTGGCAGGTCAAGAACTACTTTATGAAGAAGGCAATGAACTACGTGAATAATGCATAGTCAGAAATTTTCACAAAAGCTTTGGGGAAACTTTGTGAACCAAAGGGTAAGGTGACTGGCTGTGAGTCAGATATTGAGGAGCTTTTCTGTTTCTCATTTAGAGAGGCTGTGTTCTGCTCCTACTAAATGAAAATATTTATATAACCTATACATAGGTTGTATTACTAAATATTCGATGTCGAAATTGATCCGTGCTGCTGTCCCTGTGCAGTTGCTTGAAATGGAAATGCAGAGAGAAAAGATGTGAGAGAAGCGGAGCACAAAGAGGAGCTATAGGTGAGGCTCCGAGCAATGATGCCGGCTCCCCTTTGACACTGGCATTCTGCATCCGCAGGCCCAGGGAAAAACACGGCGTTCCAGCCATGATAAACAAGAGCCGTTACATTTAATTGGTGGAGAAGGCTTTCTGCAAAAATAGGACTTTTTTTCTTTTAAGCTCTGCTTTTTCTTTTCACCTTCTGATATACTAAATTATTACTTATCTAGAGTCTGTGTGCCCTCGTGCCCTGAGAGCATGCACTCATGGAGAATACCGGACAATTTATATTATCTTAAAGTAACAGGTCCTACAGGGAAAAATAATAGTTGGCATTCTCCTTAATTTTATACATTATTTTAATCACAATGAAAAATTAAAAAAATAATAATCCAGAAATATTGTCACCTGTGTTCCTAAGAACGCAGCTTTCAGATTGTAGGTGTGAGACAGGCTCAGTCTGAACAAACGCAGAAATCATTTAGCAAATACCATCACATGGGTGGCAGGAAAAAATCCTTTTGTTTTCAGATTCATATCAATGCAACATTACCTAAGTTAGTAAGAAACGTGTCACAAAACTGCTGTGTCTTTTTAAATGGCTTTTTAAAAATATCTTTAAATTTCAGCAAGTTATACAGATTAGAAAATGCATTAGTGACAAAACGAATATTTCTTTTGTTAAGAGCTTTTAAGGTTTGACTGAAAATACAAATCATATCTGAATAATCTGGATTATACTTACATATTCTTTAGCTGTGTTGCTTTTTGTTGACTATTAGGTTAAAAGAAAATCTCAGTGGTTTTAATGTTTTTTATTGATGAAGTACTTAATATTAAAAGATAGGTTTTATTTTAAATTAATTTTAGACAAATTATTTAGCTATTGTAAAATTGCTGTGTATATGAGCATATATTATACATAAACCCCTAAATTTTTAGGACGAAGTTTCTTTCCAGTAGAGCTTTTTAATGACCTGCCAGTTTTCCAGTTGTGTGGACTCTTTAAAATTCTATATCATTTTCTGTTTTAATGCAATATCAGTTAATTCTCTAGAGGAAAAGAGATAAGGTGTTAAAACTGGGATAAAGCTTCCAAATGCTGGAAAATTTGCTCTGTCAAACCCAGGGTCCTTTTTACTGGCAGAAACTTAAGAAAGTAAATACTAGTAAGCTCATATGTAACAAAAAATTTAAATATAATTTCTTTAAATAATATAAATGCAATTATCAACACTTTCTCTGAAAACAGCTAAGGTTGAATTTCCTATTAACTTTTTATTTTTGATTGATGAATACAGAATCAATACTTTGAAACTTGATTTTTCCCCCCCAAGAATTCTTCTCTGGATGGAGAAGGGCAGTTGATTTTACTGGTTTCCCATTTTGATTATTTTCTTTTCTAAGAACGTGGCCTGAAATAAACCGCTCATAGAAACTGCCTCCAAAGTGTTGTAACCAAAGTGTCGTTAATTACATAAATTCCCTTCTTTCTAGAGCAATAACAAATTTTTTCTCGTAGAAGGCAGTTAAGAAACGGGTTCCAAAATGTCCAGCCAGGAGCAAAGACACTTAGAGGAAGGAAATTAAAGCAAAACCTGAAAATTACAGAATTTCCCTTCCCCGTCCTGGGTTTGGCTCGATGGCTGAGGTGTTTTTAGGAAAACGTTGCCCCTGCTGCTCTTACTCTGATGGTGGTTGGGGCGGCTCTGGTTTCCTATTTTCGCCTGCCGCAGGTACAGGCAGCTGCCCGCCGCGGGCCCGAGGAGAGCTGCCCGCGCGGGCAGGCCGCGGGCAGGCCGTGGCGCGCTGTCAGCACAGGCGCGCTCAGGCGCAGTGTCCAGCCTGTCCCGTCAAGTTTATTGTCCACTCCATCAAAGGGTCTAATGGTCAGCAGAGAGGCTAAACGTGTCCCCGGCGGCCTGACATTAACAGAGTGGACTTGTTTAAGCGTTACCCAGGGTGTCTCCGGCTGATGGGGACGCCAATACCCGTTTCCCTCAATGAGCCGTCATTCGGATCATGACTCAATACAGCTTCCCCTGACATGGCCCAGCCCCGAAGGGCTCCTGGGGGAGCTGCCCTCACCTCCGCCACCAGCCAGGAAGGGCTGATCAATGCCCGCTGACAGCCGGCGAAACGAGGGCCTCCCCCCAGCCCCTCCCGCCTGCCCGCCCTGGGAATGAGGAAGATAAATGGTTTTACCCCAACAGAGAGGCTGAGGCTGAACCGGGGTCCGGAGACGAGTCTAATTGGGCATCTGGAGAGCCCTAGGACGCCGCTCCTTGCCTGCCGCGCTCCTGAAAAGTCAGGTTTACGGGGCAAACGCAGAGCGAGATTAATCCAGATTAAATGATTTGGAACTACTTACGCCGCGGCACCTTTTTATCTCCGACCACGCTACTGCGTGTAGAAGCATCTGTTAATATAAATGGGGTTGTGTTGTTCTTGGGAATAATGGAATTCGTACAGTCACCGTGGGACTGCAAAGCTGAACAGCACGGAAGTCCCAAACACTTAAAAGAGCATTTAAAATAGTAAAAATAGTTTGTTTGAAATTTTGTGGTTTGAATTTATAAATAATGTGAAGTGTTTCCAAATCGTAATTTCTAACAATGCAAGAAAATCTCGTTTCATTAGCAGTAACAAAATAGGAATACTTAACATCCTGAAATTAGATCGATAGCGAAAAGGACAAAAAATGCAGATGGGGAGCTTTAGGGAGTTCCTGCACAGTGTTTTTCATATTCATCTTAAACATATCGTTTCTTTGCTGAATGATTTTAAAGTGTTTTCTGTTGGAAAACAAGAAGATATTTTCTGCATATTAAATTGTTACTTGAAAATACGATTTTTTTTCTAATCGAGCCAAACTTGCTGCACACTAATATTTTAGGGAAAATAATTTTGGATTAAAATAGATTTATCTTGTTTAATTTTTAAACTTTTTAAAAAACCAATTTCTTCAAATATTTTATAGAAAAAACATGAAAAAGTACTTTTTAACATATAAGTAAAGAAAAATGCATTTGAGTAGGCTTGTTCCTACTGTATTGACAGATAGCAGGGGAGTTTCTGAATCTGTCTTTTTCCAAGGCAAGCTAAAGATGGAAATTGCAAGGGAAAATGAGCCAAATAATATGATTTTTGGTAGGTGTTTGTAGTTTGTCAAAGCTTTTTGTCATTCAGATGACTAATTTGTATAAATAAGTCTGAAAACACTTTGTATTAACATAATTATTTACATAAAACATCTTTATTTTTCTGCTTTCATTAACAATTTTTTTGTTTACAGCTTCAAATACACTGTAGTAAATACTTTGTGCATATGTATATGTTTCTGAGTGTTGTCTCAAAAATGTTTGATAGTATCAGTTTCCTAAAGATTATGTTTATAAAATGCACATAGTTGTGTGAATTATTTATAACAAACGAATGAAAAAGAGATCCTGCTTTATATAACACTAACAACAGATTCACTTTTTCTTTGGCAACACAAATATTTATTATATTATTGTACTTAAAAAAGGCTAAGCCTCTAAAGTGTCAAAAGTCAAGCTGAACAAATTTAAAAGCAATGAAATGAAAACCGAGTTAGGCACAAAGGATCTTTTCTGAATTTACTGAAAGGCAGTTGCAAGAGCTGAAGAGGACAGGATCTGTGCCTCCAGTATCCTGTTTATTAGGTCTAATGATCATCTTCAAAGGAATATCGCTGTTACGCGGCATTTAAGGTTTTAAAGGAGTTCTATAAATGTTCGTGCGTTGGTGTTTTCAGCCAAGAAGCATATGTAGTATTTATCTGCAAAAAATAGTCCGGTACTCTATATTCTGCGTATACAGTATATAGCATAAATATTCAGTTCAAGAACAGATATGCAAAGTGTATGTGCAAGGGTGTATTTGTGGGGAAAAGCTCCAAAATCTGAGAAACGCATATTCAGCACAGAAAGATTCCGTGCCAGATGGATTATATTTTTAAAATTCTTTTTTCCATGTTCCCAAGCTCTTCCATTTATGTGTTGCTGGGCACGATTTACAGACAGGTGGTGTTTGTGTTTTGGAAAGCAGTGTTACGAATTATTTACCCTGCCCGAGGAACGCGAGGACCTCGGTGAGCACACGCAGGCACGGTCCCTGCCCGTTCCAGAGCGGGTTTGAAAATAGCCGGGCAGGGAATCTCTGGTGTCTGTGGACGGCAGTGGAAATTCAGGACAGAGTGCAGAACTGTCAGATGGCAATTAGAGAGCGGAGAAGGTGATTCCCTTCTCTAAGGTGTGAAATTCGCTTTTGCGAGCATTTTGGAGCCAACCAGTCGTTTGTAAAATATAAAATTAAGTTCCCATTTTTTAAAATTAAAACTATATTTCAAATTAACCAGCTGTGTTTTCCTTAAGTTTTACAGAAGGGAAACACGTTTCAGGATTTCAATTGCAGTCGCAAAACTGGCAGCAAATCTGAAAAATCCCATATCAGAAAAGGTGCTCTTCATTTTGGGAGTGCTGAAGAAATAAATCCCAGGGAAGCAATGCATTAAGAGAAAAGGAGTAGAAAGGAAAATAGGAATTCTGTATAAAAAATGAAACGACCTAGAATCACAACCTGAGCGTGTCCTGTAGTATCTTTTTCCAAAGGAAATTTCACTCGCCTTTGAAAAATTAATTTTGTGCAAAAAAAAGAGACCTTTAATTTCAAATGCAAACCCAATATACCACGGAGGGGAAAGCGTGTGAGGCCAGGGACGTGTGGCAAGTAACCTGCTAAGGAGGCAGCGCAGCGATTGCGCAGGAAACATCTCTCTTAACAACATAGTTAGAGCCTGTTTTGACAATGCTAATATTCCAAACAGAAAATAAGCCCTTTTCTGGGCAAACGCTGTGCTTTGGAGAAGTTAGGTGTGTTCCGTGATAAACCCGAGCTGCATTCTGCCTCGGGTGCTGACAATGGGGCTGGGGCAGGGGGTGGGCTGGAGGGGCCGGAGATGACAGGCACGGAGAGGGACACACAATGGGATGACCGTGACTTTGAACAAATAAATAAAACATGCGAATCTCATTCTCTGCTGTCCCTCACCCCCGCCCCCACCCTCCCGTCCAACTGTGATTACATTTGCCGTGGTCATTTCCCAAATGTCTGCCTGATAAAAAAGCACCCATGGCCCCTCTCACACCGGCGCTTGCAGCGAGGGCCCTTCCTGTGGCTAGCAATCTGCAGCCCTGCCAATCACCCGCGCTTGCACAGACATGCATGCCGTTTTCATTAGCAGAAATGCTTCACATTTGATTGTGGCCCAAAAAAAATAATCTGTAACTCCGACTCGGCCCACTTAATAAACAACCGCTCCCCCTCGCCGCCGCCTGCGCGGCTGGAATGGGGCTTCCCGCGCCCCCCACCCCGCTCCCCTGCAAACCCGAGTGTGCGGGGAGAAAGAATACATTTTAATAAGCCTGGGAAGGAGAAAAATGAGTTTGCTCTACAGTTCTGTTCTTTAGGAACAGAAAAAGGTGAGCATGTTGCAGGGCAGGGAGGGGAAATTTAATATTGAGAGAGATAATGGCAACTATGTTAATATCCGGAATTTTCAATGTACCATAAGTACATTTTGTTTTTCCTTTTAGCACGATTTATAATTAAAGATTTTAATCTGGCTTCACATTGAGTTAATAAGCCCTTTGATTGATTAGGATTCATAAAATTGCCATTTCCCGCTGATGCTTTGTGTTTCTGGGGATGTTCTTTTGAAAAGCTGGGTTAAGGTGAATAGGAAGCAGCCATTGTTTAGGCTGAGCTGTGCCAATTCTGGGAACTCGGGACCGCTTTATTCAGAGTTTGTCCCCAGCAATATCTTGTTGTTCAGCCAAATTAATGCAGATAGAATCTGCTGAGCTACATTTTAGCGATTTTTAGGAAAAACTTTTTTTTTTTTTTTATTTCAGCAGGTGTTGCACACAATTACTGCCTTTCTTTACTGACCTGTTCTCGATGAAAGAATTTGGGATTAGAAGCAGAATGCTAACTGCTGTTTTGAACAAAAAAGGCAAAGTATTAGAAAACAAATATATCTGAATACAGCAGAACCCTGATATCTAGGCTCTCGCGTGTCTTTAAAATTCAGTTTACAGTTGTGTGCCCTAACTGTCACCTCCTTTGTTATTAGGGGCCAGCGTTGCAGCAGTCCCCTAGTAAAGGCACTTGTTATACAAGTAAATGGAATAAAAAGAAGAGGCCGTTTTGCTGTTCTTTGATCACGTTCTACTTTTTTTTTTTTCCAAGTAAATTCTGATAAATTCTAAAGTCTGAATGGAAAAAATGAGAGAGAAGGCTCGTGATTTTTAAGCATCTCGTCGAGTGGAGGCGGGCTGCTTTCTCCAACTAGATTGTGTGTGTGTGTGCATGCGTGTGTGTGTGTGTGTGTGTGAGGGGAAAAAAAAAATCTTTTTTCTTTATTTTTAGCCAGGGTAAAAGTGACCCTCTTTAGCCCCAGAGGGGCCTCACTGTGTGGATTGAATCAGAGCAAATTCCCTTTGTGTTTCCTGCTCCGAGGGGACACGCTATTGTTGAGTGCGGGGCCTCTTGTAACACGGAGCAGCGCAGGACCGTGAGCAAATCCTTCCCAGATAATGCGCAAGTTGTTTCACAATCGATCCGCGCTCCCCTCCCCCAGCTTTCACCCCAATTTACTTGGCACAACTATCATTTCCTGGCCCTTTTATTACCATTCAGACGTCCTACAAATGCAAACATTTGGGACAGAAGAAAGGGGCTGGGTGAGGCGAGGGCAGGTTTGGGAGCCCAGGGAGCGCGATGCTGTCGAGCTGCTCGGCTTCCGAGCGAGAGAGCAGATGCCTGGTTAGGGTGAGCGGCGAGCTTTATATGTCAGCACTTCCAGGGGGCTTAATTGGCTTAATTTTTTTAATGTAAGTACCTGTTTCCTATTTCTATTTTACACGAAAATATTTTTAATATATTTTTAATCTTCCCCCGTTAATTTTCCAGCAGCCTCTGAGAAGATTTTGCTTTTAGATATCTAGTGCCGGCACAGGCTGACAGTGATGAAAAGATGAAAACCTGGCAATAACACAGGGTTTTGCTTACAAATTGACAAAAACGTCCCTGCCAATCCCCAGTAATTTCCTGCATCTCCATAACTGACCTCATGCATTCAGCACCGTCAGCGCTGATTGGCGGGGTTATAATGTGAACGACGAAGAACATTTATCCCAAGAAAGAAAAACAAACAACCCCCCCCGCCCCCCGCCAAATAATTTGCCTCTCTAATTAATAATTTTATACCGTTCAGCATACAAGTTTGCGTAATGATGGAATGAATATCCATTTAAAGCAAACTCCGTCTTTCCCAAGGCAGGTCACGGGCAATGACGAACAGTGAGGATGATTCCCGGTGCAGTGTTTTACATCGGCTGGAGGTACCTCTGAGTGAATGTCAGCTCCTGTCTACCCTAGTGCCGGCCGATCGATGCTTCATTAGGCCGAATTGTCTTTTGCCCATGCAACCTTGAAAACAGCCCCTTTAATTACCTGTGAGGAAGTCGGGGACCCTTCTCCCCCCCGCTCACCTCTCCCTCACGGCTTTCCTCCCCCTGCCTCTCGCTGCGGCGGCCGGGGGAGCGGGCGGGAGGACGGGGGTCACTCGCGGCCCTTCGCCGCCAGCCCGCGCGTCGCCGCCGATGGAGACGCGGGAGGGAGCGGGCGGCGGGGGGGGGGGAGCGGGGGGAAGAAATATGGGACCCCGAGGTGAGAGGGCAGGGTTCAAGTCCAAGACTACAGATCTATTGAAGAGGTTTCAGACAGCCAGGCCTCCACTTGACTTTCCCATCAGCCAGCCCCTGATTCCTCAGCCGCTTCCTCCGCGCCGCCGCGGCTGACGACTCCCGCGCGGTGCTCATTACCCCGCGCTCCGACACGGAGCGGCCGAGGCCTGGCGGTGCCTGCCGCGGGGCTGAGCTGCCCAGACGGGTCCCTCGTCCCCTCCGCGCAAAAACGCGCGGGGATGTCGGGCAGAGCCGGGCGGAGAAAGAGCAGAGAGGGGGCGCAGTCAGTGCACCCTCCTGCAGCCCTTGCGATTCAGGAGGGGAGGCTATGCGTAATCGTGGGCCCTGCAAGCGGAGCGAAGAAAGTGCATAAATAATCTTATTTGTTATGCATTATTAAAAATTCAGAAAGATTTTAAATTCAAGTGATAATCTGATCATCCTGAGGGATAGGTTTATATTTAATAGCCAGGTGTTTTACCTATTCATTTATGATGGAAAATATTATAATGAAGTAATAAACCTTAGCACGGAAATGTTAATCATTTATATGTGGTCTACAAACCCCTTGAAATCACAGACCCCTTCTGCTGTCCCAAGCTGTCTTTATTGGTAACCTCATGATTTAAGATAATTTAGGTTTTGGGACTATGCCCGTAGACCTCAGGGCACAGTTGTTAATAATGGAAAGCTTATTTGACTGCATTATTCTCCTCCTGCATTTCTTATCTGGTCCGCTGTTAAGTTTTTATAATATCATGTGCTATTTCTTTGTTTCCCATTTTAGAAGAACGCAGAACAAAATCATGAAAACTGTTGAGGCTATTGCAGATCTGATATAAAAGGGTGGAGGAATTACAGAGAAATGAAAAGTTGTAGAGGTGTTCTTGGGCAACTTTAAAAATTCACAGAGTATTTTCATTTTAATACAAAGCGGGGTTTTGGCTACTCTATGATGCTGAAAAATGAGATGTCTTCCAGCACTCCATCTCTCTCCTCAGCTAAGAACCGTCTCCTTCCAGTCTTTGCATACAAACCCCACCAAATTCAAGTGATAGCAACGGACAGGTGTCTAGCTGTTCTCCTCTGCTATTCAAAAATGAGTGAACTTATTAAAAGCGTCTCTCCCAGGTCTCACTCCCCATTTACAGAGTAAGACACTACGCCGTCACCCACACGCTGCAGCAGGGCTGTGCAAACTCGCAGTGAAACCTGCGCTGAGCTGCACCAGAACACAGCGTCTTCTGCTGTAGGGATGAGCACTAAATATCAGACCTCGCTAAATCCCATCATTTGGAAGTGATCAGTGGAGCCGTATTCTGTATTCACGGCGAGGGCTTTATCTCACTAAGAGAGCTGTGATGTCACCACGTTAAGCTAAAATAACCACTGAACAGGAGAACAAGAGGGATGGGGTGGGGGGAGGCTTGATGGGGGGGGAGAGGGAGAGAGAGGGAAATAGCAGGCATATTACAAGTCCTGCATGTGGATCACACAGCCAGATTGTGAGCAATCCCTGCGCTCAAAGTACCTTCTTAACAGAAAAGGGAAAGGGAGAGAGAGGGAGCCAGAAGCCAGTCTTCAGTCCCTACCACGAGAGCTCTCGTGCATACACTCGGCCAGGGTGTCAGAGGGCGTGAGTGCATTTTTCATTTCTTAGCCTTTGTGTGGTCTGCCAAATAAATAGGATTCTGTCTGTATTTACATGTATTTGACTAACTGTGCTGTGTATTTTTTATCCTGTATGTGAGCAGGCATTAACACATAAACTCACACGCACTTAAATAGATGTAACTTAAATAGTCCTCTAATACATGGGGGACACAATAGCATGAGAGTCAGCTTTTCACGTGAACTGCCTCCCTGGCAGTGCCCTGTGATATTTCCACCCTTCCTAAATGTACAGGAACTGGATATTACTGGGAGGGAAAGACTGGAACGGGAGGGGAGGGATCTTTCGTTTCTGGCATCTCTAATTCATGTTGGCCTTTGCTTCGTGTCACGCCAGAGAATATTGCTTGTGATGCTGCTGCTTCTGCTGAAAAGCCACCGTTCAAATGGCTATCCCACCTTCGCTTGCAGGGCTTTGCAGAGAATGCATCTGCAGATCTTCAGCATACAGGCACCTGATAAATTAATCCAAACCAATTCGGATGCATTCAGATACAGAAATACTGTGTGCGTGCGCGTGGAATTGCTCCGTGCGTGGGTGAGCTCTGCCTGTTTGCAGTGTGCGTTGGGACTGTACAGCAGGCATGTGGTCTCTGCATCGCATCTGTGGATCACGTATGTGCACCCACATGTAGCACACACGTTACTTAGTATATGTAGATCTTTAAAATAGTGCAAACTGCTCTGCTTTCACCATAACTCATTCTAGATCCAAGCTGATCTCAGTGTTTGAGGGGAGAAATTCTAAAAGAATAGGACTAGATGTGACAGCAATGTTCCGGCAGGACAGAGGCAGTGCTAACACAGAAGAGCTTGCCTTGAAGCCTTACGTATGGATTGGGTGACAGAGAGGGAAAAATTAAGTACCCTTGGAAATGTGGCCTCCCTGAGGATGGTAGAAATTGTCCCAGAAAATAAAGCAATGATGAAAGTCTTTGATTAGGGGAAAGAACAAGAGGCAAGAAGAGACACCCAGAGTTCCCCCAACAGCCTGCCGTCAGTACGAGGACGCCTGTCCCATGGTTACCAGAGGTCTGTCCCGCTGCGTGAGACTGAGCCCTGCGACAGAAGTCTCTTTTCTACCCTCTCATTATTCACACACGCACCTACCTAAAACAAGTGGGATTTAATCCCACTTCTTCCCACTGGATTTCCAAGGCGGTGCAATTTATGGACGTGAAGAGGAGTCTTCCTAGGAAGGGCCAAAAATGCAGTAATTTCAGACTAGAGAAGCATCAAACAGTATTACCAGCTCAAAGTCATAAAACCTCATGAAAAGGGTTTAGGGCTAATGTAGCATTCATACATGATAGACATTTTCACAGGGACAGTAACCATAGAGATACAGGACTGGAGAATGAGATGATGGAAAAGTTTTCATGTTTCTGGGTAAACCAAAATTATTTAAAGGAAATACCAAGAATTTTTAAAGGAAAATTCCTAATGGTCACTCTTGGGGAAGAGAAAAAGACCATCGTGAAGGGCCGGAGCGTGCCTTCGTACCTGTCAAAATCGCGGTTACCCATTAAATCAGTAAAGGCTGCCCTGTCCAGTGGGTAATGTGTATTTTGGCTGTTGTTTGTGTGCGCAAAGGGATCTTGGTTGCCATGTGGAGAGTGTGCATGTGTGCGTGCACGTGTGCCTGTGCACGTGTGTGTGCATGTGTACGGGCATGCACACACCTCTGCGTGAGGCAGCTGTTGCACAGGAGCCGTACCCCCGTGCTGGAGCTGCTGCCCTGGAGATACACGGTCACCTGCACTCACACAGCCAGCCAGCGCTGTCTGGGTTCCATGGCGAAGGGTTGGTGTTTGTGCGCCCTTTGTGCTGCACGTGCTCTGCTTTCACGGAGGAATATGGGTCATGAGTGGGGTTTGGCGATCATCAGTGTTGCTGAGAAGCGTCTCGCTTGGCCAAGTTTCACGTTGTTAGTAGCCACATCATTTTTTTGCGTGTATTAACTGCAGAAATGACTTTTGAAAGATTCAGCATAAGAAAGCAGAAAAGCCCAGCCTGTTTACGTGGTGCATCTCGCTCCTCATGGCAGTGCCTGTGTCTCCCTTTACTGTGCGGCATCAAACAAGGTCAGTGATTCTGCTTCTGCCGCTGCCGCCTTTTATTGCCTGTGTTATCGAGGACACCTGTAAAAGCTCCCGCTTTTGATATCGTGACCTGTGGCGTTGCTCGCATGCTGCCTTGTGGTTTAGAGTTTTAAAGAAACAGAGAGGGAAAGGGAGAGAGCGTTTGCCTTAGGTGATGAACAGCAGTGTAGAGCCAGAGGCCGTAGGAGTGGAAGAAGGGGGGGAGTGGGAAATGTTCACAGTTTTTATTTTTGTAATAAAATGGGTTTATCGATAGTTATTATTTATTCCTGATAGATATTCTATATATTTATTATGCATGATAGATTATGTATTTTACTTATTTATCACTATACAGTAGTAATTATTTACAGTTAAAATAGACTTTTTAACCGAGACCTGTCTGTGCATAGCCAGGTACATGTGGTGACAACATACGCATTTCTGAAGATGGGTGCACACTTCTTTACTGTTATGCAGGCTTGCCATAAGTATTCGTATTTCGCTCTTTGGACGTATTTCCCTCCCGCCCCGACCCCTGCGTACATGCTTACGTACCTATGTTTTTCTCTCCTGGTATTACACTCTCTCAATGACATTCGCTTACAATAATATTGGCTGGTGTTCACCTTTGTTCCTCCTCTTGTTTCAGAGGTGCCCTAAGAACCGAGCTCCTGTTCACCCTCCCACATGCTCTAATCTTTTGTGTCTTCCTAAAAGTATACGCCTGTTCTTCTGCCTGCTTTTGAATGGGTAGCCTGTTTGCCGATGCTGATGTTGGGCTGTGTAATCATGCCGTGGTCTGGGCCAAGGATAAATTTGGTTTGATTTTTACAGGTGATCTGGGAAGCCAGGGAGACTCTCACTTAGCCGTGTTGCGTATGGATTGACAGCACGAGTGTTGTGATGAGGCAACCTGGAAAATACTCCCTTTAGCCTGCAAGCAGCCTAGAAGTATCAGTGAAGAGAATTAGCATGGAAGAATAGAAGTGTAATGATGGCACAGATTTCTCTGTTGGTGAGAACATGCTACTAGGGCTGTTGTAACCTACTCACCACTTCCGACAAACCTTCCTTTTGAGCTAAATTTTTAAATTTCTTGTTCACGGTTTTTTTAAGAAGGAAGAAGAAAATTAGTCTGTATTATGTCGCTAGAAAATAAGTTGAAACTTTGGTTTGGATTAAAAAATAAATTATTTCTGAGTCTAATTAACATCCCAGCCACTATATTTGGCTGTTTGGCTAAATTCCATCTTCCAGTTTTTGGTGCTTTTTGGGACGTTCTGGGGGAATTTTAAAATTGTCTTGGAACTGTTGATGGTAGATTATAAGAAGCAGGTAATGGATAAAAAGTTTATGGTTAGGGCAAAGAGCTTTGCTTGTTTTCTGCTGTCCTTTTTAGTCTGTGTAGTGAGAATAAAGGAAAGCTAATGAGCGTAATTATGCCAGTGACACCCTAAAAAAGCTGCTGCTCAGGTTTCACTTTTACTCTTCTTTATGATTACTTTTTGTCATACGTATTGAAAGTAGAAAACGGGGGTTCTGCAAAAATTAGCAAGTCAAATTGCAGAGGGTTAATAAGGATTGTTCATTCCCAGTGATAGTTCAGAGCGCGCTCGCCTGTGCCTGTAGCCGTGAGGGCTGGCTGCTCTCCCACGCCAGGCAGAGCTTCCAGCTCGGCTCCAAGGACCTGCCGGCACAAGGAGTGAAGCCAGAAAGGTGCCTCTGCCTCAGGAACGGCGTGAGTAGTCTGCTGGGTGAAGATCTTATCCGATGCATATGGGGGGGCAGCCACTCCAGTCTGGAGTATGTAGGTGGGTGTCACAGAGATCTGAGCTCCTCATAGCATGTGGACCTCTTCAGCTGCATACTGTCTGCGGTCCCAAGTTCTGCTGTAAGGTAGATGGGTGGTTTGCGTCACCAAGAATTTGGCTGTGACTGAGAAGAAGATGCTGTCCAGTAAACACTGTAAGGTAAAATACAGGAGAGTGTCGTGGTTTCTAGTACTTCACCTGAGCAGTTGGAAGGCATCGCTATATTGTGGGCTGGACACAGTTGAATATCAAGAACACTTGAATGTAATTTTGCAAAACTGTTGAGGTGACTTCATTTAGGTCATGTGAAGCTGTGAGTGCTGAGAATCTTGGAAAATTAGGTCCTTCTTGCTCAGGCAGATCCTGAGTACATTGTCTTTGTTTAAAGTACTTTTATACTAACTCATAAACATCAGATAGACCTATTAGCAGCACCTGAATACAGTGAAAATTAAGCAGTTGTCCCTCTTTCTGTTTGAACAGATAAACCAAGCATAGTTTAATGTGCTGTAGTCTCAAGTGAGCAGACTGATTTCCAGGGTTTTGTGGGGAAATCTGAGATTGAGGTGGTGTCCAAAGACATTTTCTCTAAATAATAAGTATAGATAGTCCTGAGCTGCATCTTTGCTGACAGTGCATCTCTCTTGGTTTAATAGCATCAAATCAGTTCAGCATGGCACAGCAGGCTTGATATCCCCAGACCAATCGAGACCGGTGTGTACGGAGCTGTGTGTCGTGGGTGCATTAATCAGAGGGTGGATTACTGCTTTAGAAAGTCCGACCTTCTTGCAGGTCCTTGGGAGCCCAGTTATTGCTCACAAACAAGAGAGGCAGAGGCAGGAGCACTATAAACATGCAAAAGTGCAAGTGCATGGTTGGGGAGCAATGAAACCCTGTGAAATGGTAGATGGGAAAGGAGCTGGCAGGACACACCACCAGGGAAGCAAAATGGCAGAAATTCATCTAGTTTGCTATGAGAATAAGCAGGATTATAAAATGTGGCGGGTAACTGAAGAAACGGTATTGGGAGGATTGCAGGCTGTGTGGGTAGCTGTACTATTTACAGCGTTTCCTCGGAGGGGCATCGTGGTAGAGCAGTTAGGTCACAGCTGCAGCCGTCAGAGGGGCCTTTATTTCTTAAATATAAAGTTTATATAGCTGGTTAGCTGTGTGGCCTTAATTTATTGTTGTTAGCATTGTTTGTTCTTTGCTTATCCTTGCAAGTCAGTTAATCTTCAGTTGGCTATTTCTCCTTCTGTAATATGGCATAATATTTGTCTGTCTTTATGGAACGTCTAAAAACCCGAGAGAAGTGTGATAAATGTTCAAAATGGTTTTATTTCCTTTATTATAGAAAACACATAAGTGCCAAGAAGCGAGGTTGCATAGTACTACAGTATGCTCTTCTTGAATTCCGGGTGGCACGCTCCTTCACGAGACGGGGTGAGGGCTCACCCGCACTTTGGTACTTGCAGCTGGAAGGGGACGTAAGCATCCAACAGCAGAGCTAAGGGAGAGATGGCATTCAAAAAGAGCTTGGTAGCACAGGCAGATGGAGAAGGTCTAGGGTCCCTCCATGGGCAGCTGTTGTTTTACTCAAAAAACCCCCAATCATCCCTGAAACCGGAACGGCCTGGGGTGCTCAGACTCTCCCGTGTGTTTTGGGGATGGCTCGGCTGGGCTGAGAATGAGTGCTTCCCGCTCCTGTCTGGTCTGGCACTCTGTGGTGGGCCCAGACGACACAGTCCTACCGGTGACGTGCCTGGAAGCCGCATGCCAAGAGGTTCCTTCCAGCGGCGTTCGGCCGGCAGAGCCGTGCTGCGTAGCGAGTTACCAGGCGTTTGGCATTGGGGTGGGTTCTTGCACGCCCGCTGCTTGGCAGCAGTGTGCTGCCTAACGAAGGCTGTGATAGCTGCTGTAATTAGCAGTTGCTCCTGGACTTCTCTGACCCTTTCTGGGAGGACTCCTGGAAGGCACAGCTGACCCGGGCTTGAGATGTGTGTTCAGGCAGGGCTTAAACCACGTCTGCAGCTTCCTCTGAGCCACCCCGTGCGTTCGCTGGCCGCAACAGAAGATGCAGGGCGGTGCGTGCAGCTCTCTGCCACTGGCGCTGAGGTGTGGGATGGAAGACAGCTTTTGGGTTGCTCTAGCTGAGCTGGTGAGAGCTATGCCAAGGTGTATTCACCTGAAGGTCGCTATTAACGCTGAACATCATGGATGCAGAAAAAATAGCTGAACTGAATTTTTGAAGGGATTCTTATTTGTATTTGATTACCATGCCTCACACATTTGCACACATGCTCACCGTTCGAAATGCTCTAAAAATGCGTATTGACACTTTTAGCCTTTGCTAGAATCACAATACATGGTTATTCTCTCTGTATCCCTTTAGAGAGGCAATGACGAAGAGAGATGGGTGCATTTCATCTGCTGATGACCTGAACAAGTGTTTTGCGATAACTGAATCTCATCTCTAGCATTGTTAGCAGCAGCAGCAGCCCTAGTTTCAGGGTTTGAGGCTTTTTTTGGTTGTCTTTGCTATTTAAAGGCGATAGTCCGTTCTGCTGGCTGATCACAAGGAGTGTCCTCTCTGATTGATGAAAGTATCTGAAAATCAACTAGGTTTCATCGATGGGATTTTTAATTTTTTTTTCTTTGTGGAGAGGCAAGAGATGTGGTCAGGACTGCTCACCTGGCACCTAGGGCAGAAGAGTGGCTTTTAGTTTTTAGAAAAATATTCAACTTGCAAAACTGTTATGAAGGATTTGGGGGGACAGGGGACGGGATTAGATTGCTAAAGGTTTCAGTGATGGGCCAGCATATGTTCTAGTGTTTGCTCTAGGTTTCTCAAAGTGCCTGGCCCAAACCTGTAAGCATTGGGACTTTTTTTTTTTTTAAATTTGCTCTTGAGTTGCACAATTAATTGTGAATAGTAGTCTCTTCTGCTTCCATGCGGTTTAAGTCAATGAATTATGGCAAGGAGGAAGAAAAGCATAAAACACAGACTCAAGGGAAACTTGGGGCAAGAGCCCAAGTCATTTAAACCAGGAAAGAAGCATCTTTTGTGTATCTTACTTGTGAATTTCTGTAATGAAGTGGCAGTTTACTATTAAGGGGGAGGAGCAGAATGGTGATTCTGGAGTTTGGGGAGGTGCAGCAGCCATCGAGGTTTGAGTTTGGCCCCTCCTTGCCAGGCACCGTTTATTTTTCAGCGCTTCTGTCTAATTAATATAAGGCCTGCTCAGGCACAGCCGCCCTCATTGGACATGTCACTCGTTAATCATGCGACCCTCCTAGCCTTGGGTAATGACCTTGAAAGAATATATCAGCCCATGATGGCGGGAGTGAGGAATTAAATTGTTTCTCTGAGTGCTTATGGTCATTGCTGACAATTTATATGACACAGCTGCCCTAAGCTGTCCGTGCCGGCCATTGTGCCGCAATCATTTTCCCCGCCGGGAAGGGGTGGCTGCCCACGCTGCCCACGCTGCCGCCCATCCTGGTTTGGTTTTGGGCTTGTTCCTTTGTGTGAGGAGGAGGGCTGTGCAACCTGGAAATCCTGCTTAAGGGTACTGAGACCGAAAATCCCGGGAAGGCTTTGCTGAAGCCTTTCTCTCCGGGTGCATGCAACGTTGCCGTAATGTTGGGAATGGCATTAATTTGATTGTTGCGAATATTTTCAAAACTGAGGAGGGTCCCCGAGTCGAGAATCGAGGTCCCTTTTAGGGGGGGCATTCGTAAGGTTTGGAATCTGCAAAATTGGTAGGACAGTTTGAATAGGGATGATATTTGGGTGAGATTTGGATACAAATGTATCAAATAAGAGTAAGCATTTATGTGTGCAAAATTAGGCAGATCCTTTAATTATCATAAGAACTCATCTGATACTTTGTGTGTGTTCAGGGGAAATTAAGAAGTAAATTTTAAGATACGTTCATGTAAACATTTATGGGTTAATATCTGTATTTTTATATTTTTGTATTTTCCTAAGTGTTAAATGTACGTGGGAAGGTATTTATTATTTGCAGATAATGAGTAAATGGCTTTCTTAGTTGTTATATATTGGTATCTGCTTTTAGACTGATGAAATAATTTGTTACAGTTATTCAATCATATTATTTATAGAAAACATGTAGCTGAGGATCTAAACATCAGATTGTTCTGCTATTGCCATATGGACTGCTTTTATCTAAATATAAACAGTTGATAATTATCACTAGAACTATTGGCTAAAATCACAAAATAGACCAAGAACAAATAACAATCTCATTCTTCATTAACATTTTGAAAATGAAATAGATGTACTTGTTTATGCCTTCAGTAAATTTGGCTCTGTTTTTACAGAACTGTAAATGAACCAGAACATTTGTTTTGTATAATCTCTAAAATATTTTATATGCATATTTATATTTGTGATCTCAATCTGCTGTATTTTGAGAACGCTAGCATGAGGTTATGTATGGCTGCGTGTGTCTGTATGTGAAGCGTGGCTGCTGGGATTGCTTGAGCGTACGCACGTGGGAGAGGGGCTTTGGCTCTCCGATGGACTCGCCCCGGCCCTTGCGGTCCGGCCTGTGCTCCTGTCCGTGCTGAACGGTGTACAGGTATCGGGAAATCCAGAGTGCCTTTCTTGGTGTGAACCGGGGCAATTGCAGTGAGCGGTTGTATTTCTGTCCGGAATTCCTCGTGCATGCTGCTACAGAAACGTCTGTTTCTTCGTGCCACTCTCTGCCCTGCGCTGGAGGCAGGGCTTCCCCATCCTCCAAATGGCAGGTCACATCACTCGAAGCGTTTTTCTCAGTTTCAGCTGTGTGCGTTTTGTTTACTGTATGGAATATCTTTTTCTTAATTTTGTTTTACGTATAGTACCAAGGCGGACAAACAAGGCTGTAACAGTTGCCTGTTATAAACTACTCTTGTCAGACCACCTTTTTTTTTTTAATTGTTGATGTACCCAAAAACATTGGCAGACTCAAGATGCACAATTTTCCTGTTAAGTGGCTGATTTGTACTGCTGCATCAGACCTACCCAAATGTTTCATCATTCAAGTTTAATTGTCATTTGAGCTGATCTACTAGATACCACGTATACTGCTCCATAAGAAGCTGTTATAAAGCATGTTTATTAATGTATTAATTGCTTCCATCTCAAATTCCTTTAAAATGCTTGGCTTTTTCATTGAGTCTAGTGACTTATTATTCCTTTATTTTTCAATTTGTTCCAATATCTCTTCTCTAGCACCTCAATATGTGGATAGGTCACAGCACAGGATGTGCAGTTGTCACCTCGGTGTTCTGCATATTTTGAATACTTTAGGGAAAATGACACAAGTCAGCAGCAGCTGCATCAAACTTACCTGTAAAACAAAGGCAAAAACAGGCAACAAAGCAGAAGTGGACATTCTGACTGGGAGAAAATACTCTTTTCATATGGATGTCTCCTTTTTAATATGTGGTTAACGCAGAGAATGAGGGGTTTAGATTCCCTTTTTAGTTATGCCAATGATTTACTGCATGGAAAGGGACAGATTAATTTGTGTTGTTATTCCCATTTCTGGGTTTAAGCTTAGCGTTAAAAAAATGATAAAAGTTTAATGTCAGCATTATAATTATTATTGACATGTTTTTGTTTTGGTTGCATTTTTCCCTTTCCGAAAGCTTAAGAGATTCCTTGCAAATCTCCTGTCCCAGACCTGTCCCAGGTGAGACCCGGGCGCCAGTGGTGGACGAGGGCTGCAGATGCAGACTTACTCGGATGTTTATTAGGCATTGTGATACACTCTGTAATAATATGGTCATATTCTCTTTCCAGCTTAGCAGTGTTCGTTCTCTATCGCCTTAGATACCTGAATATTGTCCTTTAGTGTGAGTATGTTGTGTACGTACCCAGCAAACAGGGTCTGTAGCACACTTACAGGAAGGCAGAGTCACGTATACAGAATTTACAAACAAAGACTACTTCCTGATGTACAGATCAAGACTTCAGCTAGGTTTCCTCTGAGCACTAATTCTAGTTTGAAGGTGAAGACGAAGTCGGTGGGAATTGTTTTAATTTCCCGCGGGAGGCGCGCTGTCTGGACGTGGCGTCGCAGCTCTGCGGCGAGGTCGGCTCCGCGCGGGAGAGCCGGCTCCTGGGCCGGCGTTGCTGGGACTCGCGCTGAACGACAGACTGGCACCTCATCCGAGTCACCCTTGCAGGGTTTCCGATCCCTTCTGCCTTCCTTTGGATGGTGCTGCCCTGGCTGGGAGGTGGTGCTTTAGTTCCTTAGGGAAGAGAGCCCTAAATACCCCTTCAGCTCAGGCACCCAGCAAGACGTTACCATTCCTTATTCAAATTCCTTTTTTAATCGGCTGAAGGGAGAGCGAGCACACTGCAGCCCCCGTTCCCCATGCTGCGCTCACCACGGTGACGTCAGCCTTCTCGTGCGGCAAGGATATTTTAAATTTGTTTATCTTGATGATATCAGGTGGTTTGGTTGCTGGCACTCCACATTAGCATGGCAGAGCAGCAAATATGTACATATATATTTATATTTAGCATTTTTTTCTGGTATGTTCAGCTGAAAGGGCTTGGCTTGATTAATATTTTCCGCTGTCCGGTAACCATGGCAATGGGGTCAGCAGATATAATACTTAATTTAATCTTCCAACTGCCTCAGTGTGCATCACCAGTGTCCCGAATAATAGAAAGCCTTTTGCTTCTCTCTCCCTTCCTCCCTCCTTCCCTCCCCTCCCTCCCTCCCTCCCTTTCTCCCTCTCATTCTCTTGCTTCATATATTATCTTTGCCAGTGGCTCCCTCATATGACCCAAAAGGAATAAACGGAGGGTTTTTTCATTCGATGTATGTAGCTTAAAAAAAAAAAAATAAAAAAAATTCGGAGCCACCCTCCCCAGCCAGCCAGATTCCCCCACCACCTACCAGTTCGTCCCCCCTCCCCACCGCGCTCCGGCAGCCAATCTCCACCGCGTGACGGGGACGTGGGAAGACTCGGAGCGCTTGGCGCGGCACCGGCGCGGCCGCCAGACGCTCTCCAGCCACACGTGCCCGAGCGGATTTTCCTCCCGCCGCGAGCCCAGGCGATTGGCCGGCGGGGCTGGACGGCCTGTTTTGCTCTCCAGGTGGGTTAAGTGCATTGCTTTGTCTTCGTTTGGCCCAGGTCCCCTGTTCAGCTATTTAATTTTGCGCTTTCGGCTTGATTTTTTTTTTTAGGGTTGTTTTTTTTTTTTTAATCATAGCTGCCTTTTTTCACAACACCACCTTCACTTTTGGGTTGGTTTTGGGGAAGGAGATGACCTGTATACATGCTCCCAGACAGACTTAGCCATACTATTAAAAAAAAAAAAGGGCATTTCCTTGCTCAAAGACTTTTTTGAATTGTCCTGTGACTAATGGGACTAACCTGGTGCAAGTCAGGCTGGTGCTCTCCTCTTCCCAGCTGCCCCAGTGTCCACATCTCTAGTGAAAAGAGAGGAACGTTATCAGGGATTAGGGAATCATTATTCCAGAGAAGGAAAGGACATCAGGAGGAAGAGACCCTTGAAATCTCCATAACCAAAATTCTTCCTGTTTTTTTTTTTTTGTTTGTCAGTTTACATTTTAACCCATCCCTGAATTTAATTGAAGAATACTTATGGGGTTTTTTTTTCCTCTTTGCTAATGAGGTATTTGGGAGACAGAATGATTTTGACCACAGAATGGGTAAATGAGTGACTTTTTCCTTTCCCCAGTCCGTGGGAATGAGCTTGTGTGTTTGTTCATTGCCTCCAACACCGTTCCTTCACGCAGAAGGACAGAGAGAAGCCGTCAAGGTCTCAACAGAGTTTTTACTCTGATCTTGCTCACTGCCGTTTGTCAGAGCCTGTCAGACGCATTGTTTTGACTCGGTTCTTGCCCAGGTGTTGAGTGATGGCTGGAAGGGCTAAAATTTTGAAGGAACTGAAGTTCATCCCATCAGCCCAGATCTGAGCCACTGATTTGTCAAAATATTTGGTCCCAGGCAGTAATTACTGTGATGACATTAAACTCCTTCCCATTTCTGAAGCATGCCCATCACTTTTCTTTAGGCACAGTATCATGACCATGGTAAAAGCACACTGCTGTAAACAGATGTAAACCTGTCAGTAGCAAAACCCAAGAATTTCACTAAGAAATGGCCCAAATTGATTCAGTTGCCTATATACGTAAAAAAAACAAACAAAAAATTGATCAGTCCTCTCTCATGGTTGTCTAAAGTACTGAACTATTTTGTTGGGTAGCACATTTCCTTTAACTTTTGTATATAGCATGTTTTATTGTTCCTCTTAGGATAATCTTCAGTCATTTCCTCTCTTGAAATAAATCGTGCCCGTGTTTTTGAACGGATAGAAGGCCTGAATTAGGAAAACTGATGCATCCTTCTGCAAGAGGGAATGGGGAGGCAGGATGGTGTGTGGCACCCATAAGACTGACGTCCCCTGGGGAGCGGGGAAATCCGGCTCTTGGGGACTGCTCCCGGGGTACCAGGGGCAGAGTGGGTAGGCACGCTAACATGGGTTTGATCACTTGTATTCACACATGCGTGCGCTTGGATTGCAGTCATGAGCAGATAGTAAAAATTGCATTTGTCTGTGCCTGAGACTAGACACATTTTCAAGAGTTCAAACCAGCAAACTGAGGAAGCATTCAGAGCCATGCACTCGGAGCGCGATATTTGCAGATGCTTCTGTTGGTTCAGGAGTAAAAGAGCTTTTCCATTCGGTAGCTGCGTGTCCTGGAGGTCTGTTCAACTCCAGCGCTGGTGAGGATCTGCTGCACAACTCGCCCCTTTGGGCAGGGAGAGACCGCAGGGTTGTCTTGGACCCAGAGAGTCTTTAAGTTAGTTCAGTGTTTCATAATGATGGACTCCAGGCTTGATTGAATTAATATATATTAATTTTTGCAGTAACTACATCTCTGTTTCCTTTCTTCCAGAATATTCCATATATTCCACTTTTGCTTCCATCTTTTGTCTTTTTTTAAACTGCATACGTGTCATTAGCAGAAATACAGATGTCTGCATAGTCTTTATGAAGATAATTATTGAGATGGGTCTTTAGATTTGATTTCACATTTTCGAATATTATAGTTCAATGATTTTTCTTCTTTTAATAAACATTTAAAGTGTTTTATAAAGTAACTTTTTGTCCCATAAATCTACTACATAACCTGCCATAAATCCAACTCAGATAAAAAAATTTGAATTTTTTTATTTTAAAATATCTCTAAAACAAATTAATATATTTTGATTCTAAAAAGTCCTCAATCTTAATGTTATTTCTCAGGGACATCAATAACGCAGAGAAAATACCACATCTGTTGGTAATATAGACTTTCGCTCTTTACTGGTCAAAACTTCAGCTCTCAGCCACCGTGACAGAGACTTGACTGTTCAGTCTCACTGGTGTGAAGCTCACTCTGCCAGCCCTGCACCCTAAACAAGCTTGCACGTTAAATGCATTTTACCACATGTCCTTGTATCTGATCACATGGATATTGCTATCACATACGCTACAAGTGTATAAATATAAGAGCTCTCACTCTCATGCATATTTATGCCATAGCATTAAAATATTACATGCACTAATCTCTGAAAATATAGGAGAAAAATGTGGAAAATAAATGAGCGTTCTCTCAGATTTACGGGATTCCTGCCAATCATTTGCTATTTGATCTAAAAAGAACAACAAAAATGAATATAAAAATAATAACTAACCCCAAAAGCAATAACAAACATAATGCATACTACATGTTACAATGCCTGCAAAAAACTACTGATAGTTTTTAAAATGTATTTACCATAAACAAATACTCTCACTACCTTCTCTTGAATAAACATCTCTTTCCTTCTTGCCCCTTTCTCTTCTAAGATCCTTCCTTATAGTCTAGTCTTATTAAGTCTGACTTGCCCTCTCACTGAAATCAATGGGAGTTTCAAAAGAAACAAGGTCAGTAAACTGTTTATGGAAGAGACTTTTTCTCGTTCGTGCTTGTGAGGTGCTAAGCCCACCCACCCAAGGGCTTGCTCTGCACGGCGTGGGTGTAGGGCTGGGTGTCAGTGCTAGTCCTGATGAAGTTTGAAAGCAACAGCAAAAATTTATTGGAAGGTGGTGTTTACGATGTTCGTATGTATACTGAAGCTTTAAAATTAAAAATTCAAATTATAAGCAAAAGAAAAAAATCTGTCTTCCTATTTAAGGAAAACTATTTGAATAAATAAATAATTGTTCTAGCCTTCCTTTTCCCCACAAAATAACTTATTCTTCTGCCTGCAGTTGTTGGGCAGGATCTCTCTGTTAGTAAGAGAAAACGAAATTGTAGTTTGAAAATCCCTTGAACAACGCTGCTAAAACCCTCTTTGCCTTCTGTGGAAGAACGGAGGTTGCAGAGATTTGATAGATTTGGGCATGTTTTCTTTGCTGCACTTTGGCAACACAAGTTTGGGCTTTTTTCTGCTGCTTTTTATTGTTAATTTGAAATCATTAGGTCTTAGATGGTATGAATAAGGGTCTGAAAAAGCATCTTCATCACTGGCAGCAGCTTGAAAACTTGCAGTATCTGAGCTTGTTGCAGTGCTCGAGCAGAGGAGGGGTTCACGTGCTCCAGCTGCCTGCGCACGCCAGCTTCCAAAGGGGTGGATGCCCTTGAATGGCAGTGCTGGGAATTATGTATCTGCAGAAGAGCTGGTCCATAGGGTTTGTGCTCTGCTCTTTTTCTTTGTAAAGTCATGGAAAACAGGGTTGAAGGAAACCTTGGGAGATCATTTATTCCATATTTTTGTCTGAGATACGATCTATTCTATCAACGCCATCTCTTGGTATACATATAGCACTTTATTATAATAAATAGCAACAATTTTTGCAAAGTTGAAGTTTGCTGACAATTCATGGATTTTACACTTCAGGCAGTATATTTAAATGACTTAACAAAGTGTAAATTGGTGCATAGCTGCTGTGGAAATAGTGGATTTTTTGCTCTGTTTGAAGCAGAGCACAGAAGCAGTGGTGTGCCCAAGGGCACGGAGCAATTCTACCGAGTCCATCTTTTCCCTGCGCAGCATCAGGGACAGGAGCCAAGTCACCCTTTGTGGACACTTTACCGTTGCAGATAGGTCAGGATGCAACAGATCTTCCCCAGGAAACGTTGTGCCGAGGGACACTCCACTCTATGACCCTAGCAGATTTGGGATAATAATCCCAAATAATAGGATAATCTCCAAAATCACTGATGATCTCTGAAATTCTTGGCTATGCTGGAGGCAAATGGCGCAGAAGTGACACCTCCACTTTTATGAAGATTGTCATTCCAGTTCTGGGATGTACTTTTACAGGGGCGGATTGTGGTCCTAAATCAAACTAACGGGCTACATGCTGTAACACGTGCTCGTGTGCATTGCCCACGTGTGTGTTTTTACCTTGTGATTCCTGTCCTATTTGCTTACGCTTCTACATATATCTCGCCCATATGGATTGCTCCCCTCTCACCTGCTCTCCTCATCTGTGTGTTCCACCGGGGTATCACTTCATCCCTGCACATGCGTGCCGTCTGTGGGGCTGACAACGACAAACCAGGGATGGTCTCGCCTCCCCTCAGCTTCCGTCTGACTGCATAGATCCTTTATTCCGTTGGTATCCCATTCCCAGCCACGTGCAGGTTTTGACGTTGCTCACTTTCCCACGGGCGTAACGTACACATGTACGTGTGTTCACAATCCCCATATAAACTTTATTCATCCCTCACCATGAATTTGGTCCAGTGAATTCCTCTGTCGTATTAGTTAACTTGAGGTCTTTAAGCTGTGGTGCAATCTGTGGTCTGTTCCCTCATTTAAGTACTTTCTACCCAAAGGCAGCTCAGAAGGGCGCTCGGGAGGGTCGGGGTTAGCGGAGTTTGGGTATTGCAGATTCATGCTACGCTCTCCTCTGCGGGCAGCAAGTACCCAGCTATACCAGGTAATAACGTCAGCAACAACGGGATGAAACTTTGAGAGGAATGGTGCTTTTGTGTTCTGGTTAGTGTGCGGATAGAGGCCATGAGTGTAGGCCCCTTGTTCCCGCTTGTCTGTCGTTTGAGTGCAGCACTGTACCTTAGCATTTACAGGTTGCGGGAGTTGCATAAATCAGTGATGTGTGCTCGCTGCCTGATGGTCTGCAAATCCTCAGCTAACATGTAGCATCATATCTGGGAATTTCCCAAAAGTTTTATTCTAAATGCTTGCAGAGATAGCGATGAATAATTACAAAACGACCAATTAACAAGTGATGACAAATCTAGGAAGGAAAACATTCTCACAGCATACTTAGAGAAACAGTATTCAAAAATTTTTTAATCAATTACAAATTGCATCTTTACTTACGAATACTTTCTGCCTCCGTTTGCCCCTCTGCCGTTCAGGATCCTTTCCTAGAAGGTGACGCATTCCTGAATACCACATCAGTGTAGGTATTCCCTGCCTTTTGCATTCTGGTTCATTAAACCTTTGGCAGTTTTCACACTCGAGCGATGGGAATTAACTCCATGGTTTTCTGAATAATACCCGCTGCAAGGGCTCGGCAGTTCCGCCACCCGAGGAGAAGAGGCTGGTGAGAGGTCCCGTCCGGGGACAAGAGGCATGCCTGTAGGCACTGGCTGCAGAAGTTGGGCTTTCACATGACTGCTTTACTACATAGCTTCTGTTCGCCGTATAGCAGAAGCTAAATATCACGCACGTTCACAAAAATCTTCAGAGAACAAGTGTATTCGTGTATTCATGTATTCTGGTTTTCAGAGGGTGGCGTACCAAATCCAGTGAGGACTAATGGTTAAGTCAATGACCAGAATTCCCGGGGACTTCCCGCAGGGTCTCGGCTACAGCCCGCGTATGTTGTAACAGGGCTGGAGTGGGCTGTAAGGGTAAGGAAACAGTCGGCCAGCCCGACGTGCGTACAGCTGTCCTGCACAGTCCAGCCTCTCTAAGACCTAACCTGGCCGCTTTTGTTCCAGGGAACACACGACAATTTTTTTCTCTAGATTATTTTATTTCTGTAAGCTGCTAATTCTGTTACAATCCTAAAAACCCCAGAGCTCCATATAGACAAATGCATCATCTTTGCTCAAAGGTTCCACCTTAGAACGAAAACAGAAAAATCACGTATGAGGAGGAGATGCGGTATATGACAAGAGCTGGATCATATTTTCTGCATAGTGCAATAGGCCTGCATGAGATCTTACAGAGAAATTACACGTGTAAAGAAGTTCTACACTGGATGCAACATGCCCATAATATGTTTGTTTGCAGTTCAGTGGCACTCCAAGGCATTACGGAGATCAGCCCGTTTTGCTGTGCACTTTACAAACACAAACAAAAAGGTAATTCTTGCTCTGAGAAGTTTGTGTTCTATTTGGGACTAAAAAGAAAAATATTAAAGAAAGAAAAGCTGTTATTGGAAAGGAGAAGCTTAATGCAATATTGTTTATTGCTTATAGTTGCCCTCTATTATTTGTAGTTTGAACCAGCAACTTTTGTTTAACAGTAGCCACTTCCTGCTTTTTTCATTAATCATAATTTTGTTTTATATAACATCTTTTACCTTTTTCTAATTTTTAGTTGCACTTTACTTTAGTGTGGGGTTTTTTGGTTGATTTGTTGGTTGTTTTGTTTTCTTGACCTTTTGCTTTTTCTAATTTGTGGCCTGTATCCACCATTTGGAGCCCAGGGAGTAAGATAATGCAGGAGGGAAGGACCAGGATTGTTGCTTAAAAGAAAAGAAAATAGTAATAAAAAACCCTCACATTTTAACGAATGCAGCAGAGTTGTCTTATTGGTGCTAAGACTGAGGGAGCCAAGTCAGGCTGGACGGCAGAGATCTGAAGGCTCCGTGGCAGAAGCCTGTCCAGAAGACAGCCGGGAATAGGGCGCACGTGCCTGGGCGATGCCCGCCCGTCACCTCCTCTGGGCTGTGTGTTTCGGTGAAGGCTGGTCCTTTTCAAAGCAGCACTTCTTTTGTCTCTGCGTGTTTCTTTTTCCAGCCACATCTCCATTAACTGAGAGAACCCTTGGAGGCAGCCCCTCCATCCTTCAGACATTTGCTTTACGTAAACCAGCTAGCAAACCGCTCTGTTAGTATTGATGTAGACATTACCACAAATCGCCACTTAGGGACCTGAAAGAATTGACTAACTGGTTTCAGATCCAATACACATAACTTGATCAGACGCAAACTTTAAGTACACTTGCAGGCGTGCCAACTGCACCGATGGGGAAGTGACTCTTCTGCCGGCTATTTAAAGAGGCCCTGAGGGGAAACCATGAAAAAATAAAGATCTGGGGTTAAGACTTTTGCTATAGTGGTTTTAAGATGAAGAGTTAGTCTGAGCATGAAAAATTAAAACACGACTGTTCTTTGTAAGACTTGGTTTATAATTCTTTTTTTTTTTTTTTTAATAAAACTCACTGATTCAGGTTTTACAATGACTGTAGATTCCTGAAGTTGTTGTTCTGAATCTTAATTATATTAAAAGGCCTGGATGCTCTCCTGGCATTTGCAGTCACTTTAAAGTGACTGTTTACACTGCCAGCCTGGAGCAGTTGGGCAAAAAAAATCGGACTAGGTGTGTTACTGAGAACAAGGTGTCCCCCACCAACAGAAAAATCTTTTACATTAATTAGTACCAATGCAATAAGAACTTTTCCTGTGGTGGATTTTTGAACTTCCTGTTCTAGGAGATATTTTTCGATGATTTGGAAAGTTTGTGTGTCATGTTGCAATGGTATTAGACTGTTTTATGTACAAATACTAAGTCCTTAAGTATTGCTTTTTATTAGAATCAAGGTTGCAGCCAGAAAGCTTTCTTCCACCTTACTGAATCGGGAGGACTTTCAGTTCCCCGGTTCCATGTGTGCATCACAACTTCACCGCAGCAGCAGAACCAGCTCAGCCCCCGCCAGCCCCCCCTTTGCATCCCAGTTTCCATGGGAAGGAAATTCGGGTGTACAGACTGTACCGGGAGCGCACCTCTGAACAGCTGCCCAAAACGGACAGTGTGGAAATCAGGATTGTGCAAGCCTCATCGGGGTAGTTTGGATGCACATAAAGAAATAAAGGATTCTTAAAGTAAGATTTATACAGAAATAGTTAATTCAATCTAAAATGTGTCTTTTAAAATCGCCGGTTAATCCCTTAGGCGCTTCATTTCCTGCCAGAAAAATTCTGAAGGTGCCTGAAGTATTGCTTTTGGTATTAAAAGTGTATTAATTGTGCTAGTGCCAAGTAAATTAGTATCTGTTTCACAAAAAGCCGGGTCAGGGTCCTCAACGTAGATGTTCCCTATTTGCATTCCAAAAGATCCCGCATGTCTCCGCCACATGGCGCGGGATCGCCCAGTGCACTAACCGAACAGATGTTGCCTCTTTTATCCAAATGTGGGAGCAGAGGCGTTGGGGGCGATACCGTCTCTGCAGGCTGGAGCCCCACCTGGAGATGTCCCTGCCTGCCCGGCCCGGCCGTTCCTTCATTCCTTCTCCTGGAAGAGTGCTTTGCAACCAGGCTGCGGGCAGGGAGCCTTTCCAGCTCTGCTGCTGAAGTCGTAGCATTTTGCGTAAAGGTGGGCTAGGAGCTAAGCGTGGGCGTTGTGAGAGTTGGATTTTCTTCTGGGCCACAGAGACTTTTTTGTGTATATAAAAATTAGACTGTTATTTAAAAGAGGAGGGTATTCTCAGCTCTTCCTTTTATTAGAAGAGGTGCATGCCTTGACTCAGATTTATATTTAAAAAAATAAAAAAAGTTTAATTCTGAGAAATGTTCACTTTTATGACAGACAAAGGCACTTCACAGCCTCAGGTCAGATCCTTAAGGCCTGATAGGGGTCCCATTGCCTACCTTCGTGGTCATCATGTCTGTGTGCATTATACAGTGTGAACTTCTCCACTGATAAATGCCATTTTCTAAAATTCAAATAAATCTCGAAAATAGTGTTGTTTGCTTACCTTTGTGTTTTGTTTAGTTTTGTCCTTTGAAGCAGTATCTAGGAATGAGAGTAATTGCTTTGGTAAATCTATAGAAGGCCTGCTGTACCACGGAGGGCTTCCTTTACCAGCCATCCTGCTTCATCTATTTTTTCCTTCTATATTTTTTCCATTGTAGTGAAACACTTTGATTTTTTTCTGTCTCTGCTTCTGTTTATTCTGTCCCCTGGATTGTAAATCAGAAATTTAATTCATTCTTTTCTCTCTGTAATTGCTGTCCTTTCCTAAATCATGATATCAGGAAAAAGCTAGATAAAATTTAAAACAAGAGTCTCGCCTAAAATTAGCACTGGGGAAACAGTAGTAATGAGCTTTTGTAGGTTGCACTGTTCAGCCCTTGTGATGGCACTTTGCTTTACTTTTTGTACTGAACCAAAAAGAACCCAAGAAAGATTTTTTTGTCTTATTCAGGAGATGTAATCGCAAAGTTTACAGGAAGAAATACAAAAGCAGATGAGACCATTTCCTCATTTTTTTTGTCAGTGTGGTTTTTTTCAAAAAAACTTGGTTTTTGCAGGGCTGTTCCCAGGACAGTTACCTGAACCTGACTGCCAGCGCACGTAGGTCTGGTCTCATTGCCATGTCACTAGGTGTTGCAAGCTCACCCGTGATCTCAGCCAGGAGAGTTCATGGAGACGGCGAGCTCTGTTCTTAGGGGGAGTCAAAGGCAAAAGCATTTAATGGTTTTGGCATTGACTTATGATGTCACAGCTGAGAGCTCCGCTCAAAAAGTTGGCAGTTGTGAATTTTTTAGTAGATCATAACAATCAAACAGGATTCTGCATGCTGGAATTGAGAAATATGGGATGATCAAAGAAGGTGGGAAGAGTGAAAGACAAATTCAATCATTAGTGGAAAATGTAGCCTCTTGTGCAGCAAAGTTGGGTGACTCATAGAACAAATCTCTATTTAGTTGCGTGAATCAAAGTTAGGGAGAAAAAACTTAGCTGGCACTCTACGTCCTATTCTGTCCTATGCAAATAAAAGTACTAGCTAAGGTTTTTTTTCTTCCTAATTCCGATTCACGCAGCTAAAACCAGCGTAGAGCAGAGGCAGCATTGTCTAACTGAATACGGTGTCTGGTCGTGAGGCTTCTGCTTGGGGAATTTGCAACTGATGTTGCTGTCCCATATTTAGTATTCCCCAGAACTCAATATTGCTGTGGAAAGCCCAGGAGGGTCCAGCAGGGCACCGAGGACTGTTTTCTTATTACTAAACAGAGAGATATTAACAACACAATGTAGAAATAAAAAAAAGAAAGCAAAGCAAAGCAAAGACAGCCGCCTGCTCTTTTCTTCTCGGTATTATTATTTGTGACAAAGCCTTTGGTCCATTTTTCTTCATAATTTGCAGGACTCCTAATGGGAACAGCACCTCCCAATTACCATGGTTGCCAAAGGCTAATTTGGTTACCCTCAGGATCCACAATAGAGAAACTGTGTCGGCCCTTTGTAGATATTTGCATACTATACATACCGGGAATGTAAAACAGCTGCCTGGGCCCTATTCCACTATCATGGCAATTATGGGTCATTAGCTTTTTCTTTTTTCCCCCCTTTCTTCCTCTTCTTTCCTTGTTCTCATCTTCTAAACTCTGCCAGGCAGCAGAAGCAGCTGATGTTTTTGCAGGGAGCAGCAGCACGACGGGAGGAACTGCCCTGTCTTATTCAAGGGTCGGGGGCTGACAAACAGCCGCCCGAGCGGCGTGAGCGCCGTCCTCCTTTATTCCACGATTACGCTCTTTCTTCTCATTTTTTCTTTCTTGGCGTCCGCCCCAGAAGCATTTGCATGCAGGACGCGTGTGCCCGTGCACGTGTGTGCCTGTGCACGCGTGTGCGCTTTGTGCTTTCTGCTGTAAGGGCTGCAGTGGGTGACTCCTGCGATGGCAACAGCCGCGGCACCGGTTGTGAGCAGAAGCATGTGCTTCCCCGTGCCCATTATGTTCCCATCAGACACCCCCTGTCAACACCATGCTCCTCGGGGGAAACCTCCCGATACTTCTGAAACTTTTGCGGGCTCCCAGGGGCCCAGAAATTAAAGAAGGGGACAAAAAGGAACTCTATCTTAATTCGTTTGGTATTCAATTTGTTAAATGGCCAGAGCCTTTTAATAGTTTATCTCCCTTTTGTTCTGAGCAACATTTACAGTCTCTGTGTAGTTTACAAGGAAGTGATGGTTTTGCATATACATTAATTTTTTTATGAACTGCTAATTTTATTGACAATAAGGATAGATTGAAAGACCCAAAGCTTTTGTGTTGTTTTGTTAAAGCAAATAAGTAAAGCACAAATGTAAATTACATCTCCAGGTTCACATTAGAGGTTTGCAAATAATACTGAGCTAATGGTTATTGCTAAAGAAAATAGCACTGGGATCAATATTCTATACAGTAGAACGCAATACCTCTCTCTCTTTTAATCACCTCATTGCAGAAATGGCATTGAAATTTGAAATCTCATTTTCTCCATTTGTACAAATTGAACATAAATCATTGTGAGTGAGGGGAGGTTTCGGGCAACTTCACTCTTTGTGGGATTGCATTACTAATTAGTGCTGGAGGGAAACGGGGATATAGGCAGGGCTCAACTGGACTCTGCAACTGCACGCAGATGGTTCTGTAAATAAAGAACCAGGGGGAAATAAAGGGTGGGTTTCATCCTTTTCTGCATCAGGGTCTTCTGAGCAAAGAAAGCACTTGTGATATTTGTTGCTTACCGCCATTAAAAATGGATAAATAATTAAGAACAAAATGCTGACATCGCTTTTGTTGGTGTTGAGACTGTACCTGGTGCTGTACAAAACACAAAATCAATCTCTAGCTGTTTCCCAAGGAGCTTGCTTTAAGGGTGAGTCTTGCTATGCTTGAAGTGTTGTATCCCATTTTGTGTTTGCATTGGAGGGGAAGGGGGGAGTACTGTTGTTGACAGCACGGTGTGCAGAATTAAGGGTAGGTCTCAAAACAGTGTCGTTCCTGCTGGTTAGAAAAAAAAAAACCCTAGTCTGCTCTTCCGCTGTCTCTAATTTGCTTACATAATGTTTACGAGGGAAATACCGACAGAAAAATCTTTGCTGCTGATAACTTTAAAACCTTTTTCCTGTGGGGTAAGTGAGCTTTTCTGAAACGTGGCTGGCAGCGTGTGTCGTGCGTGTGCTCCTTCAGCAGCTTGGCTTATCCAGAATGATCCCGGACATCAAAAACATTCAGATAAAGGTGGTAGCTATTGGGTAAGTGATACAGGCTGAGAGATAGAACAGATTTGGATTAAAAGGTTTAGATAAACAGGGTTTTATTTGTCTGTGTGGAGAGGATACTACTGTGAGTATTATGAAAGGAGGAGTCTGAGTGACTGGGAAAGGTTCACACAGAGTGGGTGGGTTCCAAGCATCACCCCCATGGATAAAGACTATTTTAAATTATTCACTATCAGTCCCAGAGATTTATCACTACACCTATATTTTTCCATCATTTTCGTGCTTTCTAAACCACTACAATAGGAGATAAATAGGTAACTTTATGGGAGAAACGGTTATTAAGGCTCATTATATAAATTTGTTCTTGCCGATTTCAATAGCTAAAAGTGAAGAAAATAAATAAAATACCCTTGAAAGTGAAGAACAAACACTGAGCTGGCAGAGCTTCTAGCAGAGAAGAAATAACTTGAATAATTTTGGAAAGTTGAGGGCAGAACTCTCAGACTCAAACTAAGGGGTGCTTCAGGTCTAGACTGTTCCAGAGGATGAAAAAGAGATCAAAATTATTACAAATGTTGATTTCAAATGTAGTCAGGATGCTATTTAAAATGCGTACTTAGTCTTAAGGAAAGATAAGGAAAATAAATGACAGAGAAGGTTGCTCATCCGTGGCTCGGTCTGCACTGCCAGGCTCCGGAGGAGGACCCGCACGCGCGCTGCTCGCCAGGCTGCGTCCATCCCTGCGGCGCCCACCCTCCTCGCCCGTGCCGCCGTCAGCCAGGGACAACCTCTGCATAGGTTTAACTGGAGGATTGCTCCCAAGTCGTGTCTTTTGACACACAAACCATCCTACAAATGGCAGGAGTCTTTGGAAAGTGGAGTATATCGCAAAGGATGAAACAGCCTCTCTGCTTCTTCGTTAACAGATGCCTGTCAATGAATCACTGACGTTCTAGAGCCGCTTACCACGCTACTTTCCATATCAACTTGCTCACACATATATTTGGACCCAGCAGAATATACTGTATCATTTGTTCTGCTATTTTACCCATGTAGCACATAGCAAGAGGTACTTGAAGATAGTAAGAGAGTGAAATGTCAGTAATATATATAGTCAGCATGTCCAGCCATGTGTTTAATTAATGCCATTTGCCTCTCTCATGCTTGGTGCATTGAGAAAACATTTTAAAATATATATTTAAAGGAAAAACAGAGTTTTACTTAAAATCTTATGGGAAAACAGACTCAAGGGTAAGGACAAAAAGAAATCTAGGGTAAAAAAAATCCTGCTAAATGTCTTGATTTGAAACTGATGGACTTTGCGTTTAGGCGGCTGACTGTCAATGCTGGAACAGTGGGAAAAGGAGCTATTTAACACGTGATTATGCAGAGACATTTATTTGTTTATTATGCGATTTACTGAGAGATTTGCAATTTTGCACATGGCACAGCTTATTTTGAAAATACAAAAATAGTTTGGAAGTTACATAATTTGCTGACATATTAGTAGCTACAGACTCTCACTGATTTCCCAAGGATCAATTGTGGGCAAAAGACTCGTTAAACTAGAGGCTGGGAGAACTGGTTTGCTCAAGACCCCTGTGGAGGGAGAACTGGTTTGCTTAAAACTCTTCTCTTCCCAAAGTCTCAATTCTTTGGACTGCTGCTACCAGCCGCTGGCTGGCAGGAAGGTCCAGGTCAGGCCACCTCTACGAGGGAGGGAGTTCTCAGATAAACGAGGCAGGAGGGTCATACTCTACGAGTCGGTATTTTGCTTCTGAATTTATCATCTCATGCTCTACGATATAAATGTTTATAAATTAAATTCATAAATAAGTGCATGCATAAACAATTGATAAATAACTACAGGCTATGTACATAGATACATAGCACTAATGTTTGCACGCCTGGTATAGATGATGCACCAGGATCTCCTGATGCTGCAGAGTGGTTGAAACAGTATTGTGAATTATCTGTTCATATTGATGGGATATTTCTAGAGCATAAAGATAATAATGAAAGAGTCACTTTTTTTAGTTGCATTCCTTATGAAGATCTGCTCAATCTTTTATAAGTTGTATTTAGCTTCACTGGTGCCAGTAGAGAGAATTCATTTTGTGAGAAGACTCGATGAGTAGCTACTATATTTTCTAAAGAAGCTCCCAGTGCATGCAGGCTCCAGGAATCCCGGCTAACATGTGCCTTGAATGCTGCACGCCTTTTGTATCGACAAGAGTTGTATAGATAGAGAGCACTAACTCATTGTGTAAGAGTTGATACACTGATTTATATTGGCATACTCTAACAACAGCAGTGTGTCATGGCCATAAGTTGAAGAGAAATCTAAAAGCTCTTGTAGCTGTGTAGGGCAACTGTATAACTTTTGTGGAATAACTGCAGGACTCTGCAAGCGTCAGGCGGATGGCATGTGCACAACGTGACTGTGCAGACTCTGAGTCTGAGGTTTCCAGGAAATTTTTGAGCGCGTTACGTGTTCTGGTGTCACAGTGTGCCTGTGAGGGCAATCACTGGGCTTCTGAGGGTATCGTAGCTGTGGACTAAAGGGTTGTCCCTCCTCCTGCCCCAATGCAGAAGCTGGGTAGAGCACATGTGCTACAGAGTGGGACCTCTCACCAAGATGCTTCAGAGCCAGGCATCCTGAATAAACAGAGTTTCTCTCTGGAACAGTCAGAGCAAGTGATGCTCTGGATAAACTGAACATCTCCTCAGAGTTTGTGCCTAATGATCTCCAGGCCAAAAAGGGGTGCACGCACAGGAAGAACAGACCGAAGGGAGGCAAAGACCCTTGCCTAACACTTGTCTCGTGGGAAAGATGCTCACGTGAGGTTATGCGTGTGGCGGTACTTGGTCATAAGATACAAATATATCTTTAAGCCACATCAGTTCCCTGATCCAGTGCAGAGTGCAGCTGACAAAAGTGTTGTGGTGAAACAAAAAGGGCAAAGTGTTCTGCAGCATGGGAGCAAAACACCAGGAATACTTGGTCTGCCTTGCTCCGGAGCACTTGGTGTTCTGAAGCCACCTACAAAGAGATGTGTTTGATCAGCCCGTAATCCAGGTCATCTCGCTTGCCCCAAAAGAACTTCACGTATGTGATGAAAGAGGCATTTACAAACCTACGGAGCCCTGAAGGAGGGAATTATTGTATGAGTAATAATAAGCACTTAAATAGCACTTGACAACTTGATTGATACAAACATTAACAGATTAACTCCTACAGGACCTAGTGATGGATATGTGTTTCCCTGTATTGCAGTTGGAGAAACTGAGGTGTAGAGGTAGATTAATTTACTTGCTGACCCACAGTGTGTTGCCAGCAAAGGCAGAATTAGAATTATAGACTTCTTAATGATCAATTAGCAAAATTCTAAAGCAAAAGAGCAATAGCTCCAATAGCAACCTCTAGGATCGGTATGAGAGGACACTGTATAACCTCAAGATCTCATTTCTAAGTAGTAATTTTAGTCAAGAGTACATAATTGGATATAGAAATTAGGATTATTTTTATCATGTACTTTGTCTTGCTTTTATCCAGTCCTCTATTTTATGTGTGCAGATTCTGACTTTACAGATATTTATCTATATTTATATGCATGCATATATGGTTTTAGCAGTACAGCCATAAAATATAGTCATCTATAAACTAACTCGGAAATATGACTCTCTCTACTTATTGGCACTGCACTTTTTGGTATGTACATTAAATATGCGTCTATTTTACTACCTGGAGAACACAAAATGAGTGAAATCCAGCTATTTGCCTATTACTCTTTTGACTGAAAAATTGTATATGTTTATAGTTTAGATAGATACACAGTTCATGCTAGGATGCAATAGAGTAAAGGTGTTATTGATGAGTTTGAGATGACGGCAATACTTACGAGTAGTGAAGCCATGCAAGACTTATGTGGCTCATCCCAGACTAATGCCAATAAATTGTTTGTGTCACACCACGTCTCGGTGTATTTTGTGCATGCTACATATTTTACAGGCAAACTATTTCAGAAAGATGTTAGAGACTTTTTAAGAAATTATTTGCACCATTTTTCATAGACTTCCTCATGTGAAGGCAGACTGCCAGTTACCAGGACTCAGTGTATACAAGCAGAGAAAAATTGTACAAATATAATTTTGGAAACATTTACTTACACAAAGTATTATTTTTGTATATAATAATGGGAAGATTTTAAGATCATATGTATCTTGGAAACTTCCTAGGTGTAGAGTGCTTTATTCATGGGAAAGCTGTAAAATCTCAAAATTCTTATTCTGTTTTTAGTGAGTCGCAAAAATACTTGGTCACCAATATCTCATCACCAGTGACTGAATGCTGTTCTGTACTACACCTCAAAATTGTGCTTTGTGGAAAAGAAATTTTACATTTGAAGCAAAACTCCTCTGACTATTTGATTAAAAAAAAATATTCCTTCTTCAAACACAAATGCCAGCTCTTCACAGAGCAGAAGTTTGGGACGTTTGAAGGAAACTGGATAGAGAAGGATGAGGGTGCAAAGGAGGCTTTCTCCACAGCGGGACCCCCTGGACACCAGATCCCTCTGATGACAATAAGTGGTACTCAGGACTCAATCGGTGGCATAGAAAGCATCCCGTTAGTGTCAGCAGTTTTGGAAAGAAGAGTTATACATTAGTTGATGAGAGAAAATCCTAAATTTCTGGGGTACTGACCTTGCTTTTAGACTGCATAGTTCATAAAGAGTTGAACTTTAAATAGCTGACACTCGGATGCGTGGAAAGGTATTTTTGATGTTACTTGCTTCCACGTCCTTCAAGAATCTTGTATAGCTGAAGGAGTGCGGCCTAAGTTTGAAAGCTGCATCAGTCTTTGCTTCGCTCTTCTGTGTGCAGCCTGCGTTGTGTTGGGTCGGTCTGTCAGAAGTCCTGTGCTCCTGTGGGCTCACGCAGAGTTACAGGCGCTTCTCCGAGTCAGTCTCAGGGTATTCGAAGCTGACCTCCCCAACGCGGTGGTAGTCAAATACAGACTTTAGAAGAGGGCTTTGCATAATGAGGAATTTGAAAAACTTCATCATTAAATATGGTTATTTTCAAATAATGATTAGAAATAATAATTTCTGAGAATATTCTTAAATAGACATATTTTCTAAAAGTTTTTATCTGAATATAAGTAGCTCACGAGAAACAGATACCAGTATGGTATGGTATTAAGGTTCTGGCCCCAGTCATGAAAGAACTGAAAAAAAAGATGCCATTGCCCTGATGTGCAGAATATTTTAGTCACCCTAAACTCTGACTTATAAAAATGGGAAAAAAAAAAAAATCATAGACTACCTGTATTCATGGAAAGTATTTTCATACAAGTACAGAGATGGTGCATAAGAGCAAGAAAACAGGAAAGCAGCCAAGCTGCTCTGTGTTTTGTAGAACAATTTGGACTTTACAAAGTCAAACAACTTCAGACTGCAGGTCCCCAGAAGTAAGGGGGTCCACAGTGGCAAATGCTTCTGCTGCATTAGTGGGACTTCTTTGATTTTCAGGGAACCGCATTAAAACTTAGTCAGAAGACCTGGAGCTTCCCTGTACTTCCACAATGAATGTGAAGGAGGCGGCATTCCTTCTAACATGGGTCTGTATCTTGCTGCAGAATAGAAAATTCCAGGATCCTCTTTGCTCCCCGCGCTTCTGCGCCTCCTGGGTTTGTGCTGGGACGCCCGCGTGGCGTGGCCTCCTGCCACCGGCTGATGCGTGAGCTGAGGCTGGTTCTTTCTATCTGCTATCAGCAGAATTTGTCCAACTTCGGGGCGTGGGGGAGGGAGATGCATTTCAAACAGTGTAGATTATTTAGTTGTAATTTAAAAAAAATAAAAGAATTTCACAACAATAGCAAGTAGTGACATAAGAAGGATAATCAAGGCCTTCAAGCCTTCTTCCCATTGCTTCAGCTAGTGATTGAGTGAGACCAAAAAGCAAGAAAATATATTGCTTTAAACCCTCTCTCCTGATCCTTACAGGGAGGCGATCTCAGCATTTTAATCTCTCTCTCCCAGGCCAAGGGGGTTGAGCAGGAGCCGTGCAGCCGCCCCACGAGAGCGCAGAGCCCCTGTCCCCGGGGAGCAGAGTCGCGGTGCCGGGTGGCTGCCTTAGGTGCTCCTGAAATAAAGTTCAGAGACACAAAGGAGAGGGGGGAGCGGGACCCGCGGCCGGGGCAAGGCCCAGGTTAGCCTCTGGTCCCCCTCGGTGTGCTCGTGCCAAAGCACAGCTGTGACATTAGCAGGCAGGCATTTGAAGCATAATAATAATTCTGCAGATCAAAGCAGCTCTTCTTCAGACAATTACAGTAAAATTGAAGCTCTCCTCCAAGAGAAACACGTGCCCTTGTTGTGGTTTTCCTTTTTTGCCCTCCTTTTCTTTCTTTCTCTCCCCCCCCCCTTTTTTTTTTATCCTTTATGAGCAAATTGCTTTTTCAGGGCTATAGAAAGAGCCGATTGGAAGCTGAAATCCTCCCTCTCTGCCCAGGGGTGGGATTCCCAGGGTTAGACATGTAACATCTGAAGGGTGATTTTTTTTTAAATTGATATCCAAGAATAAAAGAGAGAATAGTAGGAGAAGCTGATCAGGAATGAATAAAGTCTCCTTTTAAGCTGAAATAACCTTCCCCCCCTCCCCAATTTTCCCTCCAGAAAAGCCGGACTGTAATTGCTTGCAATCACTCGGCACAAATTGTCTGCGCGTATTTGCTTTTTAATTTTGTATAATCTGGTCCATTTCGCTCTCTCTGCCTTTGAGTTTAACCTCTCTCTTTCTCTCCCTCCTTTTCTCTCTTGCATGCCTTCCCTTTCTCTCTTGCTTTAATTCTTCGATGCTGCTAAAAAAATTATTACTAATTCAGAATGATATTTGATGGCTTTTACTAAGGAAAGGCACTTAGGAAAAAAAAAGAGACTGAGTGGACATGTGCTGCAACTGGTGAGATTTCATTGTTATCTTTGAAGTGTTTGTTTATTTGTATATTTATGTAATTTCTGTTTCCTTGAGACGCAGAAAGCTCTTTTAATACATATATAGGATGTCTTCCCCCGCTCCCCAACTGAGCCAAGAGCAGGAATGCTGTGTACCCCGTCTGAGGACGACACACGCTAGCTGAACAGGCGATGTTGTTGCATCATATACTGTGTCTGAATTTCTCAGCGTATGCTTTGGCTGGCCCTTTTTATGGGGGAGTCCCAGGGTTTCAGCCATAATTAACATCTCTTCCAGGTGAACTTGGTGCTTAGTAAATAATGTTTCTGGGATTTGGTGGTTAGAATTTAAGATTCTCATTCAGATGTTGCATTAAGATTTTCTTCAAGCAGATCCTGTGGAAGCTGGTCTCTCAAGGTTTAGCCCCATATTTGAGTAGAAGCCTAGTTGATGTTCTGGAAAAACATCTTACGTGTTAGAAAATGGTAACAGAGGTCCTGGGAATGAGAAAGTACAGAGGTAACATCTGTTGGAATAGCTTCTCCTCATTAATACTTCACTTAAAGATGAGTCCATATAGCTTCAGTGGCGTATCAGCACTAGGTAAGAGATCAAAGGGATGAAGACCTCTACCACATCGCAATCTTTTAATTTTATTTTTTAAGGAACTGATTGACTTTGTCCGCTTCGGCAGCTCTTTCTCCAGCCTCAAGGCAGCTGTGTTGTCGTGCTCTGTTGCTGAGACTCCCCGTCCCCCTGCAGTGCACCCGGCCAGCGTACGGAGCCGCTCTGCGCTCGGTCGGGCCATGTGGACAGCTCATGGCAGTCATCCCTTCCTCTTGCTGCCACCGCTTTGGCTTCCCAAAGCATAGCGTAGTGTTCTGGCTTAACGTACGTGGTCCTGTTGTCTGGCAGTGTCTGAGAAGTCCAGAAGTTTTACCGGGATTTCTGTGTTTGATATGCTATAACGTTTTATCTTGGAATCCTTGGTTCAGTATTCAGTTGCTGTGTTTCAGGGGTTTTTTCCTGCCATGTCGTTTGGAGTTTGGTTTTGTTTTGGTTTTTTTTTCATTCTGACAATGAAAAATGTTAAAAAACCCAAAAAACAACAAAAATGCTATGTAAGTCTTATCCATTAATATAATATTATGTATTTTCTCCTAAGTTTGGGTTTTTTCTTGCTATTCTCAGAAGCAAAACATTCACCCCACTCAGATTTTGGTGGCAGTTTGTATGTTACATTTTTTTGTTCTGTTATTACTAAAAATGGTCTGAATTGCTTTACTTCAAAGGAAACATTAAGGGTTTATTTTCTTTTTAAAGGACTTCTAATGAATAGTTCTAATCATCAGCAGAGAAGTTTGTATGAACGAGGCCCCTGGTCTTACAGAACAACTTTGGAAAGAGACCCACGTGCTGCCACCATGTCACAGGAGGGGTGGAGGTATCAGCACCCGTCAGAAATCACCCTCCTGTTGCTATTCTACCAAGAGGTCTTACTTTCTGCAGATAAGAACTTAACTTCCTATTAGGAGTCATTCTGTGGTGGGATGCCGCAGTAAGCTCAGGCTCTGATTTCTCTTGAGATTTCTCCCGCAGGTAAATAACTTATTTTTTGACTCGTAATGTCTTTAAAGAAAAAAAAGAAAAAGCCTATGGCTGCGTAGAGAAACCTGAAAGGTGTCTGGATTCCATTCTTCAAGCTGTAGAGGGACCAAGGAGACAGGCAGGCACTGGCCTTCAATTTAAATAAGTAAAGTAAATTAAAAAAGAAACAAAAAGACAGCCTTACCCTAAAACCAAATAGTTGCTGATTCCCAGCAAACAAACCTGTAGGAAAAAACAGTGCAATTGAAGAAGGAAAATTCCATGTATATTTTTCTTGATGCGTTTTAGGTTTGTTTGTAACAGATTTATAATGCTTGTATTATTCAGCTTTTCATTTGAAATTCCAATGAGCCTTTTGAATGGACTGGTGCAGGCTAGGAAGTAAAGAGCATAAAATAGTTCCATTGACTTATGATTTTCTGCTGACTTTTTCATTATCATCCCATATCTTCATTCTCTGTCACCAGACCATTCCGGGAATGTCCTCAGTTGCCTGTTTGATAGCACATTGGAATACAGGAAACTGTATGAATTGCAGATGACTTGATAATTTATTCAGATGTGGTCTGTCATCTTTAGGTAATAGGAAAGACAGCTTTAAATACACGTTGTGAGTGGATTTGAGATTTTATACAAGTTTTCTTCTGGCTTTCTTCCTAGACCATGAAGAAGCGTATTTTTCCTCTGACTCATGGTGTCTTTCTTAATGGCAGAGCCTTGGTCTGGAGGGTTTCAGATTTAGCCAGAACTAGCTTAAATGATAAGAATGCCTGATCAAAGCGCCACCTTGTATATATTATATCTCAACAGTGAATGCAACAACTTCTGTTGAAACACGTTAAGAAGTTTGTGGCTGTTGAATTTTTTTAGAGACTAACCTTATGCTTTTAAACAAGATCGTAGCGGAAAAACAGCATCTCTTTGCTGGACCGCAGGGTCTGTGAGACTAGAGATCCACAGTTTTAGTTGGTTAATGGTAAAGGTATTATGTTCACTTTAAGCTGACTCTCATCCAGTCCCCGCGTGAGATTTTTGATAACTGAGAATGTTTGGACCTTTTTGTTCCCCTGAGCTGTCTCTTCACAATAGATATTTCAGGGTCTTTCAACCAGTTAGGAAAGTTCATTATATTTTTAATACAATGTAAAAAAATTAAAATAATGATTTGATATACAGGCATTGATGAAAGATGTATTTTTAAAGTAGTAAATTAAAATCTCATTAATATTTCAGTGAGAATATTTTGTGCTTATCTGTTTCATCTCTATTTTTGACCTATGGCTTGGAGTTCACAGCATGAAGGAGATGGTGAAATCTGTTCACCATAAAATGTTAATTATAAGTAAATTACAGCACAAACGTTCAATCAGCCACATTAATTCTACATAAAGTGAATTATTGTAGCAGAAAATTTTAAAATGTGATTGAATTTTATAATCTGCGTCCTCCATTTTCTACCTTTGCTCTTATTGCTGTGCTGTTCTTCTCCAGCATGGCTGAGCTCTTTGTGCACTGATGGTAAGTGCTTTCTACTTAGATTATGTTAAAAATGGAAGAGCACAATTTGATCCATTTGTTTGCAGCCTCCTAAATGTCTCTTAAATACAGAAGATTGTCTTTGCCCAGTGAGAAGATGCAATACCATTTGAAGGGTTCAAAATGCAGGAGCTGTGATTCGAAGCGTGAAGCTGTGCGGGCCCTGGTCAGGACCCTGGGAAGGAGGGATGCCGGTCGTGCTGGTGGCGGTACCCTGGCAGCCTGTCCACTGTGCGACCTGGTGTTTGAGTTACCGTAGTGCTACGTGCATTTCCAGGACACTGCATTCAGTTTTAATCCTGTATTTATTTTGACAAGCAAAAGGCACAGCTGAATCCCCACGTACTTTGAAAATTTAGATGGAGGTCTTGCTGGCCTCCTGAGCCCTGAGGAAAAAGGCTTCATTTTAATACCAAGCTGGTATATAACGTAGCTTCCTTTGTAAATCCAAACGTTGCATCGCATTATAAAAGAATTTCTGCCGAGATGCAGAGTGCAAGAAATGCTTAATGTGCTCTCTGGGGATCATTGTGGGGATAGTCCTGAGAGACCATCAGGACTCTCGGTCTCACCAGCAATGCCAAAAAAAGAAAAATCTTGTTTGAACAGTTTTGTTGTGGTGTTTCAGGTAAAAGGTCCACATAGTGAAAAATACATGTTTTACATTTTACCTATAACTTTGTGGAGTTTCTGGGAAAGCAGGAAAGAAAAGTGAACGTTTACTGTGCAGGTGCTCCAAGTTTTGAGACTCTGGATATTGCTCTAATCCTATTCTGTTTATTGAAGTGTTTCCTGAGTCAGTAAGTTAGGTGTCATTGCAAATTACCATCTTGACTCTAAAATGCTGTAAAGCGTTGCCTGTTAGATTGGGTTTGAATTTGAATTTTTCTTAAACCTTGTACAATGGCAGCTAGACAATTTTTTTTGATACTGAAATGGTGACATGGTACATTCCTCCTGTTCTCCTTACTTTGGAGAAAAGCTCTCGAGCTCAAGTCCAAAGAAAAATTCTGAAGTGCCTTGTGTGGCACAGCTCAAAACCAGGTATCAGCAGCAAAGAGTCGGTGTCTTCTCACACAAGTTTATAGAAGGCTTTTATTCATTAGGAGAAGATTGCCTGTTTGCCACTTCTAAGTGGGTTATAGACTAAGGACTTCTTAGTTGTTAGGTAACAAATCTGCTCAGATCAGTGCATAAAGCTGAATAATTTTGTGTGCCAAGTCATCTTTCCTGAAACAACTGCTCATTGGTGCCAAGATCCTCTATTTTGATAACTTTGTACAATTTTTTCTGTGATGTAAGTCAAACATTAATTTTTCATCTCAATGAAATAAAAAACCACTCCCCCCCAAGCTGGTCCATAAGCCCTGTAAATGACTGCTGGGTATCTCAGTGCTGTCTGAATCTGGCTGCACGTGTGTTATTTGAACTCCGATTTGAGGCTGATAGGAACGCTGCATTTGTGCATTGTTGCGAGCAGATACTTGGCTTTTCTTACATGGACTAGCTCTTCCAAGTAAGGGAATCTGGGGACTTGTATTCTCTTTTTAACCGTTTCATTGAAATCCATGAATACGCTTTTCTAAAGTTATAGTACTGTGTGACAATTTAAAATGTTTTAATTGTCATAAAAACCAGTCAAAAATGGCATCCTGACACATGTATGAAAGGAAGACCAGTTCCTCTGTAAAAGTAAGCATGCATTCCTCAGAGGAGAGGGAGCAGAAGAAATTTCCAATTTGCTAATAGTAGGTCTGCTGATCCGCGAGCGTCTGCAGGAGCTGGTGATCCCGCAGCCCAGCGAGGTAACCTTCGGGTTTACAACGTGCGAGAGGGAAGAGTTAGAAAGCTGATCCCATGAGATGGGAGGGAGCGAATCGGGGCAAACTGAATCTCACAGCCATGGCATTGGCTACCCGAGCAAGTAGATGAGTTACAGATTTTGTAACTCATGCTTTGATTTGTCCCTTCAGTTCTCACAGTCTGTGCCGCCGGGGCGATGCCACATGAGTTCTTGCAGATGCCACTCCATGTCTCTAAGCTATCGTGCCTCCACATATCTGAATCATTTACCACCAGCATGAAATGTGGGCTCCAGAAAATGTGTGCATGAGTCACTGAGATTTGAGCTGCTAAATGCTGCAAACGTTTTTGAGAGAAATCTCTCAACATTCATTCGGAAATGAAGGACTCTCTTTTGTGGTAAGATTTCATAGGAAAACTGAATGAAATCCAGAAATCTAAACAAAATAGTTTGTGAAAAGATAATTATTGTCAGAAATTTGATTTGGATATATTTACGAAATATGTAAAACTATCGCTGTGGCACGTGCATTTCTGACTGATGGAACTGACTCCGCGATATCCAGTTAGCCCGCTACCTTGCTGCGAGCACGTGGGGCAGACTGTGTGTGTCCAGGTTTGTTGTGAGGTTCTGCATCCTCTGCCTTCACCACTTGAAACGGTGTTCTCGCAACTGGGTGTGCACCCTCGCTTACTTTCTTGCCGCTGTTCCGATAGGCTGGATGGCTATGAGAAACTTCTTTCTCACACAGATGCAGTGTGATACAATGGCTCTTCAAGATGACCCTGTACCCAGGCAGATCAATGTATGTTTGTGTATGTGAGCTCTGCTGACTGGCTATACTGTATAAATAGCATCTGCTGTACAGACTTACCTAATCAATTTGGTGCACAGACTTACTTTACGAAAAGGCGTACAGCTCACAGCATTTAGGCTGTAATAGGTACGTGTAAGTGAACGATGCTCAAGAGACACAGAAAGTATAACCGTTTGAACAGGGGTGGTTAAAGATAGGGTGGGAAAAATAAATTATCACAGGGACCTGAGAGATCACACATGCATTGAACCTGAGGTAGTAGACCTATTTGAAGTATCTGAGATGTGCTCAACATTTAGTCATTTAGAGGCACTATATTGTGAGGAGACCAAGCTCAAATACAAAGACTTCTCCTAGTTGCATTCACCTTTCATGGTTTTTGTCAGGGCACGGCATAGTTAAATGATTTTCACTTAATAATTTTCATTTGAAATCAAGGGGTTTGTTAGGTTTCAATCAGCTGCTTTCATCAGCTAATAATAAACATTTATTTGTCTCTTCTTTCTTATTCTCATGTTCCACACAGCTAGTTGCTGCTGGGGTAGATTATGCACCACGCATAAAGATGGATTTCAGTACAGCCAAAAGATACCTGGGCAAGGTGTAATCTTAAAGACAGATTCATCAGGATGTTAAAAGAATGAGATGTGATCAGTAAAGCCCCTCAAAATGGAAAAGCATAGAGGAGAAAAAGTGTGAGGCACGATGGATGTTAAGAGCCCTTGTTTTCCAGTAAGCAGCATGATTGGCAGCAGAAATAAACACTAGCGGGAAGCTTGTGTATCAATCTAATTGTATAATTGCAGGTTGCTTTCTGCCTGGTTTGATGTGCAGATTGTAGTAATGTGTAGTGTCTCTTTGGTAATTTGCTATTAAATCCAACACTAGGAAGTAGTTCCGTTGCTTCCTGTACGGATACCTGATGTTTGCGTTCATTTATCTGCAGTACCCGACAGCGTAACCCATGCCTATCTTCTGGTACTCTCCGTGTTATTTTTGCTTATATAGCGTTCAAAGTTTTTTCAGCAAATTGCAGAAGGTGAGTTAGACGTAAAGGTCAAAATGTGATAACTCATTACACAGTGTTGTAAAAGTCACTGCCAAGAGCTGAGAGCAATGTTTAATTACTCCCTCTGAACTTGTACAAAATATTATTTTATATATATTGTAATCAGTACACTGAAAACACAGGCTGCCTGAACTCCTGCACTGGCTCTCCCTGGAGCTCCCAGTGGGTCACTGAACAGGAGTGGAAGAATGGTGTTCAATGAAACTGATACAGGGAAAAATCCTTAGGGTGGGAAAAATGTCATATATTATCTTTGAGGATGGATGTAGAACAAAGCCACAAAGGGAGGAAACTCCTTCTTACTGGGAGAATGGGAGAAGGCTCAAACCCTACAGGGTCAAATGTCCATCTAGCCCCTTACACTTTCTTAATAACGTAGCAGTATCAAATGTTCTTACTTTTGTTACAATTGATCAGCTGGTTTTCCAGTGCAAACATCCCTACCCCTATTCCTCGGTGATAAATTGATCTCTAGCTGATGATGCTGTAATTCCAAGCCAGAAGTTCATAAGCTTTATCTCAGAGCACTAAGGTCTGTTACAGAATGACAGAGATTTACTTTTCTGCTTGCTTGAAGGATCTTCCCAACTGTTTTGCTTCCTGTGTGTCCGTTGCTTTTTGTATGACTGTGTGTGCATCCTTTTCTTTTTCTTTTTCTTTGTTGTGGTTGGCAAACCACTTATAAAAAAAAAATTAAAGCCAAAGCCATCACGTGTTAGTTGCTGTGACTTGCAGAAACACAGTTTTTGACAAATTCTGCTAAAAACATCCTTTGAAAGATAATTCTAAATAGATATTGCCAGGTCACAAGCTTTTCCATTCAGATGAATGTATCCTTCTGCGTCAGTGTACTTATACCATACAATTCAGGGTGTAGTTTCAGCAACGGCAGCTAAAACATTTTTGGGAAGGTTGCAAAAGTTTTTAATATGCTCTGGGATGCGCGACCTGCTGAGCTTCAGAGGAAGAAGGATTCGTCCTGTGCAGTTCAGCCGTGCCACACCTCGCCGAGCTTCACCCCAGCAGGAAGGCATGGCATGCGTTCACCTTGTCCCCACTGCAGCCACATGGACAGAGGTGGCACATAATAAATTTCTAACAAAAAAAATCGATCTATAAACAGTTTCCTACCCAGAAAGGGGAAGAAGGTAGGAGCTACACAAGGCATCTGCAAGTCACCCTGCTTAATGAACATCTAGAAAGCACGCAGGTATCCTGCTGGTGGACAGAGTTTGATTTAAATAGAGTGGAATAGAAGAGGATGTCTTCTGCACATAGTTGAACAGGAATAGGAATTAAATACAAGATTTGGCATGCTTGTATTGCAAAAGCGTATGGCCTAATGTTATAGATAATGGCTATCCTTTAGGATCTGATAAAGTATTACAAACCAACATGGGTATTTTTGAGCCATTCTGTAGGAATTAATGCTGAATTATAATCTTTTTCCAGAACTGACTTGACGAGTTAAAGTTCCAGATCCTTTCTTTCAAATTGTATCCATTTTTAGATCAATTTTGATAAAATGCTAGCAACTTACCGTATTTTGTTTCTAGGTTCCATCATTTTATGTATAGATTATAGTCTAATCTAGCCATAGTACTGTCTATTAAGTAACTGTAAATGAATAGATATTTAAAGGGGAAAAAAATCATATTCTGAGCTCTTTACTTGGGAATGTAAGAAGACAAAAAGCCTCTTTCCCCTATATTTCATTAACTATATGGGGAAAATAATAGCTAGATCATTATTTTTGCCCTCATGTATGCAACAGTGTTGATATGCTGATGATATGATAAATTTTTTGTTTTCTTGTGGTGAAAATTCATAGTGGACCAACAGGTAGACAGAAATGCCACACATACGATATTTTCCTGCATACAGATAGTTGATATTTGTTGACCTTTGGTCTCGATAGAGTTGCAAAGGTTTGGTGAAGCACTGGTGAGATGCCCTGCTCTTGAGGCAACATCTTCCCTGTCGTGTGAATTGGTGCGTAAATAACCCAGACACCTGTACGAGTCGGGGCTTTGTTCCTCCCCCGGCGGTGCCTTGACATAACCTCAGTGCAGTTCTGTCCTGCCTCGCTCAGACACTGATTGCATCCCCAAAACTTAACCTCTGAACTCCCAGGGGTTATGCTCAAGCCAAAGATCACTGAGCTTTTAAAGATCAAGAGGCTGTCAGGGAGGAGGGATGGCTCGCATTCAGACCTATGATAAGCTTTAGACACTCATTAGTCCTAACTGAATGCCTGAAAATAACGTGCAGAATTTCAGCTTAGTCAACAGCAGTGAAAGACATTTATTGCATTCGGATTACCTTGAAATGTCTCCTGCTTGCTGGGGCTAGCAAATGGTATTATCCAGAGGGAAAAACCCTCTGTCTAATGTTCCCATGAGGACGGCTGTGTCCTCACTCCTGCAAATACAAACCATTCTTGGCAAGTGGAAGTTTAATTAAGAGCCTCCCTGAAACCAGCCAGGCTGGGCATGAGTAGCCGTGAGGGGCCCTAGCAAGTGTGCTAGGAAACATGCTGGGAAAAAGGCTTGATTTCTGGTAAATGTCATCAGACCGCTGTCTCACTTTGTACATCCTCACGCGCGCGCCTTTCTAATACAGTTGCACTTTGTCTACCTGGAATATGCAAATAGTATTCAGATTAGATCTCAGCGTTCAGACTGTCAGCACGTACCCCACAGCTTCCCTCTAGCAAGTGACTAATGGGAACATGTGTTCTTTCTATTTTTATAAAGCTGGGGGAATAAGGGGAAGGAGGGCCTGAGCTATCGGGATTAAAACGTAGCCTCTCTTTCCCGGGGTCTTTTTCTGTCTGCAGAGTCGGTCGGCAGAAACACGGCGGGACGGCTGCCGGCCCGGGCGGGGGCCGCTCTCCTGGGCCGCGGTTATTCTGGGTCCGGCCTTGCATCGGCAAACGGCTGCCGCTGCAGGATCTGCCCTCGTGCGAGGGCCGGCGAGAGGACGCGCCCGGAGCCCGCTCCTCCACGGGCTGCGGGGTGCTGCGGGTGTTGCCAGGTCTCGGTACTCAGACAAGCGGTGCAGTGTAGAGAGTCTGAACTTTTTTGATAGTGTAGGCCATCTTCTTTCTTTTTTCCAGTCCATTTTATTCACAATTATACACATCACTATATTTGTTAATGTTCCTATGGCAACAGCTTTAACTGCTTACATAGAAATGTAATGTCAGGAAACTATTTAATGCTTCTGTGGATGATTTAATGTGATTTAGCCCTCTGGTGCAAGGAGAAATCAGCCTCGTCTAGTACTGGGTGCCGGCTCCCAGCGCGTGCTCTCGGCAGAACCAGTCTGGCTTTGTGCACCTTGGGCTTTCCACCGCTTTGGAGTGTTTGCTCTTGTCTCTTAACCTGCATCCTTTTCAGAGCAGGACATTGCCTTCTATTGATTCTGAAAGTTGTTCAGCAATAAAAATTAAAATAATAACATGTGATTAACACACATCTACCATTCCCAGAGGACTATAAACCAAATGCTGAAGGCTCACATATTGCTGAACTCAGACAACTGAAATTCCTGATCGCTCTCCAGGTCTTCTCCAGTCATGTATGGTGCGTACTCGAAGCAGGGACAATCACATGTCTTGCAGAAACTGTTGTTCCTTGAAAAGTAATAGTCAGTGTGGATGTCAGGTCTGCTCTCCGGGTCTGCTTTTCAGGACTGCTGGCAACATGGGCTGGGGCTGCAGGGGCTGCAGGCACAGCCACGCTGCTCTTTGTGTCCTTGCACGACGGGGCAACAGCAGCTGCAACAGCTCGCGGGTAGTCTGTCCTGTGCACCAAGTGGGATTTGGGTCCTATGGAAAAATAACGTCATGAGATAATAAGAGATGGTGTCTTAATGCATATGCAACAATGAGACTTTCTTTTTTTTCCTCGCTTTACAATATGAATAATGTTCTTTTAATAAATATTTTTCTCTGTGAATTTTCCTAGCTTTTTAGAAACATAAACAAACAAATCCAGGAATTTCATAGTACATATTCTAGCAGAGTGGGAACCTGTCACTTCACAGCCTAAGCTGCTTCTGCTTGCACTAACAGAATACATGATAGAACTAGTTAATGATCACCCACTTCATGGACAAGCCACTAGAGAAGAACAAGACATATTATTCTGCTGGATCTCTCTGTATTTTCTGACAGTAAAAGAAGACTAAGTCTTGGGAATTTTGGTTGGTCAAGAATTTTTTGGGAGAGAGACAGTACGGGACTCCGTAGCTCTTTCAGGAGGACTGAATGAGACTTCTCTCTCATCCTGGCTGCATGAAGTCATGATAGTTTCCAGCCCTCAAGCCTGGATGGTTTAGAAAAATTTCTGTGTTCCATTGGATGTTATGTATCCAAATGGATAGCTAATGGTATTCTGAAGAATTATATTTAATATATTAAAAATCAATTTATCTGCAGTATTGGACTCTTATCTTCATGATCCCCCCCCCGTCTGTTATTACACTCTAATTAAAATTGGCAAGCACAGTAACCGAGAAGATCACTTTTAAAGACAGGAAAGTCTTTGTGTGTTAGACTGAAAAATGCACAAATGAGTTTGTATAGGTTAAAGGGCATGAGCGGGGTAATCGGCACCATGTCCAAGAGGAAGACTTTCCTTCACAGGCTGCAGCTCAGTGGGAAGTGATGGTACCTTGTTATTGACTTTATTATCTGTTTACATGGCTCAAGCAAATCAAAATCTTGCTCAATACTGAGAGAATCAGAGAATCAGAATCAGTGTTTTCCAAATACTGTCATCTCTGGAAAGCCATCATCCGGGGCTGCTCTGGGTTCACGTTTTAATGGAGAGTTACCCTGCCGCTCTGCAAACAGGGCTGTGTTTTCAATATACTCATTTTGGGTGTTCTGCTTTCAAATATAAACATTTTCAAAGGGGGTGCTCTTCCCCTCTCTCCCTGCGATACAGATCTCCAAGTCCTAGGAAATGTGTCGTTTTTCTCGCCCTCCCCTTCTGTTCCTCCCCTGACACTTGCAGCTTTGCTGTCCCTGCAGAAGGACAGAAGCTTGCCAGCCTCGTTTGCCAGCTCGAAGCATGACCGAGGTGTTTCCTTCTGCTTTTAATAAGATTGTCAGCACTCCTTTCTGCTCTGAATGAGTAGAGGAGTGTGATTTAAGCAGCCAGAATAGGAAGCTCACTCTTCTTAATTAGCACTAATGCAGTGAAGGTTGTTTTCTGGCCCTGGCAGAGGGGAATGGTAATTAATATGGCAGGGAGACAGCAGAGAGACAGACGGAGAGTTCAAGGCCAGCATGTGTGCCTCCGACCCCAGGTCAGTGGGGGGGGGGGCGGCGGGCAGAGGCACCGGGTGTCCGTTGGCCATGGGAGACAAAGCCCGTCCCCGTGGGATGGACGAAGCGCCAGCGGTGTCCCTCGGTGTCCCTCAGCCTCCCTGCCCAGCTCCGCACCTCCAGCAGCGGCGGTCCTTCCCCTGCCTTAGCGTGACCAGCCTTTCCAACCCCCAATTTAGGCACTTTTGTGTTCTAATGAGCAACTTCCATCGCACCTCTCAGCATGGCCTCGGGGTCAATTCTCTCCTGGCACGTGTCGGCTGCTGCCAGCACCCGTCGGGTCATGTCAGCAAAGCCGAGACCAGAGGAAAGCGGTACTTCCGTCTTCCCACCTGGAAATTCAAAGTCTCCGCGGGGCACCACGCAGCACCGTGGAGAAGGTGCCGCAGGCAGACCGAGGGCGAGCAAAACCTCTGTGTGGTCACGTTGACCAGTGCCGCAAAGATGTGTGTGCTTGTATGTTATTCCAGCACTGTGTTCAGTTGTAGCTCAATGTATAACCAGAATTAAGAGAGTGAGGGAGATGTGAGCAAGGACATGTTATTTGCGGGTGGAGTTACAATGGAGAGAAGGCAATAACACAAAGAAATATCTCTTAATAGTTGCATTCATACTCCCTTTGCGACTGGCTTGGCAGCCCTGCGCTTCAGTGTCGATAGGGATTTTGTCTGTTCAGGACTGCGGTGCTGAGCCTGGAAGGTACTGTGCTAGTTCTCCGTCTTGGTGTAAAACACATTTTATTCAGAATATTTATACCTCAGTGATCTTTTTGGTGTGTTATATACCCATAAACTTCTAACAACTTGCCTTTCTAAACATGTATTCAAAACATAAGCGTTCAAAGCAAGTTTATGTACATTAGTCGTGTGAAGAGGTTAGCAATGACCTCCCCCGACATGCATATTCAGAGCAGAGGCTGAAATATGATTCATCGAAGCAGGCAGATTGCAGGCAGAGTTGTACAATTCGTCACGTGCTTGCTCTTACCCCCCCAAAACAGGTTGCCCCGGACCGATGGGCACCACAGCGACAGCCAGCTGGTGCTTGCTGTCCATTTTCCTTCAGAAGCCGTGAAGTAGGTACCTCACGCTACGCTCAGGAGAAATGTAGAAGCTTTACTTAATTTGCAGTTCCTGATTCTGTTGGCAAGTAGAAACTGAATGATGCCTGGTAAAAGGGGTCTCAAGTTAGTCGTACGGTTTGTAAAGACATTGAGACTTGTCATTTTAGCTGGGAGAGAAGTCAACCAAACCCCTAAAATGAGATTTCCCTGGGTCCCTGGAAGCTAGATAAACCAGATAAATGTAAGCGCTGCAGGATTTACTCCTTAAATGTTCTAATAAAAATGGTTTAGCTGAGGAATTGACTTCCTCAATTAAATGGCCTTGAAATCACCTTTTGAAAAGCCAGGCGGTATTTAAAATGTTGAAGAAAAAGCAGTGAGTGGACAAGGCTTTTATGTATCTGGAGCAGTATTCCTGAAAAGCAACTTAGTAAACTCTTGCAGGGAAGTGTTGTCCTAGACAATGCACGTTTCAATATTTAATGACTGGAGGAAACTCTGTTTGTAACACCAAAGAAGAAAGCCCGGGTCCTGAGGTGGTTTTTAGGATTCTGCCACAGAAGTGGGACCGAAGAGGTGATGCTGATCTGGTTCGTTAGCTGAAGCACTGCAGGCTTGGTCCTGGGAGCTTCTCCTCCCCTGCTCCTTCACTCCTCTTTCTCTTCCCCCATGGCATTAGCCCTGAATGAATAAAGCAAATGTTTACATTTTGAAGAAGAATAACCTGTGTCAGTGTTCACCTAGAATGGGAGCACTGTTCTCTCCGAAGCGAGTAGCAAGTGCTTCTTTCCAACAAGAAAAACCAAGCGCTAATTCATATGTGACCCTTCCTGTTTGGGTTTTGGGGTGTTGTTTGGGGGGGGATTTTTTGTTTTTCTTCATTCTGGATTTAGGGTGTTCTCCTTATAGATTGCAGGGGATTTGTTTGCAGCTTTCCTATTTGCCTGTTCTGGGAGCTGAAGTCTTGCTCAGTAGATGAGAAAATGCATGCAAGTGTTCCTCCTTCGGGGCCCAGATGCTGGCAGAAGGCATCGCGCTTCTTGTGCCCAGCCATCCCCGTCGCACTCGAAGGCCTGCAGTAATGTGAGAAACGCTCTTGCATTTTGTCCACTACTGTCCATCAAGGACTGAGCAGAGACCAGGAGACTCATGTCACCTCAGACAGAAGTTGAAGTAAGGTCAGAAAGGTGAAAAGGCAATATTTTATCCATTAAGAAACCCAAGGCATTTGGATTTCTGCCAGAGCAGCAAACGCTAAATCATCATATCCCAACTGGGGGATTTATGGCAGAGTTACAAAGATGATAATTTATTTAAGCTCTTGTGCTTAGAATTTTTTTTCCCTGTTGATTCTTATTAGCATGGAATGTTTTACACTTTTCAATGGGTATCGCAGTGAAAGAGGGAACATTTGCAAAGAAATGTTATCCAGAATACATACGTTGTTTAAACTAGCTGTTCTCCAGACTTTCAGAAATGTAAACATTTAAAGATAGAGGCAGCATCTTCCATTTTATTAATCATACGTGCCTATGAAAACTGTCAATATCTTATGTTTGCAAATACAAGTAGCAGTTTAAAATGTCTTTTAAAAGAAAGCATGTCAAAATACCAATTTGCTATACAAAACTGACTTCAGGAACAGGTCACGGTGTGGTAACGAGAGTGATGCTTTCCAGTATCATTAGTGTTCTGCGCTTGCGTTCTGGGTAGAAGCTGTTCTCTGCTCCATTCAATCTTGCACTGTTACCACAGATACTTTTTTAAATGAAAAATGTTTACATTACTGTTTCATTAGCTAAATTAATGACATGTGTATGTGCTGGCTTGTTCTTAATGGTTTGCTCTGACGAGTTTGTGTCAGAATGATGCTTATGAGCAAAACGGCAATGTAGAAAGACAGTGGAGCTGAGCAAAATGTTACACTAGCTGTGATAAATCTGGGCTTTTATTTGTGGCTTAAGTTACCTTCTGTTGTCCAAACCAAACAAAAATGAAGTACTGAGCGCGGGTGAGAGCGGCGAGCACAGGCAGACGCTGAGCAGGGCTGTGCCTGCTCAGGGGCCGGTAGGAGCGGACGGAGCACGCCGTGACCTGGGAATGCCCTCGGAGCGCTGCTGGAGGCTATGGCATTTTCTGCCCGTTCCTTATCCTGGCAATGTTTGCCACCTAAAGGTGGGGGCAGGGTTTGGGTTTTGGCATGTTGGTTTGGTGGGGTTTTTTCCCACCCCTATTTTCTAGACATGACTTGTTAGAAATCCCACTTTTGTATTGACTTGTTTTTCTAAGTTATTTGAAGGAAATGGTAGGAGTACAGCCTGAGAGTCGTACGGTGGGACTGAAAATCTGAAGAGAGTGGTACTTGTCCTGAGTTACCATTAATTCTCGGATGCCTTTGGCAATTCACGCGAGGCCCTGTTCCGCCAGCGCTCGCGCCCAGGCGTTACGTTACATCGCTTGTGTCGTGTCACAGACTTGGGCGAAGTTCCCCCGTGCACGGGAGTGCCAGCAGGCTCAGGAGCTGATTGTAAAGCGGGACCAGCTCAGGAAAACATTCACGTTCAAGAAGGCACTTAAGTATGTGCTTACCTTTGGACTGATCAAGAAGGCTTTAGTATATGTGCAAAGTTCAGCACGTCCTTAAACATTTGTTCAACTGCTTTCCTGTACTGGGCCCTGAATGATAAGTATTAGACCAGAAGCGTGATGAATTACTCCATATGTACGTCTCACCAATATAACTTGTAAACAGACTAAGTCCAGAGTATAAATAGATTTTAATGGGAAGATTATGTGCTGACCTACGACCATGGGTTATGTTTGTAAAAAGCAGAAACCAAAATTTAAAATAGACTTTTCCCACAGTTTAGCAAATTACTTCATGTGAAGTAGCTGGCAGCGAGGATGCCAAGTGCTTCTCCTTGCTTTAGGCAGCCTCCTCGTAGGTGATAGCCAGGCTTGCTACTCCAGGATTGCAAGCATCATGTATTGGTAAAAGGAGGCTTTCAAGGAGTGACAATCTAACATGATGATTAATGGCAGCTGAGAAGATTTCCAATTTAAACTGAGTCTACACAATAGATTGATGCGTTGTATATGAACTTCTACCGACGAGGCTTTCAGGTTTTGTGTGCAAATTTAATCCAGTGTTTAAACATTCCTCCTTGCAGAAAACTCAACATGTTAGTTGTTACCATGAGCTAACGCTGTGGTTTTAGTTGTTTCAAGCTGAATTAGCATGTAGGCATGTAGGTAGTACTTCAGTCATAGCGTGCAAGCATCTGATTTTGAGTAAATTATTACAGATTTAATCTTTATTCAGGTCTTTGTGTGTGAGTCAGTGACATGTTAAGATTGAAAGGTGGCAGGCAGGAAAATTTTGGTTGTTTCTTAATCGGTTTGTATGTCTTTCTCTGCCAATTACAGATTTTTCATTCTCTGCTGTCAAAAATTATATGAGTAAGAGCATCTAGCGATCTAAAAAAGAAAATGGGCATTCCTAAAATCTTACTTAATTTCATTTTGCAACAGTTCAATTTTCTTTGATTCTAAAAGAACTTCACCTGAAATTGGTCTAACGATAGCGGCCCCTCTTCCCACTTCACTGGCATCGTGCACTGCAAAAGGAGTTTAATTGTGTCCTCTGCTAACGGGCCGCTGAGGGCGATGCTCCCATCCGGCCCGGGCACCCGGGCTGTGTCACGCCTCGGAGGTGGCACCGGCCCCCCAGCCAGCGCCAGTCCTTTGTTTCTGCTCGGGTGGACATGACCGTCTTGACACGCCTCAGCTCGCACCGCTCGGCGTGGTTAGCCTGCGAGAGAGCTCACCGTGGCCTGATCCGGAGGTCGCTGAGCAAACGGGGCTTTCCGTTTACAGCGGCAGGATTCGGAGCCACAGATTTTCACAGCAAAATTTTCTTTAAGCTCTGAAACAGAGTGGTATTTGTGAAAGCTGCGTAACAAAGAGAGGAAAACATATGGGGGAAAATGACAACTTATTTGTCAGCCGACAAGACACAGGGCTCCGCTGACCTCTGGTCTGACCCACAAGAGCCATTTTTCTGTTGTTTTTTCACCCCCAGTTGCTCATGGAGATAAACACTCCTAATGTAGAGTGCGACACAGAGCCTTTTTGATAATCTGTTTTGAGGCTTCTACAGATATACTCTGGAATTAATGATACCACTGAAATTTTCACCGGAATAATTACAGCATATGGAATCCCAGGGTTTAGAAAGCACGAGCCAGCAGCTGGGGGCACGTCCCCGGGAGCAGGGGCTGCACGGCACGTGCTCCCCAGATTCTGGACTTGCTGCTTGTGTGAGTTGTTGTCATTGCTTTGATTTTGTTTCGGTGCTGTTGTTTGGTAATTAAGTAATTTCTGGATTTATTATTTTTTCCCAGTACTAGGAAAATGTAAGTTAGTGTACTATCTAAAACGTGGCTCAGTGAACAAAAATTGAGTTTCCAGACTGAGATGCTGGCTAATCTCACTTGTGTGCTTTCTGTGTCCTTGGTTGCCGCTGTTCTGAGAAATAATCCAACATCATTTTGAAGAAAGCCAAGTGGCTAACCTCTGCTAGTCAGCACTGGCAAAATGTAGCCATTTTATTTTGAAATAAATACTTCAGGTATGAAAATCCTACCTATTTTCATTCCTTCAGTTTTCAGTCTAAGAGCAGTCACAGTGTTTCTTCAAATCTAAATAAAAAAAAATACAAACCTGAACTAGAAATGTACAATAAATACAGCCAAAGGATTTCTGCCCACCCCCCCCAACATTCAGCTTGGTCTCAACTTTTAAAAACAGTGCAAGAATCTTTAAGTTTAATCGGAACATGGATATTTAGCACTAGAATTAATCAGGTGAAAATGGCTGTTAAAAATTTGTCTTTATTTCAGATTGGCACAAAACAAATGTTATTTCACTATAAATAAAAGCTTCCGTTGTTGGAAAACAAGTTAACGTATTTAATTTAGATTGTAATGTTTTCTACTGAAAGGACTTAAAGGGAAAAAGAATTTTGAAATTTAAAACTGAAATACTTGCTCTAGAAAGTGTTGAAAATTTTGTTTCTATATTGAGACCTCTTTTTTTGGTGTGCATTTTTTCCCCAAAATGCAGTTTTTGTAAGATTTCTCAAATGGAAAAATTCTGTTTTCAGAAGGAAAGTTGTTTTGCCAAAGCTTTCGAATCGCCTCCCCGCAGCATCCCGCTGGATTGCTTAGTCCATCGCGATGGCTGTACGCTGGGCAGCGGTTCCTGGATCTGAGACAGTAGTTACTCCAGGGCAGGGAATACGCTCAGTATGGGTTTGTCCCACTGTCTCCTTCCCGCTTCCCGGGATGCCGAGCGTGGCGCAGGGCCCCTGCCCTCGGGTGCTTCGCGCTGGCCTGTGCCCTGCCAGGCGGGGTCTGCTGCAGGGCTGCGGCTCCTTCCCTTTATTTACACGTGTGCGGCTGGGATCGTTGCTTCTGCCGCCGTCGTTCGGAAGCTGCCGATGAGGTTACTCCCCGTCCTTCGTCGGACCTGGTGTGAACCCCGCTGTAAACGCGCCGTTTCCCACAACTGAAGCTGGCACTTGGTTTAGTGTCCTTTCCCTGTAAGAATCCTGCTGCAGGATCGTTTTCTCTTTGCTTCTATTTTTGACGGTTATCTCCAACAATAGACTCGTGTTCCTCCTCTGTCTGTTCCAGCCTGACACAGTTTAATGCAGCAGTGCCTACAGGGGCTTGAAAAGAGCAGCCTCCTTTTTTCCCCCCCCCCTTTTTTTTTTTGGCCAAGGCCAAATTCCTTCACCCAGGCAGAAAGATTGTCCGTGCTTACTGGCTTTTACTTTTCGAGAGAGCATTTTCCATCCATCCGTTCCTTTCCTGCGGAGTGAGTCTCCCACTCCATTCAGAGGAGAAGGGTGCATTTTGCGCATCTGCCTTTTGTTTTGCCTACGCCTCTGGGACTCATAGAAGGGGGGGAAATTGATAAAAGCAAAGCATTTTGCCATAAAAAGAAACTAAGAGGGCAATGGAAGGCCATTTGTGTAATTCCCCAGGCTGTGTCTCTTTGAAAGTGAAGGTCTGGCAGAGTCTGCATAACCCGCTGACTTTGGATCTTCCTTTATACTTTACCATGTGCAATATGTTCTTGTATATGAATTAAAGATTAAAGGCAACTTAACCTGTATTTTTCTTTTTTTGCAGCATTCTTTGGTAGTGAAATGGTGAAGCGGCATTGCTGATCAAAAAAGGGGTGGGTGGGTGTGAGCGTGTAGGGAAAACACCCGACAGTTGACACACCTCCCAGATCAGAGCTGCCATCTCACCATGTCTGTACAATGGGAAAAGGCCTTGCAGGCCTAAAATAATTATTAGCATTTATACGGGGCTCTTTTTCTCATGGATCTAACGCTGGTTTATGATTCTCAGTGCTTTGCACGTGGGGAGATCGGTGTCGGGCAGAGCACGCGGCTGCACCAGGGAAGCGTGCTGCGGGGCGGTGCGGCTTTGACTCTCTCCTGGGACAGATCAGGTGCCCTGTGCACCTAAATACATAGTCACATTACGCGTTAAAAATCAGTGTTTGGGAGTGGCTGCCTGTGTTCTGCCACTTCCACAGGTGAGAAATGAAAGTAGAGGCACCCTTCTTGAGGTGCGGTGAGAAATACCCCCGTTTCCACTATGGCTGCAAAGCAATGGAGTCAGCGTGTCATTAAGGGGGAAATTGCTTCGCAGTGGAAGAATTTGCTCTGGAAGCTTCTCCGATACCTTTCCATTGACTGTAGAGTGAGTACTGAAATGGTAAAATATTTCTTTTCTTTTGTTTATTTTGAATCTTGCCGAGCGCAATAGGAGAAGGCAGAGGCAGAGTGAGGTAAAGGTAGGGTAAAAGTTAAAGCTATTTAGACGATTTAGCCGTTGAGGCTTGTTTTGTGTGAATTGGAAGCTGGGTGCAGTAGGAAAGTATAAAATGAGCAGGCAGCATCGCCGGCTGGCAGTCGTCGTGCTAGATGGAACGGTGCGTCTTCAGGTAGTAGTACAGCTCAAGAAGAGGTGGAGTATGCCGAAGCAGAAGCTGCTGTCTGGAACGGAGAATCGCTGAGGCCAAATCTTCCCTTGGAGCCAGGCAGCAGATTGCAGCGTGGGAATCCCATGCTTGTATTTGCCATGTGAGACATCAGCAAAAGCAAATGGTTTAGAGCATCCTCCCACCACAGGGCTAGGAGCATCAGGCTCCCCGTGCTCGTGCGGTGCAGCGGCACCTTGGAGTATCAAGTTCCATGCTGGACATCGCAGTACTGAAAGATATTGACAAACCAGAAGGAGATTAGAGAAGAGCAACAAAAAGGATTAAGGGGCTGAGGGGATTGATTTATGAGAAAAGATTAAAAGAGCTAAATATGTGTAGTTTGGCAAGGAGATGAGTACAAGAAGGCTTGATAACGGCCTACAAATGTTTGAAGATCTAAACATAAAGGGGTTGAGCCTGCAGACCTCACTTTCATAATGTCCCTGCAAAATCAGTAGGCAATGGATATAAAGTTTGCAGGACTGAACCCCAACACCAAACTAAAATTGGTTGTGATAATATATATATTTATATATACATATATATAGGGAAGCAGGTGAAGTAATCTGAATATCAGCAAGAAATTTCTAACACCGATATACTGAAATTTTAGAATTCTCCTAAAATGGGAGATATCAAATCCTTCAGCCTGGACGTTTAATCTGAAGAGCATGCTGGACAATGAGGAAAGAGTGATACACAACAGGAGAGGGACAGCATGGGTTTGCTCCATCAGGTTCTTCTTTCTTTAGCCACTCTGGTTCTGCAAATCAGAGTCAAGAATCCGCATGAACCAAGAGCAGAAATTTACTGTCAGACTTCTTCTGTGGGTTGTCTTTTTTCGGGGTGTGAGGGGTGGAAGAGTGGTTGGATTTGGTTTGCTTTGGTTTTTTTAATACATGCTGATAGGAGGTTATAATGTTGGTAATACAATACTGGATGAAAAACTCCACGTTTCTGCCAGGGATTATTGGATGTTCGAGCAACAGGATTAGTTTCACTTGCTGTACTTCTGAACTTGGGCCTGGCTTCTGTTTGCAGATTCAGAAAACAAATGCATGGCTATAACACCTTTAGATCAGGTAGTGAAATTTCATGTTTCACTACCATTGCTTCCTGCTTAGAGACCCTTTTCCTTTTCCTTTTCCTTTTCCTTTTCCTTTTCCGATTTTATTTACTTGGTGGTATTCCCAACTGTCACCCTGAAATTAATATTCCAAACTGGGGCAGCTTTCAAGCTACCACTCAACCTTCTCTTAGCTGGGAGAAAGAATTATGTTCCTTCTGTGTGTTCAACAAGTCCAGCTATTTCCCTTCATTTCAAAAAGACTCCAACTAAACATAAATCTGTCTCCATCTGTGACAGCCCACAGTCATCTGTTTACCAAAATAAACTTTAAGCATATATTGAAAAATAATTTCTATTGAAATATGCATCCCTATGGCATTCAAGCTTGGTATTTAATGCCTTTTTTATGGTTAATAATGCATCAAAAGCATTTCTAGTCTTGAGCTGTCATTACATCACATACATGATGTGCCGGATGCGTTTAATTGACTAAAAAACTTGGAGTCAGTTTTTATTTTAAAAAATACTAATATATGATTACCAAGTCCTACTTCTCCTGATCTGTATCTTTTAGTAAATTGTGTGCTGGTATAGAGCAGTCCATTGACAATGCTTACAGAAAGCTTAGCTCTGAGTAGATGAAGAGAGGTCATACATAAACAATAAAAGCTGTTTGTTAGGAGCATTTTCCTGAAGCAGAGTTTGCTTCTTTTTGATTTTTGCAACATAAAAGCAAGTTAATTCAGGAAAATAATATTAGACCTGGCACATGCTTAAATTAGAAGACTATTGGACTGAGACCAGAATAGATGGTTCTGCCCCATGGGAATTTTTTGCTCCCACAGACAAAATAAGAGTTACAAGGTGCGTTGTTGCTAGGACCTCTGTATTTACAGACACCGCTGCGTACTGAGGAGGGTGAATGTCGCTTGTATTGATTTCAGTTTGTGCAGGTTGGGGCCATTTATCCGTGGGCTCATGGAAAAATCTACTGTATGGGTACTGGCTTTTTTTTTTATTTCTGAAAAAAACCAAAACACATTTGAAAGACCCTGCTGAAGACAAAATCTTCCTATATGAATGCGATGTTGTGAACCAATAAATGAACAATAAAACAGCACAGAGTTCTCCAGTTAAGTTGTTCTCAAACGATGTTTGGGGATGGCAGCAGACCCTATAGTGCCTGTAGGACTTGCCAGATGCAGAGGGCCATGTTGTTCATGTCTTGTGCAAAGGCAGAGGTTAGCCATGAATCATGCCCTGAAGAGAAAATTTGAAAAAGCTACAGCAAGGCAAAGGTAAGTGCTTTTAGCTACATACTTGTTCACAAGTTCTCAAAACTTTGCGACTGCGTACTCGACCTGCCTATATTTAGACCCCAATATTTTCTTTGGCCTGGCTATGAGTAATTGACTACATCCTGATAAGTACCATTGGAGAAGTCCAGATATGTTCCCTTCATGCAATTTTTGTGCCTTATTTCAGTTCGCTTTTTAATGTTGTTGACTCTGTTCTGCTGTTTCGTAACATGAAAGTCACTGCTTCCCTTCCCTCATATAATTTGTTTAGCTCCCATATTCTCACCCCTTCAGCTTTCAGAAGTCTGGTTGTGGAGTATCTGAGCGCCAGTGCTGTCCCTCCTAGACGGTCTTGTAACATTTAATGTGAGAGAATTCTCCTCTGCAGCTTTTAAACTATATTCCGTATCTTTTTGCTTCATCTCTTCCCTAGAATACTTTGCTTCTAACTTGCCAGTAGATTTTCCTTTAGCCACTCAGCCTTTGAGTATCTTTAGCTGGTTGGTTTGTGGTTTTTTTTACTTTTGTCTTTTAAGTTTCTGTTAAGCCTTTTAAAATACTTTTTGATTGAATGGTAATGCTTAAAATCCTGTGATTATATTCCAGTGGAGGCACATGAAGGATGTGAAAAGACTTGGATTTTAGAAGGACTGAGGTAGTCATATGTATAAGGAGAATGTGAACATAGTTTTGGAGAGGTGACTTGGTCTTATTTGTAGGAATCATTTTGTTAATACAGGTTAAACTGAGTGCTCTGGGGATGTCTCTTTGTTCCCTTCTCATGTATAATGTGACCTGTGATTGAGGCAGGTATGTTGTATTCCCCTGATGCTCTTCCCACTGTCACTTCTCCCACCGGCCAGTGCAAATGCCGCTCACTACAAACTCAGATCATCGACACAGACTTGAACATTTGTTTCTTCTGGATAACTCTGTTAGAGGGATGAAATGACCCTTTTTAGCTATATTTCTAAACTCTGTATTCCAGGTATAGCTCAAGATTGAAGCCTGCTAGATGTTTTTTAAATACTCAGATTTTAAATGACAAAAAAAATGGGGCATTTCACTAAGTTTCCCTTCTTTCTTTCTTTTGGTTTTCCCTGCTCCCCCTTTACCTGCCCGTCTTGGTCCCAGTGGTCACCTAGTTTCCTGGTAAATATTCATTATCTCTTGCAGAAGGTAGTTTTCTGTTGCCTGTTGTCTTCAGTCATCACTGTCCTTTACTTTGGGGCTCTGACTTTGTCCTCCCATGGTTTAATGTCCCGTCTCAGTTCTCCTGTCTCGGCTGCGCAGTGCTGTCGTACGTGCCAAAACGATTCCTCCCGCAGCAGCGGGGACAGGTTTGCCAACAAATGCTTGGAGTGCAGCCACCTGCGAGCGGAAGGGGGGTATTTTCACACGCAGGACAGACACATGTAACGTGTCGCAGGACTTCAGCTCTTACACGCGCTCACAGGCATGCAGGTGCACGCTTGCAGGCGCACACTTGCTCACTGGCGTGTGCTCCTTGCTTCCCGCACACACTCATGCTTGTGTGTTGTAACGCTGGCCTCATGTTAATGTTTCCAGGTCAGATGTGGCAGGGTACTGTGAAGGGCCAGTCACTTAATGAACCCCTCTGGGACCTACCTCAGTTACTAACAATTTCTCTCCAACTCATCAGGCAGGGAATCGCAGCCCTTGCTGTTTCACTCCATCACTTTCTTCCACTGCCTTTTCCGCCTGAGCCGCCTGCTCGCTCCACACAAACAAACCAATTATCGATGAAGATACAAATTGGGTCCTTTTTCCTTGAAAGCTCCTTCAGCCTTGCACTTATCCCGGGTTTCACAGACACACATCAACCTGCACTTCTTTCTGCCTCTTCCCACTCTGTCTCTGTCGTGCACATGCCGAATTACGGATTCACAATTAAGCATACACCTTCGTATCCAAACCTGGTATTGACTTGCACAAAAAAAATCAGTATCCGCATGCACGTGCTTGTGTGCATGTGCTCTTATAACATGAAAGAGAGCTGGGGTCATTCATTAATTTGAGAATTTCTTTGTTTCAGTTGGAGGTCACCTTACCTGCATGTGTCTTGGACAAAAATACTCCCCAAAATAATCTGTTCATCTCCAGTTTACATAAGCAAGGCCTTCATGTACCAGAGATCATAAAATGAAATTAATACCACTGAACACAGCTGATTTATATGTGGCACATGCAAGCAAGTAAGTTTTCTGAGGATGCATATGTGTCTTTGTCTTCTTAAAAAAAAAAGCGTCTTCTTGTAACACTAAATATTTCACGCGGAGTGTGAGATGACAGCTGTGATCAGCTGGAGTCTTTGTCCAATTCTGGAACCATGCCCTAATATTTGGATCTATACTTTGTGTGTGGAAATTTAGCATCATGTATATTTGATATAAGGAAGTAAAATTGATCAAATCTTCCCAAAGTGCACCTGTAGGTGAGCTTCCCTTTACATCGCGCTGACCGCCTCAGTGCATTACAGCTTGTCCATACACCTAAATAAACTAACCAACCCCTTGGCACCTTTATGAAAAGCCTATGAGTCTATGAAATCAGCTTGGAAAGCATTAGATGGCAGAAAGTGGGAGGTTACTTGTAGCACACCAATAACCTCCTGAAAACAAAAAGCTAAAAGAAAAGGCTTTAAAATTTGCAGTGTTTTGTCAAGGTATCGAATGTTTGAGAGCAATGTTTTTCCAACCCTGACCTTGTAGCATGTGCTTGAAGTGCTCCTCGGGCACTGGCATCTCTCATCCCCTCGCTCCCCAGGGCTGCGCTCCAGCCTGAGGCCTCTCACCCCCTTTAGAAGGAGATCGTTCCTACGCTTAGGCAACCTGTGTTTTCTAAGACCATGTCCGTTCCTTTGAGAAAAGATTCTTTTGGACTGCCGTGCTGGTTCATCCCTCACTTCCACCGCTGACCGTAGGGCTTCTCTGTGAGGACCTTACTGACTCACCCAGGAGCTCCCAGCGCCGGCGGGCGACGGTGAAGTTTGTGCTGCTGGAACTGACTCTTGGCGGGTGGCGTTGCTACCCCCAACAAGACCAACAGCCAAGAGAGCCTTCATTTCTCACCCTGTATAACTCAGATTTAAAAGGGCTCTGAGGAGATGAGACGTACTCTGCAGAATCTTTCCCAACTCCTTTTAAAAGTAATAAAATAATTACACGAATGCTGGACACCTAAACGTGGAGGCGAGTATTCTGCAATATTGCCTTCAAATCATTGTCAGAACAGATCTCAGAAACTGAATAGGAGGAAGATAACCAGTAAACACATGGGTTTTTTCCAAGGGTGTAAATTACATAGGAATGATGGATTAAGGCATGCTGATAAAGTGTAAAGCTATACGTAGATGAAATAGTAGAATTAATTAAGGTAAAAATGTAACTATCAGTAAGTACAGTTAACGAGAGTCCCTGCGGGTAGCAATTCATGCCAAACTAGCGGTACTTGAGTTCTAGACCTATGATGTAAAGGAGATGACTGCATATGTAAAAGCTGTGAAACAGACTATTGCAGAGGCTAAATTTTTTAGATACTCTAAATGACTTTCATTTGACACAACATCTTAGAGAGAAACCCAGAAAGGAGAGACCATTTCTGATTATTTTTATTTTCTTGCAGTGCAGAGGACACGGTACAGGTGGTAACTATTGCACAGCAATTTTGTAAGAAAAAAGCCACGAAAAACTGACTGCAGTGAAGTCTAACTTTGAAAAGAGAACTACATGAAAATGAGGGGGGGTTATTTTATCTTTTGTTTTAGAAAAGAAAGCATCCAGAAGGTTAAAATGTTTTAAGTGGAATGGTGGCAATTCAAATGCACAATATCAGAGTAAAGGAAATTGTTAAAAAAAAATCCCAAAAGTGAGAGTCATATTTAAAGAAAAGGAAAGAAAGGAAAAAACATAAGCTTTGGCAATTAAACATGAAATGATAGTAACACAAGTGTTGTCATGTCCTCCCCAAAACAACATGTGTGAGGAACAAATTGCTGAAAACATTGAAGGTAACACTAAATACTTGCTGAAGTACATCAGCATTACAAAGGTTGCCAGCAAGTCTGAAGGGTGCTAGATGACTGAAGACTGAATTATAAAATGAGCAGTTATAAAAAATAAAGCGATAGCAGAGAAGCTAACTATGATCTCCACACTGGTGTGTGTCGTGGAAGAGCTTTGAGAGGTTACCACATTAGAAGCTTTTATTTTTAGTGGGAATAGGTATGAAAAACTGTCACAAATTAAAATGTCAGGAGAAGGCTTTAAAACAAATCAATAAAAACAACTGCAACAAATTGTCAGGACAAGATGCCGAGAGTTAATGAACTAAAATTCAAAATAGCCGAATTACTGTATTGTGTAACCTGTAGTTTAAATTGGCCCAGCACTGGAGGAATTGATTGTGATTACAGTTCTTTAAAAAGGCTCTAGGGTGATGTAAGGAATTTCAGAGCAGTAAACTTAGGGATAACTTAGCAGTAAAATAGGGATATCACAAATGGAATTTGCAGACACACAAATAAGTTTGACATGATGGAAAAGAATCAGCACAGCTTTTGTAAATGGAAGTTAATAATCACAAACCTATTGCACTAGTTTAAAGGAATTGATAAGCTCGTGGGTGTGAAGTGATTGAGTGACAGAATGTATTAGATTCCCCCAAAAAAGTTTGGGGGGAAAAAAAAAAAGAAAATGTGAGAGTCATATTTAAAGGAAAGGAAAAAGCATAAGCTTTGGCAATTAAACATAAATTCATAATAACACAAACCAAAAAAAAGAAGTTCGAGGAACAAATTGCTGAAAACATTAGGAATTATCAGGGAAGAAAGACCAATACAGAAATATTTTCACACCATCGTATATAGCCATAGGATGGCCACATCTCTGTTGCTCCTTCAGGTTCTTGTTACTCGTTTCAATAATGATATGGTAGAAATTTAAAAAATACAGTGAAGGTCAACAAACTCAAGAATTTGGGAGCTCTTTCAGTCTTTTGGACTTGAATTGTTTTGTCCTGATAAATTCACAGCTTGATAAAGTATTCACTGCAGATTAGGAATCCATAACTTTCAGGTTGCTGGGAACTAGATGCTTCTTAGCCAAAAAAAGGGATTACCTGGTGTTTCTTTTGTTCTTACAATTATTTTCCTAAGCATCTACTACTGTCAGCCTTCAGAGAGGTTTCTGAGCTAGATGGGCCTTTGGTCTAACCTAATGTGGCTGTTCCTCTGCACGTGCATTGCGACACTTCAAGGCAGCTCTGCACCAAGGCAGGAGGACTTCTGCTGTTTTTCTTCTTCTTTTTGCAGAAACAGTGCTTTGCTGTGCAAGGTATGGCAGGTACCAGCCCAATATCCAATAACCATACGCTTCAGAAACCTCCTTCAGAAAGGGCTGCCTAGATAAGAGTCATTCTATCAGTAGTGAAATTCCTATTTTAATGTAATTTTACAGACCCTGATTCACTGTCCCTTAACTGCAGCTTGTTATTTCTGGCATTAGAGGGTAAAAAAAAATAGCTTCTGGGCATGTGACACTATTCACAGGCCTTTAATGTCAGAAATAATGATCATGTTAAATTGGAGCTCATTACGACGAAATGAGACCTCATTGAGCCCTCTTTTTGGGGGGTTGTTTAATGATTTTCCTTTTTCTCTTCTTTTTTTCCTTCTAAGTAGCTCTGAATTGGTACACTGGGGGAGAAGCTGGGAGGTTTGGTGGTAAATTTAAATCGCAAGAAATGTATACCTTTAAAATATATTAAAAAAAAAAGGCTTGATTTTTCTACTGTTCTCCCCAAGTACTCTGTTCCTTTGTTACATTTTCAGTTATAGAAATTTCTTGCACCTCTTAAGGCCGCTAATAATGGTTATATCTAAGGCAGCTACAAAACATATTTGGGACTTTATTTCAAGCACTACTTTTCTCATAATGAACATGAGGATTCCATTTTCCAATCTCTTTTCTAATCACATTCAAAAGTACTGAAGCTACCTCCTGCGATACAGCTGCAATAAAGCGGCTTTGCCGTACGCATGAAGCCTATGTATGAAACCAGGCGAGTGCCCACACGTCCCGTCCCTTCTCAGGGTCCGCTATGCCACAATAGTTTCCAGATCTCAAGCACCTCTGGACTTCTGGCATAATTGTGTGTCCAACCATCCACGGGCTGAGCTCTGCTGATGCCGTTCTGTGCAGAGCTGTCTGGGATCAAACCGTCAACAATATGCTACTGCTATCAAGTTATTAATAGGGTAAATATCTTCAGGGGGAAAAAAGTTTTGTTGTTCTCCTTCCTTCTCCTAAACGTATCTTAATTTTATGGCATTCTGTCCATTTTGCTTCCCTCCTCAAATCACTTGACAGTTATGTTTTCTTCCTCATGAATGTGCTCATTGGACTTGCATGCTCTGTGAACACCTCTGTGGGTTTATGTAGCTCTGCTTCTACCCATGCTTCATCCCCTCCTCTCAGTTGCTGAGATTTATTTATCTATTACTTGATTTCCATCATGTTTTCACTACATTCTGCGTGGTATTTTTGCCATGCTTTGTCCTACATCTTCAATGAGCTCTGATGTGCTCAATAAGCTGCAACGTGTTTATCTTTAAGCCTGCTGCTTTTGGCCATTGTCATACCCTCAGTTTGATTTCTCATAAAACATATACCAAATCTTTCGAAGCTGGAAGAAATGTGATGAATTAAGAGTTAATTTCATTGCTCGATCATATTTTCCTTCTCTAGCCCCCTTTCTTGCAAGATGTGTTGCAGTGCCATAAGCTCCTGACAACTGTCATGTTTGCTCGTTAAACCTCACACAGCTTAATTTACTGTGTAAGTAATATCATTTGAGATGGGATGGGATGCTACTGGGTCAAAAGGAGAACTCCATTTTGCGTCAGTATCTCCGTTTTCTGTCTGGTGCTGCACATCTCAGACATTAACACAGATTCTGTTACACTGATCGTTTTCCTGACGAACCTACTTGGCCATCTGACTGTCTCCTCCTGTTGGTGCCCTCCCCAGCCCTCGTGGATTTGCTGTTTCTCAGTCTAGATGTGCTGCGGGAGGAAGAGAGGCTGTAGTTCAGAGGGAAGGTTGTTTTGGAGATGGGAGTGTGTTCATCGCCCCGTCTAGCTGCCCCAGGAGAGGTGGCCAGCAGAGCTGACAACAAACCCTGCGGTGGCGGACGGAGGAGGTGAGACTGAGGAGTAAAGCAATGTATTCCAGGACTTTTTGTTCCACAAAGATCTGCAACTTTCTCTCATTTAAAGAGTAAAGGGACTGTGATGAAAGTCCTTCTTCTCTACCTTTGTTTTGCGCTCTCTGGACACATTATTCCAAGCGCCCATGGCTGAGGGGAGCTCTTGGAGACCGGGGAGTCCCGAAGTGTTGGCTTGAGGCAGAGAAGCGGCACGATCCCGTCTGGTGTGCCAAGGGAAGGCTGGGGTGAAGTCTGCTCCAGCCGGTCCCAGGGCTACCAGCTGTGACTACGCTCGTGCACTCGGAAGCCCAGAGGAAGGTACAGCGGGGCAGCTGATCAGAAGTCGCCAAGAGCAAGGGAGCTGTATGGCTGTTTTCATTAATAATTTGTTCCTTTCTGCTCTGGTAGTTAGATCCCTGCCCCTGAGTAGGACTCTTCTTTGCACTTGGTGCTGTACAAATGGGATAAAACCAATCTCTGCCTAAGGGGTTTTCTTGTAAAGTCTGAGATAAGTGATAAGTGTTCCAGAAATCAAGAGGAGATACACACAAAAATTGTGGTGATATTGGATGGCATGATCAGCAGTGGTCTCCATACACAATCAGCATAACTGCAGCCAACACGGGAAAGGAGAGCTTTAATAAACAACTTTAAAATAGCGTGTTCATTTTATGAATTATTAGAGAAGGCCTAATTATAAAAGCAGCACGGGAGAAAATTTGAAGACACTTTAAAAAAAATGGTAATGGAGGCTGATAGAAAGGAAAGTACAAAGGCAGAATTAGCCTCTAGATACCAAAAGAGAAGTAGTAGAGAACAGATCATAAGGAGCTATAAAGGAGGGAGATAAATATATTATGTATGCACTAAAAAAGGAAGTACCTGTAGACGGTTGCAATGTCACAGTGATAAACGTGGAAGATTATCTTCGTCCCAGCTCTCAGAGGAATATGAAGGTGTTAAGACTAAAGAAAGGATGTTTCCATTTTGTATGTGACAAACAATGGGTGTCTAGACAAGTATTTTAGCAATGAAGATGTTTAGTAAAAGATTTTTAGAGGTGTTATGGAGAAAGAAATCCAAACAGACAAAAATCTGAATATGATGACAGAGAAAAGCTGGAGTAAAAGATGATGTCTGAGATAGGGACTTCAGTGTTAAAATATTTGAGAAAGCTGGTAGCGAAAGAGACTTTGCAGGGCAGATTAGGACCTCTGCTCTAGCTAAGTGGAGTTCTTGATGTGATAGACAAGATATTGCATGCCATTTTGAATTATACCTTTAGATAGAGGGAGAGACCTTTGAATCCTCAACACAGAGGTAACTGAGTTTCTATTTGTGGTTGAGAATATCCATTTCCTCCTGTTCAATAACAGAGATACATACATATATATGATATGCAGTGGGTTTTCTTGCAAGGAATTTTGGATCATGGAGAAAAGAAAAACTGACCCAATTCCAGCATTTGGGTGATTTGGCAGAGAAAACCACAATAGACAAGCTTTCCTCGGTGCTGAAGCTGAACGGGGAGCTACTAAGGACTGTGCTGTGCATGGGGTGTTGCATAATCTATGTCAGAAGATGAAACTCAACAACGTTGCACTTAATACTTTGAGGAAATAATTGGACTTCTAGCTCTCAGCGCAGCTATTGATTGTATATAGAAATAAACTTAACCTTTGTATTCAGTACAATAAGCTCTTCTATGCAACATTTGGTTAAAATCTTGACAATTCCTCGTCTAACTTTAATGTGCCTAAGATTTCACTCTTGATGTTTGGTCACTGGGAAAGGATGGAGAAGCTCGCCTTCCCGCCCAGTACAAAGATCTTGGGGAGCCAAGTGACAGTTTGTTGTATGACTTTCTGACAAAGAATCTCTTATGTTAAGGCCAATCCCGCAGACTTAACAAGTTAAAGCTGTAGATAAATGTCTGTCTGTCTCTCTTTCTACACATGCTCTAAAATGACTCAGAAACGGGCGTGCTTAGGAAAAATGACTACCTGTTATTGCTCTGCTTTGCCTATGCATTACCAGTGACACAGTGACTATTATTTAGCTTTGGGAAAACAACATTTGAATTGTGTTAAGCATATTCCAGTGTAAAGAAAAATCCTGAAGATAATTATTTGTATCCAAATTATTTTCCATTCTTTAGCAGACGTTTTCAGACTTCAAATATGTTGTTTTCTGCAAGTGCTGCATAATAAATTAATTGTTTAATTAGTAATAGATGTGTCACTCCTGGGAGCAAATCCCTTACTTTGAACAAGTAAACCAGACACCCCTTTCATGTTTAATATGTTGGGTTTAAGACTTTTACCTCTTTTTAAATACATGTGCTTTCACAGATCAGATAATACTTTAAACTATTGTCAGTGATTATGTGAGATCTCACAACACAGAGTGGAGCAAACTACAGACATTTCTTGACTTTAATCAGCAATAAAAGCAGGAAGAAATTAGAATTTACTTCCCATCAGTAGATCTCCTGCACACGTTCCATCTACTCTAAGTATTGAAGTGGTCCTCATTACCATAGATGTGAAAATCTCACAGCTCTGAAAATCTCTGTAAATCTCTGTAATGTAATCTAGCATGAAAATACACTCATGTTGCAGAAGGGAATCAAGGCACAGAGAGACTAATGGAGCAGGAGAACTTTTGACCCAAGACACTGGCCGCCTTAGTGGGAAACCCTTCTTCTTCTTGAGCCTCCAAAAAAAAAAGAGTTTTGGTGACCACCAGTTGCTTCAGCTACATTGTGTAGGAGGTGCAGAAAATGGACCACTACCACTTGGAAAGGAAAAGGGATGGGTAGCTACCCCAAGGCTTCTGCTAATCCCTGTAGAAAAGCAGTGCTTCTCTCATACGCACTTGGTCTTTCATTTCATTTTGGTATGTTTGGTTTGAGGTTTTTTGCAGATGGTGCCTTGCTAGCACAAAGGGACCCTGCTTCTGTTGTTCGCCAGCACTGTTGAAATCAAATAATGAGTGATAATAACTGTATACATCATATTGTAATGTTCTTGTCAAAGCATTCAGCTATTTGATCCGTTGGGATTTTTTTATGAACAAGGTTTTATTTTTAAAATATTTATATATTCAAATATTTAGCAATTTAACTCTATAATTACAAAGTCCTCAGTACATGTATCTAGTGATTCTAGTGAATCAATTCAGACAGTATTGGCATTAGGTTGAATTTATACCTTGCTTCTGCTGTGACAATAGGAATTGCCAGTTTCATCAGAACATTTTTTTCCTTATCCCATGGGATATGGTCCTGGAGAGAAGAGGGGTTCAGGAGAGCTATGTTAGTTTTAGGGATCGCCTCCTCCTAGACAGGAGACCCAGGAGGATTACAGAGGTACTATCCAAGCATGCAAGTACAGGGTTAGGAAAGCCAAAGCCCACCTGGAGGTGAACCTAGTAAGGGATGTGAAGGACAACCAAAAGGGTTTCTACAGGTATATCAGCAGCAAAAGGAAGACTAGAGAAAACGTGGGTCTGCTGTTGAATATGTCTGCCTATATTGAAGAATGTATGTCTGCGTACATAGGAGCACCGGTGAATATCTGAAACTTAAAATGTATTTTAGGTTGTGGGGAGCACTGAACTCAAGAGAAGGTTGTTGTGAGAGCTGTTAAACTGGTAACTTACAGCATTAAAGGTTCAGCATGGCTATGTATTGATTGAAGGACAGGTTTTGTTAGATGGCAATTTTTAATAATCAAATGTGTTGGTTAAAAAGAGGAGGGGAGAGAATAAGGAAAATCACCAAATTCTAAGGAGCAGCTCAGAATCTACCAAATGTAAAGGAATCCAGTGGAGTCCTGCATCCCTCTCACACTGTCAGCTTTGTACTGATGGTCAATAGTTCTTGGTGCCGGAGACCAGAACAGCATCTCTTCTTCCCCCCAGCTCTACAAGGATGCTTGACTGTGGTGGGGTTTTGCAAGAGGTACAGCAACCTACTGCAAGGAATCTTGAGACCTAGAATTCATTTAACAGAAGCCACCGAGCTGACTTCTCTTGAAACATCCACTTCAGTTGGATGCTAACAGGTGACTGGGGTGCGAAAGCTCTTTGTTCCATCCCTGTCCCCAGCCCACTCACCGCTCTCCCCTCAGCTTTTGTTATCTATCCAAATTGTTAGCAGAAAAGATAGATGTATGCAAAGCACTTTCACAGAATCCAAGCTGGAACAGCTGTCAGAGATGCAATCCCACTTAGTTGGTCTTCATAAAATGCGTGCGGCATTTTTAAGAGTCTGGATAAAGGGTAAAGGCAAACTGCGCCCATTTAGCAGAAGGCAGCATGTGACAGCTGACAAAGTGACAGTGGGCCCCTGAACAGCCCATGTCACTCTTCAGCAGGAGGCCCTGAAATGCCCATTTTAATTTAAATGTTATTTTCAAATAAAATTGCCACTTTGGGATAATTGCTTCTTACTGTGTAACTTTGAGAACACCGTACTGAGCAAAGTGGGTGCAGCTTTCTTTATTGTTGTTCTTATTTGTTATTGTGCAGCACCATATGTGTCTACAGCCCTGTGCAATAGGTGGTCCCCAGAACTGCCTGCTGCACAAATCAGCCTTTTGTTCTGGAGCTGTTGTTTTAAAAAACAAAATGACCCCCCCAACCTCCGTGCAAGGTAAGGAACTGGAATCGGGGTGATTTCAGTCATATGCATTGTTTTGGGGTTTTTTGTTTGCGCAGAGTTTTCTGGTAACCACCTCTACAGTGATGGGCACAATATAAACAAATATTTTTCTTTGTGCAGAATGACTTATGCATCTTTTCATCTGAAAGCTCCGCTAACTACTCACTCACTTTCCCTTTTCTTTCTGGCCTCCTAGAGCCTCCTGGTATGGCATGAAACAAAAATGTGAAGCCCATTTCCTAGCAGTTGTGCAAATGCAATCAGCATGTTTACAAATTCTGTTTGTTTAAATTCTTCACTTCATAGAGAGAAGAAAGTGTTGCTTTAAATCCTTAAGCACCCGGCTATGGTTGCAATGGGTTTGTGGGGTTCTTTTTGTTGTGTTTTGTTTTTTGATACCCTGAGGCTTGGTGTGTCTCGGGATGTCCTAGTGATGGAGTAAAGAGGTCAGAAGAACAGCAGTGAGAGACTCTATCTAATTCACACCTTGGCACCAGCACACTGGGGCTGACACGTCCAATTTACTGTGGCACTGTTTGACAGGTGTCAGGACTCGACAGTCGCACAGAAGTACACACGACTGCAGAATCAGAAAGAGAGAGGGGGTGATTGAACATTCTGCAAATGAGACACCCAGGGAAAGAAAAACACACATGCGCGCGCGCGCGCACACACACACAAAACAATTCAATAGAAAATCTAGGCTAATTAACGCCTGCTGTTGCCTGATGCGTGGCATGGCCCCTCAAGGACTCTTTGCCATTCGAGAGTTGAAAACATGTCAGGAGGCTCCTCTTTTCTCTTGCATGAAGAACATTATGACATTTTAGTGCTAAAAAAAGTTATGATAACTTTCTCAGTTTTCATAGCAAGTTGTGAAACTTCTTGAAGTTCAGCCTTACCAGCTCCATTCCTTGCTTCCCAGTCTTGTATCTAATCAGGTCACCTTCTACCTGGCAAGATACACCTCCTGAAATCTAACCTTCTCCTGGATATATGTGTGTATGCTTTTCTTTCCTATGGACCCACACAACAGAGTCTCTGCATACCGTGCTTGATGGCAGAAACGATCATTTCACGTTGGCCGTTCGCACCCATCAGCTGTATCGGTATCGTGCACTGACTTTTGAGGGACTTTCCCCAGCTGGCGGGTGGCCAAATGCCGTGGTGGTTACCCTCTCCGGCCAGAGAGGCAAAGGCTGCAGAAATTCGGGCAGCTCTCCTTGCCTGGTGCCGGGTTCGCCCTTCCTCGCTGCATCCGGGAGCGTATGCTGGGAAGAGCACCGTTTGCAGCTGATGAAAATTTGCTAGAGAAGAGCAGGTGTGTTTCCACAGTTCTCCTAAAATTCTGGCGGTGTTGGGGAAGGAGCAATTCCTGAGTACGTGTTGATAAAGCACCTAACAACGTGGGCCCCAGCCCTGGCTGCCGAGACCTCTGGAGAGGCTTGTAATGCATCTGATAACCGTTACCGTGGCTGCTGCTGTAGTGAGTAATGGTGAGGAGCACACACAGACTGTGCTAGCCGCTTGGGATCCGCCAGCCACCCTCTAATGAGGTTTGCATTAATGTCACAAAAGGAAGATTCCTAGACCTTAAATTTGCCCGGAACGTGAGAAATGCAACTCGATCCTTGCTCTCCATCCTCTGACCTTCCTGTCGTGGCTTCTGCTGCAGTGCGGATAGGTGGCTGTGTAGAAAGCTTTATGCTTTACTTTGGGACTGAATTTTTGAGTGGGTTAGCAGTGGGAGACTGCGATATTTGAAATTTGTCTGAAGTGGGAGGATCCCATCATTTGGGGAAACAGCTCTGTACAATGCTGCAAATCAACGGGACACAGTCTTGTCCTGCTGAGAAAGTCAGCAGAGCCAAAACTGAATTTAAAGAAAGCCTTTATTATTATTATTATTCATGTCAGGACTCCGTTGGGAAAATCTTTATCTGCATTAGAACGTACATAAGAAGAGAAAAGAAGAAAAGGCCAAGAGGAGTGTGTACTACAAAGCGTCCCTTTGAGCTCAGCTCCGTTCCTCTCTAAAGTTCGTTGCCAGGCTCTTTGCAGGGAGAGAATTTGGGTTCAAGGTTGAGCTGGAGACGTTTCCTGGCAGAATGTATATCCCCTGATCGCACCTTTAGGAGATTATCCCGTCATTAAATATTTGTAGGATAACAGAAGAAGCCTAATTTAGTTTTTGTTTCTTTTTCTCTGTGGTTTAATCACAGATGAAAGAGACTAATAGCACTACAGAGCTTTCTGGTGATCAAAGGCCAATCAATCCTCTTTGTGGAGTAATTAACTATTTGCTAAACTTGCAGAATTGATTTCCATTTAGGGCTAAGAGAGAGGGTTTTAAATGAAGACCGATTTACCAGGCGTGAGGAGGGAATCTCAGCACTGATGCCAGGAGATATTCAGAGTGATGAATTGGAGCCTGCTAATTGGAGGATGAAAAATACAGCTGGAATCTGGCCCCATTTGCTCCTACTTTGGGGAAAGACAGGAAAAGGGAAATAAGGCTGAGAATCTGACAGATGGCTTTCTGCAACTGCAACGGGGAGAGCAGAGTACAGTTAAAGCAGCATCTGACTGACTGGAGGAAACAGAGATGTAACCAGCACAAAATCGTATTGCAGTGAATCCATTATTCAGGTAGATGCTCTGTCTAGGAATGATTGCTGTCTGCTCGCTTGCAACTTTGGGCTGGTGAGCTCCGAAGCAGCTTGCAGCCGCACTAATTCTCTCAATACAAAATCAATCAGGCAGCTTTGTCTTGGTGGAACTTCAGTTTGCCAAGTAATTTTTAGCACCACGGATGAAATAGGGGCTTTGTGAAAAGCTGAGGGTGTATAACATTTTTTGGCACTCTTCAGTGGAGATATGAGGAGTGGGTTCTGTATTAATAAGCGTTGCAGCCTTGGAAGGATAATCAGGATGCTAGGCCTTACTTGAAAATGTCAAAATGGGGAACTGAGTTGATCAGATAGTTAGACTGTTTACAGATATGGGCCACCTTCCACAAGCAGAGGGACTAAAAAGGCTAAAATTCATGATCTGTGATAATAAACATGATGGAGAAATGCAGTAGCAGCTTGTAAATTGTGAGTGGCAGAGGAAAAATGATTAGGGAATAATTACAAGAAGTAAGGGGTATTCACCAAATGGGGAAAGTTTAAAACAAAGAAAAGCCAGTACCTTTTCTCAGAGCACATAATTAACGCAGGGAATTTATTGCACAGGACATTGTGGAGGACAAAAGAATAAATGAGTTCAAAATAGATTAGACAAATTCATGGAGAAGAGGTTCATTGGTGGGTATTGAACACAGTAGCCCAAATGAAATATCTAGCTGGGGAAGTCCCTGAGCAGCTGCCTGCTGTGTCGTGCTGCCCTGCCCGTGTTCCCGTGTTTTCTGGCCGCGGCTGGAGAGAGGACCCTGGCTTTCAGATGGACCCAGCATGGCGGTTCTTCAGTCCCCATCCGGCGGCGTATGGAGCGCTGCATTGCCAGGGCAGGAGGTCAGCAACACTGGAAAGTCCCGTGCACGTAATTTCTGTTTAGTGGCGGTTATAAAGCAAGTTCATTTTTACATCTGTGCTGAGATGAGTACCTGTACTACAAACACATCCTCGTTGTCACAATTGCTGCGGATTGGCCCACGGTGCTGGCGGTTTCCCCAGTATGGGAAACTTTTAGGTAGTTGGGATGAAACTCAGCTGGACAATGCTGCAAGAGATGCAATGACATCTAAACCAAGCATAGCGGGTGCTGTGCTATTTGTCTGAGGGTGCTACATCCACTTCTATAAAGGACTGACACTGCTGTGATGGAACGGGGAAGGGGGGAATCTCGTTATTCAGTGCTACTTCATATCATTACTATTGGCAAGGTCTGTAGGAAAAGGCCCAGTATTAGGGCATGGACTTTTTTTTTGACATATCTCAGAACTACAGACCTTCTGGGGTTGCCTCCTGGCTTTCAGAGTTAGTCCAAACCTCCACCGGGAAAGAGAAAAACACCAGTTAGAGGAAACACTGTAAAACTGATCTTGCTCTATCCACTTGGTATACAAATCTGATATTACTTTATCATGGAGAAATTTGGCTCTTCTGTATGAAGTGATTCCCTAGATGTGATTTGATTCGTGTCAGCAGTTCCAAGAAAGGTGCCATAGGAACTTCATTACAGAATTAACCTGTGTATTAAGGTGCCTGGAAATGAGTTCTCTGTTGGGTAGGAAGCACAGCCTGCTCTCAGCCGCGCCGTGACGCCGCCTGAGCCAGGCCGCATGCCGTGCCATGCTGCTCGTGAGGCCTACGCGGTTGAGAGCAGTGACCCGCGTGGCCTCTTCCCCTCTGCCCTGAGGAGCCGGGGGCCTGCCCAGGCTGGAGAAGTGGTTTTGGGGACAGTCGGAGCAGGCCGGCAGCCGAGCTGGCTGCGCCCGCCTGGGCCGCGGCTGCTGGAGGGGGTGGCCTGTGCCAGGCCGCCCGCCTGGGGCCCGCAGGTGATGGGGCCGGATGGCCTGGCACCGGGCTGCGTTTCACAGGAGTCTTCGCCCAGCAAAAGCTGGGGAAGTTTTATTGTGGTGTAGCGCTGGTGTCGAGAAGATTGTATTTGCTTGTTATAAATTGAATTCGCCTATTAGAGAGCTATGACTTGATTTTTTTCATTAGCACACAAAGCTTGAAGGGAAAGTTTCTTCTGAGGTCCCTCCAGACCTCTTTAAACAGGGATATAATGATTCTCTGTTGAGAAAGAGCAAAAGAAATTCCATTGCTGTTTAAACAATTAAAAGCGAAGCTGTACTTGGTGGAGAGGCTGAGGCACCGGCGGTAACCTCTCCTCTCGGCTGACCAGCAGCTTTTAAATGCAGGGGCTGCTGTGAACTGACTCACTGCAGGATAATTACGTTAGGGACCCATACGGCCTGCTGAAAATCAATTCTGTTGGACCAGCGTGTTTGTTCGGAAATCCACTCAGCCAATTCAGGAGTACATTAGGCTGCAGGCCCCGTGCGCTGACCTCCCCAGGATTGGGGTTGACACTTGAACGAAGGCGTTTGTCCAGTTAAAGGACAGTGCTACCAGCAGACTCTTATCTCCCCTAAATTGGATTACTCAGATCTGCTTGTTCTCTTTAAAGATAGCTACTTCAGGTTTTTCCCCCCTCTCTTTCTGTCTGTCTGAGACAGTTACCTAGCGATTACTGTTTAACATGCCATTCTTAGCTATTCCTGGACAGTTAACATTTAATATCTCCCCTAGAGCTTCCTTTCTTAGCTGGAGCTGGCTTATATCGGGGAGCTGTTTCTCCCAGCACTTCTCCAGCAACAGTCGCTTCCTATCAGATTACGCAGCAAAATGTATGGAACCCATCGTATTTCAGCAAAATAGGGTCTGCTGACCAGGTGCGAGGCTGGTTAAACCCAAGCACTGGGTTGGGGGTGAGGGAGAGGCCCCGGCAATGGGGGCTGCGTTTGTGCCACCTCAGGGCGAGGGCCCGGAGCACGCAGGACCTGGCGCCGTCGGCAGACCTGTCGTGCCATGAGCCTTGCGAACCCGCAGGGCTGGCTGCCAGGCGCGGGCTGGCGATCAGGGGGTTGCGGGTGCTGAGTAGGAAAGGTAAGGCCAGTTCATTTGCAGGTTTGAGCTGGGCCTTGAGGGGCTGTCTGCTCCTTGCTGAGTAGCGCCGTGCATGGACATCGGGACTCGGTCCACCCCTGGAAGCAGGCTAGCCATGTCAGCAGCCAGCCTTGCAGGTGAATTAGGCACACCAGAACTAGTTTCTTCACCATTGTCCTGAGTGTCAGAGATTGCTAATACCTGCTCTAAATCCACTTTGCCTTTCCCATCAATGATGATAATGGAAAACTTATTTTAAAATGTCCAACCCATAATGTATAAAGAAAATCCCAGCTTTCTTGCACAGTTTTACATAAGAAACTTTCATTTTGTAGTTTTAAATCCAGGAACAGCTTAGTGGACTATTACAGCGGCTAGCCTCAAACATCTCCGCGTGAAACAGGTTATCAGCTCGTTCTGTCTTCTGTTGCAAAAGGTAGTTGTATGTGTACATCAAACTGAAATGTTTTCTTGCTTTTCTCCTAAAAGTGTGGAGGGAAAAATGGAAAATAAGGTTGAGGAAGAAATAATTTGATTGAATCCTTGCAGAGTTGCCTCCCTCTTAGCTGAAAATACACCCCCCACCCCCCACCCCCCCTTTCTGCTCTGTAGCTGATCCATACATAGATATTTTGTTATGGTCTTGTAAAGACTCAAAGCTTCTTTTGCTTTCTTTATCTCCAAACAGTGCTGCTTGTCCTTGTTTTAAGCAGAATACTATCTAAATATAAGAAAATGTTCTCTTGAAAGAAGACTTTTTTGTGTGCATTTTGTAGATTACGTATGAGAAGACAAGGGAAGGAGGAGAAGAGGGGGGGCAGGAAAAGGGGTGTGTGTGTGTGTGATTTGTGTTAGTACGTTCTCCCAGTAAGCAAAGATCTGGGACAGTATTCTTCTAGTGGGAAGGGAGCAGTAGAATGGATATACAGATAAGGTATAACTGGTGATAGTATCATTACAATAGGAAAGTCTATTTGAATGACTGCGTGGTGGAACTGAGATGAAAATGTACTGGACATCACAATTCAGCTTAAGTTTTTTGTGCTGCTAAAATGTTTCCAAAACAGTTTGATAATATCTCTGTTTGTGAAAGATACAGTGAAATATCAAAAAAATTCAAGTCTTCTATACGTATGCAGAATCTCTGTTGCAAGCTCCTATGGGAGTCAAAGTTCTTGCTTAGCATACAAAGGCTTATGAGTTTTATAGTGTTCAGACTCTTAATCTACAAAGCGTAATTTAATCCTCTTTTATCTAGCTGCACCACAAAGCCCCAGTTGTAAATAAATCGCATGGTGACTGCAGATGCAGCTGCAGCTTCTGCTTCCCTCACCTACCCTCGGTAAATATTTCTGCAAAACAGATGAAATTAACTGATGTACCCAATAAATAAAGAGCAGGGTTTGCAGAACGGAAGGTTGTAACACAGCAGTAGACCTTAAACACAACTGATAGCTCTGAGTTTCTGCTCAGCTGCCTGCCGATATCAATGATTTTCTGTTTTCGTGAGTCCCAGCGCTTTACCGTCTATTCTTCAGGGCTGTGAAAGGCTGGGAAGGCTAAGTAGTCCTCCAGACTGTCTTTACAAATGTTACCAGTTAGGAGATGGGATCAAATTGAATGTGAATTAATTTGTGCTGCACAAAGGACCGCGTCTGTATAACGCCCAGCCCGCCGTTCACCTGCAGATTCCAGCACGTGTCTGTAGTGTATCGGTATGGCCGTGTCAGTCGTGTAAGGGGCAGCCACCAGGAAAAGGAAAAGCTAAGAGCTTTGCTCTCCTCCCTGGTGTGTGTGAATCTCAAGAACCGTCTTGTCTTCTCTGAGGCAAAGAACTTGCGGGGAGAAAGGCTTTCTGAAAGAGTGCTGTCAAAGATACTGTCCCTCCTGCATGGCATCACGGTTGCTCTTGGCATCAGTGCAAGTGTCTTTTGCTGGCACAACTGGGTATTTCTCATGTCGTTCTGCTGAAAGCGCGTCCTAAAGACTGCAGTTTCCAGAACCTGAAGGTGCCAAGAGGCAGTTGTGCAGTGTCTGGGTTAGATGCCAAGCCAAGTTCCAGGTTTGCACTGTTACCTCTGCGTCATGCAGGGGTCATATTTGACCTCTGTAGGAAAGGTTTGTTGTCTACTGTATTAAAATGAACAACATGCTTCACTAAAGAATAGTCTTTTTTCTTTTTTTTTTAAACACTATTGTCATGGCAATGGCAGTTTTTCATAGTACTAAGATAGATGCAATTAGGATAAATCAATAGTTCCTAAAATAACTCTTCCCAGCTACAGAGTAGAAACTTCCTTTCAACAGGTAATAAATTGCCTTTCTTGGGTGAGCGTAGTGGCTGAAGTGGACCGAAATGGGAGTCCAAACTGGAGCTAGCATTTACCTTTAGAAGAGAAACTAGAGGTATCGGCCTCTGTGCTGGAGAATACGCAGCTGCACGCAGAATTGGCAATCGTCATGACAGAAGGCAAGTCTGCTACCAGATCTCTGCTATTGCACATGGGCAGATTTCTGCTGAAATCAATAGACCTCTACCCCTGGAAGCTGCTGAAGTAGGTTATTGTGCCTGGTGTGCTGGAGGTAGACATTAGGTGAGACTAAGCTTCCGATTATGTATACTATCACACATGCATCGTTTTTGTTCCCTCCTTTTGTTACCTCTGAGTAGAAAGATGGCTCAAGTAACTTCAGTTTCACTGTTCTCCTTGACAGACACATCTCACCAGGACTTCAGAAAGCAGAAGAGAAAGCAAATGTTAAAGAAAAAATAAAAACAGAAAAGTTGCATTTTTCTTCAAAACTGTTTCAAGGAGGGCGTATCCATCGTTGGGGAAGAAAGGGGATTTGTGGCAGGAAGAGGGAGATTCAAACAACAGTGTTGATGCGTGAATATTTTGATGAGAACTTGACCTACAGAAGCTGCTGTCGTGGGTGCATAACATAATGTCTTTGTCTGCTGTCCTTGATTTACCTCCTTCTTCTTTCTTGATTTTGCAACTGTGGCCCACTATGACCCTGACTCTTTGGTTGCTCTGGCCTCATGAAAAATAAGCTATTCCTCCCAAGATAGTTATACTCCTCTCTTCCTGTATGCCATGCAGCAAGAGCTCTGTGCAGCTCTTATAATGACATCCTCAATACTAGCAAAAGATGAATAATAAAAACTGCTGCCATTGGTCCCAGAAGGGCCTTCTAAGGAGGTTTGTTTCGGAATAATGAGTATGGAAATTCTGCATCCATAATGAACTGCAAGCAGTCTTCCAACTCACTCGTGCCGAAAATTCACACTTGCCTTTCCCATAACTTGTCACTTTTCTTTTATTATTATTGTTCAATATGTAAACAAGGCCAAGAAACTCTTTGTTCCTTTGTGCCTACTTACGTTTGTCCATTAATCCCAGTCTCCCCGCCCCCGCCCCCCCCCCCCCCCCATGCACGCAGGATTACACAAAGCAAAAGTCATTAATTTTTATCTCTGACTATCTGTAGGCTTTTTAATGTGGCCTGGCTTGCTTATGCACCAGCAATTACATGTCATAAGTGCTTGTAGATGCTGAAGCAGTATCGTAGGCTGATGAATCACTGCCTTCTCCTCTGATTAGTATGCAAGGGGCTGTGCTCTTCTTTGAGCAGCTGGCATACCAATGAGGATCTGGCTCTGCTGGTCAAGGCATCTGGACATGAATTCAATATGGATTGCTTTAATTAAATGGCTAAGCACACACGGAGCTAAGAAACAACTCCATCATTGAGTGAAACTAGAAAATAAAAGTCGACGTGAGAGCATAGGTAGAAGGAATTGTTTAAACACCTGTTGTACCACTGGTGAACCTTCAGGTTCCTTTTCCATTAATGAAGTTCTTACAAGTGGCTGAAATTCCTTCCTGATTTATCCTCCAGACAAATCTTTTTTCTAAGATTAGATTTATCATTAAAGTTTAGGAATCAGTGAACTTGATTCCATTTCTCTGCTCTTTATAGGGATTGATTCTTTTTTTAAACAGTAAGATTATTGCAATTTGTAGAAGCAACTTTTTTAAAGGAGGGATTAGGTAGGTGTGTGCTGAACCCCTGGAAAGTGGAAAGTAGCAAGTCATCTCTGAATATGCCAGGGGTGGAGCAGGAGAAGACGAGAGAAGAAAAGCATTGCAAAAGACTTTCTTGCCCACCTTGAAAGCCTATGAATTATACCAATTGAAAAAATACTGTGGGCATATTTTCTACAGTTAGGTATCAGTCTTTACAAAATGGAGATATGAAGTCTATGCTTTGCTTTTAGATCTTTCTGGTCAGATATAGCCTTAATTTCTGCTCTACAACCTTCTGTACTGGACACCAAATTGCAGGTCTGATTAAAGCATTGCGTCATGCTGAAAAATTCTAAGTTCATTTGAACTGTTTAGTTTATCGACTAAATAGTATTATGAATAAAAATGGGACTTCATCTCCACTATAGATTAGATTCCCAGACTCCTACTAAATCAGCACCTTATCACCTGTGTTCCTGCAAGGACTGTCGTGTTGACTCATGCAAAATATGATATTTACTTTACCTTAAAATGACAGATTCCCTTTGTTGTTTGGAAAAGCTCCTACAAACTGTGAATGTGCAGATGTGGCTGTGCAGATGTACAGATGCACTTGAAAGGCTTTTTGTTCCAACCTGGGCTTTCCAGCTGCTGCCACCCTCTCTCCCGCCTGTCTGCCCCATGACTGTTTACCTTTGCTATACAGCCCAGAAGGATGGGCAGGGAAACTTCTCTCCATGCAGAAGGAGCGTACTCAGAGTTAATGCTTTGTGCTTACCAAGCAAAGGCAAACTTCACTGATACAGGTATGTGCAGAGCAAAGGGAAACGGCAAATGAACTATGAGGGATTGTTCTTTGATGCCTTTTGGTTGGGAAATCATGAGGTTTAGCCCAAGCCTACCTCTGGGATTTTCATGTGCTTAATGATTTCATGCACTTTGTAGTTATTTTGGTCCTCAGGAGGAAACATGAGTGCAGCTGTCATGATAGCTTGATAGACACCAGAAGCTTTCATTTCTTTTTTTTCCACGTACAGTTTACCATCCTTAGGAGGCAGTTATCGTTCACTGTGTTTCAGGGAGTGGGACAAAGCTATTGTTTCATCAGTAACAGAGATGAAAGGAATCCTCCTCTGCTGTGACATCTGCTAAAATTGTGGGGCCCTCATACCCTCCATGCTAGGAGCTTGCAGGAAGGCCTCCAGAGCCATCTACTAAGCACTGACCAGCATAGAAGTAAGGCCGTAGTAAGCCTTATTGCCATCCTCGTTCTGCGAGGGCAGAGCCTGGCAACACATAGGCGCTGCAGGCAGTGCTTGAGATCAAGGGATGCAGGAGCTGCCCAGAAGTCATCTGCAAACTCTAGAGATCTTGAGAAGATAGCAAAGAGTTGCGGACAAAGGAAGGGTAACACGCTGAGACGGTAGCTGTGACAAGAACAGAAAAATGAATGCTTCTGCATATTACGGGCTTCATGCCATTGTCGGTTTTGTTTAACTACTCAGTGATAAAAGTAAACATTAGTAGATTGCACTTAGTATCTTCAGATTGCTGGTACTCCAAATCACTACATTATCTAAATATGATTTTAAGCTAAAAACCTGTACTAAAGTTGGCGAGCGAGAAAGATACTGGGCTACTGCCTTCTATAGAAAGTAATAAAAGGAAGCAGGCAAAATTAAAATAGAATCTGTATTAAAGGTATTTTTTCTCATGTTTTATATTTTAAGAGACTTTCTCATGTCTGTTGTATAATGTACATGCTTCATAAACCAAGGAGATTCATCCTGTCCTTCATCTAAATGAGGGACAACTGGATGATGAGTTCCCCAGCAGTATCACAATTTTCTGTGCTATCAGAAGGAGGTGTTTAAATCTGTTAAAATTAAAAGAATTGCAGAAAACACACCAATAACATTGCAATGAGGATATATTTTTTTGCAATCTTGGGTATTCATTCTGACTAAATAGATGCTGCACAATTTGCCACTTGCTAGTTGTTTAGGATTTTAATGTAAATGACAAACTACATGATTGCATTTCACTGCTGTAGCAGCTATTTCTTAAGTTTTATTTTTAACACAATTAGTTTTGTGTTGATAGGATCTCCAGTGATTGCCCCCCTTCCCCCACTTATTTTTTGCCCCTGCTCGCTAGAGGTCACTTCCTAAAGAAGTTCAGTGCCCTCTGGAGCATGCTACTGACGTATGGAAAACATCCTCTAGCTTATAAAGGCAGACTTTATATCAAAGCAAAATTTAATTTATCATCTGTGTAGCTGTCATTCATCTCAGATACAGATCTAGAACTCTGTTTATCCCCCTTATTTTTCCACTGCCCACCAAAACTGCCGTCTTCAGCTTTGTTCTCTCCCTTCCTCCCGTACACCGGTGTCCGTCCCAGCTCCTGCTGCAGAGAAAGGCTTGTACAGCAGACAGGATACTATACTTAGTGCAACCCAGTTTACTCTCATCATTTTAATAGTGGACCTAAGGTATGTTGCCATGTGAACAAGTCATCATGTCGCCATGGCAACCAGCCGGATTGCAGCACCGCTCCGAGGAGTGGACTTTTTTTTCCCTTTTTTTCTAGTCAGTGCGTTCTCTTTTGTTAAATTTGCTGAAGGGCTCACAATAGGAGGATTCCGGCTGCTTTATCAAGCAGCTTTTCATTTAAACTTGTAAGTTGTTGTATAAACAGAAAGGCCAGCATGCCACTAGATTCACTTTCAAGGCAGACTTGATGAGGGCTTTGAACCAGGACCCCAGTGTGTTTTGCAGCTTGATCAGAACTGAGACGATTACATGTCTTGGCACCTTTCAGACTCTTCTCCACACTTCTCCTCTGCCGCCCACAGTAGGGATCCCAGACACTCAGACTCGGATTGGGTGACCTGTGGACAGCCCTTTGCTTCTGCTTTGAGCCTTTTTTGCTTTTGGAGATCTCGGTAGGCCAAAATTAGACACACTGAGAGGTTTGATTTTATTTTTTATTTTTTTCCCTCATTCTCCATCCCACATAACATAGGCAGCTTCCAACACCAAGCAGTGGGGGCAGAGGAGGAACACGAAAAGGCAAATGATTCAGGCACTCAGACACCAGAGCAGCGAGAGCCACGCGTGTGCATCAGTACGTAGAGGAATGGTAACAGAATACATGGTACTCTTAAGAAGACTGTGGAAAAAATATGCAAATAAAATGCAGCTATTAAGCCTGAACTGTGAAACATTATTTTATACATTTAATTCCAGTAATGCAACTCTTTTTTCCCTGAAACTATGTGAGAAGTTATAGGCTGGGATAGTGGAGATCATTCACAGCCACTTTACAGGTGCGGGTTTTTATATCCGCAGTTTATATATGCACGCACTCCTGGTGCGGTATAAAGAGCTCTTAAGAAAAGAGCGTCTTCTGTAGAATTTCCGGAGCTTAAGTAGCAGCCTGCAGGATGGCAGCAGAGATTTTGATCTGCTGCAATTACAATTGCATAACCTCAATGGACCCTTCAGCCTGTACGGATCTGTTTCCAATATGGCCCTCTTCTGCTTGATTCATTCCCGTGGCAGCAAATGAGTAATATCAGAAACGAAGCAGGAGAAAGAACTAACCCAAGCGTGTTTGTACGAGGAAGACAGTCACTGGGCCAGGAACCAGTGCTGGTGGCTCGTCTTGATGTGCTGATGCAAACTAGAGATCAGATGTCTCGGCCGGGGGGATTTTTTCACTCTGTGGATGAAGAAGAGGGAGAAGGAAGGTGTAGGTGTTGTTTGGATGGAGGTGTGGTCCTCTCAGGATAGTGAACAGAAATGCAACAACACGCAGCTTTGGGCGCAGAGGATTACGGGAATAATACCTGTAAAACGCCAACCTTCAGTACTAGCCTATAACACACCAGCAACAACAACAGAAAAATCATAGTACCTTCTTACCGTGTCTGCATGTAACGGTCCTGTATTTGCGGTGTTCGCAACCGGGCAAGGTACATTTTTTATACGTTGCTCGTACCGCTCACTCTCTCAGCAGCCATGCTTACCAGCCCTCTTTAGATGAGCGTGCATTAACAGACGTGCAGCGCAGGATGGGCTCATGCTCCTGTAGTACTCATACTCATTTAGGCAGGCAATTGGTAAGGTGAATCGCCCTCCATAGGCAGCAGGGATCATTTCTTCTTTGTGCATAAAATTACAGCAAACAAGCCTCAAATAACACAGGACACTTTCATAATTGATTTATGCGAGGACTCTGAAAGTTCTATTACCTTTTGTTTAGCTCAGGGGGCCTGACTCTGTGCAATCCATTGCTGAAACTAATTACAAGATATAATTAAACTGTGACACGAAGATATTATACCGTTAGTTTACTAATGACACCGCGAAGCTGTACCACCAGCACAGGACAGTGATTATGCTTCATTCATTATTTATCCGTTTGCTAAATGAGACGCTGACATTTTCAAAAATTACTTTGAGGTTTCTTAATTGTCGGCAGCAGGATGGACTAGAAGGAGCTCTCCTTCCTCTTAGTTACTTATCTAAACCTCAGATGTATTATTAGCAAAAAATAAATAATAAATAAAATACAACACTCAGCCTTTCTGGCCATTGTTCTATCTGAACCTGGGTAGTCGTTTCTGAGCACTGATGTCAAGTGATGAATAAGAAGTGTCTTCAGGTGAAATGTCTCCTATAGCATTTTATGCCATAACCTGGGTAAACTGTGATACGTGATAGACGAGGGTAATGTCAAGTTTTAAGTGGTTCAGTGCCAGCTGGAGAAGACTGCCCCACTTCTTCTTCTGAGCAACTTTAAGAATCTATGTGCATCTTTGTTACTGTAATAACTTTTGAACTTTATCGATCAGTAAAGAATTTGTCCATTAGCATTACTAAAATAGAATTATTTACCTTAAAAAAACCCCGTTACACAGAAGTATTATAATTGGCACAAAGTAGAATAGGCACTACCTCTGGGTTGGTAATTTGTATGGATGTCCTCTCTTCCCTCTGTTTTGGTGTTGAACCATTTATTTGCAGTCTGGTAAAGCTCGGCGCTGCAGTGCTAAGCAGACCAACCAACCAAGGAAGCCTAGCTCCTGCTCTGAAGAATTCACCATCTGCTAAAGCAAGCCTCATCCTAAGGCCAGAGATGAAACATGCATTATCTTTGTCCTTACTCTTAAGAGAGGATTTTTGTGGACAGGTTTTATTTACAACCACCACATCTCTGTGTAGCAACCCTGTTTTTCTGCACTGTAATTAATGTAGGAGTTTGGCTTATCATATTCTCAAAAAAAAGATGCATTTAGTAGCTTCATTATGGCAAATTCTGGTGTTCTCTGTTTATCCATAGTAGCTTGTCTCTTCCTCGCTCTGTGCCTCTCCACCGCTCCTATTCCTTGGGTTCGGAGATCCTAGAAGGTACATTTGGCCCTATATGGCCACTAACCTCTCGGTAACCTCCCCAGCAATGCAGCCTGCTTGTTTTCATCAGAGGCACCACTGGACAGCTTAAGACAAGGTTTAATTTCTTCTGAGTGTAATGGCATCCGGCATCTATAATTATGCTATTTTCTCTCCTGTGCTGATTAAATACGATTTACCCAGAGAACTAAATGATGAATATTTGAGTGGAGTGTGTTGAACCAATAGCTGGTGAAGTAGTCGTAATAAATAAACTTGTAAGAGGGGAAGGAAGAGGGACTTGTGAGCTATGGAACATGAGCAGGTGCAAGAAAAAAGAAAGTGAGATTAACACTAAAGGCAGGAGAGTATTTCTAGTGCTTTGTCTAAAGAAAAAGCCACAAGTCCCAGGTTTGGATTTCTTTCACTGTCTTCCAGGAAGAAGGATTTTCCCTTCTTTTTACCCCCTCTAAATTAGTTTAGGAATTGCTCTGATTTGATTATGTACGAGAGTGATTAACTTCCATATGTTGCATATTTTAACCCCTGAAAGTTAAACTGGGCAGTGGAAAGCGAGGGCTGTGTCTTCTCCAGAAGTACATTGATGTTGCGGTCCCAACTCTTCCCTAAACCAGGAATGCCCTGGCTGGCAGCTGTGCACCCACTTCACGCTGGCCAGTAAGCAAGAGTGTGCAATGTTTGCAGAATACCAGAGTATTTGTATGTTTTACAGCAGTCCTTCGTCTCTGTTAGGGGAAAGTGTAAGAGAGATTGAGACGGATAGTGGGGTTGCAGTTCAGCTCTTCGCTTTTTCTGAACTGGAATCAAATAGCAGTTCAGAAATGAACGAGTTTGAAGGAAACCGCTTCCCAGAGCCTTATTTACCCAATAAGCAGTAAATGTTTAACGATCTCTAAGTGTGCTTCAGAGAAACCCTGTGATTACAATTGTTTAAAGAAAATGGTAGGAAAGAGATTAAGAAGATATTAGATGAGTACCTGGTGCTTCATGGACTCCAAAAAGCACCCAGAAGGTGTAAAGCTGCTTATTTTGCTGAAGTGGCACGTACTGTGGAACATTTACCTCCTAGATCCAGGTGACCGATAAGTGCCGGCTTGCTCCAGAAAAACTCACACATGGTTCTAGTAACTGCTGACAGCCTGATCTTCCCACAGACGATGGTGACCTCATTTCAGATTAGATTTAGGCCATTCTGGTGGGGACCAAGAGCTGAGACAGGGATACTGAGACCGCCAGCCCTCGCCTGAGAGTCCTCGGCATCAGCTGAGGTTTCTCCCTCTGCAGAAGTTACTTTAAGGACTAACTGAGAGGGGCTCAAAGAGTTCGTTTAAATACAGAATGTAGAGCCCCACATGGAGCCTGAGTCTTTGATATGAGGACTGTGAGCTTCCTTATACAGTGGTTTTGTAATGTCACTGAGCACATGTGGAAGAGCAGAGTGACTTTTTCAGGACTTTTTATAATCCTCCTCTCAGCACATTCTTGTGTATATTTTTTATCTAGGTATTACGCTCCGCTATATAATAACAAAAAAAAAAGTATTCCTTAAATAGCTGCAAAAAGTGGGAAATAAATAAGCAATAATGTTTGCAAAACGTAAGCTTTTTTGAGTTTGATTGTGCATATTCCTTGTCTTTGCCCTCCTTCCCTTGATGCTTCTGTACCTCCTACACACTGCAGATACCTTTTCCACCCTCTTTTTTTCCATTATCTACTTTCTCCCAGAGATTTTCTGGGTTTGGAGCATATTTTTTCTTTTAGAATTTAAGTTGTTCTTATTCCTGCAGTCCTCTACCTCAAAGTTAGACTTTGCTATAAGCCTCTTGGTCCCAAGTCCCAGGGAGTGGGAAAATTAGTGAGGATGCAGATGACTGCAAATTGATCAAGAGCTTACAACCAGTTTGCTATTAGATTAACATGACCCATCCTTTCAATCTAGGATGCCAGGATACTAGGATGCTTAGGTGTAATTGATTCTGCCTGTGGGTAGAAAGATCAATTTAGTGACTTTCTGAGGTCCTTTCCAGCCCTGTTTTCTATTATTCTAATCATAGAAATTCTAATCATAGATTTCTGGGATCTGTTAGTGAGCCAGATGCAGATATGGCTTGAAAAGTATTAGTTGAACACCGCTTTCCCCAATAAAAACTTAGGAGACCTGGGAGAAATTGTGACCATCTTGGCTTACATATTTCTTTGAATTAAAAAACAAATTGCAATTCTGTAATTCCTAGTTTTAACATCGACTACTGTATGAAAAAATCTAGACTCTTACCTAAGTGCAAATGGAAGAGTTGTATGGCTACACCAGATATGGGAATAGTGTATCTGGGCTGAGCAAATGCCGTTTGCCTGTTCCTGCTATGGGTCCCTCAGCCAGTTCTGTTCACTGCCTCTGATATATTTCTCCTGGGTTTTTATTACCATTGTACGAATAGCGTGCTTTAGCATTTTTTTCTAGCTGTCTTCTCCCTCTCTACCCCCCCAGTGAACTGCAAGGCTCTAAATATAGGTCACCCTAGGCAATTAGGGAAGAGTTGCTGGTTTTGAAAGATATTCAGCAGGCAGGAAGCCCAGTTTCCAAATGAGTTATCAGGTGATATGATGTTTGGCCTCAGCCAGAGTGATTGACAGGGGGCCTGCATGTTCACAGATACATTATTTAAACATGGTGAGATATAAGAGATCTTCTGCACTAATTACTTCGAAGGCTGTATTAATCACGAGACACTTTAATACTCAATCAATACTTGCATTTGTCAATGACCTTGTAAATCTCCTCCACTTTAACTCTGCTATGTGGCAAAAGCAGTTGCTCAACACCTTTGGGTGGCTTGTTTTGTACGACTGTTGCTCAGTAATATATATTTGACAAAGCCTTAATTCCAGTGTTTAAAGTTCAATTTCAAAGGTGGACACAGGAAGAGGACAGATGTTAAGGCAACCGGGTAGCTGCATTCTAACTACAGTGTCATCATTTTTGATGTGAATTGGGAAGCACATATGCTGAAGGGGACATTTCATATGGCATCGATATATTCTGACTTCACTTGAAGACTGGACAACGGTGACTTAATGGTAGAACAGTGAGGTCTTTAACATACTTTATGTTATACCTCGCACGTGCATATTAATGTGAAGACACTGGAGCGCTTGTCCTAGTATCTTTTATATGTAAGGGATGTGAAACTTGGTAATTTCATCAGAGTAAAGGAAGAAAGTAAAATAATGTCTTCAAATTAAGATAAGATTGCACTGCAGCCCAGACAGTATGCAGAAGTGGAAAAGAGTCATTATTTTGGTTTTATATAAGGCACTGAGCTAGAAGAGGGAAACTGAGAGGAAAAAAATTGTGCACTGTGAACTCCTGTCCAGTTGGAACTGTTTATCTTTTTATAGAGTTTTTCTGGCTGTTATACTGTTGTTTGAGCAGATATTTCTCATATTCCAAATGGAATTGTACAGCTAATAATATTTTACCTGCCTGGGTTTTTTTAAGTATTTTGGAGTCCTAAGGGTAGTTTACTCAATTGCTTATATGTGGTAGCCAGAAAGTAAAGCCTAGACTCCTCAAATAGGTCACAGAGTCACAGAATCACTGAGGTTGGAAGGCACCTCTGGAGATTGCCTCATCCAGCTGGTAAGTCCGTGTCTCTCTTGCACTGGGGAGCCCAGAACTGGACCCAGTGCTCCAGATGTGGCCTCCCCAGTGCTGAGTAGGGGGGCAGGATCACCTCCCTCCACCAGCTGGCAATGTTCCTCCCAGTGCAGCCCAGGATGCTGCTGGCTGCCTTTGCCACGAGGGCACATTGCTGGCTCGTGGTCAGCCTGGTGTCCACCAGGAACCCCAGGTCCTTCTCGGCAGGTCAGCCCCTGGCGTGTACTGGTGCCTGGGGCTGCTCCTCCCCAGGTGCAGGACTGGGCTTTTCCCTTTGTTGGATTTCAAGATTCCTGTTAGCCCCTTTGAGGTCCCTCTGAATGGCAGCACACCCCTCTGGTGTGTCAGCTCCCTCCTGCTTTTGCATCATCTACAGAGCCTTGCTGAAGGTGTGCTCTGTCTGTGCATGTCCAGCTCATTAATGAAGCTCTTAAACCCCGTTGGCCCCACTATTGACCCCTGGGGTGCACTGCACACTATTTTTCAGCAATCCAAATGAACATTACAAGATTCTCATGCCAATTGCAATTTCTTTTTTTATAGGATTCCTGTTGGTAATTGTTACAGCATTCTTCCTTTTGCACTCTAACCCTGCTATCAGATCTACAGCGCAAGATTTGCAAATATTTAGACCATTTCATTAGTCTTTCTGTATGACCTTTTTCTCTATAGTGAGAAAGGTTTTTTCGTTAAAAAACCCCTTCCTTTATTGGGGTCAGTACTTTATTTCCCCGTCGGTGGGACAGCAGTTTGGGATGGCACGCATACCCACGTTCCCGTGTCTTCCAGTTCTACGTGCATTATGCTCTTTATAGCAATTTTATCTTTACGCTCCTTTCTGTGGAATCCTCCTGCAGAAGTCTTATCGGCAGTGTACAAAAATTGCCTTCTTCCTATTCCAAATTGCCCCTGCCTGTAGTCACTGCTGTCATCTCTGAAGCTGCTCAGCTGCAGAGAGGTGAGTTTAGTGCTTTCCCTCTGCTCTCAGGCTTCTTTTTATTATTTTATTTTATTTGTGGTCCCTGTCATTCTGCCGGGGCAAAGGGGTAAAGAGATTTGACACTAAGTGCGGGGAAATGCTGTATCTGGAATCTATCTTCCAGACGGCAAAAGAATAAAAATTCATGGCAGGACAGCCGCTGCTGACACGTTCCCAAAGACATATTGCAGGTAGCATTATTTATTGTGGCACGGAGTTCATAGAAGTGCTACCTCAAAGCACCCTGAGAGATCCTAAAAAGCCCATCTCCCATCAGGTACGGCAGATTTATGGCGGCTGCCGGCGGAGGGGGTCAGGCAGCGCAGCGCAGGAGGCAGCTCCTTGCGGGAAGCCTGGCTGCTCTCCTAACGGATGCGGCGCGGGGCGATTGGCTCAAAGGAGGGCTTGAGCCTGTAATGTTGACCATAAAATTGCAGTGACACGCTGCCTTAGATAAGGAGCGCTGGAGGGAGGGGACAGGGTGGTTTCTGGGAGCAGAAGCACTGGGGGCGAGCACATGCGCTCATATTTTAGGTTAATGCGGGAGAGGGAGCGGTGGGGGTGGGGATGGGGACAGATTGATGGTCTCACGAGGGAGCGATGGCCTCCCTGTGCTGGAGGCTGATCTCAGCCCGCAGCAATGCGCCCCGGCCGAGGCAGACCGATCCGACCTCACTTTCTGCAAGAGAGGGAAGGGAGAGGCTGTCCCACTCGCGGCCCTGGGCAGGTGGCGAACGGGCTCACCAGCCGCCGGGTTAAAATACTGCGGTCCCACCGTGCCGCCCCGCTAGCCAACCTAAGAGCGAAAGGCCTGCAGGGTGAGGGTGGGCTGATAGCACAGCTTCTGCCACAGATTCTGGGGCAAAAGAGCAGGTTCCTATCAATCAGCCTCCCGGTTAACGGACATACAATATTCACGTGTCTTTGGCTGTACAAATCTGACCACTACCGCAGGCAATCACCTCGTTCATGGATCACATTTGCAGTCACAGGCGGGGCAGGCACGTTCCTGATCCGCTGCCGCCATGTCTGCTGTTATGTCCTTTTCTGCAAATAATTGGTTAGCACATTCAAAACTACTAGATTTTCCTAAAATGGAGCCAGTCTGAAGCAGCTCTGAAGCTTTGAGCTGAAGTTCAGAGCTCGTTCTCCGACAGTCCTGCGTGACCAGGCAACAGGGTACAGACCTGTTCTAGGTCATGGATTTAAACTTCAGTTATGGTAAATAAATTTTAGTATCTAGTAGACCAGAGACCGTTCCGAAATGTAGAGAGGGAAGTTGTGTGAGCGTCTTTGGCAGTATGTGGTTCCACGTCATCTTTAGTTTTAGTTGTTGGACATCAGGAGAGATGAATACGACTAGTTGGGGGAAATGAAATAATAGAAGTGGTCAGGTCATAAATGGGGCTTATTTTCAGGAAGATATATGTAAGAGGGCATCTTGCTAATCTTCTATTGTGCTGTAACTGTTCAGCTGCTGTATTGAGAAGTATTGACACCTTTTTTCCTCCTGTGTTAATTCACATGAGAAAAATCAGAAAGCTAAATAAAAAAGAAGTAGTCCTTTATAGAGGCTTGTGACCGAAAATTACCTTGAGGCATTTTTCTGCATATTACTTGAACTTTTTCTGCTCTTCTACACCTCTGTTGTCTCATTGCTCTTCTTTCACCATGGGTGAATTTGGATTGTAAAGAACTCATCTGCTTTCACAGAATGACATTGCAAATCCCATGGACAATCAATGATGCTTCCTGGGCAGTGAAGCAAACTGTGACTCTGTGATTGTGTGGGCTCTAGGTGTGAGTTTGAGAGCATTTATTCACTCGGTGTTCCCAGAAACCTTATGCTGTGCTGTAAACATCAGAAATGTTGGAAACTTCAGAGGTCATTAAAGACCTCTCTCAAACTATGCAAATATATTACCGATGCCTCATTAAACCTTGAAGGCCTTCTGAACATTGCTTCCCCCTTCCTCTCCTCTGTAGTCCCTGTTTTCTCACCTGTGACAATTTAAAGACAAAGGAAAACTCATGTCTGCAGTCCTAACACAGCAACCAAAACAACAAAAGCGAGAGCAATAGGGAGCAACAAGTCCTCAACTCACAAAACCACAGAAGATTATTTGTTAGCCAAGCTAAAAATGACTTTGCTATTTGAGTGCTTGTCTTAACCCTGCCTCTACCCATCAAAAATGGATGCTTCTTGCAGAGTTCCCAGATCGAAGAGGATTTGGATTTCTTAAGACAGAGGTACTTGTTAGCAGTGACACAGGATCCCGAGGTTTGTGGGGCCTCCTTTGGCGATGGTACAAGCCGAGCAGTTTTCCATGTCTTCTCCCTCTCCTTTCACACTGTGACGAACCTGGTTCGCAGGTAAAGGATTCAGCTCCTTGCCTTCGCATCTCACCCACGCCACCTGCCTCTCCTGGCATTTGTTGCTGTTGGGGTTGCTCCCTTTCAAGCTCCAGAGCCAAAATACATCACCCAGCTGCAACGGCAGTCTGGAAAACTCCGAAGGCCATACAGCACTCAGCGTGATGGCGTGGACCCGGGCGGTCCCCTGCCTGCCGCCTCGCAGTGCCTCCCTGGGGTGCCACAGCGGACGCGCTGAGGCCAGCTCCTGCCGCCGCTGATGCAGAAGGGGAGGATGCTACGAGTGCATGTTTCCACTGCCTGCTTTTCTTCCAGGCCAGCTGGAGGTTATCAAGGCCAGAGGCTGCTTTCCAGCTTCATAAACCTCTTGCGTTATTCGGAGTCATGATTCTCCTATTCAGCCGTCTGTGCTTTGCCTTGGGACGGCTAATCCCTCAGCGTGACTAGTGGAAGCTGCGGTATTGATTTCTGCCTCTCTCTAAACCTCAGTTGTGTTCAACGCTTGTTAGACATCTGAAGGAATATCCATTGGGCTCCGGGGGCGGTCGGGGAGCGGAGTGCAGTCAGCTGCGCCGGGAGACATTTGCCTCAGGTTTGGGAGCAAGCCAATGGGAAGGACTAGAAGGCATCGGGAAGGGGGCCGGTGGGATCTCTAACCCCTGGTAAAACTCTTGGAAGATTTAAACTAGCACGACACTGCCGGCTCGCTCTCTAATCATTGATAAAGTAGCATTTTTATGTATTTGGCTCAGAGGATTTGATGGTCCATCTGAGGACATGCCATGGTCCTCTGAGAAAGGAGACTGCGTTTAGTGCAGCGGATGCATTTCTCAAGCTACACACGTATGCAGGTGCAGGTGAAGGGGGATCCAGTGTTGTGGGCTTTTTCTTCAATTTACCCCCTGTAAGTTGTGAGAAGCCTCTGAATTCAAGGGCCCCTGTTGGTAGGACATACATGGCTCTCTGGAAACATGTTTGGGCTGGATCTGTTGGATTTCCAGTCTTCGGGGTCTGTTGTCCTACCCACTGTCGCACTCCGCCGCGTACCATGTTCCCATACTGACCCTGGCTCCAAAGAGCTCCTTTATGTGGGGGGAGCCTTGGATGATTAGGGAAGGTTACGTGGCCACTGGAATTGAAGCTTAGAGCCTGGATGAGAGGGCTGAAAGAGGCAAAAAGAAGGATTTAGCATATTTTTAATTAAAATAACAAGCTGGGACCTGTCACTACATAGATTCCTTTGTATCCTGAGTTCCTTTCCCTCTTTTCATCTTTGACTTTTTAGATTAGGCACTCTCCGAGTAGGGATCACGTTTTCTTCTGATCTGGAAAATGCCTGGCATACTTTGAGGGCTAGCATTGTCTATACAATAATGAAAAAAAACCCAGAATTGCAGTCTCATTGCTGTCTTACTCCTATCTGCCATCATCATGAGATATTTAGCACTTAAAATAATTGCACCTAGCGCTTATGTTATACTTTTGGTTGTTCACAAATTAATCCTTCCACTTCTGAGATCAAAATTGATATGTCCATTTTATGAATTAGGAACAGAGATGCAGAGATGTTAACTTTTTCACCCAAAGAAATGGAAGGAATTGGTGGTAGCCACCATATTATGGTATGCTGCATAAACACAAACCTCATCACTGTTTGAGCATCTTACAGTAGTAATTAAGAAAAATGGCTAATGTGTCATGTACTTTATTTATGTTAAATTAGAAATTACTAGATTAAGTCCGATTTTGCTCTATTAAACACGCACAGGCTGGTCTAAAGTGAACCTATCAATCAAAATGATGATGATTGTATCACATGATTTAAAATTTGTTCTAACAGTGGCACAACCCAGAAAAAATAGATTTTTTTAAGTGAAGCTTGATCCTCCATCCATGTAATTTAGCATAAAACCTAGAAAAGAAGCAAAGTAAACTGAAGTAATTGCAAAATACAAATTTTAATAGATCTAATACTCTGGAGGATCTCTGTCAGGGGAGTTGAATTTGGATTTGTTTGTACAGATGAGTCTAAATGGCACTTGAGCACTGGTACAGGGCTGTTCCACAAGCCCTGTCTGTTGTGAGAGCTATTTTCTGTTACAGTGCAGACCAGTAAAAGCTGATGTATTGGTGGAGCCTGAAGAAGGCTTCCTAAAGAGTAACCTTCTGCTTTCTCATTTTCCCTTTTTTCCTCTCTCTTACTCAACAGTGTCATGTTTTGTGTGTTATTGGCTTTACTTGGTTATCAGCTCACCCACCACGTACGTAGCCTGTCGTATATGGGAGCTTCTTCCCTGTCTCCAAAGAGAGCAGCATGCTGTGGTCTCCAGGCTGAACAGGCCAGGTGAAAGAAGGAAACAAAAGTCTGTCGCTCGGACCTTTACCATTAATTTAGATTTTTCCCTATTTGTTACATAAGTACACGAGGTAACTCCTGAGTTGTTCTGGAAGTTGCACTCGTCATGGCTACTGTTATCTTCCTGCCCTGATTTCACCCTTCTGGAGCCCCAAGCCGTGGCTCCATAGGGCCCCTCATTTTCTCCTCACATTTTCACTGGGCCAAATTCAGCCTTATGTGTTAGTGGGTGCCACTCCATAAAATATGCTGCATCTGTTTATACGCCTCATCGTGGCCTTAAGATTTTACCCTTTCCCAAATTCATCAAGGTGGGAATCAAAATATCTGCTATGTCTACAGCTGGTGGAAAAAACTCCGATGCCTGGCCAAACAAGATTCAGCAAACATGACTTAGTTTTTCATGTCATTTTTCTTTCCTTAAACTACTTGCGACTACTTACAAATTTATTAATCCGTTTTCATGTTTCCTGGACGTAATTCATAGGTTTTTTGACACGCAGATGTGTACCATGTATCCGTGTGAGCACTGCCAATGTTTCTTTCTGATCACAGCACTCTTCTGCATTACGTTCTATAGCAGATGGCTTGGCCAGACTATCCTGGGTTTTCTTTTCTGAAGCTTCCAGATATTAATAGTTTTGCCACTAAATATCTTCATACCTCTGATGAGAGATTTTGTTCTATTTTAATATTTGTCTAGCACTAACAATTGCTGGGTGTTGCTTTTAGTTGTAACGTCTGCTCCAGCTGTAGCGGAATAAAAATAGTCTCAGCCATATGCATAGGTCAAAGGGTTGGCTACTTCTTCCTCTAAACTGAGTCCAGGCAACTTATTTCTCCAAAGCTGTCGGTCTAAGCCAGCACTTTTATTCCGGAGAGGAAAGGTGAGTGCCAGGTTGCTGGGCTGCCTAGCCTCTCCATCTCCTTTCCCCATTAGCAACTGGGACCGGAGCACGCAAGTGTAACAGGCTGAGCATGCCTTTGCAGCACCACCTAAAATCACATGTTTGATTTGCTCACTTTGATGGTGTGTTCACAGTCATCTTGCCGCGACTCTGATCTTCTCTAGCCGCATGGCCCTTTAAATACCCCATTTCAAATAGGAAGGAGAAAGCGATCTGGTGGAGCTCTTCCCGTCCTTAGGACCTGCGCTCTTATTAAGGCTTTCCCTTGCTTATATCTATTACTTTCTTCCTTTCTGAAGGAGTCAGCTTGATTCAGTACTTTTGGGACTTGGTGACATTAATGTATCTGTTTTATGTAACATGGAGTCATCATTAACAGAATCCTAGATGATAAAAAAAGGTATAACGAGAGACAAGGAGGGTTTTTCCCCTTGAAGATAATAGCAGCCGTGCTGGAGAGGAGGAGGGCAGGGGTCAGGGAGCCGCTGCCTGATTGGGCGCTCAGGCGCCGCATTGACATTTCTGCAGTTTCATCAGAAAGTCTAAATAATCCATGTGAAAACTGAGGGTTATTTACAGAAGATATATACGCACTGCATGAGCCGGCGAGATACCAAAGACATAATCTTGGCTCTTGGTGCCTGCTTTTGTACCGTGATACCCCTGCTGCTGCTGCTGCTGCTGCTGCTGCTGCTGCTGCTGCTGCTGCTGCTGTTGATGTGAGGACATAGACAGTCCGTCAGCCAATTCACGCGGCTGTGCAGGGAGCTGAAGTCATGGGTGGAAAAAACACAAGAATTGGAGAATATGAAAATGAGAGCAATAAATGACTTCAAAGGGAAGGAGGGAAAAACAGGCAGGTAGCCAGTGTTAGTTAGTTTAGTGCTGCTCCAGGCAGGAGTGAGGGGGAAGGTGAGGTAACCTTATCTTAAGATATGCATGTGCTGCAGGCTTCCTCTGGGAGGAGTTTAAGGTCTTTTTATTGCAGAGTGCTGCTCCCCTCTGCCACCCACCCTCTGTCCCAACTCTGAGTCATTCCCTGACAAAATCTTTTTATTTTCTGTGTTTCGAGCATGCGCTGCCCCTAAGCCAGGAGAAGAGATTGGAATGGAGATTTCAGTTTGTGGTGGGCTCTAACCCAGAGACCCTGCAATGAGAAGGAGCTAAACTGGCAATGGAGGCTTTGGTGGTCTTTAATGCTGTCCCCAAGTGCCGTCCGCTGGTGTTGTCCAGTCCTTCTGCTTGCTTTCTTCCTGCCAACCTTCTGTGCCAGAGAAATTACCAGTCAGTTCATGTATTCTTGATTGGAGTTTAATATTTTTTTCTATCTTCAATTTTTAAACTATACTTATTTACAGGTAGCTGAAATGCCTAATGTGCTTTTGAGATCTCTGTTTTAATATTTTTGCATTTGTTGGTTTTGTTTTATATAAGTTGACATGTGAGTATTTGGGGAGGAGGAGGATTTGGGATGTTTTCTCTGAGGTTTTATTAAAGAATCACACACTCTTATAATCATATAAAAGAAATAGCAATTATACTGTGCACAGCATGACAGCTCCTTTTCACCCCTGTTTCAGCAACACATTTACTGATCTATTGTAATGTGCAATGCGAGGTGGTTCGTGTATTCCAGCGCAGTGACAGCGCAGCCCCCAGCAGCGGCAGCTCCTTCTCCTGTGCCGAACCCACCGCCCGAAATGGTGCGACACGGGCGAATGCGAGGAGTCTGCCCGGCCAGATACGCGCTCGGGCCTTGGTGGGCTGACATCTCTGCCCAGAGGTCCAGCAAGGACACGTGAGATTTTTCGTAGCATGCCATGAACCAGTTCTAGAGTTCAAACTAGCGTGGGGCCAAAATCCCGAGATATTCCCCATCTTGAAAGTCTGCAGACTTCAAGAGCCACTCAAAGAGCGAGTGGATGCTCACAGGTAAGGTGTCAAGTTGGTTGCTGTATTAGGGACCCCAAACCCAAGTACATCCTGCTCTCTTGACTTAGTCAGACAGACTGAATTATACTATTGATTTTAAATAAATATTAAATAAGACAAACCTCTTGGCTACTTCTTTAGTTATGTGTCTATTCCACTGAAGGTTTGACAGTTGAAGTCTTCTGACTTTTGTCCTCTTCTGTACACTTAAGAGTTGTCTTTTATATCTGTTTTCTTCATTCTCTTCCTGAAAGGAGCATAGTCATGAGCACAGGAGCTCCCCCTCATCTTGGGGGCAGGTTGGGAAGACTGGTATCAGGACACATGTCAGGAAACCACCTTCCTTGCTGGTTCCTGACATTTTACTGCTGGCTGAGATCTTAGAGTGGTGCCTGTGCTTCCTCCCTTCCCTCTCAGCAGTTTTCCTTGCGAGGGAAAGTGTAATGAATTAATCTTCTGTACGTTTGCAGAAACCAGATTTATGACAAAGGAAGAAGGAAGAGCCATTTCCATGCAGCTAAACTTACCCTAGGAACCACAACAAAATGATGTTCGGCTTTTGAGTTCGGTGGTCAGGCTGGGGCATCAGCCTGGTGCCTGGAGGTGCCGCGCTCTGGCTTTGGATGCCGAAATGGTTGTAGGTACGTGCAAGGTTAGAGGTGATGTGAAATAATAACGCTGTCATGGCCATGAGTTGAGCTCCCTAAATCTCAGATTTGACCCAATTATGTATAGATTATTAAAACTAATGTAGTTCCTATTTTCATTTGTGTTCTGGTTTCTAACACTTCATGCTTTTCGCCACAACCGTGAGCATTAGAAATGTTTTTTAAACTGAAGGCTGAGCTTCTTACGTTATTAGGTGAGCCCACAAGCAGGAGCTTTAAGGAAGCCACCAAGTAGCGTGAGACAAAACCTCTCCAACAAAATCTTGGGTTGTCAACACTAGATTTGGGTAACTTGGTGGAAACCCCATGTTTGAAAGCCAAGCTTTAGGCCTCAAACTGAACGCTTAGCTGAGTTTGCAAAAGAATAAGTTGATTCTCTGTAGCAAAGCACATTCAGAGCCATTTGACGTTTTAGTTATAAACCCTTCTTTCAATTTGCTTTGAGATTAAACTTGGCCACAAGGTCACAGCCTAGGGGGAAATTTTGGAACAATTTTCAAAGCAGTTAATTTGGACATTTTTCAACTATTTAAATGCAAATACAAATGAATAAATAATTTATGCATTGCTTTAACTGAAAAATATTTTAGTTTAAGAATACACAAATTGTCCCACAATTAGTATGGCTTGTCTACAGAGCAGCTGGCAGTTTGGAAAAGCAAGTTATAAACCTGGGAAAGGGGCCACTTAGCACTCTGTACCTTCTCCGTTGTGTTTACCTTCGTATCTGTTGCTTTGACTGGACTGTTACAGAGTGAATGAAACTGTGACAGTACAATAATATGCACTTTAAAAAAAGATTATAGAACATATTACAAAGTTATTTAAAAATCGTTATTATACTGTAATAAAGTTAAATGATATGTTTATGTAAGGCTTTAATTCCTGAAGAATTCCAAACTGTGGAGCCAGATCTATCAGCAGGCTAACGTGACAAAATGATGTTAACTTTAAGAGACGTGCGTGTGTTTATACCAGACAGGGCTTTGGCAAAATGTGTGCAGCGTTATAAATCCGCGGTGATGTAATACCCATCTGCGGAAAGCTCTCTCCAGGCCACGGTCGGAGGGAAGGGAGTCCCCGGGGTGAGACGTGTGTGGCCAGCACGGGGCTGGGCAGGGCAGTGCCCCGCCGTCGAAATCCCATCGCAGCGGCGTACAACGCCGTCTGTGCGTGCGTTGTGTATGCTAAGGTTTAGTTTTTCCTCCCATGCGTATTGTGAATTTGGATAGGCATCATATTTGTAAATAAAACGCTAACGGCCAGTTATACTTCTATTGCCACAACTTCACATGAAGGGAAAGTTCTCCACAAAATGTGCATGGAAAGCAGATCGCCTCTCCCTGCGTAACCGTGGGTACAAAGTCTCACACAGTGACCCAGGACATGCATGGAAATGGTTTATTTTCAGAAAAACAATTTTAATAATTTTGCAAAGCTACATTAAATTGACAGAAGGTTGAACAAAAGTGAAGATATTTTAGAAAAATTAGAAAAATGAAAATGTCGTCTCTGTTTTATTTAAAAAGGTTCTCTTTTGAAAGAGAACTTTAAAAAAAAAACCAACGTGGTCTGAAATTAAAGATTTTGCTTGCATCAAACCAAAAATATTTTTTAGTTTTGTTTCAGGAATATAAATGTTTCGTTTAATATGAAACACTTCTTTCAGGCTCCAGTTCTTCCGGTCAGTCATCAAACCAGAGCTAAGCAGTCATTTTATATCTCTGTATCCAGGAGTGAGGAGGTTGTAGAAAGGCTCACAAGGGTCAGTGTGACCCAGTGCTGGGGTGTCGCGTGTAACTGCGGGTTTCCTGCCTTTTGTCCAGTGGTACCGTTCCCTGGACACTGTCACCTCTGGCGGGTTTCGCTGCCTAATGCTGCAGCAGATTGGGCTCCTTTTCCTTTAGCTCTTAATGGCCACAATGAGGCTATCGGTCCTTCCAATTACACTGCAGTGAATCCCATAATCTCTTTAAGTAGCTCCCCTGTTCTCATCTCATCATGCTCATTACCTCATGTGGCATCTATATCCCAATCCTAATCCGGAGTTGAGAGTAAATAGGTTGTTGTGGGTTTTTTTTCTACTTTTATGCTACTTGGGTTTGTTGTATACGTAAGGAAACAAAAAAAGAAGCAATGTTGGTGACACTCTGTAAGTTTGTGAGCGTGCTTGCTTTCTTTGGCACTGAGAAGCTGTGCAGAAGGACATCAGAGCACCGTGAGATGAATTATCCTGGCAAGGAGCACCGGCTCCTCCTGCCACAGGCTTCCCATATGACTGGGGGAAAGTCACTTTCCCTCCTTGGTCTGCGTTCCTCCTTGTAAGCCAAAGCGTCTGTGGCAATAGAGGTAATATCACCTTGGACTTGCTCAAAGTAGCAGTGGCCTGAAGCAGGCAGCTACGTGCTTTGTCGGACTGGGGACACGGGCTCTTCTGGCAGTACCTGCTGGTCATCCTCAACCGAACCACAGTGCTGGCTCTTGCAGCCGGGGCTCGTGCAGATAACCCGCAGCTCTCCTAGAGCACGGGAAGGAAAACATAGGCTATAGCGGTGCCAGAATCCTAACAAGATTATTTAACTTTTAAGGGGGATGGGAAAACATTTTTTCATGCATTTTTATTGATTTTCAATATTGTACAGAACCTAGCCATGTAAAGCAATAACACGGAAAAAGATACAATCATTGAAAAACAATTACAGATCAAATGCCCAGTTCTGGAGTCGAATGCACACCCAGCCCGCTCTCTCTAGCTCAGGCCCCATTAGCTATGCACACTAAGGGATAAAAACCAGGATTTAAAACTTAATAATTAGACGTCCTGCTGCAGTGCTGTACTGGTGGCTTTCCTCCCTGAGGTGCCGACAGTGTCTCTTTCCCTGCGGCAGTCAGTTGCCATCTGTCGGTCCGTCCCCTTTCCAAGCCATCAGAGTATTGTCAGGAAGCAGAGCAGGATGCGACCCAGAGGAGTCCCCCCGATCAGAGACAGCCGTTTGTGGGAGGGCTCCAGCAAGCGGAGCAGCGTACTCGTACCTGGCCGCGTCCTCAGCCTTTACACGGAGGATCCATGTCCCTTCCACGGTTCCTCACAAAGCAATCCCAGCACTCGATAAAATGACTTCATTTGCTGCGTGGAGCAAGGCTGTGCACTGAAATCGATGGCATTTCTATGTCTGTGTGTCGGTTACATGGGGACACTGGTCCAGCCGCGTGTATGCCTACCTACGTAAGCGATGGAGTGTAAAAAACAAAACAAAACAAAAGCCCCTCTAGGATTACTAAAGTATTATTGTCATTTTGCCAATTACACAATACAGTTCATAATTTGTTATACATTAGCATAAATAGGAATCAACCTACAATTAAGAAAATATGTTAAATTGCATTTTGTGAAGCATTATTCTGTCTTTTTGAACAGTTTGCTCTGGTACTGCTAACCTGACAAATTCAGTAATTCACAACATCCTCCACGTAATCAGTGTGAATCACTGAGGTTTTACAGTAGCTTGTACATACAGGTTACAATGGTGCTGGATACTGCAGACAGGCCAGTTTTAGGAGAGCTAAGTGTCCTTCAAAAGCCAAACTGCTGAGTCTGTGTCAGATGCTGGCCGTCATCAGGCACGTGGGAATCACCACCCAAAAACGTTAGGAACGTCACCGGCTTAACGGACAGAATTTGTGGACAGCGGCTTGGCCTTCATCGCGGCATCCCCACCTCATGCGAGGAGCGATGTTCAAATGACAGCTGAAGACAAGAAGGCGGCAAGGAGCGTGTTCTCCTCACCCAGCATGGCTGGGTCTGCAGGGGGACGCGCAGCCCCTGCAGCAGCTGGGCACGGGGGGCCAAGCAGGTCGCCGGAGAACCCTCCCTCCCTCCCTCCCTCCCTCCGGCGGCTGCTCCTTTGCATGGGGAGAAGATGGCTCCACTGGGAGCTGCCCGCGTACAGGAGTGGCTGCTGGATAGCAGAGTCCATCCGATACAGGGTATTAATGGAACCAATTATTTTTTTCTCTATTTTCATCTCAGGTTTTCAGAATGACGTCACGTGTCATTGTGCGATCTGGGCACAGCGCTGTCCTGAGAATATTTGCTTTAATTGTAGCCGTCCAGAGACACGAAGTGGGGTGGGACGTGGGTGCAGCGTTCAGTTGCATGCTTTGTCCTGGCTGGTAACTCTGTGACTTGTTTGCGGTACGGGGCGGGAGGGGATGCGCTCCCTACTCCGTTCCTGCAGCGCGCGCACAGCGCCCTGCGCCAGCTTTGCAGCACTGACGCAGCTCTGGATTTTCAGCGTCTTGGAGATAGCGGATTTTTCTAAATTTGCCAGTTAGCCATGACGGGTCAGGGAGTGCGGCACCAATCCCTTGCCTTGCTGCTCATTCACACACGCAGGCATCCTTTAGGCCAAACCGCGCGGCCTCTGCACCCTCCAGTACCTCCACGGGTATTTCTGACAAAAAAGGAGAGTCCTCGAGCCCTCTCTTTTGAAACAAAAGCTTAATGAAAGGGTAGGCATGCCCCCATCTCGGCGGCGGCCGGCTGTAATTCTTGGCAGGGTGTGACATGCCCATCCTCCTGAATTAGTGCAGGGCACGAGGAATTTAGCACGGTGCTAATTGTGATCACACGAAAACAAGCGGCCTCAGTATGTGGGCATGCAGCAGGACAAAACAAGTGCACGCGCCTTTCAGCGCAGTGCCGCGCCGCGCTGCCCGACAGCCCCGCACAAAGGCAGGGAAGGGTGCTGCCCGCATTGCTGCCCTCGGTGGGCAGGCGTCTGGGCAACCGCCCACCCTCCCCGCCTGCCGCCCCGGCTCTTCGCCCCGCGCTTTGTTTCCGTGCTGGCAAGAAGGTCTCCAGTTTAATTTAGTGTAGGCATTGTCAGATGCTCTTTATTTGCCATACAGTAACTCAGCTGCTGTAAAATCAGGGCAGCTGCTGAGGGAGAAAGGTCCCTGTCAGTCGCAGCCAGGCAAAAGGGATTCCCGTGTCAATCCCGAGCACCAGGAGAGGAACAGGCGAGGCCGGGCAGAGGAACAAGCCTCCTTTCCACCAGAGCCTCCTTTCTGGAAAAAGATAATTTTGTGGTGGGGGTCAGAGCTGTTTCTCTCCTCCTGCCCCCCTCCCCGGCCGGCCGGCTGCGGGAGGCGAATGGGGGCCGCTCGCGGGGCGCGGGAAGGCGCTGCCGCCAGTCGCCCCACAAGTTGAGCCGCGAGCGCGTCTCCCGCGGAGCCTGGGTGCTGGAGGAGGCTCAGCCTCTACCTCCCCTCGCCCTGCGCTGCAGAGCCAGGGGACGCGGCCTCTGTCCGCCGGGAGCGGGCAGCGGGACACTCCAGCCTCCGCGCACGATGCCGTTCACAGGCACGCTCCTGAGCAGGGGGAGAGCAACTGCAGCAACCCTTCCCCATCTGAGTCCAGCCCAGAACGGCGAAAGGGATTTCCACCACCTCGCAATCAGATTTGGGGATGATCCCCCAAGGTGGGAGGTGTTTGCTCCCCATTCTCCCAAAAGCGGGGGGGATTTCTCCCATCCATGGCAGAGCCTTCAGGGAAAAAAAAAATATATTTTTTCTTTCATCTAATCTGTCAGTGGATGGAGTCATGTATTTTCCTGTAACTGACCTGATAACAGCAATAGGACTGTTGTCTCATCTCCAGTGCCACTGCAGAGACTGGGGGAATCTATCCTCAAAATACCTGCCAAAGTCCAAGTAATTAATCCTGTTACATGGCCAAAATGAGAAGCTTTAGCTTTCTGTTTCTCTGCTCTTCCTCTAAGGATTCCCCAAGGATGGAGGATGCTATTCTATGTGCAAAAAAAACCCCAAACAAGCAGACTTAGGACTTAACCTGTCTTCTCCCCCTAGTCCAAATGGCACCGGTATCAAGTTGTTCCCCAAGCCAACCCGTTTACTGAAGCAAGCAAATATCTGCCTTTAAAAAAAGGCAGATTTAAAATGCCTGGTTAAAACCAGGATCCTCTTCAACCAGGGACATGCACTTGCATTTTATCTCCCAGTCACTGAACTCCGTGAGGTTTTTCAGGAGCTCTTCTCAGTTAGTTTTAAACTTGACTTTCCTGAAAAACTCTATGTATTAACTTCATTATCTGTGTGTCACTTCACTATCTCCTCTTTCCAGGTTATTTATGAGTATGCTGAAGCAGCGCAGAATTTCGGCTCCCATCCCTTGCTAACATTGTGTTTGTACCCTTTTTTCCCTATCTTTTTATTGGGAATTCCCAGGAAGATTAATCCTCCTTACTCCATGACAGTTTCGTTTCCTTAAGAACCTTTAGTGAGGGATGTTCTAGAAAAGCTTTTAGAAAATCTAATTCCACTGTATCAGCCCAAATCTCCCGTATTAGCAGGGCTGTTTGCTCTGCCAGACAACTCAGATCTATGTGTATAAACTCTTCTCTTGACTTGGAGCCTCCTCCCCAAGACACCTTGTTTACTCATCTCTGCTAATTCAGATCGGTCCAACAGTTTTCTGCCATTTTGCCTGTTCTGGAAAGCTGTCTTTCTGGTCTGTAATTCCCACAATCGCTCCTAAAGCCTGTTTTAAAGATTTGTCACCTTCCGATCCTCTGACACAAAGGAAGGAAGAAAGTTCAGCAATTTCATATTTGAGCTCTTTTAAAACTCTTGCAGGAGTGCTGTCTGCCTCTGGTGATTTGTTGCTCTGGTGTATGAACCTTCCTGACCTCCTCCATAGTGAACATCAGTGCAAAGAATTAATTTAATTTTGCTGCTGTGTCCTTATCTTTCTTAATTCCTCCCTGTACGTCTTGATCATCTATCAGCTGCGCTAGGTGACTGACAGGTTTCCTGCTTTTGTGTTTGAAAAGTTTTTATTAGCTCTCATAACTCTAACAATTGTTCTTCGGGACCTGTTTTGGCTTGCCTTATCGTGGTTTTGCATTTAGCTTGCTAGATTTATGTCCTTTTCTATTTTCATTGTTTGGAAACAACTTCCATTTTTCTGAAAGTATCTTTTTTATTTCAAATAGCTTCCTTTTTCTGTTGTTTGTGTTTCAAGCTTTGAATCCATGCCATTTTAGCCTTTCACCAGTTGTGTCTCACACACGTTCGTGACCCATAGTTGTGTCGCTGTGCACCACTCACTTTCAGGCTGAAGCTCCCTAAGTCAGGGCGAGAAGGAGGCATCATCATCTCTGCCCATGACCTGATTTGCAGCCTGGCAGGTTGCAGTCTCAGCTGCAGAGCGACCCCGTAATGATGGAACCATCAGCTGGCCAGGATGTCTCTCCCAAGCCCATGCTATTCTCCCTGTCAGATGCCATCCAAGACCGAGGCTGATATTCAAGTGGTCAAACAAGACTCTTGCCAAGAAAGAAAATAGTAAAATGCATTCAAGTGTAGAAGAAGGTAGACAGAGGAGTAACAAATTGGGGAGAGGCAAACAGTATTTCACTAGGCTTCTGTAAGTCCTATTCATAAATTCCTGACAGCTGCAGAGGTGTGACTGCAACAAGAACCACCATCAGAATGGAAGAGTTCCCGTCCTGGAGACCTCCTGACATTGGTTGCGTCACACCTCCTGTTCAGCCATCCATCTGGATGCCAAGCTGTGCACTGAAAGTGATGCTTTTCTTTGGGAAGCAGAAGGCTTCTCAGTAATCCAACTGTTTCTCCTAACTCTTCACTGTGTTTGTTTTCCTCCCTTATGCATCTACTCCCCTGCTTGTTATGTGAGAAACAGTACTGAGCTGCAGTGGTTAAAACAGAAAAAGAAGATCACAGAACTTCTATCTTTGCTGACGGACGAGTCACAGTCCATGGTCCAGATAAACTTGTAGGTTTTCCACTGGCAAGGCCACCTCAATGTACCTGATACAGTCTTTTCTATTAATATAGAAGGAAGCTGGAAGGTGCACTGGAAAGGGCAGCTGTCTGTTTTGTAGAACGCAAAATGTACCTATCATGTAAAGATGCTACAGGTCAGCTTTCAGTTGCAGGAGAGGTAGAATGGTTGGGAATGTTGACTGAGTTGGAGCTGAACACAGATAGAAAATATTAACAACGCCATGCCGTAAACCAACTTCTGGTTCTTTTGGTGCATTATTCCAAATTCTTCAGGATTCCTTATATACGTCATATTCTTTCATTTGCAGGCATTGATCTGGAGAGTTTGTACCAACTTTTCCCAGTCTGAATAGGAACCATCTCCCCTACTCCACTCGTTGGCACTGAATCTTGCGACATCATCTCCACATTTCCATACTGAGGTAGGGAGATCTTCTATGACCTAATTTTCTTAAGCCTTGTAGAAGTGATTTTTGTGTTGGTAGCCCTCCTGGGATGCGTAATGTAAATAAGATGGATTAAAAGAGATGTGATGACATGTAATACAACCATGCTGTTCTCAGGCAGAGATTTGAGAGTTCTTTGTGTCATTTATCCTCTGCCATTCTGGTGAGCAGCAGTGTTTGCTTGCTCTTTCTTCTAATGGCTCTACGGTTTTTTTATAAATGCCATCTGCATGAAGTATTTCTTAGCACCTGACTTGCTGGTCACTAATGTCGGCTCATCTTATTTTCAATGCAGTAAGATGAATGAAAAGGTGTTTTTTGAGCAAGACCATCCATAGATTATTGTTTTTTTCTAGGTGCCTTCAAGCTGATACCTTGTCAGGCTATAGTTCTGTGTAGGCTGGTGAGGAACCATCAGGGCGCTGTTATTTAATTATTTATGTTGACCCTGTTAGTTTCTGTCATTAAAGAACAGGCCAAATGATTAGTGCCCTTGGCTTAATCTTCTTAGCAGGAAAACTGTCCCTTGAATTTCTGTCATAGTCAAACAGGCATAAGGAAAGATGAGAAAATAACGAGACTCCTGACCTGTTTCATTTTGCATGTGAATTGTTGAAAGTAAATCATATTCGGATGGTCTGTTTCAATTCTTAGATATTCAGTTTCCCAAAACCATGGTAAATGATGTTCTGGCAGAAAAAACACATCTTCCTGAACGCGGGAAAAAATATCCCTTCTCTTCCTACTAGTCTCTCCACCATTAGATTTGGCACTGAAAAAGTACCTATTGTCCAAATGTAGTAATTTCATTCAGAATTAATTTTTATGTAACTAGAATTCACTGAGTCACTGGGAAGTACCTAGTTTTAATATATCTGTATATCTTGAGTCATTATAAAGTCATTCATAATATCTGGGATACTCCGTAATATCAAACTAACCTTGCGTAATATTGATAGCAATAGAAAGATTAACGATAGGCTTCAAAAGATACTCATCAGTATCCTCTATCTAGATGAAAAACTGAGAAGTGTAAGTTTGGAGTTGGATTTTTCCCTGTATTTACTTTTTGGGTTTTTTTAAATCCTTTAAGGAAGCTTTCTCTCTTGCTTTCTTCATATGTTTTTATCTGAAGTATTTTGTTTACAACATGAGTGCACACTTCAATTTCTTGAGAATCATCAGACTTATAAATTAAATGGAAACCTTGGGAAATTCTGTGATGGGCAAAGACATTCATTGCCTTTGCGCTCTTAACATCTCAGAGGATCCTGAGTAAAGCATCTACTTTTCCCCATTTAGTCAGGAAACTTTTCAGGCCTTGGTATCCTTTGGGGGGGGGTGCATGATGTTCTTCAGATGTTGTAAACTGACTCCAAGGATTTGGGTGAGGAATATTAACACTGAAATCCCACCTTCCCTGAGGTCAATATTCTTGACTTTGATCTTTGAATGAGAGGGAAAGATGGATGGAACGCAGAAAGAACAGAAAAGCAAGCAGAAAGTAAGAGAGGTGGAAGAGAAAGGAAGATAAAGGAGGCTGAAATGGAGACATTTTGAAACATTTTGGAGAGATAACACATGCGGTTGATTGTGACTTTTTCACACCATTATGTCTCGACTGATTTTGTTGTATTGTAAATTGTAAGTATTCTTTAAAAACATCCAGCATCTACAAATGGAATCTGTTTTGGGACCAGTCTGCTTACTGTTTTCATTAATGATTGTGGCAGAAAAAGTAGTAACGTGCTGAGGGAATCCCCCGACCTCACAGCTTCAGCAGACTGGCCGTAGGGCGGGAAGATTGGACTATGAGAAAGTGAAACAAAAGCAAACCAAACAAAAACTGGTATATGGGTGAAACAGAATAAAGATGGCCAGTGAACGTATCGGCTAACTTGGTGGATGGTTGGCTTGAGCATCTTAGTTAATTTAAACTGCAGGTTTAATTCTATCGAAGAGACATGGCAAAAAGCAAGCCACGTGGGATTAGTGGGGAAATACTTCACACAAGTGGAAATAAGATAGAAGCCTCTTCAGTTTATAGTACATAGGTACGCACAAACAGCACTAAGCAAGCAGATAGCTGTGCCCATGTTTTTACTGATAATCACAATATTATTATATTTCATTTATTTGTAGGACAAATGTGTAGAAATTGTATAGTTGCTAGAATCCAGGGTACATATCCATTTTCACTGTATCCTCTGTTTTTTAGCTTTCTCTTAATTGTTAGAAACTTTCATTTTCAAGCTGTGATTTTCCTCCTGAGATGAGTTTTCAGTTTAAGCAAAACTCTGCTGTATTTCAGGATAACAACGCAGTAGTACAAATTTCTGTTACTAAGAAATATTTCTGAGCTACATAAGCACTGAACAGTTAGACTAAAGTCTGGCAAGGAGAAAGCCTTAAGAGGAGAGTAGTACTTCTAAATGTCAGTGTGAAAACTGGCTTTTGTTTAGCAGAACTGTAACTTTTAAAAATTGTATAGCTGGTACAATTTTATTTTACCGAAGGGCAAGATACTGTGAGGCTCACTTGCCTCCAGAAGAGACCCAAATCCTTAACCAGCTGCAGGAAGGAAAATCAACAATTTGAGTTCTGTGAAGACCAAGCAGTGTCAGTAGAGTACGGCTCCGTTACCTTCCCTTGTAAAAAGGAACTTTCCTCTCCATGCTAGTCTCAGTTTTCCCTTTGGATCTAGAATAGACTTGGTTATTAAACTGAAGGCTTTGATTTCAACCTAGCGTGGTGGGGAAAAAGCCATTGTTCATATTGCTGCTATAGTTGTCATAGATTTTATTATAGGATATTATTATAATTACCTGTTTATTGGCTAACTGCTTTTCAGTAAGTGCAAAGAAAGTGGAGAAAGTAGGACCAACGCTATATTTCAGAGTGGCATTTGTTAATAACATCAAGGGGGCATTTGTTAATAACAGCCAGAACTCTCATCTTCTGAAGCTGGCGAGTCACATCCTTTCATATCACTGGGATTTCTTTTCAACACCTTCCACTGGAACAAACAAGGAGTAACAGAGCCCGACTTCAAAGATTCCGGGTCAGAGGAAAAGCTCGATAGGAATATTTTTGTTTTCCAGGGCAGTACATCAGCCCACTGAAGTTCCTATCAGATCCTGCGCTCTAAATCCTCTGTATTGCTGCCGTGGCAGCAGCCCTGCTGCACTTCAAGCACTTGTTGTGGACGCACTGGGGGAAAAGCCCAGGGCACCCAGCGTCCCCCGGCCCGGCGGGAGGAGAGGGGCTGGTTGGGAGCCGGATTCGCCTCTGCCGGGCTGGTTTGGTTTGTGGCCATGGTAACTGCTACATCCAGAGAAATTCACGCTTCCCTATCAGAGGGCAAATAACATTTGCACTGCAGCTTTCTCCTTGAGGGAGACAGGTTTATTCTGCAATCAGGCAGTGGAGCACATGCTCTGAATCGCAGGTTTTACTGACAGCAAGGAAAAGGCTGGAAAATCCTTGTTTGTTTCTGGGGTTGGCAGGTATTGCCTAAAGTTTGTTCATTGAGCAGGTAAGAAACGTCCTTAATTACTGATGAACATCTCAGATAAGAGATTCCCCCCCAAAGCCATAGCCTTGCTATTTGCTAAGATTTTTCCAGGTTTGTTCTTCAGTTTCAGTATGTCTTGATCTTCTGGCATACGAATATAACGTATTTTTAGTAACCTTCCTCTATTTTATTTCAATACTGAAAAAAGAGTGGGAATGTATTTGTAGCTCATCACCTGGGTGATATGCTGGCATACATGATAGACAGTTCTCATGTGATTTCCCAAAATACTTTTTTTTTAACTGGCACAAGGCTCTTTCAGAAGCTACTGTGAAAATACGGTTTTATTTCAGTGGCTCCAACACTCTCTGGTCCCACATCATAAAGAGTCCAGCCATGGTCAGTAGGCATCCCTAGCAAGCAGCAAACATTTCACCACTATTTGCAGTGTTTACAATTAAAAGTTTAATGATAAGGACTGGTTGTAGTCTAGGATAAATTTTGAAGATTCTTAATGGTTTCAGTTTGTTTATCTAATTGTGAAGGTAGGTTAAACTATACTAAGATTATCCAGCATGTCCTTACCATGTATAAATTAGAGAGGTTTCCTTAAACATTAGCTGATTCACTTGTTGTTTTTCTTACTGGAAGATGTGGACATATGGCAGGTATTGAAATGCATGAGAGATTTTCTTCCAATTTCTTCAACAGATAAAATCTTTAAGTTGTCTGTCTTTAAAACATTTAAGCTATAGGTTCTTAGCTGGTGTAAATCAGCTGGAATTAGTGGAGATGCCTCACTAGATGCACACAGAGCCCAAGAGCCTTTGCCTGTATCACCCAGGCTGCAGTAAGAGCAGAGGACAAAATGACAAAGGGGGCTGAAACACATTTTCCTTTTTCCCTGCTAACATTCCTGCTTCCCAAAAGCTCAAATTACACAGACTCTCAGAGCTCAGGAAATTCCTGTGACAGTGACACGTTTTCAGGGGTGCTGTGTTCGGGCTCCTGCGCTTAGACGTGAGCAGCAGGGAGAGCATCCCTGGGCTGCGCAGACTGGCTCTGTCCCTGTTTTCGACCTCACAGACTTGCACACTCAAACTACACAGGCAGCTTTGGGGCTGATCACATACTCCTCCTCTCCACATTCATATTTGCCTAAAAATCCTGTTGACAAATAACGTAAGCTATGCCTCCGTGATAGTTAAAGCCCACACACACCATTTAAAAATAGAAATCATACAGCATAGATTATTTCAAATTTTCCCTTATTTGATAGATCCTGATAAAAAGGCCATGCTTGGATTAAATCTTTTTATTCTCCACAACCATACGACAGTTTAGGGGACATCGACATTCGTGAAATAATTTGCTGAGGAAATAACACAGGAGGTGAAGACGTCTCAACAGCCTGCTGCACCAGGTCTAGCATCCCTGCTGCCGGCCGGGCTGCGCGCTGAAGCTGCCGGGCACGGCGGCAGCGCCTCGTCCCCGGTGTCGCCTGCAGCCCGCGCTGCCCGTGCCCTCCCGTCAGGGGCTGCCCTCGCTGCTCTGCTGCAGGGCCACTGCTGCTCTTCCAGAACAGGCGGAATGATGTGAATGAACTCAAATGATTTTAAGAGTTTATGTTTGCAGGCACGGAAACTTTTTTCTAATTAAAGCCCGTCGAGTAGCAGTAGTAGTAATTACGGTATTAACAGTGGCCAGAGCAGGAACAATGAAGGCTCTCTTTTTGGCCAGTTGCTGGCTTTGCTTTGAGGCTCCATAAAGACAACACTACAACATCCTTACACAGACCACCGGCTTTGTAGCAACTGTCTCCTTGGAGCCTTGGCACGGGAAAGGACATGTATGTGTCCAGGCATTTTCCAGGCTGCAGGATTTTCTTCTCTTCTGGTCCCGGTGCTGTGAGACCCCTCCTTTCAGCCTGAGCACCGTTTAAATAGATCATTTGTTTTCATTATAGGTTTTTGCATCTCTGCCTTTCATTCTTGTTAATGAATTTCTAGGGTCTGATTGGAAAACAAAAGCTAAACACAAACATAAAAAGCGATCTGACAAAGGACACGGTTAAGCGTCTGGCAGGCTCTGCCGCACCGGCTGTAGCAAGGAGATGGCCATTTGCTGATTGCCAGGGGTTGACACGACTTGGTTAGTATGCTAATCTAGTCCTCTGCGTTTAACATTCAGCTCAGGTCTGAGCAGGCTCGGCAGAGCCCCGGCGCAGGGGAAGGGGTGTCTGCCTGGCAGCACGGACCGCGCGCTGCACCCATGACAGACATACCCCAACATCGTGCCTGCTCCTGCCATGCGCTCGCTCCCCCTCTTGCGCACCCCCGCTCCCCCTCCCGCCCTCCCTGGTGCACACACACATACATACCATCCGAAAAGCTTTCTGCAAATGCTGAAAAACATGAAATGGGGAAAAGCCATGTATGATTGGCTTGTTTCTCTGCCTCCGCGTCCCCAAAGATTCCCACTTTAATAGACCATGTGTTTCTGCTGCTGGAGAAGCCCAGAGTGTAACGTGCCAAAATTCAGCAACAATGAAGTAAGACGGAGTTTAACGTCCAAAACAAAGAGATGGCATTTTTGTAGCTCACTTACAACATAGCAGTCACAAGATGGTTTAAATTTCCCTCTATCCTCTCTCCCCACCCAACCTCAGCCCAAGAGAAAGCCAACATTTATTAAAATCCGTTCGTTCAGGACAGCAATCAGATGCCCAGGTGAGAAGGAAAGCTTGTTCCTGGTATTCCCGATGACTGTCACCTTTCCTGTGTGCTTGGAGGCAGTGAGCTGCAACCCCCCACCCAGAGTAAGGGGGTTCCGATTTCCAGAATTAAGGAAGAATCGATTCCAGAGCCAGTTCCCATGGTCAGGTCCATCAGGTCCTGCAGCCACAGGAGAACTTAATTCCTCAAGCACCCTTTTCTTTGTTTTCGTAACGTCACAGCAGTTCTGGAGAGGTGTATGAAGAATCGTCAGCTTCTGCTTGCATTCAGAGGATTTCAGAAGTTGCATTTTCAGAGAGCAGGTCAGATGTGGGCAAAACCGAGTCTCCATCTGACACATAAGCAGACAAAGCTGTTTAACCTCTGAATTATAGCACAGCTCCATAGTTCTCTCTTCTGTTGTTTCATGCTCCAAGCAAACTGCTCCTTGCAGTTCTCCCTCCTGGTGCCAAGCACGTATTCCAGCTGCAGCTCGGCAGCGCGGGGAAATTCCTTCCAAGTCCCCGGCAGAACAGTCGGCGCTTTCTCCGGAGCTGCAGGCTTGATTGTCCTTGATTATTTTATTTCTTTGGCTCTGATCCAAGATGTTCCCTGTCATCATTTCAGTGTCTTTTCTCATAATCCCTTTTCTAAACATCATCAACAATTAACTGATTCTCTCATATCTACAAACACATGCACACACACGCAGGCGCGCATGCACACACACTCCACTGAGTCTCATCAGTGTCTTTTTTGCCTTTAAGTATAAGAAATTACAGCTTCTCATTAGCTGAAGAGCGTGTTTTGAAAGGCTTTGTGTTTACTCACTTTGCAAGTGATGCTGGCGCTTTTAATTATTCTCCTTTTGCATATCATAAGCGAGCAGCGAGCTGCTCCAGCCAGCCCGGGCGACGCGTATTCCCAGGAAGGCAGGAGGAAGGGATCGCGTTTTACCTCACTGCTGCTGCTTTCTTCCCTTTCTGTCAGCCAGCCAAGGAATCCCCCCAAAGCTCTTACGTAGCAGATACCAAAACCGTGAGTCACTTTTCGCTCCCGGAGCAGTAAGTCCACCGCATCTGTGTGCAGAACGGCGAGCGTGAGGCTGGGAATCTCTCCAGGCTGCCGGCATGCCCCGGCACCAGTTCTCCAGCGGTGACTTTGTTTTTCCTGCTCTCGCTTTCTCTCCTCAGCTCCCTCGTCTCTTCATTCCTTTTCATGCCGTTCCCATTTTCTTCCTTCCTTCCTCTCCATCCGTCTCCGTTGCTGGCAGCGGCAAACCCAGCAAGATCTGGGTCCCTCTCGCCTTCTGTGGATTTTTTTTTTCTTTTTCCCCCCCCGCTCTGTAACTGCAGCAGCCTTTGGCTGCTCACTCTGCCAGGTTGGATCACCAAAGACACACGACTCGCTCACAATGAATAATCAATACAGATATTGATCTGCGGAAAATGTTTGTAAATTCCTGAAAGAGGAATCGGGAACAGCGGGACAGGGAGGCTTGTGGGGGACGACAGGGTGCTTCGGGCAGCGGCTGCAGGCAGCGCCTGGCCGGAGCCCGCGTCCTGCCGCCTCCGAGGTGACGGGTGCTGGAATGCGTGCGCGGGCGGCGGCGGGTGTGCGCGGGGGCTTCTGTATTTTCATTTCTCTACAGCTGCTTCCCCCGAAGAATCGGGAGGCGAGCAGCTGAGAGGCCCCGTCCGTGCCATGCCTTGGCTGCAGTCCAGCACTGTTTTGTTTCCATCATCACACGCCACTTTTAAATTTGCATAAATACAAGGGTTATTTTCCCTTGCGCCTCCAAAAAGATTTAAGAAGGTGGAAGAGTATTTCTGTAAGGAGGGATTGCTGGTTTTAGTCATCGTTTTCAGGATTTACTTTTGAATGCATGTATTTGCAAGAAAGGGAGGCAGAAGGGAAAATAAAGGGCAATAAGGAGGACTTGGAGAAGATAGCAAAGCTGTTTGAATGTGGAAGAGCCTTGGATTGCAAAAAACCCCCCGTTCTCCAGCGGGGACCTGCGCGTGCCGGGTTTGTGCACGTGCGGGTGCAGAGTCAGGTCATACCTCTCTGGCCAGGGCTCTTCCCGTCTCCCCGTGAGCAGGTCCACCCTGGCCAGGAGGTGGGGATGATCACGGAGCTTGAAGCTGCTGTAAAGGTGGAGTCGGAGCCATCTCAAGAGCATCCTGCCCCGTCCTCGGGAGCCATCTCCCACCCGCCTGCCCGCCGTCTGACGGCCCGTGTGGTGTGTGGAGCACGTAGCAGGAGACACTCGCCCAGTTTGCTCCTGGCGTAGCCAACCCTGCTCCTACTGCAGGAGCGTCCTTGTCGTGTTTCCTTCACCTTCATCTCTCTGGTTTTCTGTCTTTCTGGGGAAAGGCATGTACCGAAGGTATCGAGAGACACGGTATTGGGATCATTGAGTATTCAGCCCCCTTTCTAGTGCTTGAGGTCAGCAGTGAAGACCCTAATGATGGCTGAAGGGCCGTGGGGGTGTCTGCTACACCGGCCAAGCCAGGCAGCCGTTGCGGTGCTGCCGCCGTACCCTGGCCCAGGGCTGCCCGTGGTGCTGCCTGCCAGAGCGGCCGATCGGGATGCTCATGGCTTCTCTGACAGCTTCTGGCTGGATACAGCCCGCCGGGGCCCTGCGGGCTTTTCACCAGCCTCCCACCGCTCGCGGGCCCACCTGCGCACACCTGCGTGCACGTGCACACCCCCTCCGTGCACCGCTGCGTGCATCTGCCCGTGGTCGGCGGTGAAACCTTCCTCGGCCGACTGTGGTCCTCCCTTCCTCTGCCTGCACGGCCACCCCGCGCCACGGCAGCCGTGGGCACCCTGCGATAGCCATCTCGGGCGAGGCTCCGCACGGGGATGCAATTCCCGCGCCTCCTCCCCGAGCGCAGCTGCCGGCTTTATCAGCCCGCGCCAGCAGCGGGGAGGCTGAGCGCGTTCATTCTCTCTCCAGCTTCTGATTAGCTCCTGCAATCCAATTAGCAGAGGCATTTATATCACAAGGGGCTGAGGTGCCCCTGCTCATCACGGCGGCTGAGAGCCAGTCATAAATTCTACCGACACTACATCTTTCCTGTGACATGGATTAATTACAGCTCTGGGCCTCCAAGAGCAGGTTTGCAAACGAAGGTGCCCATGAAATAAGAATTTAGAGAAGGCAAAGCAGAAGGAGTTTCCCGTCCATGAAGGATGAGGGGGTGATGCGCTGGGTGGCCCAGGGCTGGGGCACCTGCGGGTGGCGCGGCGAGGGGCCAGGGAGGCAGGTGGGCCGAGCGGGCGCTTTATTAACAGAGGGAAGCAAACGGAGGTTGGCCGGGGGATGTTATGAATCCTGCGCCCATGGCCGTAATGAGAAATTCTTCATAACCTTTCTTTGTATGCTCTGCTGCAGTGCAGATGCTGAAAGTGAAGCTAGAAGAGCCTTAATAAAATTACATTTTTCCACTTGAGATGTTGCAGGCGCTAGCCAGTGGCACAGCTTCAAGAGGCGAGCGAGGCGCTGGACCGTCGGGAGGATTCGGAGTCGCAGAGATCAGTGCTTGCTCTCAGGCCGCCTGCTCTCTGCTGTTCCCAGAAGCTCCTCCACATACAATCCACCTTTTTCTGATACTTCTGCTCCAGAAACAGGCATTTTCTGGTGTCCTGGTATCAGCTCTGCTCTCCTGGGGCAGTATTCTCCGTGTTGGTCCCCGCAGGCTGTAGCGTCAGCCCCACGGGACGTGGTATTTTCTGCAACGGTGCAAGAGCAGGTTGGAAAGAGGCTGTGGGAGAACATGCAGGAGAGTGACGGGATGAGGGACGATGGGTGTCCTCATACACCCGCGCACCATTAGCTGCTCTGTATTTCTCCTTCGCACTCCGTTCCTCGCACTGGCACCGGCACCTGGCTGTGCCTTTGTGTATCAACTACTTACCCAACTATCTAAGCACTTGCCCTTTTGTTATGTCTGCTTAGCTGCTAATTTGAGTACGTATCTATCACAGTCTGCTGAGCTGGGACACTACACAAGTATTTGATCTGTTGTTTTTTCCCAATCATATGCCAATTTAACGATTCATCTAAGTTATCTATCCGTCAATCAGTTTTTAATTTATGTATCAGTCAGTCTTTTTGTTGTTAAGTTTCCGTGCGTTTATACTCTTGCCTGTTATTGAAATACAATTACTTAAGAAGTCCACAAAACTACCTTTTAAATGCATGGGTAGATAGGAATTTTAAAGACATGAGGATGCATATTAAATTTAGTAGCGTGTCAGCTCCATTTGATCTATTTACTCTGGTCTGCTGACAGATCTTCTGTGTAAGCAAATGTGGTTCCTGCTGATAAAAGGGTTTTGGTTTGGGTTTTTGTTTGTTTGTTTTTAACTAGGTGAAGGTAGCTGTAGCCAAAATACAGCTCTGTCTATGAAACAGTTGTTCTTCCACTGAAAGGAAATATTGCCTAATCTTTCAAAACAAAAATTCTTTTTACTTTTGTATAATAACAAATCTTGCATTTATCGTTTGTGGTCAGACAAAAGAACTTGTTCCCCAGCTGATATCTCCACGTGCCGATGGCTGTAACCTGCAGCTAGACAAATTCAGACTGGAGAGAAGTTGTGTGTTGGTAAGAGATGCGGTAATTAGCCAACTTACCAACCGACCTCATAGATTCCTATTCAGCTGAAGTCTTTACATTAATATTTATGCTTTTCTTTATATATGTTTTTGTATTAAAAAAGCTGTAACAGCAGCTTCATATCTAAATTTGGGGATGAAATCATTAGACTGTGAGATCACAGCATTCCCTCTGACCTTAAAATCAGTAAGTCTGTAGATCTCAAACAGAGCTGGATTTGGTCCTATTTCAGATTTCCTTGGCTTTTGTCATTTTTGAATCACACGCTCGATGTGTCATCACTTTGGTAAGATTGCTATTGCCACGTGTTTGTTTTCCTAAGTACAGCCAAGACTTTTCATTCATTACTGTGTAATTTGACTTCTAATACGACTTTCTTCCACATTTTAGTGGACCATAAAATTACACTGGTACAATTTCTTTTTAACAAAACTCTGACATGGTCTTCCTTCCTGGTCAGAGTAAAATGACAAAATGACCTTCTTCCAGCACAATATTTGCATAGTTATTGTCTTGATTAAAACTGGCTGAAAATGTTTTGGCATATCTTCTTTCTTCTTACCCCCACAAAAATGTCATTTAAACAAAACTGATAAAACACATCTGTGCAAACGGGTTTTGCATTTTTTTCCAGATCTACTTGAAGCAAATCAAGTGTTGTGTTTTGTTTCTTTATGTTGTCTATTTTAAGATTTTTGTTTCAAGTTTACTTTTTTGTTCCAAGTTTTCGTATAATTTGTCACATTGCCCTGTATGTTCTTTGACTGACTAAATGAGCAATTGAACTGCACGTATTGAAAACAGTGAAGTGCATTGCAGCACTTTTTAACAAAAAGCACTTTGATGCTTTTTTAATGGAACGAGAAGGTTTAAAAACAATATATGAGTGATATCAAAGTAGAATTTGTGGAAATTCTGTTTAAAAAAAAAAATTAAATTTCTTTTAGCCTGATTTGAGATCAAAGAAAATCATAAGTGTTCTGTGAAGTAAGAACTCTCTGTTTGGGCTAGTTTCACCTCTTGCATCTTCTGTCGAGTGAGAGGCTTTCTGCAGCAGCTCCTTGGCTGCCGTGCGGGCAGCCCGCCTCAACCAGGGCTCCAGCCTTCTGCACAGCCCTAGCATAAGAACGTAAAAACAACCCCGTTGGGTCAGGCAGCAGCTTTTACCAAGCCATTTTATTATTTTTCAGGATGAGTTTACTGAATGTCCTGAGATAGGCACGTGATTGAAACGAAGCATAGAAATGTCTCAATTTTAAGAGAAATTTTATGCAGTGAAATTGAAAACTTTCATCCTGTTTCTACTCCATGGGGTACCTTAGTCATCTAGAGCTAATTCCTAAACTTGCTGAGGACTTCCACCGGTAGAACATGATACTGTCCATGATGACCAAGCATTGATAAGTCAGAAGGGGCCACGGTGTTGAAAGTAGACGGGTGCTGTGAGGTTTTGTCACTGCCTTCGTGCATGGAGTATCAAGTGGGAAAGAACTTATTTAAACCTGAAGCTTTTTAATCCCCACCCCCCCCCACCCCCAGGGAACAGCTCTTTTAAATTGCTGTACAGTGATTTTTCTAGGCTTGAGCTGGTAGTGGGGTAGCTTGGTATAGATCTCTTCAACTCCGTCCCTGTGCAGAGTGTCTCACCCTGTAACGGGTACAATTCGTGGCATGGCTGCCGCGCAAGGACAACAGGCGACTGCGAGTGTTGGCTCAGAGGGAAGCACACCTCACCGCTGCTGCTCCCTGCCCCGCATCTCTGGGTACTTCACCTGTGTTGCATGCGGCTTATAGCCTTCCCTCAAGAAACTTCATTCTCTCAGCCTCAAAAGACGAAACTTGGCTAGTTTCTATCCTGTTTAATGTCATTCCTGTATCAGCCTCCCACTGCTGTTTGCTGGATTTCAGTCCAGGAAAGTGCTCTGCAGACTTGGAGCTGTCGGCACCCATCTGGTGTGAAGACGTAAAATCCGTATCGTTCCCTGGAGATCCTCGGTTTGTCTCCAGCGCCTGAGGGAGGTGGGGCTTGACCTACATCTCAATTTGCCATCACGTTGCTTAGTCAGTACAGAAAGTGTTCTCTTTCTTGATGGGTGACTTTGTTCTTTTATAAAATTGTCCTGCACAAATTCTTCCTGAAAAATACAGTTTAGAGGGAGTATTGTCAAAAATTCTGTCTCTCTCTGTACTTTATTATCCCCTCATTTTTTTTGTCATTTAACTCCAATTATGGGATGCTAAGTGCTTTTGGAAATTTCATTGTTAATATCTTCTTACAGTGCTATTAACGTAAATCAACGTTAATAGTGTCCCAGCAAGTATAAAAGCAATCAAAAATTCAGTACTCACGAATCATTCTGTAATTTCAGCATAAAATGTTAATAGAAATAAAATCCAATACCATAAAATATCAGCAAATTCAACTTTAAATACATGTGATGAATGGCTTTACCATTCTGCAGCATCCCATGGACTTCTGCAGTGTGAAACCTTTTATTGGCGAAGGTCTAACACACACCACTCCCTCCTTCATCGCCTTCCCAGCACAAGGTGTGCGTGGGATCTTACTTCTCCAGAAATTAGAAATCCACCTTCACTTACAATGTGGCATCTGTATTTAGGTGTTTAGTGGTAATAGGAAGGATTACTAGGAATCTGTTAACTTATTCTAGCTAATAGAAACTCACTGCTGCTTTATTGCCATCAGCCTGGCTTGAAGAGCTTCAGCTGCATTACCTTTTATTGAGATTGGGATTTTCTTACAGACAAATCTTTTAAATTGGAATTTAGGTTGTGAAGATCCATCGGTTATTTAAAGGAAACTGCTAGGAGAATGGTATAGATTTCTCACGAAATGAAACTGTTGGCCTGAAAATTCAAATTAAAATTACCATTAAAAGGAAAACAAAATCCCCAAAGTGATACAGGAACAATGGTTAGGTATTTAACCTCTAATTTGTCACCCTGTCAGTCTAGAATCTTTTTATTTTGTTTTTTTTTTTAATTCACTTGTTTTAATGGATTTGGGCTATTTGTGCTGTAGTCTTTAAAACCAGGTTTAAGGACCTTTTACTGGTAGAGGTAGGTACAATACCTGCAGGCAATGCAGGGTGAGGTCTCGTTTCTCTAAGTTGCCAGACAAGAAGCGCCATGCAAGCCTGAGATTTCTGTGATCACAGAAGAAGAAAGCGACAGTGACATACCTATAAAGAGAGTTTATTCGAGAAAGGCTCTCCTGGTCATTATATAGATACTTTTCAGTCCTTATTCCCTTTTTTCCCCATTATCTCGGTGTAATGCCCATGTCTCCAGTCTCTGGATTGGTCTCGGTCTGCTCTCTTGGTTCTCTTTCTTCTTTCTCCCCTCATTTCACGTGTGATTCCTCACCTGCAGATTTCTGCAGTAGAGCTGTGCAGCAGAGTTTTACAGACCCTTTGAAGTTTGAGTGGGATTTTTGTGACATTTATAAAATACTTACAAGATGTTCGGAAAGCTTATGGTATCTCTAGGTATCTCATAAAGGATATCAGCTGCTGAACTGTTCTGTCATCGCTGTCTTTGTGCCCATCCCCACAAGCATCAGACAAACCAGAGACATTTGGAACCTTTCGCTTATTCCATTTTGGATACATGTTGCCCTGGGAAGTTAAGGTAAATGCTTAAGAACTCAGGCTATCTCAGGTTTTGGATCCTCGTATCTTACTAATTCTTTTATCCAGAACTTCTGAAAGGAATTTGCATTATAATAAAGCAAAACTGCAAATTTTTGTGAGCATTACTTTAATTCTGGTGACATGACAGAATTACCAAAATCCTTCTTATATTGGACATTTATGGTCATTACATTTCCGTAAACAAGTGGCCAGAGTGCCAGCTAAATCAGGATGCATCCAAAACCTGCAAAACCAACTAAATGGGCTGTGTGGGAGCCGGCCGGAGCTCGGCCTCGGTGCGTCAGGGCAGCGGGTCTTCCGTGGGAAGTCACTCATCTGGTTGTCCCCCCTGACCTCAGAAAAACTATTTTCAGCACCTGAAATAACATGTAATCTAGCCTGTAAATGCTCCATATTATTTATTGCTGTTTTAATATAGAACATCTTTCTTTTTGAAATAAATCTGAAATCAAAGGCTTTATTCGCTAGCGTAGCTACACGGTTTTTCTTTGAATTCAATGGGCATTGGATCAGCCCTTAAAGCGGGGAAGCCTGAGTTAGGATTAATGGCTTGAAACCTGCAGAAGCACTTTCGTTAGGGTTTCAGTTAAAAATTTTCCTGAGATTTAGGTTTTTAAGATACTGTGTTTAAAAACTTCTAACATTTCCGTTGGTTCCTCTTCCCCTTTTTCCTGTCTTCTGCTGAAATGGAAAGTTACTCATCCGGGTAATTTTCAGTGTGAAACTGCCCATGGAGTCCCACTGGGATAAGCACAGTCAGAAACGGCGAGCGTTAGACCTTGCTGTGCATTTTGCTGTGCATTTTACTGTGCCAGGACGTCTGTGTTGCCTTGCGTTACAGTGGCGTGATATTGCATATCTTCTCATTTCTGCTTCCAAAGTAAAGCAGACTTTCTCCCGGCAGTGTTTCAATGGTCTGAGCTTAAGATATTGCTTCTTCACCTGCTTGGGTTTGCAGATTCTGGTCTCCACCTCATTTGTTGAAGATCATAGTATCATAAGAATAGTAAGGGAAAAACAGTACTTTTTTCAACTACTTCTTCCAGAATTAATGACTTCAGTAAAGATTCAGTGGCGAGGGATCAGTCCACATCTAATAAAATGTACCAGCTCAGACCAGAGAGAGGGCAGGGAGTGCCGGGCTCTGCTGACGTCCAGGATGCCAAGTCCTGCTCTCTCCTACACGGGAATCTCAAGTTCTTCATTTCTCGTGAATAGAACTGAGAGCAGAGGCTTGCCAACAGTTTTCACATTTGGCTTCGTAAAAAGGAGAGTCAGAGGGAATCCTGCCATAATAATATATACAAGGTTGTTGAGAAGAAAAATTCACCATATTCAATGAAATAATATTAATTAAATATCAGAACAAGAAAATACAAATATGAAAATATAAAAAATACAGTTTTGACAGTAATTCAGCTATGAGGTCCTCTGTCCGAGACCCCTCAAATCAAGGTTTGCCTGTGCCTTTTGCAGGAGATGATGCTTTCAGAAACACCAAACTCAACAAGGAGGTCTGACGTCAGGAGTCACGTTGCTTTGGGGTCTCATCCTGCCCTGTCTCTTCTGACAAAGCTGCCATGACGGCTCAGAGTAGCCCCGGGAGATTCAAATAAGTGCTAATTGTTAAGATTTCTCCTACTTAACGGGTGTTTGTGAGGAACTGAGTTCTTGCAGTCAAAACACAGATCTATGAACTTTTTTGAGTAGTATGTAGAGAAAAATGGTATTTTCCCAGATATTTCAACGCTTCCCAGTCCGCCCTCGGGTCCTGTTGATAACTGGAGACTTTCAGTGTTGTTTAACTTTTATTTTTAAAAATTCTCGATTCCCCTTCCGTCTCTTGGCATGGAAGAACGGTGAAATGCCTTTGTCGGCAGTAATGGCTGAATGGACCACGTAAATCCTGGGGAAGCTCCGCCAGCCGTTTGGGCGGCGTGCCAAGGGTGCCGGGTACTGCCGGGACAGGCACGGGCGCGCTAGAGAGAGCAGCGACGGGGCATCCCACGGCCTCCAGCATCCTCCCCTGAAGGAGAAGGCACATTCGGAGGTTTAAGCACAAGAGATCACCATATTACAAGGAAGCAAAAGAAACAATCTTTAATCCTTTCAAAGCCCAATAATATTATGTATATTGACTGAAGCCCTATGGAGTGGGCCTGGCAGGGCTTTTTCATTACTGCAGCGCGCTGTAGCCTAGCTACCTTTGAAAAGTAACCAATATCGAGAGCCACTTGACATTTGCAAAGGATTATGGGTGTCCTCTCCATCTCTTCTCAAGTTCCCAAATTTACAATGGTCTTAATTTAAAAGTTAAGCCAGGGGATCAGTTGCTTAGTCTGCTGCTGGGCTGCCCTTTTAAAAAAAAAAAAAAGAAAGAAGAGTGTCTGTGTGTGCCTGCGCGGAGGGGAGAGGTGGGTAATGAACCTTGCGCGCTGGCGTCACCCGCCTTTAGCCTTCGGCTCCGATCGGCGGTGTTTAATTGTGGAAGAGGTATCTAAATCAGGATCAGGCGGACGGGAGCGGACGGTTTCATTCCTGCGGGTGCTGCTGAAATGCAGGGAGCAGCAGCAGCTGGTAATGAGTTGGTGAAAATGAAAAAGGGACATAAGTAGCTTCTTTAGCAAATCCCCTGGAAATGACATGGAGCCTCTGGGATCGATCGGATCGATCCCTCCAAAGGCTGCAGGCTCCTCTCATCCGACTGCCAGCACAGGGAAAACCGTAATGTTATTATCAGCAAAACTCATCGAAAACCTACCGGGGAAAACAGCACTCTGTTTTCTTCCTCCCACGGGGCAGCTCTTGGGCCGAGAGTGTGTGGAAGGAGCGTGCAGGGAGCGTCCCAGTGCCAGTCCCCGGCACGGCTGCGCTGCGTGGAGCAGAGCCCCTGCGGCGCTGGAGCGATGGCTGGCAGGCGCTGGGCCCTGGCTGGGACGCCGCTGCCCGCAGCTGCCCGCTGGCTGCCCATCTGGTTCCAGTTTAGGGCTCGCCGGCGGTGCAGCTCTGGAATTCGGGTTCGCATCTGCCTGGCCGGGAGGTGGGGAGCAGAAACCCATCCTGCAGAGCAAGCACGGGGGGAAATGGGGCTGGGGATGGGAGGAAGCTGTGGGGCGTTCAGAAGGTTTCTGACAAGCTGTTGGTCTTCCTCCTGTCATGTATCTGCTGTCATTGGCCCTGGTTTGATTGTGATTTGCTCTATAACACTTTATGAGGCTTGCGTAATTAGTTTCATATCCTTAATCTGCAGCATCGACTGAGCTTTCTAAGCCCGTGTCTCTGGCCAGGCTCTGAATTGCCTCCTCGCATAGGGAGATGTCAGCCCCCCAGTTCACAAGCAGTCCTGCAGCTAAATCTTTGCTGTCTCAAAGTGAAACAATCCTCAAAACCGAACTGTTGTATCTTCTCCAGAGCTCTGCAGAAATGGGATGAGAACAGTTTTACTCTGAGACTTACTCTGGGAAAAGTGGTCTAGAATCTGCCAGTCACACACTAAGTTCAAGGGACCTTTCCTTGAAGAACTCAAAATTTCTTTGTTTGCCTTTCTATAATCCTGTTGGGGAAAAGGGGCAATAAATTTGTTTTATTACATCTGTCCTGGAAAGTGTACACGCAACGCTCAGAGATCCCGTAGCAGGGTGTGCCCGACACTCTGTGGGACCGTGTCAGTGCATGCGGTGCATGGCCTGGGGTGGGGGGAGGCTGGCGGGGACCCCCAGGGAACCCGTGCTGGTAGATGGGCTCGCTTGGCTGCTTGACGGGTCAGCTTGGGTCACCCTGGGCTCCCGTAACCGTCCGGGCTATCGCAATCTTTGGGCTTTCCTTTGGGCCCTGCACTAAATGCAGCTTGCACCCAAGGAAGGAAGTGGTTGGGACATGTTATTGGCTTTTGTTTGTGGCTTGTGCTCCACAAAGCGTGATCATTTGGATCTTTGGGACACAGTGTTGAAACGAAACTGCATCATTAAAGAGGTGGGTTGATATAATTGCGTGCTGTTTGTGTACCCTCCAACATAAGGATACAAGAATATTTATTTTACCCACTGCAAAGTTTGCCAGCTTGTGAAAAGCCCTTATTCTCAGGAGTTACAAGCATCACTGCTTCCACAGAATCAATTAAACTAACATCAGCTTAGTGTTTCTGAATAACAGATCTTAGAGGACTTATACTTGTTCGTATATGACCTTTGTAGCAAGACCATAAATTTTGAAATACAAGGGTTGAGGAGTATGAAATAAAACTATGAAATGAACTTAAGTTATAACAGTATTACGGAAATACATGTAACATTTGTTGTCCAAATAGTTTACGAAAGTAAAAATAGGGATAGATCCGCCACTTCAAATTCAAAAACTATTAAAATGAACATGCAGCACTTCTAAAAATATTGTTGTCTGAAAAATTTCATTAATTTTGGATGCATTTGTCTTCCCCTTCATAATGAGCTAAATTGATAGATTCTTATAAACAATATCAATACCTGAAATATTTATTGTTTATACAGGGTGTAGGACATCTTGCCGAGATGCGCTTACTAACACAGCCGTCTTCGTTCATCTTAGTAGTGGTCTGACGGCTTTAGGAAAGGATGAGACCCAGCCGACAAAGTCGGTGTTAGCAGACTGCCACCACGCAGGAGCACCGAACAGCAAGCGTGGCGCGCCGGCGGGATCCTGAGTTGCGGGTGGGAGCTGCCGAGGCGTCGCAGGGCTGTACGGAGGGTGGGCGAGGGTGGAGAGGGTAGGCAGGTGTCTGTCGAAAACCTGCCGGGACTCCTCACGAGATGTGCTTAAACTAACCCATTCCCACGAAGCGTTTCATGGCTGACAAACCTCATGGAAAAATGCTGCACTGGAAAATTTCCAGCGGATTTTACAGCTGTGCTCAGCCCCAGTTTGGGACTGTGCACCGGGAACGGGTGCGCATCACACTACCGAGAGGTAAAGACTGGCAACAAAAAGACTATTGACAAGATCACCCCATAGCAATAAAAATGAGGACAAGATATGGGCATTATAATGTTTCTGAATGTATGAAAATTCAGATGAATTTTTGTACTTTCTAAACAACTTGATTTCTAAGTAACAGCAAGGCAGGAGCGCTGGAGCAAAGCGTCCGGCTGTGTTCTTACTACTTGCCTTGTTGAACTGTCTAATTCCTTTAAGTCTGCAGTGGGAAATAAGATGAAAGATGCTATGGAAGAGCTAAGTAGAAACTACCCTTTGAAACAGAGTGAGAGCAGAGCTTTGCTGATAATTCTGTTTCTCTTATTTTAATAACCATCTTCTTTATGGTTATCACGTCAGTATTCTGGCAATGGAAACTTGGTCTTGTGAAGGCATCCCACCTTATTTTCGGTCTTACTGTTAGAAGAAAAGACCCTCTTGGGATAAATGCTTGATTTGGAAAACAGTGACAGCAGAAATATTTTCTTTTAAATCAGAATACACACTTTGGATAAAGACTGCCTTTCCAGGTCTCCTCTCAGATTTGCCAGCGTTGGTCTGTTTTCCCTGCAGTCTGCTGCTGGCCGTCCCCTGGGATGCTCGAGTGAGATGGTACCCAAACTGAAAACTTCCGAGGAGCAAAGGCATTTCATGACACAAGTACAAGTGTAATAGAAATTGATAATCACGGTAGAGCCAGATTCTCATACTGAGCAAGCCAGATTTTTATTTTGACTCTGTGGACAGTAAATATCATGAGAGACTTAAAGCATGGAGCTTGCATGAATATTTTTTACATATGCTTTTTCTTCGGATTTTTTTGTTAACATTTCTATTTGTCTTATTTCCCATAAGACTGGTTTCATGTGACATTGTAAGTTAAAGAGAAAATATGGGATAGTTTTCTCTCTAAAGCTTGATACTTGATAAAACAGCAGAGTGTTGGTGACAGACATACTTGTGATGGCAATCCCAAATTAGAGAGAGAGCGGCTGTAGCAGACTTTAAAAAGCCTAATGCAAGTCCCTGGATGCAGGGATTTAACGCCGAGGTGCTTGTGCTGTAGCAGCAGTCGCTAGCTGGATGTGGTTCACCGTGGCAATGCTGACAGGCAGGGCGCAGGGCCGGGTTTTGTAGCGGTGTGGTCAAGCTGCAGGGTACCATTCGCTCCTTCAGGTGGTCATGCCTGTAAACTGCTGCCAAGTTAGATGTAGCAGCATTATTCTAAAACCTGCTGGATGTTTTGGTTTTTTAATTAAAACCCATATCTACAAATTAGTACAGACTTTATCCTTCAGGCAGAGAGGGATGCATTTATCGTGAAAGTTAAAAATACATCCTAAGTGTTCACAAGTGGAGACAATTCTCTGTGCACACCATCAGATAAAACTAGCCAAGTTTTTCCTGTATGTCACTTGCAAATGCACAACAAACCTAATAATTGGCAGGACTTCCTTTAAAAAAGAGTCATCACCCTCTCATTTCCTCCCCCGTCTTTTAATTTCTGCTCACAGCCCAGTCAATCACGTTGCTTTCGTAATGTTATCTCCATTATCCTTTGTGTCAAAAAAGTCTGCCAGCTTTTGGAAAACTCTTGACACACAGTGCAGCGCTTTCCTGAGCTGAGCTGAAACCCTGCTCTGTATGCTACAGGTTATTAGGGTTAGCAGAAAGAATGTGCATTTATTTACTGAAGGTACTTTATAAATCAATACCTTGTTTTTGAACTCAGGTCAATAGGAATAACTCAGAAACACAACCAACAACTACTGCAACCCTAAAACAGCACTTTCAACATATTGATTTTTTGGAGAGTATCTTTTCCTGGCATTATTCACACAACGCTGATAAACATTTTCCTGCAATCAAAATTGTAAATAAGCATGAGTGTGCATGCACATATGTGTGCACAAGTGCACGTCTGTGAAACAGAAAAAGCTTTTAATGTAGTGTGGGAATTATAAAAAAGCAAAGTCAGGAAGTGATGCAGTTAAGGTTCTTATAAGGTCATTCATGTTTTCCTTTAAAGTTACAGAATAAAATATATTGTTGTGGTAAATATTAATATCATTAATAACTTGGCCTCATTTGCAGATACAGTGTTATGTAAATACTTGACAATTTTTAAAAGCAATAGCTTAAGGTACTAGTTTGATTAAAAACAATAAAAAATAAACAAAACCAGAAATGCACATGCAAAGCAAGGCCAGCGTGGCCACTGGAGGAACTTGAGAGCTTTCTGGTTCCACAGTTTCTAAATGTTGTATTTAACTCCACAGCTTTGGCATTACTTAGAAAAGGTTTTTCCATCTTTAACTTAACAGCCAGGTTTCCCAAAGAAAAACAGAATGAAAAAGCCATCTCTGTCTATTTGCCCTGGAATCAGATTGCTTTGTATTGTGATCATACCTGAACCCCGTAGTGAACAGACACCCGTAAAGAGTTTGCCAGAAGCACACTGGAGCTTCAGAGGAAGTCTCCAGGTGCCGGACACTCATCCCCGTCTTACCTCTGCAAGAGCGTCAGAGAGCCGGCTGAGATCTATTTCCATCATTGAAGAAGCAAATAGTTGATATTTAAGAATTATACTCCAAATTAACTGTCGTTCAAAAAAAAAAAATTAAAATTAATGTTTGGGGGTTTTTTGGTTCATTCTCCTTGACACAAAACAGAGACCAGCTCCTTATGCACTGATTTTTTTCCCATTTTGGCCTTTTTTTCATTTGTTTTGGTTTCTGAGGAGAAATGCAAGGATGCTTGCAGTCGAATAATGAGAGTTTTTGGAAGTTTTACAGTCAGGGTATAAAGAGGAGTACGTATATCAGAGAGCTTTTAACCAAGCAGAGAAAGATGCATCAAACTCCCAATAGCTGAAAGTTGAAGTTTGTAAATTAATATGAGAGAGACAGTGTAGATTTGTAACAGGTTGGCTAGTTAAGCCCTGGGACAAATTATAAAGAAATAGATTATTTATCACTTAAAATATTTACATCAAAATTAAATCTCTTCTGAAGATATGAGCTGCGTTTTATGAAACACTGATATTCTTGATATAAAAGTTATTACGTGTAATTTGATTTCCTGAGTTATTCAATAGATCACTCTAAATAGTTATAATGAATATAGCTTCTAGAAATGTGGGATTTCTACTTCCTGCAGAAGTTCAATATTTTGAAAAATCCAAACTGGGTTGAAGTGTAATTTTTTAACCTGATTTCCAGCAAACTGAAATGCTTGTACTCTAATCACTGCAATTTTCTTAAACCAGAAAGCCTCCTGCTACCCCAGTAAGGCCTGATGGACATCACGGGTCTGGCTGGTTTCGTGGGTCCCGATGTGGGATGCTGAGAGGCTGAGTGATTAGCCTAGCTGGACCTGCGCGGATATCATTTAAAGGCACGTTGAAAAGAGCCCAGCTCATGGTGGCAGCTTGCTACAGTGCCCCCCAAAAATTAGTATTACGTAAATAAAGGACTTTTTATTTAAAACTTAGCATTTTAGATTAAATAAAGTACTATCAAAAAATGAGAGCGATGCGGAGCTTCCCAGCTGAAGAGGAGCAGCAGGGCGTTCTGTGCAGTCTCTGGGTTGAATTTCACAGGCTTTTCATTACATTTGCGGAGTTTTATAGACAATTGTTAGGACATTTTCAGATCCTCTTTGCTCTGTTTTTGGCTTTGTCTCTTTCCTCCTTCACTCATTTTCATGCAGTAAAGCCGATTCATCCACAGCCTTTCCCAGCTTGACTCTGGCCTGGATCTGGTTCTTTTGGTGGGCATACTGGAACCTCTATCAGCCCTGTGAAAGCAGCATGGCCGAAGGCAGGACAGGAGGCTTGGAGGAGCAATGCGTGGCGTGGAAAGCTGAGAGCCCTTTGCTGTGAGGCAATGGGTTTGCTATTTCTTTACCTTTCTCCTTCGGAGGAACTCCCTATCATCGTTGGCATTATCTCCCCAAATCATGGTGGTGGTGGCATTCCTTAGATACCGTTTATCCAGCATTGTAACAAATCCATTTTTGCCTCCAGTAAGTATTCCCTGGTTCCGGTTTGAGGAGTAAGGTATAAAAGTTAGAACCTATAGCTGTGACCACCACCACGGCACAACGCCGCGGAGAGCTGGAGGCTCGCGGCTGTGCGAGGCTGGTGGCTGTCTAGCGCTTGGTTATACCGAGGGGATGCACAAATGCAGAATCACGTGGAGCTCAGAAGAGTGAGAATAAGAACAGGAGAAACCCAAAGAGTCATTTTAATCAGCATACGAAGTCATACAGATGGTCTTCTTCAGTGTCCCGTTCTCTGTAAGATCTTCTGAAACAAGAAGGTCTTCTGCAAGCGTTGTCTATGTGCAGTGGGCTCCCACCTGCCCCGCCGAGGAGGGCCCCCCAGCTCCACCACCCTTGCTGCGGCCACAGTGCAGAGCCCTCACAGCCTCTCTTGCCTCCTGCCAGATGTGCAGGACGATTTGCAGCTTTCAGCATTCAGGATGTCTTTTCTCACAAAAGTATCTATGAAATTCTCAAGAAGTGCCTGAAGATCTTGCTATTAACGCAGATTTCTGCCACTTCATGACATCATAATGCCTGCTGTCATGGGAGCTAGCTCAAGAAAGAATAAAATCTAACTATACCTGTATCTTATTGGGGATATTTTCCAGGGGAAAAAATGCGCCTTTAATCAGCTATCCAAGCTTTTCAATACTGTATGCCTCAGTTAATTTTTAATATTTTTTTAAGTTGGTGTTAACATCCTCTTGGACGCTGGAATTCATAGGGAAAGTCCTAGACTGCACCACAGCACAGGCTTGTTATTCTACTTATTTATACTCTCACAGTGCCTAAGGACACTCAGGAACTCCAAGACAAAATACAGACACAGAATAGCAATGCAGTCTCTGCCCCAAAGAGATACAGCCATGCCATGAATCAGCCAAACCCTCATACGCACACTGCAGGAAGAGCCTCAGACTTTTATGACAAGCTGATCGTGGAAGAAATCCTTTTATCTTTAAGCTTGCGGAAGGTCTGTTAAAGGTGTGCAGGGTGATGTGGGTTTTTATCTGCTATTTCAGATACTGCTGTACTCCTATAAAGAGCTCTCTTACAGCATCTCCAAACTTTCAGTTTGGAGAGTCAGTGAGATTATCGGGAAATCCACCTGCACATAAAAATACGAGGACTGGAAGGCATTGGTTGGGCACATACAGCACCGAGAGGACTGTCGGTTTAGATCATGGTACAGGGCAACGGGCCAGACGGCCTCTAGAGGGGTGTCCCAGTCCTGTTTTCCAAGATTTTATGAACACTGGACAGGCATCCTGATGTGTGAGCTACAAAATCATTTTCGTATCTCAGCCATTACAGACGGTTCTGGCAGACCACCTGAACTGGCAGTCTATGAGCACTTCCATCCGTCCCGCAAGGCACTTACCTCTTCTTCCAGACAGGATCTTTCAGAACGATGCCCCGTCCACCTGAATCATACTTGGTTATGCTTTACACGGAAGATGCTCGCTAGCTAGCCACCTTGGAGAGAAATTGTCTTCAGAGTTTCAGATTTTACTGTTGCATACCATAAAGCGTTTCTGCCACATGTACATATGCTACCATAAGAAAGATTTATACTTCCAGCTCATCAGTTAACCCCATTGAAGGTCCTTACACGTTTTATTTTGTATTTTATCTGTTCTTTGCAGTACAGCTGGTGATAAAATATCCTAAATATCTGCCCATAAAGGTTCTCACAAGATCTTCTCATCCTTCATTAGATGAATTCTGTAAGTCTTATGTACATTTTTGCTTGTAATGAAACTCACTTTTCTTGGGATTTTGATGGATCAAGAGAATTGATAGTAGCTGCTAGCTGTTGGGTTTACTTCACCATCTGTCCATTCAGTCTCCTATTTTGCTATAGGGTAAAAGGCTTTCTGCACATGTAGATACATCAGTCTATAGCACAGGGCTCGTGAGACCTTTAGGCCTTACCCAAAAGTCATCTCAGACTTCCGTATAAATCTTTTTTTCCTAAATTATAGTTCAGTAAGAGGGAAGCCAGGCTAAAAAGTCAAGATTGCTTATAGTAATGTTATTCCAACCACAGAGGAATAGGCATTTAAAAAATGTCTCAAGCTTTTTGTATCTTACTCGGAAAGAAGGAAAGGCCAGTCAGTATTGACTCAGATTGCCGAAAGTGATTTGAAGTGCTATCAGTGTGCATGATACCAGTAGGATGAGACCCTCTGATAAGATTAGAGCTCATTTCGCTAAGCAGTGACCGGTTTCCTGCAGAAGCATCCCCGTTTTGGAGCTCCAAGGCAGCAGAACGGAGATGGGCACATATGCTCTTACAACATCATGTCGTATCAGAGACATCAGGTTTGTCCATCCTTTCTGGTCAAGGCGAACACCGCCCTTGCCACAGGTGACTGCCTCCGAGTTATTCAAAATGGCAGAAATGTGGAAAAGCACTTGAAGAAGAAACAGTTGCTTGCCTCAATGTAAGAGAAGCTCTTTGTAGTTCTCTGTCCTTGCTCATGATGAAGCTGCATTCTCTAATAACAAGCCTATCAGTAGACCAGTGGTTATCTCCAGTTACAACAGAAATAGCATTAGTTCAACTGCCATGTAAGGGGCATGCATTATTAATTTCTTGGGTTTTAGCCATACACTTTGCCGGCCCTTATTAGCTGTATGTGAGAGTAATTTCTGGGGTACAAATTTGCTCTAATTCGATTTGGCTAAGAAAAATATCTTGATAATTTAGGTTATGATACACCTCCAGCTGCTCAAATTTCCTCCTTGACTATCAAGTTTGTCAATTTGTCATCTTTTCTGAAGAACTTGTTGCCTACCTTTGGTATCTCAAGTGAACTCCATGATCTCACCCTGAGGTGTTAAGAATCGCTGAGGGCTATCAGAACTTGTGTAAATTACAGCGATGCAGACAGCATGTTGAAAAATCAATAAGTAATGAAATAGTACTGCAGTGAAGTAGCCAAGAGAGCAATGGGTGAAAAAATCCCAAGGACTCAGTTTCATTTTGTCAAAGTATAAAAGATAATGTTCTGCTGTGATGCTATAAAATCATCCCCACTGGCCAAAGAAAATTGAAATACAAAAGAGCAGTGTAGAGGTGCGGGTGTGCTTCCTCCTGAATTCCGAGTCCCCCTCCCCTTCCATTAGCGTGCAGTGGATGCTGCGGTGGTGATCTGGGCAGGCATTCACTTTCCTGATGAAGCAGTGGGTACGGCTTTTCTGCCTTTGCGTGCTATGGACTAATGTCAGCTCACGTCAAGTGTCATTTAAGCCTCTTTCTAATTCCCAGTAATCCTCCCATCTACCCATCCTGAGTTGGTTATCTCATACTGGCAAGCAGGGAAACACCAGCAGAACATTTGCCACGGAAACCCAGCACTTCGTAATGCCTTCACAATATGCTACAAGAAACTGATCAAAGGTTTTATGACATACTTGAATTTTGTCTTCGGTGTTTGTGTCAGAAGGTCCTTCTTGACCTAAGACTACGCATTTCTGAAATACAATATTCTACAGTGAAATGAATTGCTCTGTAGGCAGGCGAGTCCACGAGGCTTAGTCTTCCATGCAGGCCATGCCCTATACCCCTCCGTCTATCCCATGGCAACACCTACAGCTCTTTCCGTCTCTCTGGCATTTTGGCTGTGCAAGGGACAATGCGTTGTGGCTAATGCAGTCAAGAGCCGTGCTGGCCGCTCTGCCAGCTGCGGCCGCACGGGCTGTGCAACAGCGGGGCTTTCTCTCCGTGGGAACACTGTTTCCTCCAAGCGGCAAGCAATTTCTCAGCATCTGTAGTAACACAAAATGTCTTTGAGACTTTTACTGTTCCTTCATTTTGGCTGAAATTGGCCAAACTGGGAGTGAGGTGGGAACTGCCAGGCAGGCAGTCTTGTTTCCTGATTAGGTCCTTAGAAAATCAGGTTCAAAAAGAGTAGCAGGCTCCAAAAGGAGAAGAAAAACATTGAACTGAAACAAATTTTCATAAGCTGGATGTTGCCATGAGAGTCTTTCGTTTAAATCCATAAACTATGAGATTCTCTGGAATGGATTCTTAGAGTTGATGAGTTTTTTCCACGTGGATATGTAAGATAGTTAAAATGTATTTAAACAAAATGAATGACTGAAATAACACTAAGTTAAATGTGCCTTGTGAAAGATAAACCAGCCTGCATTCTTGTGTTAAGGGAGAGTCCCCCCCGACTTCAGCCTTTTATGGCTAACCAACCTATTATCCTTAGTATATATATCTGCCTGTAAGAAGAAACCGGTTTAAAAGACAGTGAGCTGCTGTTTGGTCCCAAGAGACCTAAAAGCCAGGTTCAAATAATGTCCTTCTCTGGTTTTCTTTTGATGCTTTTGTCTGTGCTTTTCTGCGTGCTGCCTGGAAAGGTGGGTTCTGTGTTGTCTTCTGGGGAAGACCTCTGTCAGAGGCAGACAGAGAAATGTGGTCCTTGGAAAAGGAGGAGAGAAAATGGTTTCTTTAATGTGCATGAACGATCTGTTTGATATAGATTAATGCTTACTGTTTAAGCAGACACGGGATTGAAAAAACCTTCTGGAAGACTGGGTGTGCTGCTGGCTGTGTTGGGGAGAGCAGGCAGTTCAGAGGATACTAGTTCCATTTCATTGGTTCCAATCACCTCTATAGACCATCAGTGTCTTTGTTTAACCTTCCATGATTTTGTTTCATTACAGTGGTATGCAGAAAACGAACAGCCACTATCGCCACAGCTAGACAATATCTTGAGTGAGATGGCAGGGAGCTTATATTTAGTCGTTCAACAAACACAGGTTAGGCTTTAGTGAAAAGAGCTCTATTAACTTCAGTGACTTTGGAGAGGGTCCTTTGTTCTTTTCAAAGTTGTTATGGGTTACAGAACTCAAAAGCCTCTTTTCTTGCCCATTATTAAAGCAGTGCAATGAATCACTGTATTTGGCACGGACACTTTGGAGCGTTCCAGATACTACAGGATTGTTTGCAAGGAGGTAGCATGTAAATACTAAAAAGATCTCAAGGGATTTAATCGAGTAGAATATGTAGACCTTGGAAGCAGGAAGCATTTCTTTACACATGAGCATCCTATTGGTGTAAATCTAGAATATTCCATAGTGCCTTCATTAGAACAACTCGGAGGAAACATTTATAAGCTAGTGACACAGTACAGCTTTTTAGCCTTTCCGTGCTGTCAGACGCAGCGTGCGGAGCGGACACCCCCTTGTTTCCAGGAGACTCTGAAGGGCCTTCCCTGCCCTCCGGGCTGGGGACTCCTCACAGGGACGCAGAGCTTCCCTGCCGTTTAGCATCGCCCTGACAAGTCGTCTGCTGCCACTGCGAACTCTGGTGAGGTCTGGCCAGTATCCCTGTCCTTCTGAGACATTCTCTGCTAGCGTTTCACAGCACAAACCCTTGGCAGTTACACTTCCCATTATGAAATGCTATTTTCAGCTGCTTCTACCTTTGTCAGGCATAAACCACCTGGACTGGAAATTCTCCACGTCTGCCACAGACAGGCTTTCTTTTTTCCCCCCACCAATCAAGTAGTTGATTCCTTTAAAAAAAATTAGTTAGGGGTACATTGTTTTATTTATATTAAGAAACTCTACCAACCTTTTTTCCAGAAATCTCCAGCCCAGATTTCAAACTTTACATTTGGCAGAGGGTGGATTTTGCATCAGGTATTTATCTTTTGCAGCTTCTGTGAACATTTACCCCCATTGTAAGCTTTAAAGAAAGCTCCAAATCCTGCATTTCTCACGTGTTCGGGAGGATGGGGTTAGATCTGAACAGATGCCCACGAGGCTCCATTCGCCATGGGCGCGCTTCAGCCAGATGTTGAGATGGTCCCTCCGCTTCAGCTCTGAGCTGTTGCGTGCTGTACCACACTTAGGCATTTGTGATGCTCGTGAGAATTTCCGTGGTTTCTGTTTGGCATCTTTGCCCCATGGTGGAAGCTACAGAATAACATTGTGTTTGGCACTTCTCATCCCTGCCCTGTGAGAAGGAGGAGCCTCCTATTTCAATACAACATGGGCTCCACGACAGCACGTTGCATCTGTCCTCGTCTGGCACTTTGCCGGGGAGAGAGAGGATCATCACCAGCTAAGGGGAGGGGATAAGATCATCCATATCTAGACTCTTACCATCTCTGTATTGAACCAGTGAGAGGATGTGGATAGCACCACCTTTTTCCAGGAATGGAGGCTGATGAAAGCGGGAGGAGGCTGAGTCAGCACCATCTGCCTCCAGACGTAGGTGGAGGTAGATGGTGCTGACCAAAGCCAGGCTAGCTGCACGGCGTGGCACACGTGGGGCACAAAGTTAATATCAGAAGAACGGGGATAATAAAAATGCCAAACCATGTTGGCGTTGCGTGATGACACACCATGGTGATGTCAGCGTGATCCATAGGTTGCCCATCCCGCGTCGGAGCGGCGCGGGGCAGTCTGTCGTTCCTGGGCTCTGAGTGACCCCTGCTGGGGCCAGCAAGAGAGGAGGAGGAAGGACCAGGGGTTGTGGTGGAGGACGTTGCTGTCTGCAGGACCCCTCTTTTGTCTGCTCCAGAAGTTGGAAGTAGCGAATCAGCCTAAGAAAAGGAGAAGAAAGGATTATTTGATGGCTAAGATGGTTGAATGCTGCCTTGGAAAACTGATTGTTTTCCCTTCCTTTGCCACCTTTTTTCCTTTGTGATGCTAGTTAATTCACTTCAACCTAACTTTTCACAGACTGTTACTAATTGGGCATTCTTCAATTTCTTCATGGTTCATTTGAGATGCAGGGGTCTGAATTTGTACTCACAACTGCTACTGAAGACCATTTTGGACACATAAGGAGCGTTCTGAGAAAACAGTTTGCAGACCTCTCTTAATTAGGCATCCACAGTTAGAAGATACATTTCCTTTAATCACTATAGATCTCAGCTCCGCAGTCAGTAAAATAGAAGTAATAATAGCACCTTGTATCACAAGGGATTTGAAGAAAAGCTTACAAGGAATTTAATAACTTGGACGTCAGGGCAGCATTTGAATTGTATGAAGTAAATAAAGGGGGACATGCATTGAGCAATGAGGAAAAAATATGTACGTCTGTTCTAGATACTGAATCAAAACTGTGGAAATGTGGGGAAAAAATACTGTGTGGCCCCCAATTTATAACCTCTTTAATAAGGGGTGTGTGTGTGTGTGTGTCTGCATTTCTAATCCAGTCCTCTTTCATGTTCCTTTCTCTGATATGTCATTAACAGGCTGTTTTAAGTGTCTCTGTCTCCTCACACAAACATCTCCAACCACACAAAGTCCTTTTCCCAAGAAACCCTTAAAACTTAATTCTTTCCATGAAGCATCTAAAATGGAATAAACCAACAGAGGAATACATTTTTTGCAAAGGTGATTCACAAGGAAATATCCGCCACCTATTCAAATCACAGTGTAATTGCTAGTACTTGTCTTCCTGAGCTTCCCTTTTCATGAACACCTCCATTCTATTTATAAACATTTTCCATTACTAATATTCTTACGCACATGCAAATCCAAAATTCAGTTTGGGAGATCTTCTATAGCAATTTAGAAATTTGTTTTCTATGAGTGTTTCTTCCGGCAAAATCAAATTGCATAAAATTTGGTGGAAAGGTAAGTGCAGAGAAGTGTACCATGCAGAGCTTTTTTACTGCTACATTTGAGAGCATTCCCAAAACTTCATATTCACCCGGCTGTGTGAGCAATTATATCAACACTCCTGCTGGACAAAAACAGAATGAGCATTTCTGCTTTCATACTAAAGAATATGACAAAATAAACACACCGGTTTATGAGCTTAGAGAGCCGTTCTTCCTGCCACGTGCCGATGGTTCACTGGTGTTAAAGCCAACGACGGCACTGGAGATTTTGGTTACAATTTTGGATGTTCAGTGTCAGAATGCTGGTTGGTCGCACTTTGCTTGTTTCCACTTTTGCAAATACCCTTTCTGCCTGGCGATTGAGGGCTGCAGGAGAACGTAAAGGGGGACAGGTCTGCCACGCTCAGCCCAGGCTGTGGAGAGCCATTTCCCCAGATGACCGTGGTGGGCTTCCCTGAGACCTGCCACCCACCTTGTAGGGTGAGCTTGTGGGGCCTGGAGAGGAACGGGAACTATGCTGTTCATCAGAAATAGGCTTTTTACGGTTTTGAGGACAGAAAATAAAGAAACTGAAGGAAAATCGCATTTAAAAGCTTTCTATAGCGCTTTCTGCTTGGAGCCCTAAAATCTTGAAGCAATGCCGTCAAAGCTTTTCTGAATGACTTGATGAAGGTTTTTTTTGTTTTGGTTGCTGCACTCTTGGGACTCATTGGAGTGGCAGGATTAAAATTAATTAGAGGCTGTTTGGAGGGGGCTTTGGAAGATAGCCTCAGGCTATACTTCAGTCTGGTTGTTAGAAGCAATATCATCACCGCCTCCTCTTCCAGTGAACAGACCTGCACTGGTGCGGCTGCGGGGAGCCACAGAACATCCAACACTGACATCAGAGCAAAGACTTCCTCCCAAAGAGATTACTTACCACAAAACCAGTGGATCTACCTGCTGACAACCCCAGAAATATGTCTTGTTTCATTTTATGGTTTCTAAAAGAGGCTGCTTTATGAAGCTCTCCAGAATCTTGATGAAATATCCATGCGAGGATGTTCATTTTCCTCCCTTCTTACCATGAATTATGTTGATTAGCATGTCTGGGAAGAGATGAGAGAAAAAGCTCTGTTTCAACAGCTGGATTTTGTTTTGTTTTGCTGTTTTGCAAAGAATGGGTAGACATATCAATGAGTGAAGAAAATTGACAAATAACCATTTCAAACCCACTTGTCAGCTTGACTTTGAATTTTCCTCATTGAGGAGGGTCAGTTGCAGAACGGATAAAATGCTACATCTCAAAATTTGTGTCAAGTTTTCATATGCTTTATGCATTTGTAGACTAGTAGATAACCCTTTATAGTTAATCCCTCTGCTACATGGAGGTTAATGCTTAGCTGATCAGTATTGCTACATAGATCTAGTTAGTAGAATGCAAGAATTTAAACTCTTAGGATGAATTTTAACTTGTAGTCAAGTCCTATTGACTTTGTAAGAGCTGGCATTTCATACACAGTTGCTGACTTTGTATTACAGTGTCTCAGAGTAAGGCAAGACAAAATCTGGCTTTCCTATGGTAGTAATAGTAGAAGTAGCTAAAAATTTTCAGTATTAATAGTTAACAGTGGTAATAATTTTTAAAAACTGGTAAACTAATCCTTCTAGAAGTACAGCCAAAAGTAATTTGAGTTCTCCAATTCTCATAGTTTTTTCTGATTTCCTTTTCCATTCCTGTAATATCTACTTATCAAAATTACTTAAATATGCAGGAAGAAATAGCGGAGTTTAGTATGTTTTTTCTACTGCATATCCTGTGTGCCTTAGAAGAAAGTAAACAAATTCACACAAGGCTACATAATTTGGTGCAACTGTTCGCTCTTCTTAATGAATCATCCCAGAACTGGTATCATTTTTCTCTGTGCTTAGCTCTGGCAATATCTAGAAGAGCTGTATCTTCACGGCATTCTCAGAATTTTAACACTGATTTAGAAATACATTTTTGTTCATATTTCTGATAACAGGAGCAGTAATTGTGTTGTTTTCACTCAGCATCTTAGGATTACTAAAATATTAATTGTGAATATTTAGTGCTAAAAAATACAAAATAACAAAATAGCTAACCTTCCAGAAGCAGCAATCATTATCCTCAGGGTGTGATTAATGAGTCCTTAATTGAAAACTTAGTAAAAATATCAATATACAATATAAGAACAAGCAGCAAATGCCATTTAAAAATAATAAGTCTTGTGACTTACATTAGGATTTACAGGTTTTCTGACTCAACATTCTAAAAATGTGGATGGCAGGCGTTCAAAGTTGAGTGTTGCTGGGATGATGATAGCAAAACTTAATCATTTTCCACTTTAGACTATCATGGAGTTTTTTCGGAGTAAGTGATATTAGGGCAGAAGCATCTGTGAAGATGAGCTACTCTATGAATTTTAAGTACGATAAGTACCCTCTCTGAAATTTTCCCAAACCAACAAATAATTGCTTAAAAATACAAAAGGATAAAGAACGTAATTCAGAGCTACAGGACACAGCGCTTGATCCTAGAAAGAAACAGAGAAGACTTTAGAGTCTTGGTTGGTGGCCAGATGAGTAATTCCCGTCTTCCCTGGATGTGTCGGTGGAGCAATGATAGTGGCTCTGAAGGGGGACCTGGCTCTGCGCTGGCACGCAAGCAGGCGCTCGGGACCGGAGCTGCGGGGACGCTTCTGCGCCCCAGCGGGAGGCCAGCGATGGCCGGGAGCGAGATGCTGAGATGCTCTCTGCGGGATGCAGGGGCGACCCAGGGCTGCCAACGTACGTCCGCACGCAGTCACAGTGAGCTCACTGACTGCGGCTCAGGAACTCACTGATCCGGGGTAACTTGGCCTGTTTGGTTAACGTGAGCGTAACTCTGGGCATTTCTATGCAGTAAGATAAAAGCAAGAAGCAGAGGCAGAAAAAATGCCAAGGAAGAAGTCTGCACACGCTGAGCGCGATGCCCAGCTTCTCGGGAGCTGGCCGGGCTGAGCTCTCCTGGTAGGTACCTCACAGCCGCCAACAGTTCACGACGCTCTTTCAGCCGGCACGGTCCTTCCCACCCACTGCGCTCCAGGGGGAAGAGAGTGCTTATTTCTCCGGTTATTTTCCTTAAACAAGTTTCAGATATTAGGAGATTTAAGTTAGACTGGCACCATAACAGAGCCTTTACAGCTAGAGCCCTTCCTCCTCCCCTATCTCGCCCTCTTCCTCTTGCACACTAAAAGCAGACAGAATTCATTATCTCATCTCAGCATTGCGGCTTTTTAAGTTCAATGTCAATAGCTAGTTAGGCAAGGGCAGGCAGGTCAGGGATTAGGACTCCGAACTGTCCTTGACGTTTCTCTGTAGGATGATCTGCTGTTTGCATCAGCCAAGTAAAAAAAAATTCCTTCTTCTCTATCCTGGGAATGATCAGGATGGGAAAATGTCAGTTTAGGGGCTGACAGAGCTCTGATAAGAATGAGAGAGAAATGGCAGAGAGTGGGAGAGAAAGAGAGGGACAGAGACATAAATACTGTCCTTCTAAGTTTAAAATTTCATTTTTAAGTATATATGCTAGTTCATGTTCTGTTTTCTTCCAGTGTTTCAGTTCGTAGGCTTCTTTTTCAAGCAGTTTCATTTTAAGAAAGTCTGGATCTATTTTTATTTGATTTGATTTTGCAAGTTCTGGAAAGGTCATCCTGCCTGGCCTGGAAGCTGCAAATACATTCACTCCCACAGAATTACTTATAAGCATGAAATAGTTTCCACTTTCAAAAGTATCTATACATTCTCTGGAGTTACCAACTTGGTCTGAATTCTGAGACTTAATCTAACAGGACAGAAACAAAGCATTTAGATGAAAATATTTTTGAAGTGTGATGATCTCTGAACACAAATTAAATACCTACTTTATAAAAAATTACTGTGCTAGTAATTTTTTTTTTTTTTAGTTTCCATGCCCTTATTATAAATTTGATAAATTTTGAGAGAAAACTTACTGTATTTATTATTCATACTGGGTTCAGTGTTTCATCCAAATAATCTCATCTACCCACAAAGATACTCTTTCTATAGAAGATATCTTTTTTTAATACGTTCTCTTCATAAAGACGTTCCATTAAGATTTCTTGGCTACGTAGTTGTTTTGCTTATGAAGGACATGATTGTTTTCAAAGCCATGGAAGACATTTGTGTTTTAAATTGGAGACTGGATTATGCTGTTAGGCAAGGAGGAACATGAGTTTCTGTAAAACAGTCCTTATTTCTTAATTTTTAATGCACCTTTCTACACAGTTTTGTAGTTACTTGTGGGACAGCCTGAAGGAGAGGCAAAATAAATTCTCTTAATTTCATTTCTTTTTATAACCTAGTAAAGTACCAAATGTCATCAACTTGTGGTCTCTGGGCTGTGGCATTTTCTTCAGTGGTAGTACAGAAAGGTTATGTTTCACTTGGGTTCAGCTTTTCCATTTATCGGTTAAATCCCAATAAAGGGAACGAGGAAGTATTCGTTACTTCTCAGAGTTAGTTTTCCTTGTAAGCACTGGCTGTGCTTTTCCTGGTATTGCAGAATCAGAGATATAAAAAGCACCGTCGCAGTGGCAGCGGAGGTAGTCTGTATGAAGCACCTGAGTGCCTGAAGTGATATGGCTATTTAAAGTAAAGCGAAAAAAAAGATTTTCAAATGTTAAACCTGCATTTGTGTCTGCTGGCATCAAATGTCGCAGTACTTCAGGTTGTTGCCTCGTTCAGTTGTAGCCTACTCAGCCACTGCTCAAACATGTGAGCAGGCGTCTCCGGAGTTTGATGCACGTCCCAGGAACCAGCCCATTTTAGTCTGAGCATTGTGTCTGCAACAACTGCATTTATTCTCTCTGCCCGGTATTGAAATAATACAGCGTGTTCTTCCCTGTCCCCTCTCTTTTTAATAATCCTTTTGTATAAATATCAAGACACAGTTTTCCTTGGAGAAACTAAGTTGTCAAAAATCTCAAAATTATCATTTTTTCCAGATAGTAGTAGTTATTTTTCAAAATAATAGCTTCTACTATAGCTTGCCTACAAGAATAATTAAACTACCAAGGTGGTTTTTCCTGTAGGGTCTGATACTGCACTGTATAACTTTCTATAACACTATTGAATAAAATAAAAAATTAAGATCCTACTGCTTATAACTGTTTTGTGAGCAGTTTTAATTACTTCACTTTTAAAATCCTAAATTGGATTTAATTGTGGCCGTAATCAGATTTCTCCATCCAGTATCCCGATCTCCTACTGTCGCAGTCAGGACAGGAGTGAGACGCACTTCCCTGCCCTCGTGGCAGCGTCATCGCGTCCCTGGATCCTGCTCTCACGGGGCTGACGTGCCGTCACTCCAGTCTGTGCGGTGGTACTCAGCGCACCATCTGCCTGAGAGAACCGAGCTTCAGCGGCAGCGACGTCAGCCCAGAGAATCGGTGGGGATCGAGCCTTGATGGCTAACCTCCCGTACGAGGAAGGTGATTACATGTCCGTGTCCTCCTCTGTCAATTTATTTTCCTCAAACCTTTCATTTTACCTGGAAAGGCTCAACTACTAACTTTAAAGTTGCTTCTTTGCCGAGCGATAGATTCGGGGGTTTCTAGTGGCTAAATTTCCCGGCAGAATAGAAAGTGGTAACACAGACCCAAAGTGTTCTGAGCCCTGCTTATCTTGAGAAGAAATGTCCAGTACAATTCATAACCAACTCCATTTGTATAAACTCCTGCTAAGATAATACTGAACTAAGTCCTTCGGATGATATCTCGTCTTTTCGTATCTTCGGTTGCTGGGGTTTTTTGGCTTTCGCGCACTGCCAGTGCCATCTGCTCTGTGTTTCCCCCCTGGATGCTCTGAGCCCAAAGTCACAAGCTTTTGACAGCGTGAAGCCTGTGCTCCCAAAGTTGAACGTGGCATATTTAGGGTGGCCTTTTATGCCGACTCTTCCAGCTTCACAGGCTGACATTTATATAGATTGACTACTTTCACTCTTCTCTGGAAGCAACTCCTCTGCTCACGGTGTCTAATCTATACAATTCCTCAGCAGCTACCCAAATATAGCCCAGTATGTATAACCCTCTGACTGGAGAAGGTTAGTACCTGTCTTAATCCATTATGATGTTTGTTCCATTAATACCTCTATGCTAATAGAAGATTAAAAGTATTTTGAGATCCTGTCAAGAAAGGAATATACTGAACTATAGTTTCTCTACATTATTAGTATATCGGAGAAACAAATGCAAAAGGAAGCAAGCTCAGTTCATAGATGTATCAAAATAATTTAGATCATGCATTCAAACTTTTAAAGAACTTGTTTCTTAATACCTGAGGGCCTTATGATATCGTCTAGCAGATTTAAAGCAAAAATGCAATGTGCTTGATGAATATCTCTCTTCTTAGTCCTAAACACAATCAGTGGGTTCTCAGTTTTTAAGCTGGAACAGGGAGCAAAACATGTTGGGAGCTGAATAAAGAAGGAGTTACGAAATTTAAATATTTGTAATGCGTTATTTTATTCTACAAGATGCAGATGCTCATATGAATTTTTGGCATTTTAAAGCATTTGATGACATTCAAATTAAATACAGTGATCTCCAAATTGATTCATTCACAAAGAACCATGGTTGGTCAGCCCAGAAAATACTTTTTTTTCCCTAAGTCCAGCATATTTGGATCACATTCTTGGTCTGGCAAAGCTTCTTCTACATAGATATTTACAACCCACACTGCAGCCAGCTCCTAGGTGATTCCTGCTCAGTTAGGGAATACCCAGATCATGCGGAGACCAGCGTAGCAGACTTTGTGCCCCCTTTCTCCTGTCCCGGATATTCTTGCCTGCCAAAAAGAGCCCTTGAGATCATCGTCAGTCTGTAAATATACTCTAAATTGCCCTGAAATAATCAAAATTATGTATAGCCTTTCTTCAGCTGTGATTCTTATCAGTTAGGTAGCTCCAGGACTTGGGCTAACATTTTCTGGTCATGTTTGTACTTAAGAAATGACTCTCTCTCTAATCTATTACTGTTGCCTTCCTTAGTCCCCTTCCTCATTCAAGAGAATAAACATTTGAACTGGTGACAGAGGTGGCTGCCATAGTCAGTGGAGCACACATATTTTTGGCACATAATAATTAAAGATTGCTCTTAGGTTTTATTTTTGCATCTACGAAGTACAGCAGTAGGATCAGAATTCTTGCAGCTCTGGGCAGTCACACCTTCATCTTCCTGGCTTCACAGCTTGTTGCAATGATTTTCAAGTATTGATTTACAGTCCATGTCTGTCATTTACATCTTCTAGTAGTTATGAACCTGACTTATATGGCAATATTGAAAGTAAAAATCTAAATGGATTGGTTAAACTACACATGGCATTGTTGAAATGCGCGAGCTGTGGTGCTTTCAGAGGGCTCAACTCAGTCGTATGATTGCTAATCACAAACTGGTGGAGCAGTGTACGTAGATCAACAGTATTTGATTAAAGGCAGTGGTCTTAAGGCAGATTTTTGGCAGTGCCAGATATTTTAGGATGCTCAGAGCCGGGGACTAGATCTCTAATGTAATCTGGTTGTTTTGTATTAACACACCACAGAATTCACAGGGCAAGGGGTGTTTCTGTGAAATGCGCTGTTGCTGCAGTCTTCCCACGTGCAATCGGTCCCACTCTTGCTGGCGTTGTGGAGACTCCTAAAAAGCGAGGGACTGTCAGCATGACCACGCGATAGCACCGACAGTCCCCGTTATGTCTGCCTCCCAGCAGCACGGGCACGAGATATTGACCCAGGAAAAGGCGGTGTCCTCCAGTGAGCCTCTGGATGCCTGGGGAGCTCTGTGCGGAGCTGTGCTACCACCCTGAATGAGAGAGGGGAGAGTGGTCCGAGCGCGTGCCCAGCGGGAGACCGGCTGGAATTACACCCTCAACCCCACGGGATTCAAACTCATATCTGCCACCTCCAGGGATGCTTCCTGCCCACGGCACAGAAGTGATAAGCTTTTGAGGGACCTCAGGCGGGAGAGAAGATTGAACTCCTGTTCCAGCACTCTTACCACCAGGCTGTTAGGGCGAGCATCATCACTACCCTCCTCCCCTTTCACATCAGAGATGGCTCGTCGTCTGTGCCCAAGGGGAAGCCTAAATGTAACACGCAGTTTTGAGCCCTGCGTACCAGCTCCACAGGAGCACCAAGCCCAGGCCCACAGCCAGAGCCCCACGTCCGCATTGGATGCAGGGTGCCAGGCGTGCCTGCCCGTGATGCCTGCGAAGGGCTGGCTTTGGCATCTCCCGGCTCAGCCTGCCTGGGGATCCTTTCCCATTCACTGCATTTGAGATTCAGTCGAGTAACTTGGCCTCATGAATTCCTCTCCCAAAGCTCAGGGTTGAAACACTTTTTTGCATCCGGCCCCTACAATTTCTGTGCGTGTGTTAGGCACACACGGGAAGAAATGGCAGGAGAGACATGAATGGGGCAGAGCTTGCCCAAGGCCACGCGACAGGTCAGTGGCAGGATCAGAAGCACCGGTCTGAGCTCTCTCCTGACAAGCCTGTGACATCCCATCAGATCACGCTGTCTTGTGGCAGTGTGTGTGTATCCTTCTGTACAAAGCTATTAATCCTCCCCACTTCACACCGGCATCTCTGTTAAATTAAAACCAACCTCCCAATGAAAGAAGCCCATCTTGCCAATGCAAAACACTTTGTCTTGGGGGAGTTTCTATTCTTGGGCTTGTCCCAGGAAAAGGTGCACCCTTCTGTACTGTTCCTTGCCTTGAACAGCTAATTTCGCACTGTTGTAGCCTTCCGTGTAAGATGCCCATTGTTGCAGGGCACCTCTTCCCTGCCATCTCTTTATTCTTGTTTGTGCTCAACAAGAGTAAAATTTTACAAAGCTTTAGGCTGTGCTATTCCAGAGTAAAGCTGGATTCCCAGTCAGGAAGAAATGATCAGGCTGCCCTTTAGTTTATGTCTCCTGTTATGAAGTTGTAATGAATGTATCTGCTTCAAAACTGCATTTTTATCCAAAGACAAATGCATGCACCGGAAACAATTCAGAGGAAGCTCAGATGGGTGCAGGAACAGTCATTTCTATAGACTTGAGCATAACTTCCTTTTTAAAAGCCTCGGTGTTTTTTTATAACTGGAGTCGGTGTACGGCCTGTGACCAGAAACATCGACAGCCTCAGAGGCGGATGGAAGCAGACTGGCTTCCTGACACAGCCTGGGTAGTTGCTCAGCGCAGTACGAAAAATACCCGCTAAATCCTTCGAAAAAGATGAAATGAAAAGGAATGCTGCATCAGCCTGAAGTTTTCAGAGAGACTTTACAGGGATATGGAAAAATTATACTGCACCTTGGCTGCTTCTGTTTTCCAGCTAAATGTAAATGCAGATATTATATATTTCAATATATATGTATTTCTTGGTCTGGTTACACCTTCCTGTTTTTCCAGTCTTTAAGTGGTTACAGGACCTGCATCAGAAATTTTGTTTAATATTCAATCAATCAATCAGCTTGATTTTCAATCTGACATTTTAAATTTTTTTAATGTATGCTAGTTTATTACCTGATAAACACCCCTGAAGATACAGGGATTATATTTTTATATGATCTATCTATTGATAGGTCCTGAGGTATGTATATATGTGCATACACACACACACACACACATATATACAGTGCAGCTTTATAGTGATTTGTATGCCATAGGTTTGTGTTAATATCACCTGACTACATGCTCTCACACAGGCATTCTAGATAAGTTGTTTTGTTTTGCTAAGGGAACATGTGGTGTAAAAGCAGCAAATAGAATCAGGGAATCATAGAATACTTTAGGCTGGAAGAGACCTCTGCAGATCATCTGGGCCAAGCCCGTGCTCAAAGCAATTACAAATAGATCAAGTTGCTCAAGAACTTGTCCAGCTGAGTTTCTGCTCAATGCAAATGCAAACTAACACTAATACTCTCCTTTATCTTTCTGTAGTTATATGTTGTCCAATATGGACAATAGCAAGAAACTTTATCTGCTGATAGCAGACACTAGGTAAAACATCTTTACTATCACCTCAAATGCATCATAACTCTGCCTGGGGGAAGCTAATTAAATAGATATAAATAAGCATAAGAGACATGAAATATTACTGTACACATCCATATTAATTTGAGAAATAACTACATGTGACCATATAGTGAAAATCATGAAATACAGGTAAAAAGGAAATAAGGTCTGATTTGAATGGTCCCAGCTGTGTGGACAGTGCCTCTCTGTTTGTCTTTTAGCAAGTCCAAAGAAACATGAAAGTCCTTGTGCTTCCATCTACACTTGCTGAAGCTGCCTGAATTCTTTGTAACCCGTATTCAGAGCGGAGTAAAAACTGAAATATGCGGTTGAGACTAATTAACGCTGCACAGTTTCACTTAGGCTCCTTAGTCCACATTCTCAGTTCTGCTCGAATGTTTTCTACCTTGAGTCTATAATTTTAATCAGGCAGTATCTGTTTTGAGATATTGTCTTGCGTTAACATCATCGTAATTCAGACAGTCAAAGGAAGAGAAGGGTTCTTTGGGTTTTGTGCCTCCCTTCCCTGGCTGGATTTCCATTTGATTTTCTCAGCCCGGCTCACTTGCTGGCCCTTTGTGGCTTTTTGTGCGGGCACGGTGACAGGTCGACAAGCTCCCGTGCACGAGGGACAGAGTCTCTAAAGCGGCAGGAGAAAAGACCTTTTCGCCAACCTTCTACCTGGGAGCAGGTAACCAGCAGCTGGTGAATGTCTCTTGAATCTCTGAGGAAGCTCTTTTTAAGAAAACAGCGGCCATCGAGTCATGTCTGGATACCCATAGCCACATGAGCCTGTACGGCTCACCGCTTCTCTGTGGAACAGGCATCACACATCGAGGCTGAAGTTTGGCATTGCCGCTTCCAGACACCCTGCCCATGCTTGCAATTCCCACTCCCAGGCTGTGGTTTGCCATCTCTGCAGTTGTGCTGATACAACTGTTTCTGCAGCCACATTGTAAACCACAAGTAAGATGACCAAGGTTTAAAAAATCCCAGCCAAACAAAGCCTTCCCTTCCATCTCCAAAAATAAAGGGGTGCATGGAAACGGCTGGACCTTCTTAAGCTAGCCTTAGCAGTAGAGAAAATGGAATTACATCTTAACAGTGGTTATGAGTTTGGGAAGAAGTTATGCTGAAGTCATTGCCTTTAAATGTAATTAATGGTTATCTAGAACCCCCTAATTTCCTGTTCAGAAATTGTTGGCAAATCCATATTATTGGATCTGTGTGACCTGCTGCTTTGTAAATCTGAATTAAACACATTAATGTGCTTTTAAGTTTAGAGAAGAAAATTAAGCTTTTGAACATACCCAGTGCTTGCCACAAAGTGCATTCCTGGAGGGGATAAAATATGAGCTGCAATATGCTCCACGTTGAACAATCCTCCAGAACTCAGCAGTGTCTTTGAGCTAATATGTATCATCAGCTTTGAATTTAACTTACCATTAACTTAGAGGTTAATATCTTCTTTCCCAAGGATTCCTGAAAATGTGGTAGAGTATTGTTTATTTTTCTTTTGTGAAGAACCTAGACTCTTAAGCCAAATTCCCTGTTGAACATATCTACTGAAATCAAGGATACACATCTTCTCAATAATCTTGGGTATCACTTCAGGTTTTATGGTATATATTGCTTTTGGGCCCCTATATCAGTTGTATTCTCTTCTTTATATCTCGTTTCAGCAAAAAAACCCCCAAACAACCAGGAACATTGCATGTAATTATAAATAAGCAATTACTGTCTCTTGGGCTGTGATGACTGGAAGTTGCTGGGGTCTGTGCTGGTGAAGTTGGTTGGGCTCTCTGAGCTGAAGTACCGTGGCTTACAGATTGCTATTTAAAACTTGCATTTCATCTTAGATCATCTTACATTACAAGTCAAGGCTGTGTGAAAAGCAGGCGGTATTTGAAAACTGACAGTCAGCATGTCTTCCTCCCCTTTAGTTAAAAAAAAAAAAATTGCCAGCAAGTCTTTCTAACACTATTTTAAAAATCAAAGGTATCAGATTTACAGAGAGTATGTTAAAATATCAAATCCTTCAAAAATTACATTGCAGGTGTTTTTCAGAGCAGAGATTTATGGGGGAGGACGCTGCGCTGGTTGTAAGGACTGTCGCTGTCGCTGCTTCTGCCTAGCCCAGGCTCCAGAAATGGGGAGAGAGGAATATTATTTCCAAGCATTTTAACTTGCTGCCTGAGAGAAAACGAGTGTCAGCGCCTGTATGCCGTGCCAGTCCCTTCCGCAAAGTTGGTGAGTTAAAGTGCTTAGAAATGACACGTCTGTCATCTCTCTTCCCTGGCTGGAGCCGGCACAGGGGATGAGTTAAGTGCAGTAATAGCCATCCCCCGCCTGAGCCTGTCGTCCTCCTTGGCTAGCTCTGTCCTCGTCACTGCTCATCTGACCTGGGTCTCTACCTGCAGTCAGGCCATGTACGACCTTCGCTTCATCTCCCTTTTCCTTTCAAACCTGATCTTGGACCTCACCTGTTTCCCTCAAAACTTGATACTCCGGCTTCCCCCAGGAGCCTCGCAGGGGGCTGCCCGGCTGCGGGCAGGCTCTCCGCAGGCGGGGTGGACGGGCTCTCGGAGCAGGCTTTAGGGCGTGGAAAGCGATTAAAAGTCATTAGAATGAAATTATTTCTTGCAGACTTTTAGGCATGATATATTACACTGCGCTTTTCTCAGGACTTTTCTATGTAACGGTGTCCAGAGAGCAGCGCGGCACTGTCTGTCACTGAGCCAACGCGGTGAAGCTTAGATCTGAGGTTTTATGCCATCCAACTAATAAGTCATACTGGGAGCAACTTGCAATTTAAGACTTGTAAGTTTTGACTCTCCAATGTCCTCTCTTGAAGTTGCTTATTCCCCAGTCATTGCATGAAGGTTTTTTTTCTACTGTGCATGTTTACATGGAGGTATTTATTTTTCTTTTCAAACTACTTTCATAGTCATACCATGTAAAGGGAAGTATATTGTAAAAACATTTTTGTTTTACTGTGACTTCCTAGACCTTAGTCCAGAAGGAGATCTCTGGGTTGAGTTCCTGTGTGTTAGACGCCAGTTTTTACCAAGACATCCCTGCTCAAGACCAAACACTACAGTTAAATCATTTCAGTTCCAAAGAGACTAAAGGTCTTCAGGGTTCAGACAGAGAGCAAGCGTAACCGAGTTACAAGGCGAGAGATGAGCACATGGTTTCCTATCAGAGAAACCGCAGCCAGTGCTGTAGAAGACACTGTAAAACCGGAGTTCTGTGTATTCTTACTCACATCATGCCAATGATGTCCTGTGAGGGAACACACCATGCGTTGCACTAGAGCAATCGCATCCTCGACGAGGGGCACGGAGAACATCACGCTACTGCCAGCACAGCAGAACGGGAGAGTAGACACCAGGCTGCCAACAGCCAGTCCACACCGTCAAACCACTCACGTCGTGGTTTTCCTATTAAACGAAACGGAGCCTTTTGCATCTGTAATTTGAATAGGAAACCTTCGCAGAAAATCCAGGTGCTGTGTGGTTGATTCAATTTGTTCTTCTTCCTTCTAAGTTAACACTGAAGCAGTTCTCCAGCATAAACTCAGAGGCCCCTGTGCAGACAAATGTGTAGATATAGATATAGAAGTTTATATTTAGTGGTTTTATTATTTTTTCTGCTATAGTATGCAAACCACGGCTGACAATCTTTTGGCAGATTAGGGATGAAGATTTTTACTCTGAATCAAAACGAATAGCATGTAAGCAAAGAGCAGTAGTTGGATTACATGAGATGAATGCAAAAGGAAATGGTGAAGGAAAAAACTTCTACATGTATAAGCAAGTGAACAAATAAAATAGAATAAAGTAAATGTAATACATGACTGTCTCAAGTTTAGTCTATGTTTTTTGGCTGTAAATGAAAACCATTGTGGCAAATTTGTACAAAAGACCCTTTCTTTTAAAAAAAAAAAAAGGTAGTTACTCTTTGGACTTTAAAAAACAAAACCAAACCAAAATAAAACAAAACAAAACCCAACCGCCCAGTGACTGAAAGATTGTAAAAAACAATCTCTGAGGTCTAAGCAGCTCTAGACTCCATGCCATGTGGGTCACACGTAATATGTCCACCTAACTATCAGAAGTTTTCAGACATTATTGCCCTTTCTGTTTTGGCACCTGTCACACATCTTTGAGAGGCTAGCAGGAGCAGGAGAACACGCATTTTCCAGGACGAGGAATCCAAACTTGAAAGAAAAGCGTGTGTGCTCAAGCCAGATGGCCTCAGCTTATACCGTCCTGGCTGCTCGCCCGGCCGGCGGCAGGCACGCGCAGGCCGACAAGGGGACCACACCTCACTGTTTCGCCCCGTGCGCACCGCTCGACGCTGCTCTCCGTGCTGCCGTGGAGGCCGAACACCACCGTTTCCACCTCTTCCCTTGCATCCTCCATTGGTGCAAGGGTCTTCCTTGAGGAGCGGTGCTTGGCTTTTTATAGCTGATCTTCCTCCTTGCATCCTCGCATTTCTTTCCGCTCCGCACACATTTCCAAGCCCAAAAGCAAAATGAACCTCTTCTACATTTCAGACCTGAGGCTATCTGAGATTTTACAAGGTGCTCATCCCTCAGCACTGCGCTGGTGGAGTGGAGGGACCTATCAAGTTCAGATGTAGTCTGCTGCAGAACAGCAGTCAAACACAAGTCTCTCGGGATGCTGTCTAAGATCCCTATTAGGCTCTTTGCTATCTGGGAATATTTCAGCCTTGGGAGGGAATTAGCAATGATCTTTGAGGTGCTATCTAGTGAAAGCTCCATCAAAGGAAGGAGAAACATAATGGTGCTGGGAAAGGGAGCGGGAACTTCAAACACTTCATTGAATGTCAGTGAGTAACATATCATCCGGGTGTAGTCTTTGGAGAAAAATGAAATAATCTGCAAACAGCTTGGATAAAGGGTAAAAATGTTAAAAATACACTGTTAATGTGATAAAATAAGACTGGATGCTGCAAGCCATGGCACGCCGTGGCTTTCAGGACACACAGCCCCGAAGAGGTACAAAAGGCCTTTAGTTTGAGGTAATGAGGTGCATCTAATTATATTTAAGAAAGAACAGCAAGAACTACTTAGGAACACACTACCCACCCTTTTCTTTTCACCAGGGCCAGGCAGAATCCCAGTCCTGAGACACCGTTATTTTATAAAGGGTGAGGATTTCAGAGAACATCACAGAAAACAAGGTTATTTTCCCATAACTGTGGGAAAAAAAAATGGCAAAGGCTTTCTTGTCTGTTCTCTTCTTCCTCTCAATAACTCCCATTAGGGGAGGGAAAAAAAAAACACAACAAAAAACAACCAGGCCAAAATAAGCCCGGCCGTCATGAGAAATGAAGGCTGTCAGAATGACATCTGACACCATCGGGCCACAGCTGAAGAACAAGGGAAAAGTTTTCGGACGACTGTCACTGACCCATAGTCCCTCGCTCCTAACCTTGCTCTCCAACATATGTTTCTCATTTCCTTGCTTATAGCTGGTCCAAGCTAATGATATGTGTTTTGGCAGCCATCCCGTGCTTGGCATAGTGCCTGCCTTGTTCTCATTGTCTCCGCTACTTACAGAAACCCCTTTCTCCGTCTTTCTCTCTCTCAGAAAATCAGCTTTGTACAACTCCAAGTATGCAAAGCAGCTCTTGCTGCCAGAGCTACCATCTCCAAGGCTCCTCCGCCCTGCGTCCCCCGTCCCTGCCACCACTGGCCAGACACGCCAGCAGAAACGCAGGGAGACTGCCGAGGAGCGGGACTTGAGCTAGGGTGGAAACAGTGGAAAATCAAACATATTGGCCCATTAGAGCCTTGCTAAAAATACGGAGAGCGGAGCTATTCTGAGGGACGATGGCATGGGAAAGCTCTGCCTGGAATCCTGGGTCCCTCCGAGCAGACAGGGCTCTCCAGCAGACGTGGGAAGGGGAACTCGCTCCAGCCCCGAGGGGAAGAGGGCACCACACTTGGCAGATGCCTGAACGTCACTGAACGGGGGCCGGGAGATGCCAGGACGGTGCGTTTTCTATCTGCAATCAATAATAATTGTGGATAAGCGCAGGGAGTGCGTTCTGCAGGGCGTAGCGCTGGCCTGGGAGCCAGCAGCCCAGGCTTCCATTCCCAGGTCAGCCACAGGCTTTCTGGGGGACCTGGACCACACCTAGGCGTGAGTTTAGGCTGTGCCTGAATAATCCCCTCCTTAAAGTATTGCTGGTACTGGTGCATAGGACAGTGCTGGGGATAATAGCTGCTATTGGCTTCGGAGTGCTCAGTCACTATTATATCTTGACACACGGATATTTGCCGTTCAGCTTTGTATTGGCATGGGGGACCGTGTGCTGTGGATCAAAAAGAAAAGGCCACTGCTTCTTCACGAGGCATAAATAACCGAAAACACCACAACAAACAGAACAAGTGGTAGGAGCGAGCAATAACCCCAGGCTACAGAACGGCTTTGCTCCAAAGGGGTTTTGATGAATCTTGGTATTTTCTTCTGCTAACCTTCCACATACCGAAAAATACAATTTATGTTTTAGTCTGGGCAGTGTTTTAGCCACCCTAGCTAAAACCATGGGTTTTTAGAAACTCTGCAACTTCTTTAACAGCATGTGCTTTTTTATAAGACATAGAAATATATGGTTGTATTATATATATTTACCTATCAAAGGCTCCATAAACAGTCTGTCCTCCATATATGTATATTTTATATATATATATTCTCAGTTAGTTTAGAATTAGCAAACTAATCTTATTTTTTACTAGCAGAGGAAGTCTAACGATGGTGATGTAAAATCCAACACACGGTGCTTAGGTTAAATTGTTGTATAGCCTGCGTTCCTTAGGATTTTGCACCCGATCTGACAGTTCTTAGGCTATTGTCACCTTTCTTATATTCAGGGCAGGGTGAAGGACTCACACTAACTTGGATAAATCATCAGGAATTAATCTCTGGCAACAAGAAAGTCATGCCATCTTTTTAAAGATACAGAGCCAATTAACTCCAGCAGCAGTCACTCCGCCGTATTTGTTGCAATCTATTTATTTTCATTTTTGAAACAGGGAACAATAGAATTTCAGCAGTTAACTCGTACTCAGCATGATGAAAGTGAAACTTAAATTTTTCCTTCTTTCCCCCTCTCTTTTCTGACACTGTCATCCACTTTAGAGTCTGCTCTTTTAGAGCCTGGTCCAGTGTCACTGAAGTTAATAGGAGATTTTCCATTCCCATTGTATGAGAGCAGGAGCAGGCCATTACCAGGGCTCATAACCTCCTTGCCACATTCAGCGAGTTCCTCTTTGTTCCTGCTCCTTGTATCAAGGTCATTGCTGAACACTTTTTATTCTTTCCCCGCACTATCTACAGAAACCATTTCTTACACAGAAACTTTACTCCGCGTTCTGTGATCTCGGGTGCTGACTGCAGTGACCTCCGCATTTCTAGCCTTCCTGGTTATCGTGGTGTAATTTAGGTGAGAAAGGACCTTTGGAGGTCACCTTGTCCAAACCCCTGCTGAAAGCAAGGCCAACAGAAATCAAGTTGCTGAGGGCCTTCTCCAGTCAGGCATTAAAAATCTCTGCAACCTCTCTGGACACCTGTTCCACTTTTTGACTACTTTCATGAACTATTTTTTCGAGTATCTACTCAGTATTTTCCCTGTTCAGACTTCTGCCCATTGCTGCTCACCCCGTCACTGCGCGCCCCCAGAAGAGTCTGGCTCCATCCTTTTTCGCCATTATCGCACAGCCCCTGTTTCTCAGGCCATCCATCTAAACTCCTCCAACCTGCCCGGCGTTCCAGGCCGGTGCTATGGATTTTGATTCCTTTCTGAAGCATGCTCTGAGTCTCCGCTGGCTCCATCTCCCGGTCCCCAGGATCACGGGCCGGGGAGCCAGCTAGAGCCAGCACGCACCTTGTCCTGCGCCCCACAGGTCCCTGTGAGCCGGGTGCCCGAGGTCAGCTGAGGGTGTTCCCACAGTCCAAGGGCTCCGGCTGCTGCCAGGAGCTCTCAGCCCTGGTCCCGCAGCGATCCTGAAGCCAACTCGCCCGGGCAGCGCTGCCGAGCAGTGTTACTGCAAGGGCAGGTTGCAGACCGTGCCGGCGGCCGCTGTGCGGCTGGATCCGTGCTCCGAGGCGGTGGGGACCTGCGCTCGCTCCGCGGGCCGGCTCCTCTGCCCACCTACAGCCGGGCGGTGAGGACGGGACGGGCTCCGAACGCGGCTGGGCCTGTCTCCGTCCCAGACAGAGTCTTGTCCGGTTCCTGCCTCGGGGCTCGCGACCGTCTCACGCCACTGGCCAGCAGACGCTGCGGCCGTGCTCTCGCCCGCTGCTGTGCTCTGTGCTCGGTGCCTCCCCAGCCCACCTGCCTCTTGCACAAGGACTCACCTCTGCCGGCCGGGATGTCCCCGAGGATGCTGGCCTCCTTCCAGAGGCCGCCTGCAAGCACGCACAACCTGCACCTCCCACCAGCAGGTCTGTCTTGCTGTTCCCTTACCAGTTCCCGGCTCCCACCACTGCTGGGTTATGGTTACTTTAGCTTAGAGGTTCCCCAAGGCAAAGCGTTGTCTTTCCCACCTGCCCGCAGAGCATCATGCACACCTAAGGAGTTATGTAAATAAATAAAATATATTCGTATCAGGAGGACAGATGCTAATCTAATATCCAATGTTAGCAGACATTACCATGTAAATGGAAAGGTCGAGAACATAAACTTTCAAGAACAGCTATGCAGGGTTGGCCAAGAGGACACCCCAGCCCAGCCTCTGCTCTCCGCAGTACCCAGCACTGGGTGCTCTTGGGGAGAATGGTACTCCCCCGGTGTCCCTGTGCTGTGGTCTGTGGTGGAGGGATGTTGTGGGTCGGAGATCGTAGCCACATCTTTGCACTTAAAAGTCAGGCTTTTCATCCTCAAATTTGCCTTTGTGCTATGCCAACTGATTCCCATGTGGGACTCTACATCATCTTTACTCTGTCCTTATCTCCCCCTAGTAAATCTGTGCCTGAACGTACATCCAGACCCACTTGTCATGTTTTAGGTATGCTTGTTTAGAGACTCTGGGGAATACAGAGATAGGAAATTCCAATTTTGGAGATCTGTGGTTTCTACAAACCGGCATGAAAAGAAGAAAGAAGCACTTAGATATTTTTAAGGCATAGAATGAGACAAAAGGGCAGGAAGACTCATCTCTTAGAGCAACATTTGTAAGTGGGTTATTAGAGGACAGTTTGACAAAAACCTACAGGGAAGTACACTGTAGCAGGGCATGCAGGTACCAGGAGCCAGAGCTCCTCTCCAGTAATGCCATCGTCGTTTCCATGTATAGTCATAGGAAACAACAGTTGACCAGCGCCTGTTGTGAAGGAAAACCACTCACTGGACATTGAAGTGAGGAAAAAAGAAAACGAAAACATTATTTGGAGCCTTTAAATCAGGCTTTGTTCCTCTCTAAGAGAAATGGCTCAGCTTTAACACAGCTTTGAAGCTCGGTGCAGGAGTGTCTGTGAAATTCTCGTTTGCCCTATGGGACGTCAGATTGCAAGGTCACCGCTGGTCTTAAAACCCAGAGCACGGATTTCTGTGTCGTGCCTTTCAGAGCTGCAGCAGCTGCAATGCAACCTGAAGAAGTCTGGTGGCTGACGGTGGGACAGCCCTTTCCCTGCTCTGGGGCAAGAGCTTTCCAGTGGAGGTCTCGGGTTGTGCCATCCATCTCCTGGTGAGGAAAACTGCTTGCTCTCCACCGCGACCCACAGCAGAGCATCTCCACTGCCTCGGCTGTAGGGAAATCCCCAGCTTCTTGTGGCAAAGTTTCACGGAATCACAGAATCATGGAATGGTTTGGGTTGGAAGGGACCTTAAAGATCACCTAGTTCCAACCCTCCTGCCATGGGCAGGGACGCCTTCCACTAGAGCAGGTTGCTCAAAGCCCCATCCCACCTGGCCTTCAGCACTGCCAGGGATGGGGCATCCACAGCTTCTCTGGGCAACCTGTGCCAGTGCCTCACCACCCTCATTCGTGTCGTCTAAAACTGTGGGGCCTCAAATAGGGGTGCAAGCAGGTATCAAAATCTCTCCTTTGTAATAACGTGACTGTATTGCTAAAAGGACGGTGAGGTGGTTGGGTGGGAGGTTGTTGGGTGAGGCTTGGCCAGGTTTGTGTACAAGAGCACTTCTCTTGGTGCGAGGCTTCTGTTGGAGCATGGGGCAGCTGGGCAGGTGCCGTGGGGGGACGTGGGGCTCCAGCGCAGGACAGGAGAGCTGGTGTTTAAATGGTTAAAATATCACCACATTTCACTCGTCTTGGGTTTCTCATAAACATTCAGCAAAGCGCTTTCATTCAATCACACATATTAACTACTTAAGTTCCCCTCTCCAAGGATGTGGATTGTTATTTTATGCCAAATGTGCTGTAATTAAGTTTGACATAAGCACATGGATTAAATATGTGGTTTGGTGGGCAAATGGGAGATGGCTTTTCCTTCTGGCCATATGGAGAATGCAGCCAAATGATGGGAGGCGGGGGGAGATAATTCTTTACTCTTTATTTTGTTATTCAGTGTTGTCTCTTTTATTAAAATTTCACAGGTTAATCAGCTAGTGCCAAGAACATCGGCATTCACTTAACCACTTTAGAAGAAAGTTAACAGCAAGCATTACCCTGGCTTTCTTTGTGTACTCCCTATGAAATATATGTGTATATATATGTATACATATATAGATATGATTTTTAGGGTAGAAGTGTTAGAGACAGCATATATTGGATAATAGATTATTACTGAACTATCAGTGAAGTTTTTCCTGAGATTGACCACATTATTTTTTTTTTATTGTCAAACCCTAGTAAGAATACTGTGCCTTTTAGTGTTACTTATAACATTGTTGTGCACTTTATCATTCACTTGTTGTAAGCTAAGTTTTGCAATGATAAAGAGACCTCAGCTGAGGGCCTTTATTGTATTATTATTATTGTTGTTGTTGTTGTTGTTGTTGTTGTTGTTGTCGTTAATTGTTACTACATCCTACTTTTATGTCAATAGCATCTAAATCAGGATATGGTTGTCATAGTGCTTGCCACTAAGCTCCTGAGAAAACCTGACACTTATTCCATAAATATTATTATCTAGTTTAAGGCCAAATAAAAGTGACAATAGTAAAAACATGGAGGTAAGGAGGTGAGGAAGATGAAGATCGCATCCTCATGGTCAATGGGCACAGAAAATGATAGTTCCAAAGGAAATACTACATTTTAAATGCCATAGGAAAACATTAACTTTCCACATTCCTTAACATGTCCCTCCTCTCCTATGAAAGTTGGCTCTAGAGTCAGTTATTATTTGTGTATTAATTTAGTGAATGTTTATTTCTTTTCCTAATTCTCTGTATTTCCAGCAGCTTTGCTATCTCTCATTTCAGTTCCTGAACTCTGCCATCTGGTGTAACATCTTACACCTCTTTGTTTAGAAACCAACCTTTTGGTCAGTAGACCAAAGTTATTCATAATTTTGGGTGTCCAGCTTGAAATGCTGCAAAGGGACTTGATTTTCAGACAGTCATTGTTATCTAGCAGCTAGAACTACTGTGTTTTAGAAAAGGACCTAGGCTCATGCTGGATAACTGAACATAGGCGTCGTAGTGATGCGTTTGTAAGAGCTAATGAGGTTTTTGGCCGTGTACCAAATGGGCATCACAAAGCGTATTACACCACTTGCGAGGCTACTGTCAGGGTTCCAGCTCTCATTGGTGAGTTTAGTTTTCGTGAATGTATCTCAAAAAGAAAACTGTGCGGAGTTTAGAGAAGAGCTACAACAAGGATTGGTAGTCTGGAAAATGTACTTTGCAGTGAAAAATTGGAGAAACTTAATCTAGGTATTTTATCCAATGAAAGTGGTAGACAGTTAGGACAAGTTATTTAGGGAGATGAAGGAATCTATGTCACTTAGCATTTATAATTGAAGACTGGATGATATCTTTTCAAAAGATAAGCTGCGGCTCTCACAGAGGGGATGAGCTTGGTGCAGGAATGAACAGAAGAACAACTGCATTTGCGCATGTGGGGTGGCCGAGCTAGCTCTCATGAAACATGTCTCTATCACGCAGTGCATTTTGGTGTGGGATAGCTCTGTGTGCAGATACAGTACCACAGGGGAGGTCCCGGTGACCTGAGGACTGACGGTCCCAAACGGGTTTAGACCCAGCAGAGGTAAGTAGCTGTACTGCCTCCAGCTCCGGATCGAGTTTGTCAGCCCTCGTTCAGCGACCCCTCACCATGAGCAACTGTGCTTAAATCTTCAGTATCTCTTCTGACATGGAAATCTATTGCTCTATTACAGACTCTGAGGTGGGGGAACGTAAGTAAGAAAAGCAGTTCTTTCCAGAAGAGAAAAAGAGAGGAAAGAGGAATCATTAGTTGGTTGAGAGCTCAAAGACCCATAGGAGGAGGTGCGGGGAAGACTCTATTACACTGGTTTTAACAGTGTGCTTTGCAAGAAATTGCTTCTGTCAGTGATCTTTCAAATGGACTAGATGTGAAGAGAAAGGTGAGCCAGAAGATTGTACTGATCTTCATAACAGTAATATAATTCTCTGATGTACTGATATATGTATGGTTGAATTTTGGTTGGTTGGTTTGGGGTTTTTTTTTAACTTAAAAACATAGTCTGATGTATGTACTGACTAGAAAATAGGAAAATAAGAGATGGCAAAGCTGGAAAAGTCTGCCAAGAAAAAAAGAAAATCACAGGATTAATGCATCTTCTGCGTTGTATGAAAGGGTTATCTTCTGTAGCCGCTTGTTCTGTGGACACGCAATGAAATGTCACTTCTACAGGGCAAAAAAATGGAACAAATCTGGAAATTTAGGTGTTCAGAGGAACTTACTACTTGAACTACTTCTGGTGGCAAAGAACATAATTTAAGGTTATTCTGTGAGTTATATGTCTGCAGAACAGACTCCTCTGACTTACAACTGCTGTCAGTTCCCCCAGCATGTACTTCTGAAACATTCAGCAATGGCTGCTCAGTCAAATTAAGCAGCAACCTCAAATATAGCTTATTTTTCTACATGCAAAAAGTTTTAATCATATCAGATTGGGAAAATGAGATCACTCAGTTTTCTGCAATTTTTTTCACCACAAATTGATTGGTATAAACAGGGTTGCTTTTTAGAGACTGTATATAAACAGAGCAACGCTGGGCTGCAGAATCCTCAGGGAACAACTAAGGAAGATCGAGTTCAATATAGACATACAGAAATCTGAAATTTTATTGAAATGTAATTAATTTTGATTTTTCTAAAAACGATACCTTTTTCCAACGAGACATCTTATTTCCAAAGTATTTGGAAGAGAGCTAAGACCAATTCCTATCCAAGCATGTCTTCTCTATGGTCTTTAGACACAAGGGTACATTACCAAGGTCTTAGAGACTTTACTAAGCACTCCCAGGCCATTCTGGTCTATTACCATTACCCTCCCAAAAGATGTGACACCTAGGAAGGCTCATAGACCGTCATAAAACAGTGTTCATCTCCTAAGAGGGACATCAGGAAGCCAGCTCGACACGTGAAGAGGTTGAGCGGTCACTAGTTTTATCAGTCCAAGCATAATAAATCTCCTGAGATTTGCAAAGGTAGCTATGCAAAACCATATTCTTTCCCCTTCTCCAAAAAAGACCCTAACATTCAACTACAAAGTTAGAATATTTAAAAAAAAAAAATCAAACGTTTTGTGCAACAAAAGAACAAATTGCTAAGATGACTCATACAAGCCAAATTCCCAAACTGAGGTCTGGCACTGAGTGCCAGCCTGCGGGCACGAGCACGTCCTGCTGCCTGTGAGATGCTGAGCCTGGTCCTGTCGCGAGAACCAGAGCAATGTTGTTTGTTGTTTGCTGGTTCAGGAGACAGTGGCTTGAAGAGCTGAATACCCTTGTATCACAGAAAACACATTTTTGGATTTGCTAACACAGCATAACAAGCAGGTCATAATTCTGTGTGATTTGATATCGTTCTTTGAAGCAAAGAAAAGTATTCTCACCAAAATTGCATTAGTGATTTAAGGAAGAAATAGCACCAGTTTATGCCAGTTGAACAGGCAGGCAGGTATTTGAAGCTGATCCTGTATCTGCACATATAACCTGTAGCAAAAATTTTGGCAAGCTCTAGTCCTGCACTCAAGTGCAACTCAATTAATGCATGGTAGGTTCACTGGTGGCCGTTACGAAGGACGGTTCAACGTGACACCTTCTCCAGGAAGGCCACCACCACCGATGGATGGAGTTAGGAGGGACGCAGCCGTGGAGGGGAGGGTGTCCCCGCAATGTCTGTCCTGCCGGCAGGCACAGCGTTGCTGGGATGGACCGTGCCGGCTGTGCGAGGGAGGTCCTGCTCTGCCTGCAGCTCCCAGGTGCTCCTGCCTACTTCCAGTATTCTTAAACACAGACGTGTATTAAGAGCTTTGCCCTCTAATGTTTGTCCACGCAATGCCAGTGGCACTTCAAGGACAGTGCTTGCATCGAGGACGGAGGCGGTGGTGGGTGCTGTGGGTGCCGCGGGGCTGGTCGGTGCACGGGACGGTGCCCTCGGCTGCTGCACAGAGCCCTGGGGGCCGTTACGCTGGAGATGTGAATTTCACATTGCTGCCTGCTGATAATTGTTCTTGATCGGGTCAGATAACCTGTCTGTGACAGCAACAACAGAAACAGACAAAAATGTGACTTAAATTCAGGGTCTTTGCAAGGGGCAAGTCTGCAGGTTCCCTCCGTTCCACCTGGTAACAGCAGAAGAGTTATCCCGGGGTTTAGGAAAAGTTCTTATTCCCAAGCGAAAAGAATCACTGAAGTTTCAGATGCCCAGTCTGGCTGTATGTCCTGGCGCTGGGGGGTGGGCGTGGGGGGTTTGTTGTTATTTTAGTGGTTTTTTTAATGGCTAAACTCTGTAAGTTTTTGCATGGCAGGGTGGAGGGGGAGCTTGTCCTGCAATGAAAAGTTTGGGTCTGCGTCCCAAAAGAGAGAGCCCAAGGTTGGGTTTTTGGTATACCTTTCTCTTCAGAAAAGTCAAAATTTCCAATAAGAAAGCAATTTTCTCATAAAAGCATGATCGTGGTTCCCTTTATTATTCATATTTCTTTTCTGCCAAAGAAAAGAAACTGTCCCCGCCGTTCCTTATGAAAAGTCAAACAAAAATCAGATGTAATTTTAATGCCTAACTGATCTATTAGCGAATTTTGCATTAAGAGCTTTCAGAAATCCTTATTTATCTTTTTTCTTCGTGGAAATTAAAACATTTAATCTTAACATGTTCTGTGTAAAATTTTAATTTTAAAATTTTATTGTTTCCATAGTCCGTCTATTTTCTTGCCTTGGACAAATCAGATTCTCTTGCCTTCGCTGTTTATTTTTCTGTTTAATTTCATAATTATCCAGTGTAAGACAGATGCCCCAATTCACTGAAGCACATAGACCTGCATTAAAAATCCATACCCATTCAGGAAAGATATTAAGCATACACATAAATCCCATGAACATCAAAATTAATCATGTTGCTGAAATAGGTCCATTGTTGTTTTGCTTTGAAAACTTTTCTTTTATTGCTTCATTATACTCAGTTCTGGCCAATGTTTCTCTCATTCCTTATTTGCCTTGCTGAAATTGAGCATAATTACTATTCATTTATTAGGGTTAATTTTTGTACTATTTAAAAATCTAACTGAATTACGATCCTTGTTGCCTAGCTTTCCCTTAACTACAATTAGACCTTCATTATTATTTGTACCTAAAAAAAAAAAAATTCTTTTGATATGCTGTAAGAAGCATTTTCCAGTATCAGATCCTCAAACCTCACTGACTTACTGCTTTACAAATTACCGTTCATGTCAGTGTGACTTACAGCCCTCATCATTAGTGGTTCCCAGAATATACATTTCTTTAGCTACTTTATCAAGAATTGCTATACAGTATAGAGACTTGTTTCACATATGTAATTTACGTGTTGAGTCACTGTCACAAATTTTATTTTGAGTTTTAACTGGCACAATACATGGTTACGTGGCTTTCCCTCTTTCTTCCTGCTGGGGTTTCACAGTCCTTTGCTCAGATCGCTTAGCTTCTCATTGAATTAGCTCATGCTATCAGACAGCAAGTGCTAGTTGACTGTGTCTGCAGACGTTGGTTTTCTCGTTTTTAAGCTATGTTCGATACGTACCCTTGGTTCCTGCAACGTCTTTCAGTTCAGCTGCCAGCAAACCTCCCTTGTGCACGAGCTCATTGTTCGTCTTCCCCTCTTTGGTCTCCTCCGGCAGTCTTCTCCACGGGTTTACCTCCTCCACCTTGCGGTGTTCGATACCGATGTTGTTACTCGTTTGTTTGAACGAGCATTATGATTCCTTACAAATCAAAATATTTTTAAGAGTATTATCATTTTCTAATCTGCTGAGCCCCGAGGTAATGAACAGGGCTCTTCCTATGCAATTGCTTTAGTATCCAAGTAAGCCATTCCTCTTTGTCTTGCCTTCCTGGACATGTTTTGTCAGACCTCCACTTACTTCTTCACGCGTCGTGGACAAAGACTGTCACGTAAAGTGTTGGGTTCTCCATTTCTGAATGGAGCTCTGGAAGCTTTTCTGATAGATGTCCTTTGGGAAATCGGAGCTTGATACAGGTTTACAACGTTGTTATAAGTTAGATTTGGTGATCTAAGAGTCTTCACAATGAACATTGCTGAGAAAATTTAAAAAATAGTTACTTCCAATGCAGTAATGTTAGTTAGTGTTATGCATATTTCCATCCTTCACCTCTTTGCTGACGCATGCCAAGTGTTGACCTTTTATTACATATACAGGTCAATCCCGTGTACTTTTTAAAGACCTGCAACCAAACTTCCTCCCAAGTCTTCTGGAGACTTCCCCATTTCTCAAAGACATATTAAGGATTAGCCAGGAGCCTTTGAAGAGTTTCCAAATGATTCCTTTAAAATTATTAGATACAAGTGTTCAGACTGGGTAATTAAAAAATCTTTATGTTTAGCAGATGCTACACCTTTACTATTATATGACCTTGATTATATATTTACATCAACTAGTTTGATTACAAATGTGCACCAGGAATGTTTTATTCCAGTTATTGACATTTTTACCCTCTCTGTTTAGTAACGGTTAATTATTGCACATAATAATCAATTATTAGAATTTATTGTATCAAAGCTGAACTTCAAAAATCTCTTTTATTGTTTTTGAGCATTTTGTTGGTAGTGCTCGATCTATCTGACTTCTCTTACAAGTTGTTCACATATATTAGCTTTGGCTTATACTAATTGTCACAGATGTTTCCTTGTTTAATTTGTTATACTTTGATTCCTGTTTTTTAGAACCGCTTTCATATCCTCTTTTAGCAAAAATGTATAAAATTCCTTGTGAATAAAAATTTGCAGCTTTTGGGGCACCAAGTAAATTGTTCTTAAATGTTGGCCGGTTTTCACAGAAAGTTTTCAGGTTATTTGTTCCAGCCCCTATTGCACAAAGGTGTCTTTAGGGTTGGGAAATTTACTTCTTTCAAACACACGTGCATAGTACTATGTGTTCTTTTAAGGACTATAACCAGGCTTGGCTATTTGTACTTCGGCACCTGGTGCACTTAATTCACTCTAGTTTTGCCCACTAGGATGAGGGTCTAATACTACATTGCCACGTCATGGCAATGGATGTAGCGCACGTTACATCCATTTCTCAATGACCTTCCCCCCCCGCTTTTTTTCTCCTTTTTCTGGTACTGGAAATGGCTGAAAGCAAAACCTAAACATTTAAACATCACAGTATAAATAAAATAGCTTCTGTTCTCTATTAATATCCCATGGTTTCTGAACATTTATGTTGAGAATCCTGGGAAAACCTCCAGAAACATTTTTCTGCGACTTGCAAAGCCAGTCTAGAAAAGGTCCCTGAAACTCTGCAGAGGATTTGCTGGCTGCAGCTAAACCCGGCACCGGTTGCCCGGGCCGGACACGGCAGCTCAGCTCTCCTGTTCCATACGAAAAGGCAGAGGGCACAGGGAAGGGGGCTGGGGCAGGACCGGTCTGTCTCGGTCCGAAGTCAGCGGTGCTGGAGCCCTGCCCAGGTCCCACGGCTCTGACGCTTATTTTCTTGGAACTGGGCAATGAACGAGTTGGTTGGTTTGGTCTGACACACTACGGTGCCTGCGTGCGTTTGCTTAAATATCGGTGTCAGCCAAAAGAAGGGATTTTTGGATGCACGGGCGGGTTGGTACGGTGTGGAACCAGAGGTTCTCCGCATTACGCGGTGCTACCACGTACCCGCAGGAATGAGCGTCCCGAGCCATCGTGAGCCCTGCAAAGCGCTCGTCCTGCCTTGGGGCCACAACAGGTTCTCCAGCTGCTGGAGAGCATCCTGAGGTTTGTTTCATGTGAACCGATCTGAAGGTCACATGAAGTTTTTGGTTGTCTCATGCTCACTATGGGCGGCTGTTCCTGGGAGCAGAGAACCTGTGGGTGAATGCAATGCTCTTATTTCTTCTAAAATGTCAGCATTAACTCTGCAAGAGTTAGAGTAATCAAAGATATCTTAGGATTTCTTACACTTGTGCATCTCATCTTTATCTTCCTAGACCTAGGCTTAAGTTTCCCTTAAAGAAAAGACAGACTTGGTTTTTATTGTCTTTAACTTTTTAAAAAGTTTCCAATGCCACCGAGGTAAAGGTGCTGACTCGTACACAGGGACTTGCCTGGAGGTGTCACCAGCCCGGCCAGGATCATTTCAGATCTGTAGCTCTGAATACAGGTCTGCAGGCTTGTTCTTGGAGAGACTGGCAACACGTACTCATTCTCACAGTAGGTCTCGTGTTTTAAGAACCCTAACAACTAACATTAGCAACAGCACTACTAACTACTGGCACTTTGCTATATGTAATATAAAATAGGATGATTTCCAGCTTTTAAATATTTAAAAATTATTGAAAACATTCTCTGTTTGCTTACTGGTCAATGTTTAATCATATGTAAATATTTCACGTAAAATCGAAAACAACAAGTTATCATTAAAGTTTAGCAAACTGCTTTACGGAAAGAGTTGGGATATTTTTCAGATTTGTGAGCATTATTAGGTACAGCCTTTTTGCTGGCACATTCGTTTATTTCTTTGCGTGAATCCTTGCTATACCATCAAAATTTTCATTTCAAAATGAACAAATCTTTACTCAGAGCTGGGTAGATTCATACCTGTTCAGAAATTAGCACGACAATCTCACGCATTCGACACACTCGCTGCCGGCAGCAGGAAGGAAGCAGTGCTTAATCTCATCCTTGCGTTATTGTGTGCAAAAGATTACTCAGAAGGTAAAAAAATCACACGCAAACTTCACATTTCTAAGTTTCTTGTCAAATGGGCACCCTGGAAGCACGGTGCTGGCTCTGACCCCAGCTCCATAAGGACTCCATTGTTTTATGGGCTGGCCATACACGTCTGTGCAGTGGCCAGGGCCGGCAGAAGCAGCGTGGAACGTGTGATTATTCTGATGCATTTATCGCCATTTTGCACAGGTGCCAGTAAGCAGCTGTGGCACAAGGCAGATGAGAATCTGGCCCTCATCTCTCCTGAGCCTTAGAGCTGGTGTGAGCGCCGGGGAAGTGCTGAAAAAAGGAACAGGAAACAGATGGGAGATGAGATTTCTGAAAACACCACAACTTTCTGAGACTTTTCAGCCCGGTCTCACACCTGAGAAAGGCAGGGCAGCACAGAGCAAACGGTGTCCTTACACAGATGTGCAAGAAGAGAGCAAGAATGGAGAGGGACAGAGCGAATTTCCAGGTAACGAAGTGAACACAAGAAGCATTTTTCTACTCCTCTGTGGCTTTGGGGGGGGGGGAATTTTTGAAAATCTACTTTTGTATCAGAGAGTGAGAGTGTTTCATCAGCCCTGGCTTCATCCAGCACGAGGAGGAGGAGAGGACGGGGACGGTCCTCGCTCACATGTGCAATAGCCCTGGAGAGCAGCGGGGACACGGGTGGGAGCAACCCAACCGTCCCTCCCTCAGTCTTCACTCACTCACTCACAGCTTTAACCCTTCTCTGGGGACCCGGAGGGGTGCTCGCAACGCCGCGGAGGAGGAGGAGGAGGAGGAGGATGTCAGTGACATCCCGCCAGGGCGGCCGGCAGGGACGGCAGTGCAGAGGTCACCGGGAAGCGGCTCCCCAGGCTTTGCAGCGAGCGCCGGCACACTGTGGCAGTTTTTACTTAGGGCGACTGTGTTGGCAGTTTTATTTATATTTTCCTTCAGAGTGGGGCTGAGCTCTTTAACCACGAAGGGAAATTTAATCTTTTTGCTGATAAGACGGTAAAATACTGCAATCCGGCTGACCTCCTGAAAACAGATCCAAACAGCCGGGCTGTCCAAAAATCCGAGACACCCCTCCCCCTGCCCCGCAACTGCATTTCACTTGTGACCTTAGGCAGCCTGTGGCCAGACGAGATCCTTTGAACACATCCCCGGAGCGGCAGCGATTAGAGGCGCTTTGATTGCCCGGCTCGGCTGGTCCTCGGGGCTCCCGAGTGCCCCGCGCCCCTGCCCTCCTCCCCGGGCACTGCTCTGCTCGCTCGCGGGCAAGCTTTAAGGCAAAGCTCCTTCCTCCCCCGCTGGCCCCCTTTCATTTTCGTAGAGCGTATTAAACCTCAAGACGTAGTTAACACTAATCCTGATTTATTTAGGATTTATCTGCATTATTAATTCCAGTCATGTTGTGAAAAAGTACTAAGGGTTCCAGTTTGTATGTAAACTTCGGCCGTTTTGCAGAGAGGTTTATTTGAATCTTCTCCTTGAAGTGATATTTTAGCCAAAATCTCAGACTTTCCCCTTTTTAAAACACTTCAGATGGGAGCTAGCCATAATAATTTGATTTATTGTTATTTTTTTTCCCAGTAAATACCCTCTTGGACTATTTTATGCATTAATCTGGATTTGATGTGGATTTAAACATTTACAATGCAAAATAATTTGGGTTAAAAATAATCCCCCTTGATAAAGCTAAAAAACCCCCCCAACTGTCACCATCTCTGACAGCCAGGCATCACGGCGATCCTTGAATATGCAAATCAAGGCGAGGAGAAGCCTGAGCAGCAGGAACCGACCATGGCGTCTCCTTTGATCGTCCGGTCAATCAAACATCTCGACCCATGAACAGTACGAAGAATCTGGATCTTGAGCTACTAAGTCTCAAAACTAAACTCACTCCTATTGCTCAGTAAGTCTGCCTGCAGATCTCACTGCTCAGACTGCACCTCCACCCTGTTCTCAGTCTGGGACTTTGCGGAAGGGAAATACTTCTCCAGGCTCAGCGTAGTGTGGTGGGCAGCACGGGACCGCAGCCCCTGTCCCCGGCTCTGGCAGACAACCCCAGAGCCTCGTTCATGGACTGATGACCTCTGCCACAGAACTGGTTACAGGTTTCTTGCATCCAGCGCGGCTATTGGAAAGCTGTAGCCGGACCAGCTCTGACTGTTGGAAACCTTTAGTCGCCGAGAACCTGGTTTACTGGTGGCCACGGTACATCTGGGAGTCCTTGTGCCAACCGGGCGTCCGCCCTCTCCCGCTCCCGTCTCTCCCAAGATGAAACAGGCATTGTTCAGCCTGTTGTTGGGGTCCCGGCTAGACGCCTGCCCACCCGTCAGTTCAGCCTTGACTTGTGGAAGAACTGTTTAAAACAGTTGTATATTGATGTGGTGTCCGTATTTTCACTGGAATCGGTGCTGATTTAACCAGTGTAGAAAAGATCAAACCTAAAGCTGCTGAGTCCAATACCCCATTCTCCTCGACTTTGTACAGGACTACCAAGCTACCATAGAACGCCATAAAACTGAGGCTGGGAGACCTGTGCACGTACTCTGCAGAGCTGAGAGTGGCTCCCGCTGTCTCGCAGAGCCGCTCTCCGCCCTCGGCAGAGGGATGGGACGGTGGCTGTCCCGAGGGGTCTGCCTGGAGTCACCATCATCCCGACCATCCCGTCCGGTGACTCTCTGGAAACCCACCATGCAGCGCTTGGGCGTGCTGCGAGCCCTCTCTTATGTGGGATATAAGGCTTACGGATACTACCAGTAATAAGAAATCAGAAGTCATTACTATCCTAGTTTATTCTGAGCATCTTACATGATCTGACTTTTCTTCTGTCTGCAGCTAATAGGTAGTAAGATCCCAAGTGTCTTTAGGAACTGGCATTGACACAAAGTTACTAAAAGATTAATATATTTGAGAAAATAGTTCTCAAATGCAGGTATTACCAATTTACACCTTTCATCAGTAGTGGTGCCAGTATGTATTTTGCCCGTTCTCCTCTCCGAGGCCGCGATGGTGCTGCTCCTCACACGCCGCCTCATGTCTATTCTAAACCAGATTGCCAGGCCTATAGGGAACAATTTTCCAGGGTATTTATTTGTTTCCTGAATAGGCACTTGGGACACTGGCATCTCTTGATAATCTCTGCATACAGGAGCAGAACTGCAAGGGCTTCTGACAGTGCAGTACAACACTATTCCCAAAGTAAAATTAAAACATGCAAATTATCAAAGATACAATGCCATAGCAGCCATGAAATCTGGAATCCCCTCTCGAAAAATGACAAGACAGGATGAGGCAACGTATAGTGTGGAGCTAACTGTCACCAGTCAGGTGGAAGATCTTGGGGCCACAATAAAGAGTTCTCTGTAAATATCATTTTGGTGCATAGTAGTAACCAAAGGATCAAACAATGTAAGGAATTATTAGAAAAGAAGTAGAGAAAAAACATAAAGATCATTGTGCCACTGTATAAATCCCTTATGTGCCTGCCTCTGTAAATAATCTGTGCAATTCTGGTCCTATCTCAAAAAAGGTATGAGAGAATGGGAAAAAGGTCAGAAAAGTGCAAGAAAGGTGATCGAAGCAAGAAACAGCTTCTGGACGGGGTGAGGGTATGAAGCAGGCTAGGTACCACCAGTCTGGAAGAGACAACTGGCACGCGATGCGGTGACCGTCATAAAATTGTAATTTAATGGACAAGGTAAATAGGGAATGTTGTCCGCTGTCTGTCCCGGTACAAGAATGGGCGGGCATCAAATGAAAATTGCAGTCAGGAAGTTAAAAACAAGCAGACCAAGAAATGCAGCCATTTCTCCACACAAGACAAAATTATGCTGCGCAGCTCTTCTGTAGCAAGGCTATAGATGCTGGCAGTACGTGGGTTCAAAAAGCAACTGAACAGCTTTATGGGAGAAAAATCCATTGAGGACTACTAAAAAGTGGAGCACAACTTGTAGTTCAGAAAGTCCTTTAATCACAAGTTGTTGGTGGCTTCTGGGGAAGCATCACTGTCCGCTCACTTATTTCATACTCTTGCCTACAGGGCTCTGTTACTGGTCACTGTTGATGACAGGATATTGGCTAGATGGACCATTAATTTAATTTATCTTCTTATAATCTCTTAACTAGTGTAGAAATGTGATATATCTAGTTCAGTTACAATACTTTCCCAATACGGCAGGTCTTAGAAATCCGTAATGAATATACCATCATTACATCTTTGTAGTAGCAGCTATGGTACCTGCAATCATAGGTGTTTGTCATCAAAAGAGCAGAGAAATCTACTGACTCTTCCTTTCAGTCACATCTTGAATTAGGTACATATTATGGCCTGGGATAGATCAAAAACTGTACATTTATCAAAATTCTGATGTTACTGCTGACCGGAATTCTGGTAATGTCTGTCACCTCCTGGTTTTGTAATTTCTCTTGTTTTTTAAAGTAATTTCAAATGGTGCCGTGGCAGAAGGCACCGTATGTAATCCACGGTTCCCTCGCACTTGGTCTGACGGCGGGATGCTCGTGCCAGTGCACAGGGTCCGGCCGTCAGGCGGTGGGGAGGTGAATGCCATTGCAGAAGCTCCTGAGCTGGTCACCGGCAGTTTTTGATCAGTCTGGGAAGGCCAGCCCAGAGCTGGCCACGAACCAGCAGGCTCCCGGCTGGCCAATGAGCCAGGGTGATTCATTGAGGGAGGAAAACCCGTCCGTCGATACGCAGCTCCGTGGGGTCGGTCAATGCATGGCCTTTCAGAGGGTTTCCGACCAGCCAGCCGGCTCTCCAGCAGCAATCAAACCGTCTGTAGCTGCTATCAGCCGTTTCCATCACCTCCCAGACTGGCAGCTTTCCAATAAAGCCGATACCCCCTCCCTGGGGTACAGCCATCAGCCGGAGGTGGGCATTGTCTCTTTACTCCAGCAATTTGAGGACAATGTTGGCTTACACTCTCTTAGCAGGCGGACACCCGACCCCTGACCCTGGCATTGACCGCGCAGCCACCGGCGGGTGGACGCAGGGGCGTTAAGGTGGTCTGATGCAGTTCCTCGGCGCAGTGCTGGGCAGGGGTGTCCACCAGCCTCGCGGGCAGCTGTACCGATGCCCAGCGATGGACGTGCCGGCGTGCAAGCGGAGAGTTAGCTCCAGGTTGTGAAGTGGAGGCACAGACGGGAGATGTGCTCTCAGCAGTGAATTGGTTGTACGTTACAGAATGCCCCTATAGAAATCAGCACGAGTGCCTGGGTTTCGAGTGCAGAATTTTGATGGACGGTTACAACATACTCTGGTATCAGACTCAATCAGAACATGCTGACAGGCGCTGGTATACGCTAGATGGATACTAGCCCACCATCTTTTCACTGGGACTAGGCGCCTGCAGTGTGTCCATGCCGGCCAGCCCAGATGCTCCCTGTTCTGGGAATGTCCCTGCTCCAGGGTGGGCTCCGCTCCGCTCGGGGCGGGTGCAGACCCCCTGCAGAGGACACCCCCCGGCTGACACCCCCAGGAGTCCAAAAACTAAATCAGCCAGAAAACATAACCACGTTCCACCCAAACCAGGTTGTCTGACTTGAACTTCCAGTCACTTATCTGAGCTTTTCCCTGTTGAGGACTTAAAGGCCTCCCTGTCAATAAACACATTAGCTCACTAAACATGCGGATGCCTTTTCTTCTCTGGATTAACCCTTCGGGAGCTGGGGCTTCCTTTGGATTTGTTAGGATATTGATCACAGATCATGTTTGCCTTTCAAACTCTCTTTCTGCTTTGGACTTGACAGATAGTTTCAGTGTTGCAGTCAAGCAGCAAATTCGCTGCAGCCACACGGAGGAAGGGAGCTGCAGTGAACAGCCCGCGTTGTGCTTCTGGGGTAGAGATACCTCTTCTACAGCCTCCAAAGCAAACGAGCTCACCGTCATCAGGAGTAACTTGTTCTCATAAGGCATTGCTAATTAAGCAAATACTGAAATGTTAAACAATGTCAGGTATAATATATGTATATTTTCAGTATTAGCAAAAATTGTATGAAATTAAATTAAAATATGCTTTAATTTAGTTCTTCTTTTCCTATTGAAAATCATACCCCTTTAAAGTAAGTGTCTGTAAATGTACATGAAAATTTAAAAGGAGGCCAACTGAGACAGCCCCACTGTTTCTGGTTAAGAACAGATTAAAGAAGCTCTTAGGAGAATGACTTAGAAGAAACTTTGCAAAATGGAAAGGTCATCTTTTATGACCCTGCTGACCCAAATGGATGCAAAAATATCGGAATTAGTGACCTACCCAGAAAGCAGATCTTCTGACTTTTTCACACATGTGGTAAGCTCATTCTCTCAGTTCCCAGAACCTGCCTGAGAATCTGCAGTAAAATGTATGCTTGTTTTAGTTAAGGCTATTTGCTATTGCACCTCTCATATATGGCATGTCCCTCTTTTACACACTCTCTTAAAAATGCAAATGCACCTGCCTGGCTCAGAATTGGGCAAAGCAGACGTAGCGTTCCCTTGTCATCTGGACCGTGTTCTCAGGTTTTTGAGCTCCTGGTAAATCTCCTTGTGGATAACTTTGCTGTTCCTGTGCAGTTATTGCCTTCTCTTGCCACTCTAATAAATTATATTGGGTCTACATGCTTTGTTTTAGGGCTGTCTGTTAAACTTCTTAAGATCTTCTCTTTTTTTCCATCTAGTTGAGGATTTCGTAGTTTTTCCTCTTTTTGTGCTTTTTTGGAAGAAGGATTTTTTAAAATTCTGCCATGGACTGCATGCGAGCCATGCCTTTCCCAGTCTGCTACACAAAGATAATCCTCTCACCGTAGAACATCTAAGTTCATCCTCTTTCTAGGCATTACGTTTAATAACAAAAACCCCAAGAAGGTGGTATAAAAATTCATCCAAACCTTGCCTCCAGGCTTGGTTGCCCTTATGGTTCCTCAATCCAGAGAGCTTCAGCCCCTCTTTCCTCAAACCATCACTCCCTTTCCATCTATGTTCTGTTGGGTTTAACAGCAACAGCATCTTCCTTTGCACACCAGCTGAACTTCTCCAACCGTTCCTGAGCAGGAGGAACATCAGCTAACAAGATGGAATGTTTCAGGCAAAGAATGCTAAAATATTATAAATGCATTATAGAAAAATCATGACACGTGACCCTGTAGTGCACAATTTGGAGTTCATGTGGCAGAAGAGGCAACCATTACAAATCTCTCATTTAAGTGAAACATCTACGTTTTGTGACTTTAATATGCTGCTTCCCCCCATCCTGTCATGTTGTCCAGAGATCACTTTGCTTCTTTCTGGATATGATTTGGTTCTCAATGTTATTCCTATGTTTTTTGTTATTCTCATTTAGGCAGCTGAGATTTCTCATTGTCTTCAGAATTCATGTAATGGGTTTGCATAATTTTCTGCACTGTGCACTGGGGAAATTATCAATTCAACAGATAGCCGCACGGAAACTTTCCTTAAAACACTCAATAGACATGTGAAGCATAATGTTATTTACCATCTGACTCACCTGACAACATTCTCTGGAAATTCCTTAGTGCAATGCCAGCATTACCATGACTGTGTCTTAAAACTGTGGCGTAATCCTAAAGGGAAAGGTTCTCTCCATTTCAGTAGTCATGTCAGAGAAGAAGCTAATGAGAGTCACGATTCAAAGAAGCTCTTACAAGGCTGGGAATAATTATATTTTCAGTGCTGCCGCTGGTTTGCGATGTCATACTCAGGAAGTCACGTCACTTCCCCGCTCCAGCGCGGTGGTGACAGTTCCCTGCTCGTTTCAAAGGCGTGTTGAGAGGATCAGTTAACACTTTTCCATCATTTGCACTATATTAAGTATGAAGTGTCTCTATGGTTAGCTGCTACATCAATAACAACGCAATGCACTGGCTTATTGATCAGGCTCCTCCGCACGAGCCTGGGTGGCCACTGTCCTCCGAGAGGCCTGATCCCGCGCCTCATCATGGGGAAGCGGAGTCTTGCTCCCGCGGAGAGTATTTGTTTAAGAGGATTTCCTTTCCCATGCAGGGACAGCAGTAGCCATGCCAATAAGGGTGGGAGCGATTATGAGAGATTGACTGGTGGAATATAATCCCTGTGCGATGCTGATCGGATCTGGTGAAGATTGCATTTCAAAGGTAGCAGCTCATCCTGCGCCAGGAGTGGCGTTCCACCCATAAATAGGGCTTTAATGAGATCCGACAGGCCTGATTTCTCTGGTGATACAGTAAAACAACACGACCAATTCTGATGGTTTGGGGTCCTGACCTTTAACAAGGACTTGTGACGCAGGGCAAACTGCCCAAGAGAGATGGAGGGGCAGGAGGCCAGGGGGACAAGGTCGGCAGATAATGAAGTGGTCAGCATTGGATTTCTGTCACTCACGGTGGTTAAGTACAACAGTGAGGGACTTCAGTAAAAGAAACTGTGAAAGAGCACAGGCAGAAAATAACAGAGACTGGGGAATCTGGGGAGGATTTCAGTTACCTTTCCCTGTGAACTCGAACAGTCCAAGTGACTTTGGTAATGAAGAGGGTGAGTGCAGAAATCATGCAAAGAGTGAGAGAACAAGGAGAGAGCAAGAGAGATTAAAGCGAACAGAGAAGGAAATCCAAGGGGACTTGTCATTTGAGCGAGTACTGCAATCAGGTGCTGAGACCCAGGGAAAGGAAAGGAAGCAGCCGCAGCAGCAAAACCGAGGCCTGGACGAGAGGTGACTGAAGACGGAGCCCCTGCTTTACCCAGCCAGCGTTGCAGCAGCCGTTTGCGGCCGTCCGGTTGTTCCTGCCCTCCCGGGCAGGTGAGGACGCTCCTGAGTGCTGCCCTGGCCGAGGACCTGCTCACAGCGACGGCCGTGGACCTGACGGCCACTGCGGAGCAATGCCTCGACCACGCGTCCGTCAGCCAGGGTGCTTCCAGCCTCGACCTGTCCCCGGTGCTGGGAACTTCTCTGGGGTGGCAGGGGCGGCTTGTCTCCTTTTAAGTTCCTTTATGCTGCTAGATCTAAATTTAGTGGGTCTATTAGCTAAGAAAACAACCCATTTGGTATCAGCCTACCTGCTGTGAATTCAAAGAGCAAACCGGTGAAACATAGAGGAAACTAAGAACTATTATTAAGAAGGCACTGACAGGTGAATGCGTCTGAATTTAAGGTGTTTCCTTTTCAAGTGTGCTCCTTTTGACCTGGTTTTAATAGAAATATTTCATTACAATTTTGCTAATACGTCTACCTAGGCTACAAGTGATAGAAATTAAATACATTCAACCCAAACACTGAAGAATGATGTTACTGAACAGCAACCCCAAAATTAAGCTGACCAGAAACAAAAGTGAAAACGGAAAGTCTGGACATGTTATTCATGTCCAAACATGGATAGGATGCTAGATAGCAACTAAAATGATAAGTAGGAAAATATATTTTAAAAACACTTTAGACTCAGTAGCCCAAGCTAGTTTTATTTACATGGGAAAAAAAAAAAAAATTGTTGTAGCATTGCTGATCCCTTCGGACATGTTCAAACTGCAAGGCCTACAGAGAACAAAATCATTAAATCAGACGTGTACAGTAGTTTCTTATACGGACTAAAATAACCTTTAGTCTCAGCTATACAACTATAAGAATGGTTGCAGAGAGCAACCTGCATCTATATCAGCTTCAGTTAATGAAAGCTTTGCTCTTTAGTTGTTTTTTCTTTATTTGAGTGTCTTGTTGCTTTTTTTCTTTTGTAAATGTGAACATTGAAGCCAGGCAACCTGTTAGAGAGGTGAATTGCATGATTACACTGCATTGTTTTAATTTGTCTTTGGATGAATTCTCATAAGCTTCCATGAGAAAATCTCCCATTAGAAGCATTCATTTAATTTAACAGTTGGGAGAGGAAGGGTTGAGATGACAGATGGAGACTGTGGGTGTCTTATAAGAGAGAGCTGAGCTTTTTGTATTTATCTTTTTGTGGCACATAGTTGCTGTTCTCTGCTGCTTCCATTTTTTTAATCTGTGCTTTTTTGTGCAGTATTTCTTAGAAATCTCTCTTCTTTTGTACTGTAAGTCTAATAGATTTCATTAGTTTTTCCTGTACTGTGTCAGCTTTAAAACATAACAATATAACACAGTATAGGGATGCAGCCTGGTAAGAAAGCAGAATAAAATAGGCTGAGCCTTAACATGTGGATTTCAATCCAGTTTTGAATTGCATAGTATTTAGCAGAAAAACATACTGAAATACAGAACTGATTTCTTCACTAAATCATCTTACTGATTGTCCAGCAAGCAGTATGCGCGTGCTGAAGACAGTTTTCTAGCTGTGCCGATGTCTTCGCTATGTAATTAAAGGTTCACTGTCAGAAAGTGGCCTAAAGCTCACGTTTCACTATTATTTAAATTAGTATAAAAGTAAGCATAAGGTTTCAAAGCATTATCTTTAAAGAGCGTGTATATAAAAATTGTAGGATTTCTGAATGTAAACGTGCACTGTTGGTGTTTGTGGCCCAGGCAGTTCAGCTTGCAAAAGCTGCATGAAAACCAAATACCTTTAATAGACTAAGTCAGCCAGTAACAGAAATGAGGCCAATAGCCTTGTTTTATAAATACCTAAAATATCAACACACACAAATACAAGAACATTGGTATGAAGAGTCCAGCTGCTGACAATATTTTGATACTCAGGTCCCTGATTTGTAACTTACACCTCTTTTAACAGGCTTTAAGCTATAATGACAAATAATTTGTAAGTTGTGATGCCTATGCATTAGGACTGCCAGGCCCCTTCACGGAACTAATTAAAATTTAAAAGTAAAATCAAATCCTGTTAAAGTAAGATGGAAAACAGTGAAATGTTTGTTCTATATAAAACTTGCTTTGCTCTGCAATATAAGAATCAAGCTATGAATATAGAGCAAAAATTTCAAACGTTAGTCTGACTTGCTCTCACTACGTTACTCATTAATTTATTTGCATCTATATGTGCTATCCCTAAATTTGCATTGCACGTACCAAACCAGTTGATGTGAGAAGGAAAGTACATTCATTAGATTTTTGTTACTTTTCCATGAAGTTTTTAACTTAATATGACCAAACCAGAATTCCAGTTTTTCCCTTACACTTCACAATTTCTGAATGATTTGATCATTCTCTGCTCAAATAAAAAAAAAAAAACTCTTTTCCAAGGCCCTGTCATCTCTTGCTCTGATTACCGCAGCCACTTCTTTTTATTGTCCCGCACGTTTCAGTCCATATAAAACACACTGCCGTAACAGTCTTTCTTAGTATTTGATTTGGCCGTTTTATCCCTTCAGATCCCTTGTTCTTTCTCCATCCCTCCTTCCTAACAAGTCAAGCTTCAAGTTCACCACCTCCGGTCCTTCCCCTTCCTGTTTAAGTTCATGTTCCCGTAGTCTCTCCATCAGCTTCATCAGAGATTGAACCTCTACACTTATTTCTCTTACTCTTTTAATCTCACAAAAACAACTCCGTACTTTCTTCCATCTGTACCATCTATATCATTTTCCACAAACTGAACTGCAAAGCTTCTGCTTTCTCCTCTTTGAAGTCTGCACTGGACCTACATGACTTGGCTTTTCTTTCTTTAAGCTGTAGTCTCCCATGACGATATCGGAGCTGTGTTCCATCACCGTAATACTGAGCTCATTAAGGACCTACGTGGTGAGCTTCATTCGGCCACTGCTGGTGCTGAAAGGACAGGAATGGACTCATTTGCTCCATGAGAAAGGGCAGCATCCCACTTCACTCCGGGATGGTTGGCAGTGTCGCACGGCTGCCTTTCCTCTTGCAGTCTGCAAGGAGACATCTCATCCTGGCTAGCTCCCTGGGAGCCCCGACCTGCTCCTTCCCTTGTCAATACTCCAGCTCTGCAGGACACACTAACCGGCTTCCAGCTTCCTCTTCCTTCCTCGGGGCATTGCTGGCTCTGTTACAAACTCCTCTCCAGTAGATTTTCTAATATCAGCTGCCCCAACCCTGGAAACCATTATCCTGTGACCCATTGTCTTCATGAACAGATGGGTAGACAGGGACATTCCTACATCTGTCTTTTCCTGCTGTCCTGATTTATTACTCTGTAAAATAATAAAACGTTAAAAAGGTTGAACCTGAACTGAAGCTATGACTATGACACTATTAATCAAACTGTTGGAGAATTACTTTATATTAGGTGCCTTAAGCACTGATCCAGTCCACTCAAAGTTGGCCTGAAACATAGTCTAAATACTGAGTATTGGGCCCGGGAAAAGCAATTCTTGATTGCTTTGTGTTCTCTGACAGTGTAAGACTGTACAGTGTAACAGACCCCAAAGCAGCACTCACGCGAGCAATTCAGAGAGGAAGACAACCAAAAGCTGTCCTGATGTGCTGAGGAGGAAGCAGACAGCTATAGGAGAGCTCCTCGGCCTCCTCCCGACACGGGGCGATACCGCTGTGTTTCTGAGCACCTTTCATACAGTAAGATTTCATAACATGGTGCATCATTTAGAGAACCGTTATGTATATATTTTGAATTCTGAAGTCCTTCCTGATGCAGAGACACCTCTGGGCTGAAAAACGGGAGTATGAACACAACGGCATCAGCTGGCAGTTTCAGGCAGAAATAGCACTGCCACCCAAACGAGCCCAGACAGCGTCTCGCCAACTTTTTGAAACCACTTTTGGTGAGCCATAACTCTTAAAACTTTCCGTACATTCAAGACTTGAAACAGGCTCTGTGGCAGTTCCTGGTCCCACACCGGCATGAGACGTGTCTCCAGCCGGCAGAGGCTGGGGCTGGAAAATCTGTGCTGCTTCCCCATGCCAAGCATGTAACTGTCGCACCGGTCCTTAGCAGGATCTCAGGTGAGAGGGGCTGAAATCAAATCATTGCTTTCTCTCTGTGAAGTAGGTATTTAAATGCTGGCCACGTTTGCTCCATGAGCCCTATAGTCCTCACATGCTGTTCCCATTTCCCATCACGAAGAGCTGCTGGTGGTGGTGGTGGTAGGCACCACAGCAGGGCCGGTGTGCAGGGCCGGTGTGCAGGCTCGGCGCAGGGCTGGCATGCAGGGCCGGTGTGCAGGCTCATCAGGCTCTCCTGCTCCGCCGGCCGTCACAAGCGTCTCTTATCTCAGCCGTCAATGCCACGCTCACTTGATGTCTCAGTTCCGGAGCAGAGACGCTCCAGCTGCCATCTGGGAAGGCTCTGGCCCCAAAAATATTTAGTTAGCAGCCATTCAGTTAAGTGGAATTGACTTTTTATCGGCTTTCCTCTGTATGTCTGCCACCAGCGAAGGCCGTTTCCTCCTTCCCTCTTCTCCGCCTGTCAGTCCGCTCCACATTCCTATCGGCAGCCGTTAGCTCTGATCAATACTAACCACTATGTAACAGCTCACGCATGGCTGCCTTAGTTTGCATCGATCAGACCTTCTTCCAACAAGTAGGCGGCTATTTGAGGCAACGACTTGAGATAAACACCTACTTTTACTTCAGGCTAATTCATTACAGAGGGGTTTCAAGGAGACCCGGTGCCCTTCTTCAGAGACTTGCAGAGATCGGAGACTCACAGCAACTTCTCTCCTGCCCGAGATTATACAAGACCATGCTATTTTCCCCATCCCCATCTCTTCTGAAATCCAGCCTGTAAAAACGATGCTCTCCAAATACTTTCAAAGGACCTAGACTGAAAATTACACCTCAGACTATTCTAGTTAGGAGAACTTGGTGGTTTTGAAAATTAAGAATGTGAGGGCTGATTAGAAATGGGGATGGGATGACCAGCTGGGCAATGGGCATCTCGTGACTGTCCCGTCACAGCTTTGTACTGGCAGACCCTCTTCTGTTGCAGTTTGGTGTCGGGGGGCTGTGTCCCCGCGAGCCCCACGTGCGCCGGCGGGACGCAGCATCCCCAGCCTCCGACAGAGCCAGCCCCGAGCCAGCACCCGGGCACCGGCCCGCAGCTCCCGTGGGGCTGGCTGGGAGCCATGGAGCACCGGCAGGAGGAGGCTCGCTGCACGAAGGGGTATAGCCTAGAAACTATATCAACACCAACAAACGTTCAGCATCCGGATACATCACATTATTTTGCTGAAGCATAAAGGACACAGGCTTCAGGATAGCACCTTCGGGTCATCTGTCCTGTTTAGATGCCATAACGTAACACAGAGATAAAGCGCTATGAACGTCGATAGGAGGAATCTCCACAAAACTGACCAGCAAACAGCAGTATGCTGGCAATCTTACTTCTCCTATACTTGCTGCTGTCCCCCAAACTGCCAGCATTTAGGAAACTAGCAACCGTTTTGAAGGAATCCTAACAGATGTCTTTGTACACACACGCTCACTCCACATACACGCTCCTGAACCAGACCCCGCTTAGCAGCTTTGATTTGTAGGCTTGGAGAGAGGAGGGAGCACACACAGAAGCAAGCGCCTTTGCCAAAGGTGAAGATGCCGTTCTTAACCCGACTGCTAAAAAGCCCATAGATCAGACACGTCCAGCCCGCAAAGCCTCTCGGAGAAGTTACAAACACCTTTTCTGGTTGGTTTATACCTGCGCCGGTTACAGAGGCAGAAGGGCCGCAGGGCTGCTACGGCAGCTACAAACTTCCCAGTGAAATGAGTGTTTATTATTATAGGTTTGATGCCGTTCCCAAAAGGACCTAATCAACAAGTAATAAGGCCTCAAGAGAGCAATTAGAAACCTGAACTTTAACTCCCTTATAACCACAGTGTAGAAAGCAACTTTTGCTTTGGGTTGGGGTATGCAGCCTGGTATGTTACCGAGGAAGAAATTCTGAAAATCTGAAATATAAAATAACTGCAGACAAGTATTTGAATTTGAACAATGAGGTACAAGATTAGTTTCTGTGGCAGGGTGAATGTGTGCCTGGCAAAAACCATTAATGGTTTGGGGGAATTCATGCCCAAATATACAGCCTCTATCATATCTGGGTTTTTTCAACGCTTCTTCCTAGCTTTAGATGATCAGCGAGGATGTGCGGTGCCTGCACACTTGCAGCATCTGCCCCCCTTTAAAAAAAAAACCCTCAGTTTTCCCACTTGTAAAATAACAATAATATCTGCCAAAATGCAGAAGCTTGAGATGTGTGGTTTGCGTGAAGCTTGTTTTGAATACTTTTGATGGGACATTTCAGACAGGAACTGCACATTGAGTAATTCTTGCCATAGAAAGTCACATGGCTACTGGAAAGCAAAAAATTGCATAAGAATGTGTCTGCCTAGCACGGCTGCATCAGCGAGTATTGGCCAAGAGGGCTAATATTCCTTACTGCCTGCCTGAGAGTACGGAGGAAGCACTTGACTTTGCAGGTCTTTGTGCAGAGCTGTCGCAACGCTAACATGCACCCACAGATTGCTAACTGTCGTGTTATTTGAAACTTAAGAGCTGTGTTTCTAAAAAATGTTACAGAGTTAAAGGGTTTTTTTTCTTTTCTTTTTTTTTCAAAATGCCATATTTGAAGGCCATTTCCCCTGGAAGAACGTATGTCTGTATGTAGAGAAGAGAGCTGTGACTGTTGCACATTTCCTTTTCAACAGGAACTATAGAGAGAAAGCAAATACTATGGCGATACAAGAAGCCAAGAAGAAAAAAATTTCTCATGCACCTATAAGACTGGTTGTCCATTTTGACTCTTCAGCAGCCTTAGTGGGTTTCCAGATCACAGCAGAATGAGCAGACTGGCCTCCGTGTAGTGGCAATCAGTGCCTTGTGAGATGAGTATAAAGCGCATAATTTTTTTTACATTATTGGCTATTGCAAGTCCTCCCTTTCCAGTGAGCGTGGGGCTAGGGGTAACTAAGCCTGCTGCAGTGAGTGTCCTCAGCAAGCCTATGGCATGCATCTCCATTGCGTCTCCGCCAGAACTGTCCCTGCTTGGCCGAGGATTAATCCAAACAGGATGAAACCAATGCTGGCTGGCTGGGAGAGACAGCTGAAGAAGTTGGCAGTGGCGATGTCTGCTCCTCCGCTGACAAGGACAGCATATGTCTTCCAACACTGCCTCTTCTGACCAACTCAAAGCTAGTATTTTTCCTGTTGTGCAGTTGTCAATGCAGAAGTAAAAATAATACTGAGTAAATAGTGAGAACCAGGAAAGGTATCGCTGTAAGGATGAAGCAGAGGTCCTGCTTAATTGTTCCTAGGAGAGAGAGCAGGCATTTCCCTTCACTAAAGTGAGTGTCATGCTAACAGGAATGATCAATATCAGGTGGAAATGGGATAAAACTCTGGGAGCACACTGTAGAGCTGCGTCCAGGGGAGACACTTTAATATACTCTAGTTTTCTCTGGAAGGTACATAAAGCCAACAGGCACTGGCATCATGCGTGTGGCTCGTCATGGCACGTGGCCGTGACTGCAGTGACGTGTAGGTACACAAGGCTTTTGCAGCCAACAGTTACGGAGCTGTCGAGGTGAGGTCCTGCTCTCTTTTGGAGGTGGGAGCACCGAACCTAGACCAGAGCTGCACACTTCCCACTCAGACTTGCAACTGGTGGTGCTGGTGGTGCCTCCATGGTCCCGTACCGAGCCTGGGATGCCACGGCCTGGTGCAGGAGCTAGGAGGGCTCTGTCCCTGCCAGCCGCGGTGCCTGTAAGGAGAGGAGAGCTGAGCAGACCCAGGAGCCTGAAGATCGAGGTGAACTTTTAGATATTGCAGCCTTAAACAAATATAAGGTCTTGAAAAACATAATTTGATGTATGAAATGGAGCCAGCAGAGGGAGTGAAATGCAGGGACACTATACTGTCCGTAGAAAAAGGAGCTGCTGGGGTTTTGATCCGGGTGCAGCTGGTTCTACGACACTTCTCAAAGCCCATAGTGTGGGCGCGCCGGCTCAGTCCAGGGCCACAGGTAATGCGGGTATGGATTAATAGAGGCAGGTTATCACTTGCAGGAGTGAGAGGTTGTCTACTATATCATTGTCAATGTAAAAATAGACGTTTTTGGGGCTAACGCTGTATGTTTCCAGTATGAAGAAGGTACCCAGAGGAACCTTAACTTCTCAAATAATTCCTGTTCTGAGGGGGTTCTGAGTGCTGTCCCCGTGAGTAGGTTCAAATGCTTTATGTTTCAGTTGTTCTGGCACTCTTCACATGGTCCTGTGAGTGACCATGTAAAATACTGAGGAGAAGCCTAAAACTAAGCATGCTGATGTTGCTCCCTTATTCTCTTATACCTCCTAAATGTCCTGGTCTTGGCATTATCTTGAGCACTAAGTATGGATAGACACGCTTACAAATAGCTTCTTGCTGATTTCTTAGTTGACTTCTTCAAAAATAGGAATTTTGCAAATGGATTAGTTCTTCAGCATCCACTTAGGATTTTTTTTAGACTCATCTTCAATGTGTCTTCAAAGACAGAAATACAATTTCCTCTTTTGATTGAGTGTTGGCCATCTTTGTTCACCATTTGATTAGAAGAGATAGGAAGTGATCTTTATTAAACCGTTTACTAATGTGTGAGCTTCCTCCTAGCTACTTCTGAAGAAGAACTGGCAGAAAAATGCCAACTTTAGTGGTCAGAGACCGGTGTGGGACTTGGACTGAGAGGCACAACACACTCATTTTAGAGTTACTCTTCCAGGGCCTCTGCAGACTCCAGCAGACATCAGTTTGCGCGCCGCTGATGTAATCAAGGTTGTATCTGTAGCTGTAAAGAATAACACAAAAATTTTTCACTCAAGCTGAGATTTCTGAACAGTAATACAATAAAATGCAAATTCTACAGCCATGGTTTCACAAAAGGCCTGTGCTCTTTGCCCTAGGACTAGTGTTGTGAGTTTTGCAGCACAGCTCTAACGCCAGCCCCGAGCGCAGGTTTGCTGCCTGGCTGCTGCCTGCTTTGCCCGCGCACTGCACAGATTATGGCATGGCAAAAGCAGAGGGAATCACGGACTGAGCTGCCAGTCTGACTCAGAGCGGATGGTCAAACAAAAGGTGGGAAACTGCTACATTTATGTGAACAATCAAAGGGTTTTGAGGGCAGAGAGAGGGGACTCACTTTGGTTTATATAGTGGGGAGGCTTCACTTGCTGATACCCGTCCAGTGGGCAGTTCCAGTTTGAGTGTACTGGAAGATTTCCCTAAGTATGACTTGAACCTGCTGTATAAATGTTACTGTCAGGCATAATGTAGGTTGTTACACTGAGATTTTGGTGGTGGTGGTGGTGGTTACATGACACTGCAAATGAGATAAACTTTAGCTAGGGAAAAGAAACTAACCAAAAAACCCGGAAGGTTGGTGAAGCATCTCTTGGTACGGGTGTCTGGTGACCCGTTAGCTCTGGTTCTCTTTCCACTGGAAAAGCAAATTCAATGCAGAGGTAGTTTGGGATACAAAATATGATGTGATCGGCCAGGAGCATCCCAGAAGTCAACGCGAGGGTCTCCCAGGTCTGTAATATCATTCCAGTAACCAGGTGTTTGGAGTGAGAGTTCTTGCTTTGCAGGACTGTTGAGAAAGTTCCAACTTTTTACAGTCTCCTCTTTCCAGTATCCCATGTCGTTTTCAACCAGAAACTATTCATATAGTTGTATATACTATATGCTTTATTTTTGAAAAGTCTTTGAATCTGTGTGCATATACACCAACTTTCAAAGAAACATTTCTTTTAGCAAAATACAAAAATCTAACAAGCTGGTAGTCTCATAATTGTGTTGAATACTGTGGGATTAGCTTAAAATAAGTTTTTCCTCCTTGAAATGAGATTATATTTGTGCCTGGATCAAGCATTTCTGCACCAGTCTTGAACTTGTTAAAGATGAAAATCAGAATAACCACTGCAATATTGAAAAGGTAAAATGAGAACAAAATGGCATTTGGCCAATGTTTATGAATCACAGAATATGATCATGAAATCATAAGAATAACCACCAAAAAGTAAATAAATTACCCGGCCTACTACTTATTTTCATGTACAGTTTGACACAAAAGCTGAAGCCATGAATGATTTATACCTGTTTTAACAATAATACTCATTTTCCTGAAAGATGGTCAGCACTCAGGCTGCTGTGGGCACCGTGCCAGTTGTTGAAAGGTTAATGTCTCAGCAGCAATACATTAAATTATGAATTATACCAGTCCCAAAATGGAAGGTTATTAGCTCAGTATGTTTAATTAGCCCGACTCGAACTTTGCCATCTGCTAGCACTGCCCATCACTAATGCACGGCCATGTGGAATAGGAGGGTTGGAAATAAGATGCCAGAAGCAGGAGACCTTCCACGCAGCCTAACCTCTCCTGCTGAGCCTGCCAGGGATGCCGACGCTCTGAAATCCTTGGTAGGTCCAAAGGCTCGTCCACATGCCCGGCTCTGGTGATGTCCTCCTTGGTAACAACCAAGCTGATCCCCAGACCCCGAAGAGGTGCTGCCTGCCGCACAGACCACGCTGAACGTTGCAGGGAGTTCAGGAGTACGAGGAAAACACATCTTGTTTCCTCCCAAGTCCTTCGGGCCGGTTCTCCTGCCAAAGCATTTGGTTGATGTTTGTAAATTCTCATTAGAGTTACGTCCTGGATACATCACAGACCTTACCGTGAGAGGAAAAGGAAGAAAGGTGAGGGCCCAACCTGTACCTGAGCAATGAATGTGCCAGAAAAAGAGGAGCTTTCCTAGGGAGAGGCCTGGAGCTGCAGTGACCGGAGGCACTGGCAGCATTGCGACGGCTGGGTCTGGAACAGCAGGGCGTCCTGCAGGCCAGCGCTCGGATGTGTAGGAAGCAACAGCTCGTGGTGGTTTTATTTGCACAGCATCTCTTGCCAGTAACTGCACAAGGCTACAATATTTAGTTTTTCAATAAATATTTAAATTTTACTTCTTTGCTTATTTATTTTTTTAAAAGAACAAACAGTAAATTCTGGTGATTTTTTTATTAGTTAAGATTACGTGATACCTTTAAAATATGATGCACCAAGTATTACCATAAGTAATTATTCACCATTATTATGAGGGTGCTTTTGGGGGGCTATGTGTTAAAACTCAGGTCAGAAGCGTGCCCTGGAAAGTGGAATGTACAAACACGGGGGAAGAACCGAAGCTGTAAGAAGCCAAACACAGTCTTATTTTTAATTCTTCTTTTTCTAGGTAGGATAACCTTGCCAAGGAGGAAAGGAATTTGGACAGACTTAACATCCAGCCTGTGCAGCTTCCACTAGCTGGACACTAAAATGAAGAGAGAGTTTATTCATTCCCATCCCGACACAGCCCACCAGAATTAAAAGATGTTTTAACCTACAAGGGAGATTGGGTCAAACACCTACTAATCCGCCCCAACCTGTCTACATAAAGAAGCCCATTTGATTCCTCTGGCTATCAAGTCTCCACGTTTCTGTGTTGGATGTGAAGAGTAAAGAAAGAGTCTGGCAGAAATTAGAAGGCGTCCAAGTCAGCGTAAGAGACACCACCAGGTAGAGGCTCAATTCCTTTTTCTTGATTTTCTTACAGTAATTATTTCTTCTCCTCCCCTTGAGTTTTTGCTGATTCCCTCTTCTTCACATTAGTAAAGCCTCTGTACTTGTACTTCTGGAGCAGGTGGCATGGTTGGAATATCGAGCAATATGTATTAGAGTAAAACCTGCAGACAGAAATAGAAAGTAAATGGAAGATGAATTGATCAGAGGAAAGGCAAAGGATGGAGGGGATAAAATAAAGGGAAGGAAAGACAAGAATAATATCTTGCCTGTGTACTACAGTAATTTATTATTTTTATATGGTGCCCAGGGTGTACAGTATCTGTTTTACTGAACAAATAGAAAAAAAGAGTTCTCAGCCCCAAACAGCCAACATATTAATTTATAGTGTGACAGCCTGACGAAACAAGTAGTCAGGCCAGTGCGATGAGGAATAATTTAGTGCTTGCGGAGCATGAGTTACTTTACTTTGGTCTCCACACATGTGTATGCCATCAGATGGAAGTCTCTTGGTTTTGTAATAACTTACTGTAGAAGAAAAATTTCTCTTTCAGGAAAGTTCGGGGGGGGGGGGGTCTGAGGGCACGGGCAAGTGTTTTATTTGGAGGAGCAAAGAGGCTGCCATTTCAATACGCTGTGAAAGAAGGAGTGACAACCTGAACCACAGCCTGGCGGCAGAGGCATGAGGGAGCACTGCAAACCCCCCCGACCGGGGTGCAGGGACGCTCGCAGTGGGCCGAGACGTGGTGGCGAGTAGAGAGGAAAGAAAAGGACTCAGGAGGAAAAACTGCAGCATTTTTTCTGAGCCATCTAGAGCTGGAGTTTCTAACGAGCCATCCAGACGGGACAGCAAGGAGATGACCTGAAACAACACGCTCGAACGGGAGAGGGTTCCAGTGCAGACGCAAACCTGCCATGACCACAGAACCGGGGGAGCAATAGCGAAGTTGTTTTCTAACACAGTTATTGCACTTCAATTGCAGTTTTATTCCAAAAGCAAATTCCAAAGTTTTATGTCCATAAAGGTTTAGACATAAACAAGAAAGAAGTCAGGAAAGTGGTATGTACTGTATAAACAGTTCCACTTTATAATTAATGCTGGAGATCAGGGGAGCAGGAATAGCTGTGCATGTGTGGTCATTCAGATTTACTGTTGGCCTTATTAAAACCTAGTTCTGCAATAATTTTATGCCCAGGTAGGGGCAGAAAGAGAGCAGGATGCCCCCAAGCAACCCATAAATAGTGTGGTGAAGACAAAGCGTTTATTACTTAGCTTCACAAAGGCTCTGTAAGTGCTCTCCCAGGGTACGTATACTTGTACCCCAGATGCCAATTCTGCAAATTAGCATTATTTCTCAAAATACTATGTAAACAGAAGTCATTTGAATACTTGATTTCATCAGACAGAGTCACACATGGAAACGTCAGTATCTTTCTTTCCCTTTTGTGGAGTAAGCAGAGGTTTTCACTGCCTGTCTTTTTATTTCTCTTGGAGTATCGTTACTGATGAAAAAAACTGGCAGGGTCTGGGATCTATACAGAACTCATTCTGCAGGATTTTGTCCCATCTCATTGCCCCATGCTGTCTTAAGAGCAACTCTGGGGCATAAACTTTCCCATTTATCATTGAAGTGTGCTATTTTGAATCTTCTGTTTAACAGTTTAAATTACTATGCCAAAAGTTATTTCATGGCTGAGACACACAGGGAATTACAGGGATTTGAGATCCTATCAAATGAGCTTTGGGATGTCCCTTTTTCGTAAGTAAAAAAGCCACCAGTTAGTTCAGCTCGGGTTTTGCTGATGGGCTCTTATTTTATCATTGTGCATCCTACAACTAGTAAGTTGTTCAAATTTTAGAAACTTTCACAATTTTTTTAATCCATTTTTGTATTGCATTTCACATAGAAACAGGTACCTTAGTTAATAGGATAACAGTAAAACAGGGTGAGAAAGACCCATAAAATCATCTTTAAATGGTGAAATCATTTTCATAGATAAAATATAACATATGAAAAGGTGAATATCTCAGGATTTTCCAGGGCTAAAAGCAAGTATTGCATTTTAAGGATGCCTATTTCTCCTGTTCAGTGGGATAAAGATATACATTTAATACTGAATTTTGCAGGATATTGGACTTTAACATCCTTACATTAGAAAAGTTGCCACTGACCAGGAGGCCAGTGCAAGGAGGTGCTGCATTTGCAGGGCGGGAGAAAGCACTTTTCTAGCAGTTAATTTACTTTTTAATCATAATTGTTTGGACCTGCTGATGTTTTGAATTGTAAGAGTTAATTCCATGGAAACGGGAAAGGAAGAAAAGGGCAAGTGAGCGTGATCAGTGGTGCACTGTAAATGGACATGGTTTTGTGGTACTCCACGCAGCAGTCGTCTGCGTGTCTGGAAACACATCAGGAGAATTTACACCAACATCACGCCTTACATGCTCTGCTCCCTCACGGCGAATTAGTATTATTCCCATTCTACAGGCCGGGGAAATAGGACAAAAAGTGGAGGAGCGAGTTTTGAAGTCCCCCCGCATATGCCTTCGTTTTTGGGCACTTCCAGCGTACCCTGCGTACTGCTCTGGCTGGTCCTTCACTGCAGACAGCAGGTCTGTGGCAGAGCTAGGAATAGAAGCCAGGCCCTTGTTCCAAGTCCCAGATCCTCAAGAGTATTTTTAGGCACTTAATACCATTAATTTCATACTCTTTTTGGCCAACGATCTTAGAAACAAGATCCTGCTTCCTCCTGAAATAATTTTTAAAATCATACTTATGTGCTTTTGGACAGGTTTTTTTCAGGGATCGTGTACAGTTTAACCCTATTTAGGAACAAATGGGCTTCAAAATCAGTTTTGGGAAGAGTTCTGTGTGGACTGTGCTTTTGTGCAGCCTCGAAGTATGACTAAGGATACAGAGGAGATGGTGCAGAGTCTTTGTCTTCTGCAGGGCAAACAGTACCTGTTTGAGAGGGGCTTTGGCAGAGGGCAAGGGAGGGCTTCGTTTAATGGCCGTACGCTTCAGGTTCCTTTTTTGCTGTCTCTGAAAGGCAACATTCTGTGCTTCTGTATCCTCTTTATTTTGGTTGCAACTTCCTTCTCTCAAACACAAAATCTTTTACATATCAAATACGGCAAGACCATTGTTCACCAATATTTTGATTCAAATGACGCTAGGACACACGGGGCACCCAGAAGCCCTGAGGACAGCAGGCCCGCAATGTGCTGGAGCCTATCCAGCTGCAGAGGTGCAGCCCTTGCTCGGGCAGCTCACACTGGCATGTTAGAGATGACTGAAAAGGTGTAGAGAAATACACGGATTTCTACATACGATCATATTTTTATTGTGCTAACTCGGCAAACCCAGTTGAAGCCCTGCTCCTGCATCCTATCTATTATTAATTAACTGATTTCCTATAAGCTCATTATTTAGTTCGCTGTGACTTCCTCACAGCGTGCACAGCTTTGCAGACAACAGAAGACAGTTCCCGTCGCAAAGTGCAAACACGTCGAAAACGCCAAGTCAGGCAAAGGCGGGAGAGCAGTGCAAGCAGCAAACCGGCGAGTGGCCAGGCCGCGGCACACTCACGCCCAGGTTACCCTTCTCTTTTTGGTTACACACCCCAAGATCCCGACAGCTTTTGCTGTCCACCCTCCATCCCCTGATCCACAGTCACCCATTTCGCCTGTCCCACATGTCTAGCCCACGTTCCTCCCTGTGGACAGCCGCTCATCGAATGAACAGACGAGCAGAGTGTTTTTCAGTGACTCCCCTGTTGCTACTGCAGGAAGAGAGGGTCTTGAGGGGGGTTTCGGGGCGCTTGGTCACAGGGCAGCCGGGGGCCGCCGCTGTGGGGGACGGGGAGCCCCGTGCGGGAGGAGCGCGGCTGCCCCAGGGCGAGCGTGAGTGAGGAAGGCCTCTCCGCGGTCGCGCTGCAGAGGGTGCGGGCCTGCTCCAGGCGTCGAGGGGCTCCTCTCCCTTGCTCCGTCCAGCTCTGGTGGTAAACGTGCTTATTACAGTGCTAATGTCCTGCAAGTGGAATCCTACCTCCAAGTATATTAGGGTAATGAGTTCACACCTAACTAATGGAGACTTAATAGAGTTACTAATAGGCTGCCTTTTCCCCCCACGGTTTATGACCCCGCGGGCCGGAGCTGTCAGGGGAGAGAGAGGCGAGAGGCCGTGCTCAGCCCCGCGGCCGCCGCAGCCCGCGCCCCAGCTCGGCCTCTGGCCTCCCATCCTGCGCCTGGCCCGGCAGCCAGTTTCCAGGGACATCGTCTCTCCACCTTTCTGCGAGGAAAAATAAACAGTTTGAGGCTCCTGTGTCTTTATTAAACATTTCCTTTAAACTGCATACTTTGGCTCCCTGCCCAAATGCACCAAGAAAGCTTCCACAGAGCAGCTCGAGTCCGGAGCTTCGCTGCGGGCTTCCCGGGATAAATAACCCCCGGAGGAGCGAGCACCTGCGCCGCCGGCTGCGGCCCAAGCTGTCCCCGGGGCTGCCGGCTCCCCCGGGCCCGCCAGGAGAGGCTGATGCAGCCGGCCGGACTCCCCACACCGACGGCGCCCGGCAGCAGCCCTGGGGAGGGGAGCGAAGGAGGCGAGGAACCGGCAGCGTGGTTTGCCTGGCTCCGCTCTCCGGCACACAGACGCGACGTGGCAGCGAGGTGGGTGGGGAGGCGGCTGGTCTATGGCGGTGAAGTGCGTCCAGTGCCATGGGCCGAGAGGGTTTGAGTCGTAGATGTAAAGGGGGTTGGGAAACTGCTTCGGCTGGGAAGCAAAAGCAACCATATGTTTAAGCCTGTCGCACCAGACGAATGATACGCTGGCGTTACAAGATGCGTGCTTCACCCGCCGTCGGCAGCGCGGTTGCCGGCCGTGGGCACGGGGTCGAGTGCGGGTTGCGTCGCGTCCCTGCCGGCGCGGCGGCCGCCGTCACGCCCCAGGGCGCGGAGGGAAGCGGCGTGCCAGGCCGCATTGTTGCGGTGGACAGGACAACATGTCTCTGAGCTGCCTCAGGAAGCAGCAGCAGTACGGCGCCGGCGGCAGCCCCGCGGCGCGCGGGAGAGGCTTTGCAGGCGTGGGCTGGCCGGGCAGAGGGACGAGGGCGGCGAGGGAGAGGGGCCGAGCGTGGTGAGCGTGGCGGGCAGTGGGGAGGGGGCACGGCAGCGGGTGATGTCAGCGTTTCCTTCTGGATCGGTCATGTGCGCTTGCCAGGTAAACAGTCTAGAAATAGATGGGAGGAAGGCAGCGGATGGAGCGTGCAGTCGGGCTGGAGGAGCTCTGCCTTCACCCTTTCCTCCCCGCTGCCGTCCTCGCAGGCGGCTTCCCCTGCCTTCAGCGGGGCGCTGGGAGCAGAGACGGTGAACGCAGAGGAGTAAAGCAAACCCACGTCTCCCCTGTGTCACAGCTTTAAAGCGCGGTGCCCACTCTGGAAGACAGTGCTGGCAGATCAAAGGAGGTAGAGCTTGTTGATTTTCCAGGCGGTGGTTGCAGCAGACCTGCTTCATCCCCTCCCTTGCTGGAAGAGCCCAGGTGAGGCCGGTGAGAGCCCCGGCGGGAGGCACCATGGGGTCCTCTCCGGCGGAGGGGCCCCCAGCCGCCAGCCAGGCTGGCTGAGCCGGGGAGCTCTGCTGCTCCCTGGGCTGGGAACAGGTTAAAATCCAGGCGTTCGCTGCAATCATAGAAGCTGGCTTACGTCGCGTGAAGCGTTCCCAGCAACTGAACAACACGAGTTCAGGTACAGAAAGCTCCGCAACGTGCCAAGAATATTCTTAGTTTGCTCTTTCCTCATTCACTAGAAATGTGCCTTTTCTGTGACGCCTTTCAGAGCAGCCTAGCAGTTAAATTAGTAACTACGATAAAAACTACCTGCGCTGCTTGGAGACGGGGTTTTCTAAATCCCCAGCCATCCCAAACATAAGGCGTGGACTGAGCCGCCTGCTGCGGCTGGGAGTCTGGCCCTCCAGTCCCCTCCCTCGTCATTGATCTCAGCAGAAGAAACACCCAGCACCATGTAGGCTCCTGCCTGGGACAGGGACCAGTATCTTTTCCAGGCAGGACAGGGTATTTTTTCAGACATTTTCCAGGCGTGATAGTATGCTACTGTGCATCATCCATATGTCTGCCCTGTCTGGAGCGGCAGAGAGAAACTGCAAGGATAGAAAGCTGGGGAAAACCCCCTCACAGCCACTGCTGATGGCCAGGTGCCTGCTTCTCCCTGCTCAGCACTTTCCTTTAGCCCCAGAAAACAAAGCTGCCGTCATAGCAAGTACCCATAAAATGCAAGGCATCCTGAGTGCAGAGATTAGTGGTAATTTTACAAGGACTCAAATAACGTTGGTCTGCAGGGTGCAGCACTGCCTTGAAAGGGAACAGCAGACATTTCCCCTGGAAGCAAGTTTCCTCTTTAGAGCAGTTTACGGCTGAGGCGCAGTGTCAGATTGTGGCACAAATATACTATCAGCCTTTGGGTTGGAAGACAGACATTTGATACCTCTTTCTGTTGCCGAAACGCGCTGCCCAGACACGACTCCCAGCACGGTTATTTTTTGAAGCATTATGTAATTGGATTGCATGGTCAGTAGTGCTTCCTTAACAAGCCTTTCAGCAAACCCTCTGTCTGCCGCAGCCAATCCTCAACCCTTACATACACACTTACTCACGCAGGCTCAGTCTGGAGTAAACTCGCTGCTAAATACAGTTAGAAAACAGACGAAACCAGGCTCGGAATAGATCATCCGCTCCCTGTGCTACGTGAGACGTGGTGCGGCCGAGCCCTGGGCGCCACTGGTGTGAAAACAGGGTCGCGCTGGCGTCTCCCGGCCGAGGGGTCGCCGGCTGCCTCCTCTGCTGTGCCTCTCTGTAACGGGGGAAAAAAACCCTGCTTTTTGGAGCACAGATGGGCAACTAAAACCGGGGCTGGTCCTGGTGTCCCTGTCCTCTCTTGCCCTGCCGTGACGGCCCCGTGCTTTGGGGACCAGCTTCGGGAAACCTCTCCTACGGCGCTCAGGCCTGGAGCGACACCAAGGCCTTTATCTCCCGCGTTTCAGTGTAAGGTGAAGTGCTGAATTAGGAACCGAGTCTCCAGATACTTTCACAGGTCAGACCGTGCACCAGTCCCGCAATGCAGCCTGCAGTGGTGCCTGGCCAGCCCCGGCCCTTCGCGGGTGTTTTGCAGGATCTTCCCTCTCCTCCGGCCACCGTCAGCCCGCGGGTTATGGCTCTGCTGAGTCACGGCTTCCTGTTTGTGATTGCTGACTAGTGGCAGCAGTTGCAGAAGCAATAAGAGATATTAAAAAGTGTGAACTTCCACTGGGACCAGAAGATACAATTAGGGCTGTGCCAAGAAATACACTGCAGCGAGCTATTGTTTAAAGGGATGCGGAGCACTGCAACCCCCTGTTCCTTTGCTGCAGGAAGTAGGAAAAATGAACATCACTAGCCTTTTATCATCTCTGAACCCAAATGAAAATTGCGTTTGACTTGTGAAGCTCACTCTGGCTCTTATCCATGCTCCTCCTCAAAGTGCTTGATCCAGCCTTCCAGTCTGGGTCTCCTCTACCTGCTGCTGCTGAGACGTAGGGATCCTTGTTTCTTGCTTTCACCTAAGACTGATTCTCCATGGAAAGCCAACGTGACACTGTGTAAAAGGGGCTGCTTTAGAAGGCGTGCACAACTGTAATGTTATTTCCATTCTTTTTTTAAAGGGAAATATCTCTGGGGAGAAGCATGAAAGTATATGGAGAAGGTGCTCTTTGATCATTAAGATCTAAATGCAGCATCCAAACAGCGTGTCTGTTTCTTCATATTATGCTGAAATTCATCTTAAAGTGCTGCTCCTGGGTGGGCATTTTCCTGTTTCTCCTTCCTTGGCTTGAACATGTGGAAGCATTGCCACCAGTTTCATCTCCAGCCCTGGTGATGATTGTCTCCAGAAGTTATTTCTCTAACCTATAGTTTACTGTATTTATATCAGCCGTTCAATTTGTGTTTTAATTCCATAGTAACTTTTTAGCCTTATTGTCAGAATATACGTTCTGGTTACTCAGCTAAGGACAGGAATTAGAGGATGGCGTTCTATGGACTGTGTGTCACTGGAGGACAGAAAATGTGCTTAGGCTGGTCTTTTCTGGATTGAAGCCATAGTAGTTTGCAGCTAAGAAAAAAAATCTTCACTTTTGCACTGGCATTAGACTGATTTATTTTTTTTTAACCCTGTGGCAGACAGAAGGCTGAGGACTGGCACAGAGAACATACATTAGGGGAGGGGAAAAAAAACCCACCCCACAACCTCAGTTATTTCAACAAATACCAAAAGCGGATTGAGTGGATGAAGAGGAGGAGGAGGCAATAGTGAACACACAACACAGTTCAAGCTGGCAAGGAGCCCTTTCTTGAAGAATGTAAGTTTAACCTTTAGCATTCAAGTGTCTGGGCTTAAGTGTCATTATGAGCAATACTTTCCCCCAGCACAGCCTCTCCTGCCTGGAGGAGGGTTCTGTGCAACCTCATCAGTTTTCCCCTTTCCTTTACCGAGTATAAAAATATGTATTTCTGTCTGCATACGCTCAGCAAAGTTAGTTCCTTTTAGCGGCAGTGCCTCACTTGGCAAAGGGAGGATGGCCCTGGATGGGTCCGAGGGAGGCTCTGCCCCGTCCTGGCAGCCGCTGAGGTGGCCGGTGGAGGCTCTGCTGCAGCTATGGCCCGATAAAGCGAGTGCTTTGCCAGACTGGTGTTCACTGGCTGCATTTAGGTTGAAGGTTTGTGCCCCAGGCTCACAAGTGGGGCCAGCCGGCTGGGGCGGGGGCTCCCCCCCAAGCAGCTACCTGCGGCCGGCCTCTGTGCTCAGGGCCTCGGGCTGCCCAGCGCAGGAGCAGCCGGCACCAGGTATCTCTGCCGGTTCTGCCGGCTTGTTTTGGCCGCGGGAAGAAAGATGATCTGCTGGCGAATTGCTTTTGCGAGAAGCAAACTAAAATGAGGAGGAGGGAGGGATGGGCCTGGTGGTGTCGTCGTCATCGCCATCGCCCCCCTCCCCGCCCCCCCCCCCCCGGTGCTAATCTCACCTTTTGATGGAGGCAACATAGAAAAAAATTAGAGAGACTGCAGCAGACAAACATCAGGCCTGGCTGCAAATGGGCAGGCTAGATGTGCCCCCCAAATCATCTCCAGCTGTAAAACACTTCAGGGCTGATAGAAACCACACGCATCCCAGGCATAACCCAATCTGCAAAGCTGCACTCCAATAAAAATGCAGCACGGACCTAAAAGAAATACTGCCCAGGATTCCCGCCCGGGGCTGGGTGCTGGGGTGGGAGGCACCCCCCAGCCCTGGCTCTGCCCCCCAGCCCCTGGCCCCCAGCGGGGCGCAGGGCCGGGCTGGGTGCCTGCTGGGGCGCAGGGGGAGCAGCGGAGCCCCCCAGCCATCGCTGTGGCTCCCTAGCGCTCGGCTCCCTGTCCCAGCCCTCCCAGGGCACAAATCAAAGCGGCTACGCCGGCTAATAGGGGAGGGTCGGGGTTAGCTGCAGGGTACTTTGCCGACTGAAATCACAGGCTGGAATCCGAATTTCAATAAGCATGCCTCACATCGGAGGCTGTGCTGCAAATGTCAAATGTGCTTATGTTAAATACAGGTAATATTCTGAATGTACGTTTGAGAGCATGATTCTTTCAGATACCTTGTCTGATGAATTTTGCATCTTGCATTTGTGATTTTTCCATGCAAGGAAGTACAGGTTTTAGAGGAATAAGAGCATATATTTATAAAGGGGTGAAGATGAACTATTTGATTAACTGTAGCAAAGATGCTATGCCAGATCAGATTTCTCACTGCTTACACTTAGGTTTTGAGTACATGGTTACTATATAGTAAGTACAGCTGGTACTGATGCTTCACTTACTGAATAATCCGATGCAGGCTTTTCTGCAAATCTCCATCTTAATTCTAAAATAATTTGGAGGGGCAGAAGGCAGATGGAGTATTTTCCAAGGAGCGTTTGGTACCTGTCTTGCGCTGAAAGATGAAAGATTTGCAATGCTGTCTCTTGTTCCTGGCCCATAGCGGGGGATGACTACAGGACTGCACCAGCCCTGGGCCAGGGTCCCTCCGCCGCCGGCTCAGGCTGAAAGACCCAGACTAGCCCCAAGACAAGCCAGGTTGTTTTAGTCACCATGTTGACATGCTCTGAATTTTGTGGAAACTACCCGGTAAACCAGAATTCTTCTCAGTGCTGAAAACAATTTTTATTTCTTTCTAATTCCGTGGGAACTGTAATTTTATTTTGTAACTTATTTCCCTCTTTTTTCCTCTTAAGATGGTTTGCAAACATTTATTGTGGGATTTTTCATTTAAAATAGTTTTCTAGGGAAATTACTGTGACAGTGATTTAATTGTTTAATTAAAATCTGACATTGATGACAACATAAATACAATAGGCATGAGGTGATACAGGCATTAAACAAGTGCAATTGTGGAATACATCCATAGAGTACTCTGAGCACACAGAACAGCTCACAAAGAAATGATGTTCAATATTTATCAGGTTAGTGAGTCCTAATTAAATGCCAAGACTTTTTTCTTCATTTCTCCAAAAAAAGCAAAGAAACATACAGATGTATTCCAAGTGTTTATTTCCATCGCAAACACATCTACTCATCTTGTGTTAAGGCCTGTAAAAAAAGCAAATTCACATTAAAAATCTGCTAGTTGACTTATGGGGTATTTAGTCAGCCTGACTATAGCAACCTAGCCAGAGGTGTGGAGATAGCTGGAATAGCCCGCTGATGTCCCATCTCTCCCAGTGGCTACAGTAAGTCCAGTGATTCCAAAATGGATGGACAGATTTCTTTTAATAATCGGGTAAAAACCCAGAAATATATTGAAGACAAAAGAACAAACATTCCTCTGAATATCCCCCCCGCCCAAATCTCTCCCAAATCCTACAGTATGTATTTCTTCTAGAGAAATACAAACGCCCCCCTCTAGCATACCCACACGTCTCTCTCTCAGCCATAAAGGAGGCAGCCCCCTGCCCATTAAACTACACGTACGTGCCTCCAGAAGAAATTCGCGTTATCTGGCTAGAATTGCTCAGCAGTGCGTCTCTCCAGCCCTCTCTTTCGAAGCCCTGCTGCATTTCTGCATCCCAACAATGAACGCGCTGCTGTTGGAATATCCCTTCCCATGCCTCTTGCTGGGCGTCTTTAAATGGTATCAGATCGCTTCTGCAGCTTAGGCAGCCCTTTGCAATCAGTCGCTGCTGATCGTCTGCCCTTTCCCCCCTTTCCAAACCCCTAAATAAATGCATCTGCTCCAGCCTAATTCATGTCAGCCTTCTCCCCTTCTTGTATGCAACTTCATGCAAACAAACTTTCTAAATGAAAAGATAGCTTACCTGGACAACGCTTTGAGCATAAAGTAATAAAAACTGATAAAGCCAGACATCCCAACTCTAGTACGGGGATTTGATTGCAAATTTCCATTGCAAAGGAGTAGAGGGAACTGGAAATCTGACAAATGCCTTCAAATTGACCTGTGTTTTCACAATGCACGCTGTGTTTAAAATGAATGGCAGACTTTATCATTTGGAGCTCCTTCAAGGACTCTGGCCTTCTACGCTTTGTTCTAATTCTTCAGACATATTTCCAAGAAGCACAAAGCTACGTAAGAGGATGATATTATGGAGATTTTTTTCTAAGCGGGATTCCCCCCCCCAATATTTTTTAAAGCCTGAATTGAAAAAGATAGCCTGGAACTTTTTTCATACTATATCCATATGTTAGTCCCTGATGTCCAGTCGGCCTCTTCCACCTCAGAGCTTTAGCCCAGTTCCCCCGCAGTGCCAGGCGGAGGGCGGCAGCGTGCAGCCAGCCTGGTGCCCGAGCAACGCGATATGGTTGTGGCTGCCTAAAAATTTACCGTAGTCAACGGCTTTCACCACAGCCCTATGCAAATCTGGCCCACTCCTGCCTCAGGACAGAGCTGCTCCTAAGCCGCTCGGCAGCCAAGTCGTATTTCTAGGGGACGACTCCGTCTCCTTGCAGAGCCCAGGGAACCGAAGCCGCTTACCCCTATTTTACATGTCAAAGATAACAACCATCTTTTCTGAAAGTTATGTCCAGAAAGCCATATGCGCTGCCTCAGAAAAACATTTTGCTTCAAAGTTGTTCCTCTTAATCTGTATACATTTTTACAAATAATAACTTTCCTTTAAAGCGCTATTAGTTCCATCTGTTCAAAATAACATATAAATGAAACTATACGATTCTATGCGCAAATATATCAGATATGCTGCGAGACAAAAAAATAGGGTTAATCTAATAATTCAACTGCGTCTTTAACAAGTTTCCTATGGGAAAAATCAGTCTTATTTTCCCTGCAGATCTGATACTGAGAGCCTCTTTCTACTAAGCACATTAAAAGCTATTTGAACCAAAAATCCTATCTATGCATGTGTAGAGATACATATATAGAAACAAGAGGTATCCGTAGTATTACAGATGAGGCTGTATCAAGATTTCTAATTAAAGCAAGGGTAGTCCTTTCTTATATTTTAGCAACTGGATTGTCTTTTTGCCTAGAACAAAGAAATCTTAAGGGAAGTAAATTTTCTAGAGGAGAAACGCGTGCACGTATGTGTAATCGTACCTAATGATCACTGTACAAATTGTTCCTTAATTCCTTAGATTTATTTTGGTATTTGCACAGTGGTTTATCTGGCTGGTCCTGCAGTCATCACTTGTTCATTCCCTTCTTTTCACACGCACCCACCCACCTCGCCACCTCTTTTTGCACCCCAGTAAGAATGGGAACTCTTCCATTCCCCAGGCTCCGGACGGCTGCGTTCAGGACGAGGGGCAAATCTCTGCCATCCGCTCAGTCTGGCTGTTTCCCTTCCCGGCCTCATCTCCTGCCCTTGCCAGGAGGGGAGGGAAGATGTCCTAGGACTTGACCCCAGCGCAGAGCCTGCTCAGGCTGGACCCAGCTCCCAGGAGGGTGGGGGGGCCACAGGGCGCGCTCCCCTCTCCCCGCTTAACCCCTCTGCTCCTGGGCACGGCCGCGGTCTGGGCGCCTGTGACCCCGGCGCCCGCTGCCCTCCTCCCTTTCGGGGCACTCGGGATCACCCCGGGAGCATGAAAGGACAAGAATGCAGGAGCAGCGAGAGGCTGTCGCAGGAGGGCACAGCGCAGCACGGCCAGAGGAGCAGCAGAATCGCCGAAAAGGGGGATGTTTGGTTTGTGTTAACTACCCAGACAGATGCACTTCGGCATGTTTGCATTTATGGAATCCATATGTTGTCATGGGAAATTAGAGGACAGCAACACAAAACTAGAATTCGTGATGCAAACGCAAAGAAAACGTACATGGCTACCAGACTGCCTTTGCACATGTTCCTGCGAAGGTGCCTATTTCTGGAGTATCGACAGAGTTACTAGATTTGCTTGCCACCTTCTCCACGTTTACTTTTTCTTTGCTCTGCAAAAAGTGTGTACATAGGCAGCACCCACTCTCAGACCGGTCCACCGGATCTACAGCCTCTGGTGAAAATATGCACTTCTTCCAAGTTATACCAAGTACTAAGAGACAAGGGTTACTTTATTCTCGCCTCAACTTCATCATCAAAACACGTTTGTTTCATATTCAGCAAGAACAACAGTTAGAAATTACATGCACCTTTACAGATAGCGCACCAAGCAGCCCTGAAAAATTCAACTTGCCCCAGGGCTTGTTGGTTTGGATTTTTTTTTTTTCTTTTTTTGGTTGGGATTGTTTTTGTTGGGGGTTTTTTTGGCTGGTGGTGTTTTTTTTTTTTTTTTTTTGAAAGGGCAAGTAATGTTAACAATTATTCTTCCATAAAGCTAGACAAACATATTTTGGGCAGGGACTGACAGATTTTTAAGGGCAGCTTTTAAAGGCAAACTGGTAACGTACTGGAGTCTATCCATTTAACAAACCATAAGAACTCATACACAGCATGCGCATTATAACAGTACACATCAGTGCTGCACTTACAATATTCAAATAACTATAGTACAGACTAAACCTCAGTTCTTAAAACCTGTGAATATCGTCCAAATGCAAGACACTTCCAGTAATGTATCAACTAGTACAGCCCTTCTTCAAATTTCTAAAAATCTGTCCTCTTCTTTCATCACCCCATCCCACTTAAAGGGACTTGTCAAAATTTCAAATGACTACCCCCACGTTAAGAAATATGGAAAGCTTGATACATTTCATTAAAAATACTTGCTAACAAACATGCAGTTTATTACCTTTCAGTATAAAATACATCTACATTAAGGTTCCCCCAAATGGAAAAACTGACCGCAACTGCATTCCTTGTTCAATGCTATGAAACAAACCGGGAAGTTAATTAGTTGGGTTACTATTAAAAATAAAAATTAAAAAAAAAAAAAAAAAGAAAAAAAGGCAATTTGAAAAGCTTCTTTAGATTTTCAAGAGAGATGATTTAATTCAGCTGCATTTCTGCCAGTAATAAAAGTCTCTTACAGAATGATGAAGAAAACATATTCCTGAAGCCTGGATAGAGGTTCTTTACTGGTTCACCTTCTCCTAAAATTCAAATCCCACGTTCCCAGCGATGATCTACATTTTTTGCTAGGGCTGGAACAGGGAGGGAAAAGCTGCTGAAAATAAAAATTTTAAATAATAATCGCAGATGGACCCAAACAGAAAGTGAAAAATGTTACCGTAAGGCTAGAGAAATATTTATTTAATCAAACCCGAGGTTCTGTTGGGACTGGAGGAATGTTGCATCCTTTCCTAAAAAAGAAGAAAAAGGGGAAAAAAAAGAGGAGGGGGTGGGGGGAGAAAAGAGAAAGCAAGAAAGAAAAAAGGCAGAGGCACAGCCGCCTCCTGGAGTTCCCCATTGTCCGGGGCTATAGAGAGCCCCAGAATGGCATTAAACTCACAAAAGGCATATTGTGCAGGGGACAAAAAAAGCCCCTTCTTCTACAATAACTTTTAGCTTCTTATTTTTAGAAAATGACAAAGCTGTTGCCAGCGATGGCTGGTGAAACCTGTAGCCCGGCTCCCAGCGAGGCTGGACGCGGCTGTATTGATCCGCTGTCCCGCTCGGAAAGGCGGCCGCAAAGTTTGAATGGGAGCGCGGGCCGGGCCGCGCCGCGGGGATGCGGCGGGGATGCTGCGGGGCCGCTCCGCCGCGCTCCGCGCCCGCGGCCCGCTCCGCGCTGGGGCCGCCGGGGCCGGGGCGGCGCGGGCGCAAAGTTGCGCTCGCTGCCGGCCGCAACTTTCCCGGCTCCTCCCGGGGAAACTTCGGCGGCGGCGGCGGCGGGGGTCGTCCTCGCCCTGCCCTGCCCTGCGCGGGGCGGCGCGGCCCCGCCCGGGGCGCGGGGGCAGGTGGCCCCGCGGAGCGCCCCGCTGCCGCCGCCGCCGCGGTGCGGAGCGGAGCCGCGGAGCCGCCCGCCCGCCCGGCTGGCCGGCCCGCGCGCCCCCTCCCCGGCGCGGCGCTGCGCGGCAGGGCGCGGAGCAGCGCGGAGCGGCGCCCCCCCGCCGCGGGCTGGGGGCCGGCCGCTTGCCCCAAGTTTCGGTGCGGCGCCGCCGCCGCGCTCCCCCCGCCCGCTCCTGCTCGCTCGCTCCCTCCCCCGCCGCCTGGGCTGAATCTTATTGATCCAGAAGGTGGCTAATTAGCCCTTCCCGTCGTGCCTGGGTAATGAGGCACATGCGCACTGCACTAATCAGCCATTTTTTGCAGGAAACTAATTAGCAGAATAAAGATCCAAAGAGTTTTTTTTCTTCCCAATCATCAGATCTGAGTCCGGGCGCTTCCTGCTCCGGCGACCGCCAGCCCCGCCGCCCGCTCCGCTCCGCGCCGCGCCGCTCCGCCCCGACCCGACCGCCGCCGCCGCCGCTGCTGCTGCCGCCGCCCGCGGCCCCCTCTCTCCGGGGGGCTGCAAACTCCCCGACAACGATGCTGCTGCTGGGCAGCGGCGGCGGCGGCGGCGGCTCCCGCTCGGCTCCGGCTGCTGCCCCCGGCTCCCGCTGCTGCTGCCCCGGGCCCCTCCGCGGAGCGCGCTCCTGCCGCCGCAGCCGCCGCAGCCTGCATGGGATCTGTAGCCCCCGCGCCGCCGCCCGGGATTAAAAGCGCCGCCGCCGCCGCCGCCGGAGCAGCGACCGCGTAAGTGGCAACTTTTCTGCCCTGTCCCCCGCTCGGGCTCCTCCTGCTCGGGGCGCCCGGGCTGCTTTGCATGGGGCTGGTCCGGCCCCCCCCCCGCCCGCTCCCACCCACCGCCCCGGATCCCCCAGCAAACTTTGTGCCGCTCGCCGTCCCGGAGCCCCGCCGCCGCCGCCGCCGCCGCCGGGGACGCGCAGGTGCCGGCGCCGCGGGGGCCGCTGCGCGCCCGCGGTAGCCCCCGCCCCGCCCGCCGGCCATGGCCGCGGGGCGCGGAGCGGGCGCGGAGCGGCGCGGCGCTGCCCGGCTTTGTGCGCGGCGGGGCTCGGCGGCGGGGCGCGGGCATCGATCGGCGGGGCGGCGGGGGCCCGGCCCCGGCCCCGCGGGGACGCGCGCTCCGCGCTGAGCGGCGGTCGCGCGTGGGCTCCGCGGAGCCGGCGCCTCCCGGGACCCCGCTCGGCGAGAGGCTGCGCGGGCGGGCCCCCGCGGCCGCTCCGCGCCGGTGACGCGCTGGAAAACAAAGGGGCGAAGAAGTGCCTAAAACTGCCCCGGCCCCGGCCGCGGGCGGCCCGGCCCGCCCCGCCGCCCGCCCGGGCCCCGCGCCGGGAGGCGCCCCGGAGCGGCCTTGCGAGCGAGAGTAATTACGATTTTTGTTTTCCGCGGGCAGGCTCAGTTTTGGGAAGAATGCGGCTAGGGGGATGGGAGAGGTGAAGGCAGCAAACGCCGCTGTAGGCCGATCCCCCCTTCTCAGTTTCAGTTTTTAATTACTTAATGCTGAATCGCACGGCGCTTATCTAAATATTTGCAAATGCTCTTTCCTATTGATTCCTCTGAATAAACGGTGCTCCTCGCCCTCGGAGGGAAGGCGATTCATGCTCTCCTGAAACTAACCCTCCAGAGGAGAGTGTGTGTTTGCGTGGGGGACACGTACGTCTGTATGTCTGTGTACATACGCGTGTGTATGTGGCACGCACACGCGGCTTTCTTACTGTGAATTATTTATAATTCGGGTTGCGGGGTTTTGGTGTTTTTTTTTTTTTTTTTTTTTTTGAAATTGTTAAACTCCCTCCCCCCACTCTTTTTAAAAAAATATATTTTCTTGATTCCGAGAAAGGTCTCTTTCTCTTTCACGCTGTGCTTGAAGCTGCTCTCGGGTATGTCCTGTACTTTGTGCGGATACGTAATATATACGCGTCCCTTCCTCGGCCGTCTGTCTGTCTTTCTCCTCTTCTCCCTCCTGTTTAATATGGAGCAATTTTCTGGAGGCTCGGTGACTCCCTCCTTAGGGTCACATTGAGTTCGAATCCGACTGAAGGTGCAGGAATCCTGCAACGGGGGAAATAAGAGAATAGAGAGAACGGGGTCAAGTTGGCTGCTTAGAGGCCAAAACTCCCACAGCTGCCTTTAAAAATATATATATAATATTTGGCTTTCCTCACCATATTACAAATTGCAGCCTCCCCTTTCAGGTATTTTCTTTACAGCTTAAAGCCCTCTCTTCCTTTTGCCTCCCCCCCCACCCCCCCCAACCCCCCCCCGTTAGGGGAGAAGGGGGGGGGAGGAGGGAAAATAAAAGGAAAAGAAATGGGGGGGGGGGGAGAGGGGAAAAAATAAAACCCATTGAGTTTAGGCAAATAAGGTTTGGTCTCCGTATCCTATTACAAAGCACTTTGAATATGCAAGACATCACACAAGACCAGTTATTCCAGTTACGACAAACTTAAAAAGAGAAAAAAAAGAGAGGCATGTTTAGATTGTAATTTGTTAGAGCAAGAATCATATTTAAAACTCTGTGTTTTAAATTTTTTTTCCAGCCTTGCATTGTATCCAGCCTTTTTCTGATGTCTAGGTTTTTTTTTCATTATTATTAAAATCTTTCCGTTGAGTTTAGGAAGACTGCTGCGAGCAACACATTTTCTGTATTTTTGTTCCTGTATCTCGGAGGAGAGTTGGCAGGGGTTCTGTGGTTTGCAGTTACACAATATGTTATCATGTTTTTAATCACTAAATCATTGCAGTGGTTATAGATTTACAGTCTTAGGGTATTACTGAGAGGAGCAGCGCAGACCGTATGTACGGGAACATACGAGAGCATGCAGTTAACATGCTCGTGAACTTTGCTTTTAAATCATTTCCCGGCCGAGCTCTGGTGGAGAGGAGAGCGAGCGTTTCGGCATCACCCCTCCACGCACTTGAGGAAAGTTTGTGCAACCCTCCCGGCAGGGCAGGAGCTCCGATGGGTGTTGTGCGTGACCTGTCCCGCGGCGCTGGCGGTAAGCGGCGGGTCAGGGGGCGCGAGGGGCGGCCGGTGGGCCGGGGCCGCCACCTGCGCCGGGCCGGGGCCGGGGGGAGCAGGCCGCCCCGCCGGCCGCCCCGCCAGCCGCGCTCTGCTCCCGTTTCCCCCTTTATTATGTAACAGAGCCCTCGGCAGCATTAAAAATTCAGCATTACAAGCTGATTGTAATGCTCCCTCATTAGGGAGCACTGTCTGGTCCGGCATTAAGCGCAAGACGGAGCGTGGCTTTTCGGCTGCAGCACCGGCAGAGGCTGGGGAGCGGCCGGGAGGGGGGTGGCCGCAGAGCGGGGCGTCCCGGGCCCCCGACCCCCTGCAGCCCCCCGCGGGCGGCAGCGGGGCCGTGCCGGGCTCCCCGCCGCCACGCAGAGCTGGCCCCGTGGCCAGGCCCGGGGCTCGCCGGGGCTCCCGCTCTGCCTCCCGGCTGAGGGCTTTCCTCCTGCGCCGGCCTCGGTGCGGGGACCCGGCTTCCCCAGCCGCCCTCCCGCCCGGGTCCCGCTCCGCAGGCCGCCCTCGGCCAGAAACAAAAGCAAAGAAAAGGCATATTAGAGGGGAGAGAAACTCCGCGTCTGGATGCAGAGGTTGCTTTGCTGTATTTGTATTTTTTCTCCCCCTCTTTTCTTTTTAAACGCGGTCATTTTGGGAGGAGTAGGCAGCAGGAAGTTTGCTCCAGCCCCTCTCCCGCGCGGCAGCGGTGCCGCTCGCAGCAGCACTGGCCCTCGGCTGCGGGAGCCCCCGTACCCTCCCTCCCGCCCTGCCGCTGCCTTTTGTTCCCGCAGGACCGAGCCAAGGTGCTGCTCGGGCGGGCGGAGGCGGTGCGGGCGGCCCCGCATGCCTGGCACCTTCTCCTGGCCTTGTCGTGGCTGCTGTCAAACCAGGGCCCGGCGGCGGCCGCTTTGACAAAAGCAGACGCGTGTGTCCCTCTTTCATCTCTCTGTTTTGACCCCCTGCCCCGGTTCCCGTCGGTGTCGTGCCGGAGGCCGAGAGCAGCGCGGAGGAGCAGATTTACTTTGGGCCTGGCCAGCAGTCGAACGGCTTCAGCGGGGATCGCTAAATCCCAAACTGATGGACATATGGCTGGCTGCGTTAGCCTCCCCGTTAACACTTCCTTCTGCTTTCCAAAATAATAATAGTAGTAGTAGTAGTAATAATAATAATAATAATAAAAATGTTGCATGGAGAAAGTGAAAAAGGACCAGCGGTCTTTTACATCGACTTTATTCACACACTGTGTTCTGCTGGGGCTCGACTCCCTCGCGTGAGCGTTTCCCCCGCCAGTGTCAGACTCGCTCGTCTGCGGTGGGAGAGTTTTCAGCCACCACCTTCTCGTAGGTGCTGGTGGTGGTGGTTCGCGCACCGGCCCTGCCGTGGTGCCGGAGCTGGAGGTGTGTTTGCGCTGGAGAGAGCGGTGCGGTTCCGGAGGGACGGGCTGGGAAGAGGCCGAGCGTTTCACGGCTCCCCGCTTCCCTTCGCCGGAGCGCGGCCGAGGTTCGGCCTTTGTGTGGCTTCGGGGGCCGCGTGCCGGCGGGCGCGTCCGGTCGGCGGGAGAGGTGGGCCGTGAACAAAGCCGGGTCCCGCCTGCTCCCCCCGGCCCGGCCACGTGCGGGATCCCCGCACCGCTCGTGGGGCTGCGCCCGTCCTGTTCCGTCTTGCGACGGACTGACCGACCGCAGGGGCTTCGGCTTGGGAGAGGCCCCCGGGGCCGGAGCGGGGTGCCCGTGGGGGCTGCCCCCTCTGTGCTGCTTCTGTGTTCTCATGGTGGGGCGTCCCCCCCACCCCTCTGGGAGCCCCTGGGGGAGGCTGGCCCCGTCGTCCTTGGGGGGAGGCAAGGGGAGACTGGAGGGAGGAAGTCCTCCGGTGGGGAGCGGGGCTGCCCTTCCCTCCTCCTTCCCTCCCTCGCCAGCCGAAATTCGGGCCGGGTGTCCAGCGCGTGGCGGCGCGGCGGTGACGGGGCTGTCGAGGGCTGTCGTGGCAGGAGAGTGGGAATCAAAACATCTGTGCGCAGGCCTGGGCGCCGCAGCCTCTCATGGTTTTGACGGAGCTGTTGTGGTCTGTTGTCTGGAAAATCTGCATTCTGCGCCGTGCCCGAGGGGGGCCGCGGCACCGCAGACCGTGGCGGTACCTAAATATAACCGCCTCGCGCCGTGGGGTGAGGTGAGGGCAGGAGGGAGCAGGGCCGCCCGTCCCGCCTCCTGCTTTGTCTCTGATCTGCGCGATTCATGCATTTTTGTTTGCTCCCGAGGTTGGGTTTGTGTGTAGGCAGGGATTGGAGAAATAGATAAATTCCAGCTAGTTCAAAAAAAAAAAAAAAAACCCAGGGTGGATGAGTCGGGCTTCCCTCGCTGCCGGCAGCCGGGGAGGCAGCGGTCCTCGCCGCTGGGTCAGGGATCCCACCGGACCTGGAAGCCCCAGCGTGCTCCTGCCCCGCAGCCGCCGGTGGGGGAGTGGGCCGCGCCAGCTTGCTTGTGTCTGTGTTTCTCCTTCCCTCCGTAGATGCTGCGGGTCTCGCTCGGGTCCCGCCATGCCGGCGAGGAGCGAGTGCTTTCCAGTGCTTCCTCGTTGGCTCTGCCGGACAGACGTGTCCATCTGTCGGTGCGGGAGGTGGGTGTTCATCTCCACAGCAACGCTGGCTGGAGAGCGGTGGTATGCCGCACCAGGTGTGCGCTGTGTGTGTTTCCAGAGGCGGACTGTAAATACAGTTTAAAGTTCATTCCCATCTGAAATGATTTTTCGGTTGGGGGTGTCGGGAAGGGAGACCTGCGCCGGTGGCCACACAGGCCGCAGCCAATGAGCGGCTCCCGGCGTGTCCCAGGAGCTGCCAAGGAGGGGCCCGGGCTCCCGGCTGCATGGGGCCGAGCCTGGCTGGCCGGCGAGGTGGAAGGACGGTGGGACGGTCTGGGTGCTGAGGAGCCCTGCCACGGGCAGGCTGCAGCCACCCTGCTTTGCCCTTGAGTTTGCTGCTGGGAGAAAGACACTTAGCTGTTGATTGTAATTTCATTATGTCACAAGTGCCAAACATGCCTCTTGCTAATAAAAGGCAAAGCAGAGCAGCAATATTTTTTCGCCCCCCCCTCCAGAAACCAAAGATTTCCCAGTGTTTTCAATTGTGTGGTGCACGTTGCTGGGGAGCAGGAGGGTGCTGGCTCTGTAGCGCCCGGGCTTTCGGGTCTTAAATCTGGTGTGGGCTGAGCCACGTGGGTGGGTTGCTTCACTCGGCGGTGGTGCTGGAGCAGACGATGTGCGTGGCAGTTCTGGTAAAAGGTTTTCTCCCATCCTCCCCTGCCCCAGTATCTGGGAAAGTGGAGCCTGCAGGGCCTGTAACACGTTAGCTTTTAGTAAATGTTTATTTTGGTGGCCCAAGCGTGCCTGCTGGAGAGTCGGTCCCTCCTCGGGGAGGATGGGAGCAGACGAGCTCTGGGAGCTGCTCCCGACCCCTCGGGTCCCCGGCAGTGGCAGCGAAGCACCCTGCGTCCCACCTCGCGTTTGCCTCGGACTCGCAGCCGCGCTTCCCTGGCTGGTGGTAGCCTAGCCCCAAAATGGCTGGTTGGCTTGGTTCGGTAGCAGGAGTTTTAACCCTCCTTTTGCCATGCTGCCACCGACTGTCTTGTGCAAACAGACTGATGCTCACCACAGAATTCAGAGCACGTACTTCAGTGTTGATAGTAACATCGCGGTGATGTGCTTGATCCTGCTAGGGTGGGTTGCTGGGTTTCCTGAATGTCTGTGACGTCTGGTGACGGGCTCAGAGGTTTTTGGTCTTCCCTTCTTGTTCTAACAGAGATGAGTGAAGAAGGGGGAGGCGAGGAGGGTGCAGAGGCACAGCCAGCTGAGTTGCAGTCAGGTGCACGTTGTTGGGGCTGAGAGTTGCAGTCAGGTGCACATTGTTGGGCTGAGAGTTGCAGTCAGGTGCATGTTGTTCAGGATGATGCAGAATCTGGGGATTCTTCACCAAGGTATTTTTGGTGAGATACCGTGTAATGAGAGAATGTGCTAACAGGCCTGGAGGTTAGTTCAGAAGAGTGAGCAGGGGAGTGCATGAAGCACAGAGCTACTTGGTGTCTTAGGCACACATTTGAGAGTTGCAGAATCTGCTAACCAGAGCTGCTCCTGCGGTGTGAAGATATTCTGGATTCAGGCTGTGCACACCAGCTTGTGCGTTTCACCTGTACCTCTTGTGTTGCAGAAGCTGGTGCACAGACCCTCGGACGCCCCCAGAAGCAGAGCAGAAACGCTGCCCCTGCAGTGCTGGGGTGCAGTAAGTTCCTGCAGTACGGCTGTGGAGGTGATGCCGCGAGGCTGTAGTTCTCCTTAGGTTTGCTCTGTTTGACAGCGGTAGATGTCAATGTGCAGCGGCAGGAGCTGGTCTCAGATGAGCTTGAGTGGTGTGCGGCGGCTGCTGGTGCTTCGGCGCCCGTGAAGGAGTGGTACTGCTGGGCAGCATTGCCGGGGTGGTCTTTGCTCCCGACGCGTGTCCCCTGGCCTGGCTGAGGTTGCTTTGTGCCTACCGGCGTGTGAGCGAGGAAGACCCTGCCGAGCAGCCGTGGGCTGCCCGGAGGAGCGGAGCGTGGCTGGCCGCCGCATCCCCACTGTCCTTGTGCACGGTTCCCATCGGCAGCCCCTGACTGTGCCAGACAGAACTGTAGATGTCAGGCTTTGCACAGAAAGGAGAGCGAGGAGGGAGGGCGAGGGAGAGACAAGCGCGCAGCAGCGGGGCTGTGAGTTTCAAATTAACCTTCTGCTTCGCTGGTGTCTAACGCGAGGCGCCCCGGCCCCCCAGCGTAACGCACACCGCGGACCGAGAGCCGGCGTGGTTCACACGCAGCTACGTGGAGGAGCAGGACAGCGGCAGCCCGCTGGGGCTGAGCCAGCACCTCTGGTGCTGGGGCCGGGAGCGGGGCTTCCCTCTCCGGTGGTGCTGGGGATGAGGGGACGGCCGGTGCCCAGGGCGGCGTTGGGCCCAGCCGCTGGAGGCGAAGGCGCCCGGTGGGTCCCACCAGGGCCAGTGGGGCTCACCGCATCCCTGAGCGTGCTGCAGTCAGCGCTTTCACCTCCAGCTTTGAGGAATGGGAGCTCCGGCCTTTCCTCTGGGAGACAGGTCTGCAGCACCCAGGTGTTTGCTCCTCGAAAGCTCCTTCAGATGTCAGAGCCTAAATTTCTCCTCTTTAATTTTCTCCTGTTAGTTTTGTCCCTTTTAGTCTTACATACTTCCTTCCCCAATTCCTTTCTTCTTGCTGTTTTTCATCTTCCGTAGAGGCAGTTAAAAGCAGCTTAACACTGTGAGCTTGTTTGGAAGTCAAAAGATCCGTTTTAGCTCTGACGCTGACTTTGGGCAAGCCACCAAATGTTTGCCTCAGCTGGAGTATGAAATGGGATAATACGTAGTTCACATGCAGAGACTGTAAGTGGGGGTTAATTATGAAAAACCATAACGTGTCTTAAATTCCCAGAGCATTGTTGCGTCCTTAAATTTTGTTCTTTGTTACTTTCTCAATTCACACCCCCCACCCCCCCAGATAAGTCACAAGCCGTTACACTTTGTTCCCAGTGCTTTGTGGTACACAAATACCTTCCTACCCCGGACTGCAGTGGTCTAGCCATGATTGCACTGGAGTCCTTAGAGAAGGATGTCCTCTGTCTACGTCGTAGATGAACTAATTTATGCTGTAGGCCTTCCTTGTTTTCCCAGAGCTTTGCTTGTGCCAGAGGATTTTGTTCTGGCACCTCGGAGAGGAGGGAAGCAGCTGGGGTAATGCATTTGTAGTAACGTGGCAGGTCTGAACCCAGCCGGGCCGAGCATCGTGCGGTACCGGTGCGTCACGCGAGCGACTGCGCTTCTGGACCTGGGTCCTGTTCCTCTGCCTCCTCGCTGCAGTTGCCGCTTGCGTTGGTTGCAGGCCTTGTTCTGCGGGATCATTGCCAGTCCTGCTTCAGTTGACCTTTATTAGGGTGGCGGAGGAGGGGAGAGGTGAATCTCCTTGTCTGAGCCAGGTTTTTCACTGGGGTAATGCGTGTGATGAGTGCCAGCCCTGCTTGTGGGCTGGGGATGGGGAGAGGGGTACCTGCCACGCTGGGGGCAGCCGGGGAGCAAGAGGGGTCACCCAGAGCGGCTTGGCACCTCCCAGCAGGCGGGTTGTACTGGAGACCTGTGCTCTGGTGCTGGAGAAATGGGGCTGGTTGGTCTTTGTTTTGTAACGTCTTTTCATCCTTCCTGGTTTTGCTGCTTTCTGGAGCACAGAGCGCTGGCGTGGAGGAGGCCTGGTCGTGTCAGCCAGGGTTTGTAATCTTAGAGAGTCCAAGTCTAAGCAGAGCCATGTGTGGAGGTGTAGGCAGGTGTCCGTTTTGAACTCCATCCTGTTCCTTGGGATGAGCTCCTGTGGGCATCACCACGTTGGTTCTGCAGCGCAGCGGAGGGAGAGGCGGCGTGGAGGAGTGTGCCAGCGGTTGGGCTGCATTATTGGCCAAGGAATAAGAATGGTGGAAGAGAAGTGTGCGCTGCCTCACGACAGGCTGATGCTGGAGGAGGACCGGTGGGATGAGTTTTGTGGCGATAGTGCATGGCTCGCAGAGGGGAGAGGGGGTGGTGCGCCAGGCGTTGCTGCCAGCATGTGCCCTTTGCTTGCTGCACTGTTGCCCCTGGAGCGGGACGTGTGCTGCGTGCTGGCGTGGGATGCCCGGCCCCTGGGAGGGCGGTCAAGACCTCGTGCCCCTCTGCTATTTCAGAAACCAGTTACTTGGCCAGTAGCTGTGTCTGTCTGAAGGAGCTGCCACAGATTTTTTCCTTGATTGCCTTATTTTAAGCAGCCTCTCCGCTGTTTCCTCTTTATTTTGAGCGGCGTGGAAGTCCTGGAGGTTTGCATGAGATCCTGGAAATTCCCCAGGTGGTGGGTCCGGTGCCAGCGCAGCCCTGCGTGAAAAGCTCCCTTCATGGCGGGCTTGCAGTGGTTTCACCTGGAACTGCAGATGTTTGAGCAACTGAGCCAAGCTCTGGAAGCGCCCAGGGAATTGCTCAAAGCTCGCTGTGGAGGAGGGTTGAGCTCTGCTCTGCGCGGCGCTGGCTGGCTGGGGTCAGCCTAACAGCAGGGATGGCACAACTGCCTTCTCTTCACGTGAAACCTCCCAGCTCTGCCCAGGGCTGTAGAGCTGGTTGCCAGAAGCCCCCTGCAAGGTCTTCCTGCTGTTGGCAATGCAATTGGAAGTGTCCAACCAACCACTCCTCCACCAATGCTTCTCTGAGTAGCATTGCTTTGTGTCTCTGAAGTGATAGGTGCTCTTTCTCTGGAGTTGAGATTTCCTTCTGTTTAGTCCGAGTGGCCGCTGGGCTGTGAAACTGGCTGGTTACTTCAGGTAGGAGCTGGATGTCGGGACTCTGATTTTTTCTCTCTTCAGCCATCTTTTTCTCAGCCCCTTCTTGCTTCTTGGTGCAAAGCCCGTGAAGTAGCAATGATTAGTGAGATGCTTTTGCTGAGATTCTGCAAGAAGCACTGGCCATCCTCTGGAGATCGTGGATTACACCGTGTCCCTGTCACTGGTCTTCAGCACGACAAAGCTGTCTGCTGCACTTCGTCCTCTGTTGAAAGCACGTCTGGGCCTCTTCTGGTGTGCCAAGGCAGGGACGATGCAGTGGCAGTCTACAGAATGGCTGAGGCCAAACAAGAAATACCGAGTGCGGTTTATTACAGAAAGCAAAGAGCATGAGCGAACCAGCTCCCGCCTTGGCCCGTACAGGAGGAGCTGGGTGCCTCGCAGAGCTTTGCAGAGGGTTTGGACCTTCAGAGGTTTAGGTGCTACCTAAATCAGAAAGGAACTGGCCAGCAGGAGGTTTGGGAGCAAAGTTCTCGTCTGCTGCCGAATGCGTGCTGGGCCTTCTTCGGCTGGAGCTGGCGAGGGTGGTGGGAGCAGGGAGGAAGGCTGCTGGTGTGCTGCTGCCGGGGGCTCCGTGGGTGGTGGTGGTGGGGTTCCCCTGCTGAAGTTCTGCACCACTGGGCCCAGGAGAACATGGGTGGAGAGGTGTCAGACAGAGCCTCAGGTTTTTTACTACTGATGGTGCCCAGTGGGTCTTCTGCATTTTAAAATTAAAAAAAAAGATGGGCAAACAAAAAAAGCAACAGCCTTCCATTTAAACATGGCATGCGAAGAGGTAAAAGATGGTAATTTTGTCACAACTTTCCCCATTCAAAATATTGGGGATATTAAAAGCTGTTTCTGTGTCTTGTTGGAGGCCTTGCTGGATTATGGAGCAGGAATGGGTGCTTTCTCAACTTCTATTTTAATTTACCTTCGTTAAGACTCCCACTCTCTTTGTTATTGCCGTTATCTGGATGTTGAACAGTTCAGCCCCTGCAAAACGGTACTGAGCGATGCTGTTAGCTGTGCCTAACCCCGGCGGCTCCCGGGAGAGGAGGGGAAGGGGATCTGGAGTCAGCCCTCTGATGGCAAAACGGGCGAGGGAAGGGTGCGACTGGGGCAGGAGCAGCCTTCTCCCGCTTCTGCTCCCCAGGTCACCTTCAGAGGACGTGAACGGTGTGAGGATCCCAGGGCAGTTTTTAGCTGCAGAGATGATGTTTGTAACTGCTTTCAGGGACTGCTCCTGCCTTCCTGACGACTAGAAATAAAAGAGGACTGAGAGTCTTGTGGTACAGATCGTTTACAAAAGGAGAAGATAATGATAAAATAAGGCTTCTTTTGGTAGAAACAGCTACTTTGGATGCTGCAGCAGAAAGGATAGAGGGTTTGTTCTTTAATGTTTTCATTGTGTGTCGAGTGTAAAAGTTTTTTAGTGCATTTTTTTTAAGGTTCCTTCTTCCTTGTATGAGCCTCTTGCACAGCAGAGGAAGAGAAACACTTAACAAAAATAGAGCATGTGTTTTCCTAAAATGAGATTGCTGTGGCATGTTTAGGACTTGTGTGACTTTGAAGTTGACTTAATTTCACGCTGGTGATATCCTTTTAACTGTCTTAAATAAACAATGCAATTCAGCTCTGAAAAGTGTCTTGTAAAAAGCTGTGCTTGGTTTCTAATTCTGACTGTTTCAAAGATTTTCATAACAAATACCCTCTGCTTACCAGCAACCCTTCCTACTTAGAAAAGTTTGCATTGATTTATTATTATTTTTTCAAAGGATTTACGTAGACACTAGAATGCCCTGTGGACATTATTTTCAGTTCAAGAATGGTTTATTTTAGTTTGGCTTAATTGAATTGGAAACAGTTACAGGCTGTACCAAAGCTAGTTGATTTCGAACCAAAACAAGAATGTCCACAAGCAGGTTTACACTGTGGTGAGCAAATTGTGCTGCGTTCACACGCCGTCCGTTGAATTTCTGTTGTTTACTCATGTATACGGGCTCCTGGCAAGTAAATCTCAGAGAGGGCTCAGCGCTGCCTGTGGTGCTGTGCAGGGGTAAGAGGAGGCAGAAGCAGGAAGGGTGTTGCAGAGGCCGTCGTTTTGCATGTATTTGAAGCCGATACTGCTGCTAAGGGCAGCCTCGCCTCAGATGCTTTTTCTTTTTGCTGGCACAGAGCTTTGGTGCAGTGGCACGGGGAAGTAGTTTTAGGGAAGGGACCTGGGTTAGAAAAACTCTACCAGAGGGGGCCGGGGGGGGGGGAAGCTTCCTCAAAATCTTTTTTTTGGGGTTGGTTTTTTTGCCAGCTTCCCTTTAGTTTGAAATAATCATGTGATACAGTATGTTGCTGCAGAAATTACTGTGCTGAAGCAGAGAGAGGGAGCGCAGAGGCAGGAATGAGTGCCCTTCCCGAAGGAATGATGTCAGGAGGACTGCTTGTTTTGCTACTGTCCTAGGTTAAAGTGTGTGTTGAATTAGGGCCTAAGTGTGCGTTTGGTGTAGGGCTGCTGTAGAGGAAGGCACTGCTTTTAGTGATTTTTTAAATTTTTTTTTATTTTTTATTTTATTAGTATTTTCTCCTTTTCCTTTCAGGAGTACAGTATGGTTAAACTTAAAGGATCCCTGTGTAGCCTTCCAGGACTGGCTGTGCAGCAGCTCTGTCCTCCTGCTTTGGAAGGAGGAGCTGGTCCCCGCAGTGCCCTAGGCTCCTTCTGAGTGTACTTCTTTTGGGAGCCCCGGCGTGGGGAGCTGGTGCTCCTGCTTGGGGCCGAAGGTGGGAATTGCTAAACTCAGCCCGTGGGCTGCTGGCACGAGCAGCCAGGGCCATTTGCAGCCTGTGGCCTCGTCCCCGGGCACTGCTGCGTGCTGCGCCTGCGTGGCTCCAGCCTCTGCTGCGGGTTCTGTGCCCTGGTGAGTTCTGCCACCGTACCTCCCATCCCTGCTGGGGCAGGCACGTGGAGCAACTGTTTAGGTTGGATTACTTCTGTTTGTATTTTCACCTGCTTAAATAAATAAATAAATAAATATCTTTGCTTCCCCCGGTCCTCTGCAGCAGCACTCGCCGATGTTCTGACGGGACTGTCTCCTGTTCTCCAGGAGGTTCCTACATACCCTGAGTATCTCCATCTCCTCTTTCCTGTCCTCTATTTAGTGTTCTTTGCAGTTGTAAAACAAATATTTGCTGCAGGTTTTAAAACTGATTTTGTTTTTATTTAAGCAATTGCACAGTAACAGTTAGGAGGAGTCTCTTTCATGTCCCTACTAACATTGTAAAGGTCTGGAATGTAACTGGTGGTAGTGGAGGGGATGGTGGAGAGCTGTACAGGCCACCAGTGAAGGGGAGGGCTGGCTGAGCACATGCAACGTGCTTTTCCCTGATGGCAGGTTGTACTGGGGTTGGATTTTGCTCCTGGATGTCAGCTGTGTTTGCCTAGTATTCTTGTTGTGTTTGTAAGTCAAGCGTGTTTAGACTCCACGGCAAGGTGCGTTCAGTCTGTATATCCATGTCTGAGCGCCGGGGCGGTGGGGCTCTGCTCGAGGCCTCTGCCTGCGTGCCCAGCCTCTGGCCTGCGCGGTGCCGCACACTCGGCCCCGTTACTCGCCGCTTGTGTGAATGGGGCGGTGGAGGTGAGACCGCCGGGACTGCTGCCCCTTCCCTGCTCTCCGTAGCGAAGGGTTGGTTTTTAATCGACTCGAAGCTGAGCTCGTGTGGTAAGTCCGACCCAAGTGTGAAAACTTAGGCAGGTTCACTGAAACTTTTCAGTTGGGGATGAAGCGATCCAGCTCGGTTGTGCGGGCACTCTTACCTGTGTGCGGTGCTGCGTCACCTCTCCTTTGGCTGGCGCCGCTTGTCTGGGTAGGGTGTTGCACTCATTTACCTCCATCAGTTGCTATAGTGATTTAGCTGCATCCGTACAACCTTTAGCTCGGTTTCCCATCGCTTCAGCCTTGTCCTCCAACAGTTACGGACATTGTTCTGCAGGTGCCCATCTTCCTGGTCATTGAAGAGGGATTCCTGTATAAAGCCCCCAGATTCTGATTGTTTCTACAGGCTGATGATTTTTTTTTAGTGGTTTAGTCTGTACAAAGTCATTAGTGAAGAAAAACTTAATACCCCAGAGTGAAAATGCGAGCTTAGCAACTGGCCTCCAAGTCAGGACAAACAAAAGTGATTACTCCTGCAAACACACACTCGAGAGCTTGAAAAAGAAGGATGGTTTCTAAATCAGATGATGCAAGACATGAGAATGGGAGTTACTGTTAGAAACTGTTGTGATTTCTCTGGTAATGTCTGTTTTGAAACTTTGCATTTAGGGGCAAAAATCTAGTCTAGAATTTCAACTTTAATACTCTTTCAGAACAGTTTAGGTATGTATTATCTGTTGTGGTGGGGAAGCTCATCCTTTCTATCTTGCTTGGTTGTTCAAACTTGGCTCCTGTTTAGATGTGTCATGCTGCGGCCTCTCTAAGAAACCAGGCATGCTCACTGACTGCAGATAAGGAGGTAATGTATTTCTAAACACAGTTTTAAAAATGCCTGCCTGGGTGTAGTTTAATGAATGCTTCCCATTTACAGAGGGGCTTCGTGTATCTCATGGCAGGGAGGCAGGCAGCCCCAGGACGGTCTGCAGAGCCAGGGCTGTGTCGGTTTGCTTTCTGCCGGAGCTGACAGTCTGTGCTCAGAGTTGCAGTGACGAGAAACTTGCATTTAATAAAAGTCACCGTGGAAGGGTTCTTGGGATCTTGCCAGGGAGAGTTTCCTGTTTAAAATTAGAAATTGGATTTTTTTTTTTTTTTTTAAAGCCCTGATGTAAACTGGTAATTGCTAGAGTTTTCTTTTAAATCCTAAGATGCCAGTTGGGGGGGGGGGGGGGGCGGGGGCGGGAACAAGCAGAACCCCAAAACAGTGGAATTGCAGATTTTGGCTTTTTGAGAGGAAAAATAGTAAATTTTGTGTAATATTGAGTTCTCTTCTCTGTGGTAATAAGTGACTCATTAGGCAAATGCAAAGTGTGCAAATGCAGAGAGATCTGATTCTGTCCCGGTCCTTGCCACGCGTGCTGGGGAGGGTCGGAGCTGGTTGGGCTGCGTGGCTGAGCACACCTGCGGCCTCTGCTGACGCCAGAGAAAGTGCCAAAAATCTCAGCAGCGAGCAGGCAAGCTCAGATGAAATAGTGTGATAAAGCAAACTGCTCTAGTTCTGGCTTTCAGAAGGGTGAACTTGTTGAACTCCAGTAATAGCCCTGGATTTTGTTCTGTTCAGGTCATTTTTACCGTTTCTGGCTTTGGGCATGTTCTTTTGGCGCATCAGGTGTGTGATTTGTTATTTATGATGCGTGCTGCCTTCTGCATGCTCCCTGGAGGGAGAGCTCTGAGGTGAAGGCTCCTGCGGCTGTACAGTGTCTCGAGGAGTCAAACCTCTGAATCTCCGGGCTCTCCTAAGCACTCGCCTCTTTCACTGGCCTTTGTGCTCCACCAAACGGGGCTGCAGCAGTTGGACCCAGCAGACGTGAGCCAGGTGCTTCACCCGTGGTGTGTCTGCGGGCGCTGGATGCCCAGGGACCTGCGACGGCCGCTGCAGCAGGAGGGGAGAGGCGGGGGGTGCTGGACGGCTGCTGCGACCCCCTGGTACTCGGTGGGGCATCGCTCTCGGTGGGGCATCGCTGTCGCTGCTGCGAGGCTCGTGCTCCCCCGGCTGCGGCGCCCGCTCTGCCCTCGTCCTGGGCGAGGAGGAGCACGGCTGCCGTGGTGGGGAGTCACCGCTTTGGGTTTCTCTTGCCAGCTCTTGTTTTGCTCTTGAGTGGGACTGAAGGGTTTATCCCATTCCTTTGTTTTTTAATATGGAAAGAAACCTTATCCCTGTGGCTTCTGTTGCTGCTGGTAGTAGGAGTGTTTGCGGAGATAAGGCCCCTTTCCCCCTGCCCTCCCCCAGGAGCGGCTGGCAGCCTGCCCCTGCTCAGTGACCCACCGAGCGGCTGTCCGGGCTGGATCTGCGTATGCTAATGGGCCTGGCTTGTCCTGGCTTGTTTGTAATGATTTGTGGCTGCATTTATATGCAAATACTAACAACTTGCTGCTGAGTTAATTAGTGTTTTTTCTCTTTGCTTCCTGGAGCTTTAGCAAAAGGTCTTTATTCTCCCCATTTCGGTTGTCTGACCTGCCCCACCCACTCCCCCACACCAGTATCCCGCTACCTGCACCAAGGGTGGTGGGTCCCCGCATCCCCGCTGCCTGCGTTGGAGGGTGATGCCGAGGTGCGGGAAGGATGGTCACCAGGCGCTCTGCAGGAGCAGCGCACGTGCGGGAGATAGGCTGTGCTCTGCTCCAGGTTTCCTTTGGGGAGTTCAGACCTGGTTGCGTGAACCGGCCGGAGACCGTCGTGAACCTCGGGGGAAAGCTGTCTGTTCTGTGTGTCTTCCAGAGCTGGTCAAGGTGGTTGCCGTAGCTGGATGCTTTGGGCGTTCCGGGTGAGCATTTTGCTGCCTGGCTCTGGAGGTTGCTGCTTTGTGGAGGAGGAGAACCAAGCCAACTTTTTATGTCCTGGAAATGCAGAGTGTTTGCTTTCTAATGTCAAGATTGAGTGCGTTAGATGCAATCAGATGAATGATTCTCACCAGACTAGAGGCTCCGAGAGCCTGTCTGGTGACCTGGACATGACAAGGATGGAGTGGGAATTGCTGGCCTTTGACATCAGCTGGGAGTTTGATTTTTGCTTTTGCGGAGGGGAAGGCAGGCATTTCCTCTCCTCCCGGGAACGGCGTCTTTGTGTCCTTGGTTGGGCTCGAGGATTTTACTCTTTTTGATCTTTCATTCCATCTCATTTTTGTGGTCCCTGTAGGTGTTTGCTTTTGCCAGAGCTGCATGAGTCGCAGGTTGGATAAGTTGCTTGCCTTGCTTTGGGGCAGAGGTGGAAGGTGGAGGCTGCAGCAAGAGACCGGGCACCACCGGGCAGGAGCAGCTCCCAGTGCCGCGGCAGTGCCAGGGCTGTGGTTCCCGGCCGGCGTTAGGAGCCCGGGCAGTTCTTCTGCGAGCCTCTCGCACTATCACTGCTCTGCGTGCTTGTCCCACCCTTCCTCCTTTCTGCCCTCGAGCCAAGGCTTTTTCACAGTTACTGAGTCAGAACCGTGAGTTTGTTATTTTTTTTTTTTTTTTTGCTTTTAAGCCTTTGTTGAAGGTAGGGCTGTGTCTTCTCGGCTGCAGCGGCAAAGCAGAGGAGCCTGAGCCTGCTGCAGCCTCTGATCCCTGCTAGGGCTCCCACTGCTCACCCTGCGTGGAGGAAGGGAGCTGCACCCGCAGCCCTCCCTCGGGGCCAGGGCAGGTCTGCACGGGCTCCGTGCAAGTCCCTCGGGGTGGCTTGAGGTGGGGACTGACTGTCCTGGGCACGAGCAGCACCCATCTGAAGCGCCAGCAAGTGTTGGGGGCAGGGGGGCTCTTCTCAGGAGAAGCGGTGATTCTCTATCCCCTTGTGCCAGGTACTTCAAAAGTTTGTGTTTTGGGCTCTTACCTTTATTCGCTTCCATCTCTTTTACTTGCACACTATTTAGCTTGCGAGTTCTTTGGGCAATAAAATGCCTTCAACGGAATATGAGACATTGAGATACCACCCAGCTCATGGGAAGGAAACAACTTACGGTCTGAGGCCAGGGAGTGACAAGTCCCAAGTGGAAACCCTTTGCCCCTAGATTGACTCTCGTCACCCCACTCCAGTTTGCTCATATTTAGAGCCTTGCTGCCCTATTGCATGATGGTGGAGGAGCGAATTTGAGGTGGCACAGAGTAACTTCTGCAGCATTGCATCCAGCTGTAAGAGGGGATGTACCCAAGTGAGTGTGGAGCTCCACATCCTGATATGAAAGCTGCTAGAAGTGGTAGCTAGCCGGTCAAGAGGCTTTTACCAGCTTCTGGAGCCCTGATTGCTGCATATTTTCACTGTCACTTGATGGCTAGTGAAATGGAGGGGGTTTGGAGTATTTTATTTTGGTTTCCTGCTCCAATGCCCCTCTGAGTTGAAGAAACTCTTCTTGTACCCAGTGGTGTTTGTCATTGTTGGATTTTAGACCTGGGAGATGTGTTTTTCCCCTGCTCTTACTTTCACTCTTCCATTTCACATCCTGCAAGACAAAGGGACGTGGAATTGCAGACCTGTCCTGCTGCCACGCTGAATAACATGGTTTTGATTAATCCAAGGGGAGAAAAGTCAGTTTCTCATAGCAACCCCGATGATTAAAGCTCCGGGAGAGGCAATTATTCCTGGTGCACGAAACTCTCCTACCACACTTGTCACGGGTGGTTTTCTAAAGCTCATCCGCTGTGGCAAGTGGCCGCCGCTGTTCGTAGCGGTGCTTGGGGGGGTTTGACAGGCAGATGCCTTCCCCTGCCCTGCCTTTCTGCTTCTAGACTTTTCTGCACAGAAGACGGCCCTCCTGCAGGAGGGTTAGCACGAGGACGCAAGTATCGCGAGTGCTGTGTTGCAGGATGGGGCCTCCGCCGGCCGGCGGGGAGCTGGCAGCCTCCCCTGTCCCGCAGGCAGCTGCCCGCTTCGGGCAGGGTTTGCCCGGAGGTGGGCTGGGGCAGCGCCTGCCCACCCCAAGCTTTGCAGAAGGAGCCCGGCCCCCCGCTCTCCCACCACCCCAGCCACACGCCTCTGTCCTTCCCCTGTGCTGGCTTTGGTCCCCGAGGGACCCTGCGTGGAGTTGTTTTGGATCTGGAATAAGAAAAGCAGAAACTTTTTATTGGAGGCCTGTACCCCTCGGGGGTTCGGTGAGAAGCTGGCTCGGTGTGGCTGCAGAGTGGCACCGCGTGGCACAGCCCATCGATCCTGGTGGTGGTTTGTGAGCTGGGATGTGCCTGGTGCCAGGTGGGGGTTGCTGGCCCGGGCTGGGTGTCCTGCGGCCTCAGGGGGGTTTCCACAATGATGGAGAAGGCATCCTCTAATGCAGGTCATAGACAGGTTTTCCCTTAAAAGTTCAGAGAGAGATTTTGTCCCTCTGAGCATCCATAACGAATGCTGAAGGTGCTTGTTCCAGAGCTTACTGGTGCTCCCCGCCACTCCTTGCCCTGCCTGCCTTCCCAGGGCTTTTCCTTCTTTGATCTTTCCTTTCTGGTTGACTTGCTCAAGACTTCCTCAATGTGCTTGGTTTGGACACAGGCTCTGGCGGCCGATGGAAGCCATACCAGGGGGGATGCTCGTCGGCGTGCCCCGCGCTGGGGTTGGGATCGTGCCCGAGCCCTGCTCAGAAGGGTGAAATTTTGGAGACAGGGAGGGGACAGACGCTCCTGTGTCGGTTGGAGATGGGCTGAGCACTGTCAGCACCGGTTCCCGTGGGAGAGGCGGTACGCGGGGGGCTCTGGTCTGAGCAGCACTCGCACGCAGGCGGTGTGGGTGACTTGCCCGATGTCACCCCGGGGAACAGAGTTTAGATTCTGTCACTATAACCAGATTGCTCTTTTGTTTTTCCTTTCTAAAATACTTCCCTGTTGGAGGAAAGACCTAAATACCTGTTTACCTTAATGAGCAGCTGAACATCTCAGACTTCTCCCCAGAGGAGCAGGTAATGCGCTTCCCTGAGCAGCAGCTTTGAACATCAGCAGTCCGGGGGATGGCGTCTTTATAAGTGTTGGCTGGAAGCGTTGAATTCATGCTCTGGGTTGCAGTGGTCTTGTTTAACTGAGCCATGAGAGCCGGCTGCAAAGCCTGCAGTGAAAGAATCGGTTTTTCCTCCAGGGTAGGACTCCCGTGAGGGTTTCTTTAACTCTGACCTCTGCTCAGGACCTCCCAGCGAAGTTAAAGTTGGGACAGGCAGGCTGAGTCACTAGTGCTCTCCAAACGCGAGTTCCCCTTGGCATCATCTCCCCCAGCAAAGCCGTGGGCAGAGGTGGGGTCTGCGCAGCTAGGCAGTGTCAGCAGCTTTTCAGGGCTTTGCTGCACTGTGCGGGCCAGGGGCACCGTGTGTCGTGCTGCTGGGGACCAGGGATGCTGAGGGCCAGGGACGCCGGGGTCCGCGCTGCCGGGGGTCAGGGATGCTGCGGTCCACGCTGCTGCGTGGCCCATGTGCAGAGCGGAGCAGACTCCGGCGCCCGGTCCCTGCTGGGGCCGGGCTGGGCTCCAGCTGCCCGACCCTGGGTGAAAAGTTCAAATCTGCATTTAAAAAGAGGAGAGCCATTAAGCAGTTGGGATGTCTCCAATGTAGTTGAAACTTTTTTATTTACAGCTGAGCTGGACTCTTTCGAAGAGGGAGCCGAGCCCGGGCAGTGCAGAGCTTAATTTGGGTTCCTTTTCGAAGGCAGCACGAGTGCAATCTCGTGTTTGAGCTGTTACAGGGTCATTGCTATCTAGCGCTTTTCGAGTGGGGCATCTCATGGTGGTGTGACCGCAGCGGGGTCGGAGCTGGGCTGTGGCCGGGAGGTCAAACTCGCGAAATTCCCGGAGCTGCCCCCAGGCTGGCGAGGGCCGGCCGCCCTGCCTGCTGCTGTCCCTGCCGCTCGCTCTCCCGACAAGTGCCTCTGCCTGGGTACCCCACGGAGGGGCAGACCCTGTGGCACAGCGGAGTAAGGATTAAGCAGATGGGGTTTGGGGGGATGCGCAGCAGGGGGTGAGGTGGGGTTGTCGTGCCCCCTGCTCCCCCCAGAACAGGTCCATCCTGCTGTCAGATGGCAGCAGATTTGCTGCACACCTGCTACGGCTGTAGGAAAGGAAAGGAAACAGTCTGTGTCCTTTGAACTCTTCATTTGAGGGTGAGAAATAAGGTTTGGAAGACAAACCTCACCCTTTCTCATTTTCTGTGTAAGTGCAGAAATGCTGATTTTTATTCCCCCCCCAAATCCTTGTGAGCAGATGCCCAGCACTGTGGTGGGCTTTTAACTTCATAAAGCGAAGATTTTGTAGGAAACTGAGGTCAGCCTGGGTATGGTCCAGGCAGGAGGGTCTGAATTTAGGATCTTGTGGTGTGAAATATGGGTTTTTCTTGTTCTGTTTGGGCTGGTGGGACTGTGTCTGTCGTAGTGGCTTTCTCAGTGCAAAGGTCTAAGGTAAGAAGCAACTTGAAAAGGCTGCGTGGCATGTGAGGAAGCAAGTTAGCTCTTAATCATATCATATATTAGCCTCCTTTGCAGTAGATACATCTGCTGTAAAATGCTTAGTGCTGAGAGCCTGATTGGGCAGCCCATGCTAAGTGTTCAAACTCCTGCTGCCTTTTTTCTTCAAACAATATCTTCTGGCTTCCAGATTTCTGATAAATTGATAAGAGGAATTGCGTGAGTCAATAGAGTTGTAGACACTTTGCCAATATAACCCTAGCGCTATTGATCTGCCAGTAAATTAAAGTCTTACTTAGAGGCTGCCGATATTTCTAATCTCCTGCCTCACCAATTACAACCTCCCAGCTACCTGGGAAAGACAGTGGACGGGAGACGAGGCTTCAGAGGTTTTTCCCAGCGAGCCGGGCTGCAGCGTGGCAGCCAGAGCCCGCGCAGGGCGGAGGGGCTCGCTCCGGGAACGGCTTTTGGGGCGGCAGTGAGGTGGTTACGTGTTCAGGAATGCTGCAGAAGGGTTTCTCCAGGTCAGGGTTTATCCTGCTGTGGGTCCCAGGGTGTAGCCTTGGCTGCTGGAGGACAGAGATGGCTTAGAGGGGCAGCAAGCCCACGTCCCCGGGCTGCATCCAGCCATAGCTGGGATGCTCTGCCCCCAGCCCCCCGATTGCCTTGCCTGGCACAGGGCGGCCGATGCTGTAACGTCCCAATGCCATCGGGGTCACGGCCCTGCGGAAGGGGACTTGCGGGTCCCTGCAGCAGAGGCGGGCGGGTCTGAAGGGATGCTTTCTGGAAGAGGAGGGATGCGGGGATCCCCGCTGTCCTGCGGCTCTTGCTGCGCTGCCTTCCCTGGGCTGAGCCCCCTCGGCTGCCGGTTTGAGGCTGGGGACGGGAGCAGGGCTTTCAGCTGTCCGAGAGGGACGATGGATCAGAGAGCTCCTGCCGCGGCCCCCATCCCGGTGAGGTTTCAGCAGATCCTCGCCCGATAAGCCCCTTTCAAGTCTCATTTACGTTTGAAAGTCCGTAGTTAGCTTTGGGAAGAAATCTCCAGATAAATGCTGTGTTCTTTCTAATACCCCAGAGCGAAAATCAATGGGAGGGATAATTCCTTCCCTTGTCCTACACAGACTTTCATGTGTTTCTACCTCCAGCAGCACCTTTTAAATAAAGAAAAGAAAAAGCTCTCCCTTTCCTACTCTGCCTCTTGGGCCAGAGCCCTGGCTCCTGCTGAATCACCCTGATGCGCAGAGCAGTGTGGTCAGTCGGAGGGTTCCTGGCAGCCCGTTTGGTTCCGTTCGGGCTTCTGTTGGGGTGGGGGAGCGGCTGGAAGCACAGCATGTTGCTGGGTTTGCAGGGCTCGAAGTAGAGGTTTTTCTGGGAATTCATGTACAGAGTGATCGGGTGGCTGGAGCAGAGGACCCAGGTCTTGGAGGCTGGTGGCAGAGCAATACCGTGGTGAAGGGTTTGAAAAAACAAACATTCTCCTTTTGTTAAATCCAGTGGAGTGAAGGTACTTGCTGTTATAAACCTGCTAGACAGGTGGAAGATGTGCCCATAGTATTATAATTTTTTTTATCCTAAGCTTGTGCAGAATGCTCTGGGCAGTGATGTCTCTTCTGCTGGCGTCCGGCAGTGTCTGTTTCAAGGCAGATCCAGTTTCCAGAAATACCTTGGTAGGAATTAGTAGCTGAGACTGGTACGAGACAGCTCCTTCAGACTGCCCTGGAACATGCTTATGTCTAAAAGATGTATCCTCCAGAAATTAAGTTATTTATCTGGCCACCTCTGCGCTAGCGGTATTGAATTGTATTTTCCCTGATGTTGTGAAGTTATTGTATAGGATGTACATTAAAAGTTGTAACTATTCCAAGTACTGCTGTTCTGGCACGGATTCGCTGAGTCTCATGATCCATCTGTAATGGAGTGGAGATGCTGAGCTGCAGCAGGATATATTTACACCAAAAGCTTTTTCGTGGAGGAAACATCTGAGCAGTCGAACTGTCTGAATGCTTTCTTTAAATTTCTGGTAGCTCAACATACAGTGCTAGTAGTGATGGTGAAGGTAAAGAGGAGCAGCCTCTTGGGCGGCAGGCTGCCTCCCCTGGTTAGAAGAGATGTAGCGTTACTGAAATAGCAGCAATGGGAAAGCTGAAGAAAATCGTCAGTGTTGACCAGATCCTCAAAAAAGATGATGTTAAAAAGGTTGAAGCTGACTCAGTCCTTTATGTATTGAGATATTTGAACCCTGTTCACACCTGATGATGCCGATGCACGAGGCAAGGGCAGGTTGGAACAAGGTTTCTCTACTGTTTCTAGACAAGTTTTCAGGGCTTGCTTGGGTTTTTTTGCTCTGCCTCCAACTGAAGATGCGAACTTTGTTTCAGCAGCTTGTCACCATTCAGTTACCTCCATAGGGGATGGCCTGAGGCAGCGAAGGGGTTCTCTGGAAGCGGTGCGCTGCTGACTCTTGTTGTTGTGGTCAGTACAGGAAAGGGCATTTCAGCACCGCAAGTGCTGATGTAATTGCTTTAAGGTAATTGCTTGATGTAACTGGAGGTGGTGCATGCTAGGCCTGCCTCCGCAGTGCTAATCCCCGGTCCCCGGGGTGCAGGGTGGTGCGGCCGAAAGGCGCCAGTGCCCAGGGAAGACCCTGCGGGACGTCCAGGCTGGGTCCGGCCCTTGGGTCGTGCTCCTGCGGGCCCGGGCCCAGGCCAGCAGACCCCGTGCGGTGCAACTCCGGGAGCGTCTCCCTGACCTGGATGGGAGCATCTCCCCAACCTCCTGCTGCTTTGCGGGGACCCAATTCCCTGCGCTCCCTCCTGGCCGCAGCTCAGGGCCCTGCGGTCCAGGGCTGGACTAAAGGGTTTGTGAAACTTTGTGGATGGCAGATAATTCCTCACTCCTTTTAGCTGGTGCAGATAACGGACCGGGGATTCAGCTTGTTTTTCCGTACGTTTCTGTTGGCCAAGGCTGGAGCGGCTGTCTGCAGCTCTCAGCGGAGCGGGGAGTCACCCGGGGTGACTTCCATCATAAATATTGCATGGCACTCGACAGGGAGAGACAGCACCGGGATGAAAACCGTTCATTAGCAGCATCTCTGTCTATCCAGGTTTGCTTTTAGGATCAGGATCAGCTGAAGCATATTTCTGGTGGGTCGGTGGCAATTTCTCTCCAGCTGTCAAAGAGACAGAGCGCGACTCAGCCACCAGCCCTTGCATTTCTCCCTCTTTGGATCCTGAAATATTTAGTGCTCTGTACATGAACTTAATGACTGAGCAGGAATATTAACGGGTTACAGTCCAAAACCTCTAATTCAAATGTCTCTTGACTTGCAGGAAATCTAAGTTTGGGATTTTTATGCTCTCTGCCAAGGTTGGTAATTCGGACAGTGTTCCTAATTTATTTCCACAAATTGGAGAAGGCTGTAATTTACTATTTTAAGAAGCACGTGGTTCAAAAGACCTTTAATTAAAAAAAGAAAGTTCAGTGCATGTCTGAAACCATAAGAATCACTAGACTGCATCGGAACAGTAACTTGTAGTAATTTGACCTGTGCAAAGTGGACATTTCTTCCTAATTTTCTTCTTCTCTGACCTGTCTGCATAGCAGTGTATTTATAGAGTCACAGAAGCACAGGTCTGGAAGGGGACTCTTGCTGTACCAAGCGAGGGATGCTGCTGAGACCACGGCTGACTGTCCTCGCGATCTGGCTCTGGGCAGCCTGTGCCAGTGCTTCACCCCTTGTAGTTAACAGGGAAAACCTTAACTCCTAACCCGAAACTTGTCCTGCAGTGATACAAGAGTGTGTTTTTTTGGCTTGGTGAATAATGAGTAAAATAGGTCACAGCTATTTTATAACAATTATCTGTATGTTGGAAAACTTACCACTCTGTCTCTTCTTTTCCAAAGCTTTACAAGACCGATTATCCATCGAAAGAAAGGCTCACATAACCTTCAAAACAAATCCTTTGCCGCAGTGTCCGATCCTCCTCCAGCCCGGGCTGGTGGGGCCCGGGGGGGGCCCGGCTGGTTCTGGGGTGCAGGCGCTGCTCCTGGGGGGGCTCTGCCATCCTGCCCCTGCCGCGCGCTGTGCCGAGGGAGCTTTTCATGGGTCTGCCCCCACTGAGGCACAGGCTTTTCTCCTGCAAGGGTACAGCTAATTAAAAACCCAGAAAAGCCCGTGAATAGTTCATAGGCAACTTCTTTGTGTGTTATCTAGCAGAAAAACAGCGTACAGGATTGCCTGCTGGTGTTGAGACTCTCTGAAGCTCCTCTCCAGTTGTCTCTACGCATGGCTGATCTAATTGTTTAAGTTACAGATTTTGCTACCTGGCTATTCAGCTGTTTTCCGGCATCACTAGTATATTTGAAACAAAACCCACTGGATTTGGTGCATACAGTCTATGGCAAATGTTTTGCTGCCACATAGGAATAAATGGTTGATCTACAGCTCTTGTATTAGTCACCTAACTTCATGTTTCATCTCGAATATTAAAAAGGAAGTTAAGGCTAAAAGTAAGGTGTCATTTTTGTAAAATAGTAAAAGTTGGGTAAAAATAAACTCTCCCGCAGGAACAGTAACTTCAGAGGGCACGTGCTCACCTCGGGTTCAGACTGAAGACCCGCTACCGTACAGGAGGCTGTAAGACCACGTGGGACCACGTCTGCACTGTCTGCCCCCTCTTTTCGCGAGGCATTCCAATATAGGTGTATAATACTTCTCTGAAACGCAGGTTCCCAGTGCAGGAGGCGGGGCGGGGTGGAATCACGCCTGTGTCTTATCCCTCAAGTTAGCTGGGCTGGCGCAGCCTGTAAAATACTGTCCCTGTGGCCAAGCAGAGGTGTGGTGTGAGCTATAAAGAGTGCAAGATGCCCAGCAGTGTATTAAACACTAGTTGAGTACAGGAGGGCAGCATATCACAGGAGAGAGATAAGCAAAGTTCTCTGATTGTGGATCAATAAAGGTTAGTGACATCATATCTCAAAGTGAGAGAACCTGCTTTCTGCAGAGCCATTTATCAGATTGCAGGCTGGAGCAGCGTTAACCTCTTCCTAACCAGATATCTGGTCCTCTCTGACTCCAGACCAAGTAACCTTCCCTATCTGCAGCAGAAGGCTCCCTGACCTTGCTTTCATAATCCTGGCAATTTAATGTTAGCGTGGCTGTGCCGGAGGGGTTCTCCTCCGAGCGCTTCTGCTCGGCTCTTTGCTGCAGCGTACTGTGTCCAGCAGGACAGCACGGCGCTGTGCCAGTTGGGAACTGGGTTGCAGGATGCACCGCTGTTGGAAGTGCTTCCCATCTCGGTGTTTATCTGCTGCTCTTCTCTTGATGCTGTTAACGGCCTTGGTGAGGTGGAAGATGCTACTTGTCAGTGCTAGGACCCAAGAGAAGTTTGTCGTTTTGGTTGAAGGTCTGGTATCGTGCCAGGCGTCTCAGGATGTGGTTGCAAAACGTAAAAGACATCCTTAGATTAACTTGTTTTCTGCGGCAGCAATGGCAGTGAAATCATTGTGGCACGGTCTTTAGGAAAAGTTGTGGGAGGCGGCAGGAGGCCCTGGGTGCGCTGCTGGGTGGCTGGCCTTCCTCGAAGAGTCTGTCCTCCTGGTTTTGCGGTTATTGTTACCAAAATAGATTAAAGCTAAATTGAATGTATCAACCCCTTCTGCAGTCCTGTTTCTTTGCTGCATGCTGTGAGGCACCAGCTTTCCACATGAATGCAACTTCTGAATGCGGAGAACGTGGAGCCGCGTGCCTGTGCCGGTTAAATTTAGAGCAGGGAGTTGTGGGTGACTCCCGTGTGCCGCTGGTGCGAGCAGGCGCACGGGCCTCTTTGGAGTCCTGCCCTGGCAGCACGCAAGGTGGCTGGTCCAACCCAAGAGGATCCTCCAGCAGGCTTTTTTTATTGCTTTTCGCTTTCTGATCTTGTCTTCACATTGCTGGTAACATTAGATAACTGCAAATGAGCAAACTGTCCTTTTTGTTATTTAATGCAATGTGCTCTGCATTGCTAAACTAACTAGTACATTTGTGATAAGTTAAGCAAGGAGCTGAAGCATGAATGGTTAAGATCTTTTGCGTGTTCTTGACGTATATGTGTGTAACTATTAAAGCCTGCTGTTTTTAAACTTAACCTTGGTCTGTCGTCTTCTACCTCTCACTCTTCCAAATATCCAAGTGGCGTGGATGGCTTTTCTTACTGCCAGAGGGTTTGAAGTGACGTGAAGGCTCTTGTCCCCCAGTGAAAGCATCGGGACCTCCCGTGCATGTGGCGGTGGCTGCTTATGCCAGAGTGTCCTAAAAGCTTCCTGGCGAACCTCTGGGGCCCCGTGTGTTGCCTACAGCTCTAGAGCAGCTGTTTTAGGAAAATTCGTATTTTCTGATGCTACTCCTTAAGACTTCTGCCTTGCAACCAACCTCTGCTTGTGTCTGATTACCAGTTCCTATTATGGCTTGTATTCTTAGAAAAAGAGCATAACCTTTTTGGAAACGGTCTGTGTGATGCGATGTTTCAGTCTGGGAGCTGTGATGCAAACGTCTGTCCAGATGTGGCAGGTGAAGCGCTACCTTGATTGAGAACTTGTGGCACTTTCAGCCCTACTTTTTCAAGGACGTTGAACTTGGGACACAGTTACTATGTGTAAAATAGGGATGTTTGTCCACTTTTTGCTGTGTTCTGAGGTTTATGAGTGACAATGCTATATTAGGACAAAAAGAAATACTCCCATGTATTTGGGACTTGGTGATTTTTCTTACACGATCCAAAACAAATGACCAACCTAATTTTCAGTGAGAGCCCTTCACGCAATCATTGCAGTCAAGATCAGCGTTTACATCAGAGATGTGTACAAGCGCACGCATGCACAGTGATAGAGACGGTTAAAGTGAGTTGCATCGTGCTGTGACAGGGGCTGCCGGAGCGCTCTGGAGGCTCCCTCCAGGTGGAGGCATCCCAAGTGCCTGGGGACTTCCAGTGCGGAGTCTGTCGGAGGGTGTCCTTGGCAGCAGAGGAGTGTTAATGATCCGCCGGAGCATCCGTGCCCTGTAGTACAGGAGTAGGATGTAGGTATTTCTGCTGTGCAGGAGCAGGTCTCTGGTTTTCAGTGAATGAAAGGAGAGGCTTCTGCCTGGAGGAATCTGCGGTCTAAGTTTAGAGATAAGATAGCAAGGAAGGATGACAGACGGAGGGTAAGGGGCAAGAGGAGAGTTAATTCCCTGAATGAACTTCTGTTGTCTGGCAAGGAAATACCATTTTTTTTCAGAATCTACAGAGACTTGAGTTATAAAGACTTTTTGATTACCTTTCATCCTTTTTCCATTGGTGATTTCTCGTTGCAAAAAGAGCCCCTTTTCTGTGATCCTCTGGGCCGTGCCCCGGGGAGCGGCTGGGGGCTGTGCCGCTGCATGTCCTGGCAGGTCGGGGGGGGACGCCTGCGATGCGAGCCTGCGCTAATGGGCTGATGTCCAAGTGGAAAGTGTATTTTCAATGAGGAAGTGCCGAGATATTAGTGGAGCCTGGATTACCCTGTGATTGTGCTGTCAATACTGCTGTATTGAGTTGGAGAGAGCCTGCACAACACAGGGAAACACTTAGCTCACTACTGCTGCTTATTGAGAAGCCAATAGCAATTTACTTGCTGACACTTGACATCGAATCCATTCCCAGAGGTGCAGCTCCTGCTAAACCACTGTTGGGCTCTCCTTCACACCTGCGCCTTCCCTCGGCCTCGGAGCTGCGGGTGTGATGATGCTGGTGCTCCTCCAAACGCACCCGCCCGCAGGAGGAGGAGGAGGGACGGGCGCCTGCCCCCGTGCGAGGCCTTGCTCTGCTGGGACTGGCAGGTAGGGACCAGCTTCCATGGGGCGGTGGGAAACCTTCGCTCCAGAGAGCTGGTCTCACGTGGGATTAACTTTGTGCAGATCCATTTCCTTTTCTCGCATGTATTCAGTGAAGAAGAGGGAATGTGGGTGCCTGGTCCTTCCTTCCTGCATCCTGAAAGCTTGAAGCACCTGGGACCTCTGGGCCAGAGCAGCCGGGTTCCTCCTGTCCTGCTTTTCTGTTTTCCTGGGACGAGCACAGTTGAGCTCTGATGGCCCTCCTTGCATCCACACATGCCTTCTAAGAAAAACTTGGGATCGTCTGCTGCCAAATACTTTTGAGAAAAATAACATCCAGGATATTTCTTTGAAGACCTAACTCCCTCAAATGGGGACTAACACATGAAGGAGTAAGGATGGGATGAGAACAGAGCTGGAGTACTGATACAAGATGACTAGAGGGGGGAAGGAGAAAGCAGGGAATCTGTGTCCTGATGATGTACTCGGCCAGGAGCATCAGGTGCTGGTGCTGCAGTTCTGCAGGAGTCCTGAGGAGTCGGAAGACCCAAGTGGACAGTCTTCTCAGCCCCTAATGTGGTGGGGCAATGAAACTCCCAGAGGTTTTTAATTGCAGCTCTTGCTGTTTTAATATGTTGGCTGGCAGACAATTTTAAACATTCTCTCTGTTAGCTGTGGCGTTGCTTTTTGGTGCACTGTTTCCTTTGTGTTTCCCTTGTGTGCCTGAACCTTCTGGGAGGGGTAGAAAACCTGCGTCCTAAATATAAAAGGAAACAAAGAAAATGTGATGCATGAGGAAGACACTTGGAGCTACTATTTTCATTTTGCAGAAGTAAAATTTAGGTCATATTGCAGGTCGTGTTTTAAATATATCTGTTGCTCTGTGCTTGCAGTTTGCGTAGCCTGTGTGCAGCTGTCTTGGCTCTGCAGGGTGTGGAGGAGAGGAACCGTTGTGCTCTGGAGCCCGGGCAGTATCTGTTTCCAGACCAGCCGTGCAGGAGGACACCGTGCTGCGCCGGGGTGTCTGCTCATAACAAGAGGAAGCCGTTCCCAAACGCTCCTGAAGTAGCAACTGCAAAGCAGTCGATGTTCGGCTGTCCTGTAGCTCCTCCAAGGAGAGGGGAGTGGGTAGCTGCTGGGACGCAGGGATGCGATGGGAATGTCGCGCTGTCTCCAGACTCCTGCTAAAGCAGGGCTCAGTCTGGAGCAGGGGTAGGTAAGGTGCTCCGGGTGCCCTGTGTCTGTCCTGCGGTCCCTGCTGCGCAGCGCAGGCTGCCTGTGGTCCCAGCGCGTGGTGGATCGTGTGGTTTTGCTGGCTGCCAGTCAGACGTTGACCTGCTGCCTTTGTTGAATGTGCCTTCCCTGGCGGGCAGCTCCAGACATGCTGTGCCTGTTCCTCCTGGCCCTTCCCTGCCCAGCCCGGCTCTCGTCCCGAGGCAGATGTTCCCGTTTGCGGTCCCGAGCCAGAACAAGCGGCAGGTGCCTGTCGTGGAGACCCGCTGCTCTATGCGGCGGCTGTAACCAGAGCTGGGAGGCGATGTGGCCAGGAAGCCCGTCTGGGGACCTCCGGGGACCTGACCGCTCAGCGTCAGTGAAGCCTTTCAGCGATACTGGCTTGCTTCATGCATTTCAAAAACTCTAGCAAAAAAGAATACAAAACTGGATTTGTTGGGAGTGTAAGGGAGGGCGGCAGTGGCACGTGATGGGCGAGAGCAGAAGGAAAAAAAAATATCAACATCTGCTGCCTTTTGAACATCAGTGGAGGGCGAAGCAGCAGGCATGTACTTTGGGATGCTGGATGGCCAGGATGGCAGGTGTAACACCTCGGCGCATGCTTTTGTAGAGGTCCCTATTGCTTATTATATTTTGTTCTAGTCTGTCGCTAATCTTGTTCAGCAGTTGCTCCTCTTAATTATTGAAGTACTTTTACAGAGATGTAGCAGATTAATCCTTTTAGTTCTGCTTGCTGCCAGAAGAGATTGCCACCATTATTTTCACGCTGTGGAAGGAGAGGTTGGAGCAAGGAGAAGCAGGGCTAAATTTAGAAAGCCTGCCTTTACACGTGTGTGCTGTTCTGTAGCTGTAGAGAAGTATACGGTGGCAGGTACTGGTCATGCACAGTCAGAGTGCACGCAGGCAGGGGTGAGGCTGGGACAGCGGAGCCGGGATCTGGAGGGTGCAGGCTGGCGGAGTCTTGAGGGTGTCGCAGCCGCGCTGTGACCTGCGTGGGGGTGCCTCTGCAGCCCCTCCGCACTGGTTCCTAGCAGGGAGGGCAGCTGCCCAGGCATCACTTATCTGGTCCTTGCCTCACTGGAACACAAATATTAACTGACAAACAGTTGCATAATAAATGGCACAATCACTTTGGCCTGTTGACTTATCTTCCAGCAAAAGAAATAAACAGGGAAAAGTAGGAAAGTTAACTTATAAACCAATAAACTGTTACCGCACTTGTGTTGGTGTGGCCTGAGGCTTGCACGATGACTGCTGGGCTGATGTCTCCCAGAAGCTCAACTTGGAGGAAGCAGAGAAATATTTACTTGTTAAATATACAGGGCAACATGATTGCTTTAGGCGCTGTGGTGTAACATGCATGCACCCGATTCCAGTGGTATGCAGTCTCCTCGTTGCCTGTTTTCCTCAGAACACTTTACAGAGCAGTTTTTAAGCCTTGCCTGGCTCTGTCCACAGGAACCTAGTAATTTTCTCGAGCAGAAGTGTCTGAGGTTGAAAGCTGCTCTGTCAGTGTTTACTAAAAGGTATCCAGAGTGGAAATGTAAATCTGCCAGAGCAGATCTTATGTATATTTACGGTTGCCTGAGTTACCTCTTGTTAGAAACGTTAACGCTGGGTCATTAAGACTGCCTCCCCTCTACTGCTGGTGCAGGCGTTGCTTTCTAAATATTGATGTAACAGCTTCCTCACCGGGACGTGGTTTGCAGCCCGGCTGCTTCCATGGGATGAGTTCCTGCGTTCTGCCGCTGTGCTGGTGTGCACGTCCTCCCGCGCACACGTGTGTGCACACACCGGCTTCCAGCCAGAACATGTATGGCTCGGTTAAAGCCATTTGGGTTTGTGCTGTATTGTGCTGGAGAACATCCGTTCCTGCGGTCGTTCTGCTGCCTCCTCCATCTGTTCACAGCTAAGTTATTTCTTCTGTAATGTGGTCGCAGTTGTATGCGCAATTCCAGCTGAGGTCTTGCAGTGCTATTAGCATGCTGTTTATTACTTCCTTATCTCTACAAACACCCTGAATAACATATTAAGATCATGTTTGCCACTTTCACAGCCGCATCCCTTTGGTTCTGCCATCCTGACTAGCGCATCAGTCTGTCTCCTCCTTTGTAATTCCTGATTGGTAAACCCTGAATTTACTGCAGAAATTCAGAGTTTTCCTGTTATATTCTGGGATTTAGTTCCTTTCTTGTTATTCTAGGCCTCAAATCATAACTTTTTCTTGTGTAATATTCTGGTCTTCCATTGTGTTGGATGTGCTTCCCAGTTTAATTTCATCAGGTGTCAGTGGTCTCTGCTGATTTGCAGCAGGGCCATCAGTGATGTTAGTTAGCAAGATGACTCCCAAGCCTTTCCAAATAACCTCCATCCAGGGCAATGCTTTCTTTCAATCATTTTGGTGTCATCTTCTCTTGGCCTAGTTTTCTGCCTTTTTAAAGTCTTAGCTAGTGCCCGTCTTCTCCGGCTGAATTCCCTGTGGTATGGTATTGAAGAAGGGGCAGTTATTTTAGTAAAGAAAGATAGTGGGTTAGTTTGCACAATGTGTCTTCGATAAACCTGCCTTATGTTTTATCTTGGTTTCCATTTACTGCTGTCTCTTTAATTATTCTTCCCTTCACAATACTTACAGCTTTGTCTGTTATGAGATAAAGCTAATAAAACCCGCAGCAGTGTCTCCCCAGCCCTTTTTTAATACAGGTACTGTATTTGCTGTTCTGTATGCAACACAATTCATGAACTGATGGGTGGTTAGGAATATCTGATGTTGAACCTGTCTAAGATGTACTCTGCTATTCTTAATTGTGAACTAATTGCCTTTTTTTTTTTTTTTTTAGTATTCAGGCATTAGATTTTCAAGTTTTGCTTCCTCCTTAGTTATGCCAGCTCTATTACTGTGCCTCTTTCTTGTTAGCTGTCCTGGCCTTTATGCTTTTTTTTTTTTCCCCCTAGCATCTATATCTTAGATGAAAATGGAGGTATTTAGTCTTGGGGTCTTGGTTAAGTTTTTTGTTTGCACACACTGTATGCTTGAACAGGAGAAGCCTGGACGTATAACTCAAGATGCATCTGTGAACTCTGGGAAGTCTGAGCGTAATTGTCTTGCTCCAGTTCCTCAGGGAGGTGATGACAGCTGTAATTACTAGCTCAAATCATGAAACATTAGGAGAAAATACTAAGGGGGAAAGTATCTTGGAAGTTGAGGTGAATGGTCTCCACCTGGGAGTGAGGGCAGGGGAGGGGAAGGTCAGGTTTTCACAGGGTTTTGGTAAAGAGAGCGAGCTCAGCTATTAATGGTTAATAGCGGCAGGAGGTTGCCAGGCTCTGCCGTTTGTACAGTGTGTCATCTTCTGAGAAGAAATGATTTTGGTGTAATTTGGAAAATTTTGCGCCGTTCATTGTGAAAGTAGCTATAGCCCCAATCATGAAAAATGTTTGTCAAATACGGGATATTTTTTTGCCACTGTAGATCTGGTCATTTTGTTGGGACAGGAGAGGAGGGAAGGCATATCGCCTGCTGCGGGAAGGTGGGCAGGAGCGGGTTAGTGCAGGGTTGCTTTTCCCTTGTTTAAATCCTGGCGTGGGATCACGTGGGGAAGGATCTGGCTGAGCGGAGAGGGGCGACGGTCGGCACTGGGGAGATGCTCCAGTGCAAATGCTGGGAAGAGCGGGACCCCGTCAGTGTCGGACCGTCCCTGCCAACAGCGTTTCTGCATGTGCTGGCTGCTCCCTGCAGCGCCTTTCTCTTGGGCTGGGTGGGTGGAAATGGAGGGGAGACATCCCAGTGGTCCTTCTCCCTCTAGCCAGAACTTGTTACCTCCGAAACCAGTGCCTGATCGGTGCCAGTCGGTGCCACACGGCTCCCAGCAGTCTGGGCAAATGCTGGCAAGTCCTGGTTTGGTGATGTGCCTTTGAGTGCCTAGAGATGCCCAAGGGGTAGAGGAGGAGAGTCTGGAGAGCGGTGGCTTCTGGTGAGTGCGGTGGGCTCGTTCTTGCTTGGTGTTAGCCCTGTGCTGGAAAGCCGGGGGCTCGGTGCTGGCTCTGCTGGGGGCAGGTGGAAAAGGCCAGGCGCAGGGCAGCGTAAGTGCCTTGAGAAGGGCACTTGACAGCTGAAGACTGCCGAAAAAGGGTTTCCATCTGTGCCAGGCCTGGCACAGTCTGGTTTGAAAAGAAATACTCCCTGCAAGCAGTGGTGGTTCGTGTCGGCAGGTTCAAGCCCTGTGGAAAGGGAGGTCTGCGCAGGAGCAGGGCAAGTCTCCAGTTTTACGTTCATAGGATCACGGAATGGTTTGGGTTGGAAAGGACCTTTAAAGGTCATCTAGTCCGACCCCCCTGCAATGAGCAGGGACATCTCCAACTAGATTCAAGTGCTGTGGCGCCGAGTGACCTGAGATCAAGTACAGGTAGATAATTCATCCTCTGATTTAGGTGAGTATTTATTTCTTTGCATGCTTTGCTAAGGTCCCAGTTGAAGTTAACTGACTTGTTCCTACCCAGCAGAAGTAGAGCTGCTCAGTGTGCTGGAGTTACTCTGAGGTGCGTGCTAGGAAAGGACATTTCTGAGATCTCTTGCAAGTTTTCAGGTTTTGTCTATGCCCACATTTCAATACCTTTGAATTTTCTGGAGTCTCCTGGAAAAGAAAGCGTTTGGGAACTCAGGAGCCCAAGGAGCGCTGATGGGCGCGTAGTTCAGGTGTAGTTCCTCGTATCCTTTGGTAGAAACTTTCCAGTCTGTCCTAAGCCTCTGTTCTCTCCCAGCAAGCTACAGCCAGGGGCCAGACGTTCCTCTGAGCCCATGGTAAGTCCCATACTGTGGTCTGGTTTGAATGGTGGGATCTGAGCACGGGAGCTTCTCTGTCGCTTGGGAGAAGAGGCTGAAGATCTGGCATCTGTTGCTTGTGCATTCGCTTTAATACCTCCCTTGCTAAATACCAGGTTCTCGTCATTAATAGTCGCTTGATCGGATGGGACATCTTTCCTCCCTTTACAGTCAGACTTCCAGATGAAATACATGTTTCACTGCAGGCCTTGCCGCAAGGCCACTGAATGTGGAAGGAGGTTTTTTGGCTTGATTCTGAGGTTGTTCTCAGTTGTCTGAGCTGTAGCTCCCTGGTGCTGAGTGCTGCTGCTTTTGGGGTGGCTCCTTCAGACCTCTCCGTCTTCTGAACAGCGGGTCCGTCCCTGGAGCGAACGGAGCCGCACACGTTCCCTAATTTAGTGGCAGGTGTGTTTCGAGGCTTAGGTAAGTCGCTGGTTTTGAGGGAGGCATGAATCATGTTGGCTAGCAGGGAATTTGATGAATAACCCTGCTGTGTGGTTACGGGGTTGAGGGCGTCTGTGTCCCTGAGAGGTGCCGCTGCGCTCCTGGTTTCCATTCGGTCTCCCTGAAGAAAGGTGGGGTCATCCTGGACCTGGGCTGTTTGTAGTTTGGAAAGGCTCATACTCGGCTGATATTTCTGAGAAAGTAGTTGAACCTTAAGTCGTTGGGGGTTACTTACTAGCCAAGGGTTGTGGACCTGCTGGAGTCACATGCACAGGCTGGATACGGCCCTAAAAAGCCAGAAGTGCATGGTGTTCATAAATCTGCGTCAGATGCCCAGCTGGCGAAGGGGCAGCCCGTGTCCCCCAGTGCCGAGGCTGGAGGGAAGGAGCCGGCGTGGGGCTGCTGCAGGGGCAGGCAGAGCACTGCTCCCTCCCGGCCTCCCTCCCACGCCGTTCCAGGAAGCTTTGCCTAGGAGCGGGTTTGGGAAGCGCCAGCGGCGCGGCCGGCTCCCCAGTGCAGAGAGCTGTAGCCCCCTCCCCAGCTGTGGGCTCCATGTCGGACCGGGAGGGATGTGGGCAGAGCACCGGGATGCTGCGCTGTCCCACCACCCTCCTCCCGCTTCGCAGTGCTCGCGGGTGCCAGCAGAATGAAAGCCGGTGTGCGAGATAGGAAGGGGACAGAGTGCCATGCTGCTGCGCCCTGGGCTTAAAAGTGAAAGTGAAATTTGTCTTTTCTCCATCCTTTAATCTGAACGGGGCTTTAAACAAGAAGTAAATTAGTATAATGAATAATGGAAACTGAAATGAAATAGATGATTATAATTGAAACATTTGAAAGAACACAAATCCTCCTAAAGCAGACGTCCTTCTCTGTAGGGATCTCCCAAACACGCTGCTGGCGGTGGCTGGAAGGCAGCAAGAGGTCAGGACCAAAAATACCTTCCCCCAAGGGTTCCTTCAGGCACGTTCGGCACCTGCCGTGCGCAGGGCCACGCGTGAGTAACTCGGGTGGGCGGTGGGAAGCTCCCCTGCACGGCCGGCAGCGGTGGGTTTGCTCTGACAGTTTTTCCTGCTCTTCCTTTTAACTTCGTTTTCTCTTTTTATTACTACTTTTCTAAAAATTTGTTGCATTTACGGTCCATGATCTCTGGTACACAAGGTCACTGGATGGTTGTCCCACTGTGTATTCTGGTGCCTTCTGCCTTGCATCTTTCTGAGGTGGTTATTCAGCAGCTTCCTTGTGTCTGGACCTCCTTGATCTTTTAAAGCTGGCTGCTATTCCTTGTGTTGCTTGCAGTGCACGCATGCCAGCTTCTGACTTGCACCACGTCTCGTTTCTGCAAGAAGCTCGCAACGCCAGCAGTGCTTGATATGTAGCCTGAGCTGTGGCTGTGACGGGTCATTCTGGCAACTGCAGCTTATGATTAAAAAGAAAATCAGTCACTGTCATCTTGGACCCCAGCACCAGTGATTTGACAGTCCACAATACCTCAGCTTCTTCCTCATCAGAGGATCTTAGACTCAGGACTGCCCCAAGGGTTGTCCTCTGACTCAGGCTGCTACCAGAAAGCTCGTCTCATTTTATGACTAGCACAGCCAGCCACACGATTTTCCTGCCTGAAGAGGCTGCGGTGAGACCCAGGGGACCCTCAGATTCCAATTTTTGGTTGGATCTTCAGGCCTTGGCGTGTAGCTTCAGAAGAAGACCAGAGGGTGGGAACTGCAATTACTGCTGCTGCGTGATCACACCCAGGAAATTCCCTTATGTCCTTGGTTCTCCAGGGAATTCGGAGCTGTCGTGTCGGCTTTTGGGCAGGGCTAGGACAGCCTGCCACGGCCTTGAGTCTCGCAGTTCAAGTGCAGGACAATGGCTGCAGCTGAGATCATCTCCCCCCTTTAGAAAAGGGAACTGGTTTGCAACTCCGCTTTCGGAGCATCGAACTTTGCATCTCACGTGACCACTGCGAAGCCGCAGTCGCCAGAGGTCTGCCGATGATGCTCGTTGCTTCTCGCTGTGCAGACTCCTGGAACTTCCTACAGCCCCGGCGGCACGAGGGCACGTGGGGCGAGCAGGGGGAGAGAAGGGCGTGCTGCTTTACCCAAATGACTAGCTGGTCAAAGATCCCCAAAGGTCCAAGGTGTGCATGTATCTTATGGATAATGCGCACCTCAGTGCCAAATACTGATAAGCTGATTTGTTTTCCAGAACTGTAGTACTTGGAAAAAATGTTGTCATGCAGGGTTAGTTTTCATCTTCCTTCTCATTCCCACTTTCTGTGATGTGTTAAAATTGGATTTTAATTGAATACCTTGTTTCCAGCTGTATCTTTTAATGCTAGCATTTGCTGTTGCTACCAGAGATATTTTAAATAGGATGGAGAGTCATCCATAGGATTATCTATGGTAACGTGGGGCCCACATCAGGAAATGATTTAGGCAACAGAGTTAAGGAGATGTTATTTGTAAAATGTCTTTAACTTATCATATCCCTTTAAGAGTTAGGGGCGAGGAAAAGATTTGGTTGAGGTCTGAAGAGATGGTGTATTGATGTGTACTCAGGTGCAGATTGCACAGAGCCCGGGAAAGGGTCTTGCGTCATCTGTGGCAAGAGATGAGCTGCGTAGTCTACCAAACGCTACTGTCATGGGTTGGACAGGTTTCAAAGATTTGACGGCTGGTTTTATGTCCCCTTGGAGCTGAAAGATCGAATGCAGGCTGGCCGGGCTCCAGCTGCCTCCTGCTATGGTTTGGCTCATGGTATCGCTGAGAAGGAAGGACCTGAATCAAATTGAGGATAAGGGGAGGGACAATTAGGATGAGCCGGATGGTCAGAAAGTACCCCATGTCTGTATGGCGCGGGGAGGTACCAGCACGTAAGCAGAGGGTATACGGGGTTTGACCTTCCCCGAGACGTCGTTCCCAAGCAGCCAGCGTATCGCTGTTACCAAAGCACAGATGCGAGAAGGGAAAAGGAGCTCAGCTGAGAGAGAAATATTGCCAAGCGTTTTTGGTGCTGGAGACTTGGCTTCAAGTTCAGCTTTTTTTCACGTTCATAATGGACTTGAGCAAACTGCTGGCCTTTCCTTGCTCTGCTTCTCCAGAGTGGAGTAGAGCTCCTGTGTCGGGAGGGCATTCAGTGATGTCAAAGCCTTCAGAGCTGGCCCGGGCTCACCTGCGAGTCCTGCTCACCGGGCCGGGCAGCGTGGGCTGCCTCGGCTTTGCCGATGGCTCCGTTTGTACAGGCACGGCACAGGCATGGTAAGAGCTTGTGGAGGGCAAGAAGTACGCTGGATGTTGCATGCATGCTGCTTCAGCACTCTTGTTCAGTCTTTAACTAATGTATAGAGTAATGTAAAAAGGATATTAGAATGCACCTCAGTTGTTTTGGGGTTTTGGTTTTTTTTTTATTTTTAGTGGGAAAGCTATCTGTAAATTACTCAGCATTTTAACAGGGACATATCTGTAATAACCTATGGCTTGAAAAGTGTGTATTTCCTATTTTTATTGATAACCAGAGTGTACAGGCTTGTGAAGAAGTGTGCAAACTACTTCTCAGCCTCCCTTCTGGACTGATCCTCTTGGGTAGAGCTGACGAAGAGTCGCAGTCGTTCAGCCTTTGATGCCCAGGAGGCCAGGCTGGATGATATAATGATTGCTTTAGGCCTTGCTTCCTGAAGGTATCTCCTTATCCTCATTCACCCAGGTAGTTAAAACCTTGCCTGCAAGCAAATGGCAGGATGCCTGCTGCTTCTCCCTGCCTGGTAGGGAAAGGATGTGGGGATGAGGAAGAGAGTTTGTAAGTTAGAGACTTGTTTTGTAAATTAGTTCATTCTTTGTCTGACTTGTGATGCTGGTGCCTCCACCTTGGGGCTAAGCAGAGGGGAGAGCAGGAGAAAGGAAGGAGCCATAGAAGGACTTGGTTCAAAGGAGACAGCCTGGGCGATGAGATGAAGCTTCCCGGGTGAGGTTTCTTGGCAGCCTCTCTACGTTAGGGATTTGGACCTGCTCGGCTGCAAGATCAAGGAATATTGCTAAATGTTCTCGGACTTCCACCAGTCTCTGAAAGGTCTTGCTGAAGTATCGTCCTCTTGGTGGTTGTGTTAGGAGGGACACTTTGGCTTTGAATCCCGTGCTATGACAGTTCCACCCTGCTTAGGGGGAGCGAACAGGAAAAGAGGGAAAAGACGTGACAGACAAAAGCTTTTCCGTGGTCCGGAGGGCTCCGGATGGGTGGCCGCAGGAGGTCAGTGCTGGCCCAGGGCTTCTCTGGGATGAGCGCATTTTGAGGTGGTTCAGGGGCATTGCTACCTGGGGCAGAGCCTGCCAGACTGCTGCTGGAGCGACCGTGGCACGTTCCCTGGGTGGATTGGATCCCGCCGGTGCGTCGGGCAGGCTCAGCACGGCGCCAGCCGGCATCGGCCACTGCAGCCCTGGGTGGCCACAGGCTGCAAGTGTGGGGTGTCAGGGGGGCTCCAAGAGGAGTGTTGCAATGAAGAACAATGCCTTCCTGTAGTTTAAACTCTTTCTTTTCCCCCTTCTTTTCATGTTGCCTCTTCTACAAACCTTTGAAGAAGGCCTTCTTAATAAAGCCTTTCCCAACTGGGGTTTTGCTTTTGAAAGAAAAATAAGGAACAGCTTTCTCACTTAACATCTATTCTGGCTCATTTTAACTCACTTGCTATTTACCAGATGGAATTTTTCCTTAAGCTGCTCCTCGTGTTGTGTTTTACATTGCCCCCTTTTCTCCACAGAAAAATCATATTGCTGCTTTCTGTATTGTCGTTACTAACGCAGGATTTTCTACGTGATGAGCAATCGGGCTTCCTAAGTAGTGGGACCTACTGATCTTGTCCATATGGTAAAATTAAATCTGTTATTTTGTGGTGATTTTTCTTCTTAAAGCTCTTCTGGGCTCTGTACTGGAGGAGTTCTTCTCTTTGGTCTTAACGCTTCAAAAATGAACTGTTGATTTCTGGAAAAAGTTGGATTTCTTCCCTGTTGCTCCTAGGAAGGTGCCTGAGCAGGGAGGTGTTCCTGGTAACTACTGCACAGCAGCACATTCCACGGAAGCTCTCCTGGTTGATGGTCACCTTTAGACCCTCCTTGAAACTGGCCCAGGTCTCCCGTGCTTGTTTCATGCCTGCAAACCCCTCCAGTCCCCCAGAGCTGCAGCAATGGGCAGCTGGAGATGGGTGAGGCAACCTTGACGTGACCCCAGGTACCTTGGCGAAGGGGTCCGTCGGGGGCTAGCTCTGGTCCTGAGCCTCCCGGCAGTGTGGCTCCCATCTTCCAGGTGGGAGGAAGAAACCTCTTCTTCCCCTTTCCCCTTTTTCGTTGCTGCCTCTCATGTGGTGCCGGGTGCCCTCAGCCCTGGAGAAGGATCTCCTCTCCTCCATGCTCCAGCTCCCTTCTGTTACAGAGGCTGTAAGAGCACAGTCTCTTCTAGCCCTCAGGTTTAGAAGGCTCAAGGGATAATTCAGGTTTTCCGTGTAATTGCTGGTGATACATATGTCTGGCGTGGAGCAGGTGTGTCAGAATGTCCAGGGATGATCCGTGAGATTTCAAGGTTGAGGAAATAAAATCAAACATGCAAATTCTGGTAAAATACTAATTCTGCTCTCAGCATGGGCAGGATGTGGTTAAAGTTGGACCAGTGTGCCCTCGGTTTTCATGAGGAAACTGTTGGAGAGTAAATGCATCTTCATTGACTTGTGATAATGAAGTTACAAGTCTTGAAAAAGCGGCACATTGTTCCAGACTATTTTATGACTGAGAGATTTTTATTTTTTTCCATTTAGTGAAGGTGACCTGTCTGACTTCTGCCACCTTCAGAAGTGTTGGCCACGGTCATTGTACGTACGTAGTGATCTTGTATTCTCACTATAGCACACTGGCACGGCTAGCAGCTGCGTATGATTTAAGCAAGAGTTTCACATGTCTTTTCTATTTTGAACCTTGACAAAGAGAAAGAAGTAAGCTACCTTTAGAAGTGGAGACTGGATTTCAAGCCTCCTGTTCAGATTGCTTATGATGTCGAAGTGGGGGATTTCTCATGTCATTCTCTTCTAGCTCCTTCCTTTGCTGACAGTTGTTGAACAGATTTCTTTCTTTTCCACCTAACAGTTTTACTTATTTGTGGTTTTGCTTATTTTTCTTCTTTGAGAAAATCTTTAAAGAGCGAGAAATTATTTCTACCTTGACACTTCATTTCTGTTTCAGTTATTCAGGTGGCTTTCTCATCAACCAAAGAGGTTTTCGCATGCTGTGTTGCACAGGTTTGTTTATGTGGCTGCCTGCCATGTTGGGAGAGGTCGGGCTTTAGTCTAAGCTGCACTGGTCTGGGTCCTTCGGAGATCCCATAGAGCCGGTTTCCATCACTGGGGCGGGTTTGACAAGGGAGCACAGGTAATCCGCTTGCCCTTCTACCACACGTATCGGGTAGCTTTCCTGTGGGACTCTTAAGTTCACTTTCTGCAGATTCAGGCTCAGTGCGCATCTCTGCTTGTTTTCCTTCTTTTTGTTTTCTTAAGTTTTTCTTCCCGCCGTCCCAGCTGAGGTGTGGCTGCTGGGGATGCACATGTTCCCCAGATGCCTTTTAGGAAGCTGCTAAGTGGTTCATCCTTAAAATGCTCATCTTAAGGAGATTTTTCTGTTGCTGTAAAAGCAGTGATTTAAGTGTTTTCAGTGGCAGAAGTCCATGAGATCACAGAGACATTCCTGTATTGGACAATTAACCTGTAGATTTACTGCCGGGATTTCGTTTGAAAGGCAAGCCAGGCCTTTTGTGTCGCTTTGGGCGAACACCTATGTCCGCTCCTGCTGGCACCGTGGCAGTTCTGACCCTGGTGGCATGTGGGGCAGGCAGGCCTTGGTGGGCGCAGACCACGTCATCTTATCAGAGGGGAAAACATTCAGCTGGATGGATCACAGACCCCACCAAGAACAAAATAAACCCCTGCAGTTGTGGGGCTTTTTTGGTAGTTATCTCGCAGGGAAGACGTTGCCGTTTGGAGGGGAGGTGTGGAGGAGGCTGCATTCACACCTGGTCGCAGGAGATGGATTTATTTGCTAGCTTAGCCCTGTTCTCTCTCTGAGGGGCTTCTCGCCATTTGGCCTGGGCACAGAAAAGTCAAAAGAAATCTTGCCTGAGAAGCTTTCTTTGTTCCCTCTGCTCGGGGAGCCTGACCGAGCCCTCACCTGTTGGAGAGCAGCCCCGTGTTTCTGGGGTTGGGAGCCAGCGCTGTCGCCCCTGGGGCTCTTGGAGCAAGTCCCAGCCTCCGTCTGTTCCAGTCTCCTCTCGCTCTGCCATGCACCTTCCCTTGCCTAGAGCTAAAACAAGGAGCCAAGAATTAATTGTTTTGTGTTTCCTTTTTTCCCCCTTGTTGCCTTGTGGTCTGATCGGTATCTGGGCTCATTGGGCACTGGAAGCGTTCGCTTCCCCTTCTCCAGAGACAGATGTCGGAGAGCTGAGTGCTTGAATACAAAGCGAGGGAATGGGCTGAGCCAGGCGGGGATCCTTCCATTTGTGCGCTTGCTCGACTCCCCGTGCCATTGCGGTTGGCGGCAGTGGGGTCGTGGGGAGGAACGCTGATGCTCAGCATGGCTGATGCGCGCTTACCTGCCAGGCTGCAGGGGCTTTGGCAGAGCAGGATGGACTAACTGGTGTCAGGCGTTAGAGTATTTTAGTCTTACTGTCCTTCACTAGTTTTGGGCAGCGAAAATAGTGGCATGGGTACGCTTACTGGATTGCAAGGCCTGGACAGAAAAAATGCTGTTCTCAAGCGTAGATGCCCCATGGCACGGATGGGGAGGGCAGGGGCTTAGAGCTGGGAGCTGGTGCTCAGAGCGGTCCGGGCGAGGTGGTGGAGCACATGCGCAGGAGCCGGCGCAGCGCTGACGGACGCAGACTCGGCTTCCCCCCAGTCTGGCTCTGCGGGCTCCTGCGCTCCTCTGGGTTCAAACCAAGCCAACAGATCTTCTGGTGCTGGTTTTTCTGTCCATTGCCAGAGGCTACAAATTGTAGACAATGTCCCACCTTTGTAGGTTAAGAAAACTTTCCCAGACAGGAGGTGTAAACAAAGGTTAAATAAGTAAATAAAGTTTATTTCACATCTACCAAGGAATTTCACTGATGTGGAATTTGACTCAGTGCTCAGAAAAGGGCTGTGAGGGAAGAAGAGAAATTCGCTGTAAAGTGTGAGGAAGAAGGAGAATGCGAAGGCGAGCAGGGGAAACTGGGTGACTTAAAGGATTACAAATTTGAGTGGAAGCGATGATACTAGTGTTATTTTCAGCCGTGTCATTCTGTAGACTTTGGGATTTTCAAAATGGTTCTGGAACGCTCTCTCTAACGCAAGTCTTGTAGTCCAAATACAAATCCAAACTGTGATAAATGCAGTGGTGTTGGGCAGCTTCTGCTTCAGTGGCGCTTAACGAGACACGGAGAAACTGAGGGAGAGAACAAAATGTGCCTCTGGGATTCAGCGGCCAGTGCAATCCTAACAGTGCAATGAAAGCTATTAATTGTGTTGGTAACTTCATTAGTTCTGCACCTGTTCCTTTTATGTGCGTTAGACTTTTGGACTTTGTCATGTACGTGAACTCCTGTAAAATTTTGGTCCCATAATCCAAGGAAGGGACTGGGTTTGGGAAGGATGAAGGGGAAGCGTCTTGCTCACCTTTCCTTGCAGGTTCTGCCCTCCTGGGGTGGGAGCGGGGTGCTGAGGGTGCGGGTTCCCAAAGGACTGGCCAAGTCTGGGGTGCTTTGGGAGCAGCGTGGTGGCAGAATATCAGCCCTGATTGAACTGGAGAGGGGGACGATAGAGGTGCTTTTGATCAATGTTGGCTGAAAAGTTTTGGAGCTTCATGGCTTGTTTCTAATTAAAGCCTTGAATCTGTTGATGCTGTGCTGTGCACGGATGCTGGGGCGGCGGTGGTGGCCCGTGGGACAGCCCTTTCCCGCAGTGTCCTTCTGACATTTCACCTCTCTGTCTTTTTGCTTCCTTGAAAATGGCCAAGGCCGCCTCTTGGGGCTTTTTTGTGGATGTTTCTCATCGCTGGTTTTTCAGAGAAGCGCTTGATCAGGAGACCATGTTTCTGGTAATTATGCTTCATATGGACCTATTTTCTTATGCATTTAATAGGGCTCTGTCTTTTCAGCTTGTACTTGGCCTGAACTCTTGAGCAAATTAAATTATGTCAGGGGCCTTCCACATGTGAGATGGGCATTAAAATCTTTGATTTTTCTCAGGGCAATTATTGTGACCAGGTGAGGAAGAGGAGGCCGTTCAGGGACTGATGCAGGGCAGAAGCGTTAAGACCCCTTCATTAGTGATGCTGAAGTTCAGTATTTCAAGTTCCTGACTTCAGTAGCCCGCTCATGCAGCAGGAATCCGAGGGTGACCTGCGGGCTTTGAGCAGTGCCTGAAGATACCCCTTCAAGGGAGTTTCGTTTAACCAGGTGGCTTACCTTTTAGCTCTGCTGAGAAGCTCATTTCTGAAGATGAGAAAAAAATTCCCTTAGTGCACCTTCTAATTGTTCATTTAGGAGCAGAACTTTCCTCCAGCTGGGAGGGCTTAAGGCTGCTGTAAAGTGCTAATTAAAAGTAATAGTGATAATGAAAACAGATGTTTTCAAGAAAAGTAAGTGATATTGGGGCACTAATCTGCTGTCCCTGGCTTCTCTGCGGGAGGAGTGCAAGCTAGTGTCTCAGAGCTGCGTTTCCAGGAGGACCGGGGCTGGGGGCTGGATCCTGGGCGGCTCATTCTGCTTTAACAAACGGGGATGGTTCTTGATAAAGCGCGGAGGTGCAGTACAAAGCTTGCATCGCTTGGACGGAGCCGCCACCTCTGATACGTGTGCTGCCTTTCAGTGCCAAGTGTGGAGGGGTGGGTGCACGAAGGTGGAGCTGAGTCGGTGCACTGAGGCTGGGACCACCGTGAGCCTGGGACGTGGAACAGCAGGCGGGCTGCTGCTGGCCATGGGGTACTCCAGCATCGCTGGAGCCTTCGGGTGCTGTTGCAGAATGAACGATAAATAATCTGAAAGCAAGGAGGTACAAGCATCTCTTGATCCATAGCAGAGTCAGTTGAGTATTTCACAATCCTGCGTGTCCCAGTGGCTTCCAATAGCTTGACTCCCACTGCTGCAGTCATCCTGGGGGCGATGGGTTTTGCAGGGGGAAAAAAATACGGGGGGGGGGGGGGGGGGGGGGGGGGGGGAGAAATCCCATCTCTTGGAGCTGTTTTATCCTTTTTCTCAGCTGTAGTTTGTTAGGAACTGGGAAGGTGCTGTTATTTAACTGAAATGGTTTTGAGGTTTTGTTTTTTTTGTTTTGGTTTGGGTTTTTTGTGGTAGGCGCAGAGCCTCGTGCACGTAGGTTACAATCCCCATCAATCTTTTCTGGGGAGTCTTTGTTATCTAGGTCCACCATGGTTAGCAACTGCCGTTGCTGTTACAGCACTAATTACCATGCCTAGTGCTAAAGCGGTTTACATGGGGAGCTTGGAGTTATTCAGCTAAGGTTAGTCTCTGGCTTAAGAGGCTTTCTGCGGTAGCTTTCTGAGCACAGAGGTATTAACAACACAGAAGACAGAGAAGACCACTTGAAATTTCATCGACCCTTTTTGGCTGCTGTGTTAGGGTTTTTTTGTTTTGTGTTTAAAAGATTGATCTGTCTCTCCCATTGCCTGGTCTTGCTGACTGTAAGTGGTGACCTTTCCAGGCCTTGGTGGGAAAGTGTGGGTGTCTGAAGGACGGGCTGGCTGTTTAGTAGTCATCTTCAGGACCATTATTTGACTTGTCCTCTTGTGCTGTAGAAACAGCCTTTCTCATTGCTAGAAAGTTGATACATTCTGTGGAGCTTTCCATAGGCGACCGGAGGATTTACTTGACTTCTTAAGCTGTTCAGGTGCTCTGTCTGTTGTTGAGACATCCCCTGTTTCTCCGACTGCATGGAGCAGTAGAACAAAATTGTTTAAGACTCGGAATTGTTTTCTGGAATGCTGTTCTCGAACAGGAGGGAAAGAAAATAAATCCCAGTAAGCCTTTGGGGAAGCACCTCCACCCTGCGTCCTAGCGAGCGTGGTCAGTGGTGCTCGGTTCAGCTCCCAGGGAGGACCCTGCAGGGCTCTGCTCCGTGGACCGTGCCTGGCAGTGAGCTAGCTGTCGTGTCACGCTGGCGCTTTGCTCGCTGCCTGGCTGAGAAGCGTGCATAAAACAAGAAGCCTTACGTGTAGAGTTGAGGGGCGTGTGTTAGTGCTTCAGATGGAGAAGTCAGCTCTCAGAAGGCTTGCAGCTGTGAGCAGATGTGGAGCTGGGGTTGGCTGTAAATGATAGCGGATCTTCTAGGAACAACAAAGGGTCCCTTGTCTTGGAGAACCTGACACGCTGGTACGTGGCGCTGGCTGCCAGTTGACTCTTCTCCTTCTGGCCCTGGGGGGAAGGGAAGGGTGGGGGCTGGCCCTTTCTAGGGGTGATAGGGAGGGAGGTCTCCTCCCTTTTCTAGATTTTAATGAGAAAGGATTGTTTTCATCTTGCTTATATTCAGAATTACCGATGAGAGTCTGAAAGAGTAGCCCCAGCCCTCCGAGACCTCTGTGATGAGTTTCGTGAGGCTCTGCAGCCCATCACCAGTGCTTGGGGTGAGAGGGGACAAGTTTTAGAAGCTCATGTCCAAATCTCCAGCCTCTAAGGCAGCGGCTGTGTGGTGTGACGTGTTTGCTCATCAGAGTGCCGTTTCGATCACGTTGTCAATTCCATCATTAACCTTTTAACTGCTCTGCGAGCGAGCTGGAAGGGTAAAATGCCATCCTCACCAGTCTCCTGTGATACAGGTGTGCATGGGAAAGACCAGCCTAGAAAGAAGACGTTGGTTCAGCAATGGAGGGATGAAGGGGTTGTGAGGATGTGTAAGGTTTTGTCTTTCACCCTGAAGAACTTGGCTTGAGAATCCTTCTCTGACTGTGCTTGTGGAGGAAGTGGCAGCCTTTTAAAGGGGGGTGAGGCACCAGGGAATGGGGGGGCTGGGGGGATGCACCAGGGAGTAGGGAGGTCATTCTGATGCTGATGAGAGAAGGCACAGAGAGGAGGAGGAAGAGGAAGAAAGGGCTAGAGCATTAGCCAGAAGCACCATCTATGGTCTAATCCAGGTTGAGGCCAGCCCATAGTAAGATTGCTTTGACTGGCATACAGTTTATTTTGCAAATGTCAACTGTGATTACTTAGAGAAGGTGACCCGGATTGCATGAAAGCAGCCAGCCAACATGGTGGAGTTTGCACCGAGTACTGCCTGCAGTCCGTAGCGTATGGCCCTTTGGGTTAATACTGAGGTGAAGCTGTCAGAGCCTTGTCCATACTGGGAGATAATGGGACCCATACTCCATAATCAGTGCCCGTAGAGCTGCTGACAGAACCCTGGAGCTTCAGCCCGTGTTAAACTCATTTTCAGCTGTCATTTGGCAGTGGTGGCAACGTGGAGCCCAGTTATGTTATAGCTTCCATTCCCGCTCCTGCTGATGCTTTGGCCAGAATAGATATAATCTGGCGGTTTGTGTTTTGCTTATCTTCTGAAGGCCAGTTGATGCCTGTTACTGCATTTAATTCAAGTGAAACTTTTTGGTATATGAAGCGACTTCAGAATCAAAATGTTGTCTTGCTTTATGCTGGTAGATCAGTTGCTCATCTTGCAGGCACCCGGTGGCAGGGTGACAAGCCGCTGTCTGTGACCTGTTTTGAGGTATGGCCTGCGTGCACATATACCCAGCGGTATGCAGAGGTGGATCTCCCAAACCGAGTATATCTGGAGTTTAGTCTTCTAAAAAGGAATTCTTAATGCATTGCACAATAATTTAGGCCCTGAAGGGAAAAATTCTGTTAAACCTTCTCAAAGGATGTAGAAAACTGTAGAAAGTCTGGAGTAGAGAAAAAAAGCAATTGAAATACTGAAGAAAACGTTTTGGAGTGGGAAGTTGAGTTTTGATTTTCAGCTGATCAGAAGGAGGATCCAGAACTGAAGTTACAAGTTTTGGTATTTGAGCTCTTGCTTCCCTGGAAGGGGGTGCTCCAGCGAAAGGCAAGCGTAAGGGTGTGTGTGAGACCATGATACGGGGTATATGCATGATAAATAGTTCAGGGACTACCTCTAGTAACGTGACCTTCTCCATCCAAGCAGTAGCTTGGAGGTGAAGGTGGCTTGGGGTTACTGCTTTGGCACAGCAGAGTGTGGAGGACTCTCACCAAGGTTCAGAAGGGCTTCAGACAGAAAATTATGCTCTGGCAATTCTTATTTTTGTAAAAAGCTCAAGACAGCACTAGGAACATCTTGCAGGCACCCTGCAATTATCATAATAAACAGTTTTATCATCTGCTTGGCAATCAATAATGTGGCTTATGCTGCTTTAGTATCTCACTGGTATTGATTACCTTAACAACTGTGCTGCGGTCAGCTTCTGTTAACCCGTGCTCTGCTGATGGGGCTTGTCTGTCCTGCTGCAGGAGGCAAAGGACTCGGCTTTCAACCTAGGCATGTGCAGAAATTAAGAGCAGGATAGGTTAAACCCAGCTTTTAATCAGAGAGGCCTGATGGTAGGATTTTGAGCCAGGAAGGTGGAATTGAGTGCATATTCTGTGTACGTGGTATTTTAAAATAGAAGGATTGAAATGTGATTCTCAGTTTGGGCTCAAATGAGTTTGGGCTTGTAACAGTATTGTGTCGTGCTTTGTCAGAAGGGGTTTCCCCTGAGGAGTGCATGCCCCAAGACCCCTGCCCTTGGAGAAGGAAGGCTGCTCCCTCTGCAGCCAAGTTGTAACGCTTTACCGGGGACCTGGGCTCCGAATGGGAGCGTGGACTGGACATTCCCTTGGCTTCTTCTGGCTCTGCTGGGAATACCCGAGAACTGGCTGATGCACTGGCGTGCCGGCACCTCTCACACCTGCCTGGCCTGTGAGAACGAGGGCTGTGGCTGTGGAATCGGGCATGGGCTGTGAAACTCCGCTGACCCCACAGCAGCCTGCCAGGCTGAGCTGGGGGAGCCGAACGCCGCTGCCTGTACCAAAGACTTTGTCTCAGCTAAGTGAACCCTTGGGGGTGTTTTGACAGCATTGCCTCCACTTACGGCAGAGCAGTCAGCGATTAAGAATATCAGGTTAGTAGCTTACTCCGTTTTGGGAGGAAGAAAGATGGCTCTCTATGTCAGCATCCAGATGGGACTTTAAGGCAGATGGGACTTTCTGGGATTTGGGTGTACCTGGATAGTTGGGTCCGTGGCCCAGTATTTCTCCTAATGGAATTTCCCATCATTTACTGCCCTGCTGATTTCTGATCAATGAAAATAAAATTGCATTGCCTCCTGAGAGGCTCCATGTATGGCTACAGCCTCCAGCTGTGTCAGTTCCGGTAAGATAATCTCATCAGGCGTGCGAGAGGGTAATAGGAAATAAAAATAAAACCCACAATTAGCAAGAGGCCAAGCAGCAGAGTAACACTTTCAGTCCTGGAGGTCTGGAGAAGTGTATGTAGCAGCTTCCTTCCCCATCTCCGAAGGTGCCTGCACCCCTCGCAGGTGTGCCGCGGCGCAGTCCTCGCTGAGTTCGGGAGTCTGTACAGATCTACCGGGCACGTGCTTTGAAAGCCGTATTTATCCGAATCTGTGTCAGCTCTCCCTTGTGAGATGGTTAAACTTTCACAAGAGATGTGTTTGTTCTAAAGAGTATCGGGGATGTAGCAGCTGATAGAGTGGCTGCACACTGTGGACTAGGAGAGCATGAACTTGAGACTTTGAGCCGTCGAGCGGCGTGTAGTTATTGACTCCTGTTGGTTGCTGCAATCAGGAGGGTTTATTTTGACCAGATAAAGAAAATGCTTAGACTGTATCCAAAGTCTAGAGCAGGGCACTGTTTTGGTAGCAGATGAGTGTGCAGATGCTCTGTTTACGGGAGCCTGGGACTGCTTGGATCTGCTAAAAGTTTGCCTAAAAGGCACTCCAAATGGGAAGGTTTCCCAACCATACTGGCAGGTTTCTTTACCTGTTTTAGGGTTCTGGGTTTTTTAGGTTATCTTCCAGTGATACAACTGTGACTGGTAAAATTTGCTCCATACCAAAACATTAATAGCCGATCTGAGCACACATCTTGGTGACCTTTGCAATGGGGCTTTGCAACACCAGTGTGTAATTCAGAACTAACGTATCAGACAGCCGCAGTGTTTGTCTAAGCAGCAAGCAGGATGGTTACTGAATGACCTAATGCCGCTGAGCCTGCTCTCCTTGTCCAAAGCATCGGCTTTCCCAAAGGGTGGGAAAGAGCGACTGAGCCCAGGACCAGGCAGCGTATCTGTTTCCTAACAAGGACTGGAGCTGAGCCCTGGCAGAGGAGATCTGCATGACTTATGAATCTAACTCTTACCCTCTGCTTGGCCCTTGACACTAGGCTGGAACGCACATGTTGTTTGGGTAAATCAGTAGAAGGGAAGAGCGTTGGCAGGACTTCTTCCCTAGGCATGTGAGCCTGCATGTGAAGAGCATTGCTCGGAGAGTGCAGTCTAGCAGCGGAGCATTAGCTTTTCAGGCTGGGCCATCTAAGGTTGGCTGTGTCTGCTCCTGAAGTCATCTTGCAGGGCTGGTTGAAGCTTAGCAGTGGTGGTTTGTAAGAGTCGGCTCTCAGAGTAGCAGTGCAAATGCCTCAAGTGTTTCTGACTGGGTGGGGCCGCTCAGCGCGTCGAGTAACTGGAAGATGGGAGGAGGATGAACCATCAGCAGAGCCGCAAAAGCCAGCTGGAATCCCTCGCTTTCAGGAGTCGCTGCTGTGGTTTGCGTCCTGTAGTCTTGCTATAAATGCTGCACTTTCTTCTTGGATTCAGGAACAGCGCTCTGGCGATTTAAATACCATCTTGGAGTTGTTTATTTGTGTCTTTATGGTGCCTGAACCTCGGAACAGTTCAGGGCTTCTCTCTTAACAAGCACCTCTGTGGGTTAGATGGGTGTAGGTGTTGCCTAGTGCAAGGTCTTATGGATGTAACTGCCCTTTGTAGTAGGGACTAGGTGGCCCAAACGGAACTGTGGCAGCTCATACTGGTACAAGCTGCTGGACAGGCTGCTAGGGTAAAAATGAAGGAGGGGGAAAGGGCAAGCTTCAGACTGTGGCAAAAGAGGGGATCAGTAAAGTCCTTTTCCCGAGGCACTAAGGTATGGGGGGACTTGGGGGACCGCGGAGTCTGTGCGACGGAGCGAGGCAGTTTGTCCTCGACAGCTCTTTGGTTAGTTTTGGAGTTAGGTCAACAACAGCGCACTGAAAATGCAAACCAGATGCAAATGTAGTTTATTTATGCAGCAACATAGGCTGGAAACAGCATTTGACAAGAAATGTTGGGTTTTTAGAGCAAACGAGTGAATTGCGCAACTGCAGGGTAGTGGAATGTGTGATGTTTTGAAACAAACCAATGTGGAAACAAAATCTGAAACTTCTGTGGTGTCCTACACAAGAGGAGAGGTTCGTGCAGGACCTGAAAGCAAGCTCCGTGTCCTGGGAGCATGTAAGTGCCATGTCACTTATGAACTAAGCAAGTGCTTTACCTTGTTTCGTAGAGAGAAGTGCGACTTAAGCTAGTTTACCTCTGCTACAAAATACTTTCAGTGCAAAGAGTCTCTCTGGAGGAATAAACGCTCTTTTCCCCAGCTGCTCACTTAAAACCCTCTGGCACTCCTCTGGATTACTCTGCTCTCAATGGCAGTGGGTTGATGATTATATAAATATTTTTGTGCGTAGTACAGTAGCTGGCTCAAAAGGATCAGCAAACTTGGAATAATAGTTCATAACAAAATGTTTTCTGAAAAGCTGCCTGAATCTTGTATTACTCTCATTGGCTCAATTTTAGCTGGTGTGAAGGACAGAGGGAAAAAATGTGGATAATGCAGAAGGTTCACCTTTTCAAGGAGACCCTTTCTCTTAGTTTCATGCCAAGTGCTTGAGCCCTACAGCTTTCAGCCCTGTTTTGTTCAGCGTTTCCTTTGCTTCCTGCTGCTTGAAAAGCTGTTTATGCTAATGATCCTGTGAAGATCTGAGGAACTGGCTGTGCCTATGCATGTGAGCCTGTGTGTAAGAGAGCGCTTGCATTTTCTGTCCTGTTAATGAGCGTGCGCAGTGCAGCACTTGTTTGTGTTGTCAGCATGCCAGTTCTGGAGCGCTCTCGGCTGCCAAAGGTAAGCCCTCCATGTGGTTGTCTTCCTGCTGGGAGAAGGCCATCCTGTCCTTTTGAGGTGCCTGATGGATCTTTCCTTTCTGTAGACCACTGTGTGCTACCTCATCCTCTTCTGGGACCTCGTGCCCTTCAAGACCCATTGGCTAGAATCCCTCAGAAGGGGAGACACGCAGTGTTCACACGAGCTTCCACAGAGGCATGTGAGTTCACCAAAAGGGTTGTCAAGCGTTGAAACAGGCTGCCCAGGGCAGTGGTTGAGTCACCATCCCTGGAGGTATTTAAAAGACGTGTAGACGTGGCACTTAGGGACATAGTTTAGTGGTGGACTTGGGAGTGTTAGGTTAATGGTTGGACTCGATGATCTTAAGGGTCTTTTCCAACCTAAATGATTCTGTGATTCTATGAATTCTTGGCTTTGCCAGGATAGCAGACCGGTTCATGAGGACTTGCAGCCCTGGGACTCTTGTCAACAGGTGTTGGAACCCATGGGTCAATGTTCGTTGGATTGTTCTTCCACCAGCAGGCAGGTCTGGCTTGCTAATTCCGCTCCTGGTGCAATGGCGTTGGACGTGGCCATGTGTCCGGCTGGAAACAGCGGTCTGGCACTGAGCAGCATCTGCAGAGAAAGTCTAGGAGAAGTCAAAACTGAGCTTGGGCTTTTGGTTGGTAAAGCCTAACCGCAGAAGAGGAAGAAGGCTAGATGGTAGAGCTTGTTCAGGATTTGGCAAGACTGATACCTTGTTATGAATACTCAGCAAACCACGTTTGTTGATGAGGCAACTCCACTGTGATCAGGTGTGTGCCAAAACACAACTTGGTCTTGCTTGGAAAGGTGCAAGATGTGACTTGCTATGTGAAAGAGGAGAATTAGTTTATAATTTGTTCTTTAAAATGTTGAACTTGGCAAATAAATATTAGTATTTTCAGGGGGTTTTTTTGTTAGGAATTGCATAAGAGGAATCCCAAGGCACTGACATTTTAAAAAGTTGATGGAAACCCCCAACTAGAAATCATTCTTCAAGCCGTGCATCCGCATTCACTATTATGCTTAGATTTTGGCTCATAAGTACCATTTTATCCTAATATTTCAAGTCCTGTTGCAGAATCCTCAACACTTCCCTTAGGCTGGCAGGTATTCTTACTACTTTCTGGCACCTTAATGAATGAGAGGGAGCTGGAATCTGTATCTTCTGTTTAAGTTTGAAGATAAAAGCATTTTATGAAAATGGGAATTGAAACTATCTCTGGCTACCAAGCTTGAATATCCAGCCCTTGTTGCTTAGGAAATCGAAAAAGATCTTTCTATTCTAGGAAGTGACTTTCCACATATTTGTGTGATAACAGCTGCTGTATAAATCTCATAAAGTGACAACATGCTCATGCAACCTTATTTTACCCTCTTATGTGACCGTCCTGCTTACTAAGTGAGGCAGTGTGTGATCATGTAATTAAAGGCAGTATCATAATGCATATGCATTAAGGAGCAAAATTAAAGTTGCTTTGGCAACATACATTCTGTTCTTCCTTAATTTTGGAATTCTCGATTCTAGGTAATGATTTTTATCATGTCTTTCCATATGCAATTTCCTAAGTGTTACAAGAGCGCTTTGTAGCACGCCAGGTGTGGGGAAGCGACACAGAAAGCTTTGATGCTCCGGGTTCATTGTGCCACCGCTCCAGACGGACATGGTAATTGCCTTGCTTCCCCCCTCCTGGACTTCCTGCTCTCGGGAGCTTTGAACGTACCTGGTCCTAGGGATCATGAAGTTTACTTGGCTGCTCGGTCACCTTTGGTACGTCCATCCCTAGTTTTTAGGCTGGAACAAGTGTCACAGAGTGCTGTTGCTGAGACAGGAGCTGCTTGGCTGACCTGAACATTAGCGCTTGCCAGGCTCTGTCCTTCTGAGGACATTGTAGAAGGCCAGGCTGAGCGTGTAAGGAGGGGTGTGCACAGAGCATCTAAGCCCGCCTTTAGTCCTTATGCTGTCTTTGTCCTCTTGCCTCTCTCCCTTTCTGCTTCCCCTCTGAACCACCAGCACCTGTGTTGGAGCTAATCTAGAGTCGTTTCTCAGCCTGTATTTATGGTATTGATTTATGGTGTCTGTTGGCACAACAGGTAGGTGTGTATTTACAAAGTGTAGAGGCCGTTGTGCAGTTTTCTCCAAGAGGAACCACTCGAGTTCAGTTGCTGACTGTGAGTGTTTGCGTGAGCCACGTCTTTTGTGGAGCCATGGCAAAACGCTTAAGAGCTGGCTGGAGTTTGAGCCTCTGCTGCTTGCCAGGATGCTCTGAAGGAGCAGACCCTGCTCATTACAGGGTTGAGCACTTCTCTCCACCGTGCGGCTGTGGGAATAGGCAGGAGGAGGGGTGCCTCGCTGGGTATCTTCCAGGGTAATGGCCGTGGATGTAATGCATCTGCTTGTATCTTTTCCCTGTCCTCAGCACCCTTTTCTTCGTGGTGCCATGTGGGTCATTAGCTGAGGGAACAGTTTCTCACTGTCTCTTTTCTCCTTTTGTTTTCCTCCTTCCTCATTGCTTCCAGTCTTGGTTTACTGCCAAACAGCCTCTTGTGAAAGGGCCGCCTAATTAACCCTGTGCTAATTAACAATTTAAAATTACACAGCACGGCTGTTCATATTTAATTCTCGGGAAGCCTGGGCAACAGCAGGAACCCCCTCCTCCCTCCCGCTCCCATCCCTGCCACCCGTGCTGCTGCCGCGCGTCCCTGGGGGGAGGAAGCAGCCTGGTGTCGGGGGCCAGGGGCTGCCCCAGGAGCCTGCAGCTTGCCAGGGGCGCGAAGGGTGTTGCTTTAGCACCAGCCGCTCCTTGGCGGTGGAAGCCTTGCTGCAAGATGGCACGTCTGTCCCTGTGAGGATGGGGCCGGGGGCTGTAAGGAGGTGACGGGGGGGGAGACGTGGGGATTGACTCCACTTGTGTTCTGGACAGAACCAGCCGTGGTTAGTAGCAACTCTCGATGAAAGCGTGGGGCATGCAGTGCAGTGCTTTCCTTTGCACTGTGCCATCCAGAGGTAGCTCAGCTCTGGACTGCCACGACTGCTGCTCCTGCCCTGAGGGAGCGCTCCCTGCCCCGCCGGGTCCGTGCTCCTCCAGCCAGGTCCCAAATCTGCTTGGAGGGGCTGCGAGATGCAGCGATGCTGCAGGGAAGGATCAGGGGCTTGGGTGGGCTGTGTGCCGGCAGCACGGTGAGCACGGCGGTGGGAGCAGCAGGGGCCTCGGGGGTCTCCGTGAGCCGCGTGGAGCAGTGGTGGGACCCAAGGCTGGAGAAGGGATGGGGGAGAGCCCTTCCCTGCCACTGGGGCGGTGGGAGCGCAGGGAGTCTCCGGCGCTCAGGCTGTTCTCTCTGTAACTGGAGTTCATTGATTTTACGGGAAACCATGTTTACAGACAGAGTGCTGATCGACCTGACGAGTTGACTTCTGCCTCCTTAAGTAAGAACTACCTTTTCTTATTGACTGGCTGATAAACAGAGCAGAGACGGGGGGTAGGGAGACAACGGGAGTTGTGGAGCGCGTGGCGGTCGGTCTGTCCTCGCAAGCTCTCCTTGTCCCATGTGGGTCACTCAGGGGTGGTCTGGGATGGAGGACGATGCAGGGCCCATAATAGCAGGCTAATAACTACGTTGTACTCCTGCTCAGAGTCTGGTTTGCTTTAACGAGGAAATTGTTCTTTTCAGTTCAAAGGAACAATATCTGCAGCTCCTGTGCGAATAGAAACAAATATTTCTGTGCCTCTTCCTCCCTCAGCATCGTTCTTCAGGAATAGCTCTGGTGATGAACTGAACAGGCAAGAAAAGCTTGGGTTTGCATGGGGGCTTGGCTTGCGTCCAGGGGCTCTGGCTGGCCATGTTTCGGCTGTGGGTTTCTCCACCTGCCCTGGAAGGGCTCCTCCGTGTCCAGGAAAGGGAGAGGAGAGAAGATTGCTTCGGAGTAGCACCCCCTGAGCTGGTTAACTTGGAGTGAGTCGGGGGAGAGATGTTAAAGCAACCCCAGGCAGAAAAGCCCACCAATTAATTGGTAAGCGCTTGCAGGTTTGCCTGGCCTGGCCGGGAGAAGAGATTGGCTTTCTTGTCAATAAACAAGTCCCTAGTGCAGCATCAAAGCCGCAGTCCTTTATCAATCGCGGCCTCCTCTTCCCGCATGTTCCTGTAACTTACCAAGCATTTATTACATTGATTTTACAATCAGGCTGTTAACCCTCCCGCCCCATCAGCCCTGCTAACCCTTTTGGCCCAACTGTCGGTCAGGCATCTTCCTGCCAATCAAGAGTTCTTGATAATGGAGACGCTCAGATTCATGTTGTATCTCATCTAGGCGTGTTTCCTGGGGAGCCGTACTGGCAAGCTGAATGCTTTTTGTCTAAAAGCATTTGTAGGGTGCTGTTGTTCCACATTGCATTTTGAAGTCTGCATAGATATTCCCAAAACTTTTCTTGGCAGAAGTACAAGGCTTATGGAGTTTCTTTTTTTACTCATTTTTTTTCACCCCATATGAATTTGTTTTGGTTTAATTTGGATTGCAGTTGTCAATGCAAAAGGTAGCAGTGAGAGGGAGAGAGTATGTCATGTTGTAGGAAGGTGAATGTGCAGCCTCAACACAGGAGGATCTGGGATCAATTTAAAGAAAACACACGGCTAAGGACAAATGTTCAGTGGGAAAGAGCTGGTGCAAGTAAGAGCTGTTACAATGCAGTGCTGAAGTGTCATTTTAGCTAAGGTAAGCAAAACTGGCTGATTAAGAAGACTGAGCCTTTTGGCAACAGGATTACGGTACTCTTCTTTCTTATTCCACTCAGTGCACCAGGTTATTTTTATTGCAGATCAAATCACTATTTATTCCCAGTGCGACCACAAAGACAGCTGTGTATGGCGTAGAATCCAAGGAAGGTGGGGACTGGAAATGCTGTAAGGTAATACTGTGCGTGAATGCTTTGGATCGTTACACCATTGCATCTCCATGTCCTTCCGTAGGCATCCTCGCCACACTTGTTTTGAGAAATGTTACTTTCTACCTTCATGGGTAGTTCTAAATACTTTTTCTCAAGCTTCACCAAAAGTAGAATAGGACAAAAACCTGCCCAGATACCTTCAAACAGGCATGCCCAGGATCCCAGTCTGGTGGTCAGCTGTGTGAGAGATCTGACTTGCTTTCGTCCTGTTCCACTTCTGCTCCCCACGGCCCAGGAGCAGTGTTTGGGTGTAGGGGGGCGTTACTGCTGATGCAGGAGTGAGGACAGACAGAAGACACATGCCCCTGCTCCCTCTAACGCTGGAGTGCTTTCTGGTGCTAGCAGGGAGAGCTTTTTCTTTCCTTGGCAGTGGGAGGCTCGCCAGGGCAGGGGAAAGGGCATCAGAAGCTGTGAAGTAACTACTAGGCAAAAGCATCGAGGGATTGTATTCCTAGAGAGTGTGCAGGAGTAACCCCCAAAAGGAACTGCAGTATTTGGAGAATAGGGGAGAGAGATCCTCTTCTCACCTAGGGGGATCGTATCTATTCTAACATACTGTTATTAATGTTAACCTATAATATCACAGAAATTATAAATTTCCATTGTTGTGGATGAAGAGGGGCTTGGAAAAAGTGAAGGTGTATAAGTGTTCATGCATCTGACATGCATATAAGTACATGCATCTGTCATTACACGTATATAATTACGTAGGAAAGAGTATAAAGGGGAAATATGAACACGTGAAGGCAAATGAGAAAAAGTATGGATGGCTTCACGTAGTAAGGGAAAATAAACTCTTAGATAATGAAACCAGGAAAAAATAAGAGATAACATTGAATGTTGCTCCATTTTCTTTTGCTGGAATGAATTCAGGTAATTCATTCAGTGGCATGTCACCTGCTTTGCAACTGATCAGGTCTTCTCTGGCAAATTTTCGGTTCTCTTCGTACTTTTTCTTCTCCTTCCTCAGTTGTTGAAGTGCTGGTTGCACGTCTGCAGCAGCGAGTCCCTAGGCGCTGGCACGGTTGCGTGCAGCGTGTGCCGGGCAGGTGGATGCGCAGGGGAAAGGGCTGTTGTCTGTTACAGGCATGCTGCTCTGCAGCAGCTTGCGAGGGTCTTCCACATCTCGTGGACTCAAATCGAGCTAGAGAGCACTGGAAACGCTTTCAAACTATGATTATATTATTTAACATTTAGACAGCAGTGTAGGTTGCCGAAACACTAATAATCTCTATTGAAAGAGACCAAGGGCAGCAGCAGGCTGCTAATGTGACTGGAGCCTTTGAAGGGAGAGACCTTAAAGCCCCGAGGTGTCAGCTGGTACGTACACCAGTCTGCTGGGTGCAAACGGGTGTGGGGGGGTCCTGACTAATAGTCTGGTCTAGCCAGAGCTCTAGCACTGTGCACTGCTTGGAGTATCTCATGAGCTGAAGCAGCAACTACTTGAAGGATGCTCAGGTAAGGGCAACTTTGAGGAAGCTGTAGTAAATGAGAGAGGTTTAAAGAAAGACTTAAAAGAATTTGTATAACTTTAAATACATTATTTAGAGTAAATCCCACTGGGTCAGTTTAAGAGTAACAGCATACTGTTAAAGTAAAACCCGCCCTGCCCCCCAAACCCTTATACTGAGTATCAGCAAAAACTCTCCCCAAGCATGTATGCAGTTTTAGAATAGCCTGACAAGCAAAGTGGTCCTTGTGTTTAGCTGGTAGAAGATAAAATACTGTGGAAACTAGAGCATGAGTCTTTTGGTGTCTCTTGGTTCACAGATTGTAAAAATGTGGTGAAGTTGGCCTCTGCTTGCGCAGTTTTTCCTCAGTTGTTTTCTATGGATGCTTTGTATCTGTATGCCCAAGGAAATCTGTGGACCACAGGTAAAAATCACTTTCACAGATGAGGTAATAGTGCTTTAATTTCTGCTGGTGTTTCCTCCCACGTGGCTTGCGCAGGAGCTCTCCATAGGAAGCAGACTATAGAAATGCTTCTTTGCAGACAGGATTCTTGGTAGGGTTGCAGCTGAACTGGCAATCTCCTGCTGATTTGTGGTCTGCATTACAATGCTCCAGCTCCTAACAGTAGCACTACCTAATCTCATAGGTCTGTAACCTCTAGAAAGGCGCGTCCTGCCGAACTGGCTCTGTTAGGATTGCAGCGTAAGAGATGCTGGCAGGATGCAGCAAACGGGGTAGAGGTGGCGGGGAGCCGTGGATGTCGGCCATGCTCAGCAGCCCGTGCTCGCTGGCTGCCTGGCAGTCAGTGGGAGTTCTCCGGGTCTCGTCGTATTTGGTGGAATAGAAATAGCGGGAAGGGTGTCCTTCCTTCTCCTCTAGGACCCGCGTCGGCCATTTGCCTCTGGGGGTGAGAGGAAGCCGTCTGTGCGCAGAGGCTGTGCCCTGCAGGATCTCTGGGAGCTTCCTGGAGCGTGGTGGGCTGACCGCTTTCCGATCCCCAGGATGGACCCTTGTCAGATCTGGAATTTCCTGTTTGGTTTCTCTCCTGACGTCTCTCTGTTTAAACTCTGTCCAGAACACAGCAATTAAATCTCCTGTGCATACCAAACGCTGTTACTCCGAAATCTCTGTGAGTTGCTCTGGGTCTCATGGTCTACCACGGACGTGCACGTGTGGTAGCTCTGGTTCTGTGCTCCCCGAACCGCTAACAGAAGAGAATCACCCGAAAATAACAGCATCTGGCTTAGGGAGCCACAGAATACAATTTTTACAAAGTTTTAAAGCTCCAGCACTGTTTGGTTGTAGTGTCTTAACTCTGTTTCTGTCAAAAGCTTTTCTGTTATATTTTTGTTTGGTTTTTTGTTTGTTTTCTGAAGATCTAAGGCTTTGGGGGTGGCAGTGCACGTCCTACAATCTTCCTGCCCCCCTTCAGGAAAGGTGTTGGGGGAGGTTTTCACCACCTTCCAGGTCCCTTCAATTTGCCTCTTGCGTTCCTGCTTCCATCATATTTCCGTAGCTCGTTTCCAGCGGTGCGTTACCCGAGGCCAGGCTGCCTGTTCCTGCAGCCTGTCTTGGGGCGCCAGCCCTCATAGCCTCCTGTTTGGTCCCGAAGAGCGGGGTCAGCGGCCTTTGTGGTGGTGGGGTCTTTACGGGAACTGTCTCTCCTCCCCTACTCACTTGCCTTTCTCCTTCTCTCCCCGCCTGCAGGTCCGAGCCGTACCGGGTGCAATGAGCGCTCCGTGCTGGCCCTGCCATGGAAGGCTGTGACTCGCCCGTCATCCCCGGGAAGGACAATGGGTGCGGCATCCCTCAGCACCAGCAATGGACTGATCTCAACAGCGCCCACCTCCCCGACACGGCCGGCAGCATGGAGCAGCCCGCGGCGGAGAGCCGCGGCCCCCTGGACAGCCTGAGGGTCCCTTTCCCCGAGCGCGTCCCCGAGAGCAGCGCCGCGGCCGGCCCCGGCACCGAGCCTGCCGGCAAGGAGGTGAGCTGCGGCCAGTGCGCCGCCTCCTTCGCCGGCCTGCAGAGCTACATGGAGCACCGCTGCGCCGGCGCCCGCCCGCCCCCGCCGCTGAGGGGGGAGAGCGGGAGCGAGAGCAGCGAGGACGGGGAGGAGGAGAGCGATGTGGAGAACCTGGCCGGCGAGATCGTCTACCAGCCGGACGGCTCAGCCTACATCGTGGAGAGCCTCAGCCAGCTGGTGCAGAGCGGGGGCACCTGCGGCAGCGGCAGCGGGGCTCTCCCCTCGCTGCTCCCGAACTCTCTGCCCAAGCAGGGAGAGCCCTCCGCCGCTGCTCCCGTCTACCCACAGATCATCAACACCTTCCACATAGCCTCATCCTTCGGGAAGTGGTTTGAGGGCTCAGACCAGGCCTTCCCGAATACCTCAGCCCTGGCGGGCATCAGCCCCGTCCTGCACAGCTTCCGCGTCTTCGATGTGCGACACAAAAGCAACAAGGATTACCTGAACAGCGACGGTTCTGCCAAAAGCTCCTGCGTATCCAAAGATGTTCCCAACAATGTGGACCTGTCCAAATTCGATGGCTTTGTGCTCTACGGGAAGAGGAAGCCCATCCTGATGTGTTTCTTGTGCAAGCTCTCCTTTGGGTATGTCCGCTCGTTCGTGACCCACGCGGTGCACGACCACCGAATGACTCTGAGTGAGGAGGAGCGGAAAATTCTTAGCAATAAGAACATCTCCGCTATCATCCAAGGGATAGGCAAAGACAAGGAACCCCTTGTCAGCTTTCTGGAACCAAAAAACAAAACCTTTCAGCACCCTCTCGTTTCCGCAGCTAACCTCATAGGCCCTGGACACAGTTTTTATGGTAAATTCAGTGGCATTTGCATGGAAGGCGAGCAGGCCCTCCAGGCCGGGGCGGCCGGTGGAGCGGAGCCGCCGCCGGCGGGCGTCCTGGCCCCTGGCACGCTCCTCAACCTGGGCGGGCTGACCAGCTCGGCTCTGAAGACTCCCATTACCTCAGTCCCCCTGGGCCCGCTGGCTTCCAGTCCCACCAAATCCTCAGAGGGGAAGGACCCTGGGGTGGCAGAGGGGGAGAAGCAAGAGGGGGGCGATCAGGACAGCCTCTCGGAAAAGGCAGAGCCGGTCGAGGAGGTGGAGGAGGAGGAGGAGGAGGACGTGGAGGAGGAGGAGGAGGAAGAGGAGGAGGAGGAAGAGGAAGAAGACGAGGATGATGAGGGTTGCAAAGGACTGTTTCCGAGTGAGTTGGAGGACGAACTGGAGGACCGGCCCCAGGAGGATGCTGGGGCTGTGGCAGGCGGCGGCAGCAGCAGCAGCAAAAAGGACCTTGCTCTCTCAAACCAAAGCATTTCTAACTCTCCCTTAATGCCTAACGTGCTCCAGACCCTGTCGCGGGGCACAGCTTCTACTAGTTCTAATTCTGCTTCTTCCTTTGTCTTTGATGGTGCAAACAGGAGGAATCACTTAAGCTTTAACAATGAGGGCGGCGGAGCCAGTGTGGCAGAGGGCAGCAGGAGGCTGGACTTTATCGATGAAAGTGCCAATAAAGACAATGCCACAGCACCAGAACCAAATGAGAGCGCGGAGGGCGAGGACGGGAGCTACATCTCCCATCACCAGCATGCTGGCCCCCTCTGTGAACTTGGGGGTGGGGAGTGCCCCTCGGGGAGCGGCGTGGAGTGCCCAAAGTGCGACACGGTCCTGGGCTCCTCGCGGTCGCTGGGTGGCCACATGACTATGATGCATTCTCGCAACTCATGTAAGACACTCAAGTGTCCCAAGTGCAATTGGCACTACAAGTACCAGCAGACGCTTGAGGCGCACATGAAGGAGAAACATCCCGAGCCGGGTGGCTCCTGCGTCTACTGCAAAAGTGGACAACCACACCCGCGGCTGGCACGGGGTGAGAGCTACACCTGTGGTTACAAGCCCTTCCGCTGCGAGGTCTGTAACTACTCCACTACTACCAAAGGCAACCTCAGTATTCATATGCAGTCCGACAAGCATCTCAACAACATGCAAAACCTGCAGAACGGAGGGGGAGAGCAAGTCTTCAGCCACACCGCTGGGGCGGCGGCGGCGGCTGCGGCAGCCGCGGCGGCCGCGGCAGCCAACATCGGTAGCACCTGTGGGGCCCCCTCCCCCACCAAACCAAAAACCAAACCTACGTGGCGGTGCGAGGTGTGCGACTATGAGACCAACGTAGCTAGAAACCTTCGTATTCACATGACCAGTGAGAAGCACATGCACAATATGATGCTGCTTCAGCAAAATATGTCCCAAATCCAACACAACCGGCACCTGGGCCTCGGCAGCCTGCCGTCCCCCGCTGAGGCCGAGCTCTACCAGTACTACCTGGCGCAGAACATGAACCTTCCCAACTTGAAGATGGACAGCACTTCCTCAGATGCACAGTTCATGATGGGTGGATTCCAGCTCGATCCCACCAATCCCATGGCAACGATGGCTCCATCTCTAGGTGAGGCTGAAGGGTTTTCCACCGTGTCGACGTGTGAGGGAGGGATTGTGTTTGCGTTTCCGCAAAACCCTCGTGCGTGGACTGGGCGCTGCGTGCCAAATCCCTTCGTTCTGTCTCTGTGGCCCCCTGTGTAGTCCAGCTGCAATGCGGTGAGTTGCCTTTGTGTGGTGGTCGAGGATGGAGACTACACAGTGGACACCTCTCTTCTGCATTCCCCCAGACCAGTTTTTCTCATCCTGGGAAAATATCTAACTTTTTTGATGCATTTCTGAGAGTTTTAGTAGGGAGCTAATAAAACAGTAGATACGGATTATTGCTGACATGCATTGAATGTTCCTCCCCGTTGTGGAAAGCATCCTTACTACAGTGTTTCCTAATGATTTTTCCTTGGTTTGGTAAGGGGCACGAGTACTTTGGCGGGTGGCTTTGTGAGAGGGTCTGATCAGCTGCTGGCGCTCTCAAAGGCAGATGTTGAGTTGGTTGGTTACGTGCTGTGTTGCCCTGAGAAGAAACGGTAAGCAAGTTCTGAGAGTTGTGATGAATTCGGTGGAAGGGGTGATGTTCCTCTGCTGAAGAAGCTGAGCTGAAACCGTTCCTCTGATGCCAGCGTGAGATACAAGATTTGAGGCTTGACCGGATGAGAATTACTAAACTGGAGGGGAATGGCTAGAGAGAGAGATTCTCTCTCTCATCAGATGACAAAAGCACTTAAAAATGAACTACCAAATGTATTTTTCCTGACAATGAGCATTCATCGTGCTCGTGTTGGCACTGTGGGGGGCACACCCTATCCCCGCCCAACTTAGCCCAAGAATTAGAGTGGGGAGAGAGGTTCAGGTCCTGTTAGGTTCCTCCCCTGTGCTGCCTCTGTCACCCAGGGCCGGCAGCAGCCGCTGGCCGTGTGCACGTGCTTCCCGGTGTGTTTGAACTTCGCAGCGCTCCAGGATGAGAGCTGGTGCAGAACGGACCCCCCCACGCTTCAGCCGTGGCAGATGCTGGCTGAAATTACTGCTATCCTATGTTGTTTGGCTGCTGCTGAGAATTTTTCACAGTGCCTTGAGAAAGTATGTGAAAAGAAATCTGCCATTTTACCTGCTTTCCTCTGAACTGATTTTGCCGTGCTGCAGTCTGCCCTCCCTAACCTTGTCCATCCATCGATGCTGTTATTACTGATGTGCTCCATTACTGGTTCATTGGTCTCACGCATGTTCTCCTTTCCTTCAGCTATTCATAATACAGTTTATTATTAGTCAAGAAGGACATGAAAGTCATATGAGAGAACAACAACACAAGATACTAAAAAAAAATGAAAAACAAAATGGAGGAACTCAAGTGACTAGTAATTAATTAATTCCCTCCCCCCGGTGGTGTCCCAGCTTGCATCTTTGGGAGGTCAAGGACACAGTCTTTTTTAGTGTATTTTCAATAGCTCCAAGTTGCCAACAGATGTACTGGACAGTCATTTGTGATATAGCTTGTAGTGTATAAAGGTACAGTGTCATCTGTGGTGGGTTTCTTGGAAGGCGCTCTTTTGGAGCTCATAGCCTGTCCTTACTGAAGCACAGGGCAGTTGGCATGAGAGAAGTTGGGAGTATTTTAACTGAAGCCACCTAAAGTGCGTGACAAGGCCTTGAATGTACATGAGCTTGCCTGGAAAGCGAGATTTGTGAATTCTGCACCTGATGGTCGCAAATCTCAAACTGAGGATTACGGAGGGAGGCCCTTCCCTTGTCAATAAGCACTTGACACGAGCTCAGCTCGTTAGACTCATATACACACACTATGAACTTTACCAGAAGCGAAGCAGATTTTTCCCATTTTTACACTTCAGTGCAAAACTGGATTTGAGTAGAATATTAATAATTCAGAAGAGTCTGCTTTTGGGTTTTTACTGCATGATGTGTTCAGGAGAGACTTAGTTAAAGAGAGGATTTCAGGATATATCCTAAAAGGGATGCTTAGAAAAATCACTACGATTAGGAGATACAGACCATAAAAGGCAAGTGATGGGTTCCCTGCTCTTCAGATATTTAGTGAGCAGATATGCAGGAGTAGCTGTACGGAGGGTATCATTCTGCCGTGGCAGGGAGGGATAGAGCGGATCAAGAAAAAAGATCGTTGACTGCTCTGATGGAAAGACAGGTTCCTGGCAGTGCATGCAGATGGGACTTTCCCTGTCCAACCAGTTCTTCTCTGTGTGAGCACGAGTTCTGCTTGATGAAAATGAGATGCTGTTCCTCTAACAAACTCAGCATTCAGGTTGTCTTGTAAGCTGCAGTTCATCCTGCTTAGGACTGTAATGAACAGTGTGGTATGGTATTGCTGCAGAAAAGGCAGTAGCACGTACCCTGCCCAAAGCTGTGGTCTGCACCAACAATGGTTATATGCTTTCCAAAAGGTTAGTACGATTCTGCCTGAACTTTGAGTGTCCTCCCAGTGTTGGCTGCTTCTCAACAAACAGGTTGAAACATAGGAAACCAAAAGTTAAGGAAATAAAATCTCTCTTTTTGATTGACTGAGTAACTGTTGACCTGAAGGTTCCTTTAATAAGATTCTCAAGCTGAGCTATGACGTAAGATCAAGGTAAAATACCAGAAAGCTGCAGGAGGAGCATAAATGCCTTAAAAATGGAAAAGGAGAGCAAGGTGGAGCAAAGGTCCTGAGAAGAGGCTGGTGGTTGGTCTCTGTGCTTTGGCGTAAAAAGTTAATGTTAGAAAAAGAAAGTCTCTCTGTCCACATCTTCAAAGTGCTCTGATGTAAATAAGAGCTTGCTGCATTCATTTGCTGTAAGTGAATAGAGTTCAGCTCCTGGTTTGAAGAGTAGATCTGACACTTAAAGACAGTAAGCGTCCTGCTGGCTTTCCTTGACATGCTCTTGCACTCTCATTATTAATAGTGGTTGTCTTTTCCTTGGGCATACAAAGCGTCTGTCAACACTGTTTTTAGAAGACTGTCCACCATTTTGAACTCTTGGACAAAAGATGAGATCTAGTAGTGCAGGAGTGGCACTTTTCAGATTGTTTTTGTACTTGCCACATTCTGCACTGTTGCCCGCTTCTGACGGCAGTGCGGTGACCTAACTGTAATACTTCCATTACTTGGACTTATGACTGTTGACCTTTTTTTATTTGGCAGGGACTGTGCTCAGGTACTGCATGAGGTAACATTTCTTGCTTCTCCAGGTAGGCAAGAAAAAACAGGATCAAGTTTTGATAAATGTTCTTGAAATGGCCACAGAGACTTTCAGGGCGGTGCTAAGGGATTCTTCGTCCTCTGAAACCTCGTACGGTTTTTCTTGCCACCTTTCATGGGCAGAGGGTTGGATACCTCTCCTTCAGCGGGTGGGTAGCAAGGGCTATTGCGGTCCTTTCCCACCTTACATACTGGCTGTGATTGCTTTTTTCTTCAGATATGATACTGAGCAGCAGCGCAGAGGAATAAGTGAAGGGACAGCTGTGCTTGGCTTCCGCTGTGCGTTTGGTGGGTGCAAGAGTTGCACTGAGGGCAGCGTATGTTCTGCTCTGTGCTTCTCTTCTGGCAAGTAAAGAATTCAGCTTTTCTGACCTCTTTCTCCCCTTTTTCCTTCGTGCAGTGGGTGGAGAGATCCCCCTGGACATGCGGTTAGGTGGTGGACAGCTGGTGTCTGAGGAGCTAATGAACTTGGGTGAGAGTTTCACGCAAACAAATGACCCATCGCTGAAGCTCTTCCAGTGTGCTGTGTGCAACAAGTTCACTACAGATAATTTGGACATGCTGGGCCTCCACATGAACGTGGAGCGTAGCCTCCCTGAAGACGAGTGGAAGGCAGTGATGGGGGACTCATACCAGTGCAAGTTGTGCCGCTACAACACACAGCTCAAGGCAAACTTCCAACTCCACTGTAAGACGGACAAGCATGTGCAGAAATACCAGCTGGTAGCACATATCAAGGAGGGTGGCAAGGCCAATGAGTGGAGGCTGAAGTGTGTGGCCATTGGGAATCCGGTACATCTGAAATGCAATGCTTGCGACTACTACACCAACAGTCTAGAGAAGCTGCGTCTTCACACAGTGAACTCGAGGCATGAGGCCAGCCTGAAGCTCTATAAGGTAAGGTTGGCTTTGCTTCATCTACCTTCATTGCCCAAGTGCTGGAACAAAGGCAAATCTATTTTGAACCGCAGTGGATTGTGATCCTTTGGAGACGAGCTGCTCAGATCTCTCCAGCGGGACCCAGTCTCACTTGTGTGGTACAGCTCTTCAGCCTGCGTTCTGATAACAACTGTGGTTGTTAAAGCCTTAGGCCAATGGGTGTTGATGTCAAGGTGCTTTAATGGGGGCTTGTATGTCTTACAGCACTGCATATAAATGATACTTCTGCACAAAAATTCCAGTCACTGTTGAAAACATTGTGTGAGGCAGTAGTTGCTGCACTTTTGTTGGCTCTTTTCCATAAGGCAGTTTAACCCATACGAGATTCTTCTTGAGCACTTGAAGGCTTTCGCTGTTGTCAGAGAAGTGTGTTCATCCTGGCATTGAGAAGCCTGGGTGGATGGAGCAGGGAGGGATGGAGGAAGAGGGCCGCTGTCTCTGTGCTTTTATGCTCTGTGTACGTTAATGCTGGGATCTGTAAGCAAAGCGTTGCTTGAGGCTGGAAAAGGGAGAAGGCTGGAAGAGAAGCCTGTATACGCGTGCATGTACTTGACCGTGCATATGGACAGACTGTATTTGGAGGCATTGCAGGTTTTCAGCCGCAGCAGTATTTGGCCTATGACTGCCGTCTTGTTTTCTTTACTCTTTTTTTTTGGCCTCATTTTGTGTCGTCTTTATAACCATCTTCTCTTTCCTGACTTGTTTCTCTCGTTCACAACCCCCTCCCCTCGCTGGCCTGAACCCTGTGGGCTGTAACCCAAGAGGAGCTCCGGATACAGTAAATAGTCCTTTCACTCGTGCAGCAGAATTGCTCCAGACGTTTCTATTGATTTTCACTGGACTTAAAGCTTCACCTTTTTCTCTAATCATCCCATAATGGCTTTAGTATGAACAATCAGGTACGAATTGCCATAAATCTAAGCAGCCGCATACCTTCCATTCACACATGCTATCCCACTCATTGTCTTCTCATTTCTCTCAGGTTTTTTTATATTCTTTCTGTCCTCATCGTTTCTTCCTGCTTTCCCCCAAATGTGGTTGGATTTTTTTATATTTAAGTGTATATACACACAGACTGTATTTTGTGCTTCTTAAATATTTCTTTGAACATTTTTCTTTATGTAATGGGAATTTAAAACTTGACATTGAACTGTACAGTAGCCCACCCACATCATGGTGCAGACACATTAAATCTCAAAACTCCTGGATTTTCCCTAGGAATGAGCAGTTCCAGCAAATTCAGAGAGGAAGGAGACAATCAGGAGCATCATAGAAGGTTTGCCTTGAACTATGGTTGTTGGACCTGCCTGGAGTTGATGGGGAATGAGGAGGAATACATTTCTGCTGAGCTCGCTATTGAGGCCAGGGCTGCTGTGACGATTGCTGTTACCATCATCAGCTGGGATCCAGCATAACACAGCAGAGTCTGGCTCTAAAAACGGTCAGGTCTATGCATATGCCTCTGCTCTCAGATGTGCAGGAGACCTGAGAGAGTAAAATCAGCTTGGAAACTGGGGGCGGGAGAGTCCCAGTGAGACTTTAAAAAGCCAGCTGAGAAATTGAATCTCCTCTGTCTGTGGAATTCAATTTGGGGTACAAAAGAGTTGTTTGAAAACTCTATTATGAGTTTTAACACATAATATTGTTCTCTTAAACATACATTGCAAAACTTTAAAAATTCTTTATCTAAACCCTTTATCTACAGTGGTTTCTACTGGGGAAGAAGCAATTGGGGCACTAGAATTCTCTCACTCTGAGGGGAAAACAAACAAAAAACCACACCAAAATCAGACTGGGGGACAGTCGTAGATGCTGTAATAAAGATTCCTGAAATGCCTTCCTCAGGCAAAGAGGAATTGTCAGTTTTCAGGTTTGTAGGAGGCCTGGGCAGCTCTCAGAGCTGTTACAGCCCTGCGTCGCTTCTGATATGAAAGCAGTGAAACACCAAACGGCGAATAACACATTTCAGAGTAATGAAGTCTGTTGTATGGTCCATATATTAGCTTTCTAGTATGCCTATATAAAGCCTGTAGCAGGGGACGGCATTCAGTGTCTCGCTCCAGCGTAGCTGGAATCAGTGTTTGACTTCATGGAAAAACCTGTCTATGGATCAAGCAAGCTTCAGTGCAATTCTTCCAGTCTTCAGAGTGGTTGTAATGCCATGTCTCTTTTGATAGCTGAAAAGATGCGGCGGGAGTGGGGGTAGTTCACAGAATGGTTTCTCTTCTCTCAGGCCTTGGTGTGGTCTGCAGTAAATTGAGATTGATTGGATGTTATTTTTCCTCTTGCTAATGTAATCCATTAGCCTGGCACATGCATAATCAGTTTAGAGCACAGTTAACTGGATGTAATCGAGTTCTTCCCTGCCTGCTGGAGAAAATCCTCTCCAGATGCTGCTGGGTGAGAGCGCATACTAGGCTTATCACACACAATCCTCCTTATTCTGCTTTTTTGCCATTTTTCTCTTAAATCACATGTTATTGGCTACTTGCATTGCCCAAGAGCCACTTCTGTTAGTGCTACTTGCTGCCAAAAAATGTAATCTGGAGACGCTGTTAGCCCATAGTCTGGTGAACCTTTTAGTCTTCTCCTGCAATGCTTCCAGTGGCGGAGGAGGAGGTCTAGTCTTCTGCTGCCATCTTCGTCCTGCGCGTTGCAGTAGCTTGCATCAGACCTCTTCCCCTGTCAGTGATGAGGGGGCAGGGATGCCGCAGTGGGGTCCTTGCGTACGACAAGAAACTGGAAGGGTCTGGTAATCTTTCCTTTATTCTTATCTTCCTGAATCCCTAGTGTCGCCTAAAATCCTGTGACTAAACTGGAAATACCGTCGTCTATCTTGCACTTGCTGGGGGAATGCGGTACTTGTGCCTCTCACCACGACTCCTTATCTCCTTGGTGCGGTTGGTCGTTTTTATATTCTGAGAAACTACCTGAAAAGCAAGAGTGTTGTTGCAAATGTGTGTGCTTAAGTTTTTGAGGTGGATGTACTGGCTTGAAGTAGATGACGGGTTTGAAGACCCTTCATCTCTTAGCTAGGACAGCCTGATGAATATAGTTAGACTGGGGCTGAGTTACATTGGTGGTTGTAAGCAGAGAGGCAGAGATTGTGCAAACTCTTGACAAGTGCAGGCTTACTATAACAGAAGCTACATCTTGTCTCCTCGTGACTGCAGAGAACTAGACCAGACTTGAAGCAAAGCAGCATTCCCCACATCTGGAAGAGGTCGGGCACAAGTTCCTGGTATCTATTGCACAGGTGGAATTTCCAGAAGGAATTAATCTGCTCAAGCAAGAGCCAAGTTTGGACGTTTCCTACAACTTCCTGAAAATCTCTAGTTCAAAACCTGCAACTCAGAAGAAGTTTAAACAAAGAACTACTGAAGAAACACATTGTTGGCCAGACTGCCAAATGAGTGCGTTCAATGAGTTCATTCAGTGTCTTCCTCTTCAGTCTTTCCAAGTGCTGAGTTAACTTTTTTAGGGAATAGGGAGTCTGAAGGAGACGGTTTGGGTTACATGATGCCCTGCATAGAGGTTCTTTTGTTAACTGGGAGGTGCAGAGCGTGTGGGAAAACAACTCCTTAATATCAGTCCTCAAGATGCTAGCGGTGATGAAACTTCGTGGATCTGTGCTGACCTGGAAAGAAATGAAGATGACCTGTGAAAAGGAAAACAGGAGGTGCAGCTGCAAACCCAGCAGAAGGTGGTGGGAGTTCCCAGTTCCGCTGTGGAGCGGCGTGTGTCTCGTCCTGCCTCTCCCCCAGGCGCGGCAGGAGTGTGTGCGTCTCTTTGGAGAGCGGAGAGGCTGAGCTGGAGTAACTGCAGTTACCGCAGCTCAGTATCTTGCTGCAGCAAGATGCTGAGCTGCGCTGGGGTTTGGGAGCCGAGCTTTACAGTTCCAGTTAAGTACAATATACGAGACAGACCGAAACCAAAAGCATATGTTGTATGTGGTGTTAATCGAAGAGCTGTGGTGGGGCTGTTGGTCGTAAATGAAGATACCGATCAAATAGGCAATTGAGAAAGCCGGTGGAAAGGAAGATAACCCCAAGGACACTGCAGTGTGAGAGTGTGGAACATGTAGGAGTGGCAGAGGAACTGGGGAGACAGTGTGTATTAACTGACTCCAGTAAAATACCATAGAATCCCCAGCCGTGATTTACATCACGCAATTAAGAAGAGTATACAAGGCTGTATCACCACGTACCAGACCAGGATGGTGGCTGTGATGTGCTAGGGGAAATTTGACAGCCTGCAATGTAGAAAGTGCAATAGGAAACGCTTTTTTTTTAGCTACCACTCTGCACGTGGGGTAAAGCATCATGGCAGCGTGTGATGCAGTGACTGAACTTCTAGAGGCTCTAAGTGTCAACTTGAAGAAACTTGTTGGAAAATCCCAAAAACATTTTAATCCCAGACGATGCATGGAATATTGTATGAGATGTAGTTACTGAATGATAATGATAATGCATTCAAATTCAATATCCTTCCATAACAGAAACAGACAAAAAGAGCATTACCATAATAGTATCTAGCTTTGAAGTTAAAACTACATGAAAACGGGTGAGCTACTGTTAGAGAAATTAAAAGGGTGTGATGTGTGCAGGTCACAGAGGATTTACTTAAAACCTCATTAGGTGCTTGTATTAAATGTGTACTACCCATGAGAAAAAGTTGAAAACAGAGTGGGGGGGGAAACCTGCCAAAGTCCCCAGAAAGTCCAAATGATTAAATAGGAAAGTATTTCAAGGGGAGGTAGAAAAAGGAAGAGGGAAGAAGGACCACAGTATGGGGAGGGGAAGGAGGAGTCAATTCTTCTTGCCCGTGTTTCAGAGGAGAATTGAAGGATGCCTCTTTACATAGGATAAATCCAAGAGGTGGTCTCAGACGGAGGTACCAGTGAAGGAAGAAGTCACTGGGGTTGCCAGGACTCTTCACTGAAGAGTTCTGCAGGAACCTGCACATGAAATGGCAGACTCCTGGTAGTAATGTGTGCCAGAAACTACAAAGCATTAAGTCAGCAAATTGATAGAAACTGTAATAAGAAGAGTCTTAGTAGGCATATGGATTAGAAAGGGGAAAAAGCAGGCTTTTGGAAGAGAAGGTTCTCCCGGCACCGCTAGTTATTTGAAGGAGTCAGCCAGCCTCCAGGCAGGGCTGGACTGGTTCATATGGGCAGTGGGTTTCCCAGAGTCTTTGCCAAGATTCTTCACGAACAGCTCTTAAGCAAAGATGTGGTTATTGTCACTGGGGGAAGAGGTCTGTGAATTGATAGCGAGGTGAAGGATGAGAAATAAAAAGTAAAATAAAAACTAACTTTCTATGGTGGAGGAAAAAAAATTAGAAAGATAGGTGGTTTTTTTCTGTGTTTGTAAGTGATCCAAAAATGGAGTAAAAAGCAAGTTTAAAAATCTGCTATAAGGTAGAAATATGTAGACCACTTAGATGTAAAGCTGGATGACAGTTGCAGAACTTTACAACACGAAGTGCTTTCACAGGAAATGATAGATGAAATTTGGTGTCACAGAGTGTTAGAGGAATGGAGGGCAGACAGCCCTAACATGGATGTCTGGGCTTCTCTCCCTGCTCCCCCCATCATGGGGGGGGGGGAGGAAAAAAAAAGAGCAAAAGAGAGTTTAAAATTGCTCTTCCTGCAAGCGAGATGTGGAATCATTCCCAATCTCTTTGAAAACATTAACTCAATAATCAGTGGCAAGCAGAAATGCTAGTGTAAAACATGGGAACTGTGTAAATCCTTGATTTTGCCTGATCGTTGAATATTGTGTTTGATTTAGCTTATTTTAGGAAGGATTAAAAAACTAGAAGCAGCCCAGAAAAAGTGGCAGGGCTGATAACTAGCTGGAATGACTTGTGTGAAGACAATAAATAGACTTTGGAGTTAGCTTGACACACGAATCCAGAGTGGAGCAGAGGAGGTGAATAGGCAGCAGTTGCTCACCTTTTCCTCCTAGCACAAAAATTAAGGAGCATCTGATACAATTAGCAACACGTTTAAAATGGAAAAAAACCCACTTTTTTGTACAGCATGTCATTTACCTGTGGATCTCATTGCCACGGGATGTTGTAGAGAGCGGACACGCAGATGGACTGAAGGAGGAGCGGGACAGATAGGTGAGGAGCTAGCACATCAGTGCTCATTAGATGATTGTTGAGACGCAAGCCTCCAGCTCAGTAAATTCTCAAACAGTTGGTACCTGGAAGCTTTGATTATGTACTAGAAAAGGATTGTTCTAGATCTACCCTGTTTCCTTTCACAAATTTCACTACTAGTGGAAACTGCTAGTTTATTAAAATCTGGTTACTGTTCCTTTTTGGGTTAGTGTGAGTTAAGCATGCCGTAATTCTGCAGTAAGGTAGAGCTGAGAGTCATCTCCTCCCACCACTTGGCTGACAGCAGATGTTTCCTGTAGGACTTCAGTGCATGAAAGCTCTATGTTTTGTCAGGTAAAGAGTTTTAAAGAAATATCTTAGGTTTTCAGGCTTTAAAAAGAAAAAAATCAGAAAGTTAATGGCATCATTGAGAAGCAAATAAAAGGAGTGCTTGGCTTTTGGCTCCAAGGTACGAGAGACTACATTGGAATGTTTTTTGATTTTTCTCTCCTCAATGCGTTTTAATCGGCCTACCAGAAGTTTGGAAAACACTCGGCGTAGTCCATCCTTCTGCAGCTGCTGGTGTGGAGGTCTGTCTTCTGTCACACAGAGGACGGCAGAAAACTCTCCCCTGGCCATTGCCAGCAAGTGGCGGCTCTGCCGTCAGCCCCTGGAACCAGCCCAGCTTCAGCCTCCGGACTGTGCAGGGGTGCGAGAGAGCTCAGCTCGGCGTTGCCAGAGCTGCGAGTAGCTGGTGTGATTCAGCTTTGAAATACCCAAATGATTTAACGTAGGCAAAAGGAAACATGTTTGGGTTTTGATTTTTATCAAAAACTTCCTTCGATCTCTGCCTTTTAAGGTTCTTAGGGTAAAGTTGCCCACAAAGAGTCTGTCGTGCTTGTTACAGAGGATTTAGAGTCGTATTAACCTTTGATTTGCTCGCTGTCTGCCTTCTGTGTGGTTTGGGTTTATTTTTGCAAGTTTATCTTTTGAACTACAGATGCAGCATCAGAGCTCTGAATTACACTCATGAGTAACACAAATTGTGCCAGAAGCCTGTTTAAATTGTAGAGTATAAGGGACTTTTAGCCGATTTCCTACAAGATCTTAAGTTAAAATTCCAAAGTCTCCCCACAAAGTTGTTTTTAAAGCTGGTCTCCGAAACCTTTAACTCAAATCTGCCATCCTCTAGTCTTGGATAAAGTCATAATGAAAGATGAGCTTATGAACTGAAGCGGTTCTGAGGACCTAGAGCGTGCTTAAATCTGGAATGAACTTGGAGCCTTGCTGAACCCATAGCCAGAGAAACTTTGTGAACTACACCCTGGTCCGCACACATCAGGAATCTGAGTGGAGAGGGGTTTCAGAGCCGGACCCTGTGCCTGGGGGATCAGCTCCCTGGACGGGGGATCGGTCGCCCCAGCCCCAGCAGCATCTCTCAGCAAGCTCCGTGCGCTTTGCCTTCTTCCAGGCTTAAAAACATTCAAGCAGTACTTTGCTTCTACACAAAACTGTTTTTCACAGTACAGCCAATTACAGGAGGAACAAACCCCTACGATCTGGTTCTACTTTCGTGTCCTGTTGGGATTGCCAAGTGTTTTAATACAAAAAACACTCCCTAACCATTTAACCCTTTCAGAAACCTCCCTCTTGGGACTGCACGTTTCTCTGAGTGACAGATTGTTCCATCACATCACCTTGGCATTAAAGTAGGCTTTTACCTTCCTTTAGGTATTTAATGATAAAGTACATTAGTATAGGATCACAGAATTTACACTTTCTCTATACTGCTTTTTGAAAGGGCTGAAATCAAAACTATTGAGAATACACAGCACTGCTTGCTGAATGTTTTATTTATGGACTTCAGTCTCTTAGATTTTTCTTTCAACAGTTTTCCAGTAAGTACTGAGCCATGTGCAACCAACAGCTTAGTTGAAGAAACCACCCTGTAAAAGCAACTTGACTAACAAATGAGGAAGACTGCAGCTGGAACACAAGCAAGCAATCACTGTAGCAAGAGCTAGGAGTTAGCCAAAACATATAGCTAAAAGCAATCTGTCAAACAGGATTTAGAATTCAAAATATTTGTGAGAATGGGTTAAAAAAACCAACCAACCAACCAAAACCCAAGGAAAAAACCCAAACAACCAAAAAACACCTTGACAAGCTTTTATCCTAATCTGCATAAATTGTCAATTTTTCACAGCTTCTGTAGCAGTCACTTGTCAACAACTGCAGATGGCTGCTTGGGCTTGGTTTCTCTCTGGTTCGCCACGATGTGTGGGTTGGCAGGGAGACGCTGAGCGCTGGGGAGTAGGAAAGGTCTTGCAAAGCTGTCCTGGACCTCAGCTGTTCTCTCACAAGAAGATGTCATCGTTTTGATGAGGCGTCAGTGTGAATCTTGTATGACCTTTCCCCATGCGTGATGCCAGTTTTGTCTGTGTTTATGGTTCTTTTTTTTAATTCCAGTAGTTTTGGGACATGTGGATGAATATTTAAGTTTCAAAGCAGGAATTTTTCCTATTTCAGATGATACTTGTTGTACAGACTTTCAGGGTGAGGACGAGGTGGTTATGGTCATTGCTCTGACGTAGGGCCGTTGGCAGAAGCTCTAGCAGACCTTGCTGTGGTGGTGTAAGCTGTCGGGGACCTGCTGTCCCTCCTGTACTGATGGGGAGGTTGCCGCTCTGTAGAGGAGAGCGTGGAGGGTGAATGTGTGTCAGAGATGCTAGTCTGGATCCGAAAGACCTGCATTTTTTTTCCTGGGTGATCAGCCACTGTGAGCACAGGCTGGCACGGAAGCATGTGTGTCCACTTACTCTCCTGCCTGCAGATTTAGCACTGCGATGGGGAGCTCCACTCAGGAGAGCTGAAGTGAGATTTGTCCGAGATAGGTAATGGGCCTGTTCGTCAGGGGTCTTATCCTGATGTGTTTGTCAGGGGTCTTATCCCGACGTTCCTGCAGGCACCTAATACGCGTAGTTGGAGACAAGCGAGTAGGACTGGAACAAGCCTGGGTGTAAGAGTGCCGGAGCAAGCAGGTAGAGGAGATGGGGGCACAGGTTTGTATAAGGCTGGAGCTGGGGAGTGGAGTTGCAGTGCAGGGCTTGTAAGCCCCTGCTCGCCAGTGTCTGCTGAAATCTGTGCTCGAGTGGCTCCCCCGCCTGATGATCCTGTGCGCCCATCTGGGTGGTCATTTCTCTTTGGGCAGCATGCCTCGAAGACCTGGGAAATGCCCTTAATTCCTTTTCCTGGTTGGGGTAGAGTCTGGCTTTCAGCACCGTGGGTAGCAGTCCTGGCCAGGTAACAGCAGTGCAGCTGCAGGCTCTTTGACGACGAGCTTATTAAATAATGGATGGCCATTCATTAACATCCATCTCTAGCAGTGGGTTGATTTGCAAGCTGGGAAGGAGGCCATAAGGTGCTTTCCCCAACCCGTTCCGTGTGAGGTGGCGCGGACTGCTGGTTTCTGTTAGGCTGTGCTAGTGCAACCAGGCTACAAGGCGCTTTGTCGTCTTCTCTCCTGAGATAACTGAGCTATTTCTGAATAAAATTTTGTAACAGTTAAAAGTCCCCAAAATTACTGTGGAAGCAGCATGGAAGGTTCTATGTTTGCTATCTCCTAGGAAATTCATTAAATTACAATAAATAATGTATGCATAATACATAACTTAATACCGTAATGTTCTTTTGGTCCTACTTGCCAGTCCTAAAAATTATGGCCTTGCACCGTAATGCGTGCAGTCAAGTTCTGCAACTCCAATTAGGCAATAAGTTACACTTGAGCAACAGGTTCTCTGAAAGTTGTGCCTTTGGGTACGGTTGGACAAGCTGCGGTAAGCCTTATTGCAGCTGTTTGAAGATACTTGTCTCCAGGTTACTTTGCCTCTCTGCCAAAGACTGCTTGCTACCCACACTGCAGAGCTGCGGGGCAGGGCGCGAGCGTACCGTCCCGTACCGCTGCTGGAGCGCGCGGCCGTGTGCGCGGGGCGCGTGGGCACCGTCGCCTGAACGGCTGGCACCGGCGCAGGGAGCTCTGGGCCTGCTGGGCTGTGCTCTGCTGTGCTGGCAGTACCTGGGGGGTGCCAGCGCCTGGGGGGATGGCGGCAGCATTTAAGATGGTAGGTGAATGTTTGTTTAAAAGCTTAGTGATATCCCTTACTACCTTCCAGGAGTTTGCAGATCCCTCTGCCAGGACACAGTAAGCCAGCGTGCTGGTGATGTGTTAGGAGGAGCAGACTCCAGCTCATGTGGCTCTGGCAGGGACTTGGCGTGTCTGGGCGGAGTAAAGATAATAAGCAGGTATTGGAGTCAGTTGATTTTTCACAGTATCATCGTTCTCCAAAACTGCCTTCCCGCTACCGCATTTTGAACCCTTCCTGTTACCACAAGCTGTGAGGAATTAACAGTCTGGATGTTGTGGCACAATATGGAAAAGCTGCTGGGATCAACTTGCAGGACAAATACTTGCTTGGGTTCTAGTTTGATTTATGCTGGAGTTGCCGTACAGCTCCATTGTTACATTGCTTTTTTCCTGACGCCAGAAATGAATGCGCTGATTCCTTCCTCCCCTCTCTTGTTCTGCATTTAAAGCAGCAAGGTGGTTTTCTAAGGAGATACCTGTACTTGGCCATTGAATCATCAGTGGAGGCAGTTAATCGCAGGATCCTGGTTTCCTCTTTGTCCTAAGCATTAGCTCAGAATTTTTCTGGACAGCAGAACAGGCTGCAGCGGCTGGGGTAGAAATGCAGTCGCTGCCTTGTCGCACGGCTGTTTGAGCCTGCTTTGACTCCCCCCTTGTCAGCTCGGGGGCTCGCAAGCTGGGGAGGTGGGGAGAGCAGGGCGCTGATGCAGGAGGCAAAGGCTAGGATGCTCTGATGTAATTGGGGAGAATGTAAAAATCTGAAGTATATCCTTTCCTTTCATCCCTTGTGCAGGCCTGCCCACGGTTACAGAATTTGCAAGGATTGATGCACGTGACCTGTTTGGGTTTCGCCACGTTTATGTGGCGGTTAGGGTCCTCTGACCTGCTGCCATTTATTTCCCTTCAGCTGCCTAATAGCCTCTAGACTCTATTCCTGCCTCTCTTTCTGAACAGGCATTACAGTCCTGTCCCACCCACTCCTCTCTTTCTCATGCTTGGAGAACGATGGTTACAAAGAAAATCACCTGGGGAAGTTTCAGGCAGCAATAACAAAGCCTATCTCCACAGAGGGGAGGCTAATTACACAGCTAATTAATCCAACAGATGTCACTTTAAATGCCTGTTTCTTTGTGATTCTGTTGCACACATCGTGCTGGTTAAACAGACTTCATGGACCCTGTTCAAAATGCCTGCACAGGCTGCTGGAGGCTGCTGGTTTAGACCCTGGTGTGTCCTGTTCGCTCCCCGAGGTTCGTATTGAGGAACGAGTCCCAGAGAGCCAAGTCTAGACTGCACTCCAAACAGATTGCATTTGGAGAGAAATGCTGTTTAATAGTTATGTTTGGTTTAAAAACTCTAAAATAGCAGATGTGAGTATTGAAGTGGTTGTTTACATTCTTGCTCTAAGTACGGAGGCGAGGCAGCAGCGTCGGGAGAGGAGACCCCGTCCTGCTGCACCAGAAGCGCTGCTTGGCGTGAGGAAAAGAGAATTTGGAAACCTGAGCCACTCCAGTAAGGTCAGCAGTTCAAACCCAAGGCTGGTGGAGGGCCTGAAGCTGCTCCTCCGTCTGACGTGAATGCCGTCTGTCCGGTTCCCACAGCCAGCACCTCCTGTGCCATTGGGAGGGTTCCCTTGCTTGGGCTCCCTGGGGTAAGAAAAAAATGAGCATTTCTCCAACATGTCGAGCAAGTCTTTGCTCGTAAGGGCGGGGACGCGTCCTGGTTGCCCCCAGGAGAAGGGAGCAGCTCCTTATCCTGGTGTGGAGCTGGTCCTTGCTGCTGAAGGTCAGTGGTCACTGCATGACAGCTCTTGCTGCCTCTGCTGAGACTCCCCCGATTCGGTCTCCTGCTGCATTTGACCACTGACCTGGGGGATTAGGGGACACCTGTAATGACGCAATGGTGTTAGTGCTGGTAGTTTTATACGCAGGTGCTGCGGTATTTTCTCCCCTTTGTGCCGTTCTGCAGGCTGGTAACATTAAGGCAAGGTGTGAATGCCTCAGCAGCGTGTCCATCACCCGAGGTAAACCCTGCCGTTGTCAAACACTGTCACACTGCGTGCGAATGTCCCGATTTGAGATTGTGATTCTGAAATGTCCCCTTTTCTGGGTGTGTGCTCTGCTGGCTTGGCCTTTTATTCCACTTTCATACTGGCCGAGTCAGAGGGTTCCCTACTTCTTACTGAGCAGATACCTTCTGGGGACAGGAGACTTGTACAACGCTGTCTGCAGTGCTGGGCCAAGGCCCACGGCACTGTGCTTGGAGGGTGGCTGCTGGAATGGGGAAAGCGACCCCAGTGCTCTGGGTTTAACACACAAGCCAGTCCTGAAGGTGGTGGATTGAACTGCCTGGTGTGAAAGAAGCAGGAGAGATACAGTTGAGGGGGAAGAGCATTTCTTGGGGTCTTAACATTATCGGTGGATCACAGTTGGCACACTTGATTCGGTGTAATGGATGTGTTCTCATTTCCCACAGCTGATGAGGATTATATCAGCTTGGTTTAACAGTCTCATTTTCTGCTCCCAATGCACACTTGTTTTAATGCGTTTCAGTTAATGAGGTAGAAGAGAGAATGAGGTGTTACTGTTTATGTACAGACAGCAAGTCTGTGCAGAGGACTCTGGAGTCCATGCAGTCCCTTCCCATTGCTCTCAAAGGGACAGCATTAGCTGGCATTTATAGAAAATTTATTGGCTGTGGTTTATCCAGGTAAAATTTTTCCCAGGGGTGCACATTTCTCTCTCATGCCTTTCTTATGCATCATTACAGGCTACAAGACGTGTTGCCAGCAGCTTGTCTGTGGGCAAGGGATGTCAGCAAGCTGAGGTGGCACGGTGTCACGTCTCACAATGCAATATATTTGATACGGGCAAAGCTGCTGCGATCTACCTGGGGTAAAAAGTTCACATGTGCCCTAAAGTAATTTATGGCTGGGGCACTTCATACCTCCATTGTTTCGCTGCCGTGGTGTTTGCGGGTCCCAGCTGGGGTCAGGGCCGCTCGGTGCCAGGCGCTGTGCAGGCAGGTTCATTAGCCGGTGCCCTCGGAGCGCTCGGCCTGGTGGTGTCTCCTCCCGAGGAGGAGCTGTGCCATGCCTCGGTGAGGTGCGGTAACGGGACCCACGGCTACGGAGGCTCGGGGCTGCGCCTTGAGTGCCCTAACGAGCGGGACTCTGCCTTCCTGAAAAACAGGTTGTCCTTGTGCTGACAGCAAATATTTGCTGTGGGGTGGGTGGGCTGGAGCTGCGTTTTCCCAAGCAGCGTCCTGCCTTCCCCAGCCCCACGCCCGGCTCGCTGCTGGTGAGAAGTGCCTATAAATAGTTAACACTGTTATCTAATTCCTGGCCGAGCGCCAGCGGCTGGCATCACTTGGCTGACAGCACGCCTGAAAGGCCCTGCACATTGTACCGCGTTTGAAGGTAAAGCTGCTGTTGGTTTAAGCGGGAATTAAACAATTACCGCGTCTTAGTTCTCCCCACCTTCGGTGGATTGACTCTATAAATTGTCAGCCTGTTGACATTTTAATGCGAATTATGTCATATGGTATCCCCTTTGATTTCAACATGCCTCAGTTTGTAAATACACGAGCCTCTCAAAGGGTTGTGGTTAGCATACACGCAGGAGGCCTCGGGGTTTTTGGTGGGGAAGGAGCACAGCGCTCGTCTCTCTCGGCAGCGAGCGTGCCTGGCACGGCGTCTCACGGCTCCGCCGCTGGAGCTCGAGGCACACGCAGTGACGGCTGCCTTGGAGCACCCGCGTCTGGCGGGGCTCCCCACGCGCTGCAGGTTTGGGCAGCCCGCAGACCCCCCAGCGGGGCACTCGCTGGCAGCGCATGAGGTCCCGGTGCATCCTCCAGCCTCCCTTGGTCTGGGGACCCTCTGTATGGGGCTGCTTCCCTGCCCCTCCGTGGGGTGAGAGCTGCTCGCGTCTGTAAGGGGTGAGGGGCTTCTCTGCTCCCTGTTGTTGGTGTCTCCAGGCCGGCGGCAGAAACCAAGGCGGTGCTGGGTGCCGTGCAAAGACTCGGCACTAGCCTGAGCTCATGCCGGCGATTGCTGTTGGGGTGCAGATCGGCTCCTCGGTCAGGAGTGAAAAAGAGAGTGCTGGTAGGGGAGGAGCTGCATGGTCATGCCAAAAACTTTTTGGGAGGTGGATTTAGCTAAAAGTAGCAGAACGGTGAAGGGGGTGGAAGGAAGGGGCAGGAAGGGCTTGTGTGGGTGAGGGGCGTATGACAGGATCACATCAAATGCCCGCACGGCGCAGGGCTGTGGGTGGCAGCTCGCGCTGTGGCAAAGCCTCTGGGTGCCACCTGGGTCACGCTCCAGGCAGGCAGGTCCTGTCCCCTTGTCTGGGTTCCTGCTGGGTCTCCTTGCAGCTCTGTCCCCATCTGGCTGTCCTCCCGTCCCTCAGCCTGTGCTGCAGAGAAGCCCCTAACTCAGCAGGCCCTGACTTTTTGGATCAGCCATCCTTTCTTTTTTAAAACTGGCTCAAAGAGTTGTTGTAGTCTTCCCGTTTGTGCCAGGGAAAGGAGAATCCTTAGGCAGGGTAAGCAGAGGAGTGAAGAATAGGTGGGAGCTCTCCTGGGGTGACTAATGCCTTCCTCCCTTCGAGCATGACTTGCATCCTCTCCAGCAAAAAGCCTGAGGGTGTCCCAATTTGAGAACTGCAGATTTAAATTGTAACACCCACAGCATCCGTGGGACTGTTTCATAACTCTGGGGGTGTTGCATACAGGTATGTCACGTTAGGACCATGTTTGGACTTCTGTGGGTGGTTGCAGAGTGCACCTGCTTGTGGTACCTGCTGATGAACCCAGGATCAATGCCCGTAGGAGGAGGCATGAAGAAGGACAGTACTCTTGAATAGTTTTGGCACTTGACCACCAGCTGCATTGCTAGAAACGGAGCAGGTGCTGATGCATGTGCTCTGCTGGAAGTCCCGTGCAGAAGACCAACTGTCCCAGAGCTGGTTCTTGTGTATGCTTTGACCATAGGTGGGAATGATTTAAAGACTTTGGAGTCCTTCCGTAGATGGTGTTTTCATGTCATGGGGTCTGTGTTACAGACAGCTTCAGTCCGCCTGTGCGTGTTTCCCGTAGTCCCACAAAGTAGGAACCTTGCTTTTATTGTTTTCACACCTCCTTGGTTTTGACTTACCTGCATTTTCTGGTGTATGCACTGCAATGCCCAGACAGACCTATTAAAATGTGTAACTCTGGGCTGGGCAAGTGAATTAGCGAGACATGAAAGCTGCATACTGGCCTCTTGATAGCATACGCTAACCCCGAGCAAGTATCTTTTTGCAAAGAAGTTAATCCCACACGGTCACAGAAATGAGAATCTTAGGGCTACTGGAGTAAATGGAGTTACACATGCAATTTCATAAATAAGATTTAGAAATCCATCATCTCTTCACACTTCTCTGCCATGAGTGGACACTGCTCCCAAAAAAGATTTGCTGCTTCCATTTTATTTCTGAATTGCAGTAGCCAGTAAGTACTCTTAATGCTGATTAGTGCTGCCTTCATAGTATTTATCATTTACCCTGTGTATGCCTCTACAGACTTTACATTGTGGATTGCAGATCCAGAATTGCTAAAACCAATAAATACTGTGCCTGGCTTTTCCCAGGAGTTTCTGTACCCGTATACGGCAAATACAAGTGGACACAGATACACTTGAACAAAGGGAGCACCAAAGAGCAGAGACATTTATCATCTCAGGTTTTATTCTGTTTGCTTCAGTGTACTTCTACAAGCTCCGTATTTTCCATTTTTGTAGTCTGTCTTGGAAGGAATAGCTGCAACTAATATTCAGAGCAATTCTAGTCTCTTGTAGATCCCTCTACAGAATTATACTACAATTGAATTAGGTTTTAGATACACATAGGAAATTTTACACAAACGTTACCATCAGTGTTACAGCTGCACCAAAAGAAAGCACCATATGAACTTGGGAAGCTAGAGCTTCACGCTCAGGAATCTGAACAGGTCCAGGCACTGAAACCCCTCCTCACTGTTTGTGTCGTGCTCAGTGCTGCGTGAGCCATGGGCTAGATAGCAAAACGATGGGGGGGTGGGTAGTCTTTGTTTTTAAAAACCAGGAGGGACCATTACAGTCTACCTTAAGAGAAGCTGTGGTATCTTACCTTGTACTTTGAATTACGTCTCAAACTTCTGCTTTCAGTTATAAAATCTTGTATTAGAAAGTCCTAAGTAAGGGATAACTTGCTGTATCATTTTGTTTGAATAGTTAACTACTGACCTTGTTCAAAATACATGCACCATTTCATGTCTGCATTTATTTAGCTTCAGGTTGTGAGCACTGGATTTTGCTTTGGCTTTTCCTAAAGATAAAAGAAAGCTTTACTACGGGAAGTCTCATGTGCAGGTGCTTGCCAACCATGATCATATTAGTTGTTTAATTTCTCATGGATGAGGTAAAAAGATTGAAGTGAAATCTCACTGTAGGGCTTACTTGGCTCTACTCTATACCAAGGCCATAAAACTAGGAATGACTAGGAATGAGAAGTGTGTTGTTCACTTAACTGGAGACCCAAGTTTCCAGCGTATTAGGGTCACTGCACCCTTGGGCTGCAGGAGTCTTGAAGCCTTGCCTGTTTCGCGGTTGTCTCAGAAACTCTTTAATTCAGGATGCACGTCTCGGGGTTAAACACAATGTAGCCCCATAACATTTTAATGTCAAGTAAGCCCTTACACCTTATCTTTATGCTGGCAAAGCTTTTGCTGGGAGTTTTCTTGCTGTCTTTTCATGTTAGCATGAAACTGATAAGGAAAAAGAATGGGGGAAGGAAAATACTATCATGTGGGGGATTTCTAATGATTTGAAGGAAACTTTGGGGTTTTCATATTCATCATCAAGACTGGAGCGTATTGGCTAGTTAAAGGTTTTTAGCTGCAAACTCAGTTTATTTTCAGAGCTGCACAAAGCTGTTTTGTCCTTCGGACAAAGTCCCAGCCGGTGTGTGGGGTCTGCAACCACTGCGAGGAAGAGCGAGTGGGATGCTCTGACCCTGAGCCCCCGTCCTTGGTTCCTGCTCTCCTTGCGTGCCTCGACATCTTTCCTTGGGCTTAAATTGCTTAGGAATGAAGACTGACAGCTAGGGAAGGCGGCAGGTATCTCGGGCTGTCCCTTTTGTTTCAGGTTCATTTTCCCATTTTCCTGGTGCTAAGGCGGTTGTACCAGCAGTGCCACCAGATCGGTCAACATCCCCCGGCTGCTCCCCAGCTCTCTACGCTCGTGCCCGCTCTTATTTTTGTGCCATTGAAATGCAGGTTGTTTAGTTTCTGCCCTTCTGGTAAGGATGATGTCTTGTGCAGGCGTCAGCTCATGATAATGGAATAAAAAGCAGATCATCTACATTTTGCTGGTGCAAAATACTGACCTTTTCCACTGAGAGGCTTGGAAAAGTCTGTGGCAAGGATGGGAGGCTGTGCCAGCCCCAGCCTTTCAGGGTGTCTCGGGGCGGGGAGGGTTGCACTTACAATACCAGTGTCCGTTGGGATCATGGAGAAACATTGCCCCTGTTCCTGGCAGTCTTGCAAGCCAAGAGCCTGTTGCGGATGAAGTTAGAGCAGCAAACCCAGTCCATTCATAGGCTGCAAACTGCTTGGAGGACGTGTATGTAATACATGAGCCAAACAGTTCTGCTGCTGTAAATTGTTATGGGTCATTGACGTGTCCTTTCTTGTGGAAACCAGGCCTGTGAACGTGTGCTAGGAACCATTGCTTGTTCAAGGACTGAAGAGATCTTCCAGTTAAATTTGGAGGAGCCTGTGATTGGAAGGCTTCTCCTCACCAAGAACTTGGTGGCTTTCCTCACAGCGTAGTTGCTCAGTGGTGTGGGGCAAGGAGCAATTGCCTGAATTTATATACGCAATTCTTAAGACACGTTAGTGTCCATTCATGTCATGGAAGCCCTCACAACCGTCTTAAGCATAGGAAATACCAGACTTCAGGTTGCCTTAATTCAGCCCTTTGTGTGCAGGCATTATTATAGTTTTTAATTATAAGTATTTCCATACATACTTTTCCAGTAGGATTCTTGCCTCATTCTGTGAATGAGTAATTATTCCATTTCTTTTTATCTTCCTCTTTCATTACATTGCCCCAGGCTTTGTCTAATACAATCCAAAGCTTTCACTGAATGAAGAATTATTTATTTTCTCATGGGCATTTCTGTGGTGCGCTGTGTTCTGTTTGTGTGTTTCACAGACACTTAATGAAGTTACCTTCACAGCGCTTGCCTGCAGTCAGGTGGTGCTCCTGTCCCTGTGTTTTGGGTATACTGACGCACAACAACGGCATCAAAGGCGGTAATCTTGGATGCCCTGCTTGGTGCTCAGCCCTGCAGTCTACACCTCTGAAGAAGGGCTGCTCTGCTGGGAGGGCTTCACTGCCCTAGTCTAGCTCTACCGGTTTTCATTTCACCTTCAGGACTCAAGGAATATTATGTATTTCCTCTTTCAGCTTCCGTTCTCTGTCGTACTAATTCACCGCACCTTCCTTTGGTTCTCCCTCCTCCTTTATCACCCGCTCTTGAAAATCCGTGCGTCACCCGCATCTTCAGACTGTCACAGCTGCACCACCACTGCTGCTGTCCAGCTTTCCTTTTGTTACAGCAGCTCTTAACATGCCCCAGAGTGCCGATGGTGCCTTGTCTGTGTCCAGGACACGTCTGTGTCCTGGGCTGACCCCGTAAGCCCAGCTCGGTCAGGGGCGTTGGATGAAGAGAAAGCTGATACTACGTGGGATGCTGAGAAGGGAGTAGAGCAGAGGCTGGCGATGATCCTGATGACCTGCCTGCTGAGGAGGTACCACCGTACGCCACAGCAGGTGGAGTTTTGGAAGGGCTGATGGCTTCGTGTCTAGGGGTATGCATTTCTGTGTTGCAGGGGTGCTGTGGCAAGGCAGGAGGACAGAGTTCGGGCGTTCATTGGCCAAGGTTGCACAGAGTCCTCTAGCTGACTGGAGAAAGTGGAAATCATTTCTCACAAATGTTTCTCTGTGAGGACTGTAGACGAAGGATGAGCTTGGTCTGTTGTTCCTAAATGCATCCTTGTTGTCTTCTGCGAGGGGAGGTTGTGTCATCCATCTCTTCGATATTGATATTCTTCGATTTATGGAGAGGATTAAAAAATCATCTTGTGTATTGTTGTTGTTATTGTATGGTTATCTGTTGGGATTCAGTGTGGTACATTGCTGTAGGAAGTTATAAAGAAGCTACATGAAAACAAGGAAATCTTCAGTCTATCATAGCGCTTGTAACTTCTCTAGAGATAGATGAAACAATAAATACTGGGCGAGGGAAGTTAATCTGTGTCTGTAGTATTTTATTAAATAACGTGAACTCAGTGTGGTTTTCTGTGGCTGGTTCAATTTCCCACATGGTTTTATGGAGCATTATTACAATGGTCCCTTGCTGCACGCGTGTCCGCAGGAACGCTGCCCATGGGGTAGCAGCGGTGGTGCCCCCCTGTCCCACCTGGTCCTGCAGAGCCTCTGCAAGGACCTCGCTTCCACAGCGTCCCTCTAACTTGCTGCTCGGGTCCTGGCTGCAGTTGCTGGGGCAGCTGGAGCCAAGCCAGAACGTGAAAGGACTGGTGAGGGCTCACTGGAGGGGCCTCCAGCCTCTCGTCCGTCCTTCTGCGTGCCGAGAACCAGCTGCCCTCGGCGTAAAGGGAGCCGCTTCTCATCAGGGCCGCTTCCCTCTTTGCAGGGGTTTCCTTGTGCTGCTCCCCAGCACATGTGGGTGCCTCTCGGCTTCAGGCCGTGGTGAGGAGCACAGCGGGTGCGAAATGGTCCTCAAGCTTTTCCTTCAGAGAGCGGTAGTTTCTTTTCCAGGAGACTTAATATGGGGAAAAAAATACCATTTTAATTTAAATTCTTAAAGCAGGCTCCACACATACAGAGAGGGTTTTGGGTAGTTGTTTTAAGTCTGAGACGGCATTAACAACACAAGACCAAGTGTGTGTTACGTGCTGTGCCTTCGAACACACAGAGCCTCCTCGGAGATCCCTCGCAGTGTAACGTATGGATCGTTCCTATTGCTGCTGGAGGAAATAATACATCACCTGTACGGATAGTCCTAGTCTTGTTCTATGTTACGGAAAGCCTTTTTCAATCACTCAACAGCCATATAATTACAATATGGACAACAGATTTTTATCCTGCTGTCTTTTCAGGTTCCCCTCAGCCCTTTTTATTATATAATTTGCCTTTTATCCAGTGATTTTCCATATTCACAGGCTGCTCTAGTTCACCTGAGTGTTCACAGCTTAACAACTCACACTGAACTTATTACTTTCAAGTATATGTACAAAATACATTGAAAAATGACTGGGTAGTGGGATCATTGAGCCTGCTTTTGGTTATTGTCTTGTCTTCACGTTCAGCTGTTCTTTTCCTGTTTCTTTTCCTAAACCTGGGAAAGATAAGGCTCCCTGAATTCCTCGGCTCTTGGCTGTCCCCAGCACTGAGAAAGGAGCGGACTGGAAGACCTGACCTCCTCCTCGGTGACGTTGCTGAGTCATGGCAAACATTTTCTTGCTGTTTTTATAACTTCATCCTGTTGCTGTCCTTACAGTACTTTGCAGGCACTGCTTTTAAAAACAAAGTACAGCTTTTCTGTCGTATTTCTCCAGAGATGACAGCATCCATGGAAAATATGAAGTGACAAAACTGTACATTTTCCTGAGGAGCAAAACGTCATCAATTCAGGTTTTGGTTAACTTGCAAGGCTTGCAAGAGGAACCCCACCGTCGCCAAACCACTGTGCTGCTCTACAGAAACTGCTGTGTGAAGCTCGGCTCACGGTTGACATCCCTCACGTCCCTCATTTGTAACAGCAGAGTACACTTCATGTGAAGTTTATGGGTTCGTGTTTGTCAGAGGTGCACAAGTGAGTAGCAGTAGATGCCCTTGCAGACTCGCAGGGCTGTCGCGGGTCTTGTGGTGGGAGCCATGGCCGGAGCAGGAGCATGCAAGGTTGAGGGCAGCACTTTTCAGAACAGCTGATAGGAAATGTACTCTCAATTGTGCTTTGTTTTTATCACTATAATTAGCAAGATCAATACACACACTCCTGTATTCAACTCCACATATAGCAGTGCTTACGCCTGTGCCTCCCTGGGGAGAGCTGCGAAGATTTCAGGGATCTGGAAAATTCTCTGAAGTTGCAGTTGCCCAAGAGTAGATCTGTTGTGACTGCAGCTCTTGTAATGCCGTAGTGGGAGAAAAGAAAGTTTCACGGCTGTAGGAAGGAGCCCAGGTGCAGTGAGACCTTTCTCTTTTCTCCTTTTCTCAGCTGCTCAGCCGTCTCTGCTCAGTGAGCATATAGCGTAGTGTCCAGCTGTACAAAGGGATACCCCTGTGCTACCAGAATTAAATAATACAGATGGAGAATGGCATCTCTGATGGCTACCTTAACTCCCTTCGCATCTCCACCCTCCCTCTGGGAGGTTTCCAGTTGGCAAGCCATCGTGCTGCCTCCGGTCTGTTGGTGCCTCTCCTGGGGTGGAAGGGGCTGGCCGGCACAGCTGGGCAAGCGCAGGCTTTACCGTGGACTTTGTTCTTCCTCGAGTGCATGGGAGGAATCTTAGTGATGCTCTTATACTTTCAATGGTCCCACACAGATTTTCATCTTTGGAGATCTCCTTTAATGAATGATTAATTAGTACTTTCAGGTCTATCGCACAACTGAAAAGATGGGGGGGGGTGTGAATACAAGTTCAACCTTTCTTGGCTCTTGTTTTCTGTTAATCCCTCTTGTTTTTTGCCCACTGACCCTGGGGGACTGTGAATATGTGGGGATGCTGCTCATCACAGTCTGCATAAACAGTGTCCTCGTTAAGAGCTGATTGGCTTAGCAAGGCCCCATGAAGAAGTTAGCTGCCAGAGCCGAGCAGAAGCTGGGACTGTTGCCTCCCTCTGGGCTTTAGCCCCTCCTCATTAAGCAGGTCTGGGCTATTGATTGGGAGCTTGTGTTTGGAAGAGTCTTACTTACTCCATGCATTATCTTGACAGATTGATCAGACCTGATTGAGAACCTCTTAAAGGAACGAACAGCTGTAATGGGAAAGTTGGACTCTGTCATCCGTTAGGATGATTCTGGGAGCGAGAAGAACGAGGCTGACATCTTGGAGCAATTGTATTTACAATTAACATGGCTGAAAACGATTGCCTCTATTGATCCCCCCTTCCTGCAATTACAGCCCCATTGTTTACATTCCAGCACTTCGGTTATAAAAAGGAAATTCAATAATTATTGCATTATTTAAAGTTAAAGTGCCACAGAGTTTGCTGGCTACGCTTGCTGGTTGATTTAACGTTCAGTAAAATCCATGCTGAGCTCTCCATCTTTAGGCTGAGCAATATTTGGCTTTTAATGAGACTTCAAGGGCTGGTGGAGCAAACCCAGTTTGCTGGGTGGCTTTTGGGGTCGTTTATGGGGGAATCCAAAAGCGTTTCAGCACAGCAGGCACCAGCCTCGTGGCCAGTGGGGAGAGCATCTGTGGCCCATAGGCTCTACCTGGGTAGGGCCCCGTGGGGACAACTCCTTTCCCATGCTGCAAGGGTGATCAGCTGTTACTTGGAGCTGCTGAGAATTTTTGTGCCTCGTACATTATTACTGACCTTTCCCCAGGTATGGCGGGTCTCTGCTCAGCTGCCCCGTGTGTTCCTGCTGGGCTCCTCTTTGAGGAAAGTCCTTGGCCTTGCTTCCCTCCCGCTTTGCAGTATTGTGGTCGGGGACTCGTGGTGTGATGGTCGGGGGCTCTGCGCAGCCATGCTCGGTTCTGCTTGGAGGCTCCGCGCCTGCCTGCCTGGGGCTCGCAGTGTCTGCGTCGGCCCCGTCATGATACCAGGGGCGTTCAGTTAATGCCAGGCAGGGTTGGAGGGCACGGAAAATACAGATTCAGAAGGGGGAGTGTAGGGACTGGCTGTTAATTGAGGCGGTTGGTGCTGTTCTTCAGCCCTTTCCGTGTGACTCAGGGACCTGCATCGCGTATCTCGGCCTCTTTGGCAGGAGGGAGTGCTACATTTCCAGCCTTTTGGAAAGAAAAATAAAGATCAGAAACCAAAAAGTAAATCAAAATCCAGATTTGTTGCGCAAAGGCCAGCTACAGGGTAGTCAGCCTCACCTCTGTGCCCGGCAAGATCATGGAGCAGGTCCTCTTAGACACTGTGCTAAGGCACATGGAAAATAAGGAGGTGATTGGTGACAGCCAACATGGCTTCACTAAGGGCAAATCATGCCTGACAAATTTGGTGGCCTTCTACAACGGTGTTACAGCATTGGTGGATAAGGGAAGAGCAACGGACGTCATCTACCTGGACTTGTGCAAAGCATTTGACGCTGTCCCTCACAACATCCTTGTCTCTAAATTGGAGAGACATGGATTTGACGGATGGACCACTCGATGGATAAGGAATTGGCTGGATGGTTGCGCTCAAGGAGTTGTGGTCAACAGCTTGATGTCCAAGTGGTGAGCAGTGACGAGTGGCATTCCTCAGGGGTCAGTATCAGGACTGGCGCTGTTTAACATCTTTGTCGGTGACATGGACGGCGGGTCTGAGTGCACCCTCAGCAAGTTTGCCGATGACACCAAGCTGTGCAGTGCAGTTGACACGCTGGAGGGAAGGGATGCCATCCAGAGGGACCTTGACAGGCTTGAGAGGTGGGCCCGTGTGAACCTCATGAAGTTCAACAAGGCAAAGTGCAAGGTCCTGCACACGGGTCAGGTCAATCCCAAGCACGAATACAGGCTGGGTGATGAGTGGATTGAGAGCAGTCCTGCGGAGAAGCACTTGGTGGTGTTGGTTAACGAGAAGCTCAACGTGACCCGGCAATGTGTGTTTGCAGCCCAGAAAGCCAACCGTATCCTGGGCTGCATCAGAAGAAGCATGGCCAGCAGGTCGAGGGAGGTGATTCTCCCCCTCTACTCCACTCTCGTGAGACCCCACCTGCAGTACTGCGTTCAGCTCTGGGGCCCCCAACATAAGAAGGACGTGGACCTGTTGGAGCGAGTCCAGAGGAGGGCCACGAAGATGATCAGGGGGCTGGAGCACCTCTCCTATGAAGACAGGCTGAGAGAGTTGGGGTTGTTCAGCCTGGAGAAGAGAAGGCTCCGGGGAGACCTTACAGCAGCCTTCCAGTACCTAAAGGGGCCTACAAGAGAGCTGGAGAGGGTCTTTTTACAAGGACATGTAGTGACAGGACAAAGCGTAATGGCTTTAAACTGAGAGAGGGTAGATTTAGATTAGATAGAAGGAAGAAGGTCTTTACTGTGAGGGTGGTGAGGCACAGGCACAGGTTGCCCAGAGAAGCTGTGGATGCCCCATCCCTGGCAGTGTTGAAGGCCAGGCTGGATGGGGCTTTGAGCAACCTGCTCTAGTGGAAGGTGTCCCTGCCCATGGCAGGGGGGTTGGAACTAGGTGATCTTTAAGGTCCCTTCCAACCCAAACCATTCTATGATTCTGCGAAAGTCTCCTTGTCCTCATCTTGTGGTGGTGTTTTTAAGGACTTGGGTGATACTGAGGAAGCTTTAGCTGGAGGTGGAGGAGTGATGCTCACCATTAGGCCGTTCCAGTTGCCACAAGCTGAACTGCAGAAACTTGTGGGCGTGTGAGTGTGAACTCCACAGTCGGCAAGCTGCGCGAAGGAGCTGTTATGCAAGGAGACGGAGAGGCTGGAAGGAGAGAAGGGTTTTGTAACACTACTTCTTCAGAAGCAGTAAACAATTGCAGGACGTTGGTGGAATACGAAAGAGCCTAAGTTCATCTTTTGAACCTGCTGTATGGAGAATCAATTTTTTCCTCCTTTCAAAACATCTGGGCCGGGGGGCAGCTGCGAGCACACCAGCCCTTTCCAGCGTGTAGCCAGCATGTGTTCTCGCTGTGTGCCGTGTCCGTCCTGCGTCTCCGTCAGCTCCAGGAAATTCCAGCCGGGGCTGCAGGTGTGAAAGGAGAGCAAGACGGATGAGCCAGCTCTGACTTTTATGGAGTACTTGGAACAGACTGGGATCAGACAGCTGCATCCACATGACTTTCATTAAAAATTCAGATTCTTCTCTTCCAGGTTTGCGTGATTTATCTTGTGCAGCAGATCAGAGGCACATGGGGACCAAGAGGTGCTTACGAGGCTCCTGAGGTCTGCTGCAGAGTCTGGTCCCTTTCCATGACGATCTGTAGCCTCCCCTCCAGCTCTGGTGTACGGGTCGCGTCTCGTCTAGCTCTCCGGGACTGCATTGTCACAGGCACGGTTCTTGCTGGCATGTGAAATGTTTCCTACCAAGCCTGTTACTAATTACCCATGTCTGACTTCACCCTGAGGAAGAGTCAATCCCTGGGCATCCTTCAGTGCTGAGGATGTGCTCATAGGGCTGGCGTGCCTCCAGCATCTCCTCCTGAACACGGGAGTGTGTGCTGGTGTTGGCTTTCACAGTAACCTTGTGCAGCTCGAAATCTCGCGTAACCTCTGCGGTGCTCCCCTGGTTCTGCGTGCCACCGTGGGCTAACAGGGGTCCCGCTGGCTCTGGGTCTCGTCACTGATGCTGGTCAGCCGTAGGTGCTCGCAAGAAGAAGAGCGAGCGGTGCGAGTCTGCAGTGGTGCTCCCTTCCATGGCTTTCGTAACCCTCCAGCAATTTTTTGGCTCCTTCTTCCTCAGCTGCATCTGTCAATTCTTTTAAATCACTACTAATTTTACCCATTCTAACAGAGCAGATGTCGTGCTGAGTTCAGTGGTAAGAAGTGTTACATGTGGAAAAAACCTCCTCCAAAGATGTTCAAGGCTGAAAACTTTTTCTTAAAGAAGCTCTCGGTAGTTGAGTGGCCTCTGATTTTGTGGCAGGATTGTCCTGTAATGTGGGAGCCAGCTGGAGAAAGTGATCAAAAGTGATTTGGAAGAGATTTCTCCAGACTGTTTATCAGTTATCCATATAAGCAAAAAGGATGTTTGTGTAAACGAGGGGGCGGTGGACTCGCTTTGACTGTCCCCGTTAGCGCTCTTGCACAGATCTCAGAGCAGTTGCTCTAGGATCTGGGTCACTGCTGCGGCAGGTGATCCTGGTAGCCAGCTGGTGGTGAGGAAGGGTTTTCTTCTTGTTCCTGTGGGTTCTCTGTTTGCTGCATAGCGTTCATGAGATTATTTTCCCACTTTGGGTTTTGGCCCCCAGGCCTGTTACGTCACCTGCTTTTCCTACCTACAGACTCCTTGATACGTGCAGGAAATCCTCGTGCACCAGGGAGGGGAGCAGGAGAGCACAGGCTGCTTGCTGTTGGGAGCAGTTACGGAGTTTCTTTCTACTGCTTGTTGTCATTTTGAGGTCTGGAGAAGAAGGGGGCCATCCTCGAGCCTGCAGAGAGTTTTCTCACGTCTTCTACTGCTTTTTTACCATCGAGACTTCCTGAGGGTGGAGGTGGGATCTCGCCACTTGCAGAGAAGGTTGGTCTTAGGGCTCACAGACCAAGGGCTTGTGAGATTCCAACTGTTGTCAGTGTGGGTTTGTCCTGAGCAGCTTTTAGGCCCTTCCAAAGGGGAAGCCTTATACAAGATGAAGTTAAGATTGCATAGAAATTGGGCCTTTTTTCTAATGAATAATAAACATCAAAAGCACGAGATAGTTCAGAGTGGTCATTGCATCTCCCTGGTGAGCTAGGGCTACAGTTCAGATATCCCCCCGACCAGTATCTGACCCACTAAACATAGCAAACAGTGTTTGGAAAATAATATTGTGCCTTCTGGCAACAGAGTGCTATAGGGAGGATTATCTGTTCATGTTACTGTAGGAATCGGGCTCTTTACACGGTGGCTGTGAGAAACTTAATACAGAAGAGGTTTTGAGCAGACAGAGATTCAACATCTTTTAAAATTTAAAAGACATGCAAAAGTTTTTAGAAATCAGATTAAATGGCAAACATTAGCTACAGTAACACCTGCAAAGGTATTCAGCAGGAGAGTTCATTACTTGTGTAATAGTAGCAACATGGATCCTCAGTCCTGGTTACAACAGTCTCATCTCTGAAGAACGTAGTCTGAGTACATGGCATGGGGGTGAGGAGAACTGCGTACAGTCAGAGAGATTAATACAGCTGTCGCATTAAATTCCATGATTATTGAAAAATACTGTGGGTGAGGCAGCGTTAGATGGGGAAAAGATAGATGGTAAAATAAACGAAGTTTGAGGTATGTGAAGGATGGAGGTGGAGAGAAAGAAAAACCGAATATAGCGTCATTCCTTACTTTGTTTAAAAATTAGACTTCCATAGTCATACACTGTGAACATTTATTATGCTATTATTTATTAGAAGAAAACAATTGCGAGCCAGACATTAGAGAGCAAGGGCTGGAAAGTCAGTCCATCAGTCCGGCGCGGGTCAGCTCGTCCCAGCGCACGCGTGCTCGCTCGTGCTCGCGCAGGCGCCTCTCTCTCTGCCCTCGCCGGTCTGCGCCCGCGCCCTCCGCACCCCCTTCTCCTGCCCTTGCTGATGGCTGCGCTGACGGGCTGCGGGCAGCGCTGGTGTGAACACCGCCTGAGTGCAGTCGCCTCCCTCTCCCTCCTCTCACGTTTGGGGGGCCGGGGGCTGTGCACGGTGCGATCCCCAAAGGGAGTGATTGCTGTCTGCTGGCTCCCAGCGCGCTGCAGTGCCTATAACCACAGGTTATAATTTTTCTCTTGCTTATTTAAACTGTCTTCACGTTCAGACTCTCCGAACATGCCGACTTCTTCGAGCCAAATGCAGAGGAAGGGGGAGGTCGTTACGCAATACTCCCTAAACCGGCCCAAAACGCTCATCGGGCAGACCACGTGGGGCAGGGCTGAAGCCATCCTGGCTGCTGGCGTGAGTGTGGCCGCCCGGCGAGTGCTGTTTGGTATGGAGTCACCCCAAAATAGCGTCCTCCATGTGAGAAGCTAAAGGAGAGGCTCCGGCCACCACTGGGGCGGTGGTTGGCGGCGCCTCCTCCTCAGGGCCGGGCTGGCTGCGCGGCGGCGGCTCTCCCCGACGGTTCTTCCCTGGCCCGGGAGGTTTGTTCACCATCCTGCTCCGGTGCGGCCGTTCCCGGAGGAGACCGCCCTGGGGCACACGGAGCAGAGCTGCAGTGGACAGGTCTTGATGTTGAGACACAACTGCCAAACCTGGGCTGTCTGTAATTGGTGAGGGACTGGTGTTCCACGGGGAAGGTCTGTGGTGAAGGTCGGGGGCAGGCAGTGCAGGGGTTATGGCAAATGGAGGAGACGAGGTCTCTGAGCAGGGTCCTCCCGCGCTAATCACTGCGCTGCGGGGCGAGAGCGCGGTTTTGCCCAGAGACCCGAGCACTTCCCGAATGGAAGATGGGCCTGATATGGTTTGATTTGTGTGTAGGAATAGGTGTTGTGAGCGGCGTGGTGTTGTGCTGCAGTTAGTGTACGTACAGGAACAGCCCGCGTCCCCCTGGGAAGCTGTACTTGTGAGCCGTATGGTTTCCATCAGAGCGTTCCTCTGTCTGTTTCTGATTTAAAGTGGAGCTTTGACTAAACCTGATCAATATTTTGCATGCCATGCGTGAAGAACCAGATGTTGGAAGTTCCCTATCGTTGAGAGGGAGGGGGCGAACACCCCCCCCAGACTTGCAGAAATCAATGTTCTCTGACAGAAGTTGGTTGGTTTTCCAAGGAACAATATATTCCTTTGATTTTCAAGTTGATTTGTCTTCTAACAAGGTTCTGGTTTAATATTTTGAATTTGTTTTCTGTGATACGGATAAATTCTCACAAGGGGAAAGCTTAACAATGGACAGTAACTACACATACTTGTCCAGCGTTTCATCACTTCCAGCAACTCACAGCTAGTACTTGCTTGTCTGTCACGTTGTCTTATTCTGGCCTGCTCCTTTCCTCCATTGGAAGACTGACGTGAATCAGAGGTAGGCGTGCGATGTCACGCCATGTCTGGGGTGGACTTGGTGGTGTGGGCACCCTCAGGTCTTGACTCCTCCAGCACGACAGGCAGGTGAAGCTGGCCCAAGCACAAGGGATATTTGAACATGCACGGAGTGGGAGCAACAGAAGAGCAGAAAATAAGATACATTTATTAAACTGTTTAAAGCAAATGCTTTACTAAAATTGGCTTTTAAATGACAGCAGCACAGACTGTGACTCTGGTTCCCACAGAGACCACGTCCTTAATATTTCCTTGAACCTGTGACCAGATTTTTCTCACGGGGGGGTTTCCTCTGCCTTCTTGCAGAAGCTGCTACTGAGCCCGTTGGCCTTTTCTGAGCTTGAACGCAGTGTTTGCAGGACGGGGGCTTCCCCGACGCGCCTCTCGACTGATGGAAGACAGGGCTTGCTGTGCGTCTCCTGGAGCGAGACCCCCAGCCTGCAGCGAGATGGGGTGGTGGGGAGGTTTTATTGCCGAGGTCGGATCTAAGCAGGGCAGAGCAAGGCTGGTTAAGCTGGGCCATGCGAGCCGGTCACGTGGCTCTTGCGACTGGCTCGCTGACCTTAGCTTTTTATGTCTTAAGCCATTTCTCTTTTTCTGGCTCAGGAAGAGGGTAATGCATGCACACAATAGAAATGAGAGGAAGAAGAAGTTCTTATGAGGCAAAACAGCAAAAAATCTTTTGAGGGCACCAGTGGGATTAGTGCCCAAGTGGATTCTTCAAATATTACAGTGAATTTAATTAAATACATCGCGATCCCAAAAGAGGCTAGTCTAATTAGCCAGATCTAGAATACATTTATTCTCTTCTCTCGCCCTTCCAATCAGAAGCCTCAGCATCAGCTCCTATCCTATTTTTAATCATTCCTAGACTCAGAGGGCTCTCCTTCCTCTGTGTTAGCTAAGCACACAGCGCTGGGTAATATGTGTCTTTAATCTTATCTTAGCTGTAACTGAGATAATACATGTCAGAATTTTTACCAGAAGGTCCTGGCTGCATGTAGGCAATATATTTGATTGACAAACCTTTAGATCGTGTCCAAATCACCTTATTTATGTGCCTTGGGCGAAGTGCGTGGTGAGGAAAGAGTGTCATGAGATGACCCAGAAGACAAAAAGAGGTCTTGAGGTTGGATGGTAGGAGCTGGCAGGGATTATTGCTTAGCTGAAATGTAGGTGTGTGGTGGAAACACCAAATGGCCTTCACTGGGGAATCTTTCGTGTCGTTTGACTTAGGTATCTGTTTTTCCTCAACTTGTGATAAGCCCTTACTGTGGGAATTGGGAAAGTTACTGTGAACTCTTAGCCCTGCCGCTGCCCAAACTGCACGGAGAGCGGCTGTGCCGTGGCAGCCAACATAGCTGTAAGCAGTGAATTCTCCCCTCTGGTTTTAAGAAATAATTGCCACATCCTTGGGATCCATGACATAAAATAGCTATTCGTTTCCCTGGCGGCACAGACCTCTGTGCCAGACAATTGATAGATTTTGTCAAATAATCAAGGTATAATACTCTCGAATTAGCTATATTGGCTGCGATAGCACAGCTTCAGAGGGTGACAAGATTTTTTTTCGAAGTGCTAAGCTCTTGCAGTGATACCCAGCGGCATGCTCACCGTTGGCTTTTCAGTCTGGATCGCTGTCACGGCCATCTTCCAGGCCAGGCTGCTGCTTTCTTCCAGATCCAAGGGAGTAAAACCTAGATGCCAGGGAACGGAGTGCTGGATGATGGATAGGATGGCACACGCTCCACACTCCGCTTCCATCCACTGTTTCCAGGACCTCTCGATCTAATGGGTTCATTGTGTTCTAGGATTGCTTTGGTTTTATTCTTCTTAGTTTTCAATGAGAATTTATCAAATCTAATTTTATCTGTTTGACATGAAGTTGAATCCCTTCCCAGGATAAGCTCTAAATATGAAAGAATTAGCCATGTGTAGGTCGTGAATAGTTGTTAATGTTGGATCTGGTATTTTCTTTCACTGAAGGAGATGATCTTGCCTATCTCGATTTTTGCTTCTGTGCTCATTTCAGTGTGTTATGTTTTTCTTGGTTCTGAGCAGGAGAGTGCGTGGTACCTTGAGAAGAAACAGGCTTGATCTTACTGTGTCTTTGTCAAAATGTGGTTTCCTACTTAATTCCCAGGTGGCTTTTAGCAGTTTGCAGTGGACTAACCCAGGGAGACTGGAGATGATAAAGGAAATTCACATCTCTCTACTTTGTTCTTCACAGCACCTTCAGCATCACGAGAGCGGGGTTGAGGGTGAAAGCTGCTATTATCACTGTGTCCTCTGTAACTACTCCACCAAGGCCAAGCTGAACCTCATCCAGCACGTGCGCTCCATGAAACACCAGCGGAGTGAAAGCCTACGTAAGCTGCAGCGCCTCCAGAAAGGTCTCCCTGAAGAAGAGGAAGACCTGGGACAGATCTTCACCATCCGCAAGTGTCCCGCTGCTGAGGCTGGTGAGTGCTGCCTCCCTTGCATGAGCAGGGTCTGGCTCTTGGCTCCTCCGCGTCACAGGATTTGACTAGCAGCATCAGACCCTCTGTGCAGTTTGGCGGCAAGCTCGGTGACTTTCTTGTTTCTCCTCCCTGCTGTGGGGATGACACTTATTGCTTATCAATAATGCGTTACGGAAGTCCCGGCTGCCCTGAGGTGGGACAAGACCCCTGTTGTACCTGCAGTGTCCAGCATAGCGCTCTGCCTCACGGGGCTTGTGCATGGTGGCTCTGAAGCACCAAATACTTATGCACGTGCTTCATTTCATACTTGTAAGTGGTCTCCTCTGCTCCAGTGGGGCTGAACGCAAGTTTGACGTGTAGAAGTGTGTATGTTTGTTCAGGTTAGTGTCTTAAACAGTGGAATATTGTATGAGCGTCTAAAGATACCGTCACATTTGGACAACTCTAACAAACCAGTGTACTATGCTTTTTGTAGATATTTTGCAATGTGTCAAGTGATGTCTTGAGCGCCAGTGCGAACCTGTCCCAGCTTGTTCATTGATTTCTAGTATTTCAGCCACGTTGGATCGGGAGGAGGAGCCGGTTGAAAGGGGTGGGCAGGAGAAGGGGTGAGTGTTTGTCTGTTTTCCATGTCTCCTCTTGAGAAGGTGGATAAGGTGAAGGGCTTGGATGAAGCATTTGCTTATACAGAAAGGACAGATAATAGGAAAGGGATTGCAGCTGTGAATCTAGCAAGAGAAAATGTACCTTAAAGGGGACAGTTGGGCTGGGTACTTTGTTTAATCATTTAAAGGGTTAAGAAGTTTTTTATGTTAGGAAAAAGCAAGATCTCCTGAAATCCTCTTTGGAGGGAGGAGGAGGAGAGCTGGCCCAAGTTGGCTGGTACATGTGCTGTCAGGGATGTGAAAGTGCTGGAGCTGGGGGGGTGCCAGCGAAAGCCTTCACAACCCTCCTCTCAGCTTCACCCAGGACTTTCCTCCATGACTGCTGTTGAAATGGCTAAATCTTACAGAAAAGCACTCTAAGGAACTGGCATTCTGCAAGTAATGCACATAGAGACAAGGAAAGCGATCTTAGCTTAAAGGCGTTGACAAAGGAAAGCAGCACCAGCTGGAGGAGAATACGTGTGGGTCTTAGAAAAGTCTCTTGAATTAGGACCTGGGTTGCGTTGCTGTTACGGATGTTAGTAACAAGGATCTGAAATACTTGCAAAACACACGAAAAGTAAAACAGGAGATTTTTCATTAAGAGTTAAATTCAGTCTCATGGAAAAAAGCGACCGATCTGTGAACTCGGCGGCCCAGAGGAGTCGAGGGCATGGAACATGCTTTCCCAAAGGTCACGGTGACAGTGAAAGCGTGCTGTGGTTGCCACACCATCCCGGGGGGGACAGCAGCTCTTACAGCCGTTCTGCTTCTCTGTGATGCTCCGCTGTAGAAAAACATTCAGATTTCGAAAGGATATGTTGACCAGTGTTGTATGGTTTGTGAGTTTTCTTAAAAGCAAAATGAATAGAGAGGAGAAACCATCTGTGCCCTTTTGTGATATACAGAACAATCCTCAAAATCTTTGTTTACTTTAGAAATTTTTGTTTACCTTGTCTTTTACTTTAGAAACCTTATCTTTCCCTGTACGGCCACCAGGATTATGACATTGCAGGTACTGAGAGTGCAGAAGGTGACTAGCTGAGAGGGAAAACGGTTTGTTGACCATTTAAAAAAACGTAATTTTTTTTAACTAAAAGTCTTGACAAGTCACTGAAAGGAAATCTCGGTTTAAAAATATTTTACTTTTTCAAATGGCTTGAGATAATTTCCTTTAAGCTTGTTGGTTCTTCAACAAAAACTGACAGCAAACAAGACACTAAGAATTCCTTTATCATATTTTATTTCAAAGGTTAAAAACACAAGTAAGGATAAGACTCTGTAGAATGTAAAGAGGGGGGGAACCTCTGATCTGTTTTGCAGGTCGCTTTGACCTGGGATATTTAGTTTCAAACACTCTTCCAGCCCATTGTTGAGCAAGACTAAACAGGCACACCTTGCCGGCGCACTGGTGGCCGCAGGCATGAGGCACTGGTCCAGTTATCCCTGCAGTGATGGGAGTCGGGTTTGGGTGAGAAGCTGCAGTACCCCGGTGGGGGAGAACGGATGCTTTTGTCTCCAGTTTATTCTGATCCCGTTACAGTATCAGAACATCAACTCGAATATAAAGTGGGGTGGCCCCGTCACCCCAGGCCAGCGGCTGGGCTGAGGACGTTATCCCGAGGGAAGGCGCGTTGGGATGCTGCGAGCCGGAGCTGGGCAGCCCTGGCGGGTGCCGGCGAGTGGCCAGGCTGGTGCCTCCGCTCCCGGGCATCAGGGCAGGCAGGGGCACTGCCCGGCACCCAGGGGTGGTCCTCGCGGCGGGCAAGGTCAGCCTCTTGCAGGGCACAACAATAATTTGTTTCTCAGCTTTGATTTATTCAGTGTAATTTCTTCATGCGTAAAAAGATCTGCCTCGAACAGGCTGATCCTTCCCTTTTTTCTGTGATGTTGAAACTTCCAGTGTTATAAAATGCTGCTGTTATTTATTATTTAGCTGGCTGTTGTTATTTTTCTGTAGTTTTGGGTGTCAGTGATGTGTAGCAGGAACACGCATGTACCTAGGCTTAAATTCACTCTTCTGACGTGTTGTTTTGTCTTGGTTTTGAACTTTGCTGGTATATTTGGCTGTTACACCCATTCAGGAGAGGAGCACACACTGTTCAGTGAGGCTTCACCGACGGGTCTTCCCAGCACGATGCTGCCAGTGTGGGAAACGCTCTTCCTTCATGGCAGGGCTGCTCCTGGGGTTTGGAGCTGGCGCTCTGCATTTCTTCCTCCTGTATAATACGATGGTGTCTCTACTGTATCCCCGTTATGGTTTTTACTGGTTTTTTCTGAGGGCTAGGTGGACTTTCCTCACTGCCTTTTGATGAGGAGTCTCTGGTGGTAATGGATAACACGAGAAAGTCTTCCCTGGGTTTCAGACACCTTGAGCAGAAAGTGCTTTTCTGATCTGTGACACGTCCCTGTCAGAGGGCCCCAAGGGATAGTCTCTTTTTTGCTGGTTTGCTGCATTACAAGTGCAGTGGTTTGTTTTGATGCTGCTGTTACTCCTTGGTAATCATTGCTGTGATTCTCTCTTCCCTTGTAGTTAATTGTATTTGTTTTGAATTCAGTTTCCCTACAAATACAATATCAGCTTGCGTTTTTTTCCAAAGTGAGTCCCCTTTTGTTATCACTGCTCTTTCTGAGGACCCTTAAAACATTTCAGTCCTCACAGCTTTTCTGCCTTCTGCAAAACTCCTCCCTGGGAGGGTGGCCCAGCCCTGGACTGGCTGCCCAGGGAGGTTGTGGAGTCCCTGTCCTGGGAGATGCTCAAAACCCCGTGGGCAAGGACGAGGCCGAGGCCCTGAGCAGGACCTTGACTAGCGCATGTCTTCTCTCTCTGTAGAACTGCAAGTGCTCAGGGCAGGGCTGAGCTCGCAGAAAACCGTTCCCTTCTGGTGCTGGTCTCTTTTCTTGCTGGTCTGGCTGGCCGGCTGCTGGTTTGCCTCAGCAGTAGTGTGAAACATCATCCCTCTCCTCGCTCTTCGATCTGGTGTGCTGTGACCAAGAGCAAGCAGGCACGAGGGATCACGTCATAAGGGGTCCCGAGTTTCCAGGGGATGGTGGGGTCCAGCCAGCTGCTGCTGCTGCTTCCAGGGCAGAGCCCTGGGCCAGCCGTGACCCGAGGCGAGGTGCCGGTACATGGCAGCCGCGATCGCTCCTGCTGCTGCTGGAGACCTTTGTGGCTTTGCTAGGAATGCTGAAAGATTCTTTATCGCTTTTTTCTTTCCCTAATTTCATCCAGTTTGTGCCAATCTCCTCATCCCCAGCTTTATAAAACTGCTGGTTGCAGTAACGAAAGGTGGCTCAGCCCTCATACGGTAGCCTTGTGTTAAGTGGGGCTGCGTAGACCGAGTGAGTGGAGTTGCCTTGATCCCCTTCCCACTCCGTCCTGTTTGCTCTGTGGCAGAGAGCAGGTGCCGGGGTTAAACACCGTGTCTGTCTGTGTGTACGTACTCACTGGAGTGTGCAAGCATGTAGGAAAAAGCATTGCTGTCTCTGGGGCGGTGCGTAGATATTTGCTTGTATAGATGCATCTCAATCTGTTGGAAGAGAGTGTCTGATCCTACCTTAATTAGTCCTCTAACAATCTACAAAGGTCAGTGCCAATTGCCTGTTCATTTACATTTGTAATTGTGATGGTTCTTGATTGCACATTAGTTGCAACTCACTCCCTCCCACCCCGCAGAAAAACATATGCAGCAGCCTAAGCAACAGCCTTGTAGACACAAGGACCTTTGTCTCTGCTTGTGCCAGCAGCACAGCCTTCACTGAAACTTTTGTGTCTTTTATGGAAGAGAGCTTTAGAAGCTACACTCCACTTCCAGTAAAGGGATGATGAAGTCGTTGGCAGGGAAATTATATGGACATCAGGCAAGAAACCCAGTCCTCCTTGAACTGGATAATTAAAGACAATTAAACTTTTCTGCTTGCTCTGAGAAGTGTGCTAATTATGCAGGAGCCAGGGAAGTGGGCCCAGGCTGGACGTTCAGCTGTTTTGTTGATCAGAAAGAATACAGCTTTAGGGGTGGGGGTTTATTTTCCTCTGTGGGGTATTTTTGGATATCTATTGCTTTAGTATCTGGGCTGCTGCCACTGCAGATGTCAGCCTCTTGCTGCAGAAGCATCTGTATAACGTTACCCATAGGCTAATTGATTTTTAATGATGGGGGTTTAGAGAAGAAAAAAAAAACCAAACCCATAATAAAAACCAAAACGTTCTCAAGATGTAGGGATGGATGCACTTATGACTCATTAGATAGTGATAGAAATAAGAGTGAAACAACCTGCACCAAATTTTCATTCTGGCTTTGAAAGTGTTTCCTTCTAGAAGGCATCGAGTACAGGCAAGCCCGTTTCATAACCCGGACAGCCGTGCGCGGAGTAGCCGGTCCGGAGTGGGACTGCTGCTTGGTCTCCGGCGCGTGTTGCACGGGGGCGTACGCAGCCCCCTGCTCACCCTGTCGCATCGCTCTTCGCGTGCCGTCCGCAGGGGTGTGGATTTGTCACAGCCCCAGCTGCTGAGCCTGTTTCTCCTTAGGCAAGTGCAGTTCATAAGTAATCTGTTTCCTCCCTCACCTGTTTCTCCTGACTCTTCCTGTTTTCCGCCTCCATCTGCTCTCCCTTTCCATAGCTATCCTCCTGTGGGAGGAGCAGAGGGGGTTTACCCACTCTTCCCACCGGTGTCCGTCAGGTGTCTGTGTTCCTCACCTGCACCGGAGTCCTGGGCGTCCCTGGCCAGGGACTGCTGCTTCGTGCAGCTGCAGGGGTCGGGGTCTGCCGCGCTCTTCAAGTCAGGAGAAAGTCCTGTTGCTTGCAGTAAGCTTGACCTGAGCTGAGGTCCCTCAGGCGGAAACACTTCATGCTTGGGATCCGCAGGAGAATAACTCGATCCAGAAGGGTCAGGCGGAGCTGAGGCAAGAGAGCAGCTAGAGTTTTACAACGCCCAGGAGTTTCATTTTGATCATCCTCTCGTATGAGTCCTGAATTTGTCGGCATCTTTGAAGGGAAACAGAGATGTTAGCAGATGTGGATGCAGAGGACAATTTGCATGGCCAGGGAGTTGTGTTGGTGCAAGCAGGCCGTGCAGTGCCTCTGGCTGGAGGAGAGGTTCCTGCCCTGGGGCACGAGCAGCTGAGGCTGAGACCACCCCACATCGTCCGAGGAGGGAGCAGAGCACAGCAAGGAAAAGGTGTGCGCCTTTCTCCTTCTCCTTTTCCAAGGCAGTTTGAGTACCGCAGTCTGGACACAATCTGTGGAACTGTTGAGAATGCTTTTGAAAAAACAACAACGACAAATGTGGCAAGTGAGCCCAAAAAAGTCAAATTTGTTACCTTTACAGTTGTGCTGGAGGCCATTACAGAGCTTTGTGGGACGAATAAGATGACTTGTGGAAAAGTCATGTAATATTTAGTGGGAAATGCTGACCATTTCTCAACTCTGTGAGTCATCCTATAGACTATTTTACAAAGCTTTGTATCCTTACTGTGAAAATGTGTAGGAAGGCTAAAAATAAAGTAAAAGAATATCTTCTATTCAGTGCGACTCTAGATCTTTTTTCTTAGCACCATATACTTCTGGAGCACCTCTTTGTCCTTGTGGAGATGGGAGTGTTCCCCTAAGACCAGGCTAAGCCAGCCGGAGATACCACTCGTGGTTTTGAAGAATTATTTTGCTGGATGCGTACCGCAAGGGGATGCCGCAGTCTCCCCATTTCACCACGGAGAACCAGTCCCCTATGGTGGACATACTGTTTCAGCAATCCTGCTAATCTCTGCCAAGTCCTGAGCAGCCATCTTCTTCCAACACACAAAGTCATTGTTGGGGCCCTCGCGTGTGAAGAGTGAGGGCAGGCTCTCTGGAAGCCGTTCCTAAACTCGGCCGAGCGCAATCAAAAGCCCCTTTGTTTGGACAGGAAAGGGGCTGGAGCGGGTGTCAGCAGGAGGATCGCTGCCTGCCCGTCTTCCCGTGCCCGGCCTTGCTGCAGCATCCATGCTGCTCACTCCGCCAGCAAACAGCGAGGGACCGGCCACTCTCCCCGCTCCAAACAGGTTGATTACAATTATTTAGAGGTATACCTTTGCTGTAAAGCTCTGTTCTGGTAACCCCTTGAAAGCTGCTGGCTCCCAGAGCTCCCTGGGAGGAGGGGATACCCCGTGGCTCCCGCTTTTCCCCTCTCTCTGCCCCCCGGGCAGGGGCGGGTGCTCTGTCCATCCATGTCATCCTTGTATTTCAGTATTCGACCTTCTGAAGGGCTGCAAACTGTAGACTGAAATCAGGATTGAATTTTTAATGAAACCAAGTATGTAAACAGAACTGAGGTACAGCTAGAGCAGTTGCCAGATGAGAAAACCCCATGTGGTTTAAAAATAGTAGTTACCAAACTCAGCTTGGCTCTGCCTGTGGTGCTTGCAGACAGCTGGATGCTCATATGGTGCTTGCACCTCTGTTTTCACTCAGTCATATGAAACACTTTGCTAATGTTCCTCTTTCTTAAAAGCAGTTTTGTAGCTGCACCAGGGATGCGAAGGCATCACCATCAGGAGAGAGGTGATGGTAAATGGGAACGGAAGCAAGTTCCCGTGTGATCGGGAGCAGATTTGTTCATGAAACACTCAGGATGTGGTTTGCAGTATGAAAAGGTTTCTCTTAAACAAAAAGTTTCTATTTAGCAGAAGGGAGGCTTGATGTCAGCCACATTTGTCAGTTTAAATTTGTGACTTGGAAGTCCCGCAGCATGCGTTACCTTCTTCTCGAGGCGGAGGCGTTGCTCTCTGAATTCCCCTCTCTCCTGTCCAGGCTCTCGAGTTCCTCCCTTCCTTGGTGGCCATGCCCTGGACTTAGGAATTGTGATCGGCGCAACTGTAAAATGAAGTGAAACAAATGGTGGAGAAAGGGGAAGGGGATCTTCCACAGAAATCTCCTGTGGGGGAACCGTCCTGTTATTTTCCCACTTTGAAGACTGGGCAACCATGCAAGGCATTTCTCATTCACAATCATCAAGCATGGAGTAATTATTAATGTAATTTGTTACAACAGGGATGTGAGACGCGCCTTTGGAGTGGATTTTTCGTGATTGCAGGCTCTGTACTTCCAGTGGAACTTTAAGACTTCTGAAATGAAAATGGGTAATGCCAAATGATATTTCTCCCTGCTTGAAATAACTCAAATTTATTAGGATCTGATGTCCTCCACTTGGTCTCAATTAAAGAAAATGTGGTCATTGCTAATGCTGGAGAAACATGCATGTTGCTCTCCTACATCTGATAGAGGTAATGGAGGGTTTCAGAAAGGAATAATTGGTTTGCTTTTGTAAGCCTCTCTCCACTTTTCCGTGGGACTTAATTGCACACAACAATTAAAAACTTCCCAAAGCAGATTACTTGTACAGTGTCTGCAGGAGAACAGCGTGCAGAGTTTATACTATAGCGTCTACCAACCGAAAGCACGCCACAGCTCTGGCTCTGCTGGCGATGCACGGATTTGTCTGGCTGGAACGTGTGGCCCTTGCAGAGGGCTAGGGAAGAGCAATGTGCGAGGTGCACGCTGAGGGATTTGGTGTAAAACTTCCCACCTGGTGCAAGCAAGAGTTCCAAAATGATGTTCTGCATGCCATCTCCTCCCACTGCCCCTGCCTCTGACGGCTGGAGAAGCTCCTCTGGTCTTGTGCTGCTCCCAGTCGCCCTCTCCTCCTCAAAACGAGATTCCTTCCTCTGGTGTTGAACAGCTAACCTCGTTTCACGTGCTTCCCCTTGCCATTTCCAGGCTTGTCCTTGATTGACACATTTAATAATCTGCCAACCCAAATGACAATCTGAGCGCCTGTGTGCAAACATCAAATGCTGCCCAGCTTCATTAGCTTCTCTCAGGCTTTTTACCTCTCTCTCGCTCCCCACAACCCAATATTGTCTTTTCCCAATATGTTGTCTGTAGCCCCCTGAAGGCAGCAGCCTGCTCAGTCTTTGTTTCCGAAGTGTTGCATGTAAATCCAACCAAATCAGCAGTGCGTGAATCGTCAAAGAGGTGCTCGGTGCGCGTGGCAGCAGCCCAGCCGCAGCAGGTACTCGAGAGGGGGCCGGGAAGGCCGTTGGGTGCCTTGTCGCACGCACCCAGCGTTCTGCCGGGGGCTCTTTCCTGCAGCTGGGGGTGTGCAACAGCTTTGTTGTCTGAAGAGGAAATCCGTTCCTGTCATCTCATCCTCAGACATAGGGAGTAAGACAAGCTATTGTCCTGTTTTGAGAAAACATTCACCCACGGTGCAATAACATACGTGAAATAGCAACAAAGAGGAAAACAGCTCTTGGCGATACGTATGTTAAGCTGATTAAACTCGCAGTTCCCCTTCACTGCAGCATTTCTGATCTCTGGGCCAACCCCACCAAATACCCCCACATGCAGGATTATCGTCTTGTTTTCCAAGATCTCATGTCATGTGCGTTCATTCAAAGCAGGACAGTTTGTTGCGTTCCCCTTTGTTGTTCTGCTGAACTTTGGAATTTTTTTCATTTTTTTGTGTGGATTGAATGGCTTAAGGACCTTTTACCTTTCCAGCAAGTTCCTGGTGGGAGTCGCAGTATTTCTGCGCAGGGTCTCTCCTCTGGAGGATGTCCAGAGGCCGAGCAGATAGCAAACTCTCTCCTTCATGGCTGGACAGAGAGGCGGGTGGAAACTTTTGGTTCTGCTTTAGTTTCATATTGCTTTAATGGTTATCAAAATCCAGCAAATGCACTTCTCGCAGCCATGAGTCAGGGTTGCTGTACACAGTTAGCTCCTTTGGAAGGTCTTGAAGACGTGAGGGGAGCCACATGCTTTAAAAGAGTCAGTCCCTTTAGGGGACTTCTCTGTCCCGGTGTTATTCTGTAGCATGATTTGTAACTGTTCCCCCCTTGCATCCTTTCCCCGGCCCAAATTTTGGAGAACGCTATTCCTGTCCCAGCAGCATCTTTCTGTCTTTGTGCATTACGGGACACCATGGCACTGTTGGGGTCTGGCTTCGCAGAATGCAGGGATAAAGTTGGTTCCCCTTTAATATCTGGCAGAGACAGATTTCCTTTGTTATTTATTTTTTGGGGTTGGGTTTGAGTTTCAAGTAAAAAACAGTTATGCCTTAGCTCTGTTTTGACCAACCAGCAGTGAATAGATAATCTCTAAAGGATATGAAAGGTTTAATCATTTTAATTTTGTTTTTATTAAAGTTTATCGTGACTTTTTTCATGTGCCCCTGGTAAAGCGGGGGGGAACAGAAATCTACACAAACCCCCAAGCATTCGCTTAATGAAACTCTCTAATGGGAGGCGCCTGGCGGGAAGGAAGTGGTTAGATAGCTGGGCTGGGGAAGGCAGACCAAAGGCACGCTGTAATATCACTGAAACGTGGCAGGAATCTCATAAACTCCCCATCTAGCTCCAGCAGACACTTGTCACTGGGAGCTCATGGCTTTCATTAAGCAGAAAGAGAGGAAGCTCTGACGGCTGACTTGTTCCAGAATGTTTTTCTTGTTCAGCTGCGTCTTAAAGCCCTTCCCACTTAAGAAAAGTAAAGGGGAAAACATCACCAGATGCTGTAGTAAAACGCTGGGAAGCTCCTGGTCCCTCTCCTACTCCAGTTTTCTCTCCCCATCAAAACAAACTCCAGAGCCAGACTGGAACCAGGTTGTCAGAGCGCAGCATCTCCCCTGAGCTCAAGCAGCTGGTTTCCTTTGGGACAGAAGAGTTGCGTCCCTGTCCCTGCGGTCTCGCCCCTGGTACTGAGTTTGGTCACCAAAAGCCCTGCTGCCGGTGCCAGCTGCACCTTCTGCTTCTCTTCCCTGTTTCTCTTTTCCCGTCTCTCCCTTCCAGTTTTAGCATAGGGAACTCTTCTCTTGAGGACTTCGAGGTGGTTGTTGCAGTGGTGCAGGTCAAATTCAAGACTGAAGGGCTCTCCCTTTTTGGGGTGAATCAGTAAAGCCTTGAAGACATTGCAGGTTGAACAGCAGTAGATACTGCAGCCCTGTCTCAAGATGTGTTGGAGAAGGTTAGATGTCAGTGTGAGCGACACAGGATTCACATTAGCAGCAAATTCAGCTCAAGTCTCATCAGCACAACCGTGCTGCTTCTGTCCAAACCTCGCACTTGCTCAGGTGCTGTGTCTGACTGAGCCCCCTGCTTTGACGTTCTGGTGGTAAGGAAAAAAAGAAACCTTCCAAAAACTTAGACACACATGCTCCAGTGAATGTTCCTCCACTGTCAACCCTTATTTATGATGTTCACCTCCGTAGTATTGCATGGTAGCAGCTCATCTCCAGTATCTTTCCTACAGGTTTGACTGTTCTAGCCATTGCTGCGCTGCTGTTTTCTCCCTTTCTACACTACCGGGCTTCAAATTAAATATATCTGGAATGAACATGCCTTCTTCTGTGTTAACAGGTTAATGAGTTTAGAGAGTTGCCTCACTTGCATGCTTTTGTTGGTGTATTAGCTCGGAGTCTCTTTTCCTGTTCTGCCGTTGACCTGAGCTGAAAGGGGCTGGAGCTCCAGCACAGAGAATTGCTGGCACCTTAACACCTTCTGTCCTACTAATTTGCCCAATAACATGTTAGGTGGGGACGGTGGCAGAAAGAAAAGTTCAGTCATGTTCAACTGGGCATAGGCTTTGTGTTCAAAGGCAACAAGGATATTTAACTTGTTTATAAGTCAACAGTGGAGGAGGGTGAGGAGGGGCCATGAGAGGGAAACTGCCTGCCAGGCTTCATGCTGAAGCCGTTGCTGAGGAGCTGCTGTACAGCAAGGTCCAGCAACTGGGCTTGGCAGTTCCTGATTCCTGGGCGTAATTACTGATACAGAACGAGAACTCTGCTTCAAACCGACTGCCTCGCCGGACTCCGTGTGAAACAGAACAAACCTCCAGCCTGGTCTGCCCGCGCTGCTCATGCTTCCTGGGTTTTGCTCTGCTCCTCGTGTGGAGGTGCAGCTGTGCCCCATGGCAGCATCCCGGCATCCTGCGGCGCATGGCGACCAGACAGACCTTCCCGGCCTTATGCCGCCTGCCCGGTTGTGCAGCCCCAGCGCGGAAGAGTGCTGGGCCCGTGCCAGGAGGAGAGGTAGGAAATGTAAGCCGGACCCCGGTCTGCCAGATGGTACTTCAGGGTTTGCTGCTGCTCCACCCACCCTTCATTTTGGTATCTCTGTGGTGGGCAGCCTGGAGTCTCGCCTAACGACTCCTGAAGAGCGCTGCTATGCTTGGGAGTGCGGTGCTCTGCCGGTTCATCTCCGCTCGGTTGTACAGCCTCATCCTTAAGGAGCGTCGGAGGCTGAAGCTATTTCCCTGGGATGGGGTTAGCCTTGGCCGCACGCTTGGGTTTTGTGTCGCGGCAGCACCGCTGTGAGGTGGCAGAGCTTCCAGGATTCCCTTCCGCTCAGCTGTTTCCTGCCCATCTGCACAAGTCGTCAGCAGCGAGCCTTTCTGGCTGATTTCTGTGATGGGGGATAAAAATGAAAGTTGTGCTGGAAGCCAGGCGTCTTCTCCAGACTTGTGACCGTGTGCCTGACTGCTGCTGTTCAGGGTCAGAAATGGGGTTGACTCCTCTCTGACGCTGACACCAAAAAGTTGTTGCGATGCCACCGGCCCTGGCCAAGGACTGCAGCTTCCTTTCTGGAGGAAGCATCAGCAGGGTGTCAGGAGGTGGTGGGCAAGAGCTTGCCAGCTCGAGGGGGCCCAGACCTGCCTCTGAAGGTCTCACCCTGTAACTGGTAGCTTATACAGTCCAGTTTGGCAGGATGCTCCTAGGCAGAAATGCCATGCCTTTTTCCTTCTACAGTTTCATTGCAGTGTAAGACGAAGAACAGTGAAAGAGGATGTGGGATGGTTTATGTTTCTCAAGAGGTATATGCATAGGCTGGATGGAGTCTCCCTCAGCGTAGCTGTAATTCTGTATTTTTCCCTTTCTCCTGAAAATGTTGCACTTTTTATATAAAAAAAGTTCTTCTAAAAGGCTATCTGAGCCAGTCTAAACACAGAGCTCTCCCTGAGACCAGCTGAGGCAGTACGAGGTGTCCTGGGCTGTGACGGTGCGTCCTGGAGAAAGCAAATCCACACTTTCTGCAAAAGAGGAAACTACATGGTGCGGATGGATGGAAAGGATGCTTTTATGGAACTGTTTCTGTTCCTCGCACAGGACATTTACACCGGATTTCTGGTCTCCAGCTCCATCTTTTCATCGGAGAGGAAATTGCAGCACAAGATCCCTTCATACCTCCTCCCATGGTGCTTTTGTACCACTGGTGGTAGTAGAACCTGCCTATGCATTTTGTGAGATGGACAAAGTTGCATTTGCTTCTTGCTGTCAGTGAGAACTTCTGTCCAGATGTTTAATGCAAATAGTAATGGAAAAGTCACTGCATGAGTCTATGGAAGATGTAACTCAGGGTCCAGAAGCAACCTCTGCGCCTTGGACTAGCAAAGATACTAAGCCCACATTAGCTTTGTCCTCGATGTTTTAAACGTTTTTGACTTGCAGATTATAAAAATGTTGCTAATTTGTTTCAGCCATTCTCAGAGATGTTAAAAGATGGGACTGAAACTCCAGAAGTCTGGACAACTTCACAGTTCTGACATGGATCAATAAAAATAAGTTACTCCTCGATTTAGGGTTTCATCCATGGAACAAGAAGAATATCTGCTTACTCTTCAAGGTGGTTGTGAAACTGAATTCCGTGACATTTGCCATGTGCTTTTCAGTCCTTGGAAGGGAGAGGTAGAGTCCCTTCTCATGGTCTTTGTTTCAGGTCTTCAGAGACAGAAAGTAGTCCTTCCAAGTGCCAAACCTGCAAGGAGAGTACTCTCAGCCATACCACTTCTTGCTGCATCCAGGGCAGGCTTCTCTCACAACTGGGCAGCCAAAGCAGTTCCAAAGAGAGAAAGCAAGCATGGGAGAGCTTTTCCAGAGCTTGCACACCCAGACCTGTAGCATCAGCACGCTAATGTGCCATCTGGTTTGGAAGGTGAATTTGAAGCTTGTTGCCACTGAACATGCTGATTTGGGGTTATAGCGTAGGCTTCATTGCCCTGTACAAGAGATCCATTTGTTTATAAAAGCTGAGGCAAGTCCACAGGGTCACGCTCAACGCTGGAAGAGAACGTCCTGCACCTTTCCTCCCTTCAGGAATATCCCTGCAGAGCAGCAGTTCCTTTCCTGTTTGTTCCTGTTTTTTCCCTGTCCTGATTCTCTCATGCTTCATTCTGCTACAGGAGCACATGTCTGATGGTCTTCATCTAACTGGCAGAACTGGAGAAGGAAAGTGTCTGACCTAAATGAAAAAGTGCTTTGAGATCTTTGTTCAGAGGAGGCATTATGAAAATTGAAAGTATTCTCATCCTGCAGCTCATTTGTTAGGGTTATAGACTTAATTGCAAGAGATACAGAGCTTGGTTTCTGAAATTGATTTTGTTTTTCTTTAAGAGCTGTAGGCAAAATGAGATTGTATACGTTATCAATGGGATGATTTGTGAAACAAGGTTTTACAGCAGCTGGCGCAGGGCTAGAAGTAACCCCTGGCCTGACCCACTCCAGCATTTTCACTGCTGTTCAGCGTACTTCGACGTGCACATCAGGAGAACGCTCTCCTGTGTACTTGCTAGTGGTCCGGTATTTGCCTGTATTTCTCAAATATACTTGCTTCCTTTTCCTTCTCTAAGGCCTGTTGATCCTCTGGTGATGACATTAAAGGCCTCAGAACTGCCTGAGAAGGAGCTACCACACACATTTATTTTTCCACTAAAAACTTGAGATTGTTTAATAACTTGTCTGCCAACACCAATGTCTTGCTCTGGCTGCTTCAGAAGGAAATTTGGGGACCCATAAACAAATAATAACCTACCTCATCCTTAAGGTCTCATCCTTATTCCTACTAAAATTTAGTTCATGCCCTTAAGCAAGAGGGTTTCTATTTCTTCCAAATAGTCAGTTTGCTTTTCTAAGTTGCACATCTTGATGCCCTTGCCATATATTTTGTTTTGACCTCAATGATTTCTTGAGGCCACGAGTTCCAAAGGTTAATTGGGAGCCGTGTGAGAAAGCATTATCTGTATTTGCTTCAAATTTGCATTTTTTCCATGTTCATTGTCAGTCCTCCAGAGTCTGGAGGATGAGAGGAGCAGTATTGGTCCAGCTCCCTTGAACCAACCTTCATTTGGATGCCCCTGTCAAGGCCGCCTTATTTCTTTTCAGACCAAGCAGCCCTAATCATCTCCTCCTCTTCTGTGTAAGTGCCTCTTCCTACCCCTCTTTTCAGCCTTTTCATTCATCTGTGGCCACTTAATTAAATAAATGACAGTGTTTAATTTTTTTGTCCTGTTCCACACGTGTCCTAACGTGGTGTTTCTTTCCCATGCAGCGTGTCAGATGTAGATTTCCTTTGGTCTGCCTGCAGGGACGTCCTGGCCTTTCCGAAGCTGGCACGATGCACCACGTACATCCCCGCTTAATGCCCTCCCTGGTCCTGCGTTGGGCCCCGAGCCCTTAAATCTCGGCTTTCTTCTGGAATGGTGCGTGCGGGGCCCCTGCGCGGCCCCTGCTTTCGCTCACCAGGCTCAAAGGGACGGAAAGTGGAGATGGACTGAGCGTGACTTGCGAGCGTTTTTCTTTGCTTTCCTGATTTGCTGGTATTCATGCAGGGCAGACGCTTCTGCTCCTTTTCTGGGAACTACTCTCTCATTTGGTTACCAATTAAGCTGAAGAGTTCTGGCCTTTTCCATCCTCCTTTTTATTGTTATGAAGGGTGAATTAGGGCTTGGTGTTTAGGATTGTTCTCTGGCCTCCGCTGCTACTTTGCTGCCTCCTTTGTGGCAAAACAATGGCATTAATTTTGGCCTTTGCAGGCAGGCAGGCAATCTGGCAGCGCACAGTGCCTGTCCGTTCCACTTCACTTGTGCAGCCACCTCTCCTTTCCACATCACCTACTCACTTTTCTCCTCCTATTCTTTTTTTTCCCTCCCCTTTTGTGCGTGCGTGTGTGTGTGTGTGTGGTGCGGAGGATTGCTCGGAGTTTATTTTGTTCCAGTCTGGAAGGGGTTAGAGGTCGCAGCCTGGATGCCGAGCGAAGGGAAGCAGGCATGTGGGCGATACGGAGTGAGCAGACCTCTCCCTGCTGTGCCTCGGTTCCCTGAGCCAGCGCCTCGCTGTCCATTGTGGGTCTGATGAGATTCGGGGAGTGGGAGATGGGTCATGCCCCCCTGTTACCCCCTCACCAGACAGTCCCTCTTCCAGGGCCTCAAGCGGTGTCGTGAGAAGGCAGTGACGCGGCGAGGATGGAGAGCTCCTGGTTAGGGGACAGAGGGATGCCGACAATGCCCTGTAACAACGGGAGCGCGGGCGTGAGCGACGGAGGGCGCTGGCGCAGACCCGTCAGGGGATCCCAAGCACGCAGCGGCCCCGGGCAGCATCAGCCGCAGGAGAGCGGAGCCGCGGCCGGCGGCAGGGGAGGGAGTCCGGCTGCTCTCCTCTGCCGTGCCCCCGAAAGCAGCAGGAGCCCCGGTCCACCGCCGCTCAGAGAGGTCCCCGCGAGTGGCCGTGGGCTGGGTGCAGGGCGCGGGTGCTGTCTGTGCCCCGCCGGCGCTCTGCAGGCCCTTGTCACCCCAGGCATCGCTTCCAGGTGGCCTTTGCCTAAACTCACAAGGGTGGCTGAAGGAGCGGGCGGCTGCCGGGCAGCCGGGTGTCGGGTGCACTCGTGCCGGATGCTGGAGGCACTTGGCAGCAAGCAGCCGCTGCTGGCTCCACTCAGGATTTCGCTTTTCCCGCTGATTGATGGCAAGGGAGGACGTGTGTGCGAGGTCAGGAGCACGGCAGCAGCTCCCTGGGCTCACCGAGCACCTGCTCCCCACCGTGCCCTCCTCTCCCTCCCAGCTATGCGCATGGGGAGCGCAGGGGCCCCTCGCTTTCCCCCCTTGAAGTGGGGTGCCGTGGTGGAAGCAATTCCAACCAGCCAGCCCAGACCTCCAGGTGACAACCCCGGCCACCGGTGTGTGAATAGGTTATGGCAGTGGCTGACTCACCTCCCTGGAGTTTTTTTTGGTCGGTGTTAAGCTTTCTGTTTACACTTGTGCTACTGTTGTGCCAGCCGCTGAGGGGTGCAGCGTGCCACCCTGCACCCCGTGGCCGCTTGGCGGGTGCAAGGAGGAGAGCAGTGGCGTGGGGTGCAGTGCCCAGGGCTGCGGGGCCAGGGACGGTGCCGGTTTCGGACCATCTCGCAGAAGGGAGCAGCACTGGTGAAAGGCAAGGAAGGAAAAGAGGTTTCACCACAATCTCCAGGATCATCCTAAAATGGCAGAAATAGGAAAATTCTGAAAAGGCAGGAAGCATCCGTATGTCGAGGATGTGCTGTTTGAAAGGTGCAGCGGGGCTTTGCAGTGCCTCTCGCTGGCATGGAGTGTCAAGCTCTCCAAAACTGGGTATCATTAGAGAGGAAGGATTGAGAGCTAGGACAAGGAAGAGAATCTACTTCTAGCCCCAAAAGGTAATTAATATGAAATATGAGGCACGTTAAGCTCCCATCAGAATGAAGGCTGTTCCAAATGGTGCAAGGTCCAGAGGGAAAGACTCAAAAAAAGAAAAGAATGGCAAGATTAAAATCAAGCGGAAGAGCGCAATGCTTTTCAAAAGGTAAGAAGGACGGTTCTGAAACGAGCAAGGTGATTAGTTTGTTTCGTTTCTTGCAGCGGGTGGGATGATAGCCCCGCGCACTCTCAGGGAGCTGCAGTGAGGAGGAAGAGTGTGGTACTGGGGCCCGTGGACCCAAGATGGAGAGCTTGGATCTCACTGGAGAACTTACAGAGCTGACTAGGGACATGAACTAGGGAAAGTCAGAAATGTGCAATAGAAGTCTCATGTGGCAGTACCCTAATGTCCGCCATGCTCCTGCTAGAGTTGAGTCACAGCTCGCAGGGAAGTGGTGACCCCGTTGCGGTCTGAGGTCTGGATCCCTTTTTGTTTTCTTCTAAATAGTGTAGAAGAGAATAGAGGAGTTGGGAGCCGTTGCCCACAGTCCGTTGTTGTTGTTGACAGTGTAAGGCAGTGCTTTCCCTGGCTCTGCACAGAGTAGCGGTTCCAGCTCGATACGGCCAGTGAAGTGATGAAAGGAGGATGTTCTCCGCGGCCTGGCCTCCAGCCCCAGTACGTGCCCGGGTGCCTCTCGCTGCCTCCAGCTCCTGTCGGGGCGCTGGCAGAAACGCTCTCCAGGTCCCACGGCTGCTTTCAGCCCTCGGGATTGCCGCTTTGGGCTCAGCTCTCGTCCTCTCTTCGCTGAGATTTCTGCACGAGACAGCTCTCGCCTGCTGGCCCGCAGCCGGCTTCGGGTCCCGGCTCGGTCTCCCGGTCCGAAGGCGCGTGGCAGGCGAGGTGGCTGCCTGGCGTGGGGCGAGCCTGTCCTCCGCCGTCTGGAAGGCAGCAGCCAGCTGCATCAACGAAGCGCGCACACACAGTCAACAGTTTCCTTTCTTCTGCACAAATTGGCAAGGACTAACCTTGTCATATCTAGTGCAGCGCTAACGGGCGCCTGCCTCCAAGGGGTAATCATGCAGGCATAAATTCGGAAAGTTGCTAAGCTATGAGCAGTCTTATGAGCATTAAAAGTGTCCTCTTTGCCAGAAAGGTCATTCATAACTTGGCTGCGCTGCTGATGTACAGTCAGTGATATTGATTGATTAATGTATAAAAAGCACCAAATCCATTTGCTTCTATGAAAGAGAATAAAGTGCAGTCGACTCTCTCTTTATTTTCACCTCATCCTTTTGTTTGAAGGACGTTTTTTTTTTCTCTTTTTGTTTTGCCAGCTAGGTTTAAGGAGGTTACAAAAAGCCAGTTTCTGCCAAGTAATGCGTTCACAAAGGGAACATTGATTCACATCAGTGTCGCTTGAATTACCCTTAAAGGTTTGCCAAGGAGTTGTTCTTATATTAACCTTCTGTTCATCAAAGACGAAATAAATAAATAAGTCATAAAATCAGCTTCACTGCCCGCGCCGGAGTTGGATGCAAAACAGGAATTTCTTCTGTTAGGAATTTGTGCTCCAGGTGCTGCTGCTCAGCCCCTCTCCCCCATGCTTCAGGCCTTTCCCTCCTGCAAAGCTGCTTCCTCCTGAGCCCCCCGGCCGGCCCCGCTTCTCCCCTCTCCCGGTGCGAGCACTCTCCCTCCCTGCCCGGCGGCTCCCTCTTCCCGGGGCAGCAGGACAGGCTCTGGGCTGCCCCGTGGCACTGCCAGGGCCGCTCGGGCAGCACGGGGTGGGAATTTTCTCCAGCGCAGAGATCGGTTCTGAGCCGCTGCCGCTCCGCTCGCAGCGCCCGGCTGCCCGCGAGCCCTGGCCCTGGGGCTGGGTGGACAGGCAGGGTGACGGGACGGGGGCTGGAGCTCTGACGGGGCCCTGCCAGCACTGGGGGCAAGGGTTCAGCCTCACGGGTTAGAGCCTGGGCTCGGTGGAGCCCTGAGCCTGCCGGGGCTTGACTGCTTTTGCAGTGGCAGCGTCCTCGTAGCTGCCTTGGCCGCTTGGGTGCTGCGACCGCGTGCTCAGCCCCGGGACGCAGCGCGATGTGCAAGTGCAGTACTTGCTCTGTTCTGAACTTGGGCGAATGTTGGCAGTTTCGGGGAGGGGGATTCCTGCAAGGCGGTGTTTTCTGAAGGATTTTGTATAAAATGTTGATTTAATCATTGCAAGCTTAACTAGAATGCTTTCTACACGGAAAGGTAGCCTCGTGATGACCCAGGACGTTCTGCACCGTCTAGTTTTAGCATTCTTCTAATTCACCGTAACTCTTGTTTGTTTTTCTGGAGTTATTTGGCCACTGGTAATTAATTACATGTTGTTCTCGTTTCCTTCTGGTTAATTCTGAAATGGGAGATATTCTTGTGCCTGTGGAGATTTGTGCAATAACATCTCACCTTTCTCTCTCCAGGGTGCATCTGCATTGTCCGTCCCAAATTATCCTCTCCCCAAGTGAATGCAGTAAGGGTGTTGCAGTTACCTGTTCCTTTTGGGATGATGCCTGGGGAACACGAGTCCAAGTGATTGTTGTTCTCTCCAGTAGGAGCTGTGTTGCTTTTTGTTAGTGGTGTTAAACTCTAACCAAACTTTGGTGTTTTCACTTGGTCCCTGTTCCAAAACCCTTGAAGGACCATTCGGTGGCATTTCTTCTCTTGAGCAGGGAGTTTCTTTGGCTTTGTTCTGCATGCTGGGCAGCTGCGCACGTCACCCTCGTCCATAAAACACAAAGCTTGGATATCAGCCTCACTTGGAAGCGTCTCTGCGTGAGCTGTCCCCACCTGGCTGTCACAACAGTCTCCCCGGTGTGCGAGCTCAGGACGGCCCCCAGGTTCTCTGTGTCATTTCAGATAACCTGAGCCACTCGGCCGCAAGCGGTGCAGAAGCCCGTGGCTTCCAGCTTGGCTGCGCGTTCCTGCTGGTGACCTCCCTCGGCTCCCGAAGCGCTGGCTGGAGGAGCGGAGGAACTCAGCTCCCAGGTTCGCAGTTGTGTCAGACCGCAGATTCTGCTGAGGGCTGTGGAAGCGCAGCGCTGACGCTGCAGCACGAAGCGCGAAGTGCCTGTGCTGAGATGCACTGGCTGGCTGAGGCCGGTGGTGGTGTTACGGTGGTGGTGTTATGGTGGTGCTCTGCACTAGCGTGCGAGCCCGTGGGTAACTGAGGTACCACCAACCTCCGCAGCACTGCCCACGTGACACTTTTATTTCAGTGTCTTACCTGGTGAAGAAGAACGACGGTGATAATCCTACCAAGTGTTGAGGGTGCGTGCTGTGGTGTACACCAAAAATGGTAGAGAGCAGGACCACCACAGGATGTTCTTCCTGCGCGCGTATCTCTGGCTACACGTTTGCTTGCAGGGTGCAAGCACTGTGGTGAGCCGTGGACCTTGTGCTGCTGACTTAACATCCCCAAGAAGCAAACCCCTCGAACCCCTGCATGCCGCCCGGCACGGCTGACAGCAGGGGTTGGCACCTTGCATTCCCAGGAAAAGCTTTTTCCCCGTGGCTGCTGCAAAACCCAAAAGGAGAATCATCTTATTTTTGAATCTTTTTCTCAGATTGTGGGAGAATTGCAGAACGCCGAGGCCCCCTCCCCCTCTGGCGAGGCAGTAGGGATTGGATCAGACGATACAGAGTGAGCATGCTGAGAGTGAATCCATTTTCTCTCCTCCATCTCCCCAGAATAAATTAGAATTTGCCTGATTTAATAAAATGGCTTCATCTCTCTGCCATCTTTTCTATCTCCCATGCGTTTCATCCCCACCCCCACTGCAAAATAATAGATCTTGGCTGTATAGCGTCCTGTTATAGGCTGGCAATTTAACATGTAGGGTACGTATGTGAGCGTCTGCATGCACAGCCTGCAAAGGGGTCCAGCCACTGAAAGTGCACAGAATTTGTCCCTGTATCTCAATTTCCTTATTGTCAACTGTGATAGTTATAATTGCTGTCGAGGTCAGTGTAATTTACTGTCCATCTGTCATTAACCTGACCTCACGGGTGGATGTGACTGCCATGCAGATATTGTTTGGGGACTGGGAGTGGTTAGTGATAGAAATTTTACAGCACAAATTTGCCCCAGCCACTTTTCTCTTTAATTGGCATGTATTTGTCTATGCATAGAGTGGAACTGTAGCTCTTTGCCGCAGACTGAGAGGAGGGGTTATTGTTAGAATTTAGATGGTTTTGCTACAGCTGAACCTTTTTCTCTCACTTGAATCTGGTGCTTTAATTTCTGTTTCCTAGGTTGATTTTTTCCTTTCCGTTCTGACACTAATTATGCCAGGCGCATTGGGAGCGGTTGCTGCTGAGAGGTACCCAGCTAAGTGTTAAGAAAGGTTTTAAAAACAGACTGAACTCTTTCTTAATGAGGCTCAATCGTGCTCTCCTCCGGGTGGTTTTGTTTTGCTGATCTGTCAGTTTTTCGAGGATTTAATTGCACTTTTTTCATATTAGTCTTTGAAATGGGGCTAAGCAGCTTTCTGTAAAATAAAATATAAAAAAGGAGAGATGTTACTGGCTTTCCTATTTTCTTTCTTTGCTTTCATCACTCTAGGATCATCATCTGCCACTGACTCCTGGGACCCAACAGTAGTAAAGAACAAAATTTATGAGAGCAGCAAACGAAATGGCAGGCTAGACCGCTATGGCGGCTCCAAAATTGTAAACCCTTGCAGGCAATTTTCTTTGCCTCCCTGCTCCTCGGTCTGGCTCCTGTCGTGTCGCTGCTCATGCTAATCCTGGAAGACCTTCCAAATGTTGATTTTGGAGGAAGAAGTAGGAGACGAAGGAGGGTCGAGGAGCGCTGAAGTGGCTTGTCCAGCGTAGCTCATTTCCTGCAGAAATGACACAAAAATGATTCAGAACCGAGCACTGCTGTGAAGCTCCGGAGCAGTCGGGGACTCCCAGAGCAGCGGAGGTTGGCAGGCACCTCTGGAGGTCACCTCGCCCGACCCCTGGCTCAGAGCTGGGCCAGCTACAGCAGTTGGCCAGGACCGTCTCCACGGGGGTCTGAAGCATCTCCTGAGGATGGAGACTCCCCAGCCTCTGCGGGCCCGTTCCAGCTCCTCAAGAGCCGGGAGTTCAGGGGAAGGGATGCAAAGTAGATGATGTTGGGATGGGAAGAGGCAGGAGAGAGGAGGCGGATGTATCCGTGATGCTATTATCTTTATGGCATAGAAAAAGATGTTTGAAGCAATCAGCATGGAATTCTTAATTGCTTCGCTTACTTCTGCTCTCCTCGTGGGACAGATTGTACAAATGCAAGAGCTGCCAGGACCCTCGTGTTAGCGCACTGTCCCTGCTGTACACACTATTTTTAACTAGCGCTTTGTTTTGCAAAGATGCACAAAGCTGCTGCTTTTTTTTCCCAAGGATGCTGATAAACAGCAGAGGCAGTAAGAGCTTTCTGATCCGCCTGACAGTGACTCTGCTTTCTTAGCCTGCAATTCATTTTTCCTTCTCTTTGCATTTACGTTGCCTTTTTTCCACTTTCTCTTCCTTTCTTTTAGCTTTGGTTCTCTTCCTCCTTCTTTCTTTTTTTTCTTGTTTATTCCTTAAATATTTAGGAGTCTCTTTTATTTCTAGTCTCAGCCTAACAAAAATCCCTTTTTCCCTTCTTCATTCAGATGTGTTCCTTCCTTCTTCTTTTAGTTTGCAGCACACCTCTCATGAGGATGTAAAATCCAAGAACCAGATCTTTGAGATTTCAAAATAAAATAAAAGTAAACTCTGCTTTAAAAACACTTTAGCAGGAAAGCCAGGCTAATTGTAAATCAATGAGTCTTAAAATGCAGCATTGATCTCCAGTTAGAAGTTTGAAGGGGAAAGCAGTAATTACTGCACTGAAGGTAGATTTTTTTCTCTTAGTAAGTTCTGGGCAGAAGGAAGGCTCATTAGGGCAGCACTTTGGAATCTGAGTAATTAGTTTAAAAAGTACTTTTGTGGTGTTATTCCCATGGCTAGAAATTATCGGAGTCTTCACAGATTTATAGTTCAGCTCTGATAAGGTTTGATTTATTATTGTGTTTGGCGGGGAAGATCCTTCCTACATCATCACATGGGTGAAGATCCGGAGCGGGGATTAGTCCGGGAAGGATTGCTGTGGGCGTGCAGCGCTGCCGCGTGACGGCGGGTCGCCCCGGCGTTCCGCTGGAGCTGCCAGCCTGGCACGCTGCATCGCACCCCTCGTGTCCTGCCAGCACTGCTCCTGGGGGTGGTGTGATGGATGGATGGGATTTGCGCAGCAAAACAGCACTGTGCCCGCAGCGAGCAGCTCCTTCGCGTCTCGCGCGTTCATGCAGCTGTGTGCTCAGGTTTTGTTTCTTGACTTGCCGCGTCTCCTCTGTGGCTGCTCGTCAGGCCTCGTCCCTGTGCTTCCCTGCCGCAGTGACCGTGTCTCGCGTGGTCCCGTGCCGCTCTCCCCGCCATCCTGCCTGCCCGGCGTGCGCTCTGCCCGTGGGCCCCGCTGCGGGGAGTGCCGGCAGGGTGCTGAGCTGCACAGGCGGGGAGCGCGGGGCTGCCGGCGGCATGGCAGCGGGGAACCCTGCTCGAGACGTGCGGCGGCGCCGTGGCCTCGCCCCTTAGGCTGTGAGCTGTCGCCCAGCAGTGTCCCCAGAGCCACGGAGGCTCCAGGACACACGGCGCGGGTCAGGGTGTGCGCAGCTGGCCTGAGAGGGACCGGGAGGTGATGGCGTGCTGGAGAACCAGGGGGAGAGAAGAGCCCCGGCCATCAGCTACAAGCTCGCCTGCTGCCAGGGCGAGTGCCCGTATAAACCCTCGCGGTGAGAAGGCAGTTCGTGTGTGCCCTAAAGCTTGTAGGTTTATATTTTTTCCAAATTCTTTTGTTAGATTTAGCAATTATATCTCTAGATAGTCTCATTAACCTTAATTATCTAATCCCTTTTGTGCATATTGCTGAATTCTTGGCCACAGCAACATCCTGTGACAGTGATTTCCACAATCTAATTACCAAGTCTAATTCTGTAGGAAAAAGTGTTTGTTTCACCTGCGAGGTCCTGCGGATCCATTAGCCGCTGCGTTTCCTGCACTCACACAGCTGCACAGGCAGCACCGAGGAGGTCAGCAGCTGGGGAGAGGGACGGAGGTCGGGAGCGTTGAGCGGCATGCTGATATTTCCATCTGCCTCTGTGGCCGCAGGAACGTTTACCAGGCTCGGTGCTACAGTGCCAATGCTGCTCCAAAGGAAAACAAAACCTACTGCATTAAGGCAGTTGATGTGGCACATCTTTGAGCCGTTGTTATCCCCTGTGGCAGCGAGCTGATGTCTGAGAGCACCATCATCCTCCTGGGCTACAGGATCCCGTTGTGTGGTGGGCATACAGGATAACCCCGGGCTGTCCCGTCGCGTCAGCTGGAAATTCGGCAGCTGGATGCTGAAATCAGCTACGATCACTACCAAGCATGGCCTCTCACAGGCGGAGAAAAACTAAACCCAAGTAGGGTGGGGTTTGAGCTCTTTCTGAACACGTTCTGCTGTTGAAATCTGGTTGGCCAATAGACCAATGGAAAACGGAGAGGACAAAGTCTCTGTAAGTCAGGACAGGGGCTCTTACTCCTTGTGAACATCATTTGCCTCCTGTCAAGTTAACTGAAAGTCCCTTCTTCCTGCTCATGGGAGAAATGGCTCAGAAAATCTCTCTCAGTCTTCTTCAGACCACTACCAGTTTTGTGCTCTTTTATTGGCTTGTCCCCTTTGCCACCTTTCTCGGTAAAGCAGGGCTGATCTCTTCAGTTTCTGTCCAGGGGAGGTTTAGGTCCTCTGTTCTTCATACACCTTTCTTCCCCCAAAGATTTGGGCAAGGGGCATGTTGTATGACCCCCGGTACTGCGTGTAGCATTGCAGCCAAGACTGCCAAGCTCATGCAAGACCACGTCATGTTCTCCGTCTGTTTCCCAGCGTCAGCTAATTCTGCACGTGAGCAGCACAGGTCCTGCTCTCCTTTTCCAGGTTGAGGTTGACGAAACAGATGCAGGCACCAACTGGGATGTGGATGCCTGCAGACCCATGTGACAGGACTGCGTAAAGATGCGAAACGGTCCAGGTTCACTCTGGAAGGTGGGGTAGGGCAGAAATATTAAGGGCTTACTGTTCTCTGACAAAACCCTGCTAATTGTGGAGAACTGACCCTGTAATTAAAATTAATCCGTGTGCAGGGAGGCTTTCTGGCACGGCTCTTGAGCCCCTGCCTGTCCTTTGGGAGTGGGTCTGTACTCCTGCCCGTCTCTCCGATGTGTTAAATTGGGGTAGTCGTACAGACTGACTTCTTAATCTGACACCTCTAGCTGTCCTACTTGCGTAACTCGATAAATATTTTTACAGAAATGATGTAGTTTGCAGTGACTGTTATAGATCTGATTCTGCAACGGGAGGAAAGGGGAAGGTCTCTGGAGGCAGAAAACCCTTGTGTGGCAGAAAGCCTGCTGGGAAGTCAGCTCAAGAAGAATTAGAAACCCTTTAAATAAATGCTTACTTGACATGACTCTGTCTTCCACAGTCTAACAAGCAGGGAAGCGAATGGCAGCCGCTGGCCAGAAATTGATTGCATTAATTGATATGCCAATAAGAGAGCTTGTTACATCCGCCATTGGTTAGGAGGCCGGCTAACAAGTCCCGCTGATCAATGGAACCAATAAAGATTTCATCCATTAATGAGCAACATGGTAATTAATGTTATCCATAAACCAATTAGCCTGGGTAGCTAATGTGCTGGTTAGCACAGTGAGCAGCAGAGCTGTGGGTGTGCACAGACCGGCCATCCGGTGCGAAGAGGGCATCGCCTCTCCGGTGCGACCGTGGGCTTCGGAGAAACTAACGGCTCCCTCTGGGCCTCCCTGAGAGGAAGAAAGTTGGGAGGATGGCTGATGGGATGGGTCTCTTTTTCTGGGAAGGGACACGCTTCTCTAGATTTACGAGGCAATTTCAATGATCTCTTTTTTTAACCTTAGTGTAGCACACACGTAGGTCTTTTCCACTTCCACCATCTTTTCTGGAGATGCGCAGGTTTACGGAGCTTGTGTTCAGATGGCAGAACGCAGTGTTTGGTTCCCCGCTCTGTGTCGTTGGAAAGCTGCTTGCACGCTCTGCCCGGACCGCAAACCCTTCCATCCGGCTTGCAGGAGCTGTTGTGCGCGCTGCTGCATTACGCTTTCTCCATGCCATCTGTATTAATAACTGCATCAGTGCAGAAAACACAGTGTGTATGTTGAAGGCTGTTGTCCAAAACCACTTGCAGCGGGGTTGCCTTCAGCTGCTGGCCGCCAGCTGTTTGCCTGCATTGCTGCTGGTGTCACTGGCGCTCATGGAGTGACCTGGCTTGCAGCAGGATCCCCGGCAGAGGCGCAGCCGTGTGAGCAGGGGTCCAGCAGCAGCTGCAAGCTGCTCGGGCCGTCCCCGTCCTCGGCCGGGGGACAGCAGCGCCCTGGGGAGGGCAGCAAACGATTTGGGGCTGGGCTGCCTCATCGGTAAAGGAGGGCACGAATTGTTACCAGACAAAACTCCTCTGGCCTGGGGTTTCTGAGGGCAGCCCTCTGCCTGCAGTGCTGCCTTCGGTAGCTCAGAGGTTGCGAGGTGCTGACCTGTGTGCAGGGAGACAAAACGCCTGCGGCAGAGGACGGGGGGGGACGTGCCCCTGCGAGGCTGCGGGTGGGAGAGGGGCCTCGGGAGGCTGTGCGGGCGCTGGGCCCTCTCCGGGAGGCAGCGGGGTCCGGGGCGTCCAGAGGGGTCTGGGCAGGAGGTGCAGGAGCAGCCCCAGAGGCACTGGGCAGCATCGGTCCCACTGTTCCGCTGTGGAGTTACCTTGCATTGTTAGATATTGACCCTGGGAGACCCCTTGTGGATTCCCTAATTGAAAATTAATACCAGATCAATGCCATGGGCAATTTGCATATTGATCATAAACAACTTTGAAGGCACCAAGTGTGTGTTGGATCAATAGAGCTCTTGAGCAGGCTGCAGTGGGAGAGCATCCCCCCATGCCGCTCTCTGGGAGAGGTTAATGCTTGGGAAGTTCGGTAACTGCTTTGTGCCGGCAGTGGTGGTGGCAGCCGTGCCGGCGATGCCGGGGTGGGGGCAGCTTGTGCCGGACTGGAGTCATAGCATCAAATTAACAGCCTTTTCCTATGGTTCACTTTGGAAGGGGAACTAGGGGAAGTGCTTTTGTTTGTCTGCTTGTTTGTTTGCTTTAAACCAAACAAACGAAGCCCAGAGGCGTCCCACAGCAAGGGCGAAGCTGCCATGCCTCTGGGGCACACAGGCCTGGGGGAGTTCACAGCCGCGTTCGACTTCGTCCCTCCATCCCTCCTCTCCTGTGATGTGCAGCCTGTTGCACTTATTTTAAATACGGGTTTCCAAAAGCGGGAGTGTTATTTTTCTGAGGACACCAGAAGAGGTCTCATCAGTGATTTTTTTCTGGTGTTTTTGTCCTATATTTGCTTTTGGAGGGCAATATTTAGATTCCTTCTCTGTCTACTTGGGACATTCACAGGTTACTTCAGAACGGTCTTGGGTTGAAGGGAACAAATATTTCAGATGAAACTCCAATTAAAAAAAACGAAAACTTCATCTGAAAATATATAAAGCAGCCTTGGAAGCCTTCCGTTAAGAGAGGGTTGTGCGTGGGCAGTAGAGATAAAGCATATGGATGGGCGCTGCTTCGTCTGCCCGCTCCTGAGCACGTGTGCCGGTGGCGTGGCGTGGAGGTGACGCCTCAGACCCCGCAGGGAAACTGCATCTGAATTAGCCATGAACCCGGAGTCGCCCGCGGTTCGGGAGCGGAGGGGTGGGCAGGGCTGGGAGCCCGCTTCCCAAAGTTGCTGCTTGTTTTCAGAGCGGCGCCGGCCGCTGGTGCGCAGCCGGCGGCTCCGGGAAGTCGCTGTGCATCTGATTAGCGCATTACTGAGCTATCATTGACTCGGCTGCGCCGCGCTGATGAACTGAGACTGGGGACAAGCGCTCGTAATTGAGAGAAATAAATTCTTATCACAGGCCTCTGCTGGAGCCGCCACCTGAGCGTGCGCCTTGGTCCAGGTTTCAGGAGCATTTCGAATCCCTGGAGCACCCGGCGCGCCCTCGTTAGCGTTTGAGGAGGCCGAGCACGGGGACTGCAGGCACCGAGGAGCGTCCCAGGGTGACCGAAAGGCTCCGTCCTCCCAGCCCACCAGCCGTTACCGACCCGGTGCTGCCCAACTGCTTGGCCGCAGGCCGGGCAGCTTGTGAGCCACGAGTACCTTCAGCATCTCCTTGGGAGCCTCTCCATGCTCCTCCCTTTTCCTTGGTCCTCTGTGTTTCACTCAGGAGTTAGAGCAGCCATTCAGCACCCTCCATCTTTACCTTAGATTTGATGGCGAGTGAAAGATCCTTCCCTGATGTATGACAGGGGACATGGGCATCGTAGGGGAAAGTGTTTTGTCTTGCTGCAAAAAAATAAGGATGAATATATAGCTTCTTTGAAAAGAAACCCATCTCCTGTTTTAAATTAAAAGAAGAAAAAAAAAGTCCAGGGGTCAGCAGGGCTCTGCAGTCTGGCTGTGGCGCGGGGACGTGATGGGTAGCCCTCCCTCCCTGCTGCAGAGAAGCTGTGTTCGGATTTCCTTGGCTGTTAGCAGCCCCCATAATTTTGCCCGTTCCTCTGGGCTGCGGAGCAGGCTGCCTCCGTTAATGCCGCGCCGGTGGTGGGGAGGTGAATGGAAAGGCTTCACTTGACATTCTCTGACCTCCCTGGTGCAGCTGAATACCGGAGAGTCAGGGCTGAGATTGCAGTCGCTTTCAATTAGTCGAAGCCAAGAGAGGTGGAGAAAAAGGGCCTGTTGGCTCCAGGAAGCTGAAATCTGCTGCTGCTGAAAGCTTGTTAGTACAAGGGGAAAAGCAATTACTGACATTCTGCCAGTGCCACTAACCCAAACCCGGGGAAGGGGCAGCTCAGCCCTAGGACGTGGCCATCTCTGCCTTGGTGGGTGATGTGGGGCTCCTCAGGTATGTCCTCCAGGACAGCTCCAGGGCTGTAGAGCTGTGGGTTTCCTGGGTCTCCGCTGCCTGTTCTCGTCAGCAGGTGTTTGCTCTGCATACGAGAGCTTGCATATGTTATCTGCTCCCTCTTGTGCACCAACCCAAGTTGTGTCTGGTGTCAGAGAGCTCTGCCTGTGGCTGAATGGGGGCTGGCACAGGGGGCCCGTGGAGGGGTAAAGGCGTGGAGAGGGTGGCTCGCAGGCTGTCGACTGGCAGGGCTGAAAACAAAGCTCTGCGTTTGAGGGGCTGCCTCGCTGCCATGGCCTCTGTCCTTCAGCGGAGGGGCGAGACCTCGGCCGTTCACACCAAGAAGCTTTGGTATGGGAACTTCATATCAGGCTGATTTTCATGTCTGGTTAAGCTGTGGAGGCAGCACACTTCTGGTGACCGAAGCGTCAAGAACCCCTCAGCTGGCTGCAGTCAGTGTTGTCTCTATCTAGACCTGCTGGCTGTATCTGCTCTGTCCTTCTCAGGGGTCCCAGGGGATGCTCCTCAACTTTTCATTTTGAAGTCCCCTTAAAAGCCTGCAAGGCTCTCTGCAGAAATGTCTTTGGTTGCCACCACCAGCTGCAGGTCTCGCCTCTTCAGCACAGTTGCACTTCTCATCTGCGTCAGCAGAAAGTAACCCCCTTTGTTCCCTGACTCCGGTGGTTCGAGCAGCCCTGCCGACTGCCTCCCGTGCTTCCACAACCTGCTCTGCCTCGCGGGCAGCAGCACGCCCCGGGGTGATCCTCTTTTATTTTTTATTATACATATTATTTATGGCCATTTATGATTTCCCATGTTCATATATATTGTTAGTTCCTAGAAATAAGCTCCAGGAAGAGCCCAGCGACACGACACCACAGCCGACATTACTGCGATCTAGTCAAGAATGAACCGACCAGACCGCACACTTCAGACCCGTTTGGGCTCACCCCACGTGCAGACCGTTCTCAGAGACATTTGCTTAGAACCGTCGATCATTTTTTCCCGTTCTTCATAACAAAACACTTTCCTCACCAGGGACAAGGAATGACGATCTGCCACAGACCCCCACGCCACAGCCGCCGAGCCGCAAGCTGGTCGTGCTCCCCTGCTGCCGTGTCAGCCCCACCGCTCTCCCGTAGCTGCCCTTTGTCTGTGTCTGTACCTTTTGGTGCAATGTGTTGCAAGAATATTTTAATTGTCCCTAAACCAGGGTACGATAATTATGGCTTTCCTAAGTTTTTAGCTAAGCTTAAAAGAACTCCAGACATGCCAAGGTTGGGAAACGCTTGGGGAGGGGGAGAAAGAGGATCAGCAACACATTAATTAACTTTCCTTGGAGCGATACCATGGAGAGTGAGAACAGAGTAGGAGTTGTATATTAAAAAAACTAACCAGAAAAAGGATATTTTAGTGTTTGATTTAAGTATGGTTTATGATGATGTTACAGGACAGAGTTAAGGTTGTTGGGAGCACCGCTGTGCATATCCAAACCTTAAGGCTAAGCGTGAATTAATTATAGCTCATTTTTGTTATAGTTACAATATTCTCAAGATGTACCTTGTCCCAGAGTTGCTGAAGTTAGCATTAACTTCAGCTTAGCTTTAACTTCAGCTTGGCTTTAGCACTGGTTTTGTTTGTGAAACTAAAAAGTTTCTCTGGAGTGAGCTTATTCATACTCGGCACAAAGCGCCTCTTACTTTGACCGCCTTGCCTCGCTCACGTTGCCAGCTGAGGATGTGCAGATGCGTGGCGCCGGGGCATCTTCTGGAAGGTGGAATGTGAATTTCCTGAAGCGTCTTGGCCTCTCTGAAAAGGTGCGCTTGCGTCCACGCGGTTGCAGCAGGTCACCAAAGCCGCTTCCCAGCGCGGCCGAGCCTGGCCCAGGTGATGCTGCACCGCTGAGTTTGCAGGGAGCTGGGAACAGGTCAGCACTGTTGGCGTCCTCCTGTCGCGTCTCTAAAAACCCACCGTTTTCTGCTTTGGAGTTTTGCTGTGTGTTCTTAGCAGAGAGAAACTGAGCCGGGGAGGAGGGCGGCTGCCGGGGAGGAGGCACGACGAGGGAGGTGAGCGGGCAGAGAGGAGGGGTGAGACCAGAGAGGATGAGAAGTGGGCAGTGGGGCAGGGCTGCTGGTGGGGAGCAGACCTCTTCAGAGGGGCAAGGAACCGATGAGAACGGCATGATGTTGACGTACCGGCTACGGGCTGGCTGGGGAGGTGGCCACGGGAGAAGCCGTCTTGAGGCTCCCTGGCAGCACCCGGGCTGTCTGGTCCCAGTAAGGACACCCGGGGCGGGGTGGGGAGCCATCTGCACTGGGCCAGGGCTGCTGCTGGTCCCTTCATTCACAAAACTTGGGCAGGGCACTGCGCTCCCTGTCCCCCGACAGCCTTTGCTGTGCTCCTGCCTTGTCACCTCTGCCACCCCATCTCCTCCAGCCTCTTCCTCCCTTTGTCTCCTAACCCTCCTCCCGCGGGTCTCTGTGTTGGAGACCGCACTGTCCTCTCCCTGCAGACCTGAAGCTGGAGATGGGTTTTCTTTTGTTTTGCTGTTTGATCTGTGTTTGTGTTTTTGCATGAGTCTCCTTTCCAGCTGATTCTGGTTTGGAGCTAGGTTAAACTGTGCAAAATACTGTTTAAAAGAAAAAAAGAAAGGAACTTGTCAAGATGCATTTGTTAGATCACGTTTAAAATGAAATAGAATTGAAGGTAGTTTTTGTCCAAAGAAGGGGAGGCTGAAAAGCCGTCAAGCCGCCGGAGAAAGCCCCTCCTTTGTTGTCCTCCTGACATTGAAGTGTAATTTTTCATGGTTATTTGGACTGGAAAATGGAGGGAAAGGGAGAGATGGGCTTGCGATTATTTCCCATAAATGACAACACAATCACATCACGCTCCACTACAAACATGCTCAAGGAATTTGCCTTTTTTTTACATTTCATGTGTGAAAATAACAGCAACCTTTCTAGTTCTGCTGAAATTCAAGGGGGCAAATCCCTCTTGGGTTCCATTGACTTAAAATTTAGCCCAGTTTACAAAAAAAAATGGACAGCCTTGTTCCCAGGGACAGGGAGAAGTCGGTGCCGTCTCAGGGAAGGGGTTCTTGGACTTCTGTCTCTTTGCGCGGAGATACCGGCACCCTCCAGAGGTATCTCTAGTGACGGCCACGGTGCTGCTGAGCCCCTTGGAAGGTGCGTGAGGAACCGACACTGCGAGGAGCCCTGAGCACACGTAACACACTGCCCAAATCCCTGGCTTCGTCTTCCTTTGCTGGATAAACCTGGCCCTCAGTCGGCGACTGTGAGATGGGACCAGCTCGTAGCTGGCTTGTTCGTGCAGAGCTGTTTTCTGATAACGCTCTTTTCTGCGGGGCAAGGCTCTGCCCGATGTTCCAGGGAGGTGAAGGTTTCCAGAGCAGTCGGGGCCTTTCCCAAGCTCATTCCCTGCATGTCTGAGATCCGGACCCGCTGAAGCAGATGGGACTCTTGCACCCGTAAAGCTGACGGCAGTGACTGCGCGCTGCCGCACAGACGGGCTTCGACTTTCTGCTTGGTGTCCTGCTCTTTTTCTTTAAAAAAGACAGTGGCAGGTTTCACCACCACTGGCTTCTATTTTTTTAAGACAGAAATTGTTTTTTCTTCTAATTATCTGGTTTTCATAACATTATTCTCCTTCCTAGTGCTGCTACATTTTGTTACCAACAGCACAAAGCCAAAGGTTGCATGATTTTATCAGTCCTCCCCGCCTGCCCGCTGACTGTGGGCACTTCTCAGCCACGTGGGGCCCAGAAGCGGGGCCTCTGGCTGGAGCTGGTAAATCAGATAAAGTGACTGAATGCAAAAGTAATAACTGTATTAGTAAAAGCATTCATATTTAAGAAGAAAAGATGCTAACGTCTGGCAGAGCATCATCTCATTTCTGTGGAGCAAGAAGCTTGTTCAGGAGATAACCAGAGACCTGGATGCTGTTGTAGGGTTTTCAGCTCTGTTCAGGAAAACTGGCCAAAAATTCTGAACTTTTTCTTTGGAGCAGAAAACAAAGGAATAGAAGCTAAAAGTTTGCAAACAGTTCTTTTGCTGTTGAATTTCTTGTTTTATTTATCTGAATGCTTGCCTCTATAGTTAACTGCACAAAAGCCAGATAAACTTTCCCGGCCTTGAGAAGATGGGCAACTGAGGATGGCTTTGTCAGCTGGGGGCACGTTCATAGTCAGCGTTTTGGGTTTTGTCGATGAAAGCAGCACAGATGTGCTCTGACCATGCTCTGAAACAGGGCCATCTTGGAAATAAGTGTCATTAATCCAAGATACAGGTAGGATTATTATTGTTTTTTGCAGCCTTTTGTCAGACGATAGGACTCCCCCACCAGCTTTCGCATCAGGGCTGGAGCTCTGTGGCATTCCTCTCGTAACCTGTGCCTGGTGCTTTCTTTTCACTGCTTGGAGTCCTGCTTTTCCTTTCAGGAAAACAATAGGAATAAACAAGTTGATGTAGAATAATTCAGTTAGGAGCTAGCACAGAGTGTATTTGTGCATATATATGCATCCTGAATCTGAGCTGCAAGGGCAGTGACTGCATGGTAGTCAAGGTTACCTTAGGAGACGTGCCCCAGACGAGCTTGAGCTGGGTGAGAAATACAAGACGGCAAAAAAACCTCTGAAAATGGATTTACCTACATTTCCACGTGGATGGATTGTCTCATCTTCACATGCAAATAGTCTGCAAGTCAGGGAGAGGTGGAAAGCATTTTTTTTCTGTTGGGCTGGTCACAAACAAACACACAGTCGAATTCTTTCCAGGGTGTTGCTCTGTGTCCTGACCCTTGCCAGCTTCTCTTCTTCCACAAAACTGTTCCAAGGCTGTGCTCTCACTCAGATTTCAGCAAGCTGACGGGCGGGCAGTGGCGGGGTTTGCCATCGCTCCGTTCCATTGTGGGCCACCAACAACTTCAGCAGCACACGTGGCTGCTCACCTGCAGCCCTGTGCGCTAAACACATCCCCTGGCAGGGTGAGTGTTTAGAAATGCCAGTGGGGAAGAAAAAACCAGAAGACAAACCACTGTTAGCTCCTCTGGCTTGGGAAGCTTTGCGTGCCTCGCACAAGAACCGTGCAGCTTGCGGTGGGACTGGAGCCCAACAGCACTCACGACCATCGCCAACAGTTCAGAGACCCCACAGCCTCTCGAGCTGCCCGGTGGGAGCCGGGATGGATGTTTGCCTGTGGCCGGGGGCAGTGCCCTGCCTCCTGCTACAGCTTCTGCGGGATGCCCAGTACGGGTGCCTGCTTTGAGCCCTGCGGGGAGACGCTGCCTCGTGTGCAGGGGGCTGCAGCAGCAGTCGGACAGGCTCTGGGGAAGCGCGCATCCTTCTGCGCCGGGGGCACCAGTTGATGTTAGATCTCCTTCCCGGGCTCTGTGTTTGCTCTGTTCCCACAGCCAAGTGCGCCTGGCCCATGGGCATGGTGCGAGGTGGGACCACCCTCCCCATGCCTCTTCCCCGCCGGGGTGAGCGACCCTTTCTGAGCCAGCATCATAATCCCATGTGGGCGCAGTTTTGTGGACAGCTGAACAAAAGCCGCTGTTAGGACAAGCAGCACCAGACCGTGCCCAGTGGCCCTGGCACAGCTCGGGGGCCGTTGAGCTCCTCATGGGCTTCCCGGGGTCCGGGAGGGCATCGACCCCCTGTGGACCACCTGAAGCCCCTCCTGCTTCCCTAAGGACCCTGACCAACGGCACATCGCCTCCCAGAGCCCTGGGACCTCATGTTTAAACTAGTTTAAAGCAGTTGAACTTCTGAAACACGCTGGGCCACAGCCCGGTGGTGTGACCCCCGCGTCAGCAGGGAGAGCTGCCCCTCGCCAGCTGGCAGCTCGCGGGGAGCCGGCACGGCACTGCCGGCACGCGTGTCTGTGCATGTGCAGCCATGCAGCTGACTGCACCCAGGCCATCGCTGTCACCTCTCCTGACAGTGTCAGCTTGCAGAAGTCAGCCAGGTCTCAATCCTGTCTTTCTACGGGCTTTTTTGGCTACTTATCCTGAAAAAGGGAGCATCAGGGATTCTTTTTGTTTCAAAGGAGAGACCCTGTGTACATCTAAAACTTGTTTCTGGTAAACCTCATTCCAGGAAAGATGAGCTTTTAACAAAAGGCTTTTGACAGCTGCAGGGTATTTCATTTTTTTAATGCCGAATGAAAAATCAATACATTTTTCTAGGTTATACATATTCAGAACAGGCTTGATATTTCCATTATAATGGAAAATGGGTGTCTGCACATCTCGCCTGTCAGAGCTGCACCACCGCATTTTCCAAGCCACTGCTAAATATTTCAAACCTGATTTGATTGTGGTTCATGACAGCTAATGTTTCTCAGCTCCTGAGCCTGCCGGAGGGTGGAGAGGCAAGCGCACGCTCTTTCTCTCCCATCCCTACATTTCCACCACCCCTGAAATGCCCCTTCTCCCTTCGGATAAGAGATCTCGGTTTGTTAAGGAAAATCCAGCTGAGAGAAGGAGAGGTGAGAGGTCTTGGGCTGTTCGAGCTGGCCTGGATCCAGTTGGGATTTGCTGACTTCTCCAACCCTCAAACTTTCTGGGTTTTGAAAGGGGCAGAAACGCAGCAGCGTGGTCCTGTGCGATGGTGTGCAGAGATTCGGGCACATTTTCAGTGTGTACTGAGTCAGAGATTCCCTGACATCTGCAGATGTCAGATACTCATGATTTTCCAGACTCTTCTCCCTCTCTTCCCCCCCCATAGTGAATGGTTTAATTTTAAATTAAAAGGAAATACCACTGTCTAAAATGATTTATTCATGAAGGAAAAAAAGAATCTTCCTAGGATTTTGCATGGGGCAGATTTGGTACGATGGAAGAGCAGGCTCCTTGGACTCCAGGTGCCCCACAGTTACACTTGCTCGCTCTTGGTATTGACCTGAACCCCGGCGGTCGGAAAATTCCTTCAAGAAAATTTATTAATAAAGCATCATGGCCTCGTGGATGGCACTCCGGCACAGGGACCCACGCGCAGGTTGTGTTGTTTGTATTTCAATGGGACACGATCCCCGCCATGCAAATCCCACAGCAACAGCTCTTGCACCTGCCCTGGCAAGCTCCCCGCAGAGGATGGAGTCCGCTTATCCTTCGTGAGCTCATAAACCCTGTGTAGTTGGAGTTTCTGGAAACCAAAGACACCAGTCTGGCACCTACATCCTCTCGGCATGGGCTGCAGTAGCATCTCTGGCCTTCCAGAGCCCCTTGCTGAGGTTCCCAGGTTGGGAGTCAACCCCATCGCCTCTTACAGAACATCCTCTGTGGCAGACCTCCACACCTCCAGGTTCAGCACCCCCGCCGCGCTCCCCAGAAGTCCTGGTCAGAGTCCTTGACTCACAGAGACTCCCAGTATACTGCTGAAATACTGCAGGGACTTCTCACCCTCTGGATATCAGCCCCAATTGGGACACTTCTTGGGATGTACGGTTTTAAGCCGAGTACCTTTTTAACTACAAAACGACTGGTGGAGTTTTTATCAATCTTCTTAAGGAAAATACATTCAAGCCGTTAAGTGAATGAGTCCTAACAGTGTGTACAGCTTCAAGGAGGTATGGTCAAACAGGAACAAAAGGGTCATGGCGGTTTGGAAAGAAATTCCCTACATCTTGCTGACCATGGCCTCGTTCAGCCGTTGGGAGCGGGTCACGAGGTGGTCTTCACACTCAGCTGCGGGTCTTTCCTATGGGGCTCTTCGGACATTAAGTAAAAGACAGTGGTCAGCTCTGCTCGAAGGCAGCATGGGAACAACATGACACAAGGATTTGCAGACAGTTAAAATGGAAGCTCAAAAGCTCCTTGTTGCATGTGCAGCGGATTGAGGAGAAAAGCAGACCTTTCCCTACCAGATGTGATGCTGGCCTTGTCCTCTTGGAAGGAGGCCCCAAAGAAATGCAGGAGGATAGATGGTTGGGTGCCATTCGCACATGCGTTTGCTACCCAGACCTGCCACTGCGCCTCGGAGTTGCCACTGCGACTGAGCCACTGCAGAGCTGTCATCAGAGAGCGTGGGTGCAAATCTTTTGGGAACAGGAGCTCTGCTGCATTTTATTTTCAGTGTTGGAGGATCTCCTTGTTAGAAGCTGGGTCAGATCACATGCCTGAGCCCTGCATGCAGTCTGTTGGAGGCTGGTTCTCAGCGGTTCAAAGCCCTCTGCAGTGCACGTAGCCAGCTGAGGAGCGGTGTGGCTGAGGACGCTCTCCCGACCATCCCTGGGGTCAGCTTAAACACTGGCAGCTGCGAGACAAGTTAGGCTGAATGCAGGGAGCAGAGTCGCATCCAGCCTTCCAAAAAACTCTGCTGGAAGAGGATCAGGGAGCAGCCAGGAGTTAACGTTTCCCCTTCCCCGAGTCTCCGCACCAGCCGGCTGTGTCCCCAGGGTCCGTGGGTGCAGGGAGCTCCCAGGGTGTGCCGAGGAGAGGAGCAGGAGGATTGTCCTCAGCAAAGGCCCTGGGAGCGAAGAGCCAAGTGAGGACAGTACCAGGGCCCTTTCCTAGCTGATTCGGAGCCTCCCCGGGCAGATGTGTCTTGTACTCTGCTCCCTTCCCATCCTGCTTTAAAAAAAACCACTCTTCAGAAAAAATCAGCTCAAACTGGAGCAGGGAGAAGGGTTTGAAGCGTGCATATGCTTTTTGCAGCCCGCCTGCCCAGCACAGAGGTGTTTGAGCCAAGGAGGCAGATCTTCTCCTCGGAGAGAAGCCGTTTCCAGGGTCGGGGCTCGGTGGGTGCTTGGTGCAAGGGTCTGCTGGGGGCTTGGCGGGGCTGGCAGTGGGACGGGCAGGGGGCTGCAGGCCCAGCGGGGCAGGAGGATTTGCCGTTTGTAGCCTTGTTTTTTAATCATTTTCTACCGTTATTGGTATTCATAGCTCACATTTTTCCGGTTACTGTCAGCCTGGGCTTTCATCCATTTTAAAGAGCTATTTTTTCCCTTGTTGATGATGATGATGGTATAAAGACAGATGGTGTAACTGCTTATGAATGTCCTATTTTATTCCCCTCGAACCAGACAGTGCACTTGAAGACGTGTATTATTTCCACATGCTCAGGTTAGAGCCCAGACAGCGTCTGAGCCCGGCAGCCGGCTCGCCCTTCCTCTTCCTCCCATGCCGATGCTGACACCTCCGGGTCGCAGCCGGGAGTGCCGGCGCGCCGGGCCCCCTTTGTTGTTCGGCCGGGCCGGGCGGGGCCGGACCGGGCCGGGGGGGGCTCCGGGCCGGGGGGGCGAGGGGGAGCTCCGGGTCGGGGCCCTGAGCGGGGCCGGGGGGCCGCCCCCAGCCCGGAGCGGCGCCCGCTCCCGAGCCCGGCCGGGGCTGCGCGGCCCCGGGGCTGGGCCGGGGCCGGGGGCGATGGGCTGTGGGCGGTGGGGGGCCGGCTCCCCACCCGCCTCTGCCGGCTCCTCAGCCGGCAGAGCAAGCTGGACGTCCAGAGAGAGGTTAAAATGAAGATTTGAATAAAATAGTAGAAACCCCTTTAATGAAGGTTTTTAATAAAGCCGGCTAAAATCTGCTTTCTATGCCAGCTGCCTCGGTTGAAGAAACGCTGTCTCACCCTGCATGGCAGCATTTTGAAGGCAGCGAGGTGGCTGGGTTGGGTTGGGGCGAGGCGGTTTGTTGGTTTTTTTCCCCGGAGTGGGGAAAAAATGGGAATTTTAATTTCTGAAACGTGAATCCAGCTGCTGATTTCACAGCCCTTCTCTCCAGCAAACTTGAGCACTCGTCCCACAAGGCAGACTGCTCGTCTCACCCCTGCATCAGTAATTTGTATCTTCCTACGTGTTAGGTGCCTTTGCCTAGCGATGCCACCCATCACACCTCTCACTCTGGGGTCCTGTTTTCCCGAGCGAAGACCACTGGGATCCCTGTAGCTCTCAAGAGTTTCCAGCTTTTAAAAGAGTGAAAGAGGGGTAGAGTATAAATCACAGTGCTTCCACATACTATCAGTGCTGATCTCTGGATGCTTTTACAAGTTCCTCCCTGATTTAGGTTGTCACATTCTCAAAGGGCACTGCTGAGTATCTGCAATCTTCTAATACATATTTTTAATCTTGTTTTCGAGCCCTGTCTTTGTTAGGGGGAGGATGGGGGCTGGTGCTTTAACTGGTTAGGTAGTTCAGATAAAACCTCAGGATAGCCTAGGATTTACCATGACCAGATAATGCAAGTTAAAATTATGAACTATCCTGCCTAAAAGAGGATATAATGGGTTAAAAACTACCCTTTCTTCCCAGTGCTGATGTAGCCCCTGTCAATTACATGGTAGCTGTCGAGCTGCATGCACTGTACATAAATACCCAAGATATTAGATGATAATGTAGCTGTTACACCCCGGTGTAAGAGGCCTGGCAGCTGCAGCTATCTCGCTCACAGTAGCTCACCTGACGAGGGTGCCTCTGCGTGGAGCTGCACCATGCCATGTCGACACGCTCCATGCCGCCGGCCTTGGCACACTGGTGCTTTGGTTAACGGGTGGGGCAGTGGCACTTTGTGTTTTGTTCTGAGCTTTCAGCGCTTCACTTCACCGAGTATTTTTTCTCCTTCATGCTTTTGCACCTGTGTGATACTGCCTGTGTGCTCAAGCTCTTCCCATGACTGGGACAAAAATAAGACCCCCAGCAGCTTCCTCCCCTGCCTTGTGTCAGGGCCGCGTCTGCAGAAGACAGTGCTGCTCCTTGCTTTGTCTGAGCAGAAGTGAGTGGTGGTGGTTCTGCGGTGAACTCGGGGTTCTTGGTGACCAGGGTCAGTACTGCACGGTGCCATTTGGTCTGAAAAGCTTGAGATGGGGATGAGGAGGAAGACTGAGGCTGAAGGTGCTGGAGGCTCCGGTCAGTCCCTGACGCTTCTCTAATCCGTGGCGTGGTTGGGTAGAACCTTCTCATACCAGGCAAATGTTTCACTGTACGTTACACCGCAGGGGACGTCAGTAGCTATAAGTGGTAGAAGTGGGTGAGATTCTTCATTTCGTCTTCATCTCTCCCTTTTTCCTCTGTAGTTTCTTTCTTGACCAGCTAGCAGGTAGTGTTGGGAGAAGGCTGGGTGACATTGATACCTGCCACGCAACACTTGTGCTTCAGCGTTGGCTGTTGCTCTTGCTCAATGGCAGTTACTTGCTCTTCTGTTTTGACTTCCATTGTTATGTTACACTTTCTGCTTCTCTTGTTTCAGAAGAATCCATTGAAGATGTGGAAGGGCCCAATGAAACAGCCGGTGATGCTGAAGAGCCTGCCAAGGAGCAAGAGAGTGGAGGGGACAAGGACCAGAGTAAATGGACAGGTGGGTTTTGGTCCCTCTTTTTCTTTAAATCCAGAAAAGGAAAGTGGGAAGAGCAGCGGCCTGCAAAACTCTTCCCTTAAATGGCCGCGCCACGCAGCACTGTCAGCATGACGTAAGTGTCGTCCTCTCTGAAGTGTTCGGGAGTAGCTTCGTGACACACTCGCGTAGTTGAAGCCGTGGTGGGTCATGCGTCCCCGCTCCCAGCCCCAGGCTCACGCTGGTGCTGTGGTGGTGGGCCTGCGCTCAGTGGTGCTGGGCCTGAGCTGGGCAGTGGCAATCGGCAGCTGGGCGGGGAGGACGGAGAAGGGGACTGCCGCTTGTGGCAGCAGCCAGCACTTAGGGTGGATTAAGCGTATCGTGAAACCCCACCCTATGTTGTTAAGACCTGAGAGACTGTTAGCCTGCTTTTTCATCATGGTCCTGGCTCTGGTAGCAAGATTTTGATGCACAAAGGCAAAGCAGAGAGGCAGACCCTGTGCTTGTGCTCTCTTAACTGCTCCCTTTCTGCTGGAGCCATGACATCCTGAAACAGAAACTGCAGATGCGCAACAATACTTGTGTTGTTGGAGTGGAATCTGAAAGGTTTCTCTTTGCAAAATCCTTAGATGGATTAATAATGAAGGTATTAGGTTACTCTGTCATTCCCAGAAGATGGTTGCTATCTTGCAGAGGTGAGTGGGAGGAATCTTTTAAATATTCCTTGCCTTTGAGCAGAAAGTAGCTGCAAGATTGTCCTCCTCTGGAGAGGGCCGTTCCCCTCCTCAGCTGGCACTTGCTGACCGCTTCAGCATATGTGTGGAAACGGAGGCGCTGGAGGCGGTCCTCATTTTCCTTGACCCAGGACGGAGCAGCCCTGACTCCCCATTTCTGTTTCTGCACGGTAGCCCAGTCGGTTTGCAGACTTACGGTTGCTTGGTACGATGCCTCTCTGTCTGCACAGAGACCCTTCTTCCAGGCAGCCTTCTCCTGCCGTGTTTGTGGTTGCCTCTTAGTGAGCCACAGCCAAAGAGATATTTTGGCTTACGCAGTCTTCAAAAGGATAAAATGTGGTCTTTCACCTCAATACAGTTTTAATCTCAACCAGTCTCAATCTCAATCAATGGGAAGATGTGTCCAAACTGGTGAAGAAAGCAAGCTGTGCTTTAATGCTTGTTGAAGCTCATGTTCCCAGTCTAGATTGCACTCGCTGAGGTTGCTCTGTGTGTCGCTCCCCATCACAGACCCATTCTTCAACCCAGAGATGCAGATTTTGCTTCGCTGTAGGTGATTTTTAGTCTCTTGTTGTGTGGGATTGTGTGATCCTAAGCAAAAGCACGCTTTGTGAAGTGTCGCAGAAAGATGTAAGTATTGTATATTTATTAAATCTCTTAAAGGGCAAGTAGGACGCTTTTCCCAAACCTGAAGCACTTACACAAGCTGATCTATGTGAAAAGATTATTTTTATATGTTAAAACATGTAAGGAAAAATGAAGAACCTACTTTTTAAACCCTTTACTATCCAGAAACTCTAAATTTGGATGGTTTTATTTTTTCATCCTGCCGGTGAAATTCCTAATCCATTTTTGGTGTTTGTCAGTCAAACAGCAGATAAGAAATGGACAGCTTCATCAAGTCTTCAAAGGAAAACACGCAAGGAATACACAGACTATGTACGTAAGCCCACAGAGCTCTGGACAAGCCTTGTCCAGACCCATTGCAAGGCTGAAGAGTGCAGCCTCAGCAAGATGTATGTGCGTGCTGTTGTTGAATTCAGGTCCTGCTTTCAAACATGTAACAACATTGCCCTGAACTTTAAAGCAAAAAAAAATGTTATCTTCTGTTTATGTACAGTGGATATGCGAAGCAGGTACCGCACCTCCGTCCTGTATTGATTCTGCTTTCGAGCTCCCTTGGCTGTGTTGCCATGTCCTTCTGGGCCTCAGACATGGAAAGGAATGGAAACTAGGTCAGGTTATTCAAGACAACCACAGAAGAGCAGTGTCCGCATGTACAGGAATATCAAAACACCACGGCACAAATTGAGAAGTAACCAGGGAGGGAAACGGGCAGCATGAAGGAAGCACTCACCTGCTGCAAGAGGAGACTGCAAGAAAAGAGCTGGTCTGCAGCTCAGCAGAGTGGGAAGGTTATCAACCACGATGTCAAGAAAGCTGAAGAGCATAAAGGCTTCTTTGCATTTGTCTTCACTAAGCCGAATTCACGAGACCGACACGTGAGAGACCAGAGCAGCCAGTGTCAGCAGCACTGTGGGGAGAGCTCGTCCTCCAACTGTGAAGGAACAGCCTGCAAAGTACTTATTTAAGCTAAATGTTGTCCCATCAGTGACCTGCTGCTTTGTACCTGGGTGTTTTGAGGAAGTGACTGAAGCATCCTCAGGCCTGTCAGCTGCTCTCTTGGGAATTTACAGAAGGCAGGGGAGGTGCCGCGAGGGGACAGGCACGGTGCTTATCTTTGCCTAAAGGAGTAGCTGGGGAACCGCACACCTGCCAGCTCCGTTTGCCCCAGATTTTCCTGGGAATTGACCAAACAACTGTTTGTAAGTACTGTCGGGAAGATAATGAGATGAGTAACAGTCGACACGGATTTGTCAAGAACAAATCATGTCAACACGACCCAATTTCCTTCTGTGTGAAGAAGGTCCTGTTTGCAGTCAGTATCTCGTATCTTCTCCCTAGGAAGACTTTGGACGCTGCTTTTCAGGACAGTCTGAAAACGAAGCGCAAGCATTATGGTGTAGGTGAAAATACTGTGGAATGGCTGCGTTTCCTCAGCACTGGAAAGCTGTCCATTTCTGAGCTTGGGGTGTCAAGAAAGTTGAGGAGCAATCTGAGAAAGCCCAAACAGCAAGAACGACCCAGAACACAGCATGGTCTGCATAGCGTCAGCTGTGAGGAGAAAATTGAGTGAACGGGCTTATTTGACCCAAAAAGAGAAGACCAAAGGGGAGGAGAAGATAAGTCTTCTTGTGCATAAAATGCTTCTGAAAGGAAGGAAGTAATTTGTTCTCCATGTTCAGGATATAGACAACAAGGAGCAATGGGCTTAAATTGAAGGGAGAAAGATTGAGGTTAGATAATAAATAAAAAAAAAATTCTCCTGGTACAGCTTGTGAAGCACTGGAGTAGATTTTCTGGGAAGGTTCCTCAGAGGTCTTTCAAGAAGATTAGACGATCTGCTGTCGGGAATGAAGTAGGCACAGTTTATCCTGCTTTGGATGGACTGGCTGACCTTTGGAGGTGCCTCTGAGCCATGCCATTCTGTGGAAGTGGGAGACAGGCGAGAAAGAAGCGCGGGCTCAAAGCCAATAAATAGCGTGTTGAAGTGGAGGTTGATAGACCTGTTTTCTGTTCATCATGCTGCAATTTGGCCATTACGTTCCTTAACAATTTACTCACCTTTTGTGCCTCAGTTTCTTAACTGTGCACTGGGTGATTATTTCTTCCACTTTCTTAAAGATTTGTGAGATCTCTGACAACATGTCGAGTACGTCTCCCAAGCTCCCCCTGCACAGCCACACGAGTGATGAGTCAGGGTTGTTTGACTGCTCTGCAGTACATACGTCTGCATGTGGCAGGCTGCACCGGTGTCAGTGTTAGCACTGAAAGGAAAAACTTCTCTGCTTTCGTTGTACATTTGTCGAAATGTCTCAGCTGCAAAATAAATTTATCGATTCGGTTTTGTTATTTATTGTAAAATGGAATAATCTTAAGCAGAAACATATTTTTAGGTAATACTTTCCATTAAAATATACATGTGGAAAACTCCATCCCAAATAAGGATTCGTTTTACCTTGATTTCCTCATACATCTTTGTGGCTCCTAAAAGACTTCTGGAAAGCGGCAGTGCCGTCTGCTTTCAGCAGTGCTCACGCTGCCTCTGTTCCCCTCAACTCCTAACAAGCAGCAGTGCTCCACAGGCACTAGCACTCTTACATGACTCCTAAAATACTGCCTGGAGAGAAAAGGGCTGATGTTCCCTGTTTCTAGATGGGACCTGTTTGCTTTCTCTTTTTCCTCTCCCTCCGGCAGTGGGATGAAGCAGCTCCCAAGCGCCGTGGGGTGCAGCCCCCGTCGCACCGGAGCTGCCTCTGCCCTGCCCGCTTCCCTCTCTCTGCTCCAGAGCCGCCCACCTCCGTGCTGGAGAAGGGAGATGCTCTTTGCCTGATGGCTGAGCTTTAGAAATTATCTCATCATGACGAACGTGAGATTTATCACAGGCAAACCAGCAAGGAGGAAAGAAATGGTGGCGATTCCCGACTCCATTTTTAAGGCAGGGTGTAAATGATTAATATTCAACACACTGGTTTCCAGCTAAAGCCTGAATCAGACCAGGGTAGATCAGTGCGAGACTTTGAGATTCGGGGTGGGGCTTACATGTATTTTCTGACTAGAGAGAAGCACTTCATCTGCAGTGACCCAGCTATGAAAGAGACTTTCTTAATGCACTGTCAGTTGTATAGATGTGGAGTATGAGATTTTTTTCCACAAAAACAAGAAACAAACTCTACTTAAAATATAGATTGAAATGAAATATTTGTAGAGGACTAGCCTGAAGGGCTTTTATTTTTTTTAATGATTTTTTTTTTTTTTTTAATCCATGATGCTCACCTAACAGAGCAATTAGTGCAATGGAGCGTCCCTGATTCGAATCCGTGGTAGATTGCTATTAAAGGAGGTATTAATGGGCTGCCGAGAGCTGGGAAATTGTTGCAGAAAAGTGTGTTTATGGAGTATGGTGCTGGCAGGCATGATTTCAATCGGATTTGACATGTTTAACATAAATGTATACTGCACAGCTCCTGCAGTTTATGAATAATTCCTACAGGCCCACTGCCTTTCTAATTACTGAAATTGAAAAAAACAGGTCAGGCACATCCTGACGGAAATCTATTACTGCCCCTCCCCCCGCTGCCGCTTTTTTCTGTTTTTTTAATATATGGCGTTTGTTAAGCACTTAATGGCTGGGATATTCTGTGGACCAGAGTAACGACGAGGGCGAGAGCGGGCTGGGAGGAAGGGGACGAGGGGCGCGATGGAGTGGCTCTCGACCCTGGCTTCTGTGTGAAGGAAACCTAGGAGAGGGGATGGGAAGGCTGACTGTAATTGTGCTTTTTTCCTGAGGATTTACGAAGCACAAAAGGCTGCCGGGCGCCAGCTCAAGCCCAGGAAAACAGCCGGGCCGGGTGCCTCCGGGCCGCAGCTCGCTGGGGAGGCTGGGCTCGGAGCGCGCCTGGCTCCCAGCAGCGTCCGCAGGTGCTGGGTTTCTGGTCTCTGTGGGGGCGAAGGGGAGGCGATGGCCCAGCGGTGGCTGTGGGAGGACCCCAAAGGCCCCTCCGTCGGCCCTTCCCCAGGGCAGGCCGTGGGATCCTCCCTGGGCTCAGCCCTCTGGCAGGAGCCAGCCGGCCGCGGGCACTGCTCCGAGCCGTGGCCCCGGAGCATCCCTGGTCGCCCTCTGCGCAGCGTCCTGGCCTGGCTCTGCCAGGCTCACCCAGTCCGGCCCCCTCTGCTCCAGTGGGGCCGTTGAGCTCCGCCACGTGCTCGGTGTCTTTGATTCTTCCTCGCGGTCAGCCTGATTGTGTTGCTGACTCCTTTTTGAGCTTTCTGTTTATACCTAGTGAAGTATGCCTGCTTAAAAAATAAAAAGCAGCAAAATCACCAGTCTGGCCCAAGTGGAACAATTGTTGACTTCTAGCTGGGAGAAATGGTCCTGCACACCCCCAAGCCGGAGCTGGCCCGCCCTGCCTGCACGGCTCCCTGCCAGCTCGCGGCTGCCTTTGCCAGCTGCTCATCTTGAAAGCACGTGCATGTTGTGTTCACCGCAGTGAAACCCGGTTGCTCCCTCCCCAGCAGCGATAACACGTACTAAAACCCACCCGTGCGGCAGTCCCTGCTTTCTAGGATGTCCGGGAGCGCGGAGGGGCTGTCTCGGTGGCACTGCTGGGTGAATGGCTGTGCTGCAGCGGAGCTTGTCCCACCGCTGCTTTGGTGTTTCCAGATACTTTCCACGCATGTTCTTCAGCGAGCGGGTCTCTGCCGACGTCTCTGCGATCTCCACTCTCCATGTTTGCTCTTTCCTCACCGGTAGTTTCTGCTCGCCCAGTATCTGTGTGCTGCCCGGCAGTGGTGGTGATCCCTTCTTGCTGGTTTTAAGGAGTCAGCAGAATTACTGTTGTTTAGACCATCTCCCAAGCTGTCGCGGTTTAACCCCAGCCAGCAACTAAGCACCACGCAGCCGCTCGCTCACTCCCCGCACCCAGTGGGATGGGGGAGAGAATGGGGAAAAAAAAAAAAAAAAACTCATGGGATGAGATAAAGACAGTTTAATAGGACAGAAAGGAAGGAAATAATGATAATAATAATAGTAATAATAATACAATACTAAAAGAATTAGAATATCCAAAACAAGTGATGCACAATGCAGTTGCTCACCACTCGCCAACCAATGCCCAGTTAGTTCCAGAGCAGGAATCCGCCCCTCCCAGCCAACTCCCCCCAGTTTCTATACTGGGCATGACATCATATGGTATGGAATATCCCTTTGGCCAGTCTGGGCCAGCTGTCCTGGCTGCGTCCCCTCCCAACTTCTTGTGCCCCTCCAGCCTTCTTGCTGGCTGGGCATGAGAAGCTGAAAAATCCTTGACTTAGGATAAACGCTACTTAGCAACAACTAAACACATCAGTGTGTTATCATCAACATTATTTTCCTACTAAATCCAAAACATTGCACTATACCAGCTGCTAGGAAGAAAATTAACTCTATCCCAGCTGAAACCAGGACACAAGCTCAACACATTGATTTAATAAATTAGTTGATATGGACTCTCATGGTAGGTTAGTTGAAATATTTATTCAGTTGAATTGGACAGTAATATTCACACGGATTGATAGCTGGCTCAAGAACCATATGAAATAGGTAAATATAAAAGACTATTGCTTGTTTCCTTTCAGCTACTTTGTAATTTAAAAAAACCCAAGATTTCCCACGGTTCTAAAGATACAATCTTAGACACCATTGCTGGAAGAAAAGTTGCAGTGCTTTAGGGTACCACTTTGCAAAGGTGGGGTCATGCTGGGCACGAGATGGGATGATTTTCTACGTACTCCGTCTTTCCTTCTGCCCTGCGCAAGTCTCTGAGCAGCAAAGAGGGAGCTGTCGCTCCCGGGGCAGGGAAGCCTCCCGGCTTCGGTCCAGGCCTCTTCTTTCGGGTACGTCTGCCGGAGCGTTTTGCTACTCGTGTGCCAAGGTCAGCATCTGCTGCGGTCACTGCCACGTACGTGTCTGTGAGCACCGGGGCCCTCGTCCCAGCGTGCCGGCGTGGCAGAACCGCCTGCGGCCGTGTTGCTCACCGACTCTCCTGCTCCCTGGGTCAGGTCGGGATTCTCACAGCCTTTGGGACTGGTCTGTAACTTTGTGCCGTCGCTCCGGTGTCTCTCGGCCAGCCTGTGCGGGTCATTTTCTCCCCCCCGGCGCCTTCGCTCGTGGCTCACAGCGTGGCGCCACGTTAGAGCTCTGCGTAGGGAGCGGCGTGGGTCCGGCAGGTCCCAGGGCCTCCTTCAGGAGCCGAGGGGAGGTGAGGTGAGCTGATCTGCAGGGCCGCGGGGAAGATCTGCTTCCACGTGCCCCTTGTGCTGTCTGGCATCTCACTGCGACGTTTTCTGGGTGCTCTGTGTTTGTACAGAGCGTGGCAGAAAAGTCTGGTGGCGGTTGGGGCTTCTGGGTACTGTAATATGAATATTTAATAGTAATTCAGTTGTTCATACTCACTGCAGGCTGGAAGGTGTGACACAGCATTAGAAAAACAAATTATTTGACCGTTTTCAGGGCCACGTTTCTGAAAGGCAGCAATAAAGGTCTGGATACAAAAGTGTGCTTGCAAATCTCTGTGTATTTACTTCTGTCTGTCGTGCCATCACGTTATTTATCAAATACAGAGTTGAAAAAATACCGTAGAGCAACAGGCAATATACAGGCCTGTTAGTATGGCTACAACATCTTATTAGAACGAATGGTACCTTCAGGGAATAAGGAATGTAAACAGACAGTGTTTCAGAAAGAAACATTCAACCATATATTATTAAGACACGCGGTAACAAACGGGCAGCGCTGTAGCAGTGCTGTACGCCCAGGTGCCCGTTCGGGGAGGCCTGAGCAGGGCTCTGGCCGCTTCTGTGTCACTGCAGTCTCTTGGTGGAGTTACCTTCGCAGAGTTATTCTTGCTGTATTAATACAAGTTGTGTGTTTCTGCGGGATAGCAACTGTCTGCCAGAGAGGCTGAGACCGAAACTTTGTGCGCCGTTATTCTGGGCTCCTGAGCTGCTGTTAATGGGACTGCGCAGGCAGGTCTGGACCACAGGGCCTGGCCTTGCCCATCGCCCGCAGTAAAGGCTGTGCGAGCATGAGAACAGATAAAATAGTCTGCTGCAGTCTCAGGATTTCGGGAGGAAAACTGCAGCCGCTTTAAGGATGCTCCTGCGCGAGACCCGTGCAGGGGTGACGGCTGCTGTCGTGGGCGTTTGCAGCCGCAGGGCTGTGCAGGCACGGCGGGCAGGTCGGCCTGGTCCAAGGGCTCGTGATGCTGAGTAATTGCTCCAAGAAAACGTCGGGGAGGTTTGAGGAGGGAGGCACCACCAAATATGGAATTTTATTTTCCATCGGGCAGTGAAAACACAGTTCCCTGGTCCCGCTGAAAACTTTTTCCCAGGCCGGCTGCTGAACTTAGTGGGAAGGGAGTATTTTCGGTAGGCTGGGGGCGGGGAGGGTGTTGTTTTTTAAATCAATGGAGATAGCAGAAACCCCACTGTAAATTTCTAGGGCAAGTGGCAAGCTGGTTTACGGAATGCAGGGAGATGAGAACCTCTGGCTTACGGAAAGCAGCATGAATTAATAATCATTTAATTGGCTTCTCCATTATGTTGCTGGGTTGGGAGATGGAAGTTTAGATGAAGGGGCTGTCAGTGGTACTTTAGCTAAAAGAATCTGATGGCTGAGAGGCGGGGTGGCAACTCCCTTCCCACCAGGATGGAGAGCAGGCAGCGTTGGGGACCCTTGCCGGTTTTGCCTCAGGACCTAGCAAAGGAAAGGGTCCCCACTTCCAAGGAAGCGTCCCATCTCGCCTCTGAAATAACGCCTGGGAGGATTTCTCCTCCTCCTCTGAAAAGCAGAAGCTGCCGAGGAAGAGCGAGAAGACAAGCAGGTCTCCAAGAAGTGCTGTGGCGGGCCAGCGTGCCGGCAGCAGCGCCGTCCGTTGCACTTGGCTTTCGGGTACGTTTGTTGAGAAACGCAGATTTTTCTCTAAGGTCAGCAAACCTGAACTAAATCCATTTAAAGAGTCAAAATAATAAAAACACTAACTGATACATAGTCGTACATCATGCTTTAAACCCAGATTCCTTTTTCTTTCCTGCAAGGCCTGGACCTCTAAGCGTGATGTTGGACGTGGTTGGGGCACAGGCGTTGTACTCCACCTTCTCTGGTGCCAAGCTGCCGTCCGGGGCCGCGGCCCTTTTGACATTTTCGGCCGAGGACATTTTGACCCGTCCACTCCGTGCAGACGCGAAGGTCCCGCGCAGCTGCCAGAGAGCTCTGCAGGCAGGCGCCGAGCTGCGTGTCCTCATTTCTCCAGGCAGAAGAGAGTTCTTAATTCCTCTGATCTGTGATGTGGACTGAATGTGTCACGTTGTGTGTTTGGCTGTTTATCAACAATAAACTTCGATCTCGGTGTTAAAATTCCCACTTGAGCTGTCAACTCAAAAAATAATACTTAGAACAAATATTCCGTACGCATTTTTCAGAACTCTGCAACAAACCGGTTATTCTGGGGTCTGGACAATCATTAATAATTCTGGTTTTGAAGAATTAAAGTTATGGGTTGGATCAAGTGCATTTAATAAAATTGGGCACTTTGGAGATGGTAAGTAAAAGTAAATTTTAATTACCTTTTACATTTCCCTGATTCTAAGCAGGCTGCTTCCCAGTAGAAAGGAAATAAGAAAACACCCTGTCATGACTCCAGAGGTTACAGGTAGTGTTCAGCAGCTACAGGGTAGCTGACAGTTGGGTTGCTGAATTTAGTCACTGCATCGGAAAACGTCACATTGGTGAGCTGCTGGAAGTGGTGCACAGTGAAGCTGACGGCAGAGGGTGAGGACCAGGGGCTCCCTGAGCTCCTCCTGCCTCGCTGTGCCAGCACAGATCCTACCGCCGGTGGGGACAGCAGGGGTTTTGTAAGAGTCCAGAGCTCACGCTGTAGGAGCTCACCTGGGCTTATTAATGCAGATTTGTAAGTATTTCGTGGTTCTCACTCTGTTGCCAAAGCTGAAAGCATTGTCATCCGTTATTTGGCAAGGTGACCCATATACAAGAGCAGAGGTTTCTCCAGTCATCCCTTTTCCTTCCTCACATCCCCTGCCCGTCTCCCAGGGCTGGCAGTGCCAGCATGGCTCACTGCAGCGCTTGTCAGTAGTTTTGTGGAGCAGATGACACCCAAAGCTTTGAAGCAGCAGTTGACAGATAAAGAGCCCAGAGGGACCCTGCCTGGACCACGCAGGAGGCACATTCACCATCCGGGGCAGAGGAGTCTAAGGGGACCTGAAGTTGTGGCTGGCGTTGTCATCCCAGCCCGGTGCAGGGCTGGAGCAGAGCTCACATGACTGCGTGACCGCACTGGCAGACCTGGGGTCTCCAGACACCAGTCCCAACGCCTGACTGCCTGATTGGGGCTGACGCTTCGATGTCCGAGGTCACGCCGAGGAGCGGACGATGTCAACAGCAATTAGCCTCCTTATCGGGGCCACTCACATCACACAAGGCTCGGGCAGGGCATTTTAAGGCAGGGTGGTCCTTCGCCTGCCACGGTGCTGGCTCTTGGTGGTGGTCTCTGCCTCCCCAAACCCACCGGGAGAGACTGCTTTCCTCGGTGGAGGAGCAGCACAGGGGGGTCCGGGGTGGTGCCGTGTTTCTCATGCTCCAAGCACATTTTATTAGTAGGAAGTAGGGAAGGCCAGCTTTGGTCCTGTAGACATCTTTAATGGCTTTCCAGTTCTGAACCCCAGGGAGGGTCTTGGGTTCAAGCTAGCGGATTGACCTGAGAAGCAGCCCATGGTTCTGTGCAGGGGGCAGGGCGGGATCTGCGTTGGTGTCCGTATGTCGGCACGGACACCGCAGACTTGTTTTACACAAAGAAACTCTAGGTTTGGATGTTCTCATCGAGTTGGCAGCACAGTGGGGTCCTGTGGTTTTGGTTTCAGATACAGCCAGGACTTTACATCCGTGCATGGAGGCTGTGTAACCAGCCAGGGCTGAAATACCAGGCATGCGGCAGGGCAGCGCTGCGGGGAAGGAAATCACCTCTGAGCAGGCTTTGGCACAGCCAAGTCTGCCAGGAGAAATTCAGTAGTACCAGAGCTCCTCTGATCCCTGCCTCCCTCTGGCAGCATTGTTACCTATCTGCAATACCTGTTTTCCCTCTCCTGGAAGTTATTTTGCCTCTATTTAACTGAACGCTTAGAGGTGGGGTCTGGCGTTTTCCCCTAGAAATGGGGATTGTATTTCTTACTGTGATGTGGTACCTTTCGAAATACAGCTCATGCCAGTGAACAGGAGGATCTTTGAGAAGGAAGCAGTTTGCCTGGATCTTACTCTGACGGCATCTTCTGAAACCAGGAGCGGATACCAGCGGGTTCACAAAGAGAATAAGAGACAAGGGGAAGAGTATGGGGGGACCGGTCTAAGAATGCTACAGTGCCTTGTTAATCGGCAGCCGATCCATCATATTAAATATCCAGCTGTCATATATTACCTTTCAAGTGAAAATGAATAACTCCCATTAAGGGCGAAATGGGTTTGAAGTCGATTCGAGACAGATTAAAGTACTGTTATGAATGTGTGTTCGGGGAGGAGGAGACGGGGGCTGTGTATAATATACTTGTCCTTACAGTTTTTAAATAATAGATGTCCCACAAATTTATGTACTGCAGGCTGCCAGGGTTCGGGGGAGGGGTAAAGGTCAGGGATGTGCTTCTCGGAGTGCCGCAACTTGCAGAGCGTTTTGCTGTTGACTTCTGGGCTCATTTGCCTTTTCCTGTTTTGCTGAAATAAAATCGCCTTTCCTCAGCTCGTTGCAGCGTGAGAATGTGCGAGTCCCGTCCCAGCACTGGCTGTAGGCTGGGTCCCTGCCATCGTGATTTTGGTGGGACCGCTTGCTGGGCAGTACCCTCAGGTGTGCGCTCTTCCCCAAGGCGCGCAGGCTGAGCCGGCCGGTGTTGTCCTGGCCGTGTGCCGCTGCCTCCAGCGCAGAGTGCAGGTCAGCTGGGTTGACGGCCACAGCTTCCAGCCATCTCCCATGCAGATGCATTCCAGAGTGTTCATATGCAAAACATCCTAGGTGAGCTAGGAGTAGGAGTTCTGCTTTGTTGAGTCAGTCCAACTGCTCGTGGAGATGACACGTTGGCCTTCACATCTGGCCAAGCATTTGTGCGTCCGATGTAAACACAGGCAAAGACTCTCCTGCACCTAACAGGCTGTAAGCAGCCCACAGAAGTAGCTGAGATTTCTCTGCTTCTAACTATAAATGACACGACGGTTCCCTTACTATGGAAGATAACCAAGAATGAACTTTTTTGGCCAGACTTGCTTTGTAGGATGTAAGTTAGTCCACATCCTCCCCCAAGTCCGTGTTTCAAGCAACAGCAGCAGAGTAAATGGAAATACTGTCTTCGTCCAACGTAAGCCTCTTTGGGGATGTCCTGATATAAATCTCTTTTTGTTGCAGCACCAGCCAGCCAGGCAGAGAAGGAGCTGACAGAGCCTCCAGCATCCTCTAAACGAATATCGTTTCCCAGCAGCTCTGAGTCGCCTCTCTCCTTTAAATGGTCAAAAACTTCAGAGGAGACCAAATCAGAGCAGGTAAGAAAGAAGAACCCAGCTTTTTGTGCATCTACAAGCAGGTAATTTGTTTCATATGTGCCAAAAGCAAAGAATAAAATAGCAGAAGGAGGATGAAAGGCGGTAACTGGTGGTAGGAGAAGGCATCGAATTATTAAAGTCTAGCTGTAAGGAAAGAGGAAGGCAGCAGCTGTAACAATTGCGTGATTCATTTGTCTTGCTCTGCAGATGTTTCAGTGTCCATATTGCAAGTACAGTAACACAGACGTGAATCGACTGCGGGTGCATGCCATGACCCAGCACTCGGTGCAGCCCATGCTCCGCTGCCCGCTCTGCCAGGACATGCTGAACAACAAGATCCATTTGCAGCTGCACCTCACCCATCTGCACAGTGTGTCACCTGACTGTGTCGAGAAGCTCATCATGACGGTAAGTGGCTGTGTAGTGAAGCATGTCTGCTGCCTTCCTAGCAAAGACGAAGAGTAAAGGGATGGCCTGACCTGCGCAGGCTGACTTTGCTGTAGTGGGCAGCTCCTTCATCTGTCAGGGCTCTGTCATCTGGGTTTTTCCCATCCCTGTATGTTTTGTCTGCAGAGGCTATCTTGTCCGTGCTTGAGCACGGTGGAAACTGGCAGTGTTTCAGTGTTGAGCAATCTCCCTGCGAAGAGATAAGAATAAATATGATCTCCTTTAACTACCGAGGTCATTGCATGGGATCGCATTTTGCACAGAAGCTTCTGGGAGATGCAGTAGCTGATGTGCTGTGCTGCTCCTGTTGCAGAGAGAACGTGCTCGTGTGTTGATGAGCACTTCCCAAGAAGGACAGCCAGGGTGATTAAGGTAACATTACAGGAAATTAGATATCAGGTTTCTGCTTAAAATATGATTTTAAGAACCAATAGAGTAACTTCCCTTGGCGGTCTCATCTCATGGAGGGGGGACAGTCCTATTGTGCAGCCCATGTTCTGCTCTTCGTTCACTTAATAAGGATCATTGTTATGGTTGTATGAGATGAGTTGGATCTGTTACTTCTGTGAGGAGTCGCTCCGTCCAAAATTACAATGCTTTTGTTGTGTAACAATTCCCTTTTTTCAGGGTAACCTGAAAAAGCAAGGGATACGCTGCCTTTGGCCCAAGGGAGGAAAACCTTATGGGACTGTTGAATACTAGAGCTACTGTTTCAAGTGCTGTTTTTAAAATGTTTGGAAATGTCTGGGTTTAAATTAAGATTTAAGCATAGGCATTTAAAATTCTCTGAAGTAAGAAGTTAGCCACTGAAGTGTGGAGTGAAAGTTTGCTAGATGAAGTTAACTGTCTTCATGTAGAGCTCAAAACTTGTAACAACTCCACTTCTCAGGCTGTTTGTCAAACAACATTGTGCCTGTGTACGGGCTGTGATTGCTATTGCTTCTGCAGCTTCTGATGGGGAGCAGAAACTTCAGATGGCAGACTGTGGTTCAGCACAAACGTGCTTGCACCAGGCTGTTGTTCTGCCCTGCATCCTTGTTTTAGCACCTAGCATGGGAATCCTTCTCCAACACTGTCTCCAAGGAGTCAAAATTCATCTCACTCGAGAGCTCGTGCTTGGTGAGAAGTAGCAAATTAACAGCGCAGTGTACAAATTCTCATTTGTGAGACCTGGGTTTGTGCTCTGGCTTGCATTACCCCAGAGCCGCTGACCCAGAGTCTCTCTCTGCCGCTGGCGTACGTGTGGAGTCGTGTGTGCAGCTGCCGGGCCGCTTCTGCGGGACTTGTACCTGCTGTCGTGGTGCAGAAATGCTCACAAAGCCTTACCCCACTCTCCAGCACTCAGGCACTTGCTTCACTAAATAACATTTTGAGTCCCAGAATGTTTCTTTCATGAATTCCCTTTTCATAGGTTTCACATGAGTGCGCCTTTCCATTTGCTGGTGTCAGTTTAAGATACAGGTAGAATTAATAAGGCACATTTTCAAAAACCCTTCTAAATTCACAAATGGGATGTATTGTCAGATTTCTACACTGTTATTTCTTTGGTATAATCTTCAAGGCAAGGTTGTGTCTGCATTTAAGAACTTGTCACCAAGTATATAAAATAAGTGTTTATTTTGATTCCTGTCAGTTCTTTCTCTTTGTGATTTTTTTGCTTGCACCCCATTTCTGCTTTTCTCCCTTCTTTACTGATTCCTGACAATGGAGGTGAATAATATCGTCTTTGTCATAATACTCGTGTTCTTTATCAACTCCCCTCCTGTGACATCGTCTGAGCAAGCACATGCAGCATTGCCCAGCTTTTCTCTTACAGTTCTCTCGTCTTCTCTTTCTATCACTCTTCCAGTCCTCTTGTGACTCCTTCTCAAACGCCTTTATGCTTTTTATCTTCCCGCTTTGCTTTACCAGCTACCTGTCCTCTCTCTTTTCTGCCCTCTCTGTTGGCCCCGTTGGGCTCTGCAGGAGCCAAAGATGTATCCGAAGATGTGCAGGCTGCGACGGCTTGCGGTGGCCACTGTTGGACCAATGCTCCCGACCGCCTGCGAGAACCATGTGTGCCCCAAGTAGGCACCACATTGTAAAACCCATTAAAAATCCAGCCAGGCTGATGGGTCCCAGCACTCCCTGAATAACAAAATATAGAGAGGCAGGGAGAAAGAGCACCAGCAGTTCACTAACCCTGCGAAGCTGGCCGTGCCCGCGGGCTCTAGCAGGGCGTAGCTCTGCTCTGCCGACCACTCATGCACCTGGGTCAAGGAGCTGCCCCGTCACAAAGACCTCGGTCTCTGCGACCTGCATCCATTTTGATTGATGGTGCTTAAGTGTGTAAATACCTTCTGAGAACTTGAACGAATCTTGTTAGCTTCTCACTAAATTGATGGAAGACATTTTGACCTTATAAGAGCAGTGAGCAGAAGCTGAGCCCCTTTCTTACGCCAGCAAGCGTAACCAGTTTGCTAAGGGTATCTGTTACGCTGATGTGAAATGGTTCGTTTCTGAGCTGGGCTGTTGGCAGAACACGCAGTCTGGGACGGATGCGGTTGGGCTGGTCCATCCTCTTGGCCTGAGCAGGTCTGTGTCCTCCAGGATACAGGGAGACTGGCAGAAGCCACTCGTTAAGGAGCTCGGGACACCCCGCAGAGGATGTGGCCAAAGCAACCGCAGTACTGTGGAGGACAGTCCCCTTAGGTGAGCACATCTGCTGTGCTGGAGCAGGGCCTCGTCCTTCTGCTGCAGAGCGCGGGACTTCTGCTGAGAACGGTGGAGACTGGCTTAGCCGTGAAGCTCGTCCTCTTGCTGGTTTCTGGTTTTTCCACCTTGCCATTGCCACTGGCCCTGGGCAGCTGTTTCCTTTGGTACCCAGAGATACGTCTGAGGAGGAAGATTGCCTCTCCTGCTTCAAGTCAGATAGCATGTGGGTCAAGAAGGAGGTTCTTTTTTGCATTAAATGACAAATATTTTGAGAAATCAGTATGGCTTGTGCAGAATGTGGCAGCATCAAAGGTTCCTAATTTTGCTCATTCTAGCTAAGATTCCCGTCTCAGTCTGACGCGTGAATCGGGTCTTGGTGCCACCGCGAGGGAATTGCAGTCCAGTAAATGGGAGCCAGGTCCCTTTCGACACAGTGTCTTTGCACTCGGCGTTTGGAGGAGGCTCCAGTTAATAATACCTTATCAGACGCCTTTCAGGAACCTGCAGTGTCTAATATGTCTGTTGCCATGGTAATGGCTGCTTGCTTGTGCTCAGCATCTCAGAGCTGGCTGTTCCCGTGCCCTCTCCTTTTCATATCAGCGAGCAGCCGGGCTGGCTGTCCCACGGGACACCCGGGTCCTCCCCACCGGCCCAGGCGCTGGGACGGGGACTGGTGGGGCTGCAGCCACAGGCTTGAGGGGACAGGAGCGCGCGCCGCGTCCCCGCGTGGCGTGGGGGCCGGGGAAGCCCCCGTGGGGCAGGGCAGGGGCTCCAGCCGTCCCCCCGGTCTCCTGTGGCTTCCCTTCCACAGGGCTGGTGAACGAATGCGGCCAAGTTCATTTTACGTGGCATTTCAGCCGCTCTAAGCGGGTCTGATCGCCATCTTTCCACATAACAGCCTCTTTGCTAATCTTGGGCCTGCACCGCTTCAGCAGAGAGCCCCTTAATGAGGGTGAAGTGCAGTTCGCCTGCACAGTCGATTGACAAGACTGATGGGCTCAAGCCGGGAGAAGGGACGGCTTCCCGAGAGCCTCCGGGAGCGGGGAGCTCTCCCTCCTCCCGCGGCCGGCTTTATCCTTCTGCACATTCCTCTCCCGTCATTTCTGTTGTCAGTTTTCTCTTCCTCGGTTTAGGGCGTCTTCCCAGTGTTTCAGCCGTCTTTCCATCTTTTGCTTTTCTCTCTTGCTCTAAGAGTAATTCTTGCCTGTCCCTGCCATCCTCACTTCTCCCTCTTGCTATCTTTACATTTTTTCCCTCTTTCCTATTGTCTTTTCTTATTGCTCTCTCCCTTCTGCTGTCATTCAATTTTTCTCTCTCCCTCCTTCTCGCCCCCTCTCACTCCCCCCTTTCCCTCTCACTCTGTGTCTCATTCTCCATCTCGGATGAAGGTAATGAAAATAATCGGGCTTCATTAATTCTGAGCCCTGTGAGATGATAGCCATTTGGAGCCATGTTTGCCAATTAGATGGTCTAAATTAGAAGTGACCTTGGTATACTGCCATCGCTTTGCCTCTCTGAGTCTAATGAAGCTTTTCACTCCAGCACCCTCTCTCTCTCTTTGTAATGGAAATTACCTCCTTTGTCTGGTTCGGGAACCTTGCATTGCATGTGTATTTCCCCCTGGTTGCATGGACATGGGGATAGTAATGTATCTCCTCAGACCCCTTCCAGAGATTTTCTTTGCAAAGCCGCATGATTTCAGCATTTTGGGGCATTTACGGCGGAACGGCATAGACTGTCCACGCGTTTGGTCACTCGGTCCAGAGGAAAGTCAGAGCAGGCAGATCCAGTGTGCAAGGGGAGCTGGCTATTCACGCTATCCAAGAGAAATTTTTTGGACGTGCCAGGAATATGCTTGTGTCACACTGCCGGGGCCAGCGTGGGAGGGGTGTTGCAGCTCTGAGCCTCCGGCCCGTGCTGATAAGCGGCTCTGCAGTTCATCGTCTTAAAAATCTGGTAGATCCAGGAGTGGCAGGAGCCACGCTTGTCACTGCTGTAGGTTGTCACCGGTGAGGAGTGGGCCTGCAGGTTGTTCTCCAGACCAGTGACAGGTCTGTAGGTGTCGGGGCGTGTGCGATCTGCTGAGGATACTCATGGGGCAGGGAGGCAGGAGACGTGGCGTGTCAGCCCTTAGGTTTTTTCTAACAGTCACTCACTGGACCACATTGTCTATAGAAATGGCCATCAGATTGGGGTGCCGAGGCATGTCAGTGGATCTCGTCATCATAAAGAAATTTTATCTACTTAAGGGGATCTGAATTTCATCTGAAAGGGAGGGTCCTTGGAGGCAGAGAGGCTTGTCCCAACAACTTTCCATCTTCTAAGGCAGATAATTGGCTTCTCTGCGGTCTGCTCTAGAGGGAAGTTCTCCGGCCAGCATTCACATCTCCGGTACAGACCACAGGGGAGATGTTTCAGAGTGGGGCACAGGAGGAGCTGCCACAGTCTCTGGCCCAAACTTCTCCCTCCTTCGCTCTTTACCCAAGCAAGTTCCCTGCCCCACCGAGCAGGACAGGGACGGGGACGGGGACGGGGACGGGGCGGTCGGAGCGAAGGGTGCGCCCTGAGTGCCTGCCCCAGCATGAGGGGTTTTCTTGGAGACACTGACTCTAGTCGTTGAAGTGCCAATAAACAGAACCTGATCTACCTATTGGTATCCGAATGCCGGGCTGTCGGAAGGAGCGGGTAGGAGTGAGCTGCCGATCCCTCCCCACCTCCCGGTTTCGTTTGGACAGAAGGGTCAAGAGGGGACCATTTGCCTTCTGTGCGATAACGTTGGGAGAGCAGCCTAGAGCAGACCTCGGACGTAGGAGCAGCGGGGGGACGGGCGCTCTCGGGGCTGTGCGCAGAGGTGGGTCTGGTGTGACGGAGTGGTGTTCCCAAGCTGGAAGGCTTTGCTGGTGGCTTGTGGGCCAGAAGATCGCGGCTGCAGCTGCGAAGGGGATACAGTTTAGTGTTAGACTGAGCAAAACAAGTATGTACAGGAGAAGGAAAGGGAGAAGACAAATCACATTTGTCAGACTTAGATCTGTAGGGTTGTTTTTTTAATAACGGTTCACATTAACTGACATGTTGCCGTTGTGAAACAGTTGGTGTTGAAGAGACGTTTAAATAGGGAGATGGAGGTATTGAGCAGAGCTGAGGATGGATGCCAGGATTACATGCCAGGTATTGCCTGCTCAGGTGAGAGGGAGGTAGAGAGCATTTAACAACTGCATGCGCTAACACAAGCTGTGCTCGAGATAAACACGTTCCTCTCTATCACCAGAACAGTTAATGCCATTTAAATACATCTGAAGTACCAAATGCTGTGTCGTAGAGCACCGCTCCTTGTTTATCTGTCGGGTGGCCGTGGCTACTAAACCTTCCTGCCCCCTTGGTACTCCCACTATTTGTTTCCATTAAAAGCAGCCGCAACGCGCGAGGCATTTTCTGCATGTACAAGGAAATGGTATATCCTTGGACAGGTTTGCAGTGTAAAAGGACAAATAGTTCAAAATGGGCAGTCTGGAATTCAGTGTAAATGCAAAACGATTTGAGACGTGCAGCCTATTTTCACTATTCTTATCTTTGCTACCTGCTCGGGGGTGGACCGTGGGGACGAAGAGACAGAGTAGTCCTTCCCTGGAAAATGGCATAGGAAATGGGCAGCACTTTCAGGAGAATCCTGAATGGTGCTAAACAGGTAGAGGACTAAAGCGGGTCCAGTTGCTGAAGCAAGACCAGTGCCTTATTTTCATGGTTTTGCTTCCCAGGGCCAGCCCTGTGTGGCTGTCTGGACTGCCTGCAGTTGCCCTACATCCGTATCCAGAATTTCTAGTTTCCTGCACTTTTTTCCAAGCTTTTTTCTGTTTGCCTTTGGGATTTTGTGCCTGTAGCAATTTAATGTACCACAGCCTTTTTTTTCCTCCCCCCCCCCCCTTTTTTTCTTTTTTTTTTAATTGTGGAGGGAGGGGTAGAAGTAGGGTGAGAACTGTGGCTATGGAGATGCAGGTAGATAAAGGTAATTACTTAAACACATATAGGGCAGGACTTACTGGTTTGGAGACCCAGATTAAGATGCAGAGGAGCATGTGAGGTTGATGATTATATTTCGGGGAGAGTTAATTGACGGAAGGTGAAGGCAGACAAAGAACCGCTGCTTACTGCCTTCTTGAATCCCAATCAGGAATTATGATTAAAGACGCGGCGAGACAACAGAGGCCTGATGAATTGGTGTCTTTTTTTTTTCTTTTTTGCCGTCATTCACACTTGATTGACTTCAACCTTTCAAGTGCAAAAGTCTCTCTTTTCCATTATTATTCATAGCCATCTGAGTTTTTCTAATTAAAGTGTATGAAAACAATTACTGATCCGTCGTACTGAGTGTGGTAGTGGGGATGGCTGCCTTACTGTAATGCGTATAAAAAGCCCACAGTTTTCTATAATGATGTGCAGCTGAGGTGTTAGATAATTTTATTCTTTTTCTACTCTGTTGGGGTTTTTTTTAATTTCTCATGATTTATTTTTCATAATTCCTAAAGATCCTAGGAAAGCGCTCTCCCTGCTGATAAAGCTGAGAGGGACGGCTCCTTCTTGCCTTCCCTCCTCGGTGTCCCTGCTCGTCCCCCTCCTCCGAGCCCGGCTACCGGGAATTAACCAGTGACCTTTCACGTCTCATGACCCACCACCCACAGCCGTCAGATACTCCTGCTTAGAGTAAAAGGTAGAATGAATTTGGTGTGCTCAGCTTCCCTCCTGGTGATTTATCAGCGTCAGCTGCCTTTCCTGCAGACATCTGTGGGACCCGGCGCTCGCCTCCGTGCACCAGCCATCCCAGTAAAGGGAGGGAGCTCAGCATCCCTCCCCGGTGCGGTTCGGATGCCTGCAGCCACTCATATGCGAACACTTGTTTCTGAGGTTTTTCATGGACTGTTTTTGCTTCCGTTCACTTAGCGAAGCCAAGGTCTAGTCTGTGTTTGCTTGGATTTGACATGTGTGTAGATAAGGAAGATTTCATGTCCTGCACAGAGGTTTACCTTCAGCTTCACCACAGATTTGCTAATATCTCATGCGGTTCAATCGGAGCCTTGTGGTCCTTGACTTGGCAGAAAGCAAGGTACACTGCATGCAGATAACAGCCTCGCTCACTCACTCTCTTCTGAAATCCAAGGTTCAAATGCCCTCTTAGTATCTGACAGAAGGACGGAGAGACTTGTTTTGCTAGGAAACACACCTGTCTAGGAGTGTTTATTTATGCCTCACTTTCCCAGCAGTCATAGCCTGGGAGCGGAAGCACCGCAAGCACTGCAAGTCAGTGTTGGTTTCTGTTCCTTCACGTACCACGGCCCTGGTGAAAGGGAGATGCTCCCTGAGCATCAGCGGGGTGAAGCATGCAGCTGCTCGGAGCTGTAGAGGTGTCTTTGCTTGCCACAGGCATCTAACCAGTGCTGGCAGCCATGCGCTGGAATACGGCACGGAGGGTGATGGTGATAGGGGTCTGTCTTTCCAGTTGCTGCTCTGGGGAGAAGGGCTGTGGGGCAGCTTTTCAGGCGGTGTGAGATATTGGCTCTGGACGTTCAGGAGGGTATTCCTTGTCCTGTGTCTGATGCCAACCACGTGCAAACTGCTAGCGAGGTCGGTTGTATGTTCTGTGTGTGACCGGATGCACCCAAAGAAACACAGTTTTCCAGAAAAAGATGAGCGTATGCATTTGACTCTTTCAAAGAGCGCCTCTAGTTGAAGCACGCAAACTCTCCAGCTCTTTAAAAATGTTGGTGTTCCAGCACTGCACTCGTTACGATGGTGCAGGTTCTAGACAAACACTTGAAGAGAGGCGAAGGGAACACAATCAGAGCAAGGAAAGGGTTACCAAAAGCTTTTCATTTTGCAGACAATTTGCTGTCTTTTTAGTCTTTCCTTATTCATCCTTTCCTTTGTCACCTCTCTCCGTATTTGTACTTTTCTTTCTCGTGCCCCTCCTTTTCCTGCATCGATACACTTTGAAAACAGTGCTGCAATGCTCCCTAGTTCAAGATTACAGTGTACTTTACGAGGTATGATTTAATTAGGGGCCTTATTATGTTTTCAGCAGCTTAAGGTGGGCCTTTCAACTTATCTACCTAATTGGTTGCACAAGAAGTTTCACAGCCCATGACAAAACATTGTCAGTGATCAAAGTCTGAATTCTACATAAAGGAAAAATATTAATAATAAGATTATTCTTCAAGTGTGCGCTGCTAATTATGTCCAGAATGTAACTGTAGAAACACTTTTGACTGATGTGAGCTTTGTCTAATAAATATGAGTCTTCAGTGAGCTATGAAAAGTGACGCCTCTGACTTTACAATACTGGTGTCTAATTTTGCCACTGAAGATGTTTAAAATATTTTCCTGTGTTTTTCTTCTCCCCACATCCTTTCCTCCCTGTCTCCAGGTGACAACACCTGAGGTGATGATGCCCAGCAGCATGTTTCTCCCGGCAGCCGCTCCAGAGAAAGACGGCAACTCCGCTGCAGAGGAGCTGGGGAAGCAGCCTGGTGAGTGTGGGTCAGTGAGGTCCACGGGTCCCTCCGCTCCCCCAGCTCCCATCACCTGGTCAGGGACCGTGTCTGGGGCCGTCTCCGCTCGGGTGAGCTCCCTGTGCCCCGCTGTGCCCTGAGAACCACAGTCGGACGGTGCCCAGCAGGGCCGTCTCCCTTCATCTGTGCCACAAACAGGCTGGGGCCCTGGCTGTCCCCACGGCAGGGCAGCTCAGAGCTGAGGAGCAGAGCTCACCCACCGTGGCAGTTCACGTGGAAATGGTGTTGAATCCTTGCAAAGGAGAAGACCAGATGTGAGCGGTGAAAAGCAGAGGTGGTGGAGGGCTGAGGGGATTGGTGGAGAAATGCCAAAGATTGCAGCCGCTGGCCGCAGGCTGTGCTACCACCTCTGCTGTACTTGCTCTGCTGCGATCATAGCTCGAGTACGGACACTGGGCATACGGTTTGGGGAGCTTTGAGCAGCTGTGGTCCTTATCCGGCCCAAATCTCCTCAGCCTTTTTTATTGCCGTGCTGTGTTATGAAGGCATGGCTGTAAATCCATGGCTATTTAGTCCTGGCTTTGTCGTGCGGTGTGAAGGCATCCCAAGAACATCGTTCTGCATGGGCCGAAGTGTCTGATCTCAACCTTGGCAGGGAAGCAATGCCGGTCTTCCTTCTGTGCCCTCCTGGAAGGTCTGTAAGGAACCTGGGAATGAAGACAGCCATCGTTTCCTTTCAGGCAGACGGCCCGAAGGCAGTGATGCTGGTGGGGCAGCACTGGCACAGCCAGGGTAGTTAATGCTGCCCTGGGCAACGGGATCACTTTTTTGGCCTCTACCCGTATCATGCTGTCTTTTCCGGCAGGACTGTGCTCTTAGACCCTGGAAAAGTGGCAGTGCACTGAGTGCTTGTTCCTTCTTCTCCTGTCCTCCCTCAAACAGCACCCTTTGAGCTGCTGCCAGCAGGACCTGAATTTCATTCCTAGCTTTGATAGGACCAAGACTCAAACACTGCGTTCAGTCTGATGAACCTTATTGGAAAATAGGCAGGACATCAAAGACAGACAGGTGGCTGAATGGCCTTCACTTAAAAGGAAGAATTAAAGGTGATAAATGCACTAAGGAAACGTGTGTGTGTGAATAATTTCCAGATATTCAAAGTGGGCAAGAAAGTAAATTGTGTAGGTTTATGCAATGGGCCATGATGAGGGTAATGGGCTGGTATTAAAATAAATGAATGAAGATAGAGGAGAAATGTTAGAAATACCTATTGTCTTGCAGAGAAAAAAACACGGACGTTTTAGGGACAAAAAGAGGGTCTTGATCCGCCCTTGTGTGCTGGTGTAATTTTCAGGTTCGCTCTAATTTTGTTTTCACAGAGATCTCTGAGGACTCGGGAAAGAGTCTTTTGCCATCGGAAAGTGCAGAGCACAGCGGAGATCCCAAGCCCGTTGCGGCCGATCAGAGCTCTGCCAGGGAGGACTCCGGCTTCCTCTGCTGGAAGAAGGGCTGCAACCAGGTGTTCAAGAATTCGGCAGCCCTGCAGACACACTTCAATGAAGTTCACGCAAAGCGGCCTCAACTGCCGGTATCCGATCGCCACGTCTACAAGTACCGTTGTAACCAGTGCAGCCTGGCGTTCAAAACCATTGAGAAGCTGCAGCTCCATTCCCAGTACCACGTCATCCGGGCGGCCACGATGTGCTGCCTCTGCCAGCGCAGCTTCCGAACCTTCCAGGCCCTGAAGAAGCACCTGGAAACCAGCCATCTGGAGCTGAGCGAGGCCGACATTCAGCAGCTGTACGGTGGTCTCTTGGTCAACGGGGACCTCCTTGCTATGGGCGATCCTTCGCTTGCAGAAGACCACACTATAATAGTCGAGGAAGATAAGGAGGAGGAGAGTGACTTGGAAGATAAGCAGAGCCCGACAGGTAGCGATTCGGGGTCAGTGCAAGAGGACTCTGGCTCGGAACCGAAAAGGGCCTTACCCTTCAGGAAGGGCCCTAACTTCACTATGGAGAAATTCCTAGATCCGTCTCGCCCTTACAAGTGCACGGTCTGCAAGGAGTCTTTCACGCAAAAGAACATTCTCCTGGTCCATTACAATTCAGTTTCTCACCTGCATAAACTGAAAAGAGCCCTCCAAGAGTCTGCTACTGGGCAGCCCGAACCTACCAGCAGCCCAGACAACAAACCTTTTAAGTGTAACACTTGCAACGTGGCCTACAGTCAGAGCTCAACCTTGGAGATCCACATGAGGTCTGTGCTGCACCAAACCAAGGCTCGCGCTGCCAAGCTGGAGGCGGCGGGGGGCAGCGGCAGCAGCAACGGAGCTGGCAACAGCAGCAGCAGCAGTCTCTCTTTGGGTTCCTCCACGCCAAGTCCAGTGAGTGCTAGCAACAGTAATACTTTTACAACCACCAACACAAGTAATTCGGGCACAACTCCCATTCCCAGCCTGCTCAACCAGGTATCTGGCGACAATGTGGGAATTCCTCCCTTAGGTAACCCTGTAAGCACTAATGTTTCCTCCCCTTCGGAGCCCAAAGAGGTAAACCGAAAGAAGCTGGCAGACATGATTGCATCCAGGCAGCAGCAGCAGCAGCAACAGCAGCAGCAGCAGCAGCAGCAGCAAGCTCAGACCTTGGCACAGGCACAGGCCCAAGTCCAGGCCCATCTGCAACAAGAACTGCAGCAGCAAGCTGCTCTCCTGCAGTCTCAGCTGTTCAACCCAGCACTTTTGCCGCACTTTCCGATGACCACTGAGACCCTTCTGCAGCTTCAGCAACAGCAGCATCTTTTGTTTCCTTTCTACATCCCCAGTGCCGAGTTCCAGCTCAATCCAGAAGTTAGTTTGCCTGTCACCAGTGGTGCGCTGACGTTGACTGGTACAGGTCCCAGTTTGCTGGAGGACCTGAAGGCTCAAGTTCAGCTCCCTCAACAGAGCCATCCACAGCTCTTACAGCAGCAGCAAGGTCAGCTGTCCTTGTCACAACCTCACTCCGTCCTTATACAGCAGAGCCAGCACCCTGAGAAGAAGAATAAATCCGTAGTGAAGGAGAAAGAAAAAGAAACCCCACGGGAAAGGGAAAGTGCAGAGAGGGGAGACAATAATGTAGCATCTAAGGAGTCTCTGCCTGATAACTTAAAGCCCAAAGAGAAGAAGGACTTTGTACCAGGCAGTAGTTCAGAGCCCTCCTTACTGCCTCCGCGCATTGCCTCTGATGCAAGAGGGAATGCCACGAAAGCCTTGCTGGAAAACTTTGGCTTTGAGCTTGTCATTCAGTATAACGAGAACAAGCAGAAGGTGCAGAAGAAAAATGGGAAGACAGAGCAAGGTGAGAACCTGGAAAAGCTTGAGTGTGATACATGCGGCAAGTTCTTTTCAAACATCCTCATCCTGAAGAGCCACCAAGAGCATGTTCACCAACATTACTTTCCCTTTAAGCAGTTAGAGAGATTTGCCAAACAATACAGAGAACACTATGACAAACTGTACCCGCTACGGCCTCAGACCCCAGAGCCACCGCCACCACCTCCACCACCCCCACCTCCGCTCCCTCCAGCACCTCCTCAGCCGGCTTCTACTCCTACCATTCCTACTTCTGCCCCACCGATTACCTCTCCTACAATCGCACCAGCCCAGCCATCTGTGCCACTCACCCAGCTCTCCATGCCAATGGAGCTCCCCATCTTTTCACCACTTATGATGCAAACCATGCCACTACAAACGTTACCTGCTCAGCTGCCACCCCAGCTGGGTCCCGTAGACCCTCTGCCCGCTGACTTGGCGCAGTTGTACCAGCATCAGCTCAACCCTAGCCTTCTCCAGCAGCAGCAGAACAAGAGGCCACGGACGCGGATCACCGACGACCAACTCAGAGTCCTTCGGCAGTATTTTGATATTAACAATTCCCCAAGTGAGGAACAGATCAAAGAGATGGCGGACAAATCTGGGTTGCCCCAGAAAGTGATCAAGCACTGGTTCAGAAACACTCTTTTCAAAGAACGCCAGCGCAACAAGGATTCCCCATACAACTTCAGTAATCCTCCCATTACCAGCCTGGAAGAACTGAAGATAGACTCACGGCCTCCTTCTCCAGAACCTCAAAAGCAGGAGTACTGGGGAAGCAAGCGGTCCTCCCGGACACGCTTTACTGACTACCAACTCAGAGTCCTGCAGGACTTCTTTGATGCCAATGCTTATCCAAAGGATGATGAATTTGAGCAGCTTTCTAACTTGCTGAACCTCCCAACACGTGTTATAGTGGTGTGGTTCCAGAATGCCCGTCAAAAAGCTAGGAAAAACTATGAGAATCAGGGAGAAGGCAAAGATGGGGAACGACGGGAGCTTACAAATGACAGGTATATTAGAACAAGCAACTTGAACTACCAATGCAAAAAGTGCAGTCTCGTCTTTCAGCGCATTTTTGATCTCATTAAACACCAGAAAAAGCTTTGTTACAAAGATGAGGATGAGGATGGACAGGATGATAGCCAGAATGAAGACTCTATGGATGCAATGGAGCTCTTGACTCCAACCAGTTCCTCCTGCAGCACACCAATGCCCTCACAAGCTTACAGCACGCCTACGTCTTCAGCCAATGCAACCTCCTCAGCTTTTCTGCAGCTCACAGCAGAGGCAGATGATTCCTCCACCTATAGTTCTAAAGTAGAAGCTACAGATGAGAAACCAAAGCAGTCTGAACCTCCAAGTACACAGCAAAACCAAACTCAAGAGAAGCAAGTGCAACCAAAGCAAGAGTCTCAGCAGCAACAGGACCAAGGAGAACAAAAGACAAGTTCAGCACACCAAAAGATTTCACAGTTATCCTCCCCCTCTTCGTTGCAACAGCCACCTCCCCCTCCTCAGCCCCCTCAGTGCTCCTTGTCACAGTCAAGCCCAAGTCCGTCTCAGCTCTCACATCTCTCCCTCAAACCCATTCACACATCCACCCCTCAACAGCTGGCAAACCTACCTCCTCAGCTAATCCCATACCAGTGTGACCAGTGTAAGCTGGCATTTCCTTCCTTTGAGCATTGGCAGGAGCATCAGCAGCTTCATTTTCTGAGTGCACAGAACCAGTTTATCCACCCCCCGTTCCTGGACAGAACGCTGGATATGCCGTTCATGCTTTTTGATCCCAGTAATCCACTACTTGCGAGCCAGCTGCTATCTGGAACATTACCACAGATTCCAGCAAGCTCCGCCACTTCACCGTCAACTCCAACATCCACAATGAACACACTGAAGAGAAAGCTGGAGGAAAAGGCCAGTGCGAGCCCTGGAGAAAATGACAGCGGGACTGGAGGAGAAGAACCACAAAGGGATAAACGTCTAAGGACAACCATTACCCCAGAGCAGCTGGAAATTCTTTATCAGAAATACTTGCTCGACTCCAACCCAACACGGAAAATGTTGGATCACATTGCACATGAAGTGGGCTTGAAGAAACGCGTGGTGCAAGTTTGGTTTCAGAACACCCGTGCACGGGAAAGGAAGGGGCAGTTCAGAGCTGTAGGGCCTGCCCAAGCCCATAGACGGTGTCCCTTCTGCCGAGCTCTCTTTAAAGCAAAGACAGCTCTTGAAGCTCATATCCGATCCCGTCACTGGCACGAGGCCAAGAGAGCTGGATACAATTTGACGTTGTCTGCTATGCTCTTAGATTGTGATGGGGGACTCCAAATGAAGGGAGACATCTTTGATGGAGCAAGCTTTTCCCACATGCCACCCACTAGCAGTGATGGACAGAGTGTTCCTCTCTCCCCAGTGAACAAGAGCATGGAACTGTCACCTCGAACTCTGCTGAGTCCATCCTCCATTAAGGTGGAAGGAATAGAAGACTTCGAGAGTCCCTCCATGTCCTCAGTCAATCTGAGCTTTGACCAAACAAAGCTGGACAACGATGACTGCTCTTCTGTCAACACTGCAATCACAGACACTACAACAGGAGATGAAGGGAACGCAGACAACGATAGTGCAACAGGGATTGTAACCGAAACCAAATCAGCATCGGGACCCAGTGAAGGTCTGACAAAAGCTGCCATGATAGCAATGTCTGAATATGAAGATCGGCTGTCTTCTGGCCTGGTCAGCCCAGCTCCCAGCTTTTACAGCAAAGAGTACGATAATGAAGGTACTGTGGACTATAGCGAAACATCCAGCCTTGCAGACCCCTGCTCACCCAGCCCTGGTGCAAGTGGTTCGGCCAGTAAGTCTGGAGAGAGCGGGGATCGGCCCGGACAGAAACGCTTTCGCACTCAGATGACTAATCTCCAGCTAAAAGTTCTTAAGTCATGCTTTAATGACTACAGGACACCTACCATGCTGGAGTGTGAGGTCCTGGGCAATGACATTGGACTGCCAAAGAGAGTTGTTCAGGTCTGGTTCCAGAATGCTAGGGCAAAGGAGAAGAAGTCCAAACTCAGCATGGCCAAGCATTTTGGTATAAACCAAACAAGTTACGAGGGACCCAAAACAGAGTGCACTTTGTGTGGCATCAAGTACAGCGCTCGACTGTCTGTACGTGACCATATCTTCTCTCAACAGCATATCTCCAAAGTTAAAGAAACCATTGGAAGCCAGTTGGATAAGGAAAAGGAGTATTTTGACCCAGCTACTGTACGTCAGTTGATGGCTCAGCAGGAGCTGGACCGGATCAAAAAAGCCAATGAGGTTCTTGGTCTGGCAGCTCAACAGCAGGGCATGTTTGATAACACCCCTCTGCAAGCTCTTAACCTTCCTGCTGCATACCCAGCACTACAGGGCATCCCTCCAGTCTTGCTCCCAGGCCTCAACAGCCCATCCTTACCAGGCTTCACCCCATCCAACACAGGTGGGTATGGATATTATCACACTGCTCAGAGACACAGCTTAACTTGACGCATCTTTAGCACAAGCGGATGTTCCCTTGAGAATGACCGATAATAGGATACCCAGCCCTTTAGTCAAGCATGTTTACTTGACAGCGAATAAGCAATAGGTATTTTATCTTTAATTCCTGAAGTCGGGTTTTCTAGCAAAGTCTGAAATAGAGCAAGATCTAGACATGCTGCGTATCTCTGTTCCGTTAGCACAGACTAAAAATTCTGAAGCACCTTCAAGGACATGGAAAACAGAGGATTTATCAAATGGAACAGGAAAAGGACTAACATGCTGAATGCATTGTTCATTATACCTTTCCTTTTGTTATTAAATTCAGTTTATGTAGTGCCATCCCAAGTTTTCAATAATTCTGAACTGTTTCTAGCGAAAAGTGTGATGTGCGTGGTAGCACTGGTGACAGAAACCTGGAGCATCTTTAGGTAACGTCCCTATGGTGACCTCCAGGACAAATCCCGGTGCAGCTGTGGATTGGTTTTTGAGCAATGGCTGGGCACGACCTGAAAGTACCTTCTGAACAAACAACAGTGTAGTCATGGGACAAATCTGCTTTGTACTTTAGTAAGATTTTTCTTAACAATACTACATAAAAATGAAATTTAGCATAGTCCTTTGGGTGGCCTAATCCCAGATATTGGACTTCGTTTTCTGAGGATGCTCTTGTCCCTTGTACCTGGTGGACGGGTGGAAAGTATAAGACATGTAGCAAACACTGGCAGTGGAAGACGCTGCTCAGTAGACTAGCAGTGACCTAGAAAACTTGATCCAAGGGCCTTATTTCACCCATGCTACATCCGTGGCATCTTGGAGACGTGCCTGTGTCTGAATTGCCACTCATGATGGAGTAACTGATGTTCTCTAGGAGACTTGCTTTCACTTGGCAGACTTGTCTGTTTACTTCTGATGATCCCTCTTCAAGTTGACTTTCACCAGGGCTGCTCTACGTTTACAGAGACACCCTGAGAACTGATTCCAGTGTCTTGTCTCAGCAACAGGCTGAGTCTGTCTCAGGCTGGAAAGCCCGTGAGACCGTAACGCCTGGTACGGTGACACCATCTGCCACTGTGCACCTTTGTGTTCTACACAGTGGCAGTACACATCTACCGCTAGTAGACATTGTCCAGAAACGATAACTTTCTCTTATTGTGCTGAACTAGTTGGCTAATGATGAGTTATAATCCATGGTGTGAAGCCTAAATAGAATCTGAGCATCTTCCTGGCTTCTTAATCGGAAACCAGAGAGCTATCAGTCTCCAAAAAGACTTTCTGATGCTTTTATTCAGCAGGCTGACTCTGAAGTTCCTTTTTCAACAGATTGAAAAACTCAGTGCAGATGCTGCCAGGTAACATGGTTGTGTCAGGTTAATAAAATCGCCGCCTTCTTTTGTCATCCAGGAGGTAAATCTTTGGATAAGCAAATCAAAGCCTTAGACAAAAGGGATAGTAGCTGGTGTGAGCAGCTACATGGAACCTGAACAGCTCATCTGACATTCGCAGGGGGGACTGGCTGCAGAGCTGCTCGCTGTAAATCACATCACTAGCGCCTGAAGTTTGCGTGTGGTTGCAGTGACATTGGGTATAACACCCTAAAGAGAGCACTAGAGACCCACGACTCAAAACAGGCATCTTTCTCTCCCCTTGGAAGTGGTTGTGTTCACCTTTTTCTCCATTACTGCTCGTCTCTGAAATATCTTCTGTTGACAAATGAAAAAGAGTTAAGTCTCACTGTATTTGTTGGCTTCTGGCCTTTCCAAAGACGATCCACTCTCTTGGAGTCAAGATCCCTTTTTCCACGAGAGCAGCAGAGGGGGATTGCCTTGTAGCATGGTTGCTGATGTCCGTGTCAGAAGGTCCTGTCAGAGAGCAGAAGAGATCGGAGTAAGTTTTTCTGGAATCTGGAAAAGCTTTCTGCTGGGAGTTAGGGCCTCTGCAAGGCTTTTTTGCATAGTTACAGAACTCTTTCCACGACCCCCAAAGCGAAAGTAAAATCATTCTTGACTACAGTTGTAGGATAGGTCATTGTAATTAAACCATTTTTAAAAACAGTTGCTGTTAGAAATTCTTCTGTTCAGGGCTGCTGCCCATTCCTGCTCCTTGAATCTAGTCCTAGCTACATGCCTGAAGGGCATCTTCACATGCCAGGACTTCTTCATGCGACACTTCTGTTCTTACCGAAGATCTCGTTTCAGAGGCCAGAACTAGGCCAAGAGGATCTCTTTGGCAAATTATATTGTCAACCTATCGCAGGTAGCTCTGTGCTGTTTACTTAGTACCCCAAATTTATAACAAGATCTAAAATTACTTTCTTGCACTACAATCTATGTTGTTGCTTTTATTTTTCTCCGAAGACCAGTATGTGTCCTGGGGAGATGGGGCTACATACTGTGAATGTTAAAAGCAATCAGTGACTGCCTAGACAGGACTAAGCTATTTAGAAAGTCAAACAGACTATTTGTGGCCTTTAGATAAAGCTCCAAAGGTCAGGCCATCTCGGCTCAAAGCCTGTCGAAGCAGATAAGGCTGTGCATCCAGGAATGTTATGAATTAGCTGCTGCTCCTGCGCTTGAACCTCTCAGGGACTGTTCAACTAGGGAACATCAGTTTCAATGGCATCTATCCATAACATGCCCTTATCTGAAATCTATAAGGCTGCTGCGTGGAGGCTCACTTCATACACTTCGTACCTTCACAAATCACTATTGTCTCGATACCGCATCGGGAGCAGATTCAGGTTTCAGAAGGGCTTTGCATCAGCCATCGCTGACTTCTCCCGGCTCTTGGCCGCCCTCCTCCCAGCCCCTCTGCGGGGCTCCTTCGCCAGGCTGGCCTCTGCAGAGCCACGGCGGCTTTGTCTCCTGCCCTTCGCTCGGGAGGCCAGCGCTGGATGCAGGTTTCCAGCGTCGGTGGATGAATGCAGCGCTGTAGACAAATGAGCTGTTTATACCAGGGTGTAGTGCAGCCAGGTTTTGGAGAGTGCTTTGCTCCCCTTAGCTGCCAGCTGCTACTCAGAGCGTGATGCTGCAAGAAAGCGGTTCCCGTGCTGTATGTGGAGAAGTATGGTTTCCTTCTGGGCTACACCAACTTTGCAGGGCACGGTTAAGTGACGGGCTCTCGCGATGCAGCTGTGCAGGCAGCAGTCTGGGGCTTGGTGTCCAGAAGCCTGAGGAGCACGTGTGTCTTTGCGCAGAATTTACACCGTGTGCTCCCTCCGTCAGCCTCTGCCCCAGGTCCTGCCCTCTGCTCTGGCCAAGGACCTGGGTGCCGGGCTGCCTGCTAGCGGCAGGGATGAGGTGGTTGAGGATGCCTACGCTTGTTCCTCGGGATCGATTATGGTGATTTAAGAGCTCACCAGGATAAACGGGGCAGCTGCAGCTCAGACAGAGCTGTTGGCCCCAGCCCCTGGCTGCGTTTGAGTCCCTTTTACGCTGCCTTCGCAAGGCGGAGGAGCCCTGTCGCAGCTGGATTTCCCTGCCAGGAATCACCGCCTGCCCTGCGCACAGCGATTTTCCTGCTGGCATGCTTCCCCTTGGAAAAGACTTGAAGCTGCCACCGTGCCCCAGGTCATCCCCAAAAGGGGCAGTTTCTCCTCTCCTCTCCCACTGGATATATCACAGAAGAGGTACAACCTAAAATAAAAGTTACCGTGCCTCCATGGCTGATTCGTAGTTCTGCGACTGTTCACGCTCAGACCACCTTTGAGCAGTTACCGTCGCAGCTGTAAGGACTCGGGCTTTGTTAATGAAAAGTTAGATTTTGTTGAACGGTTTTGCAGCAGGGGTGGATCCTGCAGCAGGTTCCTAGCTCCGGAGCCATGGAGTGTACAGGGCTGCACCGGCAGAATGTTAGAGCTTTGTTTCATTTTTATTTTCCCCAAATGAGACTGAGGGACTTCCCAAGCAGAACATGCCTTTTCAGGAGCACGTTCGCCAGCTGCAGTGGACGTAACTAATGGATGTGACTCGGGGAGCCACACTCCTCTTGCCCCTAACTACTGTCAGCTGTGAGAGCAGAAATTGGCACCGGGGGACTGCGTTGTTACTGGCTATTCCTGCTGTTGGGAAGATGGGCAGACTTCACATTCCACCATTAATCCATCTCCTTTGTGAGGAAGCATCACGACGCTTTTAATTCCACCCAAAACACGACGTTCGTGCCCTAGGGGGATGTCTGAATACCGCTTAAACTCTGAAATTACTCAGAAGCTGTGCGCCCAAAGCCTGTTACGTTGGAAGGAAGGAAGGGGTTGCATGAGAGGTTTGGGGATTCGTGAACATCAGCCTAATAAGGACAAAATAACTTAGATTTAGCCTGTTCAGTCCTCTTCAGTTGCCATGACCAGAGCTTTCTAATCTGTGGAGATTTTAACGACATTGACAGTATCTAGCATTATGGCCATTTGGCATAGCACTTTCCTTCTGCTGGAGTCCCTTGGCCAAAGGACCAGTTAGTGCAGATGTAGGAACAGTGCCTGTCCCTGACGTCAGCTGTTAATCATTCGGGAATTTCAGAGGGGTCAGTAAAACAACAGCTGTGCTGAGCGTCCCGGGTGGCTGGTGGGTGTCCCCGGCAGAGACACCATGTTCGGTGCTGCCGAGCAGCGTGGCTGAGCCGGCCGCGGGTGATGGGGGCTGACAAGGCACGTCCCCATGGCATGGGGCCTCGGGGAGCGGGGAGAGGAGCGGTTGTCCCAGAGGAAGCGGGAGCAGCGGAGGGGCTCTCTGACCCGCGCTGCTACGGCGCGTGAGCTCGGGCCGGTCGCTGCCCTTGTGCAGAGGAGACGGCGGTGCAGGGGCAGTTGCAGGGTGGCCAAGGGTCACCCCGCCTTGTGCTTTCTGCTTGCCCAGTGCCGAGTGACTCCTCACCTCTCTCTCCTCCCTCTTGCAGCTTTAACTTCTCCCAAACCCAACCTGATGGGGCTGCCCAGCACAAGCGTCCCTTCGCCCGGCCTCCCCACCTCTGGATTACCAAATAAGCAGCCCCCGGCCGCGCTGAGCTCGCCCACCCCGGCACAAGCCACGGCGGCCGTGGCCCCACAGCAGCCGCCGGCAACGACCCCGCAGCCACAGCCGCAGCAGCCGCCCCCGCCGCAGCGCAAGGAGAAGGAGAGCGAGAAGGCAAAAGAGAAGGAGAAGGCACCCAAGGGGAAGGGGGACCCCCTGCCAGGGCCCAAGAAGGAGAAGGGGGAGGCGCCGGCGGGCGCCCTCTCGGCCCCGCTGCCCGCCATGGAGTATGCGGTGGAGCCCGCCCAGCTCCAGGCGCTGCAGGCCGCCCTGAATTCGGACCCCACCACCTTGCTGACGAGCCAGTTCCTTCCCTACTTCGTCCCCGGCTTTTCCCCCTACTACGCCCCGCAGATCCCCGGCGCCCTGCAGAGCGGGTACCTGCAGCCCATGTACGGGATGGAGGGCCTCTTCCCCTACAGCCCCGCGCTGTCGCAGGCGCTGCTGGGGCTGTCCCCCGGCTCCCTGCTGCAGCAGTACCAGCAATACCAGCAGAGTCTGCAGGAGGCATTGCAGCAGCAGCAGCGGCAGGCGCAGCAGCAGCAGCAGCAGCAGCAGCAGCAGCAGAAAGCGCAGCAGCCCAAAGGAAGCCAAACCCCCGTCCCCGCGGGGGCTGCCACCCCGGACAAAGACCCTGCCAAAGAACCCCCCAAGCAAGAAGAGCAGAAGAACGCACCCCGCGAGGTGTCCCCCCTCCTGCCCAAACCCCAAGAAGAGCCCGAAGCGGAAGGCAAGGGCGCGGACTCCCTCTGCGACCCCTTCATCGTCCCGAAGGTGCAGTACAAGCTGGTCTGCCGCAAGTGCCAGGCGGGCTTCGGCGACCAGGAGGCGGCCAGCGACCACCTGAAGTCCCTCTGCTTCTTCGGCCAGTCCGTGGCGAACCTGCAAGAGATGGTGCTTCACGTGCCCACCGGCAGCGGCCAGGGCAGCGGCTCGTACCAGTGCGTGGCGTGCGAGAGCACGGTGTGTGGGGACGAAGCCCTCAGTCAGCATCTCGAGTCAGCCCCGCACAAACACCGAACAATCACAAGAGCAGCAAGAAACGCCAAAGAGCACCCCAGTCTATTACCTCACTCTGCCTGCCCCCCCGACCCCAGCACCGCATCTACCTCGCAGTCGGCCGCTCACTCAAACGACAGCCCCCCGCCCCCCCGGCCCCCCCGGCTTCCCCCCACGCCTCCAGAAAGCCCTGGCCCCCGGCGGCCCCCCGCGCCCCGCCGGGGAAGCCGCCGCCGCCGCCTTTCCCTCCTCTCTCCTCATCTTCAACGGTTACCTCAAGTTCATGCAGCACCTCAGGGGTTCAGCCCTCGATGCCAACAGACGACTATTCGGAGGAGTCTGACACGGATCTTAGCCAAAAGTCAGATGGACCGGCGAGCCCGGCGGAGGGGCCCCGGGACCCCGGCTGCCCTAAGGACAGTGGTCTAGCTAGCGTAGGAATGGACACCTTCAGATTGTAAGCTTTGAAGATGAACAATGAAAATGAATTTAAATAAAAAAGTTAATAACAAACCAATTTCAAAAATAGACTAACTGCAATTCCAAAGCTTCTAACCAAAAAAAGAAAAAAGAAAAAAGAAAAAGCGTGGGTTGTTTTCCCATATAACGATGCCGGTGGGTTTTACATTTCTTTTTTTCTTTCCTTTTAATAAAATAAAACTTAAAAAAGAAAAAAAAAAATCTGTTACATTTGTCCTTTTGAAGGTACTGTTGGTCTGGGAGACAAAAGCCCGTGCTGCCTCCTTACTGTCTTCGGAGCTTGAGCCCCTTGTATATTGCCCCTTTTCAATAACGCCCCACGTCGATAGCACAGCAGAGGCCGGCATGCACTGTATGGGAAAGCAGCCCACCTTGTTACAGTTTTAAATTTCTTGCTATCTTAGCATTCAGATACCAATGGCTTGCTAAAAGAAAAAAGAAATGTAATGTCTTTTTATTCTCAGGTCAATCGCTCACACTTTGTTCTGTTTTCAGAATCATTGTTTTATATATATATATATATAATTTCTTTCGTTTGTTTTGGGGTTTTTGTTTTGTTTTGTTTCATTTTCGTTCCAGAAAAGGTTTTTTTTTCTTTTTTCTTTTTTTTTTTTTTTGTTAATTTAAAATGGGCAGAAAGTATTCAAGAGAAAAACAATGTGAACTGCTTTAGCTTTTCGGGGATTTTAAGGGTAGCTTTTCTGCTGAAGCCAATTTCAAGGGGAAAAGTTAAGCACTCCCACTTTTCAGAAAAAAAAAAAAAACCCACACAAAGAGTGTTGAGGACTTGGAGCTTAAAAAATAAGTTTTAAAACAACTGACTTTCTGTATTTATGATAGATATGACCATTTTTGGTGTTGAGTAGATTGTTGCATTGGAAATGAACTGAAGCAGTATGGTAGATTTAAAAGAAAAAACCCTTTTGTGTACATTTAGCTTTTGTATGGTCCAGCTGACGGCTTCTCATTTGATGTTGTCTTGTTCATTCCTAGCCAGATAGATTGCAATCCATTGACTCGCCTAAGCTTTTCTCCCCTTTGTACCTTTACTCCCCGTTCCCCCATCCTGTAATCTTCCACTTATGGTCGCTACCTTCATTTCTTAGAGGGTGGTTGCATAATTATTTTATAAAAACTAAAGAAAGAAGTTCAAAGGGTTTTGGGGGGTCAGTAGGATCCCTTGCAGAATATTTTTTGTTGGGGGTTTGAAACTTTTTAAGGCGTATACATACGATTTACCTATGTCTGTTACCCTTGTGCACTTATCTCTTTCTTAGTTTCCATTTTTCCTTTTTTTTCTTTTTCTTCCCCTCTTCTTTTCCTCATTTTGTAAATGCTTCAAAGACTCTGTTCCTAAACTATAAGCATTTGTTTCTGTTTGTGTAATTAGGCTGCACTCTGTTCCTTCTTTTAAAAAAAGTTTTTGTTACATTTTTTTTCTCTAAAGAAAATTCATGCTTTAAATAAAATCCAAAGACATACCCTTTCACCACTGGTGCAGAATGAGCAAAAAGGATTCTTTTTACTTGAGAATTTGTTTCTGATTTAAACAAACAAGTCTAAGTTTAAATAAAGAATAAAAAAAGTACCCAGGTTGTTATCTGTGCTTCTTCTGCAAGCAGAGAGACAACTCTTAGCGAAAACCCAGCGCACCAAAAGGCAGGTTTCTCTTTCCAAGTTCTCTCCCGTGGTAGGCAGGCGGAGCGGCGAGTGCCGCGGCTCAGAGCCACGTGCGGGCAGGCGAGGAGCCTGCCGGGCACTGGTGTCCCCGTCCAGCTCCGTGCCCCTGCTTGCGGGAACGCGCAGACGCACGCACGCACGCACGCATCTCTTACGGTCCGGACTTTGAAAGGAAAACTTTGTGCTGCTAAAATGTAGATTTTGGAGGCAAATAGATGCTTGCTGTTTCACTTCCGTAGCCAAATGTCAACAGAAACAATCTCCTTCCCCCCCGCCCCGTTTCCTCTGCCCCGAAAGTGCGAGAGCCTTCTCCCCATCATCTTCATCCTCCTCCTGCTTCAAAAGGGAACTTCGAAGACTGTGAACGCAGGTTCCTCCCGCTGCCTCCGGGCTTCTCCTCCCCGTGCTGAAGCCGCTCGTCGACTCTGCGAGAGACTGGAGCATTCGAGAGACGAACGTGGGGTTCATTTTCTAGCGGGACGCTTTTGTTTTTATGGATTTTTGTTTTTAGTTCGATGAAAGACTAGATCCTGAACTGTTGTACATATTTCTAAGTAGGCTAATGCACAGTGCAAATTCCTTTTTTAATTGTTTTTTAAGTAGACGATACTAAAGAGAGTACCATCTAATATTCCTACCAGTACCCAGTTGTAGCATAAGGTGTCAAAAATGGAAACAAGTACACAAAAAGCGTTTGCTGTTTTAACAAACTGTTTTCTTTTAACAGAAGTTCTTGTATTTCTCCCCGTGTTTGAGATGAACATTTTTTAAATTCTAAAGTTGTACAGTTTTTGTTTTCCATTATTTTATCTTGTTTGTAATTCTATGAAATATATATATATATATATTTTTTGCCATTTAACTGTTGTATGTTACTCTGTCTGTATCATATAGAAATTTTTTTGTTTGTTTTGTTTTTGATTCTCTATGTGATACAAGTTAACAATTTAACACTAGCTTTATCTGTCAAATTCCGCAAGGTCTCTTTTGGAAATCCTTTTGTTTTGTCTTGTTTCGTTTCGGTTTTTTAATTATATTGCTTGGTCATAGTGCAATTTCTCTCTCCTTCTTCCCCCTCCTCCTTCCCACCCACTAAAAGGTTTTATAAATTCATTTCCTTGTATTTTTTCTAAACGTTTCTAGAGACTTTCAGTGCGAGGTTGCCGCCTCCTCTTGCAGCCCGGCTGCCCCCGGGGCCGGTGCTGGGACCCGCGCCCCCGGCCCCGCCGGCCCCGCCGGCCGCGCTGGGCTGGGGCCCCGCCGGGACCCCCGGCCCCGCCAGCCCCGGCCTCGCGCCCCGCAGCACCGCGCCGGCGGCTGCCCGCACCCCAGGGCCCGGGGACGCTGCGGGAGCGACGTCGGCGCTTGGGAGCCTCCGTGCCCCCCCCCGAGCCCACGCGTGGCCTTCCTAACGGGTGTCAGAGCGGGGCCGGGCGGGCCACGAGGAAAAGATTTTAAACTTGGCATTGAGCGGGTTTCTGTTTTATTTTTAATAAAAAGCTTTTTTAAGTGGTGAAGATGGCCAAAGTTTCGTACAATTGAGAATAAAGAGAGGCATAAGGGGTGTGTCGGGGCCGCCCGCGCCCGGGGGGCAGGCGGGGGGGCGAGGGAGGCGCTGACACAAGCCGGCACACTCGCTGTTCGTGGAAATATATTTTGCTTTAAAAAAAAAAAATTAAACTTTTAAATAGAAGCAGAAATTGGGTTGGTTGGTTGGTTGGTTGGTCGGTCGGTCGGTCGGCGCTGAGATACTGCCCACTGTGAAACACAAAGCTTTGACTATTTTTTTCGTTTTTATTTTGGGGGGGCGAGTTTGGGTAGAACAGAAAGCATAAATAAGGTGAAGAGGGATATGAACAGCCTTTGCAATGTACAAAAAATAGAGCAAGTGAAACCAAAAATGATGTTCTTGGTGTTTTTCTATAATGTAGTCTTGTTAGCTTTTTTTTGTTACTGTAACAATGCTGATCTCGAACTGTACCAAAATACATGGAGACTAACAGAAACAGAAACCACACGGAACTTTCAAAACTTTAAAAAATTTGTCACAAAAGACTTTGTTGTCATAGTTGAGTTGACTGTAGATGGTAATTGAATATACTCCTTTGGAAATATTTCATCACGTATGTTTCCTGCTCATTGTGATACATTAAAAAAAAAATGAGCAAAAGCTCTCGTCTCCGATGTCCCCGCTTGTGCGGTGCAGGGTCTGTGTCGGGGTGGGTGTGTGCCGTGCGGCTCGGCGCGGCTCGGCGCGGCTCAGCGGGACGCGCGCATCCGCCCCAGCTGCTGCATCCCGCAGCGGGCGGGTGCTGCCGCGGAGCCGCGTGTCCGCACGCACACGCCCTCGTGCACCACTGGTGCGCGCGCGTGTCCACGTCCCTCCCCGCACACGGGCGTCTGGGTGCCCGTCGGTGTGAGAGCGCCTGGGCTGATGCTGCGAATTAACGCTAAAGTGGAAGTAATGAGCCAAATGGTGCAATTCGTATTATGGCTTCGGGATGCATTGTGTATGAAAAAGACATTATAAGTGCATTTAATTTTACTAAATGATTGTATAAGAATTCTGGGCACACTGCTGTAGTTAATGGTTAAAGGGAAAGCATGATGCCTTTATGGGTTGAGGTCATCTTGAAACCTGTAAACTAGAAGTGAACTAAAATCGCCATCTGTTTTCTTCTACTGATCAAACCAAAAGGAGACGAAGGTAAGAAAGGTAAGTGGCTGACTCGCTGCTCTTCCCTTTGCTTGCAGTGCCTCTTGAGCAGGGAGGAAAACTTGACGAACTGCTGAGTGTTAAGTACACAATTCTCTTACCAAAAATTGCCCCTTGCAGCAGAAAATACTTGAAATGCATTAATAAGGACCACATCCAAAAGGGAGCCCGGGGGGCTACCATTCATCTCTAATTTATAACTGCAGCAATAAATAATTTAAAAAAAAAAAAAAAAAAACCAACCCAACGTTGCAGGTGGGATGAACAGTCTGTTTAGCGTGGGCGTCCTTGGCTGCTCTGCCGCCTCCCTGACAGCGAGGGGCTTCCTCTGCCTCCCCGGGGAGCGGAGGCCTGGGCTCCGCGGTGCCATCCAGCCGGAGCAGGGGTCGCGGGGAGGAAATCTTGCAGCTAGCGAGGGAGCGGGAGCGTTCTTTAATTAATTGAGTCAGGACACTCGCTTGCGAGCCAGTAAGTTCAATAATCAGGTCGTTGATGCACCTTCATGAGAAAAAAAAGAAAAACCAACACTCGTACTGACTCAGGCTCCAAAAATACATGGATTATGAAATAAAGTGGGTCAAAATTGCCAAGGCCCCGATGATTCCTGGTGCTACGGCGTAACCGAACGAAGCCAGCCAGGCCCTGGCCCCAGCGCACAGCCCTGAAAAAGGAGATCCTGTGCTTCTGGCGACTGAAACGGCGAGGGCGATGGCACCCGAACGCGCGCCGCAGCTCAGTACCCCAAAACTCTCCATGGGCCGGGCTGACTGGTCCTGTCCCAGGCTCAGGCGCTGCTCCTCTGGCGTGAGCCTAAACAGGAGGGGATCTGGATTGCCTCTTAGCGGTTTGGGGTTTTTTAATGGGAAAAATCCATTCTGCGTTTTCCACAAGCGGAGGGGACTGCAGCAGTAATGGGGTCGCCAGCGCGACCCTTCCACCGGTGTTTGCACTGTGCTGCGTTAATGACTTCACTGTTGTTCATAGACCTGCAGTTTTGTAAGTTTATTATGTAACGTTGCTATTTATTCCTGGGTTGAATTCCAGTTTAAAACAGCTACGGTTGAGAAAGCACCTCTCTAATGCTCAGAAAGGTGTAAATGGCCTCTAGTAGCTGCACAAGCTGCAAACTGAAAACCTCTGCGAGAGCCTCCCTGTTCAGAGCAGTGCATCAGCGGAAATTGTGCAAACCTCTGACAGAAACAAAAAGGTTTTTCCATGCTGTGATTCTGGTAAGAGGAGACTGGGAGTCACTTTTAATAACCTTTCATTGCCATCACCTAAAAGACAAGGAAGAGATTTAGCTCTTACTAGTACACTCGTACAGGCCAAAAAATATCTATTTATAAAAACAGAGCAGTGATCAGGTGTCCACTGCAGACAGTAACCTTGCCGAGGGATTTGGAGCAGAGTTCCTGGCTGGAGGGTGCCTCTGCCCTCGGGTGCAGCCTGTGTGTTGCTGTCGTCGACGCAGCAGGAGCGGGGGCTTTGGCCAGCTGCCCCAGGGAGGTGGCCCGGGCGGTCCCCGCGTTGCAGCACGGCATGCAGTGCCATGGGCCGCCCGGCACGTGCTGACACCGAAGGAGGAAATGCCGCTGGTCTCCCCGTTGTCCCCAACCGGCTTTTCCACAGGGGATCCCACCCGGGTGCGCAGTGGAGGTGAGCCTGGCGCACGAGCCCTGCCAGCAGCCCGGGCACGGGGCCGGCATGGGTGCTGGGTGCGGGAGCCAGACGCCGGTGCAAGCCACATCCCGTCCAACAGGCAGGGCCCTGCGGCACTCGGAAGCTACGGATGGAGGATGCCTTCGGGAGACGCTCTCCCTCCCACACACGCTCCCGGTGCACAGCCCGGCCGGACGTCGCAGCAGCCATGGGCTGGTCCGTGCCAGGGCTGAGCCACCCCGCTCCTGGGCTGCCCAGCCAGCAGCCGAGCCCTTCACCCCGGCCCCACGTCCCCCTGCGTGCAGCGCCACGTCCAGGCAGCACAGTTGGCTCCAGGGGGGCTGGGGGCGGGGGACAGGCACGGCAATGCCACCATGCAGCCCAGCGTGCAGACACACAGGTCAGCGCTACAGAGGGTCCACTCCTGTGCCAGCAGCCGTGGGAACCGGCTTCCCTCCCTCGCCGCCACCCCAATGCCGTGGGCAGTGCTGCCAGATCCCCGCCGCGGGCCCTGGCATCCAGGTGAAGCATCAAAGACACATTTTCAATGCCACCGAGTGACAGAAGAGCTGCATTTGTAAAAGCGTCTGGGGCATAAAGCAGCAGATCACTGGGACTGAAACTAGGCCAAAAGAAACCCCAAAACCTTGCCAGCTGCCAGCTTCCAGTGAGACCAGTTTTGTGCTGTGGGATACCTCCCTGCCGTGCCCAGGTTTGCTGCAGGAGACCTGCTGCAGCACAGGGCAAGTTCAGTCCGTGGGGCGGCTGGTCCTGCAGCCTGCCGTGGTCACAGCAGCCCATGGGGAGTTCGGGCCGGCACAGACCCCTCTCCTGAGAGCAGCGGCTGCAGCCACATTGCTTCTGCAGCCACATCTCTGCTCAACTGAGCAGGGTCCCACGTCAACGTCTTTGCTAAATGACATCTGAAGTCTGCTAAGAGAGCCGACTTCTCTAATGCAGACGGATGCTCTGAGAAACTGCCACCAGGCTCAGGCTGTGCCAGCAGTGGTGAAGGGTTAACTCCATCAGCGCTTAAACTACGAATGTGGAGCCCATTCTCTCCTCCAAGCTCGTTAACAATGTACACCTGATGATCTAAAGCACTAGAGAGTCATTTTAATTAACGCTCTGCCAGAGGGGATGTGGTGAAGACACTGATTTCACTCCAATGACTTTCTATTTTGGTATATTGCAGAATCGGTGCATTAGTTCCCCAGGCTGATGTGGTGAGCTAATCCAACCTCAGCCGCGTGGGCACTGCCTCCGCTCGGCTCCGCAGGCGGCAGCTCAGCGCAGCAGCGCTGGCACCATCCCCACATCGAGGACGCGGCTCCTCGGCAGGGCTGCGCGGGGCTGGCTCCGGCGGCTCGTCCCTCAGCAGGACCCGGCTGGTCCTCCCGTACCCACCAGTGGGGCGCAGGCGGCAGAGGGTCGGCGGCACCGCAGAAACGACAGACAAAGCCCTGTGGCCACGGGGGCCAGGAGCGGGACCCCTGGGCTGGGGGCACCCGTCCATGCCCGCCATCCCGCCCAGCCGCGGCAGCCACGGCCGCCCCAAGGGAAGGCGCCAGCCCGAGCTGCGGAGGAGCTGCAGCCGGCGGTGCTCCGGGTCTCCCGCGGCCTCTGCGGTGATGGAAGAGAGACTTCACACTGCGCCCCAGAGAAAAGATAGCGGTACCTATAAATGGTATTGTGCTGTTGGTTAGATGGTAGCATGATGTTACTTAATTAATGTTTTAATACCCTAGGCATCTTCTCTGCCGTATAATTCATATCGATTCAGCTGTGAGCATGTTCAGTTAAAAAGACTCTCTTTCCTAAGCAAACTTTCAATTATATTGAATTGTCACAGCGAAAAAGGGCCTTTTCTCAGCATGGGGGAGGGGATTCTCTGCCAAACCGCTGCCGGCCGGGCCGGGCACACACGTGCACACACGCACACACGTGCACATGCACGGCGCCCACATTCTCCTGCCCCAGTGCTTCCAGCCTCCCCACGCCACCGGTGCCGACCCCAGCAATGCCGCGCTGCCGGATGTCACTGTCCCCGGTCCATGGGGTTTCCCCCTGCATGTGTGCAGGCAGATCAGCCTGTCCCCTCCAGCTGCTGCTGGGCTGGCACGGGTGGAGGCTGGCCCCAGCCCTGTGCCACCGCCTGCCGCCAGCCCGGGTGCCTGGGCACACGCAGGGCTGCAGCCCCTCGGCAGGGCTGGCCCCGCGCTTGCTGCAGCCAGCAGCCGTTTGCCCCGTGGCCGGGGGCCTGTCCTCACCGCATGCAGGGCCGGGCTGCGGACCCCTGGCTGCCCGCCACGCGTCGTGGGGATGAGGGGCCGTGGGTCACTGGGGGCCTTGCTGCTCCCCAGCCAGCCCACACTGGCCCAGCCAGCCCACTGCCATGGCAGGGAGCCGAGCAGGGACTGAAGGATGGGCTGGAGCTTGCGTGGGTTTAAGTCACGGCTTTGGGGATCGCTGGTGTTTTCTGAACTTTTGCTGGTTTGGTCTCTGCGTCCCATTTTGCAGGGCCCTGCATGCCTGGGGCAGGTGGGCTTCCTGGGGAGTGTGTTCCCAGTTGCTTCCCCCCTTTCCCATAGGTTTCGGGAACACCCTCCACCGCGCTCGTTTCTCCAGAGGTGGTGGGTCTCGGCTGAAAGCAGGTCAGTGGGGGGTGAACCCTGCCGCGGCCGAGGCACGGGGCAGCTGCTGATGCCACGGCACTGGCGAGCCGGGCACGCCAGGGGTTGGAGGGAGGTTAAAGCCAAATCAGAATTGACAGAAAATTATTAGCAGGGCAGAGACAAGGAAAAGCCCTCCCTTCCTCCCGTAATCAGGTTAATGTGTGCGTGGAATGCTGAGTGTTTTGGCAAAGCCGCGCCTTTTCTTTTTTAAGCAGAAATTCAGTTTCCATTATGTGAAGCTGTATCCCTCCTGCTCCAGCAGCGCCTTTGATCAGTGCACACGGCGGGGGAGAAGGACACGGGATGTGACCAGCCTCACCGCGTGTCCCTTGGCTCTGCTGTGCCCCGGCGAGGCAGCTGGAAGGGGTCCCTCTGTCTGCCCGTGGTGAGGGAGGGCCCAGGGGACGGATCCCTTCCCCCGGGGCACCCCAGGCCCCCAGCACAGTTGCAAACCTCACAGCAATGGCCGCACGGGCCGTGTAGCATCGGGGGGATGCAGGCGCTGGCAGGGGGTCAGTGGTGCCCCACACAGGAGCGAGACCATGCGTCAGGGGCCTTGCCCCATCCTTGCAGGGCTTTGTGGGGCTGGGATTCAGCTCAAGGCACGCAGGCAGTTTCTGGAAAGAATCCTGCAAAGGTCCTCCATGCCAAGGCAGGTTTGCCGTGCCAGGGTGGGGGGGCTGTGCCAGGGCAGGGGACCGTGCACGTGGATGCCGCGCTTGGGGCCGGGGCAGCAGCGGGGCTCACTGACACTGCAGGGACTCGCGGTCCAGCCCCAGCCACGCCTGGGACCCTGTCACAGCAAACGGGGCTCCTGGCCGAGCAGCCAGGAGATGCGCCATGGACCCACCACCCTTGACAGCACCGTGCACAGCAGCGCCGGCCCCGAGCACAGCTCCAGAGCTGGGGGTGAGTGTTTGCTCTGCACCCTCAATGCTAGCAGTGAAGGTCGCGGCTGTGTGCAGCTCGTCCCCTCTCGCCGCGCCGGTGAGTCCTGCCTGCCCGCGTCCTGCTGCGGTGCTCCCAGGGGCACGGCTCCATCGCAGCTGGTTCGGGACCTGCTGTGCTGGACCGGGGCACACTGGCCCTGCAGTGCGGGAGCACGAGGCTGGATGGCACAAACATCACAGCCCAGCCTTGCTGGGGACCCTCTGCTGTGCTGGCTGCCTTCCTGGCTCACTCTGCTTCTTCGGGCTCCTCCTGCTTTCCAATGGCACCGAGAACAGGGTCCCACAGCAGTCTGGCCCCACGTTGCGCTGTGAGTATTCCCACAGCCGCAGTGGCACAGAAAGGTCCCTGGCACAAACCCAGCAGGTTCCCCCAGATCGCATCGGCAGCCTTCCCACCCGGACCGTGCAAGTCAAAGCAGATCTCAGTGCTCTGCTCCCAAGAAAGCACGTCCCTTTCTCACAGAAAGGTGGGCACAAGGTGGAAATCTCCCGTGTCCACGTGCCGCCCGCCAGCGTGCTCCGAAGCCCAGGACCTGGCTCTACATACTCGGCGTCGGTGGCTCTGTCCCTCCGCAGCCGCCCCCTCGCCCCGTGGGGCCATGGGGAGGGTGCGGGGTGAGCAGCGGCAAAGCAGCCCCGGCACATCCGCTGCGGCGATGCCTCTGCACCTCTCCGGGATGGGCCGGGAGAGCAGCTCCGCGCACGGCCACCCCTGCCAGCACCACGGAGCTGCACTCATCAGCCCCCGGGGAAGCAGCGCAGGGAAGTGCTGGCAAAACTTTTAAGGATATATACGTTTGCTTTCGGCAACAGAAGAGCACCTTGACTTTCTGGAAGGATAAACCGTGTCTGCGAGCAGAGAGCCATGGCGCGTCAACTCAGCCGCGTGCGTCGTGGCAGCAGGCAGCTGCCAGCTTTGTCCCCAGCCCCTGCCACAGTGCTGCAGCCCTCGGGGCCATCCCTCATCCCCCAGCCCCGCTGAGCCTGTCGTCCCCAGGATGGGGGGACACGAAGGCTGCTCCCCACACACGCTATCCTTCTACTAGGGAGGCTTTATTAAGATTTCTGTCCCCCCCCCTTTTTTTTTTAAATAATGAGGCAAAGATAAAAATTCTGTATTTTCATTACTCCCTATTTTCACAGCCCGCTGAACAAAAACACAAAGCGCTTTTCCTGCTGCCCCTTGCTCCCTGGCCCTGCCTCTTTCTCCCGTGGAGTTCAAATTAAAGAAAGGCGAAAATTGAAGCTGTTGTACGCAAGGCGATTGCAACATGCATATTTGATTTTTATGATGGATCTAAATTGCTGAATAAGGCCGTGGAACAAAGGGAGACTGCGGCTTCCTGCCCATCACAGCCAGCCAGCCACTGCAGAACAAAAGCGCCAACCATTAGGGGCTCAGCAGGGAGACACATTATATAAATGACTTTGTTTCTCTGCCCCTTCCCCCCCACGGGGTGCTCTGGACGGGGCTGGGGGGCTCCTGATTTGCACATCCCGGGGAGAGCGTGCGGCTGGTGCAAAGCGGACGTCGTGGCGCAGCACGGCTGCCGGGAGCCCTGCTCGCCCAGCACACGTGGCCGGCCCTGCCAGGGCCGGGGGGCCCAGCCTGCCCCTTCCCGGGTCCTGCCGCCAGCGGGATGCGGGCGAGCCGGCCACGCCGGGGCTGCCGGGGCCCTGCTGTGGCCGGGCCGCATCCTGCGGGGCGGCAGGGAGGGCCCAGCCCGGTGGAGGCAGCCAGGGCTGGGCAGGGGCTGGGGGATGGCCCGCAGAGACCCTTCAGCGGCCGCAACCCTCGCAGGCACGCCGTACCGCTGGCGGGTCCCTGGGTGCCGGTGCTGGCCGGTGGCCCTGGGCATGCTCAGGGCCACACTGTGCTGTGGGGACTGTGGTCTCCAGGGTCCCCGGGCTCACCCGGGCTGCAGGATCCAGCTGAGCCTCCATCAGACCATGGTGGCCCTGGCACCACGGGGACGTCCCTCAGGCATTTGGTGACACATCCCTTAACAGCGCCTTTTGCAGCCCAGGCTGCAGCGCTGCGTGGCAAGTGGCACTCAGGTGACACTGGCCGGATGTCCCTTAGCAGGCCAGAGCCACCGCTGACCCGCGGCAGCTCAGCGCAGCTCCCTCGGCCGCAGGTCGGTGCAGCACCAGCACCGTGCGAGGACACCTGGGAAACGCCAGCCACGACTGCCTCGATGGTCCCACAGACGTCCTCGCAGCGCAGTGCAGCGCCTGCAGGCCACCGAGCTGGGGGTGCCGGGCGCAGCGCGCTGCCTAGCGTGGTGCACCGGCGGGAGGAGGCGAGGCTGCGCCCGGCGGGCGCGAGGGTTTGCACCCAGCTGCAGAGCTCCTGCTCTGATCCCGCACTCGCAGAAGCCACCTTTTGTGTTTAGTAAAAGGCATTCGTTAGGGAGGCTTCAGGCGGAAGATCTGCGAATCCTCAGTCTGCAGCGGAAGGTACTTGACAAGGGCGGGATCTGGTTAGGATCAGAGCGGGTTGGGAAACGGGTTTCCCGCTGGTTCCTCAAAGCCGCCGCAGAGAAGAGCTGGCTTCGCGGCGGCAGTGCCGCGGGGGCTGCGTGTGGCTCTCCACGGACACGGTGTCTCTGCACGGGTGGGCGCTGTGTCCCGGCCTGATGCGCTTTGGTAGTTCGGGGACAACCCTCGGCGATGTGCCTGAGTGATGGGTATCACCAAGAAGCACCCGTGTCCCCGGCACAGCCCCCGGCTGTCCACAGCCCGCAATGCTGCGGGGGCACAACGGGGCACGAGGCTGCCCTTTCTGCCTGTCCCGCTCCCAGGTGTGAGCCCAGGGATGCCCTGGGAGGATCCTGGCTACAGCCTGCATGCCATGGCCACCAGCCTGTGCAACACCTTCCACTTGAGGCAAGGCGGAACCGAGGAGTTGCTGCAGATGGCTCCCTGAGTCCTGTGGGCACAGCAGAGGCTGGCCCGTGTCGTGCTGGTGTCTGGGAGAGCTTGGCACTCTTGCAGAGCTTGCAGCACTCTGGGAGAGCTTGCAGCACTGTCCGGCGGCAGGGGAAGGTCTTAGGGCTGGGCTGGCGTTGGCCCCTGCCTTGCTGCACGAGCTGCTCTGGCTGTGCTGTGGGGTGCCGGAGGGCTGCTTGAACTCATCAACTCCTGCTGCAGATGTGACATACCACTGGAGAAAAGAAAACAACCGGCCAGACTAAAAACATGCTTTCCTGCTCTAATGCATCCCCCAGGTCCCCTGCCCGTCATCTCCCCCTCTGCGCTGCACCAGGGAATTGCATGCTTCAGTAATAGTGTCCTAATGGATTTCCCCTACCCCCACCCCCGTGCTTTCGAGAGCGGGAAGGAAGGGCGGCATGCCGCCATGCCTGCTGCCTCTGGCCATGCAGGGCAGCCGGCGCTCCTGGAGCCGCTGCCGGGGCGGTGGGCACAAAGATCCCACCGCAGCCCCCGCGTCCCGCCCTGGCGCAGCACTGCTCTCCATCAGCTGCTGCGGATGGATGCGGCTGGAGGGGCTCGTGCCTCGGTTTTGCTGGGAGAGCATTGGCAAGACCAGCAGCAACGGAACAGGGGCGGCCTGGGGAGGCTGTCCCACGTAAAATCCGGGGCTGGCTGGGGAGGAGGTGGGAATGTCACTGCCCGAAGACAGACCAGAGGGGTGCAGCTGCAGGGAAGTCTGCTTAGAGACTGGGAGAAGGCTGGGAGCAGCCTGAGAGCCAGAGGGGATGTGTTTAGCTCTTTAAAGTTTGATTTCCATGACCTTTTTTGCTGCTGGCTGCCTCTCCCCCAGTGCCACTCCCAGCACTGGGTCAGGTTGTGCTTTCCCTGCTAAGGAGCTAAACTGAGATGCTGTGTGTAAGAAATGGGAAGTGACAAGATATGACCGAAGCATTGGAAATCAATCCAAACTAAATGTGCTTCTTAACTATAAGTGAACAGTTGAAAACAATCCTCTTTTATAGCCATGGAGATAAATACTCTGTTTTTATTAGGAAAAAATTGCTTTGGACTGAATAAAGTCGTTTGATTAACAAGTCAAAGCAGATGGTTTATTGATGTTTCAGAAAGGAGTTTACAAGGTCTAGTGAAAAAAGAGACCCAGCTCTGAATTAACAAATTACCCTGGTATATGGGACATTGACAGTTCACTGCTAATAGATTTATGGGCTACTGCTGGGTGTTTCGTCCCCATTTGGTTTATTATGATAAAATATTGGGGCAGGGGTAACCTATAGCCTCATTGCAATATACTGTATCGACCCCTGACCCTGAGAACCTGACAGCAAACCTATATATTAGATTCTTAATTTGTCTTAATCTAACAGGATCGGCTTCCGTGCTGTAATTATTTTCCAAAGGCAATTGTGTGAGCGTGTGAATGTGTGTGTGAGATGCAGGTGAAGGTGGATCACTTTGTCTATTGCACTGGACATACAGTTAAACTGCTGAAGACCTAAGAGATCACAGTAGGAACGATGCAGGAGCATCGATGTCCCGTGAAGCAGGACATGACATTGAGACATAATAAAATTCCCAGGTGCTGTAAATCACTCTCATAAAAAGATTTACCATGAGGCCCTAGCAGCATCTGGAAATATGCACAGATCTTGACTGGAAATGCAGGGACTTGAAGAAACGGTGCAACAGAGCTGTTCCTCTTTCTGAAAGTTACCGCAATCGCTGTGCACCCCGCTGCCCATGGCCACGGCTTTCCACAGGACTGCAGTGTAGCCGGTAGCTGACGCAGGCAGCTTTGAATCCACAGTGGCTGAGTCTTCATGTCCGATATTTCAGGACTAAAATGCAGTAATTGCATGCTTCTGTGTCAGAGCAGCAGTGTATTAGCTAACAGTTTAGGCACGTGCACTCTCGTCTTTCACAGTTTGGGGCTAACACACTGGCTGTGATTATAGGCCAGGCTCAGCGCTCAGAGGGGCTGCATCAGGGCAGCTGCAGGTCAAGAAGTGCTCGTTCCTGTGCCTAAGCCCGCGTAACAGCTACTGACTCCCGAGAATACGTTCTGATTTCAAACACCCTCAGCCCAGAGTAACATGCAATTAATTGCACGCTATGTCCATCCACACTGCAGGCAGGCAGTGCCTGCTGCTCCATGGCGGGCCCGGGCAGGCGGAGTGGTGCTAAGCCTTGCCAGTCAAAATGTGGGTGATGAGAAGCAGGAAGACAGTCTCCAAACTCTCCTCCATTTGCTGAAGGAATTAGTTCTGAGGAGCTTATGTGAAACCTTTACTCCGTCCTCCTCTTTGTTACCTGTGTTAGTTTGCATACGGAACTTCTGGTGCCAGAGTGTGCTTACCTGAGCTGCCCCCTGCGACGGCTGCTCATTCAGATAAGACAGTTAGGGCATGCTGTAGCTTGGGACTTGCAATTTTTTGTGCCCAGTCAGGGTAGTTGTGGAGCCTGGATTCAGGATCAGAGACACCACGCAAAAGCACGCCTTGGTTTGTGCCTACTCCCCTGTGCTATGCCTGCCAGGCACCGTCCTGTCCACCCCGCAAGGCCTGGGGGAGCGGCGGGGCTGACGAGGGCCCCCTAAAAAGAGCTGGCAGGGGAGCACCGGGGCAAATGCTCCGCAGTCAGGGGCTGTGTTAATTCCCACCTACCCCCAGCCCCGCTAAGCAATATCTGCATGCATCTGAAGATGACATGGTGATGAATGGCGGACAAATGCGTCTTTTATTGCTTCCACCGCACACATGCGTTTTCTCTCTCTCTCTCTCTTTTTTTTTAAAGGGACTGTTGGACCACTGGATACAGGAATTCGTATGATTTGTTCTGCAGCCATTTCTCCTTTCTCTTCTGTAATAGGATCTGCAGAAATAATTTAAAGAGCTGAAGGTAATTTAGTGTCTTCTTTACCTCTCTCCCCATACTTCCTATGAGTTCACCAGGTACCCTCTAGATGAACTAATCCTACTGTAAAATATTATTTCTAGGCTTTATTCATCTAATTTATTAACTGTCTGCAGCTTTATTTACCAGGTTCTGGATTAACTCTGAGACCAGTTACTATTCAGAGCTGCTGCTTGCTTCATTGCTGTCTTTCATTCTGTTTATCTTTCTTTGTAGAGGAGGGGCTCAAACATATACAAACTGTCCTGAGGTTTAGCAGATATTCCAGGGAATCACAGGGCTGTATCTCATCTTCTCTAGTAATTAGTTACTGTCTCGCACCTCATAGGAATCACAGCAAACTTTCCTCTACATGCCACTGCTCCCCAGGAAGCAGAAGGAAAATGGAAAGATCATTTTAATATTTTAATAGTTGGCATTACAACTTTTAATCTCACCCCAAATGCAGGAGCACGGAAGGGGATGGAGTTGCTCTGGTTTACGTCAGTTGAGAGCTGGCCCCAAGCACCCACCTGCGATCATGGCCAGACCTGACAGGATAGCTGACTCTGGGTGGTGGGTTTGGGGCTGTTAGACTGGATCTTGGTGGAAGAGCTGTAGTGCTGCTGTATCAGCCAGCTGGGGAAGGCGGCAGCATTTCTCCATCCCCTATGAAGGTACTTGCAATGGTCCAGGGGCTTTTTGGGCGCTCAGGAAAGCTGAGAGTTCAGCTGAGGACAAACAGGTAAGTGGCTAGAAGGAGAAAATGGTGTGGAGTCCTTCAAAATAAAAATGAGCTGGTTCACTGTAGACAGCATGGTAGAAGTGGACCTGTGAGAAAGAGCGAAGCGGGATGGAACAGGGGTCTCGTGTATGATTCACAGAGTTTGGAAGTGACCAGAGCTGCCCTCCCTGTGCTTGCATGAGGGCCCTGCAGACCCCTCCTTTGCTGGGGCCCTCTCGTGCGGAGGGACGGCTTGCTGTGTGTCGAACTGGCTGCAGCCAGAGTGCTTCCCTGTCCACACTGGTGCTCCGGGTACCTTGGAGTGATACAACGGGGTCTCTGCTTGGCTGAGAGAGAAGAAACCACTAAACCTGCAGTGCAGAGACATGATCGCTGTGGGCCAAAGCCAAGTGAGCTGACCTCCAGAGACATGCATTTTAAGACTTTGGGTTATGTCAGAGACAACGATGAAAATGCTGTGCTTTGGCCCTGAAGTGTAACCAAACTCCCGTGGGTCTGGCAGAGGTCTGGGACCTCGCTCCATCAGGGCGGTGTGTGGGCAGGGCTGCCTGTCCCGAGCACCCGGCACATCCAGCTCTGCAGTGTCCCACTGGCAATAAAAGCACAGCATTGGCACAAGCACTCCAGTTCTTAAATAGGCTTTATCTGTGGGGCTGTTTGCAGATCCGGCCACTTCCCCTTGGAAATCCCACTTTGAATAGGCAGTGCAGGCAGTGACTCTTGTTTTTTCTGCACAGGCTGTGGCTCTGCCCCCTCTGCTAGGGCCGTGGGTGGCTCTGAGGGGCCTCTCCACCCAGGGAGCAAGTGTGCCCAGCCCTGGCCCCGCGTGCCTGGCTGCGGGCGCTCTGCGGCACCGGGCTCTCACCTGCGCTGGCAGGAACAGCCTGGGGCTGGCCGTGCATGGACCCGCTCCTCTCTCCACCTGGGCGCATCCTCCCTGTGGGCCATGGTGCTCTTTGTGGTGTTGCTTCCTGCATGATGCCCACTGACACGTGGCATCCCACCGCTCCCCATCCCGCTGACACGTGGCATCCCACCGCTCCCCATCCCGCTGACACGTGGCATCCCGCCGCTCCCCATCCCGCTGACACGTGGCATCCCGCCGCTCCCCATCCCGCTGACACGTGGCATCCCGCCGCTCCCCATCCCGCTGACACGTGGCATCCCGCCGCTCCCCATCCCACTGACACGTGGCATCCCACCGACACGTGGCATCCCACCGCGCCCCATTGGCCTGGGCCACCACAACAGAGGAGCTCCAGCAGCCCTGGCCCATCGGCAGTGCCAAAGGTCTTACCCCGGTGGTGTTCACTGGGGAGGACTTTCCTGTCTAGGGCCGGTGTCTTTGTAATTTTTCATGTCCTCAGACTGTAATTTTTTCCCTCCAATCCAAGCTAGACAAATCTCAGCTGGAGCACAGGGTCTGGCTGGGGCATTCTCTCCAGGGAAGATGCTGACAGGGGCTGGCCAGAGGGCTGAGGCATCTCAGAGCCATGGCTTGTGAGGGAGTATTGATTCAGCGGGGATTATTGTGCTGAAATACTGCTTGTTAACTAACCCGTGGTAACCCTCTGTGTAAATGCTCACAGGGAAATGGGCTGTGGCCATCTTTGCTGGGGGCTCAGTAGAAACACCTTGTCTTGGCAGGGCTTCAGGCTGTGCATGTGGTTACCCCGGCTCAGCTGATGCAGAGCAACCACTCCAGTCATGGGAAATTGATTACACTGCCTAATCAAGTCAAAGTATCACTTTAGCTGTACCATCAATGTAGTCTTATGAAAACATCTGAGACTTTTAAAAGTCATTATAAATACGTACTCTGAATTCACACCATCTTCATGGGGTCTTGCAGCCTTGGTGGCTATCGCTCCTATGAGTTTCCTTTGCTTTAGCCATGTTTCACACCTGGCATCCCACTTGGCTCGCAGCATGAGGGCTCACTGCCCTGGGCAGCAACCTCTCTGCATGCTGGCACCCGTGTAATGCAATGGAAGCCTGGCCCATGACAGGGGCCCTACATGCCACCAGAATGCAAGCAACAGTCACACCTGGAAAAAAAAAATCTCCATGCATTCATATAAAGTACTAGTATGTTGTCAGAAACAAAGCATTTAATGTTATTAAAGGGGTTTTTTTTTTTTGTTTTACCTTTTTCTTTTTTTCTTTTTTTTTCTTTTTGTTTTTCTTTTCTTTACTTTCAGAGAGTCGTACCACTGAAAAAGGGCTGGTGTTGTTGGCATTAAAGTGGTTAACGTGGTCGTCTAATTCTAGACTCCTGAATGTAGTAGCCTGTCCTCGCTATTATTATGTTCTTTTACTTCACCAGTTGTATATTGTCTAATTGTGATTTACTGCATATTTTTCACATAAATTACTTTAATGGACTCTTTGTCTGGGCTACATTGCATGGTAGAGAGTGTTACAAGGTGTCATATGAACAAGGTTATAGAAAAGATTGAAAAGACTACAAACTGTTGTGTAAGCTGAGGAATAGTTCTTGTTGTAATGATGCAGACATGCAAGGGGCAGAGTTAAGGGCTGCGTGTACAGCCTTGACTTCATAGCATTTCTCATCTTGAGTGTTTAACTGTGCAACCCTGGTATTTTTGTAATAGAGTATTTTCTAATGGAGTTTGAGGGGATTTTGTTCAAAATGAAAAACATTAAGATTCTGGAGCACTACAGATGTGGTGGGGGGAGAAGTGCTCAAAGCACGGTCCTTCCTGAGCTGGCTTAAGCTCTGCCAAACCTGCCTGTCCTGCAAAAATGAGGCAAGTGCTCACTCGCCCCTGCCTGTGCGCACACTGCCAGCCCGCAGATTCACAGCTCTTCTGGCCACCGTGCAAGAGAAGCCGCCCCGCACACCCTGCAGTGCTGCAGGGTCCCTGCCACGGACCCACCATGATATGGTCCCTGCGTGAAGCTGTCACAGCAGTGAGCACACATGCCACAAACGGGCTACACCCGTAATCTCGTAAGAGACTTGTGCTCAGCACCAGCACATCCGGGCACCTTCTCGCAGCTGGATTAACAACACGTGGGAGTCCGTGCATCCAGCACCTTTAGTGGGGAGAGAAGGCGCATGGAGTATGTGCAAGGGAGAAACAAGCCTGGCAGGCAGCCTAGCAGCTGCCAGAGTTTTCTCTCCAGCCCCTCCAGCACCCGTGGGAAGCTCCCTGTCCTCACCTCCCTGCTGTCCTGGCCACAGGTGCCACTGTGGCTGCTAAGCCTTGCAGCTGGGCTCAATCATGCCGCAGTGGATGAGGCTCCTTTGGCACCAGGAGCTGGGGGGGGAGCTTTGCTGCTTGAGCTGCTGTTGGAGAGCTCAGGCTTCACAAGCATCCCCAGCACACGCCTTGGGTACAGCCCTGGGACTGTCCAAAGAGGGTTCTGCCTCCAACCTGGGGACGCAGAGTGGTGACGGACATGGCTTGGTGTGCTTTTCGTAGCCTGTCAGCACCACCTCTGCCCTGCTTGAGGTCAGACCGGCTGGTCTCCGCACCGGCAAGCTCATTATGCTTCAGCGAGGGGACATTGTGGCAGCGGAGTCATGCGCTTCATGGCAAATAGCCAGCATTGTGTGTCATCTGATTATTGCCGGCACATGGATTTGTATTGCTGGCTCACCAGTTCGTCTGGCAGTTTGCTGCGGTTATTGCAGGACTCTTCCAGAAGAGTGCCTGGCAGGCTGGTGGAGGTGCAACTCCTGTTGACAACCTGTTGGATGACTCTCTCCGGGAAAGATAGTTTTGATGCATTGTCCTGGCATCCTGCCACTTCTCCTTGGTCAGGGTCTATTTTATTAACATTGCCAAGACTGTAGGTCTAGAAGGATGAGAATGGAAGTCTTCTCTCGATTCATTGACTGGAGCAAATCACTTACTAGGAAGCAATTTCAGTTTCAGGCCTTGGCTTGATTCCAAACTATGATGGGTCTTAGTCTATTCGTTGCAATAAAATAAACTAGGAGTTGGCCTCTGGCGGGCTTCCTTACACCCTGGCTTGGACACCGAAGGTTTAACATCAGGCGCTAGTTTGACAATAGAACAGGGCACACCCATCGTGCATTTCTGCAGACTTGGTTGAATTAATGTGTCCTTGAAGGAGAAAGAAAAGGATCTTCCCTGACTGAGGCATTAGCTACATCAGCTAGCAGCAGATGTCCCTGACTGTCTTAATCAGCTTAGTAAAAACAGTCTGAACTTCATACACTCATGAATGGCGAATCAAAGCCAAATTACGTAAAGGCATGTTTTGCTTTTCAGTGTGGATCACCGCTGTGCCTAATTCCAAATTTTTGACCCTTGTACATTTCAGCTGAAGAAATATCAAGAGAAAAAAGTTCTAAATATATTTTTCAAGACAGGGAAGTTTCTGGTTAGAAAATTGTTAGAAAGTTATGAGTGATGGGGAAAAGAGTTGTAGTGGAAATTATTATGAAATATGATTGTAATGGCCAGTGCCCAGCAGTGGCCATAATTATGCTCTAATCCCCACAGCACTCTTGCTTTCTTGCTGTCTCACTGGATTTCACACATTAAAATGATATCCTATTCTGGAAAAAGAATCGGGAACTGGACTTCTATTCCCAAGACCATACCACAATGTTACCCCATTCATACTATCTTGTATTTGATCAATATACTTGGGTACAGGAATATTTTACATTTGAGCTCCTTTATGTTTTTCATGTGATGGTCCATTGAACTTGGGTCTTTTGCTTGGCTTTATGATGAGCTAGACAAAAAAAAAATTAGAAGTTTCTTCTGTAGTAGGATCTGCCTTCTCATTTCATAAGCATCTTGTATGCCTGAGGCTAGTAGGATTAGTGAAGGATTACTATGCATGCGCACATAGCTTATAAAGCTGCTTTGATTACAAAGTCCAAAAAAATTATATTAAATTTTTATTACAAAAATATTTGTTTTTCTTCATTCCTCTTCAAACAGAAGACAAAGTTCCAAGCATTCTCTTGCTTTGCGGTCACACATCAGTTCCAAAGAAGGAAAAGGAAGTGAATTTCCACTGCTATTTTTCTTTACTAAGATCACAGCCCAGTGCTTTTGTCTCACTCAGTTTCTCAGTTCCATCATTGCAAGCAGTCAAGCAATGGACAAGCATTTGGACAAGCAAAACTTCATCCTGCTAACAAGGAGCAATGGCTGGAAGGAACTGCAGCTCTGTTGTCATTATTTATGCCTTTAGGATTTCAGTAAGCTTGATTCATTCCCTGCTTCTCTATCAAGTGTTGGACAGCCTTGCAGTTCCTTGCTTCCTATGGTTTAGCATTTGTCTGTAAATTTTTAATTTTTTTTCTCTTTTTGCCTACGGCAATTGGGTTTTCTATGTGGTCTTGTGAACAAATGTCTGAATCATGCAGGTTTCCCAGCTCCAAAGCTTGGCTTGTACTTCACCTGTGCTAATGCCATCTTTTTCATCCACCCTTCCATTTCTGAAACTGGCTGCTTTTCTTACAAGGGAGAGCAAGCCAACTTCAGCATCTCCTGGATTTGGATGCTTTCCCCTATCTAGAATTAGATCTGTGTATGGCTTAGAGGCAGCAGTAACTCCTTCAACTGCTTGTAATAGACATAAATCAGGTGCCTGCCTTGATAGCTCTCACTTGTTTTATAGCTTGTGACATGAATGCTTGTGAGGCGACTTGATGCAGGACCTAGGCGGGCTGCTTTCCAGCAGCTGCACTGAGGAAATCCACGGCCGTGGGACAGTGAAGGACAGTTACTTATCTGACCTGAGACACCAAAATGATCGTGTTCTCTCTCTGTGGCTTCTGTGCGTGACAGAGGAGGACACAAGCCTTGCTGCTCTCCAGACGGCTCTCGGGTTGCAGATACTCAGCTGGGTGTTTCTTTTGCATGCTACCTAGATCTTCAGTCTTCTTGCTTCAGTGTCTGGCCAAGGTAAGCTCCTGGGGCAGGGAGGGAAGCCTGCTTTTTTCTGAATCAGGACAAGACTGGAGGCAGGTAGAGCAGTTGCCCGTAACAGGCTGGTGGGGCCTGTGGCTCTCCTTAGGGAGCATCGTGCCCGTTCTTGATCGCAATGATGCAGAGCTTGGCACAGTTTTAGCACTGTCCCTTCTTTCGGGCTCCAAGGTGAGAGTGGTGACTTGAAGAGTTGCTTTCTTCAGCCATTCCACAGGGCCGCAGGCAGCTTTTATCTCTTTCCCCCAAAACAACAGGACACCATTGAGAAAGATTCCCAAAACTTAAGGCCGTTCCCAAAGCGGGGCAGGGATCTGGCGGGCCGCATCCCGCCCTACCGAAAAGCGGGCAGGGGCTCGCAGCAGCTCCGCTAGCCTTCAGGGGAAGCAGCCGGCGCAGCGCGTTGCTCCACAGGTCTGGAGGTGCTGAACGCACAGCGGGCCGGTGCGGGGGCTGCGGCCGGGGCTGCGGCCGGGGCTGAGGCCGTGGCCCATGGAGGGCGGCGCGGCCCGGCCCGGCCCCCGCGGGCCCCGCGGCCAGAGCGACGCCGGCCGCCCGGCCCCATGGCAACCCGACGCTCGTCCGCCTCCACCGGGCGTGGGTGAAGCCCCGCCCCCTTTCCCCTGCTGTCCAATCGTCGACGCGCACGGGCGGAAGGCTGAGCTCCTGTTGGACAATACTTACATTAATCAACGCCTCGGGGGCCCAGCGGGCTCGTGAGGCGTTCCGCGCGGGAAGGCGGAAAGGCGTTCACATAGGCAGCACCGTCCCCACCCTTGGCGAATGCTGATTGGCTAGCTGGCGCCTCGGGGCGGGGTTTTGTCTCTCCCTCCTCAGGATTGGGCGGGAGCGCTGTCAATATGAGGCGGGGCGGGAGGAAGGCTTGGCGGTCTTGTTCGAACGGCGCGGTGCGCGGGCGGCCGGGTGAGGGGCCCGGCCCCGCCACCCCCATGCCCATCTCCACCCCCGACGGCGACGACTCCGGCCGCGCTGAGGGCTCCGGGCGGCCCTCCGGGCTGGCGGGGCCGCGCGCGATTTGGAGAGGGTCTGTGACGGCCGGGCCCCGCCGCTGAGGGGGCGGCGAGCGTGCTGTGCTCCCCTGGTGCAGTGCAGGTAAGGGCCGATGGACAAGTTCCCCGCTCTGTCTAATGCTGTCCTCTTGCCTTCCTCCTCTTCTGGGGAGGCTGGAGGGAGGCAGAGTGCCTTTCCTGAATTCTTGCTGCACGGGCGAGTTCGGCTCTATCCTAGCCTGGGCAGGCCGTGCTGTTCCTTCAGGCTTCTCTGTTGCCATTCTAGGAAAGGTGATGGCAGTTACACCATTGCACAGTATCTTGGCAAGGAATAGAGACTCTGCGTTGCCAGGGACCTGGAAAAACCTAGCACTTGCCAAATTGCGTAACAGGTTAATGCTTGGGAGGATTCCACCTAGCCAAGAAGTTTCCTGAACTATTTGTAGGAAAGAGTGGCTCGGCTGCCAGGGCCTCTGACAGAGGGCTGGCAGAGACAAAGGTCAGTAAGCCACTACAGTTATTGTTGCAGTGGTAACCGGTTTTAGCAGCTGGGTGCAAAGCTCTTTCTCTAGGCAGGCTGTGCTGCAAAGGTATTAGGAACCACGATCTGGTCTGTTTCCTTAATGAGAAGTGGGATCAAATGTATCTATGTAGCTTCTAAGAAATGTATGTCAAATCTGTTATTAAAAGCCTTCAGGGATGGAGATTTAAACTGAAACACCAAGTTGTTGTTAAAAGCTGAAGTGCTAAATGAGATGGCTTACTGTTTGTGTTGGTCCTATTTGACCTCCTTAATTTAAGACCTTGGTTTATTTTTACATCACTGAAGAGATATAGAAGTAGGGAGTTGCTTTTACTGAATCAAGTTCCAGAACAAAATGACACTTATTACTCAGGAAACTGAATGCACAATTCACTAACTTTTAGCCAAGTTCCTTGTGCCCAGAAAGTGCTCTTAGCCCAACTGGTTGTGTTTAACTGAATTGAAATGAGAAGAAAGATGTATATCTTTAGCATTGGGTAGATCAGGATGCAGTTGAACATCAACTGTTTTTGTTTCTAAATGGAAACTACGATGCCTTTGTGTTTTAGAAATGCTTGTGTTCAAGAACAAAAAGCTCATTCCATCCTGAAACTCTGCGTGCCAGGTCAGAACACAGCTCCTGGTCCCAGGCGCAGGGGGAGCGACTTCACGGTCTGATTCTTTGCACCCTGGGGACAGGAACAGCAGCTCTCCTATCCTGCCACGATGTTTATTGCACAGAATTTAGTGTAGGTCAACAAGAAATCAGTTGCTATTGCAAAATGCAATTTTTCTAGTTGATATACGTCAGGTAACCTAGTAAATCATCCATTTGTTTAAGAAAACCCAAACATGTACTTGAATATGTATTTACTGTCCTAACTACAACAACCAGGAAGGAGCAACTCTGAACTCTCTGGTATGTAATAGTGAGAAATCAGTCCCTATTAACTGTGAAATTTGTGTAGCTTGCTTCAGAGAGCATTTATATTCCTGTTTATTGCCTTCCAGAAAATATTCCAGTCTTTATTTTACTTTTATAAGTTACGTGGCTTAAAACTAGGTAAGAAATCCCAAAGTGAATGATTAGACAGGCTTGGTAAGTACACTGAGGGGAGCCCAAGCCCACACAGTGGGCAGAGGCTCTGTTACTGGCACTCGCATGCTGCTCCTTGCCACCCTTCTTACACGGCTGTCACTGGAGTGTCAGAGCCCCTGTGTCACAGATCTGCAGTCCTGGGCAGTCCTCATCTTCAGGTGTGACCTGAGATTTTGCAACTTGGCTCTTAAAAATAACATTCACCAGCATGTGACGTGTTTGTTATTTGAACACAGCATACTTAGGTTCATGATCGGTATGTGTGGGTTGTGTCTCATTCTGACTAGATTTTGGTCTGGATTATCAGTTGAACCATCTAGCAAAGTCATGCTCTTTGTGGGTGACCTGGTAATTCTCTGGGGAGACCTCTTTGTATCTGACTGTATGGTTAATAATGAATGCAGGGCAGATATAAACACAGTTGGCTTTGTGGTATTCTGTCTGAGATAATAGCATCTTCTGTAGCGTAAATTGTTTTGATTGGGTTGAGTTTATGTATGTTTAAAGATTGTGTAAAAAAAAAAAAAAAATTAACTTTGATTTTTAAATTCTAGATGTGACTGCTGTGACCAAGAAGACTTATAGCAGCTATCTCGTAACTGGAAGTCATAGGGACAACGGCCGTTTTTGTGTTACAGAACTGAATACGTAAGAGACAAGTAGCCCCTTAAACTTTTCTTAATGGTAATTAATTGCACTCCAGCTTTTGATTTTTAGAGCCTCAAATTTTTTCTGTCTCCTCTTTCTAGTCAGTTTTCCTTTCTTTTGATTTACATTTTTGCCTTATGTTTTAATCAAGAATTGGTTTTTTTCATTTGCTTATACCGATGGCTTAGATACACTTTCAAAAGTAGCTGAGATCTTGGTATTATCCATAAGTATTTCAGAGAGTGAAATAAAGTTCCTTTGCTGCTGCTACTGCTCAGTTAACATTGACGATTAAATCCTGTAAATATTCTCTTACCCTTAATGTGAAAACCCTTGAAGATGGGGTTGACAGAAATCATTCCCTTTCCTGTTGATATTTGTAACTAAAATAAGGCTATAAAGTGCTGCTGAATGCATCCAGAGAGTCCATGCTTGCCTTCCATTCAAGCAGAGCAAATGCAATCACCAATGCTCTTACCCTTTTTGAAGGGTTGGAGCACTTGAAAAGAATTGGATGATTTGTAGACAGATTCTGTGCCAGGCCTCAGAGTGTTGGGAAAGGGCAGGTGGGTTTTTTCCCATTTCTGAAAATCAAAACCATTATGTGCAATTCAACCACCTTTGATTCCTCAGTCAAGGCTGATTTGGGGATAAGTATGATCACTGGTGAGGAAAACAAAGAAGCAGATATGACCTTGGTGATAGAACCCACTTTAGAAAGCCAGAATATTCATTGTATTTATAAGAGGTATTTCTTGGGGAAAATATGTGGGTTACAGTGAAAATAACTCTGGTGGAAGTGATGAGAAATTTGGCTTAATTTTTGGGTCACTTCACTTGTGGGTGGATATTAGGGTGAAGTAGAGCTGGGGAAAATGGAAGAAACTCTGCCTTATTAGAAGCATAAAAACTAGTGACTGTATCTTGGCCAGTGTTCCCGATTTTCCAGTAAGCTGTCTGCTGTACGGAGGTGTATAACCCTAATGGCTTGTTGTATGCCATTAAAAGGTATTGTACACTCATAAAAGAATGACATTTTGATCAATGCTGTTAAAAGAATTACTGTCTTGACACAGAAAAGCTTTCCTGCTGCAAGTTTAAAAATATGCCTTTAAAAGCTTTTTATTGAATACCTTTGCATCCCTCAGAAATGTGCTATTTTGGCACAGGGCTGCTCTGAAGTATTCCATGTTGTAACTTAAATGCAAGACCTGTTTACCATCAGAAGGGAGCGAGGCGAGGCAGGTGTATTCACTTAACTACTGTCATGGGGACGAAAGAAAAAGCACCTTGAGCTACTTGTATGCAGTCTAAAAATAAGAAGTCCTCATTTTTCGAGTCCAAAATCATTTGAAAGCTATTTGTTTTTGTTTTGCCATTGATTCCTCTCTGTCCCTCCAGCTTTGTTTGAGTGTCCCTTTGGACTTTGAAGCTGTATATTGATGTTGGGGGGAGGCAGGTGGCAGATAGGAAAACCACAAACGTCTTCATTGTAGCTGGATCCTGGCTCACGGGCAGGCGGGCTGTGTGGAGAGAAACTTGCTTTGGAGATGGCTAGGCGGTCCTGTTGCGGTAATACTTCTTGTAGCAGAAATCTCCCCTTAGTGTTATTAAAAGATCTTGTATCAGAGCTATTGTTTAATCACAGCTGCTGAAGTAATGTTGTACCTGGCTTGATCGTGGCTAGAATTACAGCTAAACTGTTCAACACGGTTCAGCTGCGACTGTTGCTGACAGCTACTGTCAGGTGGGAACCTGAGGAATCCCGTCGGTGGGCCTGACTGCCGATGGAGGTCACATCTCTGTCCCCTGCTCAGAATTTGTAACAGACTTTGTTACGTCTGACCAGTTTAAACACAAGTGTTAAAGCCCTGGTTTGGGAATTGTGAGGCAGGGGTGTCGTTCCTCAGCTTTGTCATGCTCCTTACGTGTCCTTGTGCATTTCATATGTTCCTTGAGGTTTTGTGTTTCAGGTCTTCAGTTGTTTAGCTGTGTGTGATGTACTAAATACGACTTTATATGAAGATGGTGGGATTAGCTGAAAGAGCATGGTGGGATGGGTTTTGATATAAAGAGATCCTAGGCAAACTTTTCTGACGGCTTTTTCTTCCTCTCCTTTCTATGTATTTATGATCAAAACAAAGAAGTGGATGTTCTGGATGTGTTTGGTATGCTTCATGTCCTATCGTGGGATTGTCAGCAGCTGGGTGGGATCTAAGTGCTTGCTAAGTAGGTTTTGTAACAGGTGAGTAAGATCATGACATTACATGGTATTTCTATACATTAGATGAAAGAAGCTATGAAACTTAGTGGTGGAATTTCATTGCTGAAGAAAGCAAAATGTTTAGTTGTACCATATGTAAGTAGCTCCTCTTAAATACAGCTTTTCAAGACACGAGATTTCCTTCAGGAAAAGGAAATATTAATACTCTGCATTATCTGCAAAGGCAAGGCAAAAGGAAGAAGAGCTTGAATGTATGTTATTGGCATATGAGGATGTTACTCAGAGAACTATGATTAGAGTTAAGATTCGTACCATCATAACTGCTTCCTAATTGTCTTTCCGATGCTTCAGTTTTGTCCAATTTAACCTTCAAGGAAGGCATGAGAAGCCCAAATACTTCCTTACCATTAAACTTTTGGTAGCTTTCTAGGGGAGGGTTTTGTTTGTTTGTTTTTTAAATACGTGAGTTTATATTGAAGTTCAACTGTAACTTGCTAAAGCTGATGTCAAGCAATTTCAAAGCGGCCTTCCCCACTCTGAGTTTTGTTATAATAAGTGGAGGGGGAATAAGGTTAATACCACCAAGAGCAAAGGCTGACACGTGGCAGAGAATTTGAACATGGTAGGTGCTCAGTAACTTGAGAAACTTACTCTGAGGTGCTAACAGCAACTTGAAATGTATGAAAGGACACAACGGTTTTTCTTTTTTGTTTATTGTACCTGCAACATATAGTTTCCCACCAATGGTTCCAGCTTACTTTCCAATCTTGGGCCAACATTGAAGCAATTGGCATTTTAGTGGTCTTTGTGTTTAAAAAGGAAAATATGCTGTATATGCCACTGGCAGTGGCTTCTTAGATGATTACTTGCTTATTTCTGAAGTCCTGCCACCTTCTTCAGGAGAAGCTATGCATTCATGCCTTTAGCTCAGTCATTCCATATTCTTTCCCTTTACGGTTTAGGTCAGTCCCCAACCCACACAAAATAGTATATTCTTTAACTATGTGTTTCCTGTGGTGTGTTTTGGTTTGGTTTTTCTCCTGAGGTTTCAATTTGCATCCAGATGCTATGGGGAAAAGTAGAAGAAATTGGAACCTCACAGAGTAAGCATTCCCCGCTTGTCTTCAGATGAAGAGGGGGAGAGGGCAAGAGCCCATCAGACTCATGCTCTTGATTACTGCCTACACTAGCCTCCCAGGTCCTCTCTTGCTGTCTGTACAGCATGTGGCCCTTTCTGCCACCAGCTGTTGTCTGCTGTTTTCCGACTAAGCCTCATTTGTGTAATTTTAGCTTTGGAGGAAATTTGAAAGCAAAATTATCTCCATAGTCCTATTTACCCACAGTATCTCACTGAAGCTCCCTACAAATGTTTTTCTACAATGACCTTTCAGAATACCTCCTTTCAGGATAGGCTTCCAACCTGTAAGTGTGGCTTAGGCATGTTTTCTTACATTTAGCTATATTAAATACTATGATCTTTGCTTGACTCTTCTTTACCAGGCAAACTAAATGGCTTTCTATTACTGATCCTTGTTTTTTATTACTCTAATCTGTAAATTTGTTCAGTAATCATCTTGTGCTTTTTTTCAGAGCATAGGCAAAACTGCTGAATAATATAGGGTCAAGCTCTTGAAGGTGGGATGAAAGAAACCACTCTCTTTTGTGTTGATATTTAATTGATATAAGCTGGAAACATTTATTTAGTGTTTAGCCTCATCTGCAATTACATTTTGAGGCCTATCAGTCTCTAGCCCGCTTGATGTGTCATGTTGATTTTGAGTTTCTTAATCAAATGTCATTTTGCATCAAGTCAACTGCCTTACAAAAATCTGCTATATCTGTGTTATTAATTAGCAGTAAACTTACAATTGAAAATCAAGCTAGTCCAGGAATATATTTTTTGAAAATTTGTCATTAATATTGTATTACCCTCTCCATTTCTTTCTAGCTAGATTCTTGTATTGGCCATTCTGTTACTTTAAGATCAGTGTCAGACAGACAAGATTATAGTTACTCAAGTCACCAGATTTAAAAAAAAAAAAAAAAAAAATACTGTTATAGTTTCTCTCTGTCCTCTCAAATATCCCATGTTTTCCAAAGGATACTAAAAATGAGCATTAATGGTCCAAACAGCTCTTCAGACAAGCTCTTTTCTTCTAATCACCATGGAAATTGAAACCTAGATCTTAACTCTTTCCCATTTGACCTAGTTCAAGCTACTCACTTAATTTATAAATGTCCTAGCAGAGTCATATGACTTCCTGTGGGACTTCAGCTCACATTAATCCTTTATCAGTATGATGTTTCCTAGAGGTCCTCTGCTTAATAGGCCAGATCGACAGCATTAAATGGTTGATTTTGACCTTGAAGGCCTTGTCGCTGTTTTTGGCATCTGTGGCTAGATGAAGGTGGGATAGAAGCTGAGGGTCTAAATCTCTTTGGGTTATTATTTTAGGTGAACTACATTGCTTTGGTTTATAATTGATTAATATTTTGATGTTAATCTTTACAGCTGTGAAATATAGAAATTCAACAAACTTTTACAGCTAAAACCAAATCTATAGAAATTGATCATGCAAGTAAAGTATTGTAATTAATCCATCTAGCATATTGGCATCAAACAATTAGCCTCTATCTAGATCTTATAGTTCTCAGATGTCAGATTGATTGAATTGCTTTAGAAGAACTGGTGGGAGTAGATCTTTGGGCAATAGAGGAAGGTAATCCACTTTTTTGTATAATGACTTTCAAAATCAAACTTCTGTGTTTATGGCTGACTTCCTGTTGGCATGCATATAAAACATGTAATTTTGCTCGCTTTATATGCATAAGACAAGTATGAGGAGAATAAAATGAGAACAATAACTGAAGGCTCTGTGTTATAGTGAGAGGAATAAAGGGTGTCAGAGTAAAATGGTGTCCCTTCATGGAAATATTTATGAAGAAAATTGATAACTGGAAAATAAGATGGGCAATTGATACCTGTTGAATGTCTCTTGCGGATAAACAGATCAATAAAATCAGTAAGATGAGACTAGGAAAGTATGTGTTTATTACTTGCTGAAGTCGTGAGAAACACCTTTATACTTGCGAAAAGGGCATATTCTGAAATCTGGGAAGCTCTTGCCAAGTTTTTCTTATATTGTACTAAAGTTTTTGAGGAGTAAATCAACTAGTAGCTCAAAGTAAGGTTTGCTTTTAAGTCTAGAACTTTTGATTGCGGTATATTTTCTTATGGGCCTTGCCTGAGGAATAGTATGCATGGGGGTGCTTTAGTGAATCACATATTGAAAAAAGATCTAGTTCATTATGCTTTCCTTGCATTTTTAGAAATGCAGTTTGTAGGATGTTTTCTTCATGGTTCTAGTGTTTGGGCTATGGGGATTTCAAATATTTCAGAGGAAAAAAAGATAGCTTCAAATTCAGTTCAGAGTCTGATATTTGTTTTATTAGTGGAAATTTTTGTCTCCTGTGTTTTCCCCATTCTAGATAACCTTTTCTTGTCATCTAAGAAATTAATTTCTTTGTTGGAATCATTGCAAGTAAACTTGATAGCAGGAGTGCTGTTATTGAGGCAGCTTACACAGTGATTTGCTAAGTACAGTCTCTTCATATAATGTCAATTTATTGACCACTACTGGGATTTCAGGAATCTGTTGAACTACCTGGTTTGTATCCTTCTCTCATAAAATTCACTATTGAATGTCTTTTTTCTGGTACTCTCTTGCAAAGGATTCTCTTTGATATGCAGTCGTACAATAAGAGCAATCATTCTGTTTGCTACTTGTTTCTGTACTATAGAGTTTGGCTTTTTAATAAAGTGTATATAGGGTCATGTAATGTAGCTTACGTGACATCAGACTCTTAAAGGTTTTTCCTAAAATACTTTCCCATGCAAGGAGGACACTGATGCTTATCTAGGCTGTGAAAATACTGGCTCTGTGGCTATGCTGCCAGTCCTTTTCATAGAACATATTTCAATTGGAGCAAAACATTACAGAGAAGCCAACTCTACTGTGAGCACAACATTGCTTATGTTGCAGTACATCTCCTCTGTAAAATATAATTTGCTACTTTTCTGGAATACTAAGAAAATATTTAAGTATACAATTTGATTAGTTTGTGCTATTTGCTGTATACTCATCATGCTTTTTTACAACTTTCTGCAAACATTCTTCTCTAAAGTAAGGTGTATGTTAGGAATTAAAACTACTTGGTGTCTCTCTGATTGGTAATCTGTAAAAACATAGTTTTAAAAATAGAATCCAAGTGAACTGTACAAAGTGGATTATTGATTCTCAGGGATGAAGAGAGAATGCTTTCTGTTAAATCCTTTTCATTGCTTTAGATTTTATACTAATATCTGGAGGCTTGGGGGGTGGTGGTGTTTGTTTGATTAACAGACACTAATGGAGAAATCATCTTATCTCTAGTTCATCTGGATTTCTGACAACTCTTCCTAGCCGCTATTGCATACAGGATACCAGAGCTGATGTACTTGGGGATGGCAACTGGAATATTTATAGGTTATGGTATACGGTAGTAAAGGCTTCAACATTAGGCATATTTATCTTCCATGAGAGATGTGTAACTTGCTATGTGATGTCTGACCACAGCATAATACTGCCTGGAACTGAGGGGTCTGTTATTAAAATGTCCAGAGTGCTATTGTAGGCATTAAAAGTGAAGAGGCAAGTTAACACAGAAGAGAAAAATTATTAGAATGGGTTAGATTATTACAGCCAACTAAAGGGGAAGGCATTGTGTTTGAATTCTGATGCTATACCCACAACTGTAACATCTGCCAGCCGAATGCTTAGGTGGGCCAAGCCCATCCAGGTATGTATTATGGTTAAAAGACCTTGGTTTTGTTATTATTTATGCAGAAATTTAATTCATGAAAGGAACAAAATTAGTATTTTCCAGACTCCCTCCTTATGTTTGCCTTAATCTTGTATTTATTTCAGGGAAACATCTCAGTATTTCTGATTAACTTGACTGATGGATTGTGAGGTATTCTTAGCTGATTTGACTAGTCCCAGAATTTTTTTTTTTGCTGTCAGTTGCAGATTAGCAAGACTCAAACGGGTGCAGAAAACTTGCTATTCAGAAATAGGCTTCTGCCAGGGTGTATGGTATGACTATCATCCACATGATCAGCTTATTTTTATTTCCAAAACATTTTTTCCATTTATAATCTAGGCAGAAGCTCTGATCTCTGAAGGTGAAAAGCTGGGATATCAATCTGCCTTCGCAACTCAGCTTCACGTTAAGTATTGAACTTCCGTCTGCGTGCTTAGCTGTTCCAGTCAGAGCCCCAAACTCTGTGTTTTTCACTAATGCTTTGTCAGAGAGCTGTCCTCTTCAGAGATTGAAATGAGTAATAGTCTTTCGACGCTATTGGCAAGTGGCTTTCACGGTCCATGGCGGATCTAATGAACTACAGCTGCCTGGTTGGAAAATCCTGCTTTTGATTGTCTGAAAGGACTTCTGAAGTCTCTACTTGGATTCACTGACTTTCTTAGGATTCTTTTTTTTTCTTTGAGAAGTAGATGGAGAAAGAGCACTCTTGGAAATTCCTTCATAATTTACATTGTCAAATGTCAAGTTTAGAACATGGTGCTTTTGTGCAGGAAGAATTGCAAAGTTGACACGCATTACAGATACGCTTGAAAATGGAAATACAGTGAAACATGCCCATCTGCTGAGGAAAGCAGGTGTATAAATCAGCTTCCATGCCCTCAACAAAGATTCCCCATGACAGATATTTAATACTTTCTTTTCATCAGGTACGATACTACAGGTGCCTTTTTTGGCAGTTGGTACGTGTACAAACAGAAGGTGGTACTGTCCGACAGGAATGCAGTACACGTGGCTGCATCTTCAGAAGCCCGGGATCTGTAATTGGGCCAGAGTTTCAAAGAAGCTTGGCAATCAACATGCATCCAGTATGCTGAGTTGGTTTGAAAATTTGGCTGTTCTTTAAGTGTCTTAATGAGAGCTAGGTTGGGTTTGGGGTTTTTTTTGGGGGGGAGGGTTTGGTTGTTGGGTGGTTTGTTCGTTGTTGGGTTTTTTTGAGAAACTGGTCAAGAATGTGAATATATTTTCCTTGATATAAATTTCTTTCCTATTCTGTGTGAAAGATGGGGCAGGAAACAATTTACGTACCTACCCCAAATATATCTATTCACCTCAAACTTTTTCCTCCCCCTTTGCATCCTCATCTATATAATTGTTTGTTCTGCCTGCCAGCTGAAAAGCTTTTCTTCCAGATTTTGGAAGATAGATTGTAACTTGCCTGTGACTTGTAGTACAGTTTGAGTTATACATATTACACTCCAGCTTTATTTTCGGACTAGATAATCATAGCTTCATTTAACTGGAACTAGACTGATGTGGAGTTTTGCAAACACTAGTAGATGCTGATCCTTATAGTAAAGAACAGTGTTACTGTACTTCTATTTTTTACTTATTTTTTCAGTTTCATATCTGCTTTCCATTTTGTTCCTATTTACACAACTCTTCTTATTTACTTTGACTTATCTCGTACCTTGGAGATATCAGCTAGCCTAAACTGTTGTCCTTTTACTTTGGAACTGAAGTGAAGTTTTGAGAGAGCAGGGTCAAACACTAGCAATATTCTTCTCCAGCCAGTGAGTGATAATGTTATGAACTGACATGTTTAAAAAAAAAAAAGCATATTAGTAAGAGACTTCTAGGTACTTGGAGAGGAAGTCTGCATGTGAAATGCTAACAAAATGAACTCATTAGAAATGATGAGTCTGACTTCTAGTGCAGAAGACACTTTATCTTATTCCCTTGATATTCCTGTTTGTAGTGTTGTTGACATGTGCGTTATTAAACAAACAATATGACACAGCACCTTTGTTTGGGTAGTGTAATGAAACCATAGTAAATGGCTCGGTGTTTGTGGCTTTCCTATTGAGCAAGGAAAAACTGCAGGGTGACCGCTTTTGCAGTTTGGAAGGAGAAATTCTCATCCAGCTGATGGCTCCTGGAGGGTGCCAGGTGCAGAACAAGTCTGCGTTAATTTTTATACTACTTCTAAGACTTAAATATAAAAGTTACGTTCCTGACTTGGAAATATAAGTGCCCAAGGGCTGCTTAAGGCTATCATCTGTGAGAAGTCATTCTCATGAAGAATTCTGATGCTGCCATAACTGTTTATTTGGGAACTATTAGCATGGGCAGTCTAAACACCCGTGGGTATGTGAGTCTTAAAGGTGTATTTTTTCCAGTCTGCAGTGTCATACATAATTTGTTATTGGAGATTACTTTTTTGTTGTCTGTCTGCTCCCATTTTCCATGTAGTAGCAGGGGTGTGAGAAGCAGATCTGTCACATGATTGTAGAGTAATTTTGGTGGAAAGGTCCTTTCCGAGGACAGCTGGTGCAACCCCCTGCTCAAAGCAGTGCTACTGATGTTAGATTGGGCAGCTCAGGACCTTCTCCCCCTTGGTTTTGAAGTAACTGCACAGCTGAAGATTGTACAACCTCCCCAGGCAACCTGTTCCACTCTGACCACACTCACTGAAGAATTTTTCCTTGTCTGTAGCTGAAATTTCCTTGGCTATAACTTTCTTCTGTTTCCTCTTGTCCTTTCTCTGAGCAGCTCTAAGAAGAGTCTGTCTCACTTCTCTAACTGCCCATTAGGTAGTTGCAGACAGCAATTAGGTTGCCCCTTAGCCTCATCTCCTTTAAGCTGAACAGACCCAGTTCTCTCAGCCTCTCCTTACACATTGCCTTCCTTTGCAGCAGTGAGCACGGGCGGCAAGAGGGTGCTGGAAGCATGGCAGCCTGTGCTGCTGAGGAAGTGCTGGTAGGAGTAACCTGAGATCTGCAAACATCCAGCTTTTAGCTCATGGGCAGGAGTGCAGGAAGGGAGTCACTGATGTAGAGCGGCCTTCTGTTCCCTTCAGACATTCTCCGTTGTAGGATGGGGAACCCACCGTGCCCCTGTTGCAGCAGTCCTGTACCTTGAAGAGGCCTGGGCTGATGAATTGCTGGAAGATTCCTACTAGAAGCGTTAGGTGCTACCTGGTAGACAGGGTGTTTCTTGCTTACCTGGAAGTGGAAACGCAGAATTTTGTGGTTTCCTTGTTAAAAATAGAACATCACTGGAACTTGCTGGGGAAAAGAATTTGTCAGTGGAAATGGGTATTAATTCACAGCATTAAAGCTTGTATCAGTGCAAGCACTAACATTGAAGTGGCAGGGCTGATGTGGATGTGATTGGCTTCTGCTATGCGTTTGTGATGGCGTTGTTTGTGCTATGCTTTTAATATTTTCTGGGTAAAATTTTTTAATGTATACAGTCTCACCTTTTGCATTTCCTGTCTGAGAAAATACATTTGTTCCTTGTCCTCCCTCTTCTTTCTTTTCAATCATCTTTTGTCTGCCAAGCAGTTATCCAAAGAGGAAACTGAGCACAAAATGGTGAGAGAGAGAGTGTATGCCGTGCATCTTTGTGGTTCAGACGCCACAATGCAGCTTCTCCGCTCTGTCTTTAATTAAACTTGAGTTTTTCTGTTGTTGTAGCTGGAAGCAGTGTGCTGACACAACTCACTCTTGTATAGAACAGATTAAAATGTCAATGTTTTAATGTTCTCATCTATGGGAAAGAAAATAGTTGGGTGTTTTATTTATAACTTAAGAAGAGACTGTACTATGGAAAAGGTTTACTTCTGCAAGATGGAAAATCACAATTAAAGATACAGAGTCCCATTTAATATTAAGAGTCTGTAAAGGACTGAAAAGATTGAAAGAATGAAATCTCTTCAGGAAACAGGCTATACTGGGGCATGGCAGTCTAAAACAATTATAAATTTACTGTATTTTTAATTATTCACTCTGTTCCTTTTTCTTTGCATTTGTGGCATGCTGTACAAGCATGCATATGTACATGTAATACATGTAATAATTGTACCATGAGCTAATGTACCAAACAGGTGAATGTGTTTGAGCAGGAAAAGAATGAAGGTACCCGAAAAGAATAGTCAAAAGTCAATATTGTCCTCGATGCTATATGACCTCCTTCTGGAGAAGGAAGCTATATTTCCTAGGGAAGAAATGGTCACATAAGAATAAAATTACAATTCCGTTCATGTCTTCTGCAGGTTTGCTCCCTTGGCAGTTTGAGAAGTGACAATGAAACTGGTTTGCAGGTGTAGATTTTATCTCCTGCACAGTGGAGTTATCTAAGCTGGTTCTGGGAGAGCAGTTATACAATATGACGCTGTGCAGAAATACGAGCTCAAGCCCTTGGAACAGTACAGCTCAGCTCAGCTTTGGATGGGCCATTAGCCTATCTATCAGGAGCCTTGATCACTCACTGCCACAATGAATCTGTTTGTGGATTAATGGGGGCTTGGTTTTCAGGTTTACTAGTCAAGCCCACTTTGATATTTCAAAATACTATCTCTGATAGAGGGAACAGAAGTCAAATACAGAAGACACTAGGGATTGTTCCCTATCTCAATGATCTGTTCATCCTTTTTACCTATGGAAGTGATGGATTTATTGTAGGGTAACCAGGTAAATGTAGAAGGCTGTCTGCTGGACTGGGGTTAAGCTGACAGCTGTAATTGCCTACTTTGGAAAAATGCTGCTTTTCTTCAGAAAGTGCCTCCCAGACCTTTTTTAGAGATTTGCTTAATTTGGGCTGTCCTCTGGGTTAACATCTGTGGAATCTGTATTTCTCTGGCAGTTGTGTCTCCCTTGCATGTAAATTACAGATGCTCACCAATGCCCTTTTGGGTTGTTTCTTTCCTAAGAGGGGGAAAAAAAGAAACAATCCATTTTAAATATGGGAAATAAAAAGAGCTGCCACTGAACACTTATGCTAGAAGAGGAGTGCTGCATGTCTTTTCCCTTTACTCACTTTCTCTCTCTCACTTATTTATTTGAACCCATCTCCTACAGCCTTGCTGCTGTGGGATCAATTTGTTGGCAAGGGTTATTCAAACATTAGCAGAATGCATGTTCTTACTGTTCTTGTTGGACTTGGGTGTTGAAGCCAACAATAACAGCTCTCGTGTGGGAACTGATGCTGGGTATTTGAGTCAAACTGTTCTTGGTGGTCTGTACTTTACTGCAGTGAAAAAATGTGAGGGGTTTCTTTTCCCATACTGTTCATTTGTGTTCCCGTCATTCGTTGTTTATACAATCACTGTGCCTGTGGACAGTTGAAATAAATAGTTTGAACAAATTCTGTGGTTTTCTTCACTTTCAGCTCTTGCTTTGTGTGTGCTTTTTGTAGGTTTGGGGTTTTTCCCTATATGGCTTGGTTTCTCCATCCTCCCAATTGTCATAGGTATGTGTATTTTGGTGTTGTGTTTTTCCTGGGGTAAAACCTGACTGTGGGGACATCTTCTAGGACAAATAAGCTTTAAAAGCAGACACACAGTGCCTCTGGAACACCCCGGGAGCCAGGGGTACGTGGTGTTTCAGGCTGAGCTGTGCTGAGGCCAGTAACATCGAGAAGATGCTGCAATCTCAGCCTGGTGCTCCCCTCACTGAAATCAGACTATGCTTTTCCAGGAAAATGTTTGGCTATTGAAGCATTTAGTGCTGTGCCTTGTAATACCCGTCCAAGTATTCAGTAACCACCACAAATTCCTTGCTGGTTGTGCTTTGTCGCTTAAATGAAAGTCCAGAATGCAGGGATACTTGTGGGAGCTGAATGGTTTGAAGCTTCTGTAATTTTTCCTGTTACCTTCAGGGCACTGAAAAAAATTACCTTTTTGTAGAGTCTTTGGGATATTATGCAGTCCCAGATCAGACATTTCTCTATTAAATAAAAAGTATGATAAGCCTAAAAGCATTGAATTTGGTATTTTGAATCTCTAGAGGCCAATCCCAGTGTGTATCTATTTGGGCTAATTTACTGAACTATTTAGTTTCTTCTCCTGCATAACAACCATTCCACCCCCAGCATTATTGAAGTTAGTTTTGCCTCTGTGGCTGCCAGGAATAACTTTACTTTGCATGGATAATTAACTGGATTGAGTAACAGAGAAAAAAAAAACATTTTATTTCCACACAGTGGTAATAATAAATCTGTTACTACTTTTGGCTCTCCATGTTATTACCATAGTTGGGTATGTCTTAATGAGGAAGTGGCTTCCTTTTACTAAGTTCAAATACCAGCAAGGAGCCTGCCTCTTGAACATGGGTCTGGGTGTGTGAGACTAGAAGGGCAGAGGGTGTTTTGCTTTTTAAACGCAGTCATTCCTGCACACAAATAACTTTTTTACCGCAAGCTGTAAATTTCCACTCTTTGCGACAAGGTAACACTTGGGATTTCTGATTGTGTCAGAATCAAAGCTTTTCTGAGATGGAAATCTTTCAAACTGAATTTTTTTTTTTTTTAAACCAAAGTATTGAAGAATAGGGTTAATGTTTGGCTGCTCAGGAATTCTGGAATTGACCCTTTCCTGTGGAGATATTTGGAGCATCAGCTCTCTTCCCCCCCCCCCAAATGCACAAAATAACTGTATGGGGATGGGACCTGCTGAGCTTACCACAGGAATTGTCTCTGGAGGGAAGGAAAAACCTGAGGCTCAGATATGAAGTTACGAGTAGCTCATGAGTACAATAACTCTTCCTTCTCATGACAGCTTATCTGATGCTTTCTTGACCTTTTTCAGAATCCTCCTCCTCCTCTTCCCATTTATTTTCATCACCTATGTTTTGTCTCATGTTCTGGAGCCTTTTTTTCCATTAGCCCAAGGAGGGATGAACTTGCTTTCTTTATGGACTGTTCACACTGCTAACAACTGCTGAGAGCATTTGTTGTTTGGGTTTGGTTGGGAGGTGGGGGGAGAGGCAGTTGAACCTTTCTCAATAACAAGAGGAAGGCAATTTGTTGTCTCCTGGTGGCTTGAAGTTAAATGTTTGGACCATATGCAGCTCATCTTTACGGTGAGGTTGGTCCAGCTTATCGGCTTGTACCTGATTTGGGGTGCCAAAAGACTATGTCTTGGGCAGAGTATGGCTTAGTAGACTGTAAGTCTGGGACTCCTGTGTGATCTTGGGTGCTTGCAGTCCCAGTGCCTTTTCTGTAAACTAGGGCTGAGCGTTTTGCCAAATATCTGACATCTTGAATTAATGTATTTGCTAACTTTTGTGTGCATTGCTGTTGTTATTTTGTGAAAATGTACCAAACAGCAATTTTTCCTCGCTGCCCTTCAGCTGATTCCTGTCATCATCATTGTAGTAGTGAGCCTTGAAGATCCTTGAAAAGGGAAAGTGACATAGTCTAAAGATCAGTTTGAGGAAGCTTTGGCATAAAGGGCAGCACAATAGAAAGCTAGAAGCATCTGGGAAAGAAATGGGCAAACTTCTCTGGTAGTAGTGGAAATAAGGGGGGTTGTTTATCTTTGCTTATGCCTATTAACATTTCCCTCTGCCAGGCTAGCCTATGTCCTCCTAAATTCCCTCTGCCTAATCCACCTCTGCTGTTTCTTTTCCATCATCCTCTCGCCATGTAAACCTCCTTACTCTAACCACTGGCCTGTCTGCTCCTGCAAAAAAAAAAAAAAAGGCAAAAATTAAGTCAGCTGTATTTAGTACTGTTAAATGGGTGGAGTTTTTTAAAGGGGAGGAGGAATATGTAACCATAGAATTAGAGTTGCAAAAGTTTGAAGGTTGTAAAACCAATCACTGAATTTAGAAAAGACAAAAGGAAACTGTTCAAGAAAAGCATTTAAAGAATTCTTGGTGAAAAGTGCTCTTTGCCAAAAATAATTTCATTTTATTGAATCATTCAAGTGTTGGGAGGAAAAAAAGTCAGAAAAATAACTTATAGAAATCAATGCCCATGCTCTGTTTTTGAAAAAAGAATTTGACTTTGTTTTGAAGCATTTCTGTATAAACAATTATTTAACAACCAAAGCTTATTTCAATTGTCAAAAAGCAGTTGGTTTGGGTTTAGTTTTTTCAGTTTTCATTTTTTTGGTGTCCTGAGTTGAAATTTAAAACTGTTTTGCAGTTTTACTCAAACAATGGATAATTTCTTAGCACAATATTGAGTTTATTGGTGAAGTCTTAATTCATTCCTTTATATACATTATGATAGGGCTTCAGCTAGTTTTTTTTACAACGGGTTTGTGACAGAGCAGGGATGAAACATGTTTTTTGAGGTTTCTAGCCCAATGCTTTATGTATTAGAAAAACCTTTCATTTTAGTGCTGTGAGCTGAATTAGATAGAAGTCTTGCACAACAATTCCATGTATAGGACCAAAGAAAATGAATTGGGGTAGGATAGAGAACCTTGAAATGTTTCTGAACTTTTAATGTTTGATTTTGCAACCTTATTGACCTCTTAATGTGGGCTGCTGCACATTTTTCAGGTGAAAATCAGAAATTTAAGTTTTTGCCATTCTCCCCTGACTCCAGCTGTGTTTAGTCCATTAAGGGTCATGAATAGAATTTTAACCCAGGCCTCTTCTGACTGAGCTTGTAGGTACGACTAAATGTAAAGATATACAGTTCATCTTCTCTGCTGAGTAGCCACAGTGAGGTAAAGACAATGAAGTGAATGTATAAGACTCTTCTGTTTGAAATGGCTGTTGTTATAAAACTGGAGAATGTCTGGAATTGACTCATTCGTTTTCTCTGTGGTGAACAAAGTAGTGTGGTCTAGCAACTGCAGGATAGGATGGTGGAGTGCATGGATCTGAGGTAAGAGTCTACAAATGTGTATAGTTAAGTAAGTCTTCTGCTTGCTGCATTTTTATCTGGCTTCTGATACAGGCTATAGCTGATTTTGCCTAAATAGCACTTGCTGAAGTGCTTGTGAAAGATGTGAAGGATATTTGAGGTGTGCCAGTGTAAGACACAAAGGCTATCTGAGCTGTACCCAACAACAAGTATCAGTCAGTAGGAAGTCTGCTGTTTTCTACCCCAGCAGGAACATGATGTTTTGATGCCAGAAGCACCTAAAATTGACACAGGTGGTGTTGATAATGGAAAGCTATAAGCATAGATTTCTTGGTACCAACTCTGTTATCTATGCTATTGGTGTGCCTAAAACCTAGGCCTGCTCTCCATAAGAAAGGAAAATAAGAAAAATATTAACTACACTTGCAATATTTCACACCAAAGAGGTATTTTTAAACCATGTCCTGGGTGTCTGTGGAAGGAAGAGATGATTAAAGCTGCAGTACAACAGATTGTCTGCCTTAAAGTGAGCTGGGAGGAGAAAGTCAATACCAAGGAATGTTTTGAATACTGAAGGTAAGTCATTGCACCTGTGTCTTCAATGTAACACTTTTACTAGTCATATTAGTTGAAAATAAAAAATAATTTAAAAAAATTTGGTGTAAGCAGACATAAATCATGGAAGTTACATTCTTACTGGATTAAGAAAGCAAATGGGGAAACTAAATTTAAAATGAGGGAGTGCATGAGAAAATAGAATTTGCTGAAGGAAGATGTCTGGAGCAGTCTGGGATGGACAGGGCAGGGTTTGTCACTCCTCCCAGTCAGCTCTAAACACTTGTGGTCTGAAATGGTCACATGGAAAACAGGGTGAATCTGTGGACTCAGTCCACAAATGTTGTGGCTAGCAAAACACAGAGGCATTGTAGATGAGGTGTACTGAAGAGAGAATCTTTTTGTTTTAAACATAATATATGCAATTCTTAATTACTTTTAATCTTGTTTCTAGCTCTAATTGGAAATATGACCTTCCTGACTCTGTATAAATCTGTATTTTATTTTTTACCATTAAGCTATCTTGTGTCAGAGATGAGTACAGATACAAGTATTCCAAGTTTGTCACTGCTATCTTTTTGGAGATAATAAATACAAATAAATCTGTAGACACCCCAAGGAGAAACTTGCATTCTGAGATAAAGGGACTTGTGGCTTGCAAAGTGTCTCTCGTCAAGCTGTAGAAATCAGTCCAAAATCTGATACTACTAAGTACAAGATTGAAGAACACAGATTGGCACCCTTTCTGTATGGGGTAGGCATCACAGGAACACCTTCCAGCTCTGGTCACTCCCTTCAAGTGTCACAACATTTTAGCTTGTTGATGTGTTGCAGGTACTGGAAGACTTCCAGGCTACAGCTTGCAAGCTAGTTCTGTATCCTCTAGTCAGTGGGGATGACTTGTGTTTGTTTTCATAGGCAGAATCTGGCAATTTCAGACATGTAGAATGGATGTGCTGTTAGCTCTAGCTGATCACCTCCCAGTGATGGGGGAAGATAAAACAAAGAGTGCATGTGCGATTTCACAGGTCTTCTGCAGACTGATGGATAGTTTTGTTGCATGCAACTAGATGGAGTTGTCCCTCTGTACTTACCCATTAAGCAGAGTAGTTTGGGGTGCTTAGTCATTTGGTCTGGGTTCTCTCTTTCATGCAGTATTGCTCCTTTTCACGACTGCATCTCTTACAGTGTGTTTTACGTGCTAATAGTATTCAGCTTTGCCTCGTCGTGAGCTGGCTGGTGAAATGAAAGTGTGACTTGGTGACAGTATGAGATTGTATGAGAACTAGACAAACCTGGGATAATGCTGGTAGATTGGAAGAAGCTTATACCAGGATCTCGAAGGGAGCGGGACAAGCTGCTTGTAACAGAAGTTCTTAATTTATTTTTTGTTAGTTTTTATTCTGCTTCTGGGTACTTAACAGCTATGACATGTGTGCTGGTTTCCCATCTGCTCATAATGAGACAAATGGAATTGTATAGTTGCTTGCATATGTAGACCCCAGTTCAGTTACTTCAGGACTAGACAATTGAAATGAGCTGTAGATTGACCAACATCTTGAGGCCATCTGAAGAACATCTGGAAACCGAGGCGAAGGCAGAACACGACGGCCCAATTATTTAAGAGTTGAATTTGACACACCCTGATTTTCTTCACGTAGGACTCCAGGGAATACTCCATGCACTTCTTTAGCGTTTGTGGGAGCATTTGTACGCACCTTTGTCTTTAGCAATCTTGTCTAGGCTTATTCAGGGAAAGGACTGATTTTTTTTTTTTTAATTAAAAAAAAAAAAAGCTGGCTCCCTTGTCTGTGCTATTCTTGCAGTGTTTTCAGTATTGATCTGACTATGGTTGCAAAACCTAGAAAACTGTTAAAATGCTGAACCTAAACATAATCCAACAGTACAGAGTCCTTTTCCTTTCTGAGTGTATTTATCCATTTACTTAGTTTCCAGGTGGGCTGCAGCATGGTGTCATTGATGTACAAAACCTTAAATATGGGAGATGTTGTAAGATGCCAGGTTTCAGTCTTTATCTGCCCATCATTATAATTCAGATGTGGGTGTGCTTAGGAGTAGGGATAGGAAATACAGCTAGTAATTCTCTTTTTGTAAGGGTGGAAAAATAGTGAATTTGGCCCTGCAATGAAAATGTTACTATCTAGGGTTACTTTAGATCCTTAATTATGGCTAAACTGGTACAAGAGTTAAGGGAGGAGTATTGGAGAACTTGCCTGTTTGCTTCCTTTGTTAGGAAACTGACTCTGTTATTACATTTCCTACCACAGGAAACAAACTATGTGTCAGGGATGTAATTAAAAACAAAAACAACAACAACAACAAAACCCCAACAAAATGACAAATGCTTTCCCTGAATTACTCTCCAAGAAATTCACAGAATCACGGAATGGTTTGTGTTGGAAGGGACCTTAAAGATCACCTAGTTCCAACCCCCCTGCCATGGGCAGGGACACCTTCCACTAGAGCAGGTTGCTCAAAGCCCCATCCAACCTGGCCTTCAACACTGCCAGGGATGGGGCATCCACAGCTTCTCTGGGCAACCTGTGCCAGTGCCTCACCACCCTCACAGTAAAGACCTTCTTCCTTCTATCTAATCTAAATCTACCCTCTCTCAGTTTAAAGCCATTACGCTTTGTCCTGTCACTACATGTCCTTGTAAAAAGTCCCTCTCCAGCTCTCTTGTAGGCCCCTTTAGGTACTGGAAGGCTGCTGTAAGGTCTCCCCGGAGCCTTCTCTTCTCCAGGCTGAACAACCCCAACTCTCTCAGCCTGTCTTCATAGGAGAGGTGCTCCAGCCCTCTGATCATCTTCGTGGCCCTCCTCTGGACTCGCTCCAACAGGTCCACGCCCTTCTTATGTTGGGGGCCCCAGAGCTGAACACTTTGCTGATAATACAGGATCTTCCAACTAACCAAACTACCAGTTGGAAAACTTTCCATCGTTGATAGATTCAGTCTTTGACAATGAAAAGCAGTTTGTCATTCTTCTTTGCACTTTTCCTGCATAAACCTCTGAAGAAAGGAGCTACTTGCCATCATATATTGTTCCAAAGTGCCTGTTACAGGTGTAGCATGTTCTCCCATCTTTGTTACCACTAATCTCTAAGAATGCAGTTTAAAATGTTCTTAATATATTAACAAAGAATAGGAAAAGGATGCATTTTGTTTAAAACCAAAATTCAGAACTGATTGCATTTAGGAAAATCAAGACTAAAACTGGGCAGTACTGTTGCCCCTAGTATCTCTCTGCACAGGTGAAGAATAGAAGTGTGGTTAGCACTAGGAAGTCTGCAGTGTCGATGAGTTTAGCATGGATGTATCATATATCACCCAGTTTAGGGCTAGGGCTGTGAAAATTGGACCACAAGGTCCATCTATACTACAGTCTGTCAAGAGGTAGACATGGAGAACAGTGGTAGCAGTCTGAAATGAGTTAAATGTCTCTAAATAATTTTGGGCTGCAGACGTAGCATGTCGTGTACATTTGTATATTAAACTTTCTTGTAAGTGAGGGAGAAAAGCAAATATGAACTGATAAACTAAACAAATCTCTAAACACTTCTAATCAAATCTACTGTGATGATTTCTGGGGTTTTTGAATAGTACAAGAACTACAAGTTCTGATGGTTTTCTTAGGATCTGCATAAGCTTGTAATATAGTGACCAAGTGGTGTTTTTTAGGATGAGTGGAGTAAAGATGATAACCCAACATATAACGATGTTCAGTGAGCAGTGCAGTGTGTCCCTTCAACAAAATTGCATTTAAAGAGTGAGAGAGCTTTGATTTTTTTAATTATTTTTTTTTAGGAGAAATCTTCTTTAAACTATGAAATAAAGTTGTTTTAAAGTTTGTTTGTTTGGGGTTTTTTTAGTTACAATGTGTACAGTACTAAAAGCAGGTAAAAATCTGTATCTGTGTGTAATTAAAAATGGATGTCCTGGTTTCGGCTGGGATAGAGTTAATTTTCTTCCTAGCAGCTGGTATAGTGCAATGTTTTGGATTTAGTAGGAAAATAATGTTGATGATAACACACTGATGTGTTTAGTTGTTGCTAAGTAGCGTTTATCCTAAGTCAAGGATTTTTCAGCTTCTCATGCCCAGCCAGCAAGAAGGCTGGAGGGGCACAAGAAGTTGGGAGGGGACGCAGCCAGGACAGCTGGCCCAGACTGGCCAAAGGGATATTCCATACCATATGATGTCATGCCCAGTATAGAAACTGGGGGCAGTTGGCTGGGAGGGGCGGATCACTGCTTGGGAACTGGCTGGGCATTGGTCGGTGAGTGGTGAGCAACTGCATTGTGCATCGCTTGTTTTGTATATTCTAATTCTTTTAGTATTATTGTCATTTTATTATTTTCTTCCTTTCTGTCCTATTAAACTGTCTTTATCTCAGCCCACGAGTTTTACTTCTTTCGATTCTCTCCCCCATCCCACTGGGTGGGGGAGTGAGTGAGCGGCTGCGTGGTGCTTAGTTGCCGGCTGGGGTTAAACCACGACAATGGAGAACAGTGTCTCTTCACCCTCTCTTTTTCTGATTGTGTATCCTGACAAATTTTGGAACAAAACAGATTTGCAAAACCCTATTTATTCAAGTTAAGTCTGCTAATACTCTTGCTTTTCTGACTTTTCTGCTTCCTTTTAGTAATCATCCAAAGATCACAGGTTGCTAAACTGCTGACACTGAAACACTCTAATGCCTTCTGTTATTTTTATATACTTGTTTACATGTATACATGTAACCTGAGGATTTTTGAAAACTTCTTGACACTGCAGGGTGATTCAAAGAGGATGACAGTAGACAATTACAGAGCTGTTTTCATGTCCTGGATGCTGTAAAAGAATGGGCAGGAGAGGCCACAGCTGTGACATACTTGGGTAGTTCTTGATGTTCTGCTTTGACTAGATGTTCCTAGATTACACTGTCAAGAGTGGCTCATGCAGTACATGCAAAAGGTCCAAAGGCCAGCTCTAAAAAATTCTTAATCTAGCTGAAGATGTGGATGCTTGCTGAAGATTGGCTAACTGACCTCAAGAGATTGATTTCTTTATTCACTGTAGCTTAATGCTATACAGGGGACAGGTATTTCATCTTTTGATTTAGGACCAATTCAGACCTGAGTGCCATTTTCTTGCAAGCTTCTGCTTTCTAACAGTGGCTTTTGCTTTCCAAGAGTGGCTCATGTCTTGCTGGCAACTACACATGCCGACTCTTTTTATAAAAGGCCAGTTGTAGATGGGACTAATACCCCGTAGGATGTTCTGAGATTGGGCAGATTGGTGTCCTTTGCTACCACTCTGCCATGGAAGAACACAACCTTATTATTGAGAAGTAATGTAGCCTGCAAACCCATTTAACTGTACCATCCTCTTTATCAACCTGACAGTATTTAAAAGGAGATTGCCAACCTTAGGACGCACACAGGAGAGAAGTACTTGTGTCAACCCACTGCTGGTGGAGGAAGGGCTGGTCTGTGGCCTCCTGCAAGGGCTTAACTCACATCAATCTATGGACCTGGATGAAATCCACCCCAGGGTGTTAAGGGAAGTGGCTGGCATTGGTTCAAGGCCCCTGTCCATAATCTTTGAAAAGTGATGGAGATCAGGGGATATCCCTGATGACTGGGAGAGGGCAAATGTCACACCCATCTACACAAAGGGCCCAAAAAAGCATCCAGGAAACTACAGGCCCGTTAGTCTTACTTCAGACCCTGGGAAAGTAATGGAATGAGTCCTCTCAAACTATTGCAAGCCGAATGAAGCAGGTGATTGGGAAAAGCCAACACAGATTTACCAAAGGCAAATCATGCCAGACTGACCTGGTCACCTTCTACAACAAGGTAACATGAGGAGAGCAGTGGATATTGTTTACCTGGCCTTCAGGAAAGTGTTTCCCACAGTTTCCTCCTGGCAAAATACAGATTGCATGGGTGGTCTGCAAGATGGGTGGGAAACTGGCTAACAGGCCACACTCAGAGGGTGGTGATCAATAGTTTTTATTCAGACTGGCAGCAGTGGGGTCCCCTATCAATACTGGGCCCCACGCTGTTCAATATCTTCATAAATGACCTGGATGATGGGACTGAAAACACCCTCACCAAGTTTGCAGATGACACCGAAGTGGGTGGTGAGGTGGACGCATCAGAAGGGAGACCCATCTTACAGAGAGACGTGGACAGGCTGGAAGAGTGGCCTAGCAAGAACTGTATGAAGTTTAACGAAGACAAGTGCAAAGTCCTGCACCTGGGATGACATAACCAAAGAGCCCAGTACAGGCTGGGATCTGTGTGGCTGGAGAGCAGCCTTCTGAAAGGGACCGGGGGTCCTGGGGGATGGCAAGCTGTACGTGAGTCAGCAATGTGCTGCTGCAGCAACAAAGGCAAATTGGATCCTGGGCTGCATCTGCAGGGGCATTACTAGCAGAGGCAGAGATGTGATCATCCTGCTCTACTCAGTGCTTGTTGGGCCCCACCTGGAGTACTGTGTCCAGTTCTGGTCCCCACAATTCAAGATGCAGGCAGACCAGAGAGGGTCCAAAGGAGGGCCACAAAGATGATCAAAGGGCTGAAGAACCTGCCCTATGAGGAAAGACCAAAGGAGTGAGTTAGGTCTTTTCTCCCTGGAGAAGAGAAGGCTTGGGGGGACCTCATCACAGTTTCCCAGTACTTAAAGGGCAGCTACAAAGAGGACAGAGGCTCCCTTCACAGGGAGAGGACAAGGGGCAACAAATACAAGTTGCACTGGGAGAGGTTTCATCTTGATATAAGAAAGAAATTTTTTACAGTGAGAACAGTCACTGAAACAACCTCCCCAGGGATGTGGTGGAGTCCCTGTCACTGGAGGTTTTCAAGATGCAAGTGAACAAGGTGCTAGATAATCTCATCAAGGCTCCTTTTCCCATGAAAGTTTGGACCAAATGATCTTTTGAGGTCCCTTACAACCTGGGCTATTCTATGATTCTACATAGTCAAAGGAATAATCAGGCTGTTTAGAGGCTGGTAGAAGATGTCTGAAAGCATGTTTGGAGGAAGTGGGGGAGGTAAAGAACAGGATCGTCTCGTAATTGGAATCTGTTTGCTCTCTTTTTCATGGCAAAGCAAGTCAGGCCTCTGTGGACTTTCTAAACCAAATGAATTATGGTCTCGAATAGTAATGCGGTACTGCTAATGATTTCATTGCTGACCACAGCTGTTGGCAGTAAGGCTAGCATTGTCATTTCATTTCTGATACATTTTTGAGGCGTTTTGCTTATTAAATTAGTTGACTCTTTTTACGTACTGTGCAAGCTATAATCTTGAATTAATGAGTTTGGGAACATGGATAGTGCAGGTTAAGGTCTGTGAGCTTATGTTCCTTTTTGCTTGATGCTGGTGAGGACACACATAAGATTGTTTGTTAAAAATAGTTGTTTAGACTTTTCTGTATTAATTCCGAGGCCTGGAATAGACTGGGTATAAGTAAAAGTAGCCTAGGGCCTTCTTCATACTGTCTGCTCTCCCAAAATATAAGCCTGAATGGGGCGATCTGTTCTCTGGTACCACTGTTTCCAGTTGTTTGGCCCTAATCTGAATCTAACAGAGTGAATATCTGAGGTAAGGAATGAGGGTTGGAAAATTTTAAGCCATTGGAAGATTTTTTTGAGAATCTCTGAGAAGGTCTTGATTTCCTCCCCCTCAGCAGCTTTTTGTGCCTTGCTGTGCTTAAGTAGCAATGTGGTTCAAACTAGGAGTGAAACGTGGTCCATTGTCTACTAATGCAATGGCAAATTTAGGGTGAAGTTAAACTGTGGAAGATGGATCATTTGGTTTTGCCTTCTCTTGAATTATAACAAGGTTACCCTTACTCAAGTCCTAACTCCACAAAAATTTTTAATTAGAAAGACATACTTCTGAGATAGCCGGCCCTGAAGCTGTCTTGAGCAGCAGTGGGTCAGCTGCTAACGCTGCTGGTCTGTAGACCAGGTTCCAGCTAACTTCAGTGCTTATGTTAGTCCTCTAAATCTTTTTCTTAATTGCTTTTCTCTGCAGAGAAATTCCAGCTGAGCACACGCTCTCACGTCACTGGCAAAGAATTTAGTGTGGGCCTGACTTTCTGCCCTACAAATAAACATGAGAGAGAGATATGCTCAAGTCTAGCAGCAAAATGACTGTGTGAGACACCTCTGTGGTCTGCCATTAGGGTGGTATTCTCCAGAGTGCTGCTCTCCAAAAATAAGCCAACTCAAAAGAAATAACTTGATTGATCTGTATAGTCTAGACACTTTTGAAACAAAGATCAGCTTTATGGAAGAATGGTTGGTTAGGCTGCTTGGATAAAATACTGAGCATCTTCAATATTCCTGGAATTTAGTTTACCTTGTTCTCAGAGAGGAGAGCCAAAAACTGAAGTTATCTGTTTGCAGAAACACTAATTTTCTTTGAATCTTTCCTGTTCCTGAAAACACCTTCCTTACATCTGTTTCAGAGAGAATATAGTAACTACTTTTTAGACAAATAACATGGGCATGAGTTGAAAGCAGACTGTTCCTTAGCTATGCTATTCATGTGTTGAAGACCTTCCCCCCCCCCCCCCCCCCCCCCACTGTTAAAAGGCTGAACTGGAAATCCCCCCCCGTTTTTAAAGAGACGCTGCCCACAGAAATGGCAATGAACCACCAAAAAGGAAAATCAAAGCCAAGCCAGCGTCCTTTCATTGTATTTAGGTTCTAAGTTCCGTGGAATCACGGAGGAGTTAATACCTGTAAGGACTGGAAGACAGTCTAATCTCAGAGGCAGGTGTGCCAGATCGGAGAGAAGCTGTGGTGCTGTGTAGCAGTTACAGACTGTGGGCTTTGGCTCAACTGAAGTCCTCGTGCCACGTAACCCTGCATTCGGGAAGCAGGAACAGCAGGTCAGCTCTTTGTCTGTGGGGACTTGCAGCGACTTCAGAGACATCTGATGTACCTCGTGATACCTTCTATGTAATAGCTGCATTAAAATCTCACCATTCTCCAGCTGGTGTTTACGATGCTCAGAAGAGGAGAAGGAAGGGTAATGGATTACTGGCAACGATAAAGGCCAACTTTTTATAGTAACTTTTTTATATTAATGAAGTCCAGCCTGTGGACCTAAGCGATTCTGGTTGCTTTTCCTTTAAGTGCTCAGATAAAATCGCTAATCTCTGTCCTGAGGCTGCATGCTTTCCTTGGTTCGTGCACAGCACATGCAATCGCGTAAGAGCTCAGAGTTTGGCAGAGTTCAGCTCTTTCTGGTGTGGCGTCGCTGTGAGACTGGTGAAGGTTTTGCTACTCCCAGGCCTTCTGTTCACATGATGGATAGCACTGGTCATAATGCGCTTGAACCTACCACCTGGTCAGCTCAATGGAGTATTTTATTCTGTGATCTTGTGGTTCTTTTATTTTGCGTGTGTAGTGCAAAATTGTTTGTGTAGATTTTGGTTTCTTCTCCCTGACTGTAACTGACCTAAGGAAAGAAGAGAAAATGTTGAGCAAAATTATGTCCTTGGTTACATCTGTGCATCTTTACTGATTTTAATTACATAGTTTGAATGAAAATGAGAATGGAACAATTTGCCTTGGGCCTGTACATATAACTAGTATGCTTAGTCACATGCTGAAAAATATTCTTTAACCTAGTCACTAGTTTATATCTTCCTGGTTTGGCTTTTTAAAAATACAGCACAAAAACCAGGGAATCCTGGCTTTTTTAAGGGGAGTAGTGTGACTTGCAAATATTTGATTGGTTCTGTTCCTGTCTAACTGTTCCATGTAAAACTCATTTACTGTTTTTCCTTTTAAACTGTTAGCTGACCTTACATACGAATCCCAGCTGTGCATTAGCATTGCTTGGGGATGTGTTTGTATCTTTTGTCTAAAAATACCCAGCCGGTAGGATTCATGATCCATGAAAGCTAATTGAAACAATTTCTCTTCAAGTTTTGGCAAGCGAAGCATGCATTATAAGCATTAATATCTATAAATTGAATTGTTAATGAATCTAGACACTAATAATGAATGCAATTTTGCAGGCTTAACTAGAAACACTAAAATTATCAGGATCTGGAACAGAATTTTCAATCATTTTTGCTTATTAAATAGCAAAGCTATGCTTTTAATAAGCTAATCATTTTTATTTGACCCCATAGGAGTAGCTCAGCTGATTAGAAACAGGTTTCTAAGTGCAAAACAATGTTGTTTTTCTCTCACTGTTTTAACCACCACAGTGCTGAAATTTCAGATCAGATACTTATCTCCCATTGTGAGTATGGCATGAATGCTTATTCTGCAATTCCTCTAAAGGAATTTACAGTAGAACCTATATATGTCCCATTTAATGGGAGAATACTCTGTGTAGATAAATAGTGTGTGTAATCTGCCAAAACAATTGGAGCTTTCTTGAAAGATTGTTAGTGCACAAAAATACAATACATGAAAGAGACTCCTATTTAGTCTTTGTTATATCCAAAAGTAGAAGAGCACTTGATACAGTTCAAAATTCAAGATCAAAACTAATAAACTGAAATCTCTTTCCCACCTAATTTAAAATTAGCCTTTAGGATTATTTTATGCAGATGAAGAATATGGTAAGATTCAGAACTATAGCAAGAAAATCTTAAATTCTGATGACTTACTTTTAAAACAGTTTTGTGAAGTATGCAATTTCTACTGACTCTAGTGGCTGGAGACCAGGAGGACACAAGGAGACAGATTATTCTTCAAGTCCCTTAGGTAAAGTTTCTTCTCCCAAAACTGATGCTGGCAGCTCTTGCAGACAGGCTGTCAGACTTTATGGATCACTGGTGTCTTTTAGACAAGCAATTTCTTATACCAAAAGATTTAGTAACCCTACACCATTTGTTAAATGAAAAAATCAAACTTGGTTATCTTGCGAGATAATGGTGAAGAACTGTCTGTGAAACTGTGTAAGGAGATAAAAGGCTGAAAGGGATGTCAAGGATTTATCACTGGGTATAGGGCTGGAAAAGACCATGAAAGGTTCCTCCATCTGTGGAGACGATTGATACCCTTATGGGAAATGTATTCCAGTGCTTAATTATCTTTACTATTTGAGAGGGGTTTTTTCTTTATTTAATCTAAATCTCCCTTACTACAATTCATACCTACTTCCACTTTTTCTTGTGTTTCATGAACACGGAGAAAGGTTTTCACTCTTTGTCACAGCCTTCTAAATATTTAAAGGCTGTTTCCGTGTCTCTGCTGCCTAGACAAACAACACCCCATTTCTTCACTTCTTCAGTGTGGACAGACGTGGGATGGCAGTGAGGTTTACTGACTGACTTAACAAGGACTGACTTGCGCCGGCAAGGAGAAATACTAGCGAGCTTGATCGGATGAAGTGGTAATGAAAGAAACATCAACACATGGAAATAAATAGTGTAGTTGGGTGTTTCTTCACCAAAATACTAATGGGAAAGGAGTGGTGTTCCATAATTTGATTTAAAACTCAATGGGAAATTAATATTAATTTTAAGCGAACATAGAAATACACACTAAACTGCAGAGTACTACATGCAATAGCTCTTAGTATAGCATTTGAAGTGTTACACTTAATCTCAAATACTTAGCCCAAGTAGTTTAGAATATTTTTACTCCTTGGACTTTCATGTTTGTAGTTATTTAGTCCATGTACACTGGAATACTGTGCTGCCTCCTCTTATGGCTGTCAGTGAAACCAAGAACACTTTCCCCTAGGCCCCTCATTTGACAAATGTTTTTCATGTACTTATGGCTGTTACAGATAGCATACTGCAAATATCAGATGTGATGACCATAATCACATTAATGTTTCTGTAGCTCGGAGAACCTAATCTCGAGGCTAAACATTTTCATCATTGATATGTATGCAAAATGAAATTTCTGAGATAATTGGGGGGGGGGGGGGGGGGAATGCCTGTGCCCACACCCCCATACCTTCCCCTATTTATGTGCTCCCATTGGATGATATGTTGACAGAAAAAATGTATCAGTTGAGACTTGATCAGTCTAAAGACTACACCCCTGTCACATTAATTGCACTAAGCATGTGATAGGATGCTGGGTCTGTGGTGGGTTTTATTTCGTTTTTGTTTGTTTGTTAACTTATTTGCATAATGGAACTTTTTATAGTACAGGTTTGACTGACTCCAGGGAGAAGTACATATTAGTGCTGCATGGACAATGCCTACTGTCTTGAATATCTGAAAGTTTCTCAGATCTCCTATTTACTGTGTCACAGTGCTGAGACATGTCAGATTGAAAATACCCAGGGAGGTCTAAAAAGCTGAAAAGTTCCAATTGGCTTGAGATCTTCTAATTTTCCCTTGGTACTCAGACAAAGGTAGAGAATACAGTGTTAACATTATTCCATTTTGAATTTGGAGTATAGGCTTATGATTTCAAGTCACTAGGCTGAGTTAACACAAAGTATTTGCCTTGCTATGTGGTGGCAAAACCTGGGTAGAATTACCTTTTGCGAGGGTTTGGATTCTTTAATGTCAAGGTGGATGGTATGTTGACTGAATCAAAAATTTGCCATGTACTCTCCCTGTCTGGTTTCTCTTATCCATAAGATACTCTTCAGGCTTAGAAGCAACTTTCTCCCAGCTCTCAACTGATCTGAGAGGCCTCTCAGATTTGTGCATGTGGGTTTTTTGGGTGGGGTGGGGGGGAGACAAGGATGTTCTTGTTATTTTTATAGGAGGCAGGTAACTGGGCATCCGGAGTTGCTCTGTCTTTTACAGCTGGCTTTCCTCTGCTGATGACTTAAAAAAAAAAAAAAATCCAAAACAAAAAACTCAAGACTCACCTGTTAGCTGGTATATGTTCCTGTACTGTTTCTTCTGTGAAAAGTCCGTATTCTGGGAGACAAACATTAGTATTACCTTTAATAATTGGTATTAGAATTCATCCATTAATGACTAGTGCGTGTGTGTTGCTGTCTTCTACTTTCAAAGATTCCTTTTCCCAAACCAATAGCACAGAAAAAAAAAAAAAAAAAGAAGTCTTCTCAGTGCTACTGTCTATTGACATTCAGGAGACTAACTGCCCTGAAGTTAATTCCTCCTGTTTAAGTAAACTGCTTCAGTTGGGGCTGTTAGCATTGAGGATATTGGCATTCCTATTTACTGAACAGTAGTCTCCTATGATGATTTTTTTAAAAATGAAATTAGTATGTGTACTTTTCAATAAATTTAACAAATAATCCAGATAAATCTAGGAGGCTGCTAGTGAGTCGTATACAGACTAAACCAAAAATATTTTAATCCTGGAGTAAACATTTATGAAGTGTCTGTGCCACCCTTTGCAAAGGGATCAAGTTCCCCAAATTAATGAGGAATTAAATTAACCTAAATTAAAATTTAGCATAAGTAATCCTGAAATGTACTGAGCTACACAACTGTTTCAGCAGCAGAATGTTTTGCAATATGGTCCTCATCTCAGAGCAACTATTGGCAAATGCTGGTGAATTTTTTTCTACAGTAATATAGAATGCTACTACATGGTGCACCTGCTGTTGTCCACTTCCACAGACCAATCCTACAGTCTCTAATGTACTACTATCACAAGGATTTTTGACAATTAATCTTGTAACAGTGAGTCTGCTGCTAGAAGGAAAGTTACTCAGCTGGAGCTGTACTTCTTAGTGGATTTAGATAGAGCGCCTGCATTTTACAAAATCATCTGCTGCTTTATCGGGTCTCTTGCACAGTAACTGAGAGAACTGTTCAGCCGTTTCTTACCCAAAATTTGCACTGAGTAGTTGCTTCAAGGGTGGTAAAATATAATTGCTGTCAGTCAGTGTGCTACAATGGCTCTGTGTGCATCCAAGAAAGAACTGAAATAATACAATTTTTTTTTGTACTTTAAATATTTTGGTAGCTATGAATAATAGTGTAAATCAGATAATGTATTAAAGCTTTGCGGTCTCTCTTCCTTTCAGTTAGAAGGCCAGTTGTGTCAAATGCCAGACATCCTCCTCCTCCAGAAAAGAAGTTTCTATAACTCAGAGAAACCTCCACTGAAGTCACTGCACTGACACAGGTGTGAGTTAGAGAACACTCAAGCTTCATAGGTTGAGATGCAATTGTTTCAGCAATAAAAAAACCCAAACCACATACCGTATTTAAAACAAGTACTAGAGAATGAGGATTTTGCCTGAGTTGTTTTTTCCTTCTCTCTATAAACAGAAAAATCAATGGTCTTTGTTCTTTTACTGAAGAAAAAAAAAGTACTTTTTTTTTTTTCCCACATGGGAGGGCTAATGGGATAATCTGGTCCACAGCACAATTTCAGCTGTGAGGAAGGTATCCCCATTTGATCTTTACAAATGAAAGTCTTCACCTAGCCTTGCGTGACACTGCTGGTGTGGAAAGTTCCAGGTTCTGGCACTCCCGATCCATTGCTTTTCTGAGCATCTGTGGAAACCTATGCAGCACTATTTGAGTATGGTCCCAAATGAGGGTGCGATTTGAAAGTTGTGGTCTTTTAACTGGCCAAATGGCTAGTGGCATTGTAGCACGCTTATAAATTTGGTTGCAAAGGTTAGCAGTTTTGATGGCCACTGGCAGGTGTCTGAGCCTTTCCAGGTTGCTTCTGAGTCACCAAAATAGTGAAAACCGAACAATACCTGTGTGGAAAGTTAACAGTTAGGTGTTTTTTCCCTTGATTTCAGGCCATCAGGATCCAAAAACCTTTACTCAGGTCTCCTGTACATACTTCTGAAAGAATAAGCGTGTCAGATCCTCAGAAATGAGAGGAAATAGGATAACCTTACAACTAAATTGTGACATGGACATGTCTTCTGTTGTTCCTCAGTATTTTGCCACTTCATGTTTTACTTGGCTCACCTTTCACAATAATAACAGACACAGACATACCAAAATTTTTTTCTAAAATGCATGACTATTTTAGAGCAACTCTGTCATTTATCTTGCCAAATATTGAGTGGTGCTAAGTATCTGAGGCTTTTCTGGAAGAAGATGACAAGATTTTTCGTTCTTGCTGCCTAGAATTTAAACAAATACAAAGAAATTTAATGTATTAAAGAGGAAGAGGAAATAATTGACTGAGTATAGGGTACTGGGAGCTAAATCATTGTTTCAGCTACGGAGGAATACCGGCCACCGATCTGGATTGTTGGAGCCACTTAGATGCCAAGCATTCAAATCACTAAATGCAACTTTTAAAATAATCAAGCTAGTGAGCCCTTATTTTTTTTTTTAACCCACAATGTAATTAAATAATATGCCTAAACTAGGAATGTTGTTTTCTTAATGTCTAAAGATTTTTGTGAAATTAGGGCAGCTCAGAGAAGGGTGCTTAAGATAACTTGGTCACAAAGCTTCCATCTTGATTTCTTATTCATTTGATTTTCTGGGACAGTGGAGTGGACTGAAAGCTGGCTGAACTGCCAGGCTCAGAGGGTTGTGATCAGTGGCACAAAGTCCAGCTGGAGGCACTCCAAACCTTAGTGGTGTACCCCAGGGCTCAATATTGGGGCCAGTACTGTTTAACATCTTCATTAATGACCTGGATCATCGGACAGAGTGCACTGTCGGCAAGTTCACAGATGTACCAACCACTCCTCGCAGTTTTGTATCACCCGATGGTTGTGCTGCCATTCGTCGGGAGCTCAGCAGGCTGGAGAACTGGGCAGACAGGAACCTCATGACGTTCAACAAAGTGAAAAGGAACAACCCCAGGCATTAGGACGAGCTGGGAAGCAGCTTTGTGGAGAAGGACCTGGGCATCCTGGTGAGCAACAAGCTGACCATCAGCCAGCAACGTGCCCTCGTGATAAAGAAGGCCAGCAGCAGCCTGGGCTGCGTTAGGAGGAGTGTGCCAGCAGGTCCAGGGAGGTGATCCTTCCCCTCTGCTGCACTGGTGAGGCCACACTAGTTCTGGGTTCCTCAGTACAAGAGTGCCACTAAGATAATTAAGGGACTGGAACAGGGTTGTCAAGCATTGGAACAGGCTGCCCAGGGCAGTGGTTGAGCCAGCATCCCTGGAGGTATTTAAAAGACGTGTAGACGTGGCACTTAGGGACATGGTTTAGTGGTGGACTTGAGAGTGCTAGGTTAACGGTTGGACTTGATGATCTTAAGGGTCTTTTCCAACCTAAATGATTCTATGATTCTATATAAATATCTGATAGGAGGGTACAAAGAAGACAGAGCCAGGCTCTTTTCAGTGGTGCCCAGTGTCAGGACCAGAGGCAACAGGCACAAACTGAAACACAGGAAATTCCATTTAAACATAAGAAAACCCTTTTTTTTACTGAAAGGGTGGCGAAACACTGGAACACGTTGCCCAGAGAGGTTGTGGAGTCTCCATCCACGGAGATATTCAAAACCCAACTAGGCATGGTTCTGGACAGCCTGCCCTAGCTGACCCTGCTTGAGGAAGGGTGTTGGGCTAACCAATCTTGTGAGATCCCTTCCAGCCTCTTTGTGATTCACTGTGTTGATTTACCTTCAACCTTACGAAGTTTCATTGTCGGAGTCTGTCTGCTTTCCTGCTCTGTCCTGCTGGGGGCACTGCTTGGTACAGAACGCTATTAAAAACTTGTACCTAGACTTCTTCTCAGGTACAGCAACTAAAGTTACGCAATGAATCTGCTGCTTATAATCCACAAAAAACCATGCTGTTATTCTACATATTGCCCAATTTATTCTGGCTATCAGCTCAGAGCCTTTAAGAGGATCAGGATCATCGACTGCATGGACACTGCTCCTTGGCTTCCAGGCCCTGTAGATGTCCTCAGCCCTGAAACTGTCATACTGGAATGTCTCCTAGATCACTTTCCAAACACATCATTTGCACTCTAGAACATTCACAACCAGCAGCACTCTTTTTCCTCCCAGAGTTGCTTCTGGCTGTTTGGTAACTTGAGTCTTTCTTGGAACAACTGGGAAGAATTGTGTAGTTCCTGCACACTCCCTTACAGAAATTATTTCATAAGGTCATCACCCTTCATCAGCCAAGGGCATATTTCCATCAACATCATGATTATGGAGCTACCTCACCCTTTCTGGTAAAAATTTACAGTTTGTAATCCCACTAGCAAGGGAATTTTTTTAAGTGGGTTGGGGGGGGGGTTGGGTTTTTTTTTTTTTTCAAAGGTACTGGTGAGGAGCTCCACATTTCTGTGCTTATTATTAAGAGATGCTTTGCATCTCTTAAATTTTGCCGCAATCCCCAAGGAAGGGAAACAACTCCAGAACATCTTCTTGAGGGGAAAAAAAAACCCCAAACTTAACTGTTTTAGATATATTGGATAATCAGGCATATTTTTTGGCATTGCTTCAATTTCAGTTGGCAAACAATCTAAGACTCATCAGTCTCTTGCTAGCAACCTCCACATTGGTTTGGGGTTAGATCATACATATTCATTAGAAGAATGTATTTAACCCTGAACTACTCTGCAGCCTGATATCAGTGCCACTGCCATTGAGATCAATGGCTACAGCGGTAATTATGCCCCAAACTCGTAGCTTCAGAGCCGTTGTGTGAGATTTGGTCCCTTGAATTTGAGGACTTGTCATTTTACGGCCTAGAACATTTTATGGGTGACTATGGGTGTAGAAAAGGGTGTGCTAGCAAAGTATAAATCCATTAGTTGCATGAGGAAGATGAATAGGAAATGATCACACACTGAACACTAATGCAAGACCTAGGGAAATAATTCATTGAGGACTAATAAATAAAAAGAAGATCCCTCTGATTCAGGATGCATGAACTGGAGTCTGGAAAGGTATTCAGGAGAATACTTGTTTCCTGTCTTACAGCCTTTAGGGGATGGTTGGTTGAGCTTTTCATCTCCTACTCAACTGAGCATCTCCTTCAAGAGTCCTTCTTGGTAGCCATCATTTTTCCTATGTCTTAAGATTTGTTGGCCAATGGCTTGAAGAAAGTATTCCTCCTTGGTATAATGTCTCTCACTGTGATTACACTGGATTACCTGAAGTTCTAGGTTGCCTTTCTGCTTCCTGCCTATGTAGACAGCAGGCTGCTCGCTAATTACTGCCCAGAGAGACTTGCCCTGGCACTTCACGATATCAGCTTCTAAACTGCTGCATGAAGCTCAGTGATAAGTAGTGATAAGTTCACTCCAGTTCCTGAGATTTCTAAACTTCTCTGGGGTTGTGGACACGCAGAGAGCTCATCTGCAGTGTAGCTTTACTTCGGTTCATTATCAAGGGTGGAGAGAGAGAACTTTTAGGCATGTCATTCACTGGGCTTGCTTTAAACACTAGGTGCCTTTTAAAATGGAAAACCACAAGTTTCTTCTAGCAAGGATTATATCCTACATTAGTTTATTTCTCTTTTACAAAACTGAGAACAGACTTGCAGTGAGAGGTGATCCTAGACTTCACCTAAACGCTTCTCCTTTAGCTGTTCCTTTGTCTGCCAGCTTGAGGACCTGGGAGTCCCTACAGGCTGCTAGCCCTTGGGAGCACTCTCAGTCTGTGTTTTGTCTTGGTTCGGAATGGAATTGCCTATGCCATATCTCCTCTCTTGAGCTAGTGTTGGTACTGCCACTCAAAGGAAAGGGGATTTTAGTAACAGGGGGTCTCTCTTCTACACTGGGGTAACTTTAGACCTTTCTTACATCCACTGGGTCACTGAGGGGCAAATGCAACATCCGAGTTCTCTCCAAGAGAATCACTGAACTTTTATTTCTGCTGCATGCCTTTGGTATATTTTTTTCCTAGCTTTAATAGCTTTCTTACTATTCACAGTAAGTGTTTAAGTGTCTTATGCAACAAGTTATATATTGTTATCATGAAACATATTCACTGAACAGATTTTTAGTAAAAGCATGATTCACTGTTAGGTCTCCATGGAGAATGCCCTTTCAAATGCCAAGTCTAGTCTGAATTACTAGTTAGAATGCTTTTTTGAACTTCTTCCTTCCCTGCATTCCACATTCTACCAAGTTTTGCAGTCTTGGGGTCCAACTTAAGCCTTGTCTTTGTTTTCATTTAGGATTTTATTTGAATTTCATCTAGACCAGAAGATTAACGTACCTCTGTGTGCTTTTTTATCAATACTTCTATGTTTAGGGCTGAGACATCAGTTTCCATGTTGGATGTCATGAGAGTCTATTGTCACTTTCCAGAGGACTATAACCAAGGTTTATGATAATAGTAGCCCTCAGAACCAAGACAGTTAGAAGCAGTAGCAGCCTTGCAAATAATTACACCCACTATTTATTTTCATAGCCAAATGATTGAAGGCTTCACCTAGAAACATGCAAACTGGGTAACAGGCTGTGCGTCGCCTTCGAGAGGCTGTGAAAGCGGAACTGCCACAAGGGGAAGGAGGGTGCTCGCCCGTACCCGAGCCGCATCAGCAGCCTCCTGACGGTGCCTCTGCTCCTGGCACCTCTGCTGCCGCTGCACTTGCTCAGCACTGTGCCAGTGCAGAAGCGTTTGGGCTTTGCAGAGCGAGCCTGTTGTCACTGCCTATCTTAAAGGTTTCGTGACCTGCCTCCTGTTAAGTAAAGTGTGTAGAAAGACACTGTTTGGAGTAGTTTCTGGAGTAAGTGTACATACACATAAAAGCTGTAAGGGGAAGGCTGCTTTCAGATTATACTCTGTGTGTCTATATTTATCTTCTTTTCTCCTCCTCATCTTCAGAGTTCCAAGTTTTTTATCAGAGTTTTTTTGGCTGAGTGGAACTGAAAGTTGTTTGATACACTCCATCCAATAAAATCTTTCGCTGAGGACAGGGAGAAGTGCCTGTGCATATGCACGCTTTAGCGGTACAGTGAGAGCAGCGTTTACCGAGTGCTTGATCGTGGCAAATGATGAATGTGAACAGGTAACAATTGTTTCTGTTTATTCTAATGCAGGAACTAACAGACGACAATTGGTTTACAAAAAGAAAAGGAAATACTTTTTAACAACACCTAGTAAAATTTATGGAATTCATTGTAAAGGCTAAAACCATAAATGCATTTTTGTGCAACACTTTCTGTGACCTGTGAGTCAGATGATGAGAAATCATTGTATGAAATGGTAATTCTAAGGAATAGCATTCATAGTTACCAATGCACTGAGATTTTTATGTCATCTTCTGCTGTCCTGCTAAATTTGATTACAACTCAAATTGTTCAGGAAGAGAAAATACTGAGCTTGCCCCTCAAATTGAAGAGATGGAAGATAGCTCTAGACAATGCTTTAACAGTTAGAAATGTAAATTTAGTAACCTGGGGACAACAAGTAATTGCTTGAAAGACCATTGAAAGTGGAGGACCTATTAGTTAGTTGTTTCATGACACATTATTGTCTGCAGCTGCAACAGAAGTAGGTAGGTCTCTGAACAGGGTTTTGACACCAGCCCTGTCTTTCACGTGAAAAGTGCAAGCTACACCTAAAAAGTCTGGAGGAGGAGAGGAGCTTTGGACTTTCTTTTCTTGGTAGTTTCTTGATAGTATATCGGCCTTATTTTTTCCATCACTCTTTTGTCCACTCTTCACTCCAAGTAAAGATGCATTTTTGTTAGTAGAGATTTTTTAGTTTAGCCAATATTAGAATTGACTATATTTTGCAGCTTGTTCTTTATTCTTGATTCAGGACTTACAGTCTGTTCCTCTGCAATGTGGTAATGAGATCTGGGATAATAATGTCAAGCTGTATCTAAACAATTGGATTAAAGGAAGCCCTTGGAATAGGACAAAGGTTGGTGTAACTTACTGGATCACGTGGCCGATTGCTAGCCAATTCCCTAGGGACAAAGTTTTTACTCCTGGCAGAGCTCAGCAGCTAGCTTTCAGCTTCTTTCATGATCAGCATTTTGTATCCAATGTTTTAAAATGTTTGGAAAATGCAGCATAAGGGAGATTGAAGGTGTTATCTTTAATTGGACTAACTTAAAAAATTAATATTGAAAAGCTTTCTCCTAGTTTTGTTGTTATTGACCTGATGTTGAGAATAGCTTGTGCTGTTCTGAAGGAGAGGAGGAGGGGAATATATTTTGCTTTTGGTTTTTTGTGCTTTGTTTTTTGGATTTTGGGGGGACAGAAGAGGTTGAATTTGTAGACAAAACTGAGGAAGAAGTCATGGAAAAAATGGGGAAAGGTTCTATAATTTCCTGTAGCCACTGTTGCTTAAAAAAAAAAAAAGTCTGAGCATGAATAGCAAATATTTTCTAAGCTGTTTCTACTTGTTGGTCTGCCTGTGCTGATTTGTTCATAGATCCAGTTGTGAAAGGATCTGTAGCCAGCTTGCAGATGTTGGTAACAGCATCATCGATTCCCTTTGCCTTGACCCTGGTTTTGAAATATATTCTCTGCCCCTACTGCTGTAGAAGCTGAACTCATTGCCACAAGCATAACATTTGGCTTAAGGAACAAGATTGAGATAATAATAAGCGAGAATGGATATCTATTTGTCAAGTTTAGAACCAGGAAAGTCTGAAAGGTGGATGGACCTTTATTTTTTTTCTTGGTGAGGTTCTTTTTCTAATCATTGCTAATTATACTTAGAAAGTGACTACCTTCTTGAATGGTATTGCAATTGCTTGCTTTGACCTCAAAATATTACTTTGTCATTCTTGCCTTTCTCTCTCCCTTTCTCCTTGGAAAATTAATGTTAGATAAGAGTGAGGTAGATTCTTTTCTAGCTTATTCATTAGCAGCGGCAGCGATGTTGTTAATTATGTTTTGATTGTACAGCCAGTATTATGAGTGGCCAGAGAACACAGAATTAGTTTCAGATTTTCATAGCTAGAAGGTGGGAAAATCCTCCTTTGGTTTGCAGACTAAGCAGATTTACTCTGGAGATCATTGAGGCATAATAAACTGCAACTTTGATGTTTTTTCATTATAGCATTGCTTTCAATGCACAAATTTTACTATGGGAAATAATATAGCCCACTTCTCGGAGGATCCTATTCTCTTTTCTTACATACATCATCTTCTCAGCTTCAGCTGGTATAGTTTTCTTTTTTCCTTCTTTTTTCTTTTTTTTTTTTTTGAATCTTAGAAAAACTTAGTCAGAATGTATTCCTCAGGAACTCTTAACTAGCTTTTTGTGTCTTTGTATACTTTACCATTACTAGTTAGAAGCCTGTCGAAGCCTACAGACCATCACTGGGCAGTACTTAGCAGCAAGCAGAATGGTAGCTGGTTACTTTGCATCTTAAATGACTTCAACCTTTTTTTTTTTCTTTTAAGTTTTGTAATTTATTTAAATTTGCAAAAGTTTTTTGTTTTGTTTTTAATCAGTTAATAAGCACTGTAGGTCTGTGACTGAAAATACCCAATTCATCTGCTTTGCCACCCCAGGTTCATGAGTATGAGGGAGTGTGGCACTTCAGTCAAATACGTTTATCTTAAAAATTCCCTTCTCTCACCTGCTCTTACCATCCCGACATAGTGAGGTACCAGTATTTCTGACAAAACTGAAACAAAGATATCCAGTTCATCTGACACTTCATTTTCTGACTTGCTGAATCTTCTGATAGAGTCTTCTTCATAGTCTGTAATGCATTTCTTTTATGTTCTTTTGTTCCTTTCCAAGTGCATGTGGGGGTTTTGTTAGTCAGTTGGATATGTTCAGCATCGGAAGAGTGTTTCTAATAACCAAATTTTACTCCTGGTGTCTATATTAAACTCCCTCAGGTCTTCCTCATGATTTCTTCTTCTGAAGTCAGTTTACACATGTTCCTTTGGGCTTTTTGCATCAACACTTGATAAGTACTCTGTGTTGATAAAACATGATAGCACATTCTTGAAGAATCCCTGAAAGCACACTGCACACATTTCATTGCACGGAAACAGACAAACCATGTTTAAGATGATCTTAAGCAGGGTAGACCCTTCTCAGCCCTGATTTCCTTAGAATTTAGTGGAAACTTAAATGTCTGATGAGGAATTTGAGGTGGAACATGAAACAATAACTTTTATCCTGAGTTTAAGGTTAAGTGTTGGTATTCATTTTGTCCTTGGTAATTAAAGTGAATTTCTTGTTTTTCTTGCTCTTCCAAATCTGTATCAGTAGGATCTTTCGAGTAATTGCTCAGAATAATAAAATGGAAGTAGAACATTAGCAGTAATCTCCTTTACTGGGATATTTGCGAAAGGGGAGTGAAAAGAGAGAAAACTTGCATGTCAGATCTGCAGCTCTGTGTCTGAGCCATGTGGAGTCTGACCAGAGGAAAAGCAGCTGTGTATTAGCTTTGAACACAATAAATTCTTGAATTCAGTGTACTGAGTGTATGTGGGGAAGTTGCGCATAACAGAAAATATCAGACTATTAAAAATTCTGATAAATTTCAAGGAACTAAGCAACTAGCCAAACAGAAATAGGTGCAAGAAATATTTAAAAAGAAAACAGACACAAGTAGAGAGAAAAACAGGCAAGGATTTAAATATGTCATAAGCACATCACAACTAATTCATCTGATAAAGGAAGATACAAGACACAAGAAGTGATTGATGTAGCTCAAAGATTTGATGGTACAAAGGCGCCTTTACTTGAACTGATGAAAGGAAACAGGGCAAAAATCAGAATATTCAGGATTATTTACAATGTAGAGAGAGGGACAGTAATAAAAAAGGCTGAGTAAACTAAGAGAACTAAAAAGAAATAAGAAATGGCTTACAGTGTATATGGGGGGCGGGAGAGTAAAGAAATCATTGCTAAACGGAGAGTCAACCAGTAATCTAAAATGGATGAGTTACTGAACTGATTTCATAAATGGGCCTTTACAAAGGGGAAAAAAAACACAGCAGCAGCTAGCCTATTCGTAAGTAATGAAGACATTTCAAAATGTGGGATGGTAATAGAATACTTGGGAAAGATGACTATAAATAGAAAACCAGTTCTATGTATGTGTCCTTTATGTTAAAGAAATTAATTATAGTTTTTTGCAAAACATTGAGAATTAATCTGGAGGATAATAAACTGCTGAGATAGCAAGGGATTGCAGAATCCATACAAGGCACTACTCTGTTTCCTTTTCCCCCCCTCAGAAAAGGGATTCAAGTTAGTGTTACTCGGTACATAGTAAAATATGGTCAGAATTCTTTTGTCTTATTGTCTGTGAGGCATATTTACTAAACAGAACCACAAACTCAAACCTCCAAATCTTCTAAGATATTTTTAGTGTTTGAGAAGTGAGGAGATGGGCATAGATAGGCTTTTCCACTACGGCCGAGTCACTTTTCTGCCAGCACCGGAGGCAGGAGCACTGAAAGGACTGCTGGACGCCCAGTATCTACCCGAGAACCGTCCTTTAGCACCCGCCTTCCCTAGATCAGCATCAGGTGTGTCACTGACAATGGCAGGGGACTCCACTGGCTCCAAAACCAACTCAGAGAGAGACGGGGGGGGATAGACATACGGTACCAAGTCACTTCGTGCCTCAAAGGCTGTGAACTCTGCGCTGCCTCCTGGAGAACGCCTCGTGAGGAATCTTGTTCCACAAATTAGCCGGGAACACCACAAAATGATGGGCTCCTCAGAGCAGAAAGCTGATACACTTGGAGGTGTGTCTGTCATCTGTGCAACTCTGCTGAAGTACCTTCTGTTCTGAGATGGAACTGCCTGGATGTTTGTTCTTGTCTTTTTAGTAAATTTTGATGACTCTAGGTACTTAAAGAAGTAAAATAACCTCTTGTTTAAGGTGTGTTGTTCCTGTAAGTTTGGATCAACTGGGTTGGATTTATTCTGCTAGTGAGTCTTCAACAGAATTAAAGTCTACTCAGTCACAGTAATGTAAAACCCACTGAAAGTATCAGGTTACTTGCATTAAAGAACATGAGTTTTGCACTTACAGGAAGAATTTTTTTAAACACCTAATATATAGTAGGTGCCACACCAAAAATAAATAAAAGATTCTTACCAATAGTTTCTAATCAAGGATTATATTGTTTGACATGCACAAATCAGGGAAGAGAGAAATAGTGACAGCTTCACAGAATTCTGTTAAATTGTATGTAAATTTCTCAATTATTTTTTTATTAATTTTTGCATGCAAGATAGCAAAAGTAAATTCAGAAGGAGCTGAATGATGTGAAGAATGAAAATGTGTAAGGTTGACGCTACAAACCTAAGATTTTCCCCATGCTACTATGTAGAGCGCACAGACAAAAAAAATAAATTGTGGAATTAGTGCAAAGCACTGGCAGTTAGAAAAATGATGGAACAGTTGCTGTGAGATTAGTAAATGTGGATCCTAGGCAACACCATTTCTAAAATAATTTTTCTGAGTAAAGCTGCATTTAAGGGCTGGAAGTAATGATTTATGAAGAAATATGAAAAGAATTAGATATGTTTAACTTGGCAAAATAAATGAAGAGTGTTGTACTTGTCCACAAGCATATGAAGAGCATAAACAGAAACCATAGAGAAGAATTGCTTTGGACAGGGCCTAAGGAATGCAAATGAAATGTATTGTGATCATAATACAAGAAGGAAAATGTATCTCAGATATCAGGTAATATCCTCCATTAGCAAGATTTATGAGACCCATCATGATAGGAGTATGAAGGAAATGATGGAAAGTCCATTGACTGAGTCAACTGAAATTGGATTAGAAGATGTAGAACAGTTCAGCCCTGAAAAGGAAATTGTCATATGCCTGACAAACATTTCAGACTATAGTGGAACCATGGCACAACTAAGATGTATTTCAAAGTTTTCCCTTGACTTCACTGATGCATAGGTTCTGTCTTGGTGTAACAATTCAGGTGTACAGTCACTGAGCGAGTGCGCCTTGGTCATGCTAAGCACGGGCTTCTCTCTCAACTGAAGTTCCACCTGAATCTTGTAGCAATGAGTCTTCATAAATAATACTATGGTCATATGCTCCTTCACCCAGTGAGTGTCCCTAGAACCAATCTGCAGAGAAACTGGGGAAAGAAGATCTTGATCTCACTCTACTTTCCAGCTCCCAGGTACTTGCATGGAGGCCTCCCAGACTCTAAGGCTCACTTCAGAAGCTCAAGAGTGTCGAGTCTGGTTGCCTGGCACTGCTTCAGAAAACTCTGGCTCTGGTTGTCTGGTGATAAGCCTAAGTGGTAGACTTGGAAGCGGTCCCATTCTTTTTCACCTTCAGCAACTTGCTTTCAGGAGTCAGTTGCTGCCAGAGCTGAAGCAGACTGATGGTTTGGCATCTAGCACCAAGTGTTTCTTTGGCACTGCTCCACATCTTCTATCATGCTCAGCACAAAAGAACTTCTGAGTATTTATTGAGCCTCTCTCCGCAACTGGCTTCATCACAGGCTCTCGGGTCAGTGCTATTGTCCTAACAGCAGGTTTTATTTAGATTCTTACCTGAGAACATGGCTGCGCTGTTCAACTCCTGGAAACCTTCTGTATGGTAGCAGTTGGTCAGGTTTTGCCCCAATTTAGGTCTTTATGAAGCAATGTTGTCAGTTCACTTGTATCACGTTACCAAGGCTCTATGCTCAGCCTTGAGTAATTTGCCACTTTCCCTTCAGGGACTCTGAGGCAACCGCACATAACTTTTTAGAAGAATTTAGAAGAATGGTTGTCCTTGAAGGGTCCCTTGTGGATCTAGATCAGTGGTCTCCAAGGTGGGATGTGCAAGACAATCCATTGGGGTACAGGAAGAAAATGTTTTTTGTACAGTTAATAAATTTTAGAAATGTAAAATAGTGTTTATTTCATCCTTATCCTTTTTTAATTTCTATTTTTGTGTATGTTTTATAAAGTACATAACACAGTAGTACATGTATATAATTTATAAATAAATATACATATATGCTCAAAATTTTTTTACTGATGGGGTGCGCGATCAAAAAAGTTTGGAGAACGCTGATCTAGATGTTCAGAGAAAGATGAGGATGATGGCCATGGCACAAAGAAGTTCTTCCACAAAGAGAATCCTAAAGACTGATATTAACCTTTTAAGAGGGAATATGATGTAAAGATATAAAGTAATGAAAAAAAACCTCGGCAATGCTGCTGGGAATTTCTGTACTCCCTGTGTCGTCATGTAAGTGCAAGAACTCTTCCTCATGTACGCTAGGGTATATCGTAGCCTTATCTAAGTCCGCAACTGCTGTGTAGTTAAATAATATAATAAATCCTGCCTTGTCTTCCTGGTTTCCTGTGTCTCTTTGCTGGCTCCTCGCAATGGATGTGCTGCTCTGCTTGCCGGCAGCCTCGTCTCCCGTATCTATCTGCTTTCGCATGGAGTATCTAGGCCTAGTTTGAATGGTCAGGTAACCATGAGGCCTGGAACATCCATCCCCAGCAAAGGGGATAAAATGCAGCAGGTTCCATCCAAGGGCTGATGTTGTGTTTTCAGCTGTGGCTGGTAACTACAGCCACAGTCTCTTTGATCATTCAGAACATTACTTTACCAGTACGTAAAGGTATGGCTTCATATTCGTGGCCCTGGGCTTCAGCAGACTTGTTTATAGTGACACTGCCATGGCTCTGGTCAGCATGAGGCCTTCTCAGGAGACGGAATGTACTAAATAAGGAAAAGTGGTATCAGCTTTTAAACTACCGGGTCTCTGATTGGCATCTGCAATCTGGTATTTCTCTGAGGCTAATAACATAGCCAGATCTAGGCAGTTTTTCTTGCACAGTCAAATGGCACGTACCTGTTGCCAAAGCTACGTGCTGCCAAATTTCAAGCCTTCATTCCAAATTAAGATGTTAGAGCTTTCCTTACCTATGATAAGTCATTAAATATCACTCAATTACCCTTGTATTGAGCCTTCTTTTTAAACTCAAGCTTACTTTACTGAAAGGCATCCTGTCTTGATTTGAAGATATTAAAAGATGAAGAATCCTCCTTCCTTTGATAGGGTAGGGTTTTTTAATGTCTAATCATTCTCACTATAAAACTGTGCCTTATTTCTAATTTAAACTGGTCTGGCTTCAGCTTCCAGCAATTGGTTCTTGTTATGCCTTTCTCAGCTAGATTAAAGAGCCCTTTAGGACCTGGTATTTTCTCCCTTTGAAGGTACTTATACATCGTAATCAAGCCATCTCTTGATCTTTTTAATAAACTAAACAGATTGAGCTCCTTAAGTCTCTCGTTCTGAGGCAGTTATTCCAGTTCTCAAATAATTTTTATGACTCTGCACTGTCTCCAGTTTTCCTGTGTCCTTTTAAAAAGGCGGACACCAGAAACAAAGGCACTCAGGGAATTTACAGTCAACTGTTTGTCCATTTTCCCTAAATCCTTTAGATTCTCTTATTTCCATGGCATGGTTTCCCCAGTCTGTAGAAGACTTTTTTTTATTCCTAGCTCCTAGAAAGTATGACCGCTAACGTCATTTGCTCCAGAAGTGCTCCAAGACGGGTAATCTAGCACCAAAAAACTGTAATCCTTATCAGAATTCTTGTCCCATTGTAGCTGTAATTGTAACTTGAATTTACTTCATCTGAGAAATACAAGGGATAAAGTTTATTTTCTGAATATCCTGTTAAAAGCGTCTGTCTTACTTGACCGCAAGCTGGTTCATTCTGTCACTCATTCTGGAACTCCAGTCTATCGGAAAGCCTGTGGCAGAGAAGTGGTATTTTTACTGTCTCTTTGAAACAACGAAGGAAATGGTGTTAGGTGTCAGTGAGAGAGGACAACAGCTTGAAGAAGCCAGAAGTGTAACCCAGCAACCTTCTATGTCCAGTGTTTTCAGTCTGGAAGACTGCCTTCTCTTTCTGAGAAACCAGGCAGTGCTAGCACTGCATGCTTCTGCAAGGGCTCTCTGCAACCCTTGTCCATGGCACCGACCCAGTATACCCGCTGAAACCTTATTTTGGGGGCATGTCAGCTTCTTGCATGGATATTATATAAAAACATCTGTTTTCACTCACTTTTTTTTTAAATATAGATGATATATAATTGCTCCACCTTTTCTAATGTTTACCGTTGGTTTTTTCTTCCCCATCCTTTAGTTTATGGGGGGACATAGCATGCTTGGTTTGGGGAATTCTGAGCAACAAACAGAGGGAACTCTTAAAAGCACCTGTGAGAAGTATCCTACCTGCTGTTCTGTTGCTTGTTCTCTTTGCTAGGCTGCTGCTTCTGGCCACTGTCAGACCCCAGATACCGGGCTGGACGGACCTTTGCTCTCATCTGTATAACTGTTCTTATGCTTTTTTGGCCTGCTTGTATTAACTATCTTAAATCGTTAGCTTTTTGGAACTGGGATCTTTGTGTATTTTACATTCTAAAATGAGAAGAACTTGAGCTGTTTGGGGCCTTCAGAAATCGCTATAGAGTTTTTTTTTAACTGAGCCTATTCATTTTTGCAGAGGAAACTGAGGCTTCTGCAGCCCTCCATAAGTGATCTAAGTGACCAAAATGGTAGTTTAGTTCAGGCAATGGTCTTAAGAGATAATATATGTGGATGGTGGCCAAACTGGAGGATGCAGTTCAGGAACTGCTTACTCTTCTTTAACGAACACAGAAAGCTGCATTGTTTTGTACAGGGAATGCTGCTGTCTCTGAGGATTTTCTAAAACTGTCTAGTACTGCTTCTAGGACTCAATTGTTGCCTTTTTTTTTTTTTCCTGCAACGTATTTGTGTTTATTAAGGGGATGGTGGATGACAAACCCCACCCCCCACCCCCCCCACCCCAAAATAAAGGAAATCTTTACAGGTGTTGCCTTGGTGAACCACACTATTTCTGTTGAAATCCACTCGTCCCCTTTTGGTCTCCTTTCCTATCCTGTTCTTGTTATAAATCATAGTTATGTTCTGCTGAGTATAAGAAAACTGGAGGCCAGATTTGGGGTACACTGTGTTGACAATATTAGGCATTTTTTCTGTTGTATCAACCAACTCTTGGCCTCTGAGGTATTTATCCTTGCAATTATCCACAAGGTAGGCAACAGCTATTCCCCTCATTTTAAGACAGGGAGGAGAAGCTGAGGTATGGGAAGCTTCAGTAGGTCAGGGCTTGAACTCAGATCTTCTAAATCTGGGGTAATTGTGCCTCCTCTCTGTTCCATCTTTAAAAAATAAAGCACATATGTTAGTTCTAAGAATCACTTTCATCTTTACTGTACTGCCTTCAGAAATTTTCAGTCATCCTAGCTGCACTGCAGCTGCCCACTTATAGTTGCACAAAGGCTGTTAGTTGCTTAGGCTCGCAGTTATAAAACATCGAGGAAAAACAGGAACAATTACAAGTTTAATATTAAAAGAAGCAATTTCATTTCCTTTCTGGAGTCGATGTAATTTTTTAATACTACCTGAAGAAGCAGAATCCCTTGTGCGTAGTCAATCAGGCGCATTTACCTCGACTTTAATCTCGGCCCCAGCCGTGTGGGGAGGCAAGCGAGGGACCCGAGCGGGCTCCTCGCCGGCCCCCTGGGCCCCCCTCACGCACGCCGTGCAGACCCTGGGCTTTGACTGGCTACGGCACTCCTATATTTTGCATTCATCTACCTAAACGGTTCCTTGTGTTTTAATTAAACTGCAGGAGGGAAAGAAAAGACACTAAAAGCTGCAAGGCTGCGCACGGGGATCGCTTCCAGCAGGCAGCACGGCAGAGGTGCCACCGCCAAGCACGGCGCAGACCGCAGCCAGCCCCGCGCCTTCCAGCGCCCGCTCCGTCCCCGGCCCCGGCAGTACCGTGGAGCTGACCTGTGCCGCTTCCCGCACGAAAGCCTTCACAGCTCACCGCCTCCGGCCCTTCCCCGGCCCCTACCAGCTCCGCTCGGCGCCGCCTGGGACGGGCCGCCTCGGGCCGCCGCCCCCGCTCCCTCCCCGCGCTGCTCCTGGCCGGCCCGGAGCGCAGCGCCGCTCCTCTCCCGGACCTGTCCCTCTGGCACACCCGCTCCCCCGCAGCCGCCGCTCCCCGGGCCGCCCCTGCCCCGCCGGGCCGCCCCTGCCCCGCGGCCGAGCCCCGCGGCCCCGGGCCGGGCTGCGCGGGCGGCTCCGCGGCCCGCCCTGCGGCGCACGCCGGCGGCGGGGCGGCAGCGCCCCCTGCTGCGCCGCGCCGGCCCCGCGCTGCCTGCGCGGGCCCCGCAGCCGCCGCCCGGCCCCGGCCCCGGCCCTCGGCTCCCGGCCCCAGGCTCGAACCGCAGCGTGGGCCGCGGCTCCGGCCCCCCCACCCACCCCCGCAGCGAGCTCCGCGCCCGGGCGCCCCGCGGGTTCCTCTTCCTCGGGCGGCGGCGGTGGGGCGGGGGGCGTTGGAGGCTGCGGGGAGGGGGCGGCCAGCGAGAGCAGGTGGGGAAGGAGCGGGAGCCCGTCTGCCTCCGTCGGTGCGGCAGAGCTGTGGAGAGGCTTGTCGTCCCCCCCCCGTTTGCAGGCGGAACCCCCAGGGGCCTCCCGGTGCGGGGACACACACAGTAACGGGCACCGGGCGGGACCGCGCGTGTCCGGCCTCCGCCGTGCTTCATCCTCTGCTGCCGGTACAGGAGTGACGGGCGCTGGGGCAGTAACTACGGACGGTGCTTTGCGTTTAACGACACTAGGGGCAGGTGCCTGAAGAGTATCTAGGAAAGCCTCTGTCGTCGGTTTATCCGATGTGGGTGAGAGCAGGCGGTTGAGGCACGTCTGCTGCCTGAGCCCTGCTAACGTGCTCCGTGCAGAGGCTGCCTGCTGGTGTCACTCGGGGAGGCTGGAGGATTCCCTTAGCCTGGGCAAGGGGTGGCTGTGGCACAGCGCTGGGTTGCTAGCGATTGATGCGTAAAACGCATCAGCCGGGGATTTCCATGGGCTGGCCACCCGCTCCCCAAAGATGCTTTTGCGATGAGCTGCGAGCAGCGGCAGCCAACACCTCTAAAGCAGATGAGGCTCCGCAAGGAAGCGTGGTGTGAAAGGTAGTGGCGTATTTGTGACATTTCAAGCAACCCCTGCACACTCGAGCCTCGTCTTCCAGGCTCCCCCAGCCAGGGATCTGGCACCGACAGCCCTGGCGCGGAGTGGAGAAGGAACGTCCTTTCTCACTGCTGCTGCCACAGCGCGCGAGGAGGCTGCTGACTGATGCTAGCTGCGTGTGCAGGGGAGAAAAGGCTGAAGCCTACCAGAAGAAACCTGTAAGGAAGAAAACCTACAAATTGGGAAAAGCATTCTGCTTTGACAGAATAAAAATAAAACCTGGAATGGGAAAGGAAAGGCATGAAAGAGTTAGTGACAAAATATCATGTACAGCTGGGGAGATGATGGTTTTATTGGTATTGCAGGGGGGAGGGAGAAGCTGAGAGGCAGTGAAAACACAATTTGGCCTAAAATTGAATTTCTCTGATAAGGAATTTCAGAAGCGGCTGCCTCATTCACTGTGCGGCCAAATAATCATATGCGCTTTAATAATCTTTATTTTACAGGAGTACGTTGCCAGGGCAACAGAGTGTAAGCAGGAGAACAGCACCTTGCAGATCACAAAGGCAAATCTGCAGAAAGAAATTTCAGCGAGTTTCTCTCTCCCTTTTGCAATGTAATGACGACTTATTTTTCATGCACTGATTTAATAATCTTATTGAAAGATCCTTTCCCTGTTTCTCTTATTCTTGTCTGTCTGAGCGTGGACAATGGCAAAAACCTGGAATTGTCAAGCCCACTGGGCTAAGCAAACTAACAGATGTAATATGTTTAGCATTTTTATGTAATTACTTTTTATTGCTATTTTACCCCTACTTCTATTCCTCCCTGGTTAGTTGCTGCTTCCTTTCCATTCTGGCCCAATCAGGTGATAGTGAGGGGCTGGGGGAGAGTTAGTAATTGACTGCATTAATCGGAAATTATTAGTTGGATGTATTTTCAAGGGTGGGGGTTGGTTGCAGAAATAGACCTTTTAGGAGGGGATGAATTGAATTATGGTCAATGCAATAATGAAGCCTCTAGGCTGTAAGCTGTAGAGAGGACAGTCATCTTCACAAAGGTTTTAGTGCTATTTATAATGGGCTCTGCTCTCTGGGTGAAAAACAGTATGTTGCCCTACTGACATCCACTGGATGTGGGTGTCTCGATGAGCTGGTCTGAAAAATAAGCTGATTTGGTACGATTAAGAATGAAAACTTCTGAAGATCTTCAATGTAGGTTAGACTGAGAGCAGGAACATTGCTACCAAACCTTTGGCAGGGCGCAGTTTGTGACAAGTCTATATCTTGTAAACATTTTGCTTCTTGTTCTCTTTCCCAAGGGCCAGAGCTCAGGAAGTAAGCGTGGGAAAAGCAATACTTGTGGGCTGCAGAACAGGAGGTGGGGGGGGAAAGGTTCTGTGGAATTAAGTACAAAACCCAGTTTGTCTCAGTGCGGCTGACAAATCCCAAGAAATGAAGAACAAAGGCTGTCACTTAAGCTCAGCTGTTCTGTTGTATTGCAGCTCGGCCAGGTCTCATGCAGGCACCAGGAAGCAGTAGAGCATCTGAATATGTGGTTTTGGTGCGCTGACATGGCAAGGCTGCGGAAAAAGACACAGGGATGGGGTTTTGCAACCTTCTCTGAGAATGTCATGCTTTTTGTGGTCTGAATTCAGGCGTATCAATGTTACTGAAATGAAACCTTTCTTTAGAGAGCTAGTTCCTTAAAAGCTAGTACATAGACTTACGTATTCTGCATTTCATGAAATAATTAGTATATATAAAAGCCAAGTAGCATTTTCACTACAGGATTACTTCCTGCCAAATATTACTGGTTTTCTCTTAGTTAGCATCCACCAAGTTACTCTGAATGTGGGATGTTCCTTGAACTAGGATTGCATAGAGCAGTAAAAACTGGTCTGAGGTATATTGCAGAAATGGCTGCAAGCTGGTTTAAGTGTGTGGTTCTTCTGCAGAGAGCAATAGTAACAAAACGCTTGGGGCTGAAGCTGATCAGGCATGGGAACAGTTGCATGCCGGACAGGGGAAAAGTGTTCTTAGAGAGCTGGGCATGAGTCCCGTAACTTCACTTCATATATTTGCTTGTGTCTCCAGGTTCAGAATGTTTTCAGTCCTGTGGAAGCATTAATAATAAGGTGCTTGGAGTCTCATTATCACTAACGTCTAATCAGGCATACAAACAAAAAACAATCGGAGTTCTGAAGCCCAATTACAATTCTGTTGTTTTCTTTAAAAAATGGGAGAGCATTTAGACCTTAGACATCAGAGTCAAGTAAGTATATAGCAGTCTAGCTCAAGGTAAAAAGGCATATGATTTCTATTCAAAGAGTAAGATGAGCAATTAATATTACATTGATGTGTTAAGTTTATTAACATTTGTTTATAAATGAAGTGTAAGGACATTTTACTATCACTAACGTAACTTCAGCTTTATTTTTAAAATATTTGCAGTGCTAATCCTAGGCAACGTGTCAGATAATGCTATGATATAAAAATGACTCAACTGTAAGGTTATGCAATAGAATAATGTACATTAAGTATATAGAGAATGTAGAATACTATAATATATATTATGTATAATATTATATATGTAAGTGTATCTAATTAATCATTTGTAGTTTATGAATGCGTAGGTAGATTAAGTAGTTTAGGAACAAAGACAATACTTTTAAGGTTGTAATAAAAAGAAAAAAAACAAACCTCTTTTTCCTGAGGAAACTGGCTTCTGTTAGATCCAACAGCTTTTCTCCTCTAAGTGATATCCAAGTAAATCTTCGAAGTTTTTGTCATCTGTGCAGAACCACGTTTCACAGAAACTCTGCACATCGCTTCAGTTTAAAATATATATATATATAATCTACTAAAAGCAGTCGTCTTCTGTGAAGCCTGCAGGAAGGTAGCTGACTACAATCAGACTGGACCACAAAAAGAACTGTGGGGCAAGATAATGAATTGCTGACTGCCAAACACTGGACAATATTTCTTTTTTTTTTGTTGGCTTAGGAGGCTGCATTCTTGACTCCTTAAACCAATACTGGACAAGAAGACTATTTGCTGGAGCTTCCTCTACAACTTTTAAATCAATTTTTTTCTGTTTTAATCATAATGAGTTTTAAAATGTAGAAAGTCAAAAGGATTATTATCTGTTCTTTGTAGGAATCGATGGGGAAGCCCAAAGTTTAAAGCAAGATGGCAGAATCTGTACTTGCTGTAGGTGGAACAATAGTTATTCACCATCGCAATATACATGGGTTTGTCTTTGCACTGATTTTTCTATTTTCCTTAGAAATGGTAGGATAAAATTTTGGTGAGAAATTGAAGCCCAGCTGCTTAAATACCCATGATATTCCTAGCACAAAATCTGGGCAATTGACTTTCCCCTTCCTGCTAGTTTGTATCCTGCTGCCTTTTGAAATGGAAACTCTTCTGACCCTATAACCCTTGTGTTACTCTGAATAAAACTCTTTTTAATTGTGTTTTGAAGGAGCATGCAGGGAGCTCCCACACTACTAATCAGCTTTGCTGGTTTGGATATGTATCTCCAGGATTCATGTTGGCAGAATAACTTGATATAATTGCAGCTCTGCATCAGTGATTTAATGCTTAAGAACTTTAAAGGTACAGGTCTTCATTTCTATCTGCACATTATTACAGTGTGAGACCAGCTCCTGTGTACTCTTGTCTACCTGGTGTATTGCAGGAGGACGTGAGCAAGCACGGCATGCTCTTTGGGGTGACTGGAAGCCACACAGTGGTGTTAGAGGAGCGCACAACCTGTGCTAACACACTGCTGCTCGGCAGGGCTTGTTAGTTTGGGCATAGCATTAACACAGTGACACAGTTTTTGGATGAGACCTTTCATACCTTTTTGCTTGCAATGTATGATGTGGAAATGCAGGTGATCTTTATTGCCTGGTACCTTTTCACACAATTAAAAAAAAAAAAAACCCACCAAAAAAACCAAGCAACCTGTTGTAGCTAGAATCTGAGTTTGGTACTGGTCAAAAGTGGGTCTGGCTGATGTAAATGAATGTTTTAAAAGTAGACCTGTCTTTAAGCTGTTTGAGGGCATTTACAGCTTTGATTTGAAGCATTGAACAGCTGCCTTCCAGTGCCAAAACTTCAGCAGCTATGACAGACTGTCCTGCAAAAATATCCTTCCTTTGTATTAGGAAGATGGCAGTGAATCAATTTAAACTCATACACTGCAGAAGCTATCGCTTTGACAGATACCTATACATTTTACCCCTGTTCCTTACATTGCTTGCCTTCTCATCTTTCTCAGACAGCATAAACATTGCTTTAGCTTCTTTACATTTTAGTATAACTGTGTTTAACATTGAGGCTTGCCCCAGCCAGAACCCATAGGCAGTCGGTACGCAGAGTTGCCTTCAATTTGCAGACGTTTGTTCATAGCTCTGCTAATGTGCCTCTGTTTGGCCTTCAGCATTCCAAAAGTAGGAATGCCACTTAACCCGAGTCCTGGCTCCCTGTTACTGTTTGATCAGTAACAGTAATGCAGTAACTGCCTCGGACAAATGACTATACTAAGAACACTCCCAATTGCCCTGTAATAAAACTGCTATCCTCCCTGAAAGCGAAGATGAGGATAGAAAGGGCAAGTATGATTGGAAGGTCAACAAGTTTGAGCACTGACAGAATGAAAGAAACAAATTATAACGCTGAGGACATGATGCTGAAAATGCCCTGTGTCTAATTCTTGGCTTAGCTAGAGCCAAGGTGTGTTAGCTCGAGTGTCTCGCCATCCTACTTCCACAGAAGAGGATGCAGAATCTCAGCATCCTTGCAGCCTCTGGGTGGCTGATTATTTATATCCTAAACTTCAGTACTGGAGATCGTTCACAGAAAGAGATAAGAAGCTACCGAGTATCATGGTGCAAGCCACTCTGTGCGAAAAGGAAACTCAGTGCTGTGTGCCAGCGAGGTTTCCAGTCTTCAGCCTCCCTTTCCTGGCCTACCGCGCCCGTTACAGATCCCATCGCGTACCAGTTCATCCAGGCTCGGAGTGCACCTGCCTCCTGCTAGGCTTGCGTCAGAATTTGTCTCTTAACAAGGCGCAAGGAGAAACTTTTTTCAGTGCGCCCTCAAATGAGATAGGAAAATAAAAACACTTTACAACTTCTGTTTTCTGTCATCTTGTCTGTTTGTCCCAAAGGGGACAGGCCAGCAGAGCTGGCTGCCATGCCTCATCCCACTGATACCAGAACTGGGAGAACAATCTGCTAGCTTAAGAAGCCAGCTTGTGGAAGTGCTGTTTTATTTGTTTTGGCTAACCCTTTTACTTGCTGTGGTAAAATAAGGATAAAAGCAAACTTTGGGGAGCTTTTGCCATCTTACATTTTTGCTGACCCTAAGTTCTTTTAAATCTTGAGTATTTTAAAAAGGCTGTTTGCGTTTTGGATTTGAAACCATTAAGATTCTGATATTTTTAGTTGGGGGGGGGGGGGGGGGTTCTGTTGTAAACCTACAAATCAATCTATGTGTCTACACAGCAGTCTTGCGTTTCCTGTGTGTTTCCAGGACCCAAAGCCTGAACAAAACCACTGCTGATACTGGGCTGCTGGATGGTTGTCCCTGTGAAACACAGCCTATACGGGCTTTGAAGGAGCCTTATGGAGTGCCCAAATGCACACCTGAGGAGCAGAGGGGTGGAGTTTCTTTTGGGAAGTGGGAGATGAAGAAAGAAACAGAAACATAATGCAAAGAAGATTTGCGAGAACAGACCTGTTGCCTTGGCTGGCTCCCCTGCGGGATGCCAGCGCCCGTGCCTGCCCGATTCACACCCGGGGCTGGTGTCGCTGCCTTGCACGTCCTGAGCCAGCGCCGCGGCTGTCGGGGCACTGGCTCTCCTGGAACGAGCCTCTTGCAGTCTGCTCAGTTGCAGCCGTGTCATTTCTATAAGTCATTCAGTGCTCATTGGAGTAATGGCTTGAACTTGACTGCTTTATGTTCCAGGTACTACTTTGACCCTTGGGCTATAACAGCAGCCCAGTGATTATTCAGTTTCTTTTATGAAGTGCCTTAGCACCAACAGGAAAGAGTGCAAGACATCCCTGTGCAGCCTGATGTTCAGAGTGCTCATCTGGGATGTACGAACACGGCAGTACAGGCCTCGGACATAGATCTTTTGCTGTCCCATGGTAGCTGTGACTGGTTTGATAACACAGGATTTTCTGCAGTAGCAATTAATGCCATAACCTTTGGGCTTTTTTTTATTATTATTTGTTTACACAGGTAGAGCATTTAAAATCTTGATCTGTTTTGTTTTATTACCCAAAAGCATGCATGAAATACTATAGTACATATCATCATTTCTAAACGTGAAGTGTCTGAGCAAATGAGTTTAAAACAACATGTTGTACAGACTGTAGTTTGGGAAGTTTCATGGGGAAAATAATTCCTGCAGAGAAAAGGTCTTGGTGATCAAAGCTTACTCCAGCAGGAACTGCGGAAATCTGTGCAAAGCTGGGTCAGGTAGAGTTTAGGCCTGGTTAACCAGCAGTCGCCTTCAAGCTGAAAGAGGAGCGCATCCATGCTTTTGTTTACACACCCAGAGATAGATTTGCTTTCTGTAGATGAATATCCAGATCTTGACAATTATAACAGAGAAATAAGATCCCCTTCTTATTGTCATATCCTTACCACAGAAGTGCTAACCCAGGATGTGATTTCCTAACCATCAGAACTGTTGAAACTGTGTTTCTGTGGCATTGCTCTTAAGAAATCTTTTCTGAATCATTTTTATTCCAGGGTATCCTGTAGACCTCGCTGTCCATTTCAAGAACACCTCCTTAAATGAGGCGTTCACAGATAACTCGCTGTTCCTTGTTGGACAATTCCCCCCCCCCCAAGAAGTAGATCTCTTTTGGGGCAGGATGGAAGCAACCGTTTTCTGAAGTCATAGAATCACAGAATGGTTTGGTTTGGAAGGGACATTTAAAGATCATCTAGTCCAGCCCCTCTGCCATGGGCAGGGCCATCTTTCGTTCGATCAGGTTGCTCAAAGCCCCATCCAACCTGACCTTGAACACTTCCAATGATAGGGCATGCACCACTTCTCAGGGCAACCTGTTCCAGTGTCTCGCCACCCTCATCATCACCATGCTTGGTCTATTCAAGAGCTGCAGAATTGCTCTGATAATTCATGATATTGAGTTCAGGATACTTTTCCATCAGTTGCAACTGAAGGAGAGACGGTGGCTGTCAGGGAATGTTGACTATGTGGTATGAAAACCTTGCAGGTCAGTTGGAGAGTAATGTGTGACACGCTTCCCGTTTTGATGCACTAGTCAGGAAGAATGCAAACGACAAAGATCAGTGGCAAAGTGTGGTTAGGTGGATCAATAAACCACAGGATGTTTCGGATTCTGGAGCAGTAAGAAACAGTGCAACTCTGTGTGGGAGGCATTGGAGGGGTATGTATTCACAGCTGTCTGCCAAAGAGACCAGCACCTGGGGACTGTTCATATGCCTGAATGTAGGTACGAAACTGAAAAGTAAGAAACGGTAGCAGAAAGCCTCAAACTGAATTGGCAAGGCCACAGAAAAAGTGGATGGGGCAAGAAAACGAAATGGGACCCCAGCACATCCTTAAAATTACTTACTGTGAAGTAAGATGTCTGTCTTTGCTGAGGCTTTGCCCTTTACTCTATAGGATGACTGAAATAAAAAAGGCTCTTAACCTAAAATATGACATTCTTTCCCTCTGCTCTGTTCCTAGATTAACTCTTCATGATGTTCTAACTTTAAACAGATGTCTCTAGTGAAAGAAAGTGGTGATTCAGTTTTGCATTGGCCAGATCCATGTTCTGTCTGTAGGTGGAGGAACATACATTGCTTCCTGTGAAGATACGAGAGATCCAATTTGTGACTCATTAAATCGAGTGGTGGCCAATACCTGTAACCATTGTATTTCTTGAAAGTTACCAGCACTTTCAAGGAGGGAAAAACCATGCTAGGATGTTCTTTTGCTTTGAGAGAGGTGACTGCTTCTCAGGAGCATTCACACTTGCCAGCCTTTGCTGGTACTACGGATGCTTAGGGTAACAGGTAACAGTTCAAAGGAGAGGCTCTGGAATTTTGTGACTTTTGCTGAAGTTTTAAGAGAAGATCATTTTAGAGTAAAACAGAAGCTGCCCCTGCATTCAGCTGGGATTCAGAATGACGTTGATGCAGTTGCAAAAAGGCCAGAAGCTGTTGGACTGTTGCCTGTGATATGGTTGATGCGTAGCAGCTGAACTGGCTAGACCTCATGAGGAATTTTATCTCTGAGAGCTCTTTAGTGAAACCAAAACCTACCAGAACAAAAATCTTCAAGTCCTTTTAAGCAGAGCCCTGGTTAAACTGCTTAGTAGTTTGTGAATTGAGGTGATTGTACTAATTGGATGTTAGACAGAGGGCTGATTGAGTTCACATCTCATGGTTGGAAATCACGAGCAGTGAAAGCTTAATTCACCATGCCGTTATCACATCACCTTCTGTTTCAGAAGTCACTGGCCTTTGTTCACATTAGACTCAAATTCATGTCTTAACATACAGTGCTTCAAATAGCCTGGGATCTGGACACTTCTTTCAAGGCCAAGACAGATGGAGGAATCTGGACCTCGATACTCGTGAGCTGAGCGGAGCTCTGCTTGGTGTGAGAGCAGTAACTGTCACGCATGTTCTCTGAACAAGTGTCTCGTATGGGAGTGGACCAGGGAGGAGGTAGAGAGTGTTCCCTGATCACTCCTCTTCTGACACAGCCCTCTGGTCACTCAGATCATAGGCTGTATCATTCATATCCACTCATAAAGCAGGAAGTTCTCCGAGGGTCTGCCCGTCAAGGTTTCTCACAGTGTGTGTGCTTCTTACGCCCCTTGCACTGCAGTCGTAAGCAGTAGCATCCGTTCTGGTTGCAGGCACATCTGCATCCCTTCCATTCTCCCTCTAGAGCAGGGTGATCCTGTATCTCGTACTGTTTTCCTTTGGCTCCTCTACAGTAGCCAGATGTAGGTAATTGTATTTTTTCTTTTCTGGAGTTCAGCACATGGGCTTACTTGCAGGTGAAGTTGAAAACTGGCTTTATACTTCAGAACCAAAGCACAACTTGACTGATGATGTCCAAGTCTCCAAGTCTGAAAACCAGCCTGTGGCATTGTCTTTCTGTACAGCTGCAAAATCGCTCTCTTGTTCTGCTGCCTAGGCAAAGGTCCTCTGAACAAGGGGTTCCTTTCAGTTGGGGCACCAGCTAAAGAAAACACAACACTTGGCACAATTGTAAGCGCACAGCGGTCAAAGCAGTGGCCAGTCTGCATCTGCATCTGGGACGTCGCTAGGAGCTGCACTCCTCTAGGAAATACCATAGGATTATACGGACCTGAACTGCAAGGATCCCAGTTTATCGGTACCAGTGGGCAAGAGACCATTTCCAAATAGTCTGTTGGAGCCATGCAACCAGCCTCATAACTGGGGCACTCAGACTGCACTGTCTGCGTGGCCACAGGCTACCACAACCCGAGTCATCTTCGCCTCCTCCTGAGGACCCTTTCAGAGCGCATTTGCCATCCATGCCTCTGCCCATTTGTAATCAGGTGCTTAAAAACTTGTGTACGCTCCTGCAGATGCTGTTAAACGTCATTATCTGCTCAGCAGCCTTTCACGTGGTGGCACCTGTGGGATGAATCGGGTGAAATAATAAATTTCAAAGAACAATGGTTTCAGGTATGTCGCCTTTCTTCATCGGTCCTGATGACAAGGAATTAGTTCTAAGAAAAATCTGCTTTAAAAGATGAGTTTGTTGTTAAGTTTTCACTTTACTTGTCAAATGAATTTTCTGTGAACTGAAAAGAGATAATAAGGGTTTATTTGTGTGTGTTTTGTTGGGTTTTGTAAAATTTTTTTGGTCCCTCTTTTCCTTGCTACTTAGCTCTTCCAGCCGAGGAAATCCACAGTAATTTTCCATAATGCTTTTCATACCACCTTACTTTGTTGACTATTTTGTTTATTGGATTTCTTATTTAAAATCTTGTTTCCTTCTGGCTTTCTCTTTAATTTCCTCTTCTTTAGCAGGGCTGCATGAAGGTAAGCTGAGTCCCAAAGCTATTCTATCCTAAGTTCTGGCATTTTATATATATAAAACTTCAGGGCTGATGGCAATGATACCTGGGATTATTTATGGGTTTTCATAAAAAAGAAAGAGGAAAATACAGAATTGCATGGCTTCTCTCTTCCTTCCCCTTTTCCCCACCCCCTCCCCACAGAGGAGTTTAATTTTAAATGATAAATGTGGAAATTAGAGACCGTCGAGAAAATCCAATTTGGTGAGGAGTTTTAAAAATCCCATAATAAACGCAGAGTGAAATGTATGATTTAATGCGGGGCGCCAATGGCTGCTATTATGTGCTATTAGCAAATCGGGGTTGAGAGTGAATCTTTATCACTTGGTGAGTGCGGGCTAGGCCTGCCTTTGCTTCTGCTATTGATTTGTAGCCGCTTGTCATAATGACATCGGGAAGCAATGAATGGAAGATGTGCTTTTGATAGGATTGAAGGGGTGCAAAGGGGGGAGAAAAAATTCAGCAAGTTTTCTATCTCTTCTGCCTGATTAGATTTTTTTCTTCTTTTAAGAGCTTTCACATTCCAATAAAAATGCTAAATCAGCTCTGAAGCAGAATTGTTAGGGAGTAAATAGCTAGTCACATTTAAAGGAGGAAAAGATCTGACTTTACAGCTCTGGCTTTACAGCAGTGGATGAATCTAAAGAATATTTCTGGCTCCACAAAAATGATAGTAGTGGGTGGTGTGAGGGTGGTTGAGAGCTGGTAAGAGCACCTGCACTGATGGCTCTGCAGAGAGCTGGTGCATGCCGATGTGTGCGCATGATGTGGCTCGTCAGAATGCACGGGAATTAAATCTCTGAAGTGTCTTTATTTAAGAAGAGAAGTGTATGTTTCTTGATCTCTGAACCAAAAGTGCCTGAAATGAAAAACCCAGACTTTGCCTTACAGCAGCAAACAATAAAGGTCTCCTTTGCATCTGGGAAAGGAAGGTTTTTGTCACTTTAATTATAGGCATTTCTCATCAGAAACCTAAACCAAGGTTTGATGGAAGGGAGTATAATTGCTGCACTGTTTGGAGAATGCAGCGTGCCTGTATTGGAGGGTTTTCTGGAAGACAGCTCTTAGGAAATAAGAACAGGCTTACTGCCCAGCCATGGGCCTGGTGCACACGGTGAATGAGACAAAATCCATGTATGCTCAGGAGTGTATCTGAGTATGAGTCTACTTGTGGTGATCCCCATGAATCTGCATTTCTGATCAGTAGATCCACGCCATTTTAATTTCCTGCCTCTTGATCATTCTGCTCTCCCTGGGAAGGGGGACCTGCGTGCATCCCGAGGAGCAGAGCTCCACTTTGAGTTCCTTCTTATGAAAGTCTGTACACGTCTTCTATCATCATCATCATCATCATCATCATCATCATCATCATCATCATCATCATCATTATTATTACTACTACTCCAGTCGGCTGTGCTGAAGAGCTGTAGGCTGAGTAAGGGTTGTGACTCTGGTATTCAGGTCCTCCCTTTTGGCCTAACTAGCCTCAGCTACTCTTATTTACGGAAACCTTCACAGTACAGCCGAATGAACCTGGTTTCCAGGGCTTACTGTCAAGAGTATGAAATGGCAGATTAGAAATCAATGCAGAGAGTCCAAGTGCCTACTTCATCATTCAGGAGAAAGAAATACAGTATTTCTGGTCTGAGCCTTGCACTCATTAAAATCACATCCTTTAAAAAACCCTTTAAATTAAAACAATGATCAGTGGGGATGGGGAGAATTTCATGCAGAGGGAATTTTCCAAAGGCGGTCAGGCTGAAGGCAGTGAACGTGGTGTTTACCATACCACCCACTGGTCTTACTGGGCACTCCAGGTGCGTGCAGTGCTTGCGTTCAGAAAAGTTTGTAATCTAATGTAACCATAACACAGCAGTCATGGGAAGCTGAAAATATTTGGATAAGGGAACAGCAAGACAGACCTGCTGGTGGGAGGTGCAGGTTGTGCGTGCTTGCAGGCGGCCTCTGGAAGGAGGCCAGCATCCTCGGGGACATCCCGGCCGGCAGAGGTGAGTCCTTGTGCAAGAGGCAGGTGGGCTGGGGAGGCACCGAGCACAGAGCACAGCAGCGGGCGAGAGCACGGCCGCAGCGTCTGCTGGCCAGCGGCGTGAGACGGTCGCGAGCCCCGAGGCAGGAACCGGACAAGACTCTGTCTGGGACGGAGACAGGCCCAGCCGCGTTCGGAGCCCGTCCCGTCCTCACCGCCCGGCTGTAGGTGGGCAGAGGAGCCGGCCCGCGGAGCGAGCGCAGGTCCCCACCGCCTCGGAGCACGGATCCAGCCGCACAGCGGCCGCCGGCACGGTCTGCAACCTGCCCTTGCAGTAACACTGCTCGGCAGCGCTGCCCGGGCGAGTTGGCTTCAGGATCGCTGCGGGACCAGGGCTGAGAGCTCCTGGCAGCAGCCGGAGCCCTTGGACTGTGGGAACACCCTCAGCTGACCTCGGGCACCCGGCTCACAGGGACCTGTGGGGCGCAGGACAAGGTGCGTGCTGGCTCTAGCTGGCTCCCCGGCCCGTGATCCTGGGGACCGGGAGATGGAGCCAGCGGGGACTCAGAGCATGCTTCAGAAAGGAATCAAAATCCATAGCACCGGCCTGGAACGCCGGGCAGGTTGGAGGAGTTTAGATGGATGGCCTGAGAAACAGGCGCTGTGTGATAACTGGGAAGGCTAGAGATGTGGAGATCATTACAACCAACACCCGAGATCAAAGGCCACAAAGTAAAGCTTCTGCAGAAGGAATGCCTTTTGGAGACAGTGCAGAGAAAGAGTAGAAAGAATCCAGCAATTACATAGATTTGGGAAAATTGTGCAGCTCTTTTGAGTATGACATCTGACTTACGATCTAGGTGGCAAGAGGAGTGATGGAAGAGGTAGCAAGCAAAGATGAATTACATTTGTAATATATGTATTAAGTTGATGACTGGACTTCCAGTTGCAGAGAATTGCACTTAGGGAGCCTACAGAGAGAGGTTTATATCCCCAGTATTTTATAATAATCTAGCAAGGTCAGAGTAGGATATGATTACAACATTTCTGATGTCTGACTTGGGGAAAAGGTATGGGGTCGTTCATCTGTTTTTACTTGTAAGTGGTTGGCTTGTTATTTATGCTTCTGACTTTACATACAGCAGAAACTTATTAGACACTGTTTTGAAGTTATTAATAATTATTTTTTCTATCTTTCCTAGCAGATTCATGTTTTTCCTTATTTGAAATGGCGATTCTTTCTGATAGGATGCCTCAATGCCTTTGTGAACTAAGGCGTTGAAAGCAGTTTGTGTCCTAAGCAAAGATGGTCTTATTCCACTTGAAGGTAAAGTGTCCCTAATAATCGGATCCACCATTTTCCATTGACTCCGACGAGACCAATGCCAGAAGCTGTTCCTCTTTTGCACACACCTCTCAGCAACCAAATTCACACCTATGCAGCATAAGCCTGAGACTGTCAGCAGATGTCTGAAAGCTGGTGTACCTTCTTGCCACACCTGCAAGCTTTCATGAAGGTTTCGCTATAAAAAACACTTGTAGCAAACGTTTCTTTGCTTGCTTGTTTCCGTTCCGGAAATGGACTCTCGATTTCCAGTGTAAACCTGTTAGGTCTTTCACCCGTATGTTATCAACAAGATTTGATCCTCAGACCTTCAGATTCCAGTTCAGATTGCTTTTATGTTTATTACCTGAACAAAAGTCGATTTTTCTTGTATGTGTAGGCCAGCTATCGGACAGGAACGTGGCGTGTTCGTCTGCGCTGCAGAGCGGTTTGTCTCGGAGCGGCAGAGCGCTCGCGGTGCAGGACGCCGGGATGCCTCTGAAGGTGGGAGGAGGGAATGCCGGCGCCGGAGGCAGCGGCTGTGGTCGGCATAACCCGGCACCTTGAGCGGGCCTGGGTGAACGGGGCTGGCGTTGTTCATGCAGTCAGAGCGTGGCAGCTCTGCTAGGAGCGACCTGGTGTGACCTGCTTGGTTTTAACTTGGGTGGCTGATGCTCATCTCTGCAGAAAGGGCCTGGGCTCAGCGCTGTTCCTCAGGGTGGGCTGTGAAATGGGCAGAAACGCAGAGGGCAGCGAGAGGAAGGAGGGGGAGCTGTGCACGAAGGGGGCTGGTGTTCCTTCTGCTTTGAAAGCAGCGTGTTGGGAGGGGTGTTGCACACTTTCTCTCACACTGGAAGTATGCTTCAGCTTAGCTGTAGAGCATGTAAAGTTTGAGAACAAGACTTTTTAGCTAAGCAATTAGCCATCTCCATTACTGGGTTTCCATCATGATTGTTTCCAGCAAGACTGAGCCGCAGGTGTCTGGTCCTGACCTGCAACTTCAGCCGGGGCTTCTGCACTTGCAGTTTGGAGGAACTTGTCTCACCTAGAAAGTCCACCACCCTCACCGCAGATGCCCTGCTCTCTGCATTTCCCAGATACCCTGCAGAAGGCGGAAGGAGACACACAGCATTTTACCCAAACCTTCTATGCTTGCTGCAACAGAAATAAAAATAAGGGAATTCCATCAAGAACCTACTTGCTTAGAAGTGCTTACGGCGCGCTGCGTGTCGAACCATCGCTTCTTCTGCACTGCTGCAAACTTAGATTTTCACTTTGCACAAAACATACTGTGTACTTGGTCCTTCTCTCTTGTTCAGAGTTAATGAGATGAAGCTGAACCTGTTACTGAGTGCAAGCCTGGTGGAATGGATTTTAGGAGAAAATAAATGCTGTTTTAAATATACAATTTTGCATTTGGAGTTGAGCTTTGATACTCTATGAAAGTCCATCTTTGGCCTGTGACTGGATTTTACCGAGTTGAGGCCACGAACTAATTTTGGGGTGGAGGAACATGTTATTCCAAAATGGAGTGGAGAAGGAAACTATTCCCTACTGGGTTGTGGTTTTTTTAAATTTTGTTGATGTTCCTGAAGCCTGGGCATATTACAGAAAGTAGTGGCTGAAGAATTAAGGGGCAGAGCTCAGAGAAGTGGCGGAAAATGCACGCTGGATGAGGCTGGTGCACAGACCTTCACATTGTGTGGTATAATAGGAAATACGCTAAAAGATATTAAGGTTGCACGATTAACTGTCCAAATATAAAGAAATGCCTAAATATGAGAAGTTCCCACTCAGTCAGAATCTCATTACATGTTTCTGCCACTGCCCCATCTAGGACCGGTCTTGCTCCCATTAAAGTTTCTCATTGACGTTGGAGGCTGGGTGGCAGGACTGCGCTCCCCTCCTTCCCGGTTCTGTCTCCCTGGCTCACCGCCGTCTCATCGTGGGCAGAACATGCACCCCGACACCCAGCCTGGGCTTGCTCCTTGCCAGCCACGGGCACGGAACAAGGCCCAGGACTCGAGGACGTAATTGAGACTTATGTGAAGGGATAGTATTGCATGCAACCAGCCTGTCTTCATCATTTCTGAGCCCTGAGTATCCATCTGTCCTGCTTTAATACTAATCTTGTTGGTATTTCTGTGGTTGGCTCTTTGTACTGCTGGACATAAAGAAAATAATTTGCTTTCTCGGTTCTACCCTGAACGAGAAGCGAGCAGCCACCAGAAGGGGGAATGTACACGCGAGTGTGCAGCAACAGAGAGCAGAGAGACCAGCCAGGAGATGTTTCTGGAACCGTGTTTCATTCCCTCGGTGTTCTAAATGTTCTATTGCACCTCAGCCACTCTTTTGCAGTGTTCCAGCTTCCCGTGGAGGCTTTGTGCTACATTCAGTAGACAAGTTCTTCATACCCAGTTGGGATATTCAATACAATCTGCTTCCATTTAGAAGATGAAATGAACACGTTTTTGTTTAAAAGCAGCCTCTTCCCATCTACACATGTTGAAATTGCAGTTTAGCCTTCTGCCCTGGCTGAACCCTAATAGGCTGTACCTGAATGTAAATCCCTTCTCCACCCTGCTACTTTTCAAGATATGTCTACTCACTCTAATAATAAAGCTATTATGAAAAAAAGGAGCGGAAAAAGTGGCAAAGAACACGTATGTGTTTTTTAAAATCAAAAACTGAAAACAAAAAAATTAATTTTAGATGTTTATGATTTGCCCACTGAAGATGCTAACTGTAGACATAGAAGACAGAATTTTGCCTGTCACGCTACTAACAAAAGAGCCAGTTTTATGTAATTCTAGGCTTACCTTTTTTGATTTACACCTTCAAATCACAGTTTTGAATAATGGTGGTTTGACAGTAAAAATAAAGAAGATTTAGATGAGAATTTCGGAAGGGTAACCTTTTGAGCAGCTCTGCCATATCAGTCACTTCTAAAACCAGAGAAGACAGAAGAAATGCCCTGCCTGGTCCATCTAGTCCAGTATTCTCTCTCCAACAGTGGCAGGAGAGGGGCTGTCTGGGGAAAGTCCTTGAACGCAGCCGCTTTCAGCAGCAGATTCCCCCTAGTGTGCACAACCGTTAGGTTTGGGGTACTGGAAGGTGTATCCCTGCTGATTCCTTGCACTTGCTGAGTTCCTGACACTCGTGGTCTACTAGCTAGTCATTTGTTCTTCCTTCTGAGATGATGATTTTGTGTTATTTTGCTTATTTATAACTTCTTCCACCTTTCCTTGGATTTTTAAAATGTACTGAAGAATCGGGACCCCTAAGTATTTCCATTAAGTGTCTGATAAATACTCCAATTTTACTCAAGTTCTTTGTTCTTCCCTAAACACTTATGTGATAGATCTAGCAGATGTACAAGACTGTCTGTCTTCAAAGGCAATGTGCTGTTTGCTTAGTTATGTGATACAGGAGGAAAATATTTTACTGCAAGTTGTTAAAACCAGGCCAGACATAGTTGTGCTACAGTCTCATGTGTGCTTTCTCCGTTCTCGGATATAAACCTGTGCTCAGCGTCACAAGCTGCTGTCCTACTAGAGACAGCTACGTACTTGCCACAGAAATTCAATGCAAACTCTTGATGTGTCTGATGCTGCTTTTTTGCTGCAGACAAAATAGAGGGGATTACCACCTGACCTGTTCTTGTTCAAGAGCGTCTGTTGACGATGAATCACAAAGGGTCGGGCTCCTTAGGAATCCATCTCACCTCTCAAGAGCAAGTAGTTTCAGCATGCTTGTACAAACAGAACAGACGATTATTTCTACAGGCATGAATGAAACTGTGGGAGCCCTTTGCTAGATGGGAAGTGCTGCTTTGGTCCAGTCTTTCGTGGTGTTTGATAATAAGATAACAACTGGATTCTCTGCATTTATTTATGAAAGTAAATGGAGGACAGGAATCAACTTTGGAAAGCTTTTGGTGGTAATGCGATATTGCTTCTAGAACGGTTGCTCGTGTGATACTTCTAAAAAGATGAATCAGCAAAAGTACAAAAGGCAGCGTGCCAAACTCTTCTGTCTTGTCCTGTTGGCTCTTAGGTGCAAATTTTATGATAGCAGTAGAGGAGGCTGATATGACAACAGTTTTCAAACATGAAGAAGCAGCTGCCGAGGGGAAGGGAATAATCTGTTTTCTGTGTTTAAGAATTAATGGCTTGAATAGCAACTAGGTTAGATCAGCAGCCCTGAACCTGAAGTCCGTGGACCCCTGGGGTTCTTTTGAAAGCTCTCTGGTGCATCTGTCTGTAAGTGTTAGCAGACGTGTGCGTTCTCCAGTTAAGTGTAACTGTTCATATTGTGAACTATTTCATATGTAGATTTTGGTTGTCATCTTCAGGAACAAGGTTGAACATATACTGACAAGTTCCTGAGCAACCTGGTCTAATTAGACCTGCTTTGAGCAGGGGGTTGGACTAGACGACCTCTGGAGGTCCCTTCCACCCTAAATCATTCTGTGATTCTGTATTACATGTTTTCTGGGAGCTCAGAGACATCTTTTTGCAAGGTGGCAGGGAGAGGCCAACTTTGGGCCTTCTTTGTCCCTGCTCATTGCAGGCGGGTTGGACTAGATGACCTTTAAAGGTCCTTTCCAACCCAAACCATTCCGTGATTCTATGATTTGTATGTTTTGCCCCAAGGATACTGGAGTTATGTGGCCCATGGCATGACTTTGAGCAGTCTGATGCAAGTTGTGCTAACTTCTAATGACTATTTAGGTCCCTGTAAGCTGAGACATATTAATTGTGCTAACCCCTTCCTTTATTCTGTGACAAGAGCAAAGTAGCACAAGTCTAGGTTGACCTTGTATGTAGGACTACATGTAAAATAAACCAAGGCTCAAGACAAAAGACAGTAGCAAAACCTAGGCATCTTTAAGTTTAAAGAATTATTTGGGGTAGTAAAGGGCATTTTGGGAGTTTGACTATTTCTGTAATAGGCATCGATAGAATTTCAATTCCAAAGAAGAGTTTTAAATGTAAATGTTGCAGGGAGAAGCTGGCACATGGAATTTATTTTCTGGCAGCTAGGTGAGGAGGAGAAGGAACAATAGTTATTGCACTGTCATCTTTAGCCTTTGACGGGACCCTGCGTTACCTATCGTATTGCTTTTCCCCGCTGATCTCGCTGTAGCCAAAAAGAGCGGAAGCTACACTGTCAATACATGGGGACAGCTGAAGCTTTAGACATTTCCCCTCACCTTACGTTTGCTTTACCTCTCGTGTTCCTTTGCTTTGTATTATTTCATGAATCTGGCATAAACCTGGACATAGAAACCTCTAAAACTGCAGTGGCAAGAGGAAACAATGGCATGCCAAACTATAGCATAATTTTGGTAAGACTTTGTCAAGAGACTGAAGCTGTGCATTACCTGAACTATTTTTTTCCCTCTGTCCCTCTTTTGTATGCTTTTCTTCGGTTTAAAAGGGAGGAGGAGAGAGCGGACTTTAACAGTAGCTTCTAAAATTGTCTCTCTTCTTTCAGTAAGTACAGGTGATATATCTTTGATAGCTCCTAAAAGCACATTGATCATTTTCAGTTTGGAAGCTTTTATATAATAACACTGTGTTTGTTACAGAAGACAAGTTCGGGGATGTTTATTGAGTTACTGTGTGTCAGAAAGGGTCTTATAGGTTCTCCGTTATGCTGGGGGTGCAAAGCTCTGTCCCGCTGCACGTGAACACCTCTACTCCCCAGCACCAGCTAGGGCTCTGGTTCCAAACATGACTATCTGAAGCTCTGCTCAGAGTTTCTCAAAGTCCTCAGCAAAGATGAGAACTCTCAGACAATAGGAATATAGGAAAATGATGGATTGGGATAAATCAGGAGTTGACTTAATCATGATCTTTTTAACAAGATGCAGAAAAATTCCTCTGCAGGCAGTTATAAGGCAGCCTGTCCACTGCCAAATGTTCTCTCTAATTGTCTCATTAAAAAAAGGCAAAACGATCGTACATCATAAAGCACAAGTGCCTTTGCAGCAATGCCATCCAAGGACTAACCAGGTGTTGTGGAAAGTATTGTCTTGTCGTCGTGCATTTTTCAGGTTAGCTCATTTCTGTCCTCACAATGTGAACATCTAAATATTCATGGTCTTTGCTGTAGTCCCCTTCTTCAGAAACTACGGGTGCAGTTCCTGGAGCTGCTCAAACCTAGATAACCGACCATGCTAAAAGGGAGAGTTCCGTCCCTCCCATCTTCCCTTCCCAGCCTGGAAATGTGTTCTTGCCCCTCCCTTGTACTGGCACTGGTGCTCCGTCAGCTGCACCATGAGCCGGATCAGAGAGGCAGTCTGGGTGAGAACTGATGTGGGGTAACGTCACGTGGGAGACGGCAGGACATCCCCCTCCTCCTCCTTGGAAGTTATCCAGGCATATCGGATTAAACCCATGGTAAAACCACAGCGTGACATTTGATGAAGGGTGCAGGACGCTCGGTATTCCCTGCTTTGGGATGGAGGGACGGCAAGGTGGACTCCAGACTATTTTCAGTGCTCAAGGACTGTGGTGTTAAAGCTAACAGGCAGCACGACAGCCATACATCACGTTAGCAAACCGAGCGCTCGCTCCCACATGCTCTGTTGGGAGGCAGTGGTTCTGTGGGACACGTGCCAGGCGCTTCGCGAGCATCCTGTGACCATATATCTGGCTGGGCAGGCAGAAGGAGAGCGTTAAGCAGTAGCCTCACTCACAGGCTTCCGGGATGACAAATACTCCTTAAAGGAGTCCATTAAAGTAAAATAAACCCATCTTAATGTATGTAGGGAACATGTATAACAAAATATATGAAGCACGTGTATATTTGCTGTATTTAAAACCTCAATTTGTGAGAATGGCATAGCATCTACTTTGTATAAGGTACATTCAGAGCTGCTCAGTGGGAGACAGTGTGCCTTGAGACAATTAGTTGTCTTCTGAAGTATGCCCATATTCTGAGTTAGGTAGGTAACATACAGGACAACAAAGTACTTGTTTTCATGGAGATGTGATCCAGCTGGTCTGTTGAGCCTTTGGAGCTTGCACTTTATGCTGCTTGAGACTAGATAGCCTTTTTAATCATGAAGACATGTGAGAAAGTTTTAGATTTTAGAGGCCAACTGTCCTCTTACCAGACTCCCAGGGCAGTTTTGCCCCGTATCTCCACAGCCCTTGGAGCAGCTGGTCGCTAACTGAGTCTAAACAGCTCATTCTCCATTCATGAAGTCCTGGCTCCAGAGCACGGACGACAAACAGGCTTTGCATGCATATGTGAATAGGAAAGATGTACTTGGGAAATTTGCAGTGACTTAGAAGTAACCTTCTGAATACCTGTGAGGGAATGCCATGTTCACTCAGTGCTGATCGAAATAGGCTAGGCTCAGCATGATGCTGTTTTCGTATGGCAGTTGTCATTACCTTACTCCCAGGGTTTCCTGGCCTGAGTGATGCAGATTACCAGCCTTGCTAATGCTTAGCATCATATAGAGAGCTGCAAAATGCTTACTGGAGTAGCAGTAAGCACACCTTTAAATATCACCTCTTTATGATTTGACCTGTACATCTGATACTTGCTTGAGCACGCAGCTATTTAATCCATACTTAGCTGCAGGTCATAATGCTAGCAAGTGGGAATATGCTAATAAAATGTACAGATAATTCTGATTCTGCAGCGTTCTCTCTGAACATTCGCACAACTGCCCCGACTTCTCTGTCTCTTCCTAGTGCCTTTAGGAGGCAGATGAACGTACATGGCACCTCACAGTCTTGGCTCTGGATAGCATTGCCACAGAGGCACGTCCATCCATGTGCCAGACACTTAGTGGTACAAGGCACGTGTCTTGCAAGTGTGACAGCAAAGGGGAAGGGGTCTTGAAAAGTCAGGTCCTGAAGTGATGAGCTGTGCACACCTTATTCCCAGTGCAGGAGCCCCTTCAGTTGGGATGCAGTCTGTCCTGACATGTCAAAAGCAAAGCTTGTCTCCGTGTTTGTGAAGAGGCAATCTCCTCCTGAAGGAGATCTGCTTGATGGCACTGCCTGTGCACAAGCAGGGCTTCAGAAGCAGAAATCTTCCAGCCTGTTTACTGGAGCTGGGCAACATGTTCTCTGTCTGTTAGCAAGGTTGTAATGCTTTGTTTATTGACAGTTTTGCGTAATTGTAAGGACCTTCTCAAACACTTAGGAAAGGGATTCAGAGTGCGAAGTGTTACCATAAGATCTGTAGGGTAAGGGGATAGACACAGTGGGAATGTTCTCCATGTCCTGAAAAAGAAGGTAAGGTGGATGCTTTGGGGGCCAGGGAACTGGTAACTTTGCAGCAATTAAGGCAGGTGCCACTGAGGCTTCAAGCGGGGATGTGATTGCAAGAAGAGCGTACAAAAGAAGTACTAGTAATCTGCCCATCATGCTGGTCTGAAAGTAGGATGGTGTTACTGCATCCACACCTAGGGAGCAGGGAAAGCTGCAGCCGTGTCCAAAGTGACATAGCTACAGCAGACAAGTGGAAATAAGGAACGAGATCGGCTGTAGGTGTCAGCATTAGAAACCAGTGTCAATGTTGAAGCGTGACAGTGGCAGACAAGGAAGGGAGAACAGGAGCTTCAGGTTCAGCAGTGCTTATTTTTCAAGCAACAACACAAAACCCACCAAAACGCCTGGGTGGAAGGAAGAGTCTCGGTAATGGAGAAGGATATTGGGAGTTATGAGTGCTGAAGGGCGCCTGGAGACAGGGGATAAAGACCGAAGGAGCAAAGGACCGAAGAGGGAATACAGTCTTGAAAAGTGTGTCAGATCCTGGGTCAGTGAGTTATGTCATGAATTGATGTGTCCTGACGGCCCCCTGGGGCTGAGCTAGAAGGAGATGAGCACAGTACTGAAATCTGCAACAAAAGAGATGAGGACAGGTCAAGGTTTGTATCCTGCAAACAGCTTGTCTACGAAATGGAGGCAAGACCCTTGCTACAAGTAACCCTAAGTACATTGCAGCGCGTTCCGTGATTTTAGGATTGCAGGGAAGGAGAGTGATAGAATAATACTTGATAAAATTACCAAGGTAAAGAAACCTATTTGGGGGGTGAAAAATGTCATGGTGTGCTGGCAAGGGGAGAGATGAGAGCGGGACTGCAAGAAGGGAGAACGTAGTATGGAGAAAAGAACGGTGAAGCTCAACTGATCTTCTCTTGGTTTGGGCATCATGCTTAAGGATTCTTGCAGCGCTCAGTAACTGGTGAAGCTGGTGCAGATAGCACTGGCTCCACCAGCACAGGAAGAGCAGTACTTGACTGGCTATAGTGCTCTCCGGGAGATACCACACTTTCCTGTAGAGACCCCTGAAGATAATGGGCTCTGGGTTCTCGAGAGAGGGACCATTCAAACAGTTCATCTGGAACTAATGGGTTTTGTGCCTTTGATTGGACTGTGCTTTTCTATATACCGTCTGTGTCAGCCTAAAAGTCTGGTGAGATCTGAACTACACTGTAATCATTTCCACACAAGACAACAAAGGTTGCTAGTTAAACCAAAATTTAGTCTGATAGACCCTCCCTGGCAAATAAGCTTGAATAATTGCTGTGTTTTAACAGTAAAAAAGTATCTGTCTTAATTACATTTCAGAGGATTAAAATCTACCACCTTGTCTAAGTGCAGAAAGAACAGCTGGCAAAATGAGGTTTCTCTCTACATCCTAAATGGAATCTGTCTTCACCAACCCCAGTTAGTTCTTAGCCTGCTTATTCCTGTGTTAATTAAAGATGGCCCTGCGTAGGGACTTAATTGAGGAGAGGAAGGAGGCAGCAGCTATGCTCCCTCTCCTGTCTCCGTGCAGATCCTCCCCTCCTTGTCTCAGCAGACAACGCTTTGGCTTGCTGCCTTGGGAGGAGGATAGTCGCTGCAGTGACTGTCTGAGGAACGGGATTTGTGATGATTGGGATTTTTCAGGTGGGTCCAAGTCCTGCTGGCTTGCAAAGAGAGTGACTTCAAAAGGGTCATGAATGCCTAGACCACTTGGGAGCTTCAGGCATCCCACCAGACTTGAAATTGTGGGGACAGCTACAGGGATCAGCTTTGACATGACCAAAGGTGTCAGCTCATCCTACATTAGAAATAATTTCTGGGCCTTGGGTTGGCTTCACAAAAATAAAAAATAATCTGGAGAGTCTTTCATCTCCGCTAGCAATAAAACAGGAATGCCCCCCAAATTACTGTGACGGATGTCTGTATTCTGTTGAAAAACGAGACCTGTCCTTTTCGCATAGGAAAAAATGCACACTTTTATTGTCAATCGCAGTTTCCCCCAATGCCTGCAAACAAAAAGGTGTTCCTGTCCTCGTGGGCTACAATCTATTTGTTCCTCTTGTACAGCCTCTGAAAATCTTAGTTGTCCTTTGTAAATGTGCTATGTCTGTGATGGAGAGAGCTGCTTTTCTCCAAACTTGAGTCACGCTGGAGCCCTTGAGTGGATCCAGAGGATTGTTCAGAACAGGGACGCTGGTGCCCGGGGTATCTACGCCTTTTCTTTTGGGGAGGGAAGGAGAGGGGCTTTGCAGAGAGAGGAATTTCAGTCTGAATCACAAACTGATTTTGTTCGAAATGGAAGAGTAGATGCAGTGAAAAACTGAAGAGGGAAGTGCCTTGAACTCCTTGAAAATTCCTGAACTTCCTATTAATAGATCTCTGTTTAAAATAATGTGAAAAATTAAATCTCTCTAAGGCATTGAATCATGTGCGTTCCCACGAGTGCTCAGCATGTGTCTGCACTTCACATATCTCATCAGATATTGTCCCTCCCATATTGGCTCCAGGCTTACATTGCAGCAGGAACCTTGGTGGGTCCTGCAGCATCTCAGCTTTGGAGATTCATAGCTGGCTTGGTGATTTTATAAAACATTTGCGTTCTCCATACTTTATTAGTCACTGACAGACTCATTGTTTATAACATACTTCTCAGCAAGCTGTTTGCGACTCATCGCCCTGCTTGCTTTATAGTCTATAAATATTTAATTCTTTAATAAACTGCTTATATGTAATATCAAATGACTGATGTACTTCTTTCCCCTCTTCAGCAGTGCTACTATTTGCAAAACAATTCTTTTGGTTTTTTGAATAGCAATATGTTCTATAAATGCTTGAATTTCCTTTTTCTAAATAGCAATTTCTTCAGGGTGTTTGGTAAATTGACAAGCAGAGCAATGGTTCCTGTAGTGTTATAAGAGCTGCCCCTTCGTAAAGCCTCCGTGGGGAGATTCGCTTCCAAACGGTCACAGACTTGTAATCAGAAAACGTTTGGGACGCTGGAGGTAGCATTTCACCCCTCTGAATGTCAAAAAGCGGCAGTAGCCTGTATGGGCCAGAACACCTTTGCAGAAGCCGTGTGAGAGCACGTTCAGTGTTGCGCAGAGCAGGGTGCCCAGCCTTTCAGCATGGGTGTCGTAGAGTGAGCATCACTGCCTCTCACTGCATGCTGCATCACCACCTCCTCTGCTTCACCCACGGACCTGTTGCGTATACGGCACACTCCAGGCTCATTTTCCCAGCTGTAGTCTCGTTCCTGCTCCTCTTCAGGAGCACTTGTAAAAAGAGTGACTCTGACTAGGCTTTTGGTCCTAAGCTGCTTGACTGCATCTTCCCTGGGGGTTCGTCTTACCCAGGAGCAGGCAGCAGGCTGCGTGAACTCTTCTGGCAGTTCCCAGCCTCTCCTTCCCTTGGCCCTCCTCCTGTAGTGTTGGATGCTCTCCTGCATGTGACGGGAGCAGGAACCTTGAGGACTGCAGGGAGAGTGTCCTCCAGGTGAGGCCACTGCTAGAGCCATGGATCTGGTTTGCAGCCTGCTCCACGTCTTGGTCCGAAAACCCTCCTAGGCTTTGGCAACAAGCTCTGGTCGGGGTGGATGGGCTGCCTCGGCCGCACTGAGACCCAGGGGCAGAGGGGAAACTGCCCTGCCGTGCTCTGCCGTGAGGATCGTCCGTCAGTGCAGGCACAGGAAGGGGACTGCGAGACTGCACCACCACCTCTGTGCCTCATAGCCTGTCTTTCAGTCCTTATCTTACCCTCCACCTTAGGGCAGATTTGTGTTGAGGCTCCTGCCCTGTTAACCCCTTCCCTAATGAGTAAGGCTCACGGCATGCAAAGGCACTGGTCAGGACTGAGGTCCCTGCTGTGCTGCCAGGGCAAAACCAGGTCGGGGGAAGGATTCAATACCTGGAACGATGACAAGGGCATGGCACGTGCATGGCCTTTCTGTGGAGGCACTTTGTGTTTGTTTCGGTTATTCCATATTCCCAGGCTCCATTTGGTCTTCGACAGACAGCCTCTGCATTAAGCTGCTTTGAGGCTGGAGACCAGAAAGACGGGGCAGGGTCGGGCGGCACCTTCTGGGTTGCTGTTCCGCAAGGTCCAGACCAGCAGTGCCACTGTTCTGGGGTCAAGAAGCAATCGGTTACGGTGGACGGGGTGGAGGTGATCTGCTTAGATCACTCCAGCTCATTGAGGCTGCTCAGCTCCTTACAGTAGACCAGCTTTGGGCTGCTCGCTTGGGTCTAGGTTGATTTTAGCACGTAAGTTCCTTTTCATCAGGACAGCTATATGTCTTAGCCATGCCTTTGAGAGGGCCGTGTGGTCATGGACAGGATATTCACATCTAACTGCTGAGTTAGTTAGGTTGACAATTGGGTTATCCCTTGTGTCCCGAATTTTTGCACGCTGTTTGAAACTGAGCGAGCCTGGATTTAGAATTATTGCCCAGAGGCAGTACTGGTGTTCTATTTTTGATCAGAACTGGCAGTCTGTTGCCTTCTACTCAGTCTCCCGGATGCCTTTGCAGAAGGGTGTGTGCGTGTGCATGACAGGGATGCATCTCTTGAGATGCAGGAAGGAACTGGAGGCAGACGACAGCTAGATGGGCCTGTGGTTAGGAGTCTTTAAGCAGCATTGGGCAGCAGTTTCCCTCTTTGCTGTGGGTCACTGCACCCTCTGCACATTGGTCCTTAGACAGATACTGACTAGAGCATAATCCTCCTGTTTGGGGCTCTCAGTGCTCCCTTTGTGATGGGGCCTGCCTAAGGAGACCTGGTCACTGTCCGCAGCCTCCTTTGGGCGGGTTCTCATGCCACCTCCGTGTCTGTGACAAACGGCATACCTTTAGAGGCAGTGCAGCCACCCCACTCTGACAGCTGAGGATCTGCTCAGTAGGGTTTCTAGAGGCACGGTAAAGTCTGTGCATGCCCACAGCATGGGAGAAGAGGAGAGGACTCCTCTCACAACGGGTCCCATCTGCAGTAGCTTTTCCTCTCCGTCCTGCCTGCTCCCTTTCCAGGTAGAGAGGAGAGCAATGCTCCCTCCCCGGAGATCAGCTCTGGCTGCAGCTGGAGCCTCACCCACGACCACGGGTGTGGTAGAGGCTGAGGAGGCTGCGAAGGCAGAGCCGTTCAGCATCAGTGCAGGGCACGCACACAAGACACAGACCTTCCGAAAGCTGATGTCAAACACAGCTGAAGTGAGGGTGTTGCTGTTTGCTGCTGGTCCACTCTATCTTACTTTGGCCACCCCTTGCTGATGTATGTAGGTGCAAACCCCTGGCCCAGAAGAGCATTCTTATCAGAACAGAGTAGCCAAAAAGTCCTGTTTCCACACGCACGTATTTTTGTACTTGTAATATCCAGTGATAACATTCACTGCTCTGAGAAAAACGGAGGAAGGAGGATCTGGCCAGCTCCTGGCTCTCTGTCCCCCCAGCAGTCTCACGGACGGCGCAGGAGCTGCTCTGCCCCAGGCCCGGCTGCAGCTGAGCCCCGTGTCCCGCTGTCCCGTGGCGGGGACACAGAGCCGGCACGGCAGGGACCGCTGGGCGCCGCGTCAGAGCTCTGTCCCTTGGGAAGCGCACGCAAGCCTGGCATCGGCAGCGCCCGTGTCTGAGTGCCAGCGCGCTGCCGTGTTGTCACTCCACCCTCCGGGCTGTCATCGGACCCCTCCTTTGCCACCCAGCTGTGGCACTTAACACATTCTCCCTCCGGTTCCTCTTCTCCTGTCCCCCTCCCAGCACACACTTCACTGAGATTTCTGAATGAAAACCGGGAATCGTCCAGCATCCAGCTCCCAGCGCTCAGAGTCTCCAGGCGGCGAGCGTGCCTGGTGCCCTGGCTTGAGTATGAGTAATGATAAATAAGTAAATCACGCAATGGGCTGTGCTATTCCCTAATGAGCCTGTTTGTCCCAAGCACAGTGCAAAAAACCCTCTTCTCCTTGGCGATAACCTTTCTGCGTATTAACATTATGCATGTATTCATGTGACTTCCTCTGCCTCACTGCCACCTCTTCAACTCATTTAAATAAAAATAATTTATGTGGACATTCCTTCAGTCAGGATTCCCCCCCCCAATAATATTTCATTGATGCTGTGCACCCAAATGGGGTCGTTATGCTTCCGCATATCATTAGGGCTTTATAAAGAACAACAGCGACATCTGCATGTGCCGCAGCGCTACAGAGATGGGGGGAAAACACAGAAAACAAACCCCAAATGAGCTCCAAGCTCATCTGGCTCTGTCTTTCCTCAGTGCCTTCGCCACCACCATGGACACAAGTAATTGTACAGTGTAATCACATCACGGCTCATCTGAATATTCATAACCAAGACAAAGACTTGGAGGAGAAGAAAAGTGGGGGAGGGAAAGGAGGAGAATTTAAATATAAAACAGCATTTCATTTTGAAGCAAAGTTCCGCATTCAGCTCAAGAGATTGTCTTGATACCGATATTGTCTGTCTGTCTGCCATTCGAAAGCGGTGGGCAGTGGTCGCGTCGCACACGTAGCCCCCTCCGTGGAGAAAGAAAATAAAGCACAACAACAAACAGCGACAGAACTGCCCCCAGCGAAAGTGATATTTGAAGAGTCGTCAACGGTGGCTAACCAGCTGCTGTTTTTCCAGGAAAGAAACAGTCTATTGAGGGAGCTTTATAAAGACCCCAATTAATATGTTGTGCATGTATAAGATCTACAAAGAGCCCACTGTGTTCCTCCCCCCGCAACCACCACCTTCTCTTCCTGATCAGTGCCAGTGGAGAAGGATCTGAGCTACCAAATAATTGATTAATCACTTCAGCAGTGACAACACCCCTCTCCAAAATAAAGAGAGAAGAAAAACAAACACAAAAAGAGGCAACTGTTCGCTAATTAGTGTGTAAATTACCGCTGGTTCCATCCTTCTTTGTACCTTCAAAAAGGAAAAGAAAAGAGAAAGAGTAGAGAAATATAATCCCCATCTTAATGTATATGTTGTTGTCTTCATTTCTTTTGTATTACTCTGATATCCTTTACTAGTATTAACCCAGAATTGTGGTGTTTGTCGAAGCTGTGGCTGGCTCTGCCAGTTCATTCCCCAAAGAGCTCCTATTTCCATTCCACTGGAGCTTATATTCCTTTAAATGTCTAGCGCAGCATCATTTCCCCCTTTCTAATACATCACTCTGCTGGAATTAGAAGAATCCAAGGTTATATCCAACTTCAAAGGTTTCCAAGTCATCATGATTTTAGTAAAAGTAGAAGACAGATCATGGAACAAGTCCCTGGCTTTTGAAGATAGGCATCATAGGGACCTTCCTCCCTCTGTCTCTCTCTCGCTCTCCCTCTCTCTCCCCCCAACTTTGTACCTCTCCAGCTCTGAATGTCCCGCGCTAGCGCGGTTTAATGATATGCAAATGAAATATGCATAAAACCATTCTACTGTATGATGATTAAACACTGGAGACATTAACCGCCGACGCTTCACTGTTTGACTATAATAATCTTTCCCGAGCATCCACTTTGATTGCGGAGTTATGGAAACCCATAGCAGTTGGCAGAGAGAGAGTAAGAGAGAGAGAGAGAGAAGGAAGGAGAGATGCAGGGACGCATCACCCATCTCTGCATTTATCCCACTCCAGGAGACGTTTCCCCCCCTTTGTACGGCGTTCCTACTGCTGTCTTTTGTAATCCATCCATGCGGTCGCACCAGGGCGATTAACGGGAAAAAAACCCTCTTTTCTCTTAATGTTTCAAAGCTCATTAGCCAAACGATTATTCCTCATTAACAGCGAAAGCTCATTCATTAAAAGAAAAAATATGCCCAAAAGATGCCAGCGCTGTTAATCCCGAGCCCTGTAGCTGGGCTGTAAATCCCATGCTAGTATTTTCCATGCAGAAGGGAAGCGCGCCAATCCACAAAAAAAACCCAAGCAAAAAGAAAACATTTTGTGTGTTTTGTAAAATCCGCAAGAGAGGCAATTAATATTCCCGTTGTATGACTTTATTTTTTGTCTCTCCCTTTTGTTTCCAGTGCCCTTCCCTGGCTCAGCGCCCGGTGCCAACAGAACACCTTGCAGGATCCTCAGCAGCGCAGACAACGTAAGTAGCCAGCTGTCCCTTGACGCCCTCTTCCAAAAGCCCCAAGCCCTCCGGACCCTGCGGAGCGCCTGTGCGGCTCTTTCCCTCGCTCACCCCTCCGGAGTGCCACCTGGGTTTCACAAGTAGCACCTTCCAAATCTCTCTGTCTTCAAGTTTGTGCATGTCTGTGTGGCATCCCTCCTCCTCCTTCACTCCCATAGTGGATCTTGTAAAGGGCTTCAGATCGGCCCCATTCATCTCCCTGGTGATAGCAGTGAATGTAGATAAATCTCTGACTGCCTGCTTGCTGCTGGAGTATGATTTTTATTTTGTCTTCGGTGTATACCTAGGTCAAAAAGTGGGATGTATACTGACGTTGGGTGAGTGTGTGTGTGTCTGTGTCTGTGTCTTTCTCACTCTGTGTCTTTCTCTCTCACCCAAGCACACAAACATACATCTCCCTGCATGTGCGTGTATGTGTATGATTACATGCGTGCACACAAATATATATCCACACACAGACGTATGTGTGTATACACAGAGGTATACACACATCTCCGTCATACACACCCCCACACTCACACATCTAAGCTGCAATTATCTGAGGCATTGTGTGCATATGTGTATGTGTGTCCATACGCACACTGTTCTGTGTGCGTATGTGCATACACAGGCATCTCTCGCTACACCGATAAACATTCCCTCTCCTCCCAGCAGAGGCTGTATGCAGCTGTGATCCTGCCCTATAAGAGCGGTATTCCTTCCTTCCTTCGGCGTGCTGTTCAGAGACCTTCATGCTCCCTTCTCGGAGTCTCTCCCGAGCTGCAGAATTGGCACCTTTCCCTGAGGTTGTCCGAATGGCAAATGGCATCGTCTGTAGCTTGCATTCTTGCAGCTTCTTATGGCATTTCTCCCTCGATGTCGGCTACTCCCTTTTGTTTGTTGTTGACTGGGCTGGGTGTGGTTGGGGGTTTTTTTGGAGTTAATTGTAAACGAACCTGAATGGCAAACACGCCAACAGCTTGCAAAAAAAAAAAAAAGGAAAAAAAAAAAAAAGAAAGCCCCACACAAATGCCTTCTGCTGCGACAGATGCCCATGTTGCCCCTGGCATGGAGAACGGGCACAAGGGGTTTGTTGTTGAGGTTTTTTCTGTTGCTGTTTTTATTGTTCGCATTTCCCTTTTCCCTTTATTTTTAAAGACTCCAAGATGCCAGCCTCGGCTTGGAACGGAGCGGTGTCATGGCGGAGACAACGGCCTTTGTCTCACAGGGTGTGAAAGCATCCGTTGTGCTGGCTCCACTGCGGCAGAATGACGTTTAAAGGGGGGAAAAAGTGCTGAAAGTCCGAGTTGTGCGGCGCTGGCTGGGGAGCCCCCGGCCCCGCAGCGGCGTGCGTCCGAGGAAGGGCTTGCAGCGGAGGCGCCTAGTCTGTAATCCTGGCACTCGCGCCTCCGGTCGCTGCCTGCCGTTTGCTCCTGGGGGTCTGGATAATCTCCCTTGGCTTTACCGCACTGTCTGGCCCGCGCACAGGGCCCCCGTAACATATACCCGCTGCCGCGATCGCAGGGAGCTGTGGCGTTGCCACTGAATGGATGGCACTGTGCCAACTCCGCTGCCATCCGCCCTTGCAGCTCTTTTCCTCCCTCCTCCCTCCCGCTCTCCCCTCCTCCTCCTCCTCCCGTCGACTTGATGTTAATTAACACACGGGTTAATTGATTTTAAAAGCTGAAGAATTACAGTTAACTTTTCCCACAGGGTACGGACGCCAGCCGCTTGGCACGGTTCTGCCGCTCGCGCTGGTGCAGGGGGGCAGGGAAGAGCCCGCAGCAAAACCCGCGACTGCGGAGGGATGGACGGATGGTCGTCCGCCTGTTGGAGTGCGGCTGGGGGCGGCTGACGCGCTCCTGCCTCGTCCTCCCGACATGTCACCGCTATATTTTGCTATAAACAATCAAAGCAACCCCTCCTCTCGCCTCTCCCACCCACCCTCCTTTCAGAAAGGCGAGCTCTGTCGAAGTTTAAGCAGGGAAGCCGTCCCCCCCAAAGGCTTATCGCAGCACATAAATGACCAGCCTCTGCGGGGTCTCGCACCACAGGGCTCCCCACCCCGAGCACCCTGCCACTGCTGAGGTGGGGCATCGGAGGACCGCTGTCTGTTACGGGCTCGTCCTGTCTTCCAGGGCTCTTTTTCGTTTCCTTAATTGGCTCAGATGCGTCGCTTGGGGTGAAGCATCTCAACCAGGGGAAAGTTAGTTCGCTGTAATTACGAGAGAAATAAACCATGTGAGGGCTTTGTTTTTTTGCTTTTGCTCTCCCTGGCCCCAACCTCTGCCGCAAGTGAGGGTGAGTGACGGTGCGGCTGGGAGGAGATGCAGCAATGCTGGGAACTTGCTGCTTTCACCTTCTCGTGCTTTCATTTTATTTCATTTTGTTTTTTAAAAGCATGAAGCAAGTGAAGCGACAAGAGGAATCCATTATGCAAATCAGGTCACATTTGCATAATGTCTCATGACTGGAATATGCAAATGAGTCGTATAATTTATGAGTGCCAGTGTCTGTCTAAAAGTGTTTCCCAGAATTTATAAAAAGTGAGACGCGGGGAGGGCAGCTGGGCTGGCTGCCCTGCCAGGAGGGCTCTGCGCTTTCTTTTCAAAGTCTTCCTTGAGATCAGCAGCTCAAACGCTCATTAATGAGAAGCAAGCCCCCCTTTCCACCCTGTCCCCCTCGTTTTATTTGCCGTTTCTCCCTCTGCCAAGCCCCCACCTGCTCCCTTCGAACTTCTCCAGGAGGCGTTTGCCTGGTGCAGGGGAGCCGGGACTGTGACAGCCGGGCGGCCCCGTGCAGGCTGGCTCAGCCTGGCTCTCACTCTGGATGTCTCTGGGGCTCCTACCAGCAGGAGAGACCCTGCCTTCCAGGCAAGCGAGCTCCGTGGGCACAGTGTGCATCAGGGAGCTGCGCTGAGACGCTTGCCTCCGACAGGCATGGTGGGATTACTGCTTCTTTGCAACGCGCCACGTCCAACTTGTGCTCCGAGCCCGACCCGTGCCTGACCTTCGGAAGAGCTGCAAGGTCGGCGCAGGGATGGCAGTGCCAGTGGAGAGAGACCTTGAGTTTCCTGCCCAGAGCCGGCAGTGTTCAGCTTCAGCACTGAAAAGGTCTCTGGAAGATCTGGAAATGCAGGACAGGTATCATCAAGACTGTCTTTCTTTTTTTTTTTTCTCTTTCTCCTCTTCTCTGCGTGTTTGGAGATCTTGGGAGCATCGGGAGAATGCAGGTAGGCTACTTCACACGGGGATGCCGCTGCTCTGAGCTGTCTGCGCAGGGAGAGGGTAAATAATAACAGGCACTGGCACGTGGAAAGCTGCGGCGTGGCTGTGCCTGTGGCGTGGCGCTGGTGCGTGGATCACAGCCTGCCAGCTCCGGGCAGTGTCCGGCAAGGAGCAGCAGGGTGGGTGAGCCCAGGGGTGGGGGCAGCTCAGCGTCAGCCTTCCTCAGCTCTGGGAGGTTCCTGAAAGGGCTTTTGGGCAAGAAAGTGTCATTTGCTTTTCTTGAGAATCTGCATTTCAATTGTAAAAACCGTATGTGTTTATCTCTCTGGTTTCAGAACAAGTTTTTTGGTGTTAGTTACCACCTAAACTGATGAATCTCTCACTTTCAATCAGTTTCAAAATAATGTGAGTCTTTGTATGGTTTATTTAGTAGATGCAGGTCTTGACTCTGACAGTGTATGTCATACTGAACGTCTCCAGTACAAAGTAGTGAACTCGTGAACTGTGCTTTTACCTGTGACTGTAGGGCTCCTGGTGCGGGAATATAAAAGGACCCTCTGCGTTAGGTATAAGGAAGGCAAAGCTGGCACGTCTTCTGTCTTGACGAGCAAGTGAGAGGCAGCAGCACATCCAGACTCCAAAGCATCTTTTGCTTATGACTGCTCAACTTTGGTGCCTCCACTCCCGCACAGAGGGGTGACTGTCCCCCGTGCTCGTCCTCACCGGTGCAGCTAGCAGAGAAGTAGCTGAGTCTGACCTGGAGCCTGTGCAGGACCCGGGCCGCTGGGAATAACCAGTGTGTCTGCTGAGGGCAGCAGGAGGCAGGGTGCTTTGTGGGGAGCGGTGGAGCAGCGGCAGCAGCGAGGGCCAAGGGTCATGGGAGGGAGCGGTATGGTAGCCCTGGGGAACGTCCCACAGCTTGGGGACCGGTGGCCCTGCAATGTCAGGAGTCAGGGCTGTTTTTAACCTCGAGGCAAACCACCCTGCTTCGCTCGTCACAAAAGCTCCTGTCAGCTGGAAAGGGGAGGAGAACATCTATTTACTTGTTAGGGTGTTTGGTGTAGCGTCCGCGGATCCTGCACCAGGACCTGAGCTGGTTCTCCGGACAGTACCTGTGACGGGCAGCCTTTCAGAGCTGGCCAGCACCAAGGCCTGGGGTCATGGGGTGGGAGGAGGACCTCTGGCTGTGGAGCAATTTGCAGGCGCCGGAGGGAATTCAGTCTCCGTTTGGGGAGAACCCACAGCTCTGTCTGGAGCTCACCCCTCCGTGCTCTGGTCTGCACAGGGTGCTGGTCCTGGTGCCCTGTCCCTGCCGCTTCTTCTAACTAACTCACGTGGCACAAGGAGAATATCAACAAACGTGGGGACAGAAGAAGCAGCAGAGCTTTCTTCTCCTTCTTAGGGCGCAGTGCACAGTTCAGGTTTCCCTGCTGCCACACCTTCTCTCTCCAAGACACAGGAGAGCCCTGGCATGCCATCCTCGTCTGCCCTCATGTCCCCAGGGAGAGCTGCCCACTGGAGGACTCCCTCCCTTCCAGTGGGCAGGGCCTTCTTTCTATGTGTCGCTTTTTGGTGTTTTTATAAAACCACCAAAACTTATGAACGTTCTCTTGTGTTCTTTGACGCTGCACTGAGGACTGGTGGATGTCCTGAGCTTTGGATCTGGGGATGAAACAGCTTCTTTGGGGTGGGAGAATGAAAGCTCATCCAGCACATGCACTGAAACTTCTGTATCTACGAGACAAGATTTTCTGGTCTTTGTAGGTCAAGTAACAAGGGACAGTAGCATGGGGAATCCCTTACACAGTATCACGCATTTATTGTCTGTATTTCTATTGAGGTGGTGGGTTTTGCCGGCTGAACAGAATGCACCTGACAAACCCTTGTTGCTTTCTTCCAGTGTCCTCCTGTGCTTGGCCTCTGTGGTTCCCCACCTGCAGCGTTGGAAGGGTTCTCTGCACCTCCCTCCTTGAGACTTCCCGGGGCCTTTGTCTGCAGTTCTGGCTTTCTGGACCTCGATGGAGGTAAGCCATCTGAAACACTAATCCAGCAGACTTGTGAGCTGAGGCTTCTCTGCACATGGGGGCCTCCCCAACAGAGCATAGTTCAGCCACGTGCCTACTAACATTACCTGTTGTTGTAATTTCCACCAAGAAGAGTGCCCACATCCAAGGTAGAGTCCTTGTTTTAAAGAATCACGTCACCTCTGCCACCTTCCATTTTTCTTCAGGTACCAATGCTGGTTTAAGCAATGGGATACAGTAATAGGTAATCACCGGGACCTCCAGTTCCCTCCTCACCTTTCCTGGGTAAGGCATGCAACATCAGGCAATGCTAGCCTGGGTTGGACGTACACTCCTGATTTTCCACTCCTACTGGTCTTGAGCTCCGTGACAGTGTGAGCTGTTGATGCCAACGCAGTGACCCGCGTTCTGAGCTGCCAGCTTTGTCCCACCCTTTCTCAGTTTTGCACAAGAAGGGGAAGGTGCAGGCAGAGGTCAGAGCGCTGCTTTCTGAACAGGTCCGTGAAGGCACCAGTCTGCCAGCAACAGGCATCAGCCATCAGCATCGCGTTACCGGCCTTGGCACACCTGATGGATGTGCCTGACATTAAGAACGGCTTGTCTGCATGGGGCTTATTGCCTGATGGTTGTAGATAACAACAGTTGTAAGCAAAGGGTGTAAAATCTTTAAATCTTTAACAAATCTCTCATTAATCCCAGCTAAGTAGATTAAAGCTGACTGCAGGCTTTAAAAGGAAGCAAGCTGATCACTTGTAGGACAGAGAAAATATATACAATGAAAAACAGTCAGATAGGCTGTACTGTGCAGTTCCTTTGTTCCTGGTCTAGATAAAACTAGGGTGGCAGTCACACCACTGGACCTGGGTTCAAATGGACTCAAAGATTCAATGAGATGAGACTCAACAGCATGATTCTGTATAGCATGATTCAGAAATATCAAAGATGCTACAGGCAGATATTGGCTATGTGCTGCAGACTCAGGAAGCGAAGCAGTTCTGTATGAACGGCATCTTCAGAAAAACAAGACAGGATGCTGAAGTCCCAGATGAAAATCAGGATCCTTCTTAAGCTTCAGCCTGATGGTAAGGTCCTGAACATCAGAAGGTCCTGTTCATGGCCTCTGGTACTCTCTCTACAGTGGTCACTGGAACTGATCTGTATTTGTAGACATAACTCTGATTGGCAATGAAATGGTTAAATATCTTAGCGCAATGAAATTCAGCCAGATACTTACATTTTGCTTCAGTAACTGAAGGAGTGGATTTTGTAGGATTAGACTCTTAGCTGGAGTGATTTGGGGTTTCTCTTCCATGGAACCATGTGTTCTTTTTCTAAACGCACATTCCGAGGTGTAAAGTAGATAAACATTGTTAGCTGTAGATGTCGCAGGTACAGGGGAAAGCTCTTCAGCAAAGGCCAGACATATCTTTATAACCCATCCCAGTGACTTGCTCTCAGCTGGTGCTCTCCCCTTTGCTCACCCGTTGCCCATCCTATTTGCCTGCTCACACAGTTGTCCACGGCTCCTGCTCTCCCAGGGCCCTGTACTGTCTGTCACTCTTTCTCACGTTTCGTCTGTCCCAGTCCCTTATTTCAGCAATGCCCACTTTCTTTGCCAGTTCAGTGATTCTGTTTTCTCTGTCTTTGCCTTTGACTCTTGTCACGGCGCTGTCCCCAGACCAACAAGGACTAGGACTTTCTGCTCTAGCATCTATATATGTGTGTTTCAAAGGCGGCACCATGATGACCGGTGCTAAAAATGGCAGCAGTTCCTACTGCTTCTGTGGTCATATGTCTGAATGGAAACACTGATGTTAGTTCCTGAAGACTCAGGGCGACAATCAGGTCAATGTCAGGTTTTCTGAGTTTGGTGGTAAGCAAGGGAAAACAAGAGATGCAGGATAAATCTTCTGAAGGTACAAGTGCTGCTGGACCAGCAAAGCCTGAGTGAGCCTGGGTCCACAAGAAGGGAGGTCTTGGTGCCTTCCCCACACGTTTTGCTCTTTCGAGAGCAGCTGAAATTTGAGGGTGCTTTGTGAGCAGGGCAGGTGGTCACGTCCCTCTTCTCTACCTCATCCTGTGAGATGGGCAGAACAACGGACTTGATACAGGTGATTCAGCCTGGGCCTTCACGGTGCAGTTGGATCTTTAGTGGCAGAAGGAAGAAGCTGGCTGAAGGTTTCAAAGCTGCCACAGCAATTGGTCTCCTAAAACAGTGACACTTCTGTTTTAATAAAGTTACGCTTTGTCTAGTCATGTGAGGAGATGGCTGAAAAACAAGGACGGGAGGGTGCCCTGCTTCTCTCCCAACTCTACCAAAACAATGAGAAATTCCTACTGTCGCTCTCAGGTGATCATAGGATATTGTACTTAAACGCTGAGATCTGCTCACCTTGCTCCCCAAATAGTCAGCTTCCCCACCCTGCAAACTGCCCAAGGGTGCGATAAGTAGGTTAATGCTTGCTTTAGGGTTAGCCTGAGGGTGAGAGCTCCCCATAGGAGCAGTGGAGTTGTTTGCACTCTGTGTGTGCGCATGAGTTCACGCGCGGGGAAGCCTTCAAGGTGAATGAATACCTACTGCTCCCATTTCATTATTGTGTGCCCCCCCCCCCCATTTCTGCCCCAGCAGCCGAAACCTGCATAGCCTTGTGGCTGATTACCAAGTGGTCACTTTGCATGACAGGCCTGCTCATTGCGTTAATTCTGTGTTCACTGATGCCTTGAGTCGTTCTTTACAGTTTTGACTCCTGTGTTTGGGAGCAAGTGCAAAGAGCAAGGGACAAGGACAGAGAAATAGAAGAAATGCAAAAGGTGGAGACTACATCTCTGGGTATGATTTGCATGCTGCAAACATTACTGTATTACAGCATGGAGAAATGGCTATTGCTGTGTCTCCTATTTCCACGACGCAGCCCCTGTGCCCGGTTCCCTCACGGTTCTCTGCACTCAGAAGCTGGAGCACAAGTCACAGGCAGCTGAACATCTTCTTGAAGAGGGTCAAGACAGCCCAAGGCATCTCTTTGGGGCTTTGATGCCAGGTAGCTCAAGTCAAAGCAGGCGGCACTAATGTAGCTCCCAGAAAACTGATTTCAGCTCCTTTGTGCCATCCTCTACCTCCCAGCCGGGGAGTCCCTCTGCGGTGCTCTCCAGGGCTGAGGAATTGCCCTTGTGCCCTGTGTGCACTGCAGCAAGCGCAGCTGCCGGGAAGAGCTACGGGAGAGGCACACGCAGCTGCAGATCTCAGAAGCTGGCTGGCTTGGTCACTTCTTGCCTCGTGCTTGGAGAGAAGGGCTGGCAGCCGCACGGGGCAGAAGCCCCACAGGCCGGACACTTACCGAGATCCAGAAACAAGATCTCTTCTTCATGCTCTGTGTTTGCTCACCACTAGCATCCTGCCCTCCTATTTAGACGGGGGCTTACCTGGAGTAGCCAAGTACCCAGCTCTTCCATGGTGCCTTGTGTTGTTTCATAAACTCTCTCCTGAAAGAGAGAGATGGGCCTGACTGGCCCTGCTTTGAGCCCTTGACCCTGTGCTCTCCACGGAGCCCTCTTACATCAAGGCAGACTAGCGTAGGGAGGAGCAGGTTCTTACATCTTTTTCCTCCAGCTGTTTCTTATGTATCTGAAGGATGCTCGTTTTTAATTTCCCTGAGGACTGTGGCCCTCATGCTGGTGCCTGAGGAGGATGTATGGCTATCTCCCTGGACCAGGACTTGCAGCCTGGATTCAGCTCTCTGCCAGACCAGGCATGGAGAGGCAGACAGGAGACAGGACTAAGATTTTCCTTGGGATGGTGATGTACTGAATATTTCAAAGACGTTCAGTCAAGAGGGACTTGTGCGTGACCAGGAGCAGGCTGTTCGCTGAAGCCAGAGACTGTTCTGCTGCAGGAATGGAATGGGACCAGAGACTTAAGTCTGTGTTTTGTCACATGAGTCTTCTGCATAACCTAGCATACACGGAGCTGATGCCTTGTTGCAGAACCTAGCTCTCTCACACTTTCTGTCTATCTGCTCAAGCCCTGACTCAGTCACCAAGGCCACATCTCAGGTTTCCATTGTACTTTTCCAGTAGTGGTTTGATTTCTTTTTTTGCTTGAGCCTCACTTTACCAGGACAAATGATGGAGCAACAAGAACTGAGGTTTCAGGTGGTTTTTAAAGAGCAACTTATTTGTTGGTCAAATATTCAACTCAGGTATGCAAATCACAGCCAGAAAAAGGCAAAAGAAGAGGTACGTTCCGCCTGCTTTCAAGCACCAAGTCTCTGCTCCGAGTGACCTTGAGCTTAGACGGTCAGCTTCGGAGCAGCATAGCTGTTCCCATGCTCAGCTGCTTGATCTGTGTATTGAACGCCCAGTCCTGGAAGAAAGCCTGTGTGATGACACGGTGATGACACAGGGTGTGCACTGCCGGCTGGCTCCTCACCAGTGGTGTGTCTGAAGTGGTGGTGTTAGAGCTGGAGATGAGACTCCCTGACAGGCGTCTAGGTGGAGGTAGTCCTAGAGGGAACAAGAAGGTCGTGGTGGGAAAGCAGGAGCTCTTTCGGAATGAGAGAGCTTGGGACCAGAGAGAGGAAGCAGAGAGTGCTGTGCTGTTAGAAGTGGGCATGGAGTACTCTTGTTCAAAGCGATTTGAGTAATTCATACTGTAGCAGGAGCCGACAGAAGCACTTCTGTCCCGCAAGACTGGATTGTTTCTTTTGTGAAGTGCGCTGGTCTGCACAGACTGTCACATTGGATTGATTCATTCTATATTAGCCATTTGCACCCTCAAGGCAGGTCCTTTCTTTGTGAAGTTGTGGAAGCCATCGGTGAATACACTGATGGAAGTTTTAAATGCAGTAAGTGCCCAGGAAAGGTGCTAACAGAATCCAGACAGGAGCAGCGTGGATTCCGGTGGCATGGGCAGTGTGCGGAGTCCGGCATGGCTTGCGGGTGCTCAGACACTGCTCTAGCGTTAACTGGCTAGCTCCACCTGCACAGACAAAGACCTGGCCAAGCACAGCATAAAAAGTTAGACCAAGGCTTCAGGATGTTCTCCCACAAAATGTTGAAATACCTAGTGAATTGTCCTACACTAGAATGTTTTTAAATATTCTTTTTAAAATAAAGCCTACTAAGTAAACACCAAAGCACAGGGCGTGAATGTCCACTCATGCTCCTCAGACATGCATGCATGTATTGGGTTTGCGTGGCAAGGTTTTGGTAGCGGGGGGCTACAGGGGTGGCTTCTCTGAGAAGCTGCTAGAAGCTTCCCCCATGTCCAATAGAGCCAATGCCAGCCGGCTCCAAGACGGACCCGCTGCTGGCCAAGGCTGAGTCCATCAGCAATGGTGGCAACACCTCTGGGATAGCAGATTTAAGACAGGGAAAAAGTTGCTGCACAACAGCAACAGCAGCTGGAAAGAGAGGAGTGAGAATATGTGAGAGGAACAGCCCTGCAGACACCCAGGTCAGTGAAGAAGGAGGGGGAGGAGGTGCTCCAGGCACCGGAGCAGAGATTCCCCTGCAGCCCGTGGGGAAGACCATGGTGAGGCAGGCTGTGCCCCGGCAGCCCATGGAGGTCCACGGTGGAGCAGATCTCCACCTGCAGCCCGTGGAGGACCCCATGCCGGAGCAGGGGGATGTCCAAAGGAGGCTGTGACCCCGTGGGAAGCCCACGCTGGAGCAGGCTCCTGGCAGGACCTGTGGCCCCGTGGAGAGAGGAGCCCAGGCTGGAGCAGGTTTGCTGGCAGGGCTTGTGACCCCGCGGGGGACCCACGCTGGAGCAGTCTGTTCCTGAAGGACTGCACCCCGTGGAAGGGACCCATGCTGGAGCAGTTTGTGAAGAACTGCAGCCCGTGGGAAGGACTCATGTTGGAGAAGTTCGTGGAGGACTGTCTCCCGTGGGAGGGACCCCACGCTGGAGCAGGGGAAGGGTGTGAGGAGCCCTCCCCCTGAGGAGGAAGGAGCGGCAGAGACAGCGTGTGATGAACTGACCGCAACCCCCATTCCCAGAAAATTGGAAATGAAGTTGAGCCTGGGAAGAAGGGAGGGAGGGGAGGAAGTGTTTTAAGATTTGGTTTTATTTCTCATTACCCTACTCTGATTTGATTGGTAATAAATTAAACTAATTTCCCCAAGTCGAGTCTGTTTTGCCCATGACGGCAATTGCTGAGTGATCTCCCTGTCCTTATCTTGACCCACGAGCCTTTCGTTATGTTTTCTCTCCCCTGTCCAGCTGAGGAGGGGGAGTGATAGAGCGGCTTTGGTGGGCACCTGGTGTCCAGCCAGGGTCACCCACCACAACGCAAACACCCAGAAAGTGCCGATATCAACACGTTCAGTAGGTGCAGGGATCTAGGTTGCCCAGACCTCCCTCCCTTCAGAGCAGTAGTCTGCCCCTTCAGAAAAGATTCAAAGAAATCCTGTGGATTTTTCAGTGGTTTAGCCTTAGATTTTCTGTTTATATTTGTATAACTAAGAACTTTCTATTTGCTCTGTGGTTTGTTCTTCTTTGATGCTTCTTTGAAGCATCATCCATATTAAAACCTGAATTGTCTTTAAAAATGAATTATTTAACTGGTGTGAAATCCTGTCTAAACATTCTTATCTTCATTTAAAAGAGGCATGCATTGATTAATTACCAAATTAAGGTACTCTGAACCCAAATTAAGAGCTTGCACTAGATTTTGCAACAGTTGCATTAAATCTTTTTAAACTGATTTTTAAGTGATGCTGGTTTTACTTTAGACAAGGCTTTGTTTTCAGTTCTGCCACGCTTATATGCTTTTCCTTGCATTATTTGTTCATTTCTCCTTCATTCTTCCAGTTCCCTGCCTCCCAGCCCTCTGTTCTCACCCTCCAGTGCAGTGGATTTCTTTTTTTTTTCTTCCCAGCTTCTCCCTTTTTCTGCAGCGTCACCGGCAACTTGCTCCTGTTCTGGTCTCTGCTTTCCTGGCTGTCAGTAGCATGTACCTGCAGCTCCTCTCCCCGCTCCTCCTTCCTTGAAATCTGCGGAGTCTGTTTTTCTCCCCTGTGGAGTGCACAGAGGTTATTAAAGAAAGGACAGGCTTGCCTGTGTCTCTCGACAGTGCACGACGAGGAAGCTGCTAAGTGGGAGTGACTGCAAAATGCAAGAGCTAATGCTGGGCATCTTTTCCAGCCGCGTGTGTGCCGCTGCCATCGAGGCGCGGGAGCAGAAAGCTGGGCGCCCGCAGGCCACCGTGAGCCCCTGCACCGCAGGCGTGGGTGCCAGGCTGGCCAGGGCAGGGAGCACGGGGCGAGGACGGGAATGCAGCAGAGCTCCTTCGGGTTACTTTGGTCATGCCTCGCGCATCGGGTTGCCTTGTTTTCTCTTACTGCCAGACTAACTCCAAAAAAGGAAAACAAACCAAAATATGTCAGGGATTTTGAATTGCAAATCTGGGTGTTCAAGAGCCATGAAATGAGAAATTTAAGGTGCTTACTGCAACATGAATCCACCCATGTTGGACATGAGTAGCATTTCCTATTTCTGCTCAGAGTCCTAAATACGTATCTCAGTTAAAACAGATGTCCAGGCAGCTATGGCTGGCGAAAACAGGGTTAGGGAGGAAAACAGGGAGGGATTTGGTATGTTGGTTATTACAGACTTTGACTGTGGCAAGGTAAGGTTAAAAGTGTGCCTAGAACTATGTATTCAAAGTTAATTTACTATTTAAATTTTAATGTTTGAAGTTCCTGTGTTTAATTTCCGTGTAAACATTAACTTGTATTGTCACATAAAGGTAGTATTGACATTTTCCATTAAAAGAGTCTCTTTTTGGTTGCTTGTCACTTCTTTACCCACTTTAAACCTGAAATTTTCTACATTCATTTTTGTCTTGGCATGATTTCTCTTTAATATTTCTGGAAAAAAACAGTTTTGCCAAAAATTATTTTAACCAAAAAAAATACATGACTTGTTCAAGATTTGGAGGGGGAACCTTACAGATGTTTCCTCGAAAAACACGAAGGCCTCTGTGCTTCAATGTAAAGATTTCAGTATTTTTGCCAGAAATATTTTAGCAATATGTGCTGCACCTGGCCTTCAGAATTAGCCTTAACTTCGACATTTCTCACCCGCCAGCCCTGCTGGGAGAGCCTGGGGTTCTCTTCCACCCCCGTTCCCCGCGTGCTTTGTCCCCGTGGCAGCACACTAGTCCCGCGCCCTGGCTGCATTCCCAAATTGCAAAACTTGGCGTGATGGTGCAACTTCAGTTCAGCCCCTTTGTGCGTACGCCTTACACCGCTGCTCGTTGATGACATGCTGCGTGCACGGTTACCGCTCTGTGAGTGGATCAGCGTGTGGCAAAGATGGTTGCTGTTTGTGGGATTTCTCACCCAGCTGTTGTGGAAACCTGGAAGTGTTGAATGAATGACAGACGGTGGCTTGGGAATTGTCTCGGTGGGGAACTGCTTTCAGTGACAGGCACGGCTGTGGGTTTGTTATGCTACTGGAGACAGTGGACAAGCCAGGACCCTCGTAGACAGCTCTAATTGTCCGTATCTTCAAAGTTTTCAGCTTGGAACATCAAGGTGTTTCTTTGTAGAATTGCTGAGCACTCACAGTTTTGCTTGAAACATATGAAATGCTATAAAGTTGTTAAGTGCTTCACAAATCAGAACTAGACACCTCGAATCAAGCACCTAAAATTAGAGGACACGTCTAGTGCTTGAATCTCTCTCTGCCTCTATTCGGCGTTTGTAAAAGGCGGATAATAAAACTTTTTCCTCACAGGGATGCTGAGATTAGGTAATGCTCCTGGAGAATTTAGATAATGATGAATGTCATAGAAATTCCTACAAGGACACTAATAACAATGGTCTGCGTGAGGTTTGAAAAGTGTGCACTATATGCAAGTTGGAGCCACACACTAAGTTGTGAGAGGAAAGGAAACACCGACTGATTACCTTTTCTGGGCACACTGTCCACCTTGAGAAGGAGTAAGTCCAGGATAGTACAGGATAATGTATTGGAGTCCATATCATATGCTTCTACAGAAGGGCCCACATTATGCTGGCAACCTTAATTCTGTCATATCCAGTGTTCTAACAGTGTCTTGTAATTGTAGTATTTTTCTAAAATAATTCTACTGTAGGCACTATTTTTAATTTAAGAAATCAGATCTGTTCTCATGCATGTTTCCGTACTTAGTCCAGCTAATGAAAACTGCAAGGGTTAGGCATTCTTTGAAAGCCTTCCTCAATAGTAAATGTTAACAGAGACACCAGAGCATTCTCCTGGCTATTAATCTGCAGATAATAGAAGGTCCATTTCTTAAGTACACACAGAAAAGGAGAAGAAGAAATACTGGCTATGACACAAAATGAATTGTCTTCCTCCATGCCCTTGTAACCTAGGGCATGTAGTGCAGGCTGCCAGCCATTGCGTTACAGATTTAAAAGTGCTGGAATCTCTCAGTTCTTTAGCAGGTTGCCTGATGGATTAGTGAGTAATGTACTTGAAGAGTGCATTACTAAGCCCCAGACTAATGGCTAGCTCTTGCCCATGGCTTTTGCTATAGATCATTCATCGTGCTATTCATAAGCTCTCTGCCAGTCTGTGTCTGGCACTTGTGCTGCTGCTGCTAACACCATTTGCCTGATGAATTCTGCACTAACATCCCCCTCGTTTTCAGAAGGCGAGTGGCAAACGAGAAGGGAAGAGTGAGTCACAGTTCTCCAGCAGTTCTCCTCTTGCTGTTTTAGAGGACATGGTAATGGATAAGGTGATGGACATGATACTCACTCACCCAGTATTACTAGCACAGTAGCCTGTAAGAAACATCTCGGGTTTCTACATACCACAGGGCACCTTACTAACACTTTCTGAGGAATTTGTGCTTGGGAACTTTGCTTTCCTAGGAAGACTGATGTTACAGGCCATGGTAGGATAGACAGGGGAAGGAGAGGTGACTGGGTTGCTGAGTACAGCTCTTCGAAAAGGACCGAGTTAGTTTCTCTGACGTGTGCTCTGGTGTGCGAGAAAGAGATGCCTAGATGTAGTTATCAAGATTTGGCTGTTGTGTGAGCTAGACGAGGTAGAACCAAGCTTCACAGCAAAGACCATCTCCAGGCTTGACTTCTGGGCTGGCTTTGGTGGACGGGGCAGATGTGTGCAGAGATGAATGAGTTGCCCTGCTTCCAGTCCCCACCTGGCTTTGGAGGCTTTCCTCTTTCTTCAGACTCCCTGACATTAATAGGACTCGAGGGTAACTGTCCAGGAGTTGTGGCTCCCTGGTGTGGTTGAGACTAGCTGGATCCCTCTCTGCTCCTTTCACTTGGACCACTGCACAGCCATGAGAAAAGAGCATTCCAGTCAACTATCGATTTAAACTGGTGATCCATCCCACCTCCAGTTGTTTGAGCCAACCAGGACCCTTTCCGATTCCTGAGTCCAGTCTAGTAGCTTTGCCAATAGAGAAGGTTTAAGCCCTGCTCCGCTATTCTGTGCTCTTTGGCTTTGTATTTTTGCAAGAAGTTACTTAAAAATAAACTTCTGCAGTTCTTTATTAATGTATTCCTGATGAGCTTATGGAAAGGATGAAGCCTTCATCCTAAGGAATGTCCTCTACAGCAGTCATAGTAAAGATTGCTGCTAAAACTAGACAGTGGAACCAAAACTGTAAAAACAATGCAGATGAGGAAAGTTCTTCCGTTCCAGTAGTCCTATGGAACTAGAAAAAGCCCAAACTGAGGAACAAACACTTTAAATTTTCTAGTTTACTCTGCATGTTAGGAATGTTGTGCCTTTCGAGAGGATAGTAGTAACAGCATCAATGTACTTGGCGTGCTAGATATTATATTCTTTTAGAGAAAGGCTTCTTTTTACCAGGGCTATTTTTCTTTATGCACTTCAAATACAGCTTGGGCACCTTTTCATTGCCCCAAGCAGGAAGCAAATTCTAGTTCTTTGTATTATTCATACTAATTCTGCAAGCAAAAGTCTGAGGGTGTTTTGGATACGGAAACAGGGGGAGGATGCAGAGGGTTGCAGACAAAGACAATGCTGCTATAAAGGAGTATGCCATAAAACCAGAAATTCCCAGTAAGCGTTGTCAATCGGTTTATTTGCATGCTCTTTTGGAAGATGTTTCTGGTAATAAAGCATCATCAGTCTATTATTTCATTTGACCAATCTTTCCCTTTCTCAGCCTGCTATATAAAACCTTATAGTGGGCTATATTTAACTGAGAATATCCTCTGCTTGTTTCCTGTCTTGTAGCTTGAGTTTTCTTTCTTTAACAAGCACAACAGCATGCTGCTCTATCTTCAAAGAGGAAATTAATTCCGTCCGCAAAAGGGTCAAGTGCTAGAAAGTGCATAGCAATGCAGTTTGCATGGCAGGATCCAGGAGATATGATGCTAATAAGATTCTAAGATGAGAACAGCAGACTGGCTCTGGGGATTCAGATGAAGGGTTCTGTAAATTTTAAAAGAAATGGTCTCCAAAAACTAATGATGTCTGCTTTCCAATTCATTAATAATGTGGAGCGGGGAGATGGGAGTGAGAAGCAGGCCATGCTTTGAAATATCAAAATGTAACAAGGGAAAAAACAGTGAGAGCTCATCTCATCGGGGTCATAAAGCTGGGAGAAACAGGCAGGCTGCAGGGGAACATAGTGTCAGTGCCTAGAGGGAAGGAAATTGCACTGTATGTTCTGCTATGTATAATTTATGCACAGACTCTTTGCCAGTGTTGATGTAAAATTTCTATGCTGAAAAAGATGTTGCAGTATTGACAGAGCTTTTTCAATGTTCTTGTTTAAGGTGACTTACTACACAGGATGTCTGATGGATTTTAAAAACATATCTGAATTGTCTTAGCATATTTAGAAATGACTCTTGCTAAACCTTCCCCTTCACCTTTTTGCATTGCATTGCATGCACGAAACCCAGTAACAAGAACCTGAACCTTGTTTGTAGTTAATAGAGGAAGAAAACCCCTCAGGCAAAGCCTAATGAACCAAGAGCAATTCTGAGCTTTCCTCTGTAATATCTGGAGAGACTGTGCCTTTCCAAGGGCTGCCTGGACACGTCGTGTGACCTTGCTGCTTTACATCATGAAAATTTCCCATTACCGGTATAGTGTTTGCATGGAGGTGCTATTGTGCAGATATTACGCTAGAGTCTCTCTTTCTGTGTGCAGAGTTTGCAGCTAGTAGAAAATGTCTGTGCTTGAACGGTTTCCAGAGTGGGAAGGTGTGCAGCGGGAGGATTTAGCTCTGACTTTTATTTTGACAAAGCTATTATGATTTGCAGAGTGAGGTTAAGGTTTTCCTCCTATCTTCTCCTTTTATCTGTGTGATATGTTCTCATCTCGCCTCGAAACCTCCCGTCAGCGGTGACTGGTGAGGTTCTGGGGAGCAGCCTGTGCCGCAGAGCCTCACCGCCATCCGTAGCTCTTCGGAGCCAGCCCGCAGACTGCTGGCTGGCAGCGCTCGGCCACAGAGAGCCCGGCCGGGGGCACGGGGCAGGGGCTCCGCTGCCAGCCCGGACCCTGCGGGGCTGCCGCTGCTGGGGGCTGCTGCTGCTGCTGCCGCTTCCTCGGGACTCGGCGCCGGCACGCTCCGGCTGTGCCTGCACGCGCCAGGCGCAGCGAGGGGCACCTGCCACGGCCACTGCGCTGGCCCCCTCATCCTGGGCACTCTGCTTGGCCCGGGTGTTTGGTTTTTAGCCCGAGTAAGACCAGTGTCTTGTCTTTGCTGCATTGTGCTGCCCTGAAGCTTTTTTTCTTGTGGTCTGCTTTCACAGTCTGCAGGTCCCATCTGTTTTCTTTAGCTTGAGTTACATTATCTCAGCAGCAAGTCATGCTCAAGACAAGTAATTTCTCTTGGGTACAGGAGTAGGGGTTCGAAGGCGTGTTTAGTTAGTGGTAGCGTGTGCTTGGGATGCCCTGTCCTCTCAGAAGAGCTGTTTTCCTGAGGGCTTCTGCTGAGTTGCAGAATCAGGAGTGTCTGGGATGTGGTGGGCAGTTTTTGGGAGACAGCTCATCAGGTCTGGCCAGGAGGCTTGAGCTGAGTTTTGTTTTCTTGCTAAAGCCACAGCGATGGAAGTGGGTGAAGTGGGGCTCTGCATCATGTCTGCAACATGTTTACAAAACAGGTTTCTCTTATAGTGTTTATAAATGCTGTGTATTTCTTCATCAGGATACCATGAGGTCCTCAATATTGACAGGTATGCCTCAGCTGTCCCTAGAGCAAACCACGAATGCATTGGCATCAACTTCAAAAGCCACAGCCTTCACCTGTGTTTTTTTCTGCATGCTCTTGGTCTCCAGTGAACATAATCAGCCCGACTTTACAGGCCTTCCCATGAACTGCAGGGATGATATAGCCATGTGTATCAAATCTTCCACTTTCCTCATATTTGCGTCTCAAATGTTTCCTCAGAAAAGAGCTGCGGAATTTGTTTCCTCGGGAAATCTCAAGATAGATTGATAAGAATTTTCTTGAAGGTTTTTCAGTGAAGTTCCTGCTTGTTATTCAGTTTCTCAGCACAAGGTTACAGAATGACTTGCCTGCAGCCACATAGTCGGTCAGTGGAGCAGATAAGAGTTCATAGCTGCTTCAGTGGAGATACAGTTGTGTGCATCAGGGCTGTCTCATGGCATCGGTAAGGATATGAAAACCAGCTGGTGTATGGAGGCCTTTTTCGTTGATGTTCTTCACCTAGCCACTTAGCAACTGAGTTGATTTTTGTGTCAATGATCTTCCAGCAGAAATCAGCTCCAAATGGCTTGGAGCTTGGCAGTAACATTACTGTAGCCACCAGGACCTTGGCACGAGCAGTTGTATTTTTAAGGTCTTTGCCTGTGGTGAAGGGGAAATGAGCCAGCATTCCAGTGTAAAATATAAAGATTTCATAAACCCAAATTTCCTGAGTTCTGTGCCCCAGGTAGACTGACTGATGTGTGATGACCACCTCAAAAAAGTTATGCATTCCTTTCTGATTTTCATCAGTTTGCTGCTGACTGCTTTTTCCAAACTTTTATCTAAAAGATGAAAAAAACCCTAGGTTTTGCTGAAGAAGAAAAAAAAGGCCAAGAAGTTTTCTCTCTTCAAAACCTAAAGCTTCTGCTCTAACTTGGGAGCCTACTGCTGGACATGTTCCCCAGTATTCCTGAGTGACAAACATCTCCTGTCTCCATCAAGCTGCAAAAGCCTGCAGACGAAGAACTACAAAATAAGACATGTAAATTTCTGCAAATCTGTGAATGACATGGCTTCTATAATCATGGCATCCAGGCTTGAAACAGCCTGTGGAATCCTTCTGAAATACAGTAGGAAATGCTAGAAGCCAGTGAGCTCTCTGATACTCTGGATGTTGTACTAGAACTTGCTCTCCAGGTGAGAAGCCCAGCTCTTCGTCCCTATGCTGTAGTTTCCACTGCTGCACACTAGCTTTGTGCTTGCAGCAACAGTTAAGGTTGCCTGCATTCCTTGAGCTTGCAGAAAAAGTAGACAAGGATATTGCAAACACTACCTGTGATCTTACTTCTCATAGCACCCTGCTAAGGGAGAGCTGCAGTTGTGTTTCTCATCCTGTAGCTGCTCTTTGCAGTCTGAAAGCTCTCATGGAAGAATAATCCTCAGCAATCCTGAATAAACTGTCCTGAGCATTTTAAAATGGCTTCTTTAATTAGAGGAGACATTTCTGAGTTTGTGATGCTGTCACACCAGTGACATCATCCGCATGTCTGCTGTAGCACAAACCAGGCTTACTCTGGCTCACACACTTGCTGAGCTGTCAGAAGAGACACTCTTTGCTCTGCACTTAGGCATTTGATGTACCTTGGACACACAAGTCCTTGCAAAAGTCAAGGTTAGGGGAGTATCAGCTGTTTGCCTTCCTGACTTCGCTGTTCGGAGCATGAGACATTTCGGCAATTGCCTCAGCTGTACCTACGTAGAAAGCGAGTTCTTCCTGCATGGCTACAGGGTGACGGACAAGCAGGACTACAAGGAGCACGTGAGGAGCTACCTATCCATCCTCATACCCTCAAGTGTGGTATTCCTGACAGGTGTGGTGTATAATTTAGTCTTGAAGGATGGAGATCTCACAGATCTGCAGCCCGAGACAATGAAAGCCAGTTCAAACTATCCTTTCCTCTAAAAAGTTTTTCTTAATCTCTCACCTAATGTAATTTAAGACCATTACTATTTGTGCTTTTTCTCACTGGCATAGGAAAGGATTATATTCTTGCTGTTTGCAGGAGGCGTGTTTTTATTTGTTTGAAGAGATGATTCCTTCAGTTGTTCTTTCTTCAAGCTAAATCATTTGAACTCCTTCACTCCTCCCTTAGGGGTCAGGTTTCCAGATCTCAGTTCATGCACACTGTTCACCTCTGGGATTGATCCAGCTGCTCCACTAATCCTTTGAAGTGCAGTTCCCCACATTGGACACCATGCTTCAGCTGGGGATCAAGCATGCGGATGACTTCACATGTCTTGCAGGCTACGTCCTGTTCGTGCACCCCGTATAACATTTTCCTTTTTCACAACAGTGCAGTATCATTGGCATGCATTCGTACGGGTCCACAGCAGTACTAGCCCCATCTTGATAAGCTCCTACCTAGCAACTGTTGATACTCTGTATATGCAGCAGTGATTCCTGCCTGTGTAGACCTTGCGCTCATCTCTATTGAATTTCACTTTATTCTCCCAGCTCATTTCTCCAGTTTATGAGGTTTTAAATCCTGTCTTCCAATAATCTTGCAGTTCCACCTAGATCTGTCATTTGCAAGTGTAACTAACATTCTCTATTCCATCACCTGCATCATGAATATTCCCCAGCACAAAAAAGAGCAAGCCCTTCAAAAGCTGTAGGTACATCCTTCCATTTTGACAATGAATCATTGATAACTACTCACGTGATGAGGCTCTTCAACAAGCTTTGTACCTAAGTTACCTTTGTACCTTATCTAATAGTAGTTTTATCTAGATTACGTTTCTTTAGCTTGCTTACAAGAAGACTATGTGAGACAGCATCAGAAACTTTTATAAGGTCAAGATATATGACACCTTGTGTCTCTTCTATCTACCTTTTACCATTTTGTGGAAGGAACTTAGATAGATTAGAGAAGATTTGTTCTTGACAAATCCATGTTGGTTGTTACCCATCTCCTTGTTATCTTTCAGGTGCTTACAAATTGTTTAATTACTGGTTTTCCAGAAATTGGAGCTAAGCTGACTGATCTATAATTCTCTGACTTCTTTTTCCTCTACTCCCTTTTTATAGGCAGACACTATGTTTGCCATTTGTCAGTCTTCCAGTAGTTCATGAGGTCTTACATGCTCTTAAACCGCTTCAGTCAATTCTTTACATCCCTACACTGGGACTCCTTATACCCAGATAGGTTGAAAATATCTAACTTAGAACTGCAGGCCATACCTGTTTGAGTCTGAAATCCTGCCTCTTTGCCCTTGGTGTTAACTATGATAGCCATCTTTTTGCTGTTAACCTTTTAGACGAGACTGGAACAAGATGCTATGAAAGACTGGTCGTCTTAGCATCATATGTCAATAATTGTCCTGTTCTGTGGAGGAGCAAGCCAACTCTTTTCTTAGCCTTTCCGGTAAATGCATACTTGCCACTTTTGATTTCCCTTGTTGGTTGCACCTCCTGTTGTGTCTTCCTATTTTTTCCCTCTACTTCCTCCTGCTTTCATATTTGTCTGATTGTTTCCTGTTTGTGTCTGTAGTCACTGTGGAGTTCATGGTTTAGCTGAGTTCATTTCACACTACACTCGTAGCACTTCCTTTGCACAACGTCTTGAACTGGTGCAGTTAACAGCATTCTTCTGAGGAACTGTCTCCTGGTATGTTAATATTTCAGTCACATGAGGCATTGTACCAAGTCTTTGTTAAGGCCATTCAATTGTATTATTTAGCATGAATTAAGAATTAGAATCAGAAAATCACAGAATACTAGAGGTTGGGAAGGACTTCAGGAGGTCTGCAGTCCAGCCTCCTGCTCAAAGCAGGACTAACCTCGAAGTTAGATAAGGTTGCTCAGGGTCTTGTTCAGTTGAGTTTTCATCATGAAACCTCCTTAAAGGTCTCTGAGATAGTGAGTCAAGTGCAGGAGAAGTGCTTGCTGGAGGCCACAGCACAGTCCCAGGAGCAGTACCTCCATGGCAGACAGTTACCGTCCTGACTTACTGTGTTCCTCTTTGTACGCAGCCTGCCTTTCATCTTCTTTTTCTGGGCTTCTCCTCACTTACGTGAGAGTGCACGTGCACGTCAATGAAGACTGTAGTCATTTCACAGCTTCTGCTTCCCCTCCCTCAGCATCCAGGGTTTTGTAAACCCAACTGATGCTTATGGGAGCTGCAGAGATCCATCACTTCTGAAAACCAGACCCTGTGCCTGTCACTTCAGAGCGTGCCCAATAACCTGTATTTCATGTGTCATCACCTGATATGCTGGTTGGAGATGAGGGATGCTGCAGTAAGAGGAGATGAGTGGTGGGAGGAACATGGCTACACCCTTCATATAGTGAGTCAGAATGCAGGAATGTCGGGCAGGGAAGATTTATATATTCTGAGCTGCCTTTGTAGATTTCTTGTTTCATCACAAAACCTTGAATTTTCCATTGAGGAGGGAATTCAGCGATCTGCCAGAGGGATTGTGTCTTGGTGGTATTCAGACGTTGCCTTATGATCCTTTTTCTGCTCCTTTTCACACACACAGTGTCTCCCCAGCAGTTCCCTTTCTAGCACTTCACACCAAGCAGGGCTGTCTGATTATTCCTCGTGATGGGTGTAAAAATGCCTGGATCCATAGCAGCCCTACTGCAGAAAATCTCTTGCGAAGAGTGAGCTCTCATTTCAGGTAACGAGCCAGATTTCTGTGGAAATCTGTACCAGACTGACTCGCCGTCAGGCCAACATGCCGAGGGGCGAGCCGTGGGCCGGTTGGCACATGGACGCTGGCGCCTGTGCTGCTCTTGCAGCTGTACCTGGGGATGGGTGTTTATCCCCTGTCTTCCCCTCTCTCTCAATTCAATCTACTACAGACACTATTGAAAATCTAATTACACAACATTTAATACTATGAATTGCTAATTTGTGGGAGAGAGATCTGCAAAAAGCTTTATAAGTAACAGCAGAACGAAATGCACCGTTTCTTCCTCCGCTCTGCTTCCTCCCGCGTTTTCATGTACATCGCAGATTTGCTGTGCTGAAGCTGATACTGCCCTCCACAAACCTCGCCTCTCATCACTGTGCAATGCTCCCTGCACATCTCCCAGCCCTTCACAGGCAGGGAGAGATGTTTGCTGTTCCAGGCAGTGCTAACGCTTTTGTTGGGTCTTTCCTTCTGAAGCTTGGTAGAAGCTGCCGACTCTCCCAAGCCAGTCCAGGAGAAGAGAGTTACAGGAGCAGGATTACTAGGTGGAGGTAACGAGGGGGAGGAACGACAGGTTTTGCGACAGGACAATGCAGTGTCACGGGTCCCTCTGGGACCGGAGCCAGCCATTGTATGCAGCCACGCCGAGTCCCAGTGTGGCGTTGCACGAGCCTCTGAAACCTTTCTGGGCCTCAGTCTCCCCATTTGAGAGAACAGCGGTAGCACGTGTGTGCCCCACCGGGCTGGCAGGACTGTGCTGTGCGGCGCCCCGTCCTTTGGGTCCTCCGCCTCGCCACTGGTGTCCAGGCCGCTGCTGCTGCTGCTGCTGCTGCTCCCGAGGCCGCTGCGGCACGTGCCACGCACAGCCTGCTTCAGGCGCCCCACGGAGCCCCCGCGACGCGTATCAGCTGCCGGGCACCACGGCCCCTCGCGCGGGGCAGAGGCACCGCTCCTCGCCGAGACCAGGCGACAGCGGCGTCAGGACCAGCCAGATGATCCAGCCCCATCTGGGAGCGCAGATACGGCAGCGACCGGCTCGGTTACAGATCCTAGATAGGCCCCGGATTCCACAGCAGGACTCTGTTCTCATGACAGCTACCCAAAGGCAGATTTTCTTTTAATTAAATATGAAAATCTATAATGCAGTCAGCATGATGCCTCTTGGTATGTTTATTTTTATACCCCGTTTATTTGCTTTTGTTCTCAACATATGCTTTCACTGTGAGGGAGATTTTTATACTGACCATCTGTGCATTACGAATGAATTTCAGATAGGACTGAAGCACTTGGGGAGCAGGACAGAGGTCAGTTGAGTTTTTTAATATCTGAGTGGAAATGGGTGTCGTTTACAGTTGTGGAATAAACACACCAACTAGTCTTTTTCTTAAAATAATACTGAAATTGCAAAGTTGACATTTTTAAGCTGTTGTCTTTAGGTTTCAGGATTACCAAGCTTTTGAGATCAGTGAAGTATTTCATACCTCATATACTTAATGTTTCACTTTCTGTCTCTACACTCAGAAAAAAGTATTTATTGTTTCAATAATATTCTGTCTACATTTTAATATTTTTCTCTGCAGCCAAAGGGCAAAAAGCATTTAATTTCCCCAGCACCGAAGGCGACGGCATTTATCTGTGTGTTTGTGTGACTCTAACTGTAGTTCTGTACCCAGTCCAGTTCCAAGTCTCGGGGAACAGGTTAGATATCCCCAGGCAGACGCTGTGGATGCCATGAAAACACAAAGGGAGCATGCCAAACCCTGGCTGGCATAATACCTAGATCTGTGCTTGTCTGCAAAGAAAAGGACTGCTGCTCTCTCCAGCCTTCTCTCTGCTCTACCTGTCCTCTTGGCATGGTTTAAAATGATGAAACATCCCGCATGTGCATCTCCCTGCTGAGCACTCGCTGCCGGTGTGAGCTCCACAGCCTCCGTTTGTAACACACGATCGTGGAAGACCCCAGTGCCTCTGTCTCCTTGCACAGAAACGGAAAGCGCTGCTGTCCAGCTCTCCCCCTCCCTACCAAGGAGCAGATTTAGCGGCATTGTGGAAACCTGGTCCTCTCGCCCAGTGAGGCAGCACCAGCAGCGTGGGCAGGCACCGTGGGGAACCACAGGTCTTGCCGTGAGTCCGAGCTCTGTGGAGGGAGCTGTTTGGCAGGACTGCTGCAGGAGTCTCTTCCTATGCGTAATGACTCCTTCAAGCTTTTAATTCCTCTGTGTCTCCCAGCTTTTACCCCTCCTTCCTCTTTGCCTTGTTATTTTTCCTTTTGACCACTTTTCTATGCTCTAAGGTCAAGGGTTTGCCCTATGGAAAGAAAAAGCTTAGCCGAAAATTAGGAGATTTAATCAAAGCTTCTCCAGACAGCATGAACAATCACCAAACATTGAACTGGACAAAATGAAAGGCCATTCAAATGGAAACAGAGGGTTGCGCAGATCTCCCTTAGCAAAGAACTTGATGCCATTTCCACCACCCCACGTGCCGCACTCATTACTGCAGAGGCTGTGGGTGAAGCCTGGGGGCCTGGGCAGCAGTGGGGCAAGGGCACCATCATGTAGCATTTCTTCCCTCGGACCCTACAGCCGATGCCATCACTGTCAGTGATGCGTCCAGAGGCTGCAGGAGTTTGCAGGGAAAGCTCCCCTCTGTCCTGTACCCCACTCTCAGGACATGCTCACATGCTTCAGGCTCCGGGCATGCCCTCAGTGTGTCATTCCTAGCCCTCACCAAAGCATGAGTGTGTTGAAAGCAGCAGCAGGAGTGGGGGGAGCTTTCCTGACCCCGCAGGCTCACTGGCATAGCTCTGCCTTGAGGCACTGGAGAAGAAACCTCCATTCCTGGTGGATATGAAACCCCATCGCCCCCCACACTGCAGTGCACTCCCAAAGCCCAAAGCGCCAAGTTGAGCTGAAGGACAGAGCCATCTCGAGCACTGCTCTGCCGGGCAGCTGTCCTCGGAGCTCAGTGGTGGGGCGCAGGCTGGGGCCGATGTGCTTTGCTCACTGCAGAGATCTGCAGTCCTTTCGCAAGAACTGCACTAGATTCCTCTCTAACAAAGAGTGTCTGCCTTTCCTAGCCTTTCCTGTCCTTTCCTATGCCATTTGCCTGTGTGGCATCATGTGCCCCATACTAAGCATGTGAATGCTTGGCCACGTAGGCACTACCAATAGCGAGAGAGTTCTCCCCCATTTCCCACCCAAAGAAAAAGCAGGTTTCCCATCTCCTCAGGCTGATGCCAGAGTGATTACCTGCTCAGACTGGATGACCTCCTCTCCCTTCAGCTGCTGGCTCCACACCCACAGCTCTCACGGCACTCCCTTCGCTGTGATTGCAGAGGTACAATCAGGATTTGCCCCCCCAAGCGCTGCATGGTGCCTTGTAAGGGAACGCGTGCTGTGCAAGGCTGTTCTGCCTGCTGCCCCTCCAGACATGCTGGGCCTGGTTTCAGTTTGGATGTCTGTGTGCAGCACTGAGGCTGGCTGCAGCAGCCTGTGCTTAGCTTAGGGCATCAGTTGTTTGCATGCAGGAGACCCAGGAGAGCGTAGCGAGTGCCTGCGCTCTGCAAAATATGTGTATTGTGATTGTCTGCAGTGCCCCGCATAGGTGGCCATAAGCAGAATGTAACGTGCCCGTGCAGGGACCTGTCGGACTCGGGCTGCTTTTAGGCAGCAGCTGGCCTGCACTTCTTCAGTCACAGCACCCTTCGTCCCGGGGCAGGCACCGCGCTTCTGCCTGCACGCTGGTGCAGGAGGGGAGGGTTGTGTGAGCTTTGTGCTCCCGCTGTTGGGTTCCTGTCCTGGTGCTGGTATTTTGCAGCTGAAGCCGAGTGAGGCAGAGACAATGTGCTCGAGCATTCTGTCTGAGGGGAGTTTGGGGAGGGGGAGAGGGAAAAAGGCTGTTAGATCTATCGCTGGCAATTTAGATTCAGAGACATTTCATCTGCAGTTCCCTCAAGTGTTGAATTGAATAAAACCAGCAGCAGCAGTGGAAAAGGAGGTGGGGGAAGGGCTCTGAGCACTCTCAGCTAAACAAAAAGAGACAGGCAGCTCATAAAAAAAAAGAATTGCATCCTTGGGCTGAAAATACAGATTCACAAGGAAGAGAGGAGAACGTGTGGCAGAGCCCACCCGGCGGGCAGGGAGGGCCCTGGGCAGGCGCTGCCGAAGGCTCCCAGTGTTCCTGCAGCCTGAGCAGATCACAGGATTTACTTCTGGGTTTCATGATTTTCTGTGGGTTTTTTGAAGCTCCAGTTGTAGAATCAAGCAGGAAGAACAGAGTCTCAGGTTTTGTTTGTGGCTTAAAAAAAAAATTCTACTTCACTTTCCAGTGCTTCAGGAGAAAAGTGCAAAAGTGAAACCCTCAAGGGTCAAAAATTCAGAAGAAAAAGTAACTTAGCACTTATAATTTTGTAAACACTTGCTGTTTGGGGCCTGACTCGTGGGTCTCAAATGCAGTCATGGGATGACAGACCTGTCCTCATCATTAGGTGTTTCCATTCATCTGCCTTCGAGAGGGAATTGCGGCTGGTTTTTGTTCTGGCCATGCATTGCAGCATTTGTTTTTCTCCGCATCTGTCTTTCATTCCCCAGGCATCAGGTGAGGACAGCTTTCACAGAGAGCCACTCAGCCCAGCCGAGCCTGAAAGGAGAGTGGCAGCCAGTTGAGAGAATTAGATTACAGCAGAAGACAAATTCTCGGGGTCTTCGTTGCCTTGTGTGAGAGTGGTGCCACCGCCTCCACGGTGCTGCTTCCAGCGGCTTCTTAAGTCAGAGAGAAGCATCAGGTGTCTCAAGGCTGGCTGTGACCTCCCCTCGGGATACCCCTTGTGACACCGCGATGCTGCCCGCTTTGCTGGCCGCACCGCTCTTCGCTGCGGGTTTCCCGGGCACTTTCCGCCCACAGGGGCCATGCCTCGCCCTCGGGCTCCTCGGGGCTGGCACCCTGCAGGTCCCACTCCGAGATGCAGCCCTTGCACCCACTGTGCAGGCCTCCGGCTGCCCGGCGCCCTGCCGTGATGGCGGCGCCTGCCCCCAGCCCAGCCCGCGGGAGGGAAGGGCCTTGGGAGAGGGGCTGCTCTGCAGCCGGACAGGGCAGGCCTTCCTCCTCCAGACTGCCCAGTCTCCATCGCAGCTTGTGCTCCCCCCCAGCCAGGTCTCTTCCCCTCCTACAGAACAGACAGTTGCTTTTCGTTCTGCTCAAGCAGTTTGTTCCCTCCAAGCAGCCTGCCAGCTCCCCAAAGCCGCTGGCTCTCCTGTTGTCCTCCAGCAAGCGTCATGTTGGCTGAGTGGGCAGCAAGACTTCTCTTAAGGTGCTGTCTTACTGTTTCATCAGGTGCTGCAGTGATTTAATCCAATATAGCTGTACAGAAAACCTCCGTATGGCCAGGCCAGCACAGCACTTTTACAAATGCTCACACAGCAGCAGCACAGATGTCAGCACCTATTCAGGCACAAGGCAGGGTTCTAACGTGTGTTTACGAACATGTGCTTACTGACATGTCCTATTCCTCTCCTGTTCCCTAGTGTGCACACAGCATGTGGGCAAGACTTGTAAGCAATGACAGTCCAGAATGCCCTTGCCTGTGCATGACCTGTGGGCTGCCAGAAGGGCTACGTGACTCAAGCCTTTGCTAGCCTTACCTCGCCCATCTCAGGCAATAAGGCAGTTGATGGGGTGCTGGGTTTTTACCTAAGGAATATCTAGGCCTGCTTTGAGTCCCATTAGATAACAGTACAATGTCAGGAACGGGTCTGCACCAGCATTTCTAGCAATAGTGGGGGATAACAAGAAGCCTGCTGGTGCATCATCCCAGAGCAGGCACCAGGTGCTCGGGCAGGACCTGCCCACGCTGCTCAGGTCCCACACGTGCTGGCTTAGATACAGGGTGAAGGGGCTGACTGACACTCCTCAGAAGTTATTTCTTCCAAAAATGTGTTCCTGCCTCAGGTAGAAAGGTAGGTCTTTTGTTTGCCCCCCCATCCTCTTTACTGACCTCCTTGCCCCCTTATAACACCGTAGTGACAGATCTTATGTCTTGCGTTTTGCACAGCCCTGCTTCAGACCACAGGCAGATGTCCATGCAAAGAGCACGTGCACACGGCCAGCGCCGCGTCGGCCAGAGCACGCTCCCAGCACAGCGTGCCCACGCGGGGACGCTGGGTGCCAGCGTAGCACCGGCGTGTGAACGGATGCTGGCGTGCAGCCTCAGAGAGAAGCAGGTGTAGGAAGGCAGGCAGGATGGCACACGTGGAGGCACCTGGCTTGACCCAGCTCACCACGCTTCGCCGAGAGAAGCCATTTGAATGAACAGCATGTGAAGTCGGTACCCCACAGCTGAATTCTGGCTGGCACCGAGTTACCCAGCACCACCAGCGCTGCAGCTGGACGGCTCAGGCGGGTTTCTGAAACCGTGCTGATTGTGACTTGGTCGAGCACTGTGCTTACATTAAAATGTCCCCTGCCTTTGCTGGTACTCATGCGGAAGTGCATGTGAAATGCAAAGGCAAGGACAAGGTGAGGAGTCAGGACTTCTCAAGGCAGGCACCGATGCCTTTCTTTCAAGTTGTTTCAGCTGTAAAACAGGGGTCACGATTCTTATCTACGTCACAAGGATTTGGGAGTCTGATTAGCTACAGCCTGTAAAAGACTGAAGAAGTCTTGCTGTGAATCTAGGACCAAAGAGTAGAGAATGAGAGAGGCTGTCTTATGGGCATGTATTATGCTGCCCTGATTTTCTCCCTGTGTTATCGATCCAGCGGCTTGCTAAGATAGAGCCCTGCCTGCTTTAGTGGTTTAATTCATTTTTAAGCATCATTATTTTTCATGTTGTGGTCTTTCCCTGCTTGGGGTGCTTCTCACTGCCCATCCCCAAAAATGTCCATTCCTGTCTGTGTTTCATGGCGTGCACTGCTCCCACATGCGTGTGCATGTGTGTACACCAGGGAGATGGAGAGGCAGCTTCAGCTACACTAAGCAATTAAACTCCGGTAGCTCAGGGATGAGCAGGAGGCCGTGATTTTCTTTTCCTTTGCAGTAATTGCCTCTGCAATCAGCTTTGATCACCCGAGAGCAGAGGAGATGAGTGCTGCAAGTTGACATCAGTGGTTTTAATATATCCATTTACATATACAGGAGCAGTGCAGCATACAGCTTTCCATAGCGCCTCTGACCTGAAACCATCGCCGCTCCATAGACACCTCATTTAATTTAATACTTCACCGCCACTGTGGAAGCCACAGGATGGGGATGGGAGGGGGGATAATCAAGCCCTCACCCTCTCGCTCTCCGTGAATGTCTGTAGAAATGACATGAAAGTAATTGCTTTTGAAAAGCAAAGCAGAAATGGCACAATTGATTCCACTTAAATGAGAGGAGAAAGGGTGGGGGTGGGGGATGTTCACCCTAAACATGCCACCTTCTTTCCTGCTGCAAGCAAATCGCCTCGTGGGTCTGTGTGGGGACGAAGGAAAGGTGGACTTGTCTCTGAACGGCACGCAGGGGAAGGTGGCGAGCTCAGACAGGCAGCGCTGCTTTGAGCAGGATACATCCTCTCAGCTAACTCGGACCGAAAGACAGACGCTGCTTCATGAAGCCATATGACATCCCCTGTTGTCACAGGCATTTCTGTTGCTGGGGAGCTGGTAGGGAGCCTCATTGCATTGAAAATCCTAGAATTATTCTGCCTCCAAAACCCACTCACCTGCCTTGCAGCTGGGGGAAGGGGGTGTTTATCCTGCATGCTGAGGAGACATCAGTTCCTCTCCGTCTCTCATCCACCTCAGATTATCCCTGTGGATAAAGCTTTGTGAGCCCAAGGCTTTGGAAGCTATCCAACCTGGTGCCTGCTGGTGGATGCCCGTCCTTCCGCCAAGGGCCCTGTGCCTCCTCTGTGAGCTGCCTGGCACACACCTCTGTCTCCCTTGTTAATGGGAGCTGGGACCCAGCCGTGCGAGGTGCAGCCCTCCCGGCTAGATGCTTCACTATGTTATCTCTTTGTTCTTGACATCTTCTCTGCATGGCAGCCAGCTGCTCTGTGCCCCAGACTCCAGCCACAGCTAACGTCTGGCTTTGCCGTTTTCCCAGCTGCCAGGAACTCCCCTGGCTCTTCATCCAGCCTCTACGAGTGGGCAGAGGTGGTCGAGGACTGCTGTGGAAATGTTGTGCCTGGGGTTGTGGGAGGGAGGTGGCACCTCAGTCCAGGAGCTATGGCTTGAGGCTCACAGGCAGCGGTGCAGAGCTTGTCAGACCCACAGCCTGGCAGCCTTACACAGCAGAGAAGGAGGGGGAAGAAAGAGTTTTGTCTGTGCCAGACTGAATGAGGTGGCGCGTAAAAGGTCCTCCATGCCCCGGTGCTTGTTCTGTTCTCTGGCAAATACAGGAAGAAACCCCCACACGGGAGTCCCGGGGATTCTTCCTAGCTTGGGAAGACTCAGGTACGTTTGTACCAAGGCAAAGCCGAGGATTTCCAGAACGTCTCTAGTACTCGGTTCAGCCCGTGCTCACGTTGCGATGGAAGCCGGCTGTCATTGCCAGCAGAGTGAGAGCGACCCAGAGTCTGGCAGCCCTCTCTGCCCGACACCGGAGCGTGTCCTTTGCTCTTCCGAGCACGCGGCGTTCACTGCTGGATCCTGTATTCAGCACAAAGATGGCCTTTACTATTGCAATGTACAGGCATGCGAGCACATGTGCACACGCTCAGATCCACTCAGAATTTAAACGTTTTCTTTTTTTCTTTTGGTGGGTGTTTTGCTGGACAGCTATAACCTTTTTCACGGTGGGTTTGAAAGGGTTACATGCGTACAGAATACAGCTTGGAGGAATGCAGGCTACTGTGCTAATAACAATGTCTCCAATACATCTTTAATGTAGACATTAACGTCATTTTATGTTAATTACATGCAAATTGATTATTAATGTATTTATTGAATGTTGACAGCTGGGTGACAGTCTTCAGTAAATATGTTTTACTAATCAGTTAGCATTTAATTAATATCGAAATTCTCTCTAGGTTTAGTAAGACAGTGAACATTAATTAGGCCCCTCAGTTGCTGTCTACGTTGCAGGACGTCCATGGTGCTGCTGACAGGGCTCAGGCGTGCTCGGCAGCTCTGCGGGCCACGGGCAGGCAGGTGGGCCCGGAGGGGGCTGCGGGCAGCGGCACTGCCAGCAGGACAGACAGACACGTGCCCGGAAGGGAGAAGTGTCTGGGAGGTGTCGCTCGTGGGAGAGCCCCACACATGCAGCATCGCGCTGCCCGAGGGCAGGCAAGCTGGAGCGGAGCTGGTGGTGGCCAGGCAGGTCCCGCATTCGTGCGTGACACCGCGGTCGTGGGAGAGCTGAGGCCGTGCCTGCTGGGTGCAGCGTCGTGGGACCTGCAGCGCTGGCCGGGGCAGCCACGAGAGCTTGGGACACTCCTCCCCTCCCAGCATTTGGCCCGTTGGGTCCTTCTAGACCAGTGAGCTGTGTCTGTGCCCCGCAGCAGGCCCGTGGCGCTTGCGGGGGCGAGTCGCGGGACGGGGCAGGGAACAGGTCTGGGCAAGGAGTGCGGGCACAGAGTCCCGGGCAGTTCAGTGCCGGTGGGCTATCGGGACCTCTGCTCTTCCTGTTTCTAGGAAGAGACATACAACCTATATGGGACCTGTTGATAGGGGAGAAGAATACACTAGATCTCTTCTAGAAATCTGGTTTTTGTACGTTCTGCCTTGTCCCTGAACCTCTGTGCAGCGGCACAGGCACTGCTCTCATCCAGTCTCAGCGAGACGTCTGCGGCGTCTGTCCCCTGCGCGTTACCTCGTTAGTGTTATCAGGAGGCTCTGGAGAGCCCCTTTCCCCAGGAAACGAGGCTGCTTCCAGTCACTCCTGAGCAGTAAAAGCAGCATGCTGTTCTCACCTGCAGTGATCACTTTACTGCATGTAGGACCCTTGGTTATGGCAAGACGTTGCACAGCTCCTGGCCAGCAGCGCAGAGATTTTCTTAATGCTGAATTTAAGACACCAAGCAGACCAATTCTTGAGCTATGTGGCCAGCGTTTTCTCTTGCCTCCCTGTCATGAGCAGGGCAGGAGCCATGCAGAGCCTTTGCCTCTGCCCCACGCGTTTGCACCCACTGGCTGTGGCTCCTCTCGCCCGTTGGAAGAAGGCGAGCAGCATCTCTGAGACCTCCATCGCAAAGGCATCAGGGTCAGTGGCCGGGGAGCTGCTCCACGGCAGGACTGCTGCAGCACTGTTAGCTCTAGCGGATCGATACTTTAGTCTTGTCATGCTAATTGCTCCTTGGTTGACATTCATGATCCTTTCCTGCTCCTTCCCTGTGTAAACTCTTTACGGCTGGGACGCCAAGAAGTGAAAACGCTGAGCCCTCAAAGCCCACTCCTGTTCAGGCAGGACAAGAGGGGTGGATGAGCAAGCTGCAGGGTACCGGAGCTCCCCTTCCCCTTCGCTCCGTGGATGGCGGGTGCCAGGGGAAAAGCCTGAAGGAGTCCTTAGTGCAGGGTGGAGGAGCACAGAGCCCCAACATGCAGCCGGATCAGGAGCTTGTTATTTAGTTATTAGTTAGAATAACTTTGGTTTTGCTCGGTTGCTCTTTGCTTCCCTCACGCAGACTGTCTGACACCCCCCCGTGAGCAGAGGAGGCAGGTACCCCGGTGCAGCAGAGTCTCTGCCTTCCCCGAGTTGGACATATCACTGCTGCTGCGGGCGTGCGTGTCAGATCACACCTACCATATTGGCTTCCTGTCCCCAGAACATCAGGTTTTTGCCGCTAATGTGTGCGGGGGGGTGTCTCCTCCTGACAATCCCCACCCCCAGCAGCATCAGGCCTGTGCTGTTCGGGGTTTTGTTAAGCCGTTTAGTATTAATTGATTTTTTTTTCCATTTTTTCTTTCTTTCCCTGGGCGGGTCAATAGCTGGATGCTCAAGAGCAGAGGATCTATCAACTGCAGACCAAGCAGAGGGAGAGGCAGGCAGAACTGGAGCAGAAATGCAGCCGGATCCAGCAGCTCAGCCAGGACCTGGAGGCCAGCCACCAGCTGCAGGAGGAAGCTCAGAAGCAGGTAGGAGAAGATGCCAGTCCACTCTAGCTTGGCAGCCCAGGCTGGGAAGGGAACTTTATTTAATGCATTCACAGCAATAGTGATAATCTACTGTTCTCGTTTACATGGCAGCATAAGGAAGGGCTAAGGATGCAAAAGTACAGTCTGTCAACTCCCAGTGAGGAGAGGAAAGTCCAGGGAACTGGGGAGACAGCCACAGCTCTGCTGACTGTAAATAGGTGCTGGGATTGCACTTGATTTGAGGCTGCGACTGCTGTAACACACAGATGTCCTGGATGTTGCTCCTGCTGCTGACCTCCTGGGAGAGAAGGGAACAGGGTGGCTGGCAGAGACAATGCCTCCCAGGACAGCGCTGTCCTAGCTAGTGCTAACAGTGACGTGTAGTGAGCCAGGAGACAAGGCTTGCTCAGAGCTGTTCAGCTATGCTGCTGTGGATGAAATCCTCAGTTTGCTCCAGGACATGCAGACAATGAGGGTGGGAGTACCCTCATTGCCCTGCGGACCTGACAGGAGGCCTGCTGGGCAGCGCTTCTGCCAGCCCTCTCTGTGCCGGCTCTGTTTGCCCCTGCCCTGCTACAGCTCCTCTCTTCCGATCCCTGTATTTCAGAAGCTGCCAGTTTGCTCAGACAGTGTATTCCTTCTGCATGTGAATCTGCCTTGGGAGAGCGTGCCGCTCCCCCGTCTCCTCAGCCGTAGGGTTGTCTGCCTGATGTCCACGCGGGCACCTGTAGTCGTGAGCGGATTTTGACCACGAGCTGTCATTCAGATCCATATGGCAGAGGTGAAGAGAGCTGATCCTGAAAATCTGTGCAGCTACTGCTGCTGCACACTGCAGGATTACTTGCTTAACCTGCATCTGTCCTCCATGGTGCCCACTTCTGATCTCTTTCAGCACCCCATAAGCCAGAAAAATTATGTCTATTTTAACAACTTGATAGTTAAATATTCTCAGCGTTCTGGAAGAATAAACCGGGTACTCTTGATATTGGAGTATCCGGTACCAGCATGCTGGATAGCAGGAATGAGCTCAGCACAGCTGGTTTGTCTGAGCAGCAGCTCAGAGGGCAGCGTTTTAAAATCAGGAAGGGGTGTCCCCTTATTATTCAAAGTGGAAACATTTTGTTTCACTTAATTTGGTGATTATGAATATGTTCATATGAATATGAACATATATGAACAATATATATTGCATCATATGTGAATATGATCCAATGATTATGTTCATTGAATTTGAAGGAAAATAACGAGATATTGTTCCGTTTACTGCCAAGTCATCCATTGTTCTGTGTGTGTGTGTGTGTGTGTGTGTGTGTGTGCGCGTGTGTGTGAAGAGACAGCACAGTGTGTGGGCTGAACTGCATGTTGCGAGCCTGTTTTCCGATTGCCCACTGGAGAAGGCTGGGTGCGGGAAGTTTGTGTGCCTTTGTCTGTGTGCATGAATGGTGGAGGACAAATGAATCTGCCAGTGTGTCAGTGCGTGCCTGCGTTTTGTTCTGCGTGTGTATACTGGTGTATTGATTTGTGCAAGGACAGCATGGCAGGGCAGGAATCACACTTCTGTTTATTCTTATAGTTACTCTGTCTTACTCCCTTCCCGTCCCATCCCTCCATCCTCCATCCATACTCAGCTGATACTGAGTTCAGCTGAGCCTAGCTGCTTGGTTTTGGTGTGAAAGTGGCAGATAAAACAGCCCAGCTCTAAACATTCTCTTACAAAACTCCCAATTAAAGTACTGAACATCAAGCCATTACATAAAAATATAACACTATTCTGGGTCAGAACAGTGTTCCACCTAGCTCTGTCTCTGGCAGCAGCTTATGCCCATGCCTGGGAAAGAAAGAGCTCTTTTCCCCTGGGAAAAACAGGGAACGCTTGTGATATTGCCCCAAGATGCTTGCCCACCTTTTGTGGTGAAGGGGCTTCCTGAGGCCAAGCGGGAGTCTTTAACAGCCCTTGAGGCGTTTTCATCCATAACTTGTCAAACTATTTTTGTAACTAACTCAGATATGATCCAGCTTCTGCAATGTCTTGTAGCAGCAAGTTCCACTGCTTAACCACGTGTGGGATGCAGAGCCACCTCCTTTTGTTTATTCTGTCCCCTGACAATTTCTGTTGTTCTATTGGAAGAGACCACGAACAGTCATTCCTTAGTCACCTTCCCTGTGACACTTCTGATTTTATAGACCTCTGTCATGTTTCCTTTCCATCATCCTTCTTCCAGACAGAAGGGCCCACATCTTTTTTTGGTTTTTTGTGCCAGACACGGTTGCTGATAAATCTCCTGGTTTGGGGGCTTCGGGCTCCCACGGCTGGCAGTCCCAGGATGCCTGTAGCAGGCTGCACATACCAGAAGCCCTCTGCAAGGAGTGTCAGGTGTAATTTAGCACTGGGAGCATGAGTTATGGACCTGCCCTTTAAGGAAAGGCTAGCAGCGCAGCCCTGCCTGTCAGCTGAGTCCCCCACCTGATCACGAGCTCTCCTGGTGAATGAATCAGGATTTGGCATATCGTTGTTTAATACAGCCCCCATGCTAATGTCTTTTTGAAATGAAACCGAGAAAGCTGTTAACCTCAGTTAGCCAGCTGTCCTCACCGTGACCTGGATAAATCATCGTAGCAGGAGCTCCGAGAACACCGCTCGTGCTGCTTTGGAAAACGGAGCTGGAAGGGAAGGACTGTGCTTCCAGCTCATGCCAGGATGGCTTCTCTGCACCAGGGCTGTGCAGCAAAAGGGCTGGTGTGTTCTCATGCCAGGGACCCTGCCGGTGCTCCAGGCTGGGTGTCAGGTCCTGGAGACTTGCAAAGGCTGGGGAGTCCACTGGCACGCTCCCTCCCCTGCCAGCTGCCAGGGAACAGGGTTCTCTGTTCTGAGGGCTGTGGGCTGGAGGTCTCCGTACGCACAGCGACTCTCCCCTGCCAGCCCTCTGGAAGGACGAGTAAGTGGACCTGCCTCATCTCTCACACTGGAGCCTTAGCACGCACCTGAACATACTGGGCTGGTGACCTGGAGCTCCTTCACGTGTTCCAGAGGAGCCTGCTGTCAGGGTGCTCCGGGGTGACGGCGTGCTCCACAGGCTGAGCAGAGGCCTCGGTGCGGCTGGCTGAGAATGGGTGCCGGGGCCCCGACTGAAGCAGACAAGGATCAGGCAACAGTGCTGCAGCGAGGATAGAACGGTACAGCTGACAGCCTCTGAGCTGCTCCCCTTAGTAACACATCCAGCAGTCTGCGCTGCTTCAGCTGGAACTGGTAGGTGCCTTGTTTGCTGAGCTGCACCCAGGAACTGGCATGTGGAAAGAAAGATGGATTTTGCCCCTTTTACTACCTATTTATCTGGTCACAAGTTACCCAGTAGCTAGAACATGTGCTTTAACATATGCTGAAAAGAGCAAGCAGAGCCTGGAGGATGTCAGTGGGTGAGGAAGGCTCTGATACCACCATCTGTATGACATGTGCTGCTGTGCCTTAGGCTTTGGCCTGAGCACTGCGGTTCCACCCTTGGTGGTAAACATAAGAGTAGATGAGGCAGAGATGGGAGCGTAGATTTGCTATCAGAACTTTTGGATTTAATTTCCATTCTCAGTAGAAAAGCTGTGTGCAGTTTCTTACATGTGCTGCTTTGCAAATGAATTGTGCAGGACACGGCTATCAGTCAGAGACCACCTGGAGAGCAAGGTCGGCTTGATGCCAAGTAGTCTTGCTGTGCAGTGGCTGGCCCAGGCAACGTGGAGGTCAGGGTCTGACTGATGGAAAGGTCTCGCCTCTGCTCCTTGATGGCTGCAAGAGTCTGCTGCCCTTTGCCTACCTCCCGCTGTTTGAGTGCAGTCATGGAACTTCAGTAGCTGGAGAGGTAGAATTGCCTGGATGTCAGTGGTTGAGCTACCTGCTTTCTTCTCAGTACCCAACGGGGTGCAGTTCTTAGCGAGATGTGTGTTGCCTACCCACAGAGCCCGACGGCCGTCTGCCAAGTAGCAGCCGTGTTAGTACTAAGCAGCACCCACTTGGCTTATGGGTCCTCAGTGGGAGGGTGGAATGTGCACGGGCACATACCATATGGCGTATACCAGGACACAGAGCAGCTCACACAGACATCCCAGCACCGTCAGTAGATAAGACAGAGCTAGAAACACACACGGCCATGACAGCCAGCGGGAACTGCGAGTGAAGGTGAACTGTGTTGTTTGTGTAGACACTGGCGAGGAGCCCTACCGGGTACCTGGGTCTGAGAGCCAGTTCTACAACACAGATGTTAAAGAGGGAATAAAGAAAATAATAGACCATTGACTAAAATGGTCTGCAAGGCTGATTTCTCTCCATGCAGCCTCTGAAGGAGCAGTCTTTGGGGCTGTGGAGAAATAGGCAGCCTCCAGGCTGTGAGGCTAATGCAGAGCCACGGCTGTTTGTATAGCTGCAGAGCCTTTAAGAGAGACTTGGGAAAACTAGCTTGGATTCCAATGAATATTTACAATTACACTGCTCCAAAGCTGAATCCAATCACAGCACTGCAGTATGCAGGCTTTGTGCATCAAAAGAAAATGAGAGGAAAGCAGGAAAGATGGAGTTGCCTTTGGAGAGCCTTACAAACACAGATCTCTCTGCTTGTGGCAGAACTAAAATGCTTTATTTCTGATAGGAGCAATTTATTCTTCAGGCATTTTGCTTGATATTAGAAAGTGCCTGGCTGTTTTTTGAAGTGAGAGTCTTCAGTAGATGGTCTTTAATTCGGAATGAAAGAAAGGAATGGAAAGTGTTGTAGTCCATAATTTTGATATTGTACTAACAAACTCCAGAAATAGGGGAGCATTTCCAAACTAAAGCAGGAGCCCCTTTCACTCACTGCATTCTTGGTCACCATGTGGAAGCGGGCTGGGCAGAGCTACCTGTGTTAAAACCATGCTTCTAATACGATATTTGGCTGATTACCATGCTCTGCCACTAAACAGGATGATCTAACAGAGAAAGGAAAGGGAAATGCTGGCTGAACATTCATTGCTGCTCAGTATTGGCCTCTTCTTTATTGCAGTGGAAGGTATACAAAAATAATGGTGTAGGGGAATCACTGCATGGTAAAAAGATGGAGGATTTGTGACTGCTAGATCGCTGCAGAGAGCTGTGTGCAGAAGAATAGGAAGTGTGTGACAAAGCAGAGGCACTGCTTGAAGTGACAACAGGAGCAGCACCAAGCAGCTCGCCTCCCGGAGCTGCGCTGGTGGCCTGCCCATATTGCCCACTGAGCAACTCTTCTACACAGTGCCAAGGGAAATCGTCTTGGATTATCTGACACGTATTCCTTGTCTTGGTAGCTGGGAGAGCTGTAGGAAAGGGCTTAGCTAAAGGGGCACCCATCTGGATGCTTTAAGAAGACCTACAATGTGTCCCATCAGTTCCATATGTTGGGAGCTTTCACGGAACTCTGATACACCGGAGCAGTTGTGGAAGAAGGTAGGTGTGAGAAGGAACAAAAGCACAGGGCAGGCTGGGGACAATATGGATCACATAACCAGCAATTATGCTTCTTACTCTGACACTGCACGCACAGGACATCAGTCACCAGTGCTGCCAAAGCACGGCTGCAGCACTGAATGCTGCCTGCTGCTCTAACATACAGGGGCTGTGAATAATCTGTGGCCTCGGTGTGGTCCTACAGCGCCAAAACACCACTGCTCTTAATTATTTACAAATATTTAAGGTATATCCTTGCATTCCACCATGCAGACATTCCCTAGCACCGTAGCAGCAGGAGAGCAGATGCTTTGAGAGAAGTCAGGTTAGGATTTACACTGCGAGAATGTGCAACTACTTTGACACGGTGTGCACTTACAAGCACACCTGACGTGGGAAAGCGACATCAGAAGGGCTAGCCTCCTCCATCCCCACGGCCCCAGCAGGCAGCGTGTCTCCACCCCTGAACAGAGGGCAGCATGTTGCTGTTCTCAGACTGTGCTAATCCCTTTGTGTGTTTTGAAGACGACGCCGTTTCCTGGTGCATTTCACCTTGTGGCTGCACAGATCCCTTCTGCTGGATGGCAATCTTAAAGGATGCTGATGGGAAATCCCAGGAAGCTGGTCTCTGATCTGAGTCACACTGCTGGTGCAGGGAAGCACTCTGTCACATGCAGGCATGGCACGGGGTGTTCCCTGCAGCTTGGCACATACTGAAGTCGATAGCCCTCAGCAGGAACTTGCATTCAGTATTATACCATCTAAGAGGCTTAAAATCGACTGTGAAGTTTCAGTGTAGCTACAAAAAACCTGTTTTCAGTTTCTCCACTGGTAGCTTGCTCCAGAAGGAGATGGTGCAATTTGGTGATTGATTCTTGGAATCTGGCTAGTGCATCTGCACTGGGGTATTTGGAATCATGTTGTGTAATATGAAAAACAGTCATTCATTTCATTCATTTGAAGTTGTCTTGCGGGAATGGCAGCTGCCCAGACAAATTCCACATGAAGATGAGAAATGTGACAGAGAGCCCAGTACTGTGTGCAGGAGAAATAACAGTGCAGTTTTGCACCCACCAGGAAGCCACTGTGATCCATCTTGCTCTCCGCAGCTTATTGTAGGTTCTTGTACCAGCTCCTGACAGACACCAGTTGCTGTGGCCAAAACCAGCACTCCAGTTGACCAAAGGAGGAGTAGCATGCTTGCACAAATCTGGTAAACCCACAGCCTGCTGGAAAACTACCAAATAGTTGCTAGTGTTAGAAGCAAGTTAAAGCTCAAAGCAGCAAATGCTGTTGGAGCCCGACTTGGCATAACAGTCTAGAGGAGCCACCAGCCCAGGAGCTGGAGTGGCTGCGAGGGTCTCCTTTTGCCTGTACTGTGTACCTCTTCTTCGAGTTGGCTGGAATGTAAATGAGAGCTCCGTGGGGCTGGAGGGCAGACTCGGAGCAACGAGCGTGACAACGAAGACAACTGGAGTCATGGCTGAGCCAACCCTCATCCTGCTGATGGCAGGCAAAGCCCCGCCGTTCTCTCAAAACTCCCAGCTGAGCAATCCAGGCGTGTGCAGGGGGCCCACATCCGCGTGTGGCTGTACAGCTCTGCCTGTGTCTTCCAGCACTCCATCTCCTCGCTACTAGCCTCACACGCTGCGTGTCATATGGCTGAGCGCTCTTCAGGACAGGTCCCGTGTCTCCTCTTTCTAAGCCCTACTCTGGGCTCTCGTGTTTCCATAGTGGGAACTGCGTAGTAAGACTCGCGCTGGCTGGGACAATTGAGCAGGCTCTGCTCTACTCCCTCGTCTGATCTTATCTGAGAAGGTAAGTACTGTTGCTGGTGTGGAGAGGTATAGGAGAGTGGGGAAAGGGCTGATCTCTGTTAGCTGTAGAGCCCAGAGGGGAGGAGTGCCAGCAGTGCTCCTCCAGACGGAGGAAGAGCTGCTCCGACTGCCAGAGCAATCTCTGCAGGGCTGGGGGATCCTGGGCTGTGATGAGTGCAATGTCAGATGGCAGTGCTCGGATGGGCGTCTCTCCCACACATACCATGGCAAGCAGTTCTAATTCTGTGACAGCAAAAGTTGGATACAATTAGAGATGGCTGTAAACTGGTTTATGTACCCTGAAAAAAAAAAAGTCTCACCAAACACTAATGGTCAAACACTTCCTAGAAAACTGCCCAGATGTTACCCACTATAACTGATAACAGTGCATGTGTAAACAGAGCTGTTGTGGCAAACAGCCCTGGGAGCTACTGCAGTTTCTCTGCTGGGGTCTCTTCACACTCCATCCCTCCTCACTATTGCTTAAGCACCATGCCTTGCTCTCTGACCTGCTCCAGAGGACAGAACTCAGAAGCGCGCTGGCCGAGACACCCCTCATTCAGTGCAGGTGAGTGCATACCTCGCAGCTCCATCACCCGTGGCAAACCTCTGGGACACCCGCATTCCCTCTGGGGAGCAGCAGCAGACCGGCATTGTCTCCCCTGCTTTATGTCCTCTGGAGGCATGCAGCACAACGCGAGGCTGCCGCAGGCAGGACCCCACGTTCCACTCATCGGGCCGAGCAGGCTGAGCAGGAGCCTGTGTATCACCGATGTGGGAGCAGCTGACTTCCCAGCCGAGGGCCGCAGTGCCTTGCTGCTCTGGGAGTCCCCCGGCGCGGACGAGTCCCCTTAGGAGGTCACTGGGCAGCCCCAAATGCCCCAGGGGGCCCGAGCGCTCCGCAAGCCACAGGCAGGCGCCGGTTCCCTGGGCATGCACCGCCACTGGCACCCAGGGCAGAGGTGCTCCCCGACTTGCAGGAGTACAAGTGCCGTCGACCCAGCTCGAGGGCTCCCCACGAGAATAAAGCGCGGGTTCTCGCACTGAAGTTGGCCAGCTGACACAACAGCAAACTGTTTGCTAGGCATCCTGGCAGCTCATCAGAGAGAGGGACTGGGATGTAGAGGCTTCTGCTGTCGCTACCGCCGGCTCTGCCATGGCTAAGAGTGAGTGTTGTTTAAAAGCGGACTAGTCTATGAAGGCTCACCTGTATCCTGACATGGCAGTGCAGAAGTAGGGTTACTAGCCCACCACTGCAAATTTTTAAGCTAGGCTTTTTGGATACAGCTCCTTAGAAAAGGCGAACAGACTGATACTGAGACAGGGCGGGATCAGTCCTTGCAAAGGAGCCTGGAGCAGTGAAGGGAAAACTCTGCGATCAGCTGAAAGTCTGTCTAGCTCCCTGTCTCATCTCTGACAGTAGCCAAGAACTGCTCTCTTGGTCAGTGTAAAAAGAGGGCACAGATACTGCGGTGCTGCCCAGAATACTCTGCCAGCCTCCAGTGATCCGCAGCTCAGAGGCTTCAGAAGCAGAAGTGGGGTCTTGCATTTAATCAATGTAAGTGGATTTTTTTCTCCCATTAAAATGTTTAATTTCTTTTTGAATGCATATAAATTTCGGGAACCCACCACATCCTCTGCGAAGCAGTCTGACACAACACATCACATTAAAAAAAAGAACTGTTTTTATTTTGTAGTTGTTACCTGCTAATTTATGGGGAGCTGCCGGTTCTTATATTGAAGGGACAATGAGAAATCATACTGCAGACAACCTCTATATGCCAAACCTGATTTTATAATCCTCTTCAGTCATTTCTTTTCCAGGCTAAAGAGACTATCTGCTTTTTCCTCACATGGAAAATATTCTTTGTATTTGATCATCCTTGTTGCTCTTCTCTGAAACGCTTCCAACTCTATTTTTCTTGAGAGGCAGACCAGAGCTGCATATGGTAATCACAGTGCAGCTTCCACTATGGATCTGTTCAGTGGCATAACTGTGATCTGCTCTCCATTATTTTCCTAATAATTCTTAACAGTCAGTTTGCCTTTTGGGCTGCTCCTGGGCACTGAGCAAGCGTTTCCATAGAACCATCTCTTCATCTGTATCTGGTTTTATCTAGTACAGCCCCAAGCCCTCACTCCTGAGGAGGGAAGAGAGCTACAGCAGCTGGGACTGCAAGTGAAATCTTGTAAGCAACAAAGTGCAAATGCCCCAGAACTTTAGCAGGGTTAAGACCACCTGGCTGTGTCTTGTACCTTCGAGATCGCGGACAGCTGCTAAACATCTGAAAAACAAGAAATGAGTTAAGATCAGCCTCACAACACTGCAGCCCTGTCCTCTTCCAGGCACGTCTACCCTTGAGTACCAGCCCCGCCTGAGAGGCTGCATAACGCTGTGGGAAGAGCTCAGGAGCCTGCTCTCTGCTGAAGCAAAACTCAGGGTCAGGTCAGGCAGAACCGCGAGGAACGGCCCACATTCGCCCTGCACTTGGACACCGAGCCTCCTTAAATAAAACACCCGCGCCTGTTGAACGTGGTCATCCTTTCAGCCTTGTTGCAAGGATTCCTTCCGAGATCCCACCTTCACCTACCGCACCAAGCACAAAGGCCACTGTTATACAGGCCACAGGACTGCTGGTGGCCCACGCGGCACAGGGACAGGCCCACGCGCTTCAGCTGACGCAGGCTGCGTGGTTCAGTGCTGAACAGCGGCCGGCTTCATCGTTCAAGAGTTCTGCCGGGTGGCTCCCACTGACCTTTCACCGTTCAGCACAAGCACACCTAACCCGTGAACGCAGCTGGAGCCCCTGCAGATAAACGGTGACGTTAAGCCGCTATCGAAGAACACAAATAATGGCACGTGCTCTCAGTCCTTCTTCGCGTTTTCTTTCTGTAGATTCACACAGTGAGCAGGAAAGGATCATGCAGTCTGACCTCCTGTACCTGCAGTCAAAGAGAATTTCGCCACGTTACTGCTGAATTCAGTAGCTTGTCTGACAAAGGCAGCTTAGGAAGGGCGTTCAACTGGACTTGAAGGCATCAAGAGATGGCAAACGCCCTACTTCCTCCCTTGGCAGTCGATCCCTTTGCATCACTCCTACTGATTTTTTTTTCTCTGATTATTGCTGTGCCAGTGGGGCTAATGAAGCCTTCTATGCAGCAGCAGTATGGTCTCAACTTTGTTTCTGTTGGTTCTTATGCTTTATCTTTTCTATATCTTAGAATACGCCTTTCTTTTTGGCCAGAGACTTAAGGTTAACCGTAAGGAAAGGAAGGGCATGAGGATCCCCTCTTTCTGCCTCTATTTCTGCATTCCCATGCCCACCCACCCTGTGGAGGTTCTCCCCGTGGTCCCCACCACAAGAGTCTTTTTCCACTTACCCAGCTCCCTCTGGCTTCTGTCTCCCCTCAGCCTCCGTGTTTTCCCCTTATCTTTTCCCACCTGCTGTTGCCGTTGCTGCTGGTTCAGGAGGAGGCCCCCAGAGCCAACACTGAGGTAGCTGTCCAGGTGCACATCCATCTCCCAGCGGCTTAGGGGCCGTAACTGCAAGAACCACCGAGGCATCGTGTTGTGTGACCAGACCTGAGCAGCGCTGCTTTTCCTTTGCTCGCTCCTTCCTTCTTCCAGCAGGATCTCTGCTTTCTGCTGATTTCTAGCTCATGGTTCCTTATAGAAACCTGTGACAGCTGCTACGCAGCTTATGTACGTCCTTAACCCACAGACACAAGAAACCAAGACGCAGCTTGCAGTAGCAGCGGTGGAAATGGTTGCCATGATGGAGTAAATACAAGACAGCACTGAGAAGCACTGCCAGCACAGGGGGGCTGGGCAGGAGGCAGCCCCGGCAGGCTGGTGCACACCTTCAGGTCTGCAGGGTCGCTCCCGCGCCTGCCTGCGCGTTCCCCGTATCCTGGGCGGAGGTGTTTAAAACCCGACCAGACACAGCCCTGGGCAGCCCGCCCCAGCTGACCCTACCTGGGCAGGGGGTGGGACGGGGTATCTCCAGAGGCCCCTGCTCCGTGCTTCCGTGACACCGGGCCTGGCCCCCCCAGGGAGCTGGAAAGGCACAGGAGGCAGCGGCCTCCCTGCTCTCAGCGAAGCCCCCATGCTTCCTCCAGCAGCAGCAGCGTCTGCGGCGTTGTGCCAGGCACGAGTCGAGGCACCTGCTGTTCGAGCAATGGGAGCATTAAAGGTTGGCTTCCATGTGACTGGGCAGGGTGGGCCCCCCACACCGATTGCCTCACCACCCCCCGAGATTTCAAGGGAAGAAATGCAGGGCTGGAGGGACAAAGGAGGCAGGGAGCGCTTCTCTCTGCTCCAGGATCTGGCTTGGGCGCCCAGCCTGTGCTGGAAATGCAGCAGGGCAGGTTCCTACCTATTTTTGCCACTGTAGCCGTTTCCTCCTACTCTGTTTTTACACATCCAGTTCTTTCTTTCTCCCTTCTCTGGAGGGGACCCTCTCCCAAGAGCTGCAATGGTTTTTTAATAAGTATTTTTCAAGTAGCTGGCTGAGACCCTGGAAAGGATAATGAGATCATTTTCATTGTAGAATGCAAAGCCACGCAAGACTTTCCTGTTTGTTATTTCTCCCCTGTAGACTCCGACCATGCTACTGATAATTTATGTTTGTTGATATTCCTCACCAGCCGAACACAGAGTGTGCCCTAGACGGTACCCAAATGTGATTAGACCAGAGGTACCCGTTTCCTGCGAACACAGAGAATTGGAAATTATCACCAGAACCGCAGAGAAATAACCTTTACGGCTCATTAAAATTCCACGAGCGCAAACTCTGTTCCCGTTTTCCCTGTCATGAATCCCGCCGGCGGCCGCAGCCGCTCCGCCAGCCCCCGCGCTGGGACCCCGCTCCCCCCCGCCCGCTGCCCCTCGGGCTCGGGCAACGCCGCAGCCCCTGCCCCCGGGCAGCCCCGGCCGCCGGGCAGCCCCTGCCGCCGGCCTCCGCGCCCCACTCCGACTGTGACCCAAGGGGACAACGGCGCGTCCCCGCCGCGGGGCCCTGGGCGGCCGGTGTGGGCCGCGGGGGGAAGCGCGCCGCCAGCCCCGGGCAAGCCCGGGACCCTCCGCCGGGTGCCCGCGGGCGGGCAGGCCGGGGTGCTGCCTGCGGCGCCCGGGTCCTCATCGCCCGGTCGAGCCGTGCGGCGGCGGCGGCTCGGGGCTGCGGCGGATTCGCGCCGCGCTCCCGCGGGGCGGCCCGCCCAACCCCGGGCAGCGCCGCGGCCCGAGGAACGGCAGGACGGGGCCGGAACCTGCCGCCCGGGGCGGCCGCGGCCCGCCGAGGCGGGGGCTCCGGGAGAACAAAGGTGCCCGGAGCCGCTCCCGCAGCACCGCGGCCCCGGCGGCCGCTGGGAGGAGCCGCCGCCGCCGCCGCCCCCAGCGCGGGGGGAGCCGCCGCCGCCGCCGCCATCTCGGCGAGCACCGCAGCGCGGGCCGAGGGCGACCCCTGCCGGGCGGCGCCGGCAACGCGGCGGGGCGGGGCGGGGCGCGGAGGGATCCGGGGCGGGGCCGGGACGGGGCGGGATCCCTCCGCGCCGCCTGCGCTGAGCCTCCGCCCGCACCGGCCTCCCCCGGCCCCGGCCTCCCGTCTGCGTGAGCCTCCCGCCCCTTGCTGGGCCTTCCGCTCTCCTCGGCCTCTCTCGCCCCAGGCCTTCCGCCTCCTCCAGTCCTTGGTCCTCACGCTGCCCGCAGTCGTCCGCAGAGTACGCCTCCGCCTGCCCTCTTGGCTACCGCTCCCCTTGGGCCTCCCACCCCCTTTCAGCCGCCCCCCCGCCCTTCGGGCCTCCAGCTCCCGTCCAGGAGCACCACGTCCCTTCCAGCATCAAACTCTTCCAGCCTCCCCACTCCCCTCCAGGCCTTCCCCTCCCTTTTTGGCCTCCCCCCTGCTTCTCGGACTCCCTCTCACTTTCTTCCAGGTGCCCCTCTGCCTCCCTTAAGCTGCTTGGCCCCCCACTCCTTTCCAGCCTCCCCCATCCCCTTTGGGCCTCCTCTGCCTTTTCAGCCTCCATATCCCCTCCAGCCGCCCCTTCCCTTTTGGTATCCCCCTCACGCTCTTTTTCAGGCCTCACGCTCTTTTTTAGTCTGCTATCTGGCCTCAAACTCTTTTTATGGACTGCTGCTTCCTTCCCCCCCCCCCCCCATTTCATCCTTTGCCCTTTTTTAAGCCTCCCTCTGGCACTGCCCCCCCTTTTTTTGGCCTCCTCCTGCACACTGATGTCTACTCTTTTCAAGGCTCCCCTTGCCCCCTTTTTTTGGCCTCGCCACCCTTTCTCAGCCTCACTCACCGATTGTGGCCCACTGCCACCCGCCCCTTTGGATCCCCCTCTTTTTTGACCCCGTCCACGCTCTGGCCGCACCTTTTCAACCTCCCACTGCCTTCTGGCCACCCCGTACCTCCTGCCCTTCTCCTCGCCTCTGGCCTCCCCCTTGCCTCTGGACTCCTGCTTTCTTTCAGCCTCTGCCTTCATTTTTGCCTCCAATTCTTTTTCAGCCTCCTCCTCCTGCCCTCTGTCCTCCCGCTCATTGTTCAGCCACCCCTTTCCCCAGCGTACGCCTTTTTCCCCACCAGCATCACCTCCCTCTTCCGGCATCCCCCATCTTTTGTCAGCCTCCTCCTCTTTTTTTTGGCCTCCCTATCTATTCTATCATTCCCCTGCCCTCTGGCCTCCACTTTATTTTTCACCCTCCACCCTCTTTTCAGCCTCCAGCTGCCCCTGTCTTCCTCCCACTCTCTTTCGGCCTCCACTAATTCTTTTTCAGCATCTGCCTGTTCTCCACGCTTCCCTACCTTCAACATCCACCTGTCCTCCAGCCTGGGGTGGGAGGCCGACACAAAAGTAGAGGCCAAACATGGGTGGGAGGCTAAACATGGGTGAGAGGCCAAAAAGGAGTGGGAGACCAACAAGAAAGCAGAGGCTGAAAAGGTCTTGGAGGCCAAAATGGAGTGGGAGGCCGAAAAGAAGTGGGAGGCCAACAAGAAAGTAGAGGCCAAAAAGTGGTTGGAGGCTGAAAAGGGGTGGGAGGCTGAGGAGAAAGTAGAGGCCAGAAATGGGTGGGAGGCCAAACAAGGGTGGGAGACCGACAAGAAAGTAGAGGCCGAAAAGGGGTGGGAGGCCAAGAAGGGGTGGAAGTCCAAAAAGGGTGTCTACTTTCTTGTCCTTTTTGTCGTCCTTTTTATCCTCTGCTTTCTTGTTGGCCTCCCACACCATTTTGGCCTCCTATCCCTTTTCGGCCTCACAGCTTTTTTCAGCCTCCACCCCTTTTTGGCCTCTACTTTCCTGTTGGCCTCCCACACCTTTTTGGCCTTCCGTCCTTTTTTGGCCTCCTACCCTTTTTTGGCCTTTTCTTTCTTGCTGACCTCCCCCACTCCTTTCCCGCCTCCCACCCTTGTTCAGCCTCCCGTCCCTTTTCATCCTCTACTTTCTTGATGGCTTCCCATCCCTTTATCGGTCTTCCACCCTTTTTCAGCCTCTGGTTTTTTTCCACCTCCACCCCTTTTTGGCCTCTACTTCCTTGTCGGCCTCCCTGCCCTTCTCAGCCTCCCACTTTCTTTTTGTTCTCCCACCCTTTCTTAGCCTCTTCTTTCATTTTAACCCCTTACCCCTTTTTGGTCCTCTCACCTTTTGTCAACCTCCACCTCTTTTTGGCCGTTAATTTCTTGTTGGCTTCCCAGCCTTTTCTCTGCCTCCCGCCCCTTTTCAGCCTCCCACCCTTTTTCGGCTGCTTCTTTCTTGTCATCCTCTTACCCCGTTTTGGCAATCGCCGATCTGGCTCACTCAGAATTCCTGCGTGGGCTATCAGGAGTCGTTCAGCGGGGAGCTGGCACGCAGCAGCATGACACAACAGCGTGCCATGCCGTGAGCTCTGCCTCCACGTCGCCTGTGTTAAATTTGTCACTGAACTCAGTCAGCAGTCCTCAAGCGGTGCAGCTCCCCGCAGCTGCTCAAGGAGCTCTGGACTAACCCTTCCCCAAATAAATCCTGCGGCCCTTGGTTTTTTGGACTTTGCGCAGACGGTCCCACTGTCACGGAGCCGGCGTCAACGGATGGCCGTGGAGATGTTTGTGTTTCTCTTACCTGCGGTTTCTCGCATTGTTTCTGTCCCTCGAGGTGGAAGAGCTCCCGAGCTCTAGATGCAAGTTGGTTGTCTCCTATTTTCGGATCAGACAATAAACGTTCCCCATTAAATCCTGCGGGAGAAATCCAGCTGTTCCCCAGCGGCCCCTTTTTCCTTCTCCCTTGCCTCCAGTCATGCTCGGTCAGAGTGCTGAAACCACAAATAACCTGGGAAGCCTTCCTGGGTGAGCCATCTTCTCCAGGCGGACCACCGCCGGCATGGCCCCGCAGCACAGCGGTCCCCACCGTGGCCCCTCTGCAGCCGTCCACCCACCCCGGTCCCAGCAGCCCCGGGTGCGGCTGCTGGGTGCTCTGGCTGCACCCAGAGACAAAGCTTGTCTTCTCCTGCGCCGCGTGTCCGGTGGGTGGGAGGGCACGTGCGTCCCGGGGAGAGGCGTCGTTCATGCCATCTCTGGTCGCAGGAAGCGAGCATACACACGAAGTACAGCTAAAAAGTTGCAGAACAATAAGAAAGCACAAAGCCCCCAAATTGTGGGATGTCGGGTGTTAGTACAGCTGTCGTCTTCTCCTTTATCAGGTCTCAGGCATGTGCTTGATTTCTGTGGTGCATGGGGGGGGGCTGTTTATTTTAAGATTTCTTTTTTGGTTCTGTTGTACAAATGACATCCACAGATGACTCCATGGTCAGGTTGAGGGAGACAGTGGGATTAGACTGGGGTTCCCTTAGTTTTTACTCTTTTTTTTTCCTTTTTTTCCCCTTCTTTCTCCCCCCCCCCCCCCCCCCGCCCCATAGGCTTAGCATACACCATCTGAGCATGCTCAAAAGCATTTTTGTTGTATTTGCAAGTGTTTCTTGGGAAGGAGTTAGGCCACATGAGGATGAAATCTGGCTAAGCTGAAAAAATGTAGCTATTTTTCCTGTGGTTAGAATTATTTTTAACACTAGTAATTTTTTACATGCAAGTATTTCTCCACTCATTCCATAACTCAGAAATAGTTGAAAGGAGGTTAATCAAACATCTGAATTAAATGCATGTTCACGCAAAGGCTCAGCATGGAAAATTTGGGCTGCAAACAGAAGCGTTCCATAAGGAGTTCAGCCTGAGTATGACATGATCGTGTCCGTGGTCCCTTCAGCCTGCACACACCGACGCGCATGTAACCTCAGCTCGCCTGCTACACAGGACCAGCCCCTCTGGGCAGGACTAAAAAGCCGAATAAAGCTTTCAGCCCAAGAGCTCTTTCAGTAGTTCCGCCATACCTTACCCAGAGCCTGGATCACCCCTTTAAGCACGAGCCCAGCAATACACCCCAGACAAGCCCAGGGATGGGTCAGTCTGGCTCAGGGCACCAAAGCAGGCAGTGAAGACCCAGCATGGTGTCTCCCACCCCGTCACAGGACCACCAGAATTAATGTCTGCTTTGGAATCAGTAACTGGGTGAACAGAGATGGAAACAAGCTGTCCAAACTGTGTTTTAAATGTCCACTGATGGCACATCTCCTGCAGCATTCAGTTTACTCTGCCCAGAGTTAACTATTAATGCATATGCTTTATTTCCAGTTTAAGTTTGGCTTGTTTCATCTTACAGTCATCAGATTGAGATGTACTTTTGCCTGCTAGATCTCAGAGCCTTCTGTTATCGACTGTGTTCTCCACAAAACCACTTACATACAGATGTGTGAGCAAATTACCCCTCACTCTCCTCTCCACTAAACCTCGCACGCAGCATCACTTGAGTCTTGCAGGCTGAGGCAGTGCCTGTGGCTCCTCTTGGAGCCCTTCCCAGAGCTCCAACATCCCCCTGCACCCTGAGCACCAGCAGCACGCGAGCTCCCGCCACCACCAAGAGAACACAGCTCCTTGCTGAGATGTGCCTGTTGCTAACTCGGCGATTGTGTTGACTCCTTAGCCCACAGCTTCCACTGAGCACCCACAAGCTGCTGATTAATCTCCAAGACCACCACGTCTTCCACCAAGCCGGTGCTCCCAGGACAGGTCTCTGCGCTGCTGGAGCAGTGCCTGTGCTTTGCTCCTGAAAGCAGGGTTTCCCATTTTGCAGTGACCTGATGTCATCTGCCTGCACCTGGCGTACCACAGCATTCAGAGTCTCTGTAGTGGTGGGACGCCTCCGTCCCTGCGTGCACGAGTTTGTCATTAATGATTTCATCAGTCATTTCTTTGTTTTCTTCCATTTGTTAGGTAAAAACACTACTATCTGCTCTGACACAGGTGCCTCGCAGTTGCTGGAGGAGTTCACAATCCTCTGTGCTTCTTTGCATGCTCCAAGAGCTTGCTCACATTAAAGTGATCCCATCTGGGGTTTACTCCAAACTGGTTTTTCCTTTCCATTTGCTCAATTGCAGTATATTGGGCACTGGTGCAGGGACCATGCAGTCCCGGAACCCACGTGGAGAGAGTGAGGCAGCGTTTGGGGTGGGGTGGGGAAAGCACCTGCACAAACGTGCGGGCGAACGTTTGGTGGGAAGGCAGAAGTTCCTTATGTTAAAGGGTGCTTCCAGTAGAAATACTGCACTGGCAAAAAAAAACCCAAACCAAAACCATTCCGTCAGTGGGCTTGACCCACAGTGGTGCCAGTAGACGTATCTGGTCAAAACCAGACAGGATTACGAGGGGATGTATATTATTAGCATACACATTAAATACTGAAATTTAACTGAACTGACGTATAGTGGTTGCACAAAGGCAGCATTCCCTCCCTTCTGTGGAGGGGAGAGTAAAGGAAGGGCTGTCAGAGAAAGGCAGGTTAAAATGCAGGAGGAGACTTCTAAGCTATTAAACAGTTTACATACTTGGAGAGTTCTCCTTTTAAAATACCACCCAAAACCATCAGGTGTATTATGGAGCTGGACCTCAGGACTTGAGCATCGGACATGTCTAGACAACATGAGATAAGAAAGCAAAGAAAATAAGGATTTAAAGTCTGCCCTGTCCAGGGGATTTTCCCGTTTCCCGTGTGCAAAAGCATGATCATTGCTTTCTAAAAACTGGCCATTTAGGGTGGCTGCTAGGAAATAATATCCAGCCACGGAGGAAGCCAGCATCAGTTGAATCTGAGAAGCAGAACATCTGACAGCGCCGGCAGAGAGCTGCCCCTCGGCTCCCCGCGTCCGCGTGAGGGGGAAGAGGCGGCGTTTGCTCCAGGGCCGCGTTGCCGGGTCAGTCCAGATCTGTTCCTGTTATGCAGCTGATCACAGGCAGGACGCTTTGACCTGCATTTTTGCTAGCTGTCTGTGTGGATGTTTGCAAACTGCCCCCTCGTGTGCACCGTGGCTGATTCTGCCTCAGTCATGGCTGGACGTTCGGCTGCACAAACAGCCGTCGGTGTGTCCAGCGCACTGCTGGTATGTGCAAATACAATGTCTGCTGCTGCGCAAGCTATTTATGCATTCACATAGTTACAAGCAAGACCTTAACTTATGTCTGCTGCGGCTTCCCTGTGCAAAATGGGGATAATAACACTTGCTCATTTTGCAGAAGGCCTCTGCTGTTCAGTTCATGAATATAAAGCAGTTTGAGATCCTCTGATGGAAGGTGCTAGAGGTGGACAAAGGGGTACTAATGGCACAGAGGTGACTAAGTCCCAAGCAGTGGTCTCACCCAGTTGTACTGTGTTTGCTAATCCAAGTGTGTAATCGGCGTATACATAGGCGACATGTTGGTTCAGGCTGTGTAATACACAGCAACTTCAAAGCGCGCTCTCAATATGAGCTCACGCTTCCCGAAAGGGGCAGCCGGTATCTGCGCACACAGCCACAAAGGACTGGCGATGCGCAGATGAAAATGGAGAGCTGTCTGGTAGTGGGAGCGTGAGATGGGTGTATATCTAAATACAGACAAGGTGCCGCTCCTCGAAACAGAAAACATCTAAATCTCTCTCCTCCCTCCCCACCTCTGCCTGTCAGCTCCTCCGAATGAAGTCCCAGCTTTGTTTTCCTGATTTCCATTTTGTATCCTAAAATATTCACTCCAAGTTCCGCTTGACAGACATCCCTAATCTAATCTCCATGTCTACTTTCTAATTTTCGCAGTCAGGATAAAACAAATTGGCTGGCGTTAATTGCCTGTGCAGCGGCCTGGAGCTTTGAGCCGTGATTTACGAGCTCAGAGCAGGCGCTCTGCAACACATTTTTCTTAATTTATTTTTAATGAGTCTCTCAATTAATTTTCTTGGAAACATCTTAATGATGTTGGAGGCGGGTGTTAATGAGGTTTGTACCAGCGCCTCATTTTGCATATTTTAAAGTACTGAATGGCATCACAAGCAAGCTCCTAGCCCTAAAACAGAAAAAAGCTTAAGGCTGGAGAGAGATACCCTCCTCAGCTAATACTGCTGTCTCAGCTTAGGCTTTCAGGCTGTTTGGGCCGGTTGGTGACTTTGAACGTCGGGAGGCTGAAGCCAGCCGAGCCCGCAGGGACGGGACGACCCCGGCGGCGTCGGAGGGCCGAGGAGCAGCCCTGGGGCACGGCTCATGGCCGGACGCTTCTTAACAGACGGGATCAAAGCCTGGACTCGGCGCCTGGCCGTGCCGCCGTTCTCCCCGACACCCCTGTGCCGGCATCCCCCGCGACGTGGGCACCCCGTCCCCCCGGCCAGACCCTTTGGGTGGGAGCGCCCCGGGGGCTGGGGACCAGGCTGCCCGGGCTGGCGGCTCTGGGGTGCTCTGGGGCATCTCCGCCGGCTCACGGGGTCCCCGGTAATTGCTGGTGCGTGCACCGGCGAGAGGCAGCAGCTGGATCGCCTTTGTTTTCTCTGAGCATGTCAGTCTTCATTAAACCGGAGGGGGATGAAAAAGGATTCACTTTTGTCCCAGCCAGAATGTGGCAGCTGTTTAATTTCAATTAACGTGGCACTGAAAAGAATAACATTACGGCAGTAATTAAAGTGAGACAACTCCCACCCCCAGCGCTGCGCGGTGCCGGCTCACCCAGCAGAAAGTCCGGTTTGGCCCGCCCGTCCTCCCAGCACCAGCCGAGCCCGGGCGGGCGGCTGTGGGTCAGGGCTGTGGGGCTGCCCCACAGGCTCACAAGGAGCTGGAGCAGGGTTGAGCCCTGTCAAGGCAGGCGCTGCCCGCAGCCCCGCAGCAGCCAGCCCCGGGGCCGCAGGATCGGCAGCACATCAGCCGGAGCAGAGGACAGGTACGGCGGTGGGTCAGACGTGCCAGGCGCAGGCAGCCAGCCGGCGCCTCCGGAAACACCGGCCCAACGCACAGCCCCACCGCGGCTCCCCTGCTCCAGGAGCGGGTGGCCGGGGCCATGCAACACAGCTCAGCTCAGTATGGTGTGGCGTGCATGGCACGATGCAGCACGGCATTGCACGTTGCACAATGCAACATGGCAAGGCACGGCACGGCACAGCTTGGCACGCGTGGCACAATGCAGTGCAGCATGGCATGGCACAGCTCAGCATGGTGCAGCACGCATGGCACAGCGGTGCAGACCATCACAGCACGTACAATAACCAGCTTGGCAGCGGGCGTAGCCGGGCGGCACAGCCAGGGCTGCTGCATGCAGTAGGGAGGGTAAACGGGGTGGCAAAGGCCGATGTAAGCAGCGGCTGCAAGTGGGCCGTGGCGCTGCAGGCTGCAGAACTGGGTGCGTACTGCTGCGGGACAGCAGAACAATGCCGAGCTGTGCCGAGCCGTGCTGCCATGCACTGGGCAGAGCCGCGCCACACAGAGCAGCACGGGCTGCTCTGGGCTCAGTCCCGGCATGTGCGCTATGTGCAGGGTGCTGCCAGGGGAGGGCAACCAGCTTTAATTAAAGCAGCAATAAGGCCGTGACGGAGCACCGAGGCAGAGGATGGCAGCCGTGGAGGCTCGCTCTGTGCCCTGTGGAGGCTCTGTGCCCTGGCTGCCGCTGCCTGAACAAGATTGAAATCTGCAGGGAAATTTTGTTCCCTTGCACTGGCAGAAATTCGGGCTAAATTCAATTGCACTCTGCACAGTGGGGGTTAAGCGGCCCTGCTCGCAGGACTGTTGGTGCTGCGCCCGCTCCTACCGCCTGTGGCTGCGACCCGCTGGTGGAGCAGGTCGTCATGGCAACCGATGATTTCTATTATGGCACATCTGTGTTCACCTTCTGGGCCTAGCTTGGCCTTGGAAATTTCCAGTTAAAATACTTACCTGTGAAACTGCACTGAGCGTCAGCGAGGGGCGGCAGCACAGGGAGCCCCGTGGCACAGGCAGCCAGGGCCAGCGGCAGGTCTGTGCCCAGGGCATCGCTGCGCAGCCACGCTCAAGGCAGCACTGGCACCCAGTGACCTGCTCTGTTACCTGGGGCACCCGAGCTGCTGCGGTGCGGCCCCAGGCAGGGAGGGCAGACCGGCCACACGCTGCCCGGAGCTGTTGAGCCACGGTGGGGAAGCCCCATCCACTCCCACCCACCGCAGCGGGCACGCTGGCCTGGGGTGCAAGGCTCACCCAGCAGCGCCCCAGCTCAGGCACTGCAGATCCCGGTTCCACCAGCCAGCGATCCCATCCGCACCAGCATTTTGCCTCTGTGGGCTGGTTTTCATACATCTGCACTGCTGCACCCTTATCTACACAGAACTAGCACTGCCTCTCTCTCTGGTCACCGTCTTACACGGTCCTTTGGCAGCTTGGCAAATTGCACCCATGCCTCCCACCCGCTACAGGGTGTCCTGTGGCCCGACGGGATGGGGCAGGTCTCCTGTGCCCCAGGAACTGGCTGGAGGTCGCTGCCTGCCAAGACCGGACACTGATTCCTCCCGCCAGCACCAGTCCGTCCCCTGCGCACTGGCGAATCGTTTTCCTAAAAGCCCTGGGTGAAGGTTTCCTGCAGGGTTGCACGGCAGGATTTCCCTTTGCAAAAGCTGCTTGCCCTCTCCCCAGCAGATCGGTGTGGCATGTGTACCTGCTGGTTTGGATTTCTGTCGACTCCCCCAGCAGCAGCTGGGCTGACAGCCAGGCTCGTTTCCATCCTCAGAGCTTCTCCTGGCCCATGGGCGCTGCCCTTGCCCCAAGAAGCTTCTGGGGCACACTCAGCCTCCCCTGGGGCCCGTGGCCTGCAGCCCTGCCGGGATGCGCCCCTGCGAGGGGTCCCGCCAGCTGTGCCCCACGCGTGGTGTGCAGAGCAGAGGGGCCACACTGCGCAGCCACCCACCCCCCGGGCACTGCCATCACACCGCTCGGGCGGCCCCGGGCCCGATTTGTTCACATTTACTATAGCACACACACACACGCAGGCAGAAGGTTGGGTTTGGGTTTGGGTTTGTTTTTTTTTCCACTATTGATCTGGTGCTTTAAGAGGGGAAAAAAATCTCCTTGGCTGTCTAAACACTATTGATCTGTGCTGGGAAGCCGCATGGACAGGGAAGGGCGTGGAGAAATTGAAATTTCATTTCCGACAACTTGTTCCTGTTATTTTTACCCTTTTGGACAGGGAGAAACATGGAGCAGCAGCCTCAGTCGATGTGGCCAGTAGCTCCTCTGAGAGCTCGGCGCGGCTCTGGGGGGCCGCTCGGGGAGCCGCAGGCCGGCACAGTGGGAGGCAGCTGTGCCCGGCTGTCCCCGGGGCACGGCACCAAGCGTGGCACCGCTGCTGGCCCCGCTGGCACCCACCTCTGGCTGCAGGCCTGCAGCATGTCCTGGGGCCACCAACGGGGCCAGAGCACGGCACAAGGATGGTGCAAGGCGGGTAGCACAGACAGAAGCGGGTGCAAGGGCAGTGTGAGTCTGGTGAGGCACAGCCATGGCACAAGGATGCCACAAGCCTCACCACGTACACCAGTGCTGGGTATGCCAGCGGGGCGGGATGGGGCTTGCCGAATGCACCAGCACCAGGAGTTCGCCGGTGCACAAGGTCACCAGGTTCTGGTTCTGGGCATTGTCCCCAGAACGGGGCCAGGGCATGGGCTGCGGGCAGGGCAGAGTGTCATGACGTGCCAGGGACAGAGCACGGTCGGGAGCAGCATGCCACACGAAGGCTGCGGTGAGGGCGGCAGGCAGCGGTGGGGGCCGTGCTCCGCGGAGAGGGGGCAGGTGCTGCCGGAGGGGAAGGCCATGGGCCGCCGCGCGGCTCTGCCGTGCTTTTGCGGGAGCCCCAGGGTCGGCGTCTCCCGCTGACACCGGGTGCTCCTGCGATGGGGAGTTGCAGTGCCAATGCCACGGGATGGTGGGGCTGCCCCAGGCAGGGCTAGGTGACATCCCTGGCTGCCCCTTCCCTGGGACTGAGGGTTGTCTGGGGCCAGCGGGAAAGGCCTGTCCCATGTTGTGGTCCCTCCAGCAGCGAGAGAGTGGCCAAAATGTGGCACGTCCAGGGAGGTTCCTGCACCTCTGGGCCAGCCTGAGGGTCCCTGCGGAGGGCTGCCAGGAGCGGAGGAGGCAACATCAGAGCCGAGCAGCTCCATCCAGCAGCTTCAGCAGGAGACGGAGACCTGGCAGCCCCAGGTGAGCAGTGCCAACCCCGCTCCCCCCCCAGGCGCTGGTCGTGTAGCCGCAGGCTAGTGGCCAGGTAGTATAGGAGGCCTTGGCCAGCCCTCACCTGTGCCACCAGACAGCTCGTCCCCCAGGGCTGGGGAAAGCACAAGGGCTCAGGGGCATCGAGTCCTGCTGCAGATGCACTGGTCCCACTGCCACCAGTTCCCACAGCAGCCACAGCTCACGCGGGCATCGCTGCAGTGCCGAGTGCCAGCAACGTCAGGGGCTTGGCTGTTCATGAGCCCGGGGGGACTGTCAGAACACACACACAGGGTGGTGCTGCCCGGGGGTGAGAGGTCTGCACCCACTGGTTGTTAACACACTCCATTGCTGCTCTCTGACCAAAACCCGGACTGCCAGCGTTGTCGTCCAGCCCCGGCTCCGGCAGGAGCTGCAAGATGGGATGGCCACAGCAGTGAGGCAGACAGATGCTGCTCATGCTATGTCCTAGGGCCAAAGGCAAGCGTCGGCGCTGGAGCCACAGCAAGGGGAGCCCCAAGCATGCCAGGACCCACAGCAGCGGGAGCTGGAGCTGGCACGGGTGCTGGCCTCGATACAGGCACTGCAGCTGGACCTGGACTTCTGCAGGGGCACGAACCGCAAGCGGCTGGGCCAGCTGCAGCAGCAGGAGTGTGCAGTGGAGCAGAAGCACCACGACTTGGTCTTTCTGATGCAGCAGTACCAGGCAGTGATGGGCAAGGTACTGCTGCTGGGCACAACGGCCACAGGCCAGGCTGCGTGAGTCCCCCACCCTTGGCCATGTGCCCCCCACAGCCATCCCATCCCGGTCTAGGCACCATGCCTGCCCAACAGCCCTGCCTGTGCAAACAGCTGGTGACCAGCCGCCCCCAGGGGAGGGCAGGGGATGTCCTTCCAGCCACATGTGGGACAAGGATTTAGCACCGCACCCTGTATGGAGCGGCCCAGCCAGCCCAGACACAGGGCAGGCATGGCTGGCATGGCCCAGTCCACCCAGGTGAGCAGAGCTGGAAGACTGCAGTCCCCAACGGCCCCACTGACACCCTGGGCGCCATCCCAGGGCTGGTGCCACTGCTGCAGCCCGCAGCCTCGCCAGCAAGCTGGGCTCACCGCTCTCCTCATGTGCCCGTGCCCTGTCACACGTCAGGGACTGCGGGGATGCCTTTCCAGGGCTGCTGGGTGTCCAGCAGACACTGCCGCAACAGGGAGGGCACTGTGGGGGCTGCCCAGGGATGAGCGGGCCAGGAGCCAGCAGCCATCCTGCCTCCCACGTGGTGCAGGCCACATCCCTCTGCCACGGGCCCTCCCCAACAGCCCGTTGCCCGCAGGTTGTCCCAAACTAGCTGCTTCTCCAGCCCCAGCCTCTCCACAGCAGGGGCACAGGACGGTCCAGGGGTCCTGCACCCTGCTGGGTACCCACAGGCCACTGATGCACCTCTCCACAGGACCAGAAGGATGAGGCAGTGCAGACAAAGGTCACCTCCTACGTGGCCGCCCACAGCCGTTCTGACGCCAGCTACAATATCCTGAAGGAGGAGCGCACAGAGCTGCTCGAGCAGGTCAGTGCCAGCAGCCACAGCACCGGTGTGTGGGGCCAGGCGGGAGCCGGCAGACAGCACATGGCTGCGCTGCTCACAGAGGTGGTGGTAGACACAGAGATGATGCACTGCAGGCAGAAGTGGGCAGCTGAGGAGCACCAGTACTGGGCACAGGACACAGAGCTGGGGAGGGCGGCTGAGCGAAGCAGCGCTGAGGAAGGTGGGGTGGGCGAGGAGTGGGGTGTCCAGGGCCCAGGGCTGGGACATGTGAGGGCTGGAGCCTGCAGCCAGCACCCTGGGGTTCCACACTTTTGGTGGCTCCAGCAGGGAGCCCAGGTCCGGCCAGAGCCCATGGCTTGCCCCGATGGCAGAGAGCAGCAGCAAGGAGGCATCTGGCACCCATAAGGGTCAGTGCACAGATGGCTGGAGGATGAGGCAGGCAGGCAGTGCCTCCCCATCAGTTACTGCACGTCCACGCGCTACAGCAGCACTCAGTCCACCCTGGTGTAACGATGGGGAAATGGCCAGACCCTGCGGGCACCACAGGCTCCCCATGCTTTTGGGGCATCACTAGTTGCAGAGTTACAGGGCAGACAGTGTTTCCCTGTGCAGTTCTGGGAAGGTGGAGAGGCAGCTCCCCGAGCCTGGGGGAAGCAGCCAGCAGGGCGTAGGAGCCACGAGAGCAAGTGTCCCAAAACCGTGCTGCAGGGCTGAGCCCTGCTCCGCTTCCCACAGAAGCCCTGGGACAGGGTGGGGGGAGGCAATGCCAGCCTGCCCCCACTGTCTCAAGCAGCCCAGGCCCCGGCACAGCAGCTGCCAGCCCCGAGCATCCTGCAGCGCACAGAGGAGCAGCCATGCCAGTGCTTGGGGAAGGGCATGCCGCACCAGGCCAGCTGTGAGGTGGAGGCCGAGCTGCAAGCACTGCAGAAGCAAGCAGCCAGCAGCAAAGCTGAGCAGGCACAGAGCAGGTAGGCAGGCCCTGAGGCTGGCTGTCCCTGGCACAGCCAGAGCCCAGCCAGGGTTCTGCCTGCGCCCACTCCATCAAGGGAGGGCAGCCTGGGGCTGCCACAGCTCAGACTGTGCCCTTGGCCGCAGGGAGCTGGCAGCGTGGCTCCAGGCAGAGCTGAGCCAGTGGCAGTGGAAACAGCAGGTGACCCTTGAGCAGGCGCTGCAACACATGCACGCTGCGGCCCATGCTGAAGAGAAGCTGCAGAGGAGCCAGGAACAGCTCCAAGCCCTGAGGGAGCAGGTAGGTAGTGGGCAAGACCTGCCGTGGGGTCCCTCCGTCAGCTTGGCCCCAGTCTCCCCTGCCCCCATGGATAACCCAGGGCCTGCCCAGTGCCAGGAGCAGGCTACAGCACCCTGGGAGCTGCAAGGGGAGCTGTGCTGTCAGCAGGACGGGAAGGAAAAGCTCTAGCAAGAGCTGCAGCAGGCAAAGGAGCGGATGAGCACCCTCAAGAGAGAGAATAAATCCCTGCAGCAAAGCCTGTGCTGCAGGAGTGGGCAGTGAGCTGGGATCGGCAGCAGGAGAGAGGGTACAGACCTCGCTCTGGCAGGAAGTGGCACTGGCACAGCAATGCAGCACCCACTAACGCATTGCCTTCTCTGCAGCTGGGGGCACAGGAGGAGCAGAGCCGGGGCCTGCGGCACAGCCTGGCTTGGCTGCAGGAGGAGCTGGGAGCCACCCAGGCCCGGGAGCAGCAAAGTCTGCAGCAGCTTAGCAGAGCCAAGGAGACCATCCAAGAGCTGCACCAAGAAGTGGCCTCCAACAGAAAGCACCTGGCAGAGCTGCTGCAGCAGGTGAGGGCAGGGACAGGACAGCCCTAAGACGCAGCCAGCCACCATGCAGCCCTCACTGCCGGAGCAGCAAAGCGCTGCAGAGAGCCCTCTCCTCCTTCTGGGCAGCACTAGCCCCGGGGGGGAGCCCCAGCATGCCCACGGCTTGGCCAGCCACCCTCCCTGCCCCACAACTTCACGTGCAGGTGCAGGACATGGCCACCCTGCAGGCAGAGCTGGCCCAAGCCCAGCAAGAGAAATCCAAGCAGGAAGAGAAGATTGCAGCCTACGAGGAACAGAGGCAGCAGCTCCACTGGGAGCTGAGGAAGCTGCAGGGGTCCCAGGAGCAGAGCAAGCAGGAGGTAAGCGTGTCCCACGCCTTCCCACAGGGCACCCCGAGTCTGTGCTCAGCCTGTCTCACTGCCTCTCTGTGCCGCCGGCAGGCCCACTCCCTCCAGGAGAGGCTGCAGGAGCTGAGCAGCCGAGCCCAACACTGGCAGCAGCTACACCAGGACAGCGAGCGAGCGCTGGCTAGGCGAGAAGAGGAGCTGGTTGTTTGCAAGGTGGAGCTGGCTTTCCTCAAGGAAGAGCTCAGCAAGGCCACGGAGCAGGTGCAGGATAGAAACAGGCAGTACCACAGCCCAAGGACAGGAGCGCAGGCACCAGGGGACGACAGATCCTGGTCCACAGGCAGGGGGGAGGCGGAGAGGACAGGACAGGGGACAGCATACTGCCGATCCCAGGCCACCGAGGGAGGAGGCTGTGGGTCTGGCGGCAGCAGCAGCAGCAGGGCTGAACATCTTGTTCTCCTTAAACTAGCCCTCTTTGCTCTGTTGCTAGAAAGCAGCCCCTCAGCATGGAACTGCCATGTTACGGCAGAAGGTCACAGCCAGTAGTGCCGAGGTAACGGTTCTTCTCCAGAGCAGCTCTCCCGAGGAACCGGCGTCTCCAGACCCTCTGCTCAGCCCCAAAGGCTGCTGCCCCAGCACAGCCTGATTTCTCCAACTGCCTCCAGTCCTGGGCTCATAGAGGCTGAGAAGAGCAGCGACATGCTGGTTCACACATGTCATTCTTTCCAGGTAGAAACCCTGCGCTCTTCCCACGCTCTGGCATGCTCTGACAGCAGCAGGCCGCACAAGGAGCTGGAGCTGGTCAACATCAACCAGTACATGAAGGAGCAGATGTGAGTGAGAAGCCTTACCAGAGTAGAGAGGGGCAGGTGGCTGCCTTCTCCTCACACCGACTCACTCAGCTCACGCCTTGTTTTCAGGGAGTCAAATGAGAAACTAGCGCACAAGATCCAGCGGCAAATCAAGCAGACCGCAGAGCTGACAGGCAAAAAGGAGTAAGTGGTGAAGAGGGGGAGTAGGGCTGAGCTCGCCGCACCCAGCAGTTACTGCTGCCGGCAGGGGTGTATGGGACAGATGGACAACTGCTGGGCTGGCCGGCAGATCAGGATTGTCTCTGCACCACTGCATCACCTCATCTCCCCTGCCTTTCCTCCAGGCATCTTCAAGACACACTGGGCAGAACACAGGAGGAAAACACGTACCTCACGGTCAGAACACATGAGCAGCACCACAAGTGTGAGCAGCTGAAGGTGAGCAGAATTCCTGGCGCAGCCTGGCCTGAAACAGGGCTGGGCCGATGCTCTTATGTGTACAGGGACAACTGGGCGCTGGCTGCCTGCCCAGGGCACGGGTTGTGGGAGAACTGCCTTCGCAGTAGTATGGGCCAGGGCTGGGCCAGGGCCAGGTTGTCTTTGCCCTCTAGGTCAGTGTAATTCTGTGCCTTGTCCCAGGCTCTACAGGGCAACAACTTGACAGTACCAGCCCTGCACGACTGTGGGAGGCAGGGCTGCCTCCACCCAGCACTCGCCTCCAGGACAAGAAGCAGCGCAAACCAAAGCAAGGATTAGACTGACAACCTTTAAACAAATAAAATTCTTTCTGTTCTGTAGCAAAAGTAGTGCCAAGCACCAAAGCCTTCCTGGGCCACAAGCTGTAGAGCACCTCACAGAGTACAGTGATCAGAGGAGCTGGGCACTCTCCCAAGACTCAGCTGCTCCTGGAAGTCTTTAAGCCTCAAAGCAACAGGCACTGCCTTCTCAGAGGCCAAAGCGGGCTGGGGTGCGTCGTGGCGTCAGGGGCTCCCCCTGCTCCTTCCGCCCAGGGGTGTAGATTTTAGTAGATCTGCCAGGAGAGGACAAGGGTGATTAGTGGAATATGCAACCTTTCCCTGCACCAGAACACCCATGGGGAAGTTGGGATCCTCCACGCAGCTCACTACTCCTGCTCTTAAGCAGGCAACCCACGGCCAGGTAGGGCCAGCACCTACCTTGCACTGCCCAGTGGGTTACGGCGCTCCTGCTCCTCCCGGCGGGCACGCAGCTGCTCCTCAGCCAAAGCCATCTCCTCCTCCATGGCAGACACTTCCTCCTTGGCACGGCGGCGGTTCTCCTGGAGCAAGGCAGCAGCAGGTCAGGGACAGGCAGAGGGCTGGCCAGCAGCAGACTCTCTGCAGGCCCGCAGGCCTGTTCCCTCCACGTCAAAACACGCACGCACACACTGCACTAGAACAGGCATGCAGCGGGCCTGCTGTCTGCCACCTCGTCCTGGACAGGAGACTCACCTGGCGTGACTTGCCAGCATGTTTGATGCTGTAGAACATGGGGCCCAGCTCCGCCAGCCACTCTCCATCCACAGCAGTGACACACTGCATGTACTCCTGCAGGGACAGAAGGACAGACCACGGTAGCCGGATGGCACTCTGGGGGCCCGGGCACCATTTCCAGAGCCACGGCAGCTCCCTCCCTCCCCCACTTGCTGATGGCACCTCTCCGGCTGGGACTATACCCCTTCCAGACAATTCCTCCTGGCCTCAGAAGCTGCTATGGGCTGGACTTGGTGAGACCGCAAAGAGGTTCAAACACGTCCCACATAGGCCAGAAAAAAATATTAGGAAAGGGACAAACAGGACGCTGCAGATGACACAGACATGCCTAGTTGGTATAGATGAGAAAGGCTGAGAACTGCCCTTCTGACAGATCCCAGCATCCCAGCAGAGGCCTCCCATCTCCCTCAGAGCACTCCTCACCCTTCTTGCTAGCCCTCAGCTCAAGCTCACCTTGGTGGTCATGACCAACTCATGATACACGATGTAGTCTGGTGTGTAGCCCATGCCAAACAGAGAGCTCGTGGGGTGCAGGTGGCAGGGCATGCCAGTGCGGATGTTCACATACTCCCCAATGCCCTGCAGAGAGAAGCGTGGTTAGCCCGCCTGTTCCCAGCCAGGGCCTCTCAGCCCCCAGACTAGCACAGACACCTCTCACCTTCAGCTTTGCAGCTTGATGGAAATATGCAGCACAGATGCACTTCCTGACAACATCCCAGTCGGTACCACAGGACGCTAGGCTCATCCGCTGCTGCACCATAATGTCCTTGAGCTGGGCACGCACCTCCCGCACCTGCAGAGGTGTGTGGCAGTCAGATCCCTCTCCTGCGCAAGGCTCCCTCCCCCAGCCTCATTGCCGCAGCCTCACCTTCCGCATGGCCTTGGCATGGATGAAGTGCTGGTTGCACCACAGTGTAGAATAGCTGTTGTTCTTCCACTGCAGGTAAACATTCAGGTAAGTCAAGTGATCGCTCTCTGGAACAGCAAATTTCTCCCGCACTTGGTCACTCTCCTCCTCTCGGCCCTGAAGGGTGAGCAAAGAACACAGGTTAGTCAAAGGGCAGGGGAAGGCCCCAAACTGCTGAAAGAGCAAACGGTACCTTAGGCCGATAGAAGATGGCAGGCACAGACAACATGGAGACAATGAGCAAGATCTCAGAGCTGCAACCCATGTCGCAGGAGACAATGAGCATTTTGGAGAGTGCAGGATCCAGTGGGAACTCCACCATGAGACGTCCTGTTGAGGTCAGACCACCTGTAGGAACAGCACAGGGATCAGCAGCTGGGCAGGTCCCAGTCCCATGGGCTGACAGCTTGCCCCAGCAGCCAGTACCTGTGTTATCCAGGGCCCCCAGGATCCACAGCTGGTACATGGAGTTCAGCATGTTGTCCTCAGGGGGCGGGTCCATGAAGTGGAACTGCAGCAGGTCCTGCACACCCAGGGACTTGAGCAAAAGCACTACGTTGGCAAGGTTGGTGCGCTGGATCTCGGGCACCGTGGTTGTCAGCAGCTCGTTCTTGTAGGCACTCTGGGTGTAGAGCCTGTGGAACAGACACCAAGAGCACGCTCCTCCCCTTCAGCCCACTGTGTTCCTTCCTGACTCACCAGCCGTTGCCCAACCCAGCCAGGCATGGCACGGGGCAGCAACTCTGCCAGGCCAGCCAGCAGGACCCAGGGAGGAACCTCCACCCTGGCCAAAGCGCGGCCTCCCCAGCACATAAGGGTGCCTGGGCTGCAGAGCAGCGTACGCCCCTCTCGAGCACAGTCCTTCCCTGGGCACAGAGCATTCTCAAAGCAAAGCCGTGAGAAAGCTGCCTTTGGCTTGGCTGTTATCCTGACAGCATCAAGGGCGGAACAGCCACAAGCGAAGATGGGCAAGGGAAGAAACTGGAGCATATCCTTTCCTCTGCAGAGGCACTGGGTCCAAAAGAGAAGGCCTCAAGGCCTGCCTACTGCCCTCATTCCCCCAGAAGTTCAAGATAATGAACAGCTCCAGTGAGAAAAAGAGATATATAACCTGATGCCAAGCTGCAGGTACGACAGGAACAGGAACACCGGTGACGTGCCTACCTGAAGCAGTGGCCTGGGCCTGTTCGGCCAGCTCGGCCTGCCCTCTGATTGGCATTGGCTTGACTGATGGGGTAGATCTGCAGCGCATCCATACCGATGCGGGGGTTGAAAACCTGCAGGGCACAAGAAGAACAGACTGAAGTAGGAGGAAGGCTGGGTCACTACCATGAGTCCCTCAACCCAACCCCACAGATCGCAAACAGTACAGGAAATCTTGGCTTACCTTCAGCTTGCAGTAGCCCGAGTCAATCACAAACATGATGCCGTCCACTGTCAGTGAGGTCTCCGCAATGTTAGTGGCAACAATGCACTTCCTGACCCCATCCGGAGCCTGCAAGCATACTGCACATCAGTCAAATCCCTGGGCGAGGGCCTCTGCACCACTGAGGAAGAGTGCAGAGCAGCAATACAGAACCCAGGAGGACAGGGGTGACTCTTGGGAAGTTGAGGGGGGTCCATGCTTTCTCTCACCCTCCACATGCAATACAAAAGGCATGTCTGCACCTCTCACTCATGCTCAGTAGTCTGCCCTGCACTGGTTTCCCCTGTCCCCACTCCTATCACAGAGCACACATCAGCACCTTCTGGAAGATCTTGGCCTGCAAGTCCGACGGTAACTGGGAATAGATAGGCAGTACAGCAAGAGCAGGCGCCTTCTCCAGCTCCTCGAGGTGCTCCACAATTTGCTCTGAGGTCACCTAGACACAAAGAGGGGCGTAAACATAAGATTAAAACAACAAGGGGGCAGGACAGTGCCGGCCCTTCCAGCTCACCTCTATGTCCTCCTGGCCAGGCATGAAGACGAGGATGTCTCCAGGAGCACCAGACAAATGGACCTGCAGGGCTTGTTTCACTGCAGCCTCCACATAATCCTCTTGCGGGGTCTGAAAGGCACAGCCCAGGTTACAGATGCCAATAATCTCACCTGCCCCATCCTGCGTGCAGGATGCATCATAGCACAGCTACTCCTCCCCTATCCTTTCTGTCCACCACAGAGTACCGTACACCCAAGTCACAACCCCCTCCTGTCACAACAGGACTTCCCTCTGCAACGTTGACCATACCTTGCTGAAAAGAATATCGACAGGGAAAGTGCGCCCAGGAATGTGGAAAATGGGAACGTTCCCAAAGAAGGAGGCAAACTTGTCTGCATCCATGGTGGCCGAGGTGACAACAAGCTTCAGATCTGAGCGTCGGGCCACCACCTAGAAAGCAGATGAAAGGAACAATAAGGAAGGGGCATTTGTGTATGGCTGCAGGCTGCTTCCATTACTACTGAGACAACAGCACAGGAGAGAGCTTCTGCTGTACTCTAGAGGCACTGGCCACTAGTGCGAGGGAACACAGATGCTATATGATCTGCGCAGTTAAAAAGACCTGCCAACCTCGGACCAGGAAGCCTTAAGCCAGCAAAGATCTCTGTACCTAGAGTTTCTGACAGTTAGCCAGCAAGCCTCTGGCAGCGCTTAGGCACTAGGGGAGATTTAACCCCCCAGAACCAGGGAGCAGGATGCTGGAGCAGCAAGTGCAGACAGAGATGTGGCAGCTCTGCTTCCCTCTCCCAGACCTGGTAGAGAAGGGCTGTCCCTGCCAATACTCTGCTTTTAGACCAGCTCACGTGCCCTGTGCTGCTGTGCTCTAGTCCAGGCTCACACACACCTCCCGAAGCAGGCCAAAGAGCACATCAGTATTGAGGGAGCGCTCGTGTGCCTCATCCATGATGATAGCACTGTAGTTGTCCAGGTCAGCCTCCCGCAGTGACTCACGAAGAAGGATCCCATCTGTCATGTATTTGATCACTGTGTTCTCCGACGTGCAGTCCTCAAAGCGGATGGCATAGCCCACCTGGGAGGGCAGAGATACCAGCAAGTTTTCCAACAGCCCCGTGCACTCACTGCCATCAGGCTGCACCCCTGCACCCACTGCCAGACTCACCTCCTCTCCCAGACGCACCCCCATCTCTTCACTGACCCGCTTGGCAACTGACATGGCCGCCACTCTGCGGGGCTGGGTGCAGCCGATCATGCCATAGTCTGTGTAGCCATCCTCATGGAGGTACTGTGTCAGCTGAGTCGTCTTCCCACTCCCCGTCTCCCCCACCACAATCACAATGCTGTTGTCTCTGATGAAAGGGAAAAAGTATTTCTTCATAAACCACAAAGAAGGGCTTTTGCATTCACAGCCCTGGCTGGCCACCCAAATGTCATCCTACTCGGGCAGGAGAGCTGCCACCAACCACACAGAGCAACGGGCTTTGTTTCCGGAGGGTACAGCTTCCAAACGGGCTGTCTGTCTAGGAGAATTTCTCACTTGGGTTCCCAAGATGTAGGCCAATGCCCTGGGGATGCTCTGTGACCAGCTCCCTAGCAGCCATACCTGAGGATGGAGAGCAGCTCCTGCTGCACAGCAAAGATGGGCAGATATTGTCTCTGCTCCAGGATTGATTTCTTCTTGGCGAACTCACTGCTGGCTTCACTTTTTTCTTTCATGTGTTCGGCAAACTTCTGCTCAGTCCTAAGGAAACACCAGAAGTCCTGAAACTGCCTCTCCACACACTTTGCTACGCCTACAGCCCCCGTCACCGGCTGAGCAGGAGTAATTCAAAGCAAGCTCCTACCTGTAATCCACTTTGCCATCTTCTGTCACCATCTCGTCCTTCTCCTCCTCTTTCTTGATCCCCATTATGTCTCCCAGTTTTGTGCCTGCCAGCTCCCAGTGCTTATGCTGAGCCTGGAAGGACAGAGCGCCACATAACTTTGCCACAGCAAGCACTGACAAATCACTCTTCTCCAATCCTACTCATAAGACTAGGAAAGCATATTAGCCCCACAATTCCCCAATGCTACAACGCAGAACACACGCCCCATTCCTACATCAAGTCCCCCTCTTCCAAGTGAACTGGAGCAGAGCTTTTAGACACGCTCTGGATACAGAGACTTCAGGCACAGGATGACCAACCGCCTCTTAAGAAAATGGTTCCAGCTGCTGACCCTTCCGTTGAATTTGAACTTAAACCTACACAAATCTGAACCAGAGATAATCTTCCTGCTCTTGACAGGTGCTCACATGCCTCTCCTCCACCTTCCTGTTTGCTCTTGCCTCTGATATCAGTTTAGCTTCCGCCTCCATTCCACTCATAGTATACGTAGCTCAAATCCAGCTCAGTTTCAATTTACAAGGAACACATCTGTGCTTTCCCCACACCCATCACACAAGCTTTAGAGAAAGTCCCTAGAAAACACCCCCAAAAACTAATATGCTACCTTACTGCATACTCCTCCTCAAAACTCTTCTGCTGAGACATGACAAGATATATCCTGCTGCCGTACTGACTGCTGACTGTCCCTAAGCTACCTTGCATTATTCCACCTGCTCTCTTCTCCCATGATCCGAATGCCCTTTGGATCAGACTCCTCTGCACCAGTGCACAGTGATTCATGTCCCAGGCGGTGCCTGAGGAAATCACATCACAGCAGCTGCTTATGAGCTGGGCTGCCAGGATATCCCAGGTCATTAAAATACAAACTCCTTATCGCCACTGCCACCAAAGCCTGTGTTCTGCACAGTCCAAACAAAGGCTGTGAGGCGCTACATAAAATGCGTACAGTGGGGTTGTAAGCCACAAGGTCACAGCATACCCTCTTACGCTCCTTTTGCTCCCTGTGCTTGCGCACCAATTGGCTGCCTTTCCGGGCTATGATGGCCAAATCTGAGGTGGCATCCTTGACCGGGATGACTGGCTCCGGCTAGAGGAAAGAGGTATTGCTTCAGCACAGAGAGCTAACACTTGCGGGGCTCCCTGTCATCAGTGCCTTCAGCCGCAGGCTCTACCTGCTTGGTGAAGACAATCCTTCCATCTAGGAAAGGGGGCACCAGGTTGTGCACCAACAGATGCACTTTAGCAGAGTTATCCTCCTCAAAATCTTCGTCCACTTCAATCCGATGAACCACACCACTGGTCAGCATGCGATTCGTCTCCCAGCGCTCGTTATCCTGCAGGAAACGACATATCAGAAAATACACAGAAGCCCCACAGAAAGCCTGAGAGATCACACCAGAACACTGAGCTCAGGTCTGGGCCCCACACTGACAACAGGATGAAACTGATGGTTCCAGCCTAGGGACCCTGACAGTAAGCACTAGGGGAGAAACAGTAACTGGAAGCAGCAGGGTACGGGAACCACAGACTGGCCATATGAAGCACATGGTCAACAGGACTGTCTCCAAGGAAATGCAGGACAGACATTGTCTGCGATGCCCTGCCATACTCAGAATACGCCAGAAAACCTGGACATAATCCCGCTGATGTGCTGAGGGCAGCAGCCCACAGCGTCCACTGGACCAACAGTAGACAACCTAGTAATGTAACTCACACCCCAGAGTAGCAGGAGCATAGCTCTCTGCACTCCTGCCGCCCTGGACCCCACAATCCACCACAGTCACTCTGATTGCGAATTCTGCCCCACGCAGGAGACGCAGGGCTGCACTTTCCAGGGAACTTAACAATAGTTTCCCTGTGAGCCCTCGTTCAGTCTGGGCCAGGACACAGAGCATGCTTCTCCACCCGAGAGCGAGGGCTCAGCCTTCGCTGCCAGCAAGCGGATCTGTCACGGGGCAGCAAAACCCACACGTTCAGAGCAGCCGACCCCGCGTCTCGCCCCTACCTCATTGATCTGCCGCCGCTGCGCCGAGATGCGCTTCTGCCTCTGCTTGTGCAAGTGCTGCTCCCGCTTCTTCACGTACTCCTCGGAGGAGTAGGCCAAGGGGTTGTGAAACTCATCGTAGCCCTCATCCATCATGTACCAGTCCCGGTCAGCTTGCTGGGAGGGGAGAGGTGCAGCCCTGAGCTCCACAGGCCGGCCCGGGCAGCCCCCTGCAGCGCAGGCCCACGGAGATGCTCCCCGGGCCGGGCCCTCCCGCCGCTCCCTGCGGCCTTCCCCCCTCCTCCCGCAGCCCAGCCCAGCAGCCCCCAGCCCGCTGTGCGCCCCGCTCCTTGCCCGCCTTCAGGCTCTCACCCGCTGGTCGTCCTCCCACTGCTGCCGCTCCTCCTCCGTCTCAAAGGCAATGCCCTCCTCCCCGTCTGCACGCCGCCCTGGAGGGGGTGAGCTGGTCAGTCCGGGCGCCGGCCCGGCCGCTCCAGAGGAAATCCCACAGAGCCCGACCTTGTGCTGAGCAGGGGAAGGGGATTCCGCCGCTGCCCAGCCGAGGCAGCTCAGCCCAGGCTCCTCACCTCTCCCTCTGGACAGCCGTGGCGTGGCCCCCAAGTGTCTCCGGTCGTCAGCCCACTCATTGTATTTGTATGACGGGGTGGGCAAGGGCGTCTTGTCCGAGTACCTGCTCCTCACAGACCTGAAAAAACAGCATGAGGGAGGAACTGGTGCCCACAGCCAGGTGCTTCTCTTACACACACCCTCCTCTTTCTGCAGCTCAACAGCTCATAGCCACAGCCGCAGGCGCTGATACCTGTCCCGGTCTCTCCGGTCCGTGTCCCGCAGTGATGATGCCCGGTGGCTGCGCTCTGAGTCTCGATAGGAAGGCATGGGTGAGGGAGATTCCCACTGTGAGCGGCGGGCACTGCTGTAGCCACTATCATCTTCCTCCCAGCTGGAGCGAGACGGCGTGGCTGCATCTAGCAGAGGAGATGGGGTTTGACACCTGATGTTCAAACAGTGACCCCAGGCATCTGGAGCCACCTTACCCCTTCTAGCAAGGAGCACAGAGGGAGGGTTCCCATTTTCCCTCCCTCTCAGAGAAGGGGCTGACCCAGCGATTCCAAGCAAAATTGCCAAAGGACCACACCTCTATCGCATGGACCCAGAACAGACCCCACTGCGCAGAGATCAGCCAGATTTTCACACACACACAGCTGGCAGATTGCTCCCAGATCCAGGTCGAGCTAGGATTTTTATGCTTGCCCTAACCACAAACGTTAAAAGATACAGGCTTTTCTACCCGCACTTGTCCTGACAAAAACAGCAGGAAACAAAAAAAAGAACGAGCCCCTTCCTGTTAGGTCTCACACGAGAACTCTACCGGGTCCCACTCCTACCTTTGGGCCGATGCCTGGGGCTCTCCGGTTCGCTCCTCCTGCTGCTCCGCTCCGATGAGCCATCTCTCTCTGATCTGCTGCTGTGACGACTTCTGTCCCGCTCCTCTGCGAAAAGAAAGTAAGATCAGGTGCCCAGCGCACAAACGGGCTTCCCAAGTCCACTGCAGAAAACACCACGAACATTAGCTACGGACTACAAGCAGGCTGAGGGACAAGCCCAAACCCTAAGCAGGCAGGGTCACAAAGGTCTCTGAGCAGTTACCGCGGTCCCGTTTACGATCGTGGTCCCGATCCCTACTGCGTTCCTTCTTTCGTTCCTTCTCCTCCTTGGAGGAGGCAAAGACACCATGTTCCCGACGCTCCCTTTCCCGCTGCCGGCTGCGTTCCCAAAACTCCTCGCTGACACCCCCTGTGTAGGAAGGTGTTTCCACGTGGACAGAACGGTAATGCCTGGAAAAGCAGAGCAGAGAGGAGAAAAGCTCAAAAGCGCTGAGCGATAGCTGGCCTTTGACTTGTCTCATACAACTCTAGTTCGAACCTGTGCTATAGCGGGAGCTTATGGCTACAAGTGCTCTCTCCATCCTTTGCTAACAGCCCACCAAGCCTGCTGATGGACTGATGCGCTTCCGAGCAGGCCGCTGCCTCCAGCCATCAGGAAGCAGACAGTCTCACGACTAGGACGGCTGGTGTTTGCAGGCCTAAGGGCATCTAAAAGCACTGCTGCCCGTAATGCCTCGGGGAGGGCACCCGTGAAAGAGCTTTTCCCAGATCTCCTCAGATCTGCAGAGGTGCCCCCCCGTCCTCCCCCGAGAAGACCTCCAGACCTCCCCGCCGCACGGGAGGTTACGGCCCTGCCTGTGACGGGGCGCAGCCCCCGCGGGCACTGACAGCGCGCACACCCCACGCTCACGCCCGCTCCCCCCCGCAGGGATCCCGCGGCTGTAAAGCGCCCCGTGCCACCGCTGGCACCGGGGACCCCCCCGCAGACCCCACCTGTCCTTGCGAGCGCTCCGGCTGCTCCGATCGGCCTCCTCCTGCTCCTCCTCGTCCTCCTCGGGGCTGCCCGCCTCGTCGCGGCCCTCTTCCCAGTCCCTGTAGGAGGAGACCCGGGACCGCTTTCCGCCGGCCGCCTCCTCCTCGCGCTCCCGCCGCTTCTGGGCCGCCAACACATCCAGGCCCAGCAAGGAGACCCGCGGTGCCGGCGCCTTGAAGACGTGCTGCTCGGCGGCGGCGCTCCGCCTCCGCAGGACCAGCCCGCCGGCCTCGGCGTCCGGGCTCGTCCCCGCCAGCCGGTGCAGCGACTCCTCGCTCGCCTCGGCCATCGCCGCCGACCGCTACCCCGCCGCGCAGGGCCGGGCGGACGGGCCTCAGCGGGAGGGTAAGCGCCGGAGCGCTGCCCCGGCCCGGCCCCGCCGCCCCGCGCCCACAACGCCCACACCGGCTTGCAGTTGCCTCAGCGACCGTAAACCGGCTGCCTAAGCGCCGCCATGGCCGCCCCACAGTGCTCCGCGAGAGGAGCCACTCTAGCCACTTGCACCATAGACATAGCGGCCAGAGCCTATAGGAGGGGCAGCCACCATAGAGTCCAACCACCGCTAGACAAGACGTGCCACCGGTCCCTCGGCGGACTTCCGGCGCGGGAAAAGGTATGGAGTCACGTGGCCGCCGGAGGACTTCCGGCCGCGCCCTCCGCGGCCGGAAGAGGGCGGCGGGGCGGGACGTACGGGACACGCCCACGCGGGGGAGAGCCCCACAGACCCCCCCGCGGGTGGGGAGAGAGCGGGGAGAGCCCCACAGACCCCCCGCGGGTGGGGAAGGAGCGGGGAGAGCCCCACAGACCCCCCGGCGAGTGGGAAGGGAGCGGGGAGAGCCCCACAGACCCCCCGGCGAGTGGGAAGGGAGCGGGGAGAGCCCCACAGACCCCCCCGCGGGTGGGGAAGGAGCGGGGAGAGCCCCACAGACCCCCCCGCGGGTGGGGAGGGAGCGGGGAGAGCCCCGCAGACACCCACACACACACGGGGAGGGGGGAAGAACCCCCAGAGCCCCAGGCAGCCCCTGCAGACAAGGGCCCCCCGCCCCCCCCCCCCCCCCCCCCGGGGAAAGCCCTGCAGGGACCTCACAGGCAGCACCCTGCCGTGGGGCAGGCGCGTGCACACACTCCCCCCCCCGCCCCGCACAGGCACACGCCTGCACGCCCCCGCCGCGCCGCGCACAGACAGACAGACAGACAGAGCCTGCAGCCAGGTGTGGGGCAGCTTTATTCCCCCACGGCCCCGCCTCAGCCGGCCGCCACCGTCTCCTTGACCCAGGCCAGGACACGCTGCATGTCCACGTACACGCCGTACTTGGAGGCCGTGCAGGTCTTGTCGTAGCTGAGGATGCCGGCCGCGTACCAGGTGTCGTCGCTGGGGTCCTGCACGGCGAAGGCGCCGCCGGCGTCCCCGTAGCACGTATCCTCCCGCAGCTCGCTCATGCCCACGCAGAAAGTGTAATCGCTGAGGATGGGCTGGACCCAGTAGGACTCGTTCCGCGCCTCGTAGTACTGCCTGCACGCCTCGTCCTCTGCCACCGGCAGCATCACGTACTTCAGCATGTCGGGAAAGGCAAAGGCGGCACCGCGGCCCCAGCCTGAGACGTAACCCACCCGCCCCGGGCGCACGTAGTCCTTCTGCGGCAGGCAGATGGGCATCACCTCCTCTCCGAGGAGCACCTTCTGCTTGAGCTTCAGCAGGGCCAGATCCACAGCCTCGGGGTAGCTCGGGTGCAGCACCACGCGCTCGATGCCCAAGGCAGGCTGCTTCTGGCTGCCCAGGAAGAGCTGCAGCGTGGGGGCGATCTCCTCCGGCTTGGCGTTCTCGCTGTGGTTCAGGTAGACGTTCCTGCCCGTGGTCAGCAGCCACTGGTCACCAATGAGCGTGGCCCCCACGGTGAGGTTGTGGCGGGTCACCAGCCGGCCCTGCCAAGGGAAGTTGCCCTTCCGAGCCAGCAGGCCCCCGATGATGCGCTGCATCTGCTTGGGGGGGTTCTTCGGCTTCCCGCACACTGCATAGGGCAGAGCAGGGCCCCGGTGAGCCCGGCAGGCGCCGGGTGCCTCAGCAGCCCACAAAGGGAGCAGCACTGACGACGGGGGTTGCGAGCAGCCCCTGCAGCCCTTCGGCTGTGCAGACAGACGGCTCGCGGCCCCCCGCCCGCCCTGCCCCTCACAGCCCCGGCTGCTCTGATCTCACCTGGCTCACAGACCGGCGCCTCCTTGCCAGCTTCAGGGCTCACCCACGTGCGATCCTCATCACACTTGTACGTGCCTTCGGAGGGAAACCGGAGTCAGCACCCCTGCTCTGCAAGGTGCGGGAAGGGCCCCGCAGCCAGGGACGCGCGGAGGTACTTGTACCCCCCCAGGGCTTGGGTGAGCAGGGGTAGCTACTCGTACCCCCGAGGAGGCGGGGGGGGGGGGGGAACTGCATCATCCGGCACTGGGGCAGCCCCATGCATCCCCTGGAGCCGGGGACAAGCCCCGTCCCTGGGTGCTGCGCCCATGCCGTGTGCCTCACCATCACCAGAGCCGCGCAGCTGGTAGTACGGGTTGCAGTGGTACTTGATCAGGTGCTCCACGTAGCCATGTTCAATCTCCGCAGGCTTTGCACAGCTCCACTCTGCAGGCAGAGGATGGTCAGCTGGCCCAGAGGACCCAGCCCAGGACATCGCCCCCACCTCTGGCAGGTCCCTCCCCAGTCCTGTCTTCCCTGCCCCACGCCTGCTCCCTGCCAAGCTGCCCCTGGCTTCATCCGAGCCCCAGTGCTCCCACCCCTGCCCTGGAAGGTACCGGTGGCAGTTGCAGTCTCCAGCACAGTCCAGGCCAGGCCAGCAATCAGCAGCACTGCAGGTCTGCAGGGAAGAGAGGGCACACTCAGCAGAGGGCTCCTACCCCACTGCTCCCAGTCTGTGGGCTCCACCAGGACCGGCGCCCTGGCCAGGCTCATGCCCTGTCCCGGGGGGTCCCGCCCCAGGAGGGCAGAGGGCCGACCCCGCACCCCCGGGGCTGCCCATCGGACGCAGCCTGGAGAAGTCGCCTGGGCCAGACCCGCACCCTGCTGCTGTGGAGGACAAGGCTGCAGCGTTGGGAGCCGGAGCGCTTCCAGGCCCGACACGGATCCTGCCACAGCCCACAGCAGGGCCAGGTCCTCCGCCAGGCAAGCAGGACAGACACATCAGTGTCACTCACCCCATGCTCATAGCTCCCTCTCCTCACAGCAGCCTCCTTCTGCCACTCGATGCTGTTCAGGGCTCTCTCCTCATCCCTTTTATTGCCACCTCCCTCGCGCTGGCGCAGCCCCGTGTGCTCCAGACCTCCTGACCCTGCTGTACGCAGCCAGCACCTTTCCCAGCAGGAGGAGCACAAAAAGCCCCCCCTGGCTCACAGCCGGCCTGGCACCGGCTCCCGGGGAGCCTGCCAAGCCCCCATGGGAAGCCAGCGTGCCAAGAGTTTCCGGGATTTTGCAGCTACAAATATGCGAGGAGGGATCTGGCTGCAGACGCTGGTGCCCTGGCGCTGTGACACCAGCTGAGGTTCACAGAAAGCAGAGCCAGCCCCTGCCCCCTGCAAAACTGCCCTGTGCCACCACCGAGAGCAGTCCCTGTCGGGGCACCCGGCAGCCCCACAGGGCACAGGCAGCCACCCCAGTGCTGGCAGGCGAAGCCGGGGCGCAGGAGCCGAGTCCCGTGCCATCCTGTGCCTGGCTCTGCCCGCAGCCGGGGCGCACCCTGCCAGCCACCCGGCAAAGCTGGGGCGCAGCGGGGCTCGGCGTCGCCAATGCCTGGGGCAGTGCCAGCCCAGCTGGCCGAGGGGCGCAGCATGTGCCATGCCAGCTCGCTGCAGGCTCCAAGGGACTGCGGCCAAGCCGACCTCTTCCCACAAGTACCCACCCCTTCCCGCCCAGCCCCGTGTCCCGGCGGCCCCTCGGGTGCAGGTTGTTTGTCTGCAGAGGCAAGGGCCCAGCCCAGCCTTACGGGAACTCGTAGCAGCAATCGCTGGCCAGTGCCCAGCTGGACGTGGCCGGCCGGCAGCAAGGGCGCAGGGCAGAGCACATCAGCCTGCTCCGACGAGCGGAGTCTGCTTCCAGCAGGAGCACAACCAAGGGGCAGCACGGAGGGGAGGGGACAGGCGCCTGCCCTCTTACCTACCCCAGGGTGCCAGTGTTGCAGTGAGGCCACCTCAAAACCGTCTGGAGCATGTGGGGCCAGCCCCAGCCCTGAGCCATTGAAGCCTGGCCTGCTGGGTGTCTCGCCAGTGCCCCTCCTGCCCCTCGGACGCTCCAGACTCAGGAGGGACATCTGTGTCGGCTCCCAGACACTGCAGAAGAGAGCTCTCCCATCCTGTGCAAGCTTCTTCCCATCTCATGGGGCGCCTGTGCCCCTAAACAATGCACAGCTTGACATCTCTGGCCCAGCACCAGTCACACTCGTGCAACCACACTTGAAACACAGAAGGCTAGAGGCCAGCACAGGATGCATCAGGGCTTGACAGCTCCAATCCATGAACCACACCAGCACTTAGAAAGGTGCTGTGGCATTTGATGATAGCAGGCTTAGATAGCGCTGTCCCACTGCAGCAGGCTTGTCCCTCCACAGGAGACTGCCATGCCCTGGCAGGGTAGAAAACCAACAGGCGACTGTGCCTTGGTGCCCGCTCGGCAGCCTCAAGGTTAGCTCGGACAAAGGGACTGCCTGCAGGAAGGCGAGGGAAGCTGCCCCAGCCTGCCCATGGGGCACGGACCGCAGCCCACGCACCGGGCTACGGCAGCGCAGGGCCGTGCTCGAGGCCAACGCTGCCAGCGACTGCCGTGACAGCGCAAGGCACTGAATGTCTCCAAGCCGGTCACAAATCAGCTGCAGAGCACAGACAACAGTGCCGTGGGACAAGGTGAAACTCAAGCTCATGCTCCCACAGGCATGACAGCCACCTTCAGACTGGGAGAGCAAGAGCACATCAAAACGTTGGCCAACGGCCCAGGTCACATCCCTTTTAGAGCAACAATAAGCACCATCTGTCCAAAGCAGAGAATCTAGGAGACAAAGAGGCTGGTGCAGGGGGCTGCAGAAGCCGGGGAGCAGGCGGGTGACAGCCCTGACGTGAGCCGAGGGCCACTGCCAGCGGGTCAGCAGTCCCACTCCTCCTGTAAACAAGTTTGGTGAAGTGCTGTGACGCAATCCTGCTCTGCAAGGTGGATTGCAAGAGGCTGCAGAGGGAACACCGCGTCCAGGTCAAGCCACGTTGCTCAAGAAAAGCCTGAGATGACCGCAGGGAGTCCAGGGTAAAGCAGCAGTCAACACCAGAGGCCCCAAAGACAAAACTGACAGCCTCCAGAAGCGTGAATGAACAGGGCTTTTCCATACCAAGTGATGGGGCATAACCACAGCTGTCTCCAAAGCTCTACGTACTGGCAGCAAAGGGAAGAAACGGTGCCCAGCACCTCCCAAGGGCCCAGCCTCAGGCAGAGGTCTCTGCGAGGGGAGCCCTGGTGAGCTTGGCGTGGATCCACCGCAAAGCCCAGCTACCCTGTGGCTTCTACCACTGGGAAAAGATGCGCTGACTGGGAACAACACAGAGAGAGCTGATCCCGCTCGGCTGAGGAGAGCCGGGCTGCGTCGTCCCCCCCCCCAAGGGGTGTCCCCAGAGCAGCACACAGGACCAGGTGAGCCAAACATTTATTGACACTCGGGCAGGACCCAGGGCCCGCAGGTTTGTTACAGGACTGCATGCGGAGACGGGAGGAGGGCAGGAAGGGCAGACCCTCCTGCGGAGGCTGCGGTGCAGGAGGATCAAGCGCCAGCCAGAGCAGGCAGCACGGGCTGCGGGGTCCCTGGCAGAAGGGACACCCGATACACTGCTTGGCCCACGGCTCTGGGCAGTAGCACCAGGGAAGGTGTGCCTCCAGGGGGAAGCGCTGCAGCGGGAGCCAGGGCACAGGACTGCCTACAGCCCGCAGGGCTGTCCCCTCAGGGCCTTCCTCACTGCCCAGCAGAGCCTTACCCAGCACTGGTTTCTGCTGGGGAGCCCAACCCGCAGGAAAGCCAAAATACGGCCCTGGACAGCAGCACCAGTGTGGGGGCCCCCTCCCCTGCTCCCCACCAGTGCAGCCCCAGCTTCACCCATCACTGACCCTTCTCAGGGGCTGGGACCAGTCCCAGCCTGCCCAGCACTGGAAGCGTCAGACCTGTCCCTGCTTGGCCACCACTCCTCCTGACTAGACCTTGGTTCTGCAGCGTGTCAGCGCCGGTGATCTGCTCCAACCGCCTCCATGACGTTCTTGAATCCCTGCTCCCTAACCAGGGACAGCGTGTGACGGCTGGGCCGGCCTGGCACTGCCGCTCGGCCCCGCGGTGTCACTGCTCGTGCACCAGCATGCAGCCGCCCAGAGCCACCCTGGGCGCAGGGGCTCCCCGGGGAGGTGCCCGGCCCCTCACTCACCTCAGCAGCTCCTCCAGTTCCCGCTTCACTGACCCCACCACCGGTGGCCCGTGGTACACGAGCGCCGTGTACATCTGCACAAGCGAGGCTCCAGCGCGGATCTTCTCCAGGGCATCGCGCCCGCTGCTCACCCCACCCACCCCAATGATGGGCACCCGGCCTGTGGGCAGGCGCGGGGTCAACAGAGCACGGGCGACGCCAGCACGCGCCCCCAAGCCCTGCTCTGCCCCTACCTCGGGTGAGGGAGTACATCTCCCTGATGGTCTGCGTGGAGAGCTCCCGCAGCGGCTTCCCGCTGAGGCCCCCGGGCTCTGTGCGCTGCCTGCTCCGCAGGCTGCTGGGGCGGCTCACGGTGGTGTTGCTGACAATCAGCCCGTCCACACCTAGCTGAGGGGGGCAGCAGCATGAGGACACAGCTGCCACGAGCAGCCCCCCACTCTCATCCCCGGGCTGCCAGGCCAGGACCGCCCCCGGCAAGTGCCCCAGCAATGTGCCCACGGACAAAGCAGCTGCCCCTCGCTGCCTGGACCGTCCCCAAGGTCTGGGTGATGCACACAGGCCCTCGCGGACTCAGAACTACCCAGGACACCGTCCCTACGGCAGCCAGAGAGCTGCAGGTCCGCCTGTCCCTTCAGAGAGGCAACCTTGCCAGGAGCACTGCGGTCCTGCTGCCGCGCCGTGCAAGGCGAGGCGGGAGGCACACCAGCCCAGCTCCTCGCCAGCCTCCCGTCTCCCGCCTCCTCACCTCGCAGACAACGCTAGCAACGTCCTGCTTGTCCTGCGCGGTGAGGTCAGGGGCAATCTTCACCAGCACGGCTGGCTTGTGCTCGCAGGGCAACGCATCCCTCTCCGCCAGCACCTGGGGAGCACCACAGAGCAGCGCGTGGTGGGGGAGCATCTCCTGCCCCGGACCGGGGAGACGCGTGCACCCACCGCCACAGGCAGCACGGGGACAGGCCCTGCTCTCCTGCCGTGGTGCTGCCGACAGGACGGGCACCCTATGGCACAGGACCACAGCAACTCCCGATGCCGTGGGGTGGGTGGCTCGCTGTCCCCATGCAGGAGCAGAGTGGAGGGCAATGCCTCATTGCTCACATGCCCTTTGCTGGAGTACAGTGCCCCAGTGAACCCTGCGCCAGCAGCTGATCAGGGGACATCTCGGTGGCTCTGCCCACTGCTCCGGGGAGCCACCACGCTTTTCCCTGTGCTGGGGCAAACCCACTGGCTGGAGCAGAGCCGGCGCTGCCAGGGGACGGGATGCATCCAGTGCTGCAGCTGTGGTCCGTGTTGGCTGTGAGGGTCACCCACCTTGGTCAGCAGGTCCCGCAGCTCAGCCTTGCCCTGCAGGTCCCGCAGCCCTGGGGTGTTCGGGCTGGACACATTCACAACCAGGTAGTCAGCCAAAGGGCCCAGTGTCCGGACCCCAGCCACGTAGTCCGCTGCAGCATCGGTAGAGCTCTTGTTCTTGCCCAGGTTGACTCCAAGGGGCATTCCCGCTGGAACACAGACACGGCTGAACCGGGGCAGCAGGACCAACCACCACCCAAGGGGCCCGACTGCCTGACAAGGGAGGCCCCAGGACCAGCTAAAATCAAGACGGGGATATGCAGCCCACGTGTTTCACGGGGGTGGGCCTGGGACTGTACTGCAGCCACGGGAGCATCACCACAGCTGCCCCGGTCAGCACCTCCCGGCATCACAGCCTCCAGCCTGGCCACTCGGCAGAGGCTGCCCTCGGAAACCGCCCAGCTGGGGTCCTGTTGGCTTTGGCTGGTCTCAGCAGACATGTCCTGCCCAAAGCAGCAAGCGGAGCCTCTATCGCAGAGAAAATGGCAGGAGAAGGGTGCCTGGTCACAGTCCCAAGGGGGAGAGGCTACAGCCCCAAGAGGGCTCCTGCTGTCCGAGTGCACCTCACTCTGGCCAGGGCCCTCCCATGCCTGGACACTAGCGTTACACACCCTTCCTGGCCTACAGCTACCTGGGAGACCCCCAAACCCACCCTGCAGACCCCAAGAGCAAAGGCTTATAAGCTTGTCTCACCACCAGTGAGCCTGAGCTGCGTCTCCTGGCGGGCCCGCAGCCTGCGCTCCACTGCAACGTGGCCGTGGCTGTTGAATCCATACCTGCACCAGCACAGACAAGGTTGAGGGCTGGGCTGGTGTCCACAAGCCCTGAGCAGGACACAGGAGAAACACGAGGGAGACGCGTGGTCTCTGCAGCTCTGCTCGGCACAGTCCAACCCGAGAGCCACCACAGCACAGACCGCAGAGCTGGGACCACCCAAATAAACGCTCTCCCTCTGGGTGGGCAGCCTGCAGGACACTGCAGAGCAGCCACCCTCAGATCCCACCTGTTAATGACCGCCTCGTCCTCCGCCAGCCGAAAGACCCTGGGTCTGGGGTTCCCGTCCTGGGGCTTGGGCGTGACAGTTCCTACTTCCACAAAGCCAAACCCCATCTTGTACAGCCCGTCCACAGCCTCCCCCTGCTTGTCGAAGCCAGCCGCCAGGCCCACCGGGTTGCGGAACCGCTGCCCGAGGACTCGCACCTCCTGCGGGGCAGGGGCCGGGTCACACGCTGGCAGCCGGGAGCCAGGAGGGCCACAGCCCACCGACACCAGGAGCCGCAGCCAGGGCCTCGCTCCAGCCCCCCCGGGAACGGCCCCGGCCCCGGCCCCCTCCATCCCCTCCGCCCCGCAGGGTGTCCTCACCAGCTGCCCGCCCCGGGGGACCCGCAGCTCCCACGGGAGCCATCTCCCGGACCCCAGGCTGCCCTGCTGGGCACCTCTGCCGGCTGGCAGAGCTCATCGCCCCCACGGACCGCGACACGCCACCCTGGGGACCGGCCGCCGCCCCACCCCGCCGGGCCCCGCGATCCCCCCCCCCCCGCCACCCCGGCTGCCCCCTCCGGCCACCCCCCTGGTCTCCCCCCCCGCCACAGAGCCGCACCAGCGCGGGGCCGTCGGGACGGGCGGGTGGCAGCAGCCCCAGGGCGGCGGCGCGCAGGGCCAGGCCGTGGGCGGCCTCGGGGGGGAGGGCGCGGAGCGCCGGCATCACCGCCGCCGCGTAGAGCCGCTCGTCGCCCGCCGCCAGCGCCGAGCCCAGCAGCAGCCCGCAGCCTCCCAGCGCCGCCGCCAGCGCCCGCAGCCGCCCCTGCGAGAGGTCGTCAGCAGCGCGACCGCCCCGGCACCCCGCCCACGCCCGCCCCCCGTACCGGCACCGCTACCGGCACCCCGCCCCGCCCGCACCCCGTACCGGCACCGCTACCGGCACCCCGCCCCGCCACCGGCACCCCGCCCCGCCCGCCCCCGTACCGGCACCGGCCCCTCAGCCTCCATCCCCATCCCGTACCGGTACCCCGCCCTGCCCGCCCCCCGTACCGGCACCGGCCCCTCAGCCTCCATCCCCATCCCATACCGGTACCCCGCCCTGCCCGCCCCCCGTACCGGCACCGGCCCCTCAGCCTCCATCCCCATCCCATACCGGCACCCCGCCCCGGCACCGCCCTCATCCCGTCCCGTCCCTGCCTGCTCCGGCCCCAGCCGCCCCCGGCCAAGCCCGACGCCCTCAGGACCCCGTGAGCACGCCCCGCCTGGCCGGTGCCGGTGCCTCCCGCCGCCCCCGGGCCCGCCGGCCGCTCACGCGCAGCGGCGCCGCCGCCATCTGCTCAGCCCGACACGTGGAGGTGCACTTCCGGGAGCCCGCTCCGATGATTGGCGAAGGCCTGGCCCTCCCAGCCAATAGGACCGCAGCAGGACTCGGGGCGGATCGCGGGACCAACGGCAGGGGCGGGACCCGCAGCGAGACCGCCCTGACCCCGCCCCCGGGCAGGCGAGGGGCGGGGCCGGCCCCCGGCGGGACCCCGGCCCCCAGCGGGATCCCGGGCGGCCGCCGCTCGGCCCGGCTCGGCGCCCGCCACCCCCTCGGGCTCCGGGGCCGCCGGGAGCACGGCCCGAGGCGCGGCAGGCACCGCCGGTCGGCAGAGCCGCGGCAGCAGCGCTGCAGGGCCGCCCGCTCCCCACGCGGGGCGCTGCCACAGCCATGCACCTGCGGCAGAGGGTCCTGCCGCCGTGCAGCCCCCGAGTGACGGCATCCCACGCAGCTGCTCACAAGCCCAGACTTTATTAGGAACCGACCCGTAGGAGACAAATCAACCAAAAACTCCGAAGAAAAGTTGTGTGAAAGTGTTACGTACAGGTACGTTACAGAGAGGAGAGCACGCCACACGCAGCGGTGGCACTGCCCGACGGCAGCAGCCGCCCCAGCTGCAGAGCGCTCTGCCGGCGCCCAGCCCCGCCGTCCCCTCGCCCAGGGTAAGCAAAGCTGCTGCCGCGTGTCCCCTCCGAGTCCCCTTGACCTCAGCTCCCCGGTGAGAAAGCAGCCGGCACAGCCAGCACAGGCCGCGTCGCCCCGCTAGCCCTCTGCCCGGCCAGCCCGCACTCCCAGCGGGCTCAGGCGGAACGTGCCCCTGAAGAGGAAACCGTACCGTGCCGCCCTCCCGCCAACGGGGAACAGAGCCCACCACCGAGAAGGTGGACTCCCCCTGAGTCCAGCGGGGAACAAGAGAGGATATCAGGCAAACTGCAACCAGATACAGCCGGAGCTAGGGAGATGGCAGAAGTGCCAGCGTACTGCACAGCCCCAAGGGCAATGCCACGTCTCCTCGTGACCATATTCCCTGCCTCAGCCCCACAATTAGTTAGAACTCTTAGCAAAGGGAGTTAATCACCCTTACTGCACAGGCCACAGAGCGGAGAGGGGCAGCTTGTGGATGACGCTGCCCTTGAGACCACCAGTGGAGAGGAGAAAGCCCCGTCCCGTTCCAGCCTTCACCTCCCTCCTCTGTGGGAGGGGGCACAGAGCCGCTGCAGAGGCAGCCAGGAATGGCACCCAGAACGTCACGCACAGCTTTCCTGCACAGCTACCCAGACCGACAGGGGCTGTTCCCTGCTCCACTCTCACAAGATTCCCCACAGCTCACCTCCTGGAGCAACAAAGATCGGGAAAGCGGCAGCACTTGGTTTAAGTACAGCAGGAAGAGAGCTCAAAAAGAAGAGCGCATTCGTTTGAGGTTAATACAGGAAACCAGTTTCAAGGGGAGTCTGTTTCAGAGAGAAGCAGCTGTCGCAGCTCCTGCCCCTCACATTGGAGTTACAGCCCAGTCCGTTTTATGTTTTCTTCTTTAGCTCCTCAAATCTCCGAGAAAGATCATCAAAGTCAATGTCTTCAGAGGCAGAGGAGTTGGCGCCGGCAGATGCTGTTGGCAGCGTATCTGGCACGGATGGTAATTCAGGCAGCACAAAGTTATCAAAGGTATTAGGAGCTCCAGCTCTTGGTTTAGGAGAAGCTTCCGACTTGGGCCCGGGCCCTATTTAGAATAAGGGAAATACCATTTCACCTCACCATCATCACCCTCTCACCAGGCCAAACAGAGCCACACAAGAGAGAGGTCGCTCTACCAAAAAGGCAGTACCAATGTATTTTTCTGAACAGGACCAGTGGTCACACACCTCCAACTGCGCATAGACTCAATGGGGAAAAACACAACGTTTCAGGTTTATATGGCTGCAAGGGGCTGCAGCCATGGCAGATCTACACTGGTGACCCTATCCCATGGCTGCACCAGACAGCAGATCCCCCTCCACTGCCCACAGCCGGCTGCGGGTGGGCTGAAGCTCCCACATGCCTATACTGGCTGGACTGCATCATGGGGATTCAAAGCCCCGGCCTTCTCCATTCCAGCACCTCCTAAAGACACATGCAGGTACCACATGCTGTCACCCAGCTGCCAAACTGAAGCATGCAGCCAGATCCAGTGCACCCACAGGCCTATCTTCTTCAGCACGCATCACCAACTCTCCCCAGAGGACTCCATTAGATCGTTAGAAATCCTTGCTGGAGCTGCAAGGGTCCACTTACTCTAAAAACCCTCTCCGCTCTTATCAAGTGCTAGAGATAACAAGTGCTTTCAAAACACACAGAGCAGAATCACACTGTACAAGGCAGGAGAATTTTGTTATGATCCAATTACGACGCATCAAGCATCTCGTAAGCCTTTAGGCAGATGGACCAAGGGATAACAGCTATCTCTGCTAGTCCTGCTCTGCTGTATGCAACCTCAACACTGACATTAATACAAACCTATCTACCCTCTTAGTGCTTACTTCTTGCATTCTGTTGCTCCAGAACAATATTATTTACGCCATGTAAAAATAAATTATCACTTAGAGCTGTTGCTTTCTGATTCTATCCTGCAACACCCTATACTTGGTCTAATGAGACAGCTTAAGCTGGAGACCCAGTACTGACTCTGAAGTCAGACTCTGGTTCTTCAGTTTCCCAGTGGAAGTCTGGATCCTCCCTGTTTTGAGAGGATACTCTCCATTTCTATCGGAGTCCTCTCCAAACTCAAATCCTGCTCTCAAGATGTGTCAAGTTCTATACATTGTTCCCTATATGGAAAGCTTCCTCCCAGGGACACTAGGATCCCAAGATAACCACAGCCCCTAACCACCCTAGGTTTCCCATACCTCTTGACATACTCACCAGCCACAGGTGCAGAAGCGTCCTTGTCAGCATTAGGCTCATCAATCTGAAAAAGACTCGCAGTTACTACGGCTCGCTCTCCTACCAGGCACAGGATCACCTAGGTGTGTGGGCACTGCTCATGGGCAACAGCAGCCACACCCACGCAGAGCAATGCATACCCCACCCCTCCCCAAGAAGGCAGGCGACCCTGGCTTCCAGCACACTCAGAAGAATCTGCCTCTCTTCCCTAGAAAAGGAGACAGTGCTTTGACTTTCCTCTCCCTCCCTGTCAATCAAAGCAGCTTCACTGGCCATTCTGGAACCGGATAAACAGAGCATACCCACCAGCAGGTCTGAAATATTTATCGAGGGAGAAGACTGCCCTCTTCATCCACGTAATCACAGCTACTGCTTCCTTTCTTTCATAAACAATAGACAAGTCCTTGTAACCAGCAGCAAGGTATGAAATGACCCCACCTCAGGTCTTGGTCCGGTTGGGACAAAGGCCCACGGCACGGTCGGTTGTGCTGGTATAACTCCTCATTCCCTGTGGGCTGCAGTCAGCGACATCCACCCCCACCCAGCTAACAACTGCTGCATCTGTGCCTGCACTCCCGGACTCAAAGGCTGCCGCGCAGCTAGTACAAGGTGTTAGCACACACAGGTGCTTGGCTATGCTCACCCCTACTCAGGATACTGCAAAAACAAGAAGCATGTCACTGAAAGCAAAATGGGAGGCATGATCATGAACTGCAGCAACAGAAACGTAGGCAAGCATAGAAAGAGAAGACTCCAGGCTCTCTTTCGTTGTCCCCAAGGACTGAGAAAAGTCTGGGAAAGGAAGAGTGTTTAAACATACATCATCTGGGTCGGCCAAAATTGTCATCCAGGCTAACTACGAATTAGTTCAAAAGCCATAATTAAACAGACTGAAGGTGATAAACCCTTCACATTGCAAAAACTAGAATTTGTGGACTCTGCTTGTTAACTGTTTATCACCATTTTAACAACGCAGTAAAATAAGTCTTGGCTTTCCTTTGCAGCCTAAACACACAGCTGAACAAGGAACTTCTCACAAGTCATTCTCCCAGTCACATGCACTCAGTGATTCACCACACCCATAAGCAATGCCAAGCACCACCCAAAAGAGCCAAAGGTTGACAGCAATGTGCTTAATGAACATTTGCCTTTTCTGTGGCTACCACTGCACTCTTTTTGAGGTTCCCTCTGCTGCCTACAATGGTGATTCAGCTCAGGCACTTACAGACTCGTATGATGGTGGGGTTGCCGGAATTGGTGGTGGATGGATGTTAGTGAAAGGCTGGTACGTCCCCACTGGTAGGCCATTGAAGTTCTCCTGTACAGAGAGATTACAGTCACACACCAGACTACTCACCTGGGAGAGCGACCATGGGACACAATACACCTACAGCTGCTATGGGAGCCAGAGAAAGTAGTAGTCCAAGACAAATGCAGACAAGTATCCAACCTGATACAGTTTATACTTACTAGGAAAAGATTCTTCTCAAGTATTAAGTCAGATGTAGTCACCTGGAGCAACCAGACCCAGCTAACAGGACTGTGGGTTATTCTAAAGAACCAGCATGACTAAACACTTCGTCTTTCAAGGCACTAGAAGTACCAGGACAAAAAGGGTAATACCCTGCATCAAACACACCTGAGCCATTTCTCCTGAGTACAGTATCACAAAACAGGAAGGAGGTCTCTGGCTCACTCGAGGGTATGGCTAATACCCTTACGTGTAACACAACAGTGCCTCAAAGACCGAGACTTGGCACAAGTCCTCAGCGTATTTATGTCTGGGCCAACAGCCAGCTGATGATACTTGGCCCAGATTTTCCACAAAAAACACTGCAGCATTGCTGGGACCATATTAAGACTCCAAGCCATCCCACTGTTGGGCCACTCTCCAGTCTACACAGATATCCTGTAAATGACTGACTCTTTTCAGCTCCCACCTTCCACGCTCACAACAAATCATCTCCGAGAGCCACTGGCCTGGTCCCCTTCCCTTGCAGGTCTGAAGGCAGCGTGCTTCCACATTTTTCTGTGCGGTTCCCACCCCACAAAACTCGCCCGATTTCCTTGACTGAATCTTGGCACACTACCAACTTCAAAGTGCAGCTCCAACCCCTGGTCAAAAGCCTGGCAGTCAGAAGACTGCCTCAGGAGTTAAGTCTGGACTCCTCTGTTCCCTGAAGGCAAAGGGGGCTGGCTGGAGAACAGGGGTAGGAACCTTCACAGTCAAGCAGCAACATGAAGCTTCAGCTGCACTGCCAACAATTTCCATCCCATGCAGTCTCACACCAGCTTCATGTGTCAGAAGGCCATCGTGTTACCAGGTACAGACACCTCCCAGTCAGCAGGCACAGGGCTAAGCACCACAATCGGAGTCTTCCACAGAAAAAGGGAACCCTCAAAGCAAAGGCACTTACCGGTCCCTTTGGAGGCGGATAGGAGAAGGGCGGATTTGGTGTTGGCATGGGCATAGGCATCATCACTGGCATGGGTACTAGTCCATCATGACCGACCAGCGGGGCTGTAAATCCACCACCTCCTCCCCCTCCAGGGCCACCCTTCTTCACATCGTCTGTGAATCCCACATCAATCAGATCTGCCTCTCCGCCTGCAGGGGCTTCAGCCTGGAAAGGGTGGAAGAATTCTGCTCACCAACACGTCTCTATTCTGATCACAGCCCTCTGAACAGCATTAGATGCAGCATTTGTCACGGGACAAGATGGGACAACACAACAAGGACAGAACAGACAGCAGCTACATAGTTATATTAATGGGAATCAGAAAGGGAACTAGACTATAGCATGACTAACTACAGCCACATGCCGTAGGGCTGTGGGAAGGAGCAGGGATTGTGCTATGCTAGGGCTGTCTAGCAGATATCAAAGCACAATTACAACTGAGTTCGCTGCAATGCCACAGCCCTGTGCTCTGAAAGCCCGCACAGCGCTAACAGGACATTTCAGCCACTGGAACCCAGAAGGGAGCTCAAGACTCGCAGGTGCCTCACTCACCATCACCACTGAGTCAGGCTCATAGGGCACATTGTAGTTCTTGGCAATCTCAATGAGGTATCTCTCCACCAGAATCTTGGGCGGTGCCTCCACGCTCAGCTTGTGCATCAGCTGGAACACAAGGGTGCAGAGACACTCAGGGGGACCGGGGCAGCGCAGCGGAGCTCTGTCCCAGCCAGGGCCACCTGCTGCGGGGAGCACAGTGCAGCCTTGGGGAGGCCCTTGCTCCCAGTACGGCACTGCTGCAGAGGAGGCTGCTGGCAACCACAGGCCAGGGCTCCATGTGCTCTGCTCCTCTCCATCCACAGCCAGCACAGCAGGGCCCCGCCAGCCAGGGACCTCAGCACTACGCTCCCGTGCTCCAATGCAGGCAGGCCCCCAGCAGCACAGCTGGCCCACCCCGCTCTGCAGTGAGCCACAGGCATCAGCCACTGGCCACAGGAAAAAGGGGCAGAAAGCCACAGCAAGGCATGTCTGTTCTGCCAGCTCCAGCTGGCTGCAGCTGTTCCACCAGTTCCTTACCCTGTCATTGACTGTCCCAATCTGGTTTGTCCGGCACAGCTTCCCATACTCCTTGCTGTACTTGGCACACAGCTGGTCAGCAACCTGCCGCAGGAGAGAAACTCTGGGAACGTGCACGCCCTTGCTTTCCCCCACCACACACTGCACATCTGCTGTAGCCCCTACAGCCGCCTGCCCCAGATCACTCTCATTTCTGCCACTGAGAGCCCCAGCTGAGCAGCCTTAGCCATCCCTGATGCTCCACGGACACCTATACTGCGGTCTCCATCTGCAGAGCCCATAAAAACATGTCCTCTGCCTTAGTGACACAGAGTCCTGGACAAAGGCTTCCAGCAGCTTCGGGCAGCATCACCCCCACCCTGCATGTGTAAAACCCCTCAAACAACCCTACTCACAATCTTCAACTCAGCCACTTCCGACTGGAGTCGTGGTGCAGCCCAAATCAGTGTAGATACTGCTTCTGCCAGGCCAGAGTCCAGCTCCCTAAGGACAACAGAAGACAATCCTATCTCCATACCAAGCACCCAGTCTCGGCTGCCCTCAATCGGCTTAGCCTGAAAGTCCCCATCCTCCATGCTGGGCTCCAGAGTCTCCCCTGCCGGGGGAAGAAAAGGTCTCTGGAGGCCCTAGGACACCGAGACAAACACAGGTGCCCTTCTGTACCCTAGGCCTGCCCCCCGCAGTACCCCTCCCTGGGCCCAGGACCCTCTCCCACAGCATACCCTCTAGGCCAGAGCTTACTTCATGGACTGAATCAAGCCAAAGCGGGCTAGCAGCAGATCGCAGTACAGCTCCAGGATCTCCATGGCCTCCACAAGGTAATCTTCACGGATGATGTGCTCCACACGAATCCTGGCACGCTCATCTTTTCCGGCTGCCAGATAATCTGCAATCTCCTTCCTTGCCTTCTGGGCCAACTCAGCTACAGCACATATCCCCAAGGCCAGTCACTGTGCTGGCAGGGGCTGCTGCCTCCATACCCACCCACAGTCCCCACCACACACAAAGCCATCACGAGCTTCTCTCTCTCTCCTTCATCGAGCCTCTGCAGCGCAAGACACTCAGCCATGGCTTGGCAGAGGAGAGTGGGCTTTTAGCTGCTAGAAACACTCCTACACCTTCAATTTCCCTGCAGAGTCAATCAGAACCTTATCTGTGTCTGGGCAGGGCAGGACAGCACGGGTGGGGAGAGCCTCCCACAGCACCCAGGAAGTTCCCCAATATGCTGTGAGCACAGAAGGCCCAGGAAAGGTCCCCCAGGGCAAACTGGCATGTCCCTCCACACAGAGTCCACAGCTACCACCTCATGCACCCCTTAAATTGCACTCCGACACCTGCCAGGAAGGTGGACAGAGGCCATGTTGTGGCCAGCCTGCTTCTCCGGGTACTCGCACACCAGGGCACACTGCAAGGCCTGGGTCCAGCAAGGAAGAGCAAAAGGCTACTCCATACTTGGCCCAGGAAAGTACCCTGACTCCAGAAAAATCTTCTCCTCAAGTCTCCTGAGCCCCAAAAGCATCCTGGGTCACACCTGCCCCCTCAAATACTCACTCTTCTTTTTCTCCAGCAGTTTGAGGCGATTGATGACAAGGCGCAGGTTGACTCGCAAGCGCTCAGCCTTGAACCCAGAGCCCAACATGATAAACACTTTCTGTGGGAGAAGAAGAGAAGGTCATTGGAACCAAGAGCTGTTGGTCAGAAAGACACCAGTCACTGTTTCACTCGGGGAAAAAACCAAAAACCCCAAATTCTCCAAACAGGCACAGGCCTGCTATTCCTAAATCTGGTTACTTACAAGTGACTGGACCTACAGCACTCACCATTCTCTTTCCCACCTTACAACTCTGCACCTAACCAAGGCCGACAGGGAATAGAAACTTCCCGGATATTCCCATTCTGACAGACTGAATCTCGACCCCAGAAACAGATGTAAGATGATCAAAAACTGGGGCTGCTCCATAAATAGGAACAGGGTTAGAAAACATATCCTAAACCAAGAAGTTAAAGGTCTACTTAATCTAGGTAAGTGACACTACCCACTAATGTGAATACCAGATTACAGTAAAGTTTTAAGAATGTTAGAAAAACATCTACCAGCAGTGGTCTAGGAAAATATGATTGTGCCTCAGTTCAGTAAGCTGAGCTTACTGAGGTTTTTGAGGTTCCATTCAGCCCTAGATTTCTAAGAAGCCCAAGCAGAAAAAAATCTGAGATTTCACAAAAAACAGCATAGCTGCTAGAAGACATGTTTTCATTCCCTTACTTCGAAAGGTGAGGGAAGTAAACCAATGCCTCAAGATGCCATCTGTGACAACAATCACGGTGTCAAATCCTCTCTCTCTGTTACTTCATTGACAAAACCACAATTTTAAAGAAACATGAAAGTCAACTGCAAGAACCAAGCCAACCTCTGTCCTATTAATATGCACGTTCTAAAACAGCTGTATAATTAACCCAAGGTCTGTACAAACTAAGGTTGTAACAGTCCTGTCATCAGGAGGAAAAAGTTGCCATTCCATATTCCCCACGCTCGTCCTGCTTACTGAACACATGCTCTGGCACTTCTCCAGTCTCTCATGAGCCAGTTCAACCCATTAGTCCTACAGAAAACTAACTCTGAAGACATTTTATTACAGCATTTTGTTATGCCAAGAACTGTTCACCAAAAAATGCTTCCTTAAGAGCTACCACATAGAAAGACCTTGGCTTGTACCTGAAGGACACATTGGAGAAGACTTTTGGATAGCGATAGCATTTTGTGTATAAGAAGTCGTTTACATAAGACTATTATCTAGAGTATATCCAGTTTATTTAGCTGATCTATTCACACATCAATAGTTATTTCAATGATGGACAGAACCAACCAAGCTCAGAAAACATTGCTACAGAAATCCATATGCATGATATAAATCTGATGCCATAAAAAGTAAGTTTTCCCCTTCTGTAACTGGAACATACTCCTACAACATTAAAATAACTTTACAGTGCTGCAAGAAACAGCCTCAGTGCGAGCTGCAATGTCTCTGTAAAAGCACCTATTAAATAACTATTCTGTTTAACAAAAACCCGTTTTAACAGATTAATTCAAAATACAGCCATTAAGTAGCAGCCAGCTCACCAGCCATTCTTTCACAACCATCCTGCTGTCATTCTAAAAAGTTTTGCTGCCCTCACTCTCCCGCATGAGGCTCTCAGCCACGCCGCTGCAGAAAGGCTGATCCAATTCTTCCTTCCCTGTACCTTGCCTTCCCATCCCCTCCTGCAAACAGGCTGCTACTCTGACCAGACCGAAACTAACCTTTACTAGCGTAGCAATGAGCCTGTCGCTAGGGCTGTTTCCAGGAGCATTAACCAGCCGGCGAGACTCGCCGCGCAGCTGCCCAATGGGCAGGGCTAGTTCAGAGAAGCGCGCAGGCAGCGCAGCAGACCCTGCGTTAGCTTCACCGGCGCAGCGGCACCCTGACGGGGCCGAGGGGGAGAGACCCCCCTCCCTCCCCGCTGCCGTCCCCAGCGAGGTGGCGCCGAGGGAACGTTCCACAGCGCGGGCGGGGCAGGCCCCGGGCCTGCCCTCAGCCCCGCCAGCGGGCACCTGGGGCAAGGCATCCACCTCACTACCAGCACCTTCTCAGCCACCGAGCGCGCCCCATCGCCCCGAGCTCGGCCGCCGCCGCCACAGCCACAGGCCCACTCACCGGCCGCCCCTCCGCGCAAGCTTCAGGCACCCAAAATGGCGGGCCCCAGCCGCACCACCTCACCTCGTGCGGAGGGATCCACGGAGCCGGCACTCCCCACACCTCACCCGGGGCACGACGGAGCTGGTGCGGCAGCTACGGCGGCAAAGCCGCACCAGGCGCCCGCCGCACCGACGCGGCGGCGTCCTGGGGAAGAAGCGGCGGCGGCACAAGCGAGGAGAGCGGCGATGAGGGACTAAATGACCCAGCGGAGGGATCCCTGCGTGCGAGCGTGCGCCTAGTCCTCCCGATAGGCGCCCGCCGGTACCCGCCCCCCGGCGCGGCGGTTCCGGCAGCACAGCGTTCCGCCTACGTCTCCCCCTGCCGTGAGCCCCGCCTCTACGGGGGACGGGAGCCGCTCGGCTGAAGACACCGCGCAGGGTCGCGGGCGGGCGGGCGGAGAGGTCTCCGGTTCTCTGAGGGCCAAGGCGGCGGTGGCGCCTCCGTGAGGGAGGGTCGGGCCGGGGCCGAGGCTGAGCCCGGTCCCGGTCCCGGTCCCGGTCCCGGGGGCTGCAGTCCTGCCGCTGCGTTTCTCCGGGGCAGCGCAGCCCCGAGGGTAAGCTGGCCCGGCGTGAGTTCCAGGCGGTGCCCGCAGACCCCTGCGGAGGCGGCTGCTCTGGGGCTGACGGTGGCCCGCGAGGGGAAGCCGCCCAGAGGCCCCCACTGTGCGGTGCGGGGCGGTTCATTTCGAAACGGATGCACGAGTTCACGACGCACGTGGTGGCTTTTAAATTAATAGTGAAATCGTGGTTTTTGACCTTGCAGGGTAAGCCGAGATCCTGGTGAGCTCGGGTGGCACAGGGGCAGCCGCTTCCCGACCCGGGCGTGAGGAGAAGCAGCTGCCAGCGGAGGGGGCCGGGGCTCGGCGCCGCTTGCCGGGCTGCCCGCCGCGGTACGCGAGACCCGCAGCTGGCACGAATGACCTCCTTCGGGCGGCCGGGAGCTGCTGGCGGGGACGGATCCATGAAGAACAGGTGAGATGCTGCGGGGAACGCAAAGCTGGCAGCCGGGGTCCGCGGGCGAGCTCTCTGACAGCCGGCGCGGCACTGCCGCCGCCGGGCCGGGGGCTTCCCGCGGCGGGGCCGTGCCAGGGGCTTCCCGGGGCCGTGCCTGTGCCCGCGCCCGTGCCCGCGCCCGCGCCGCGCGCTCCGGCGGCGCCGCCATCTTGCCCGTCTGTCTGTCCGGCGGCCCTTTGTCTGTCTGCGGCTCCCCGGCGCCTGCAGCGGGACCGGGTAAGGCGGGCCGGGCGGCGGGCCGGGGCCGTCCGCCGCGAGGGGCGGGCCGGATCCCGCCGTCCGCCTGAGGGGCGGCAGCGTCGGTCCCTCTGCCTGCCGGGGGCCGGGCCGGTCCGTCTGTCCGGGCTGTCGGGCTGGGTCCCTCGGCCGTCCCTCGGCATCCTCGGGGGCCCGGGCGGGGTTCCTCCGCCCGTCCCTCTGCCAGGGGAGCGGGGTCCGTTTGTCTGCGGGTCCGTCCGCTGGCGGGCTGGATCCCTCCCTTCTGCCGCCTCCCGTGTGCTGGGGCTGCCGGCTGGATCCCTCTGTCTGAGGAGGCTGGCGGGATCCCGGTGTCCGTCTGTCGGTGGGAGGCTGGCAGGATCCCTGTGTCCATCTGTCGGTGGGATGCTGACAGGATCCTGGTGTCTGTCTGTCTGAGGAGGCTGGCGGGATCCTGGTGTCTGTCTGTCTGAGGAGGCTGGTGGATCCCGGTGTCCATCTGTCGGTGGGAGGCTGGCGGGATCCCTGTGTCCATCTGTCTGAGGAGACTGGTGGGATCCCTGTGTCCGTCTGTCGGTGGGAGGCTGGCGGGACCCCTGTGTCTGTCTGTATGAGGAGGCTGGCGGGATCCCTGTGTCCATCTGTCTGAGGCGGCTGGTGGGATCCTTGTGTCCATCTGTCTGAGGAGGCTGGCGGGATCCCTGTGTCCATCTGTCTCAGGTGGCTGACGGGATCCCTGTGTCCGTCTGTCGGTGGGAGGCTGGCAGGATCCCTGTGTCCGTCTGTCCGTGAGATGCTGATGGGATCCCTGTGTCCATCTGTCTGAGGCGGCTGGCAGGATCCCTGTGTCCGTCTGTCTGAGACGGCTGGCAGGATCCCTGTGTCCGTCTGTCTGAGACGGCTGGCGGGATCCCGGTGTCCGTCTGTCGGTGGGAGGCTGGCAGGATCCCTGTGTCCATCTGTCGGTGGGATGCTGACAGGATCCTGGTGTCTGTCTGTCTGAGGAGGCTGGCGGGATCCTGGTGTCTGTCTGTCTGAGGAGGCTGGTGGGATCCCGGTGTCCATCTGTCGGTGGGAGGCTGGCGGGATCCCTGTGTCCATCTGTCTGAGGAGACTGGTGGGATCCCTGTGTCCGTCTGTCGGTGGGAGGCTGGCGGGACCCCTGTGTCCATCTGTCTGAGGAGACTGGTGGATCCCTGTGTCCATCTGTCGTGGAGGCGGGACCCTGTGTCTGTCTGTATGAGGGGCTGGCGGATCCCTGTGTCCATCTGTCTGAGGCGGCTGGTGGATCCTGTGTCCATCTGTCTGAGGGGCTGACGGGATCCCTGTGTCCGTCTGTCGGTGGGAGGCTGGCAGGATCCCTGTGTCCGTCTGTCCGTGAGATGCTGATGGGATCCCTGTGTCCATCTGTCTGAGGCGGCTGGCAGGATCCCTGTGTCCGTCTGTCTGAGACGGCTGGCGGGATCCCTGTGTCCGTCTGTCTGAGGAGGCTGGTGGGATCCTTGTGTCCGTCTGTCTGAGGAGGCTGGTGGGATCCCTGTGTCCGTCTGTCTCAGGTGGCTGACGGGATCCCTGTGCCCATCTGTCGGCGGGAGGCTGGCAGGATCCCTGTGTCCATCTGTCTGTGGGATGCTGATGGATCCTCCCGATGGGATCCCTGTGTCCATCTGTCTGAGGAGGCTGGCTGGATCCCTGTGTCCGTCTGTCTGGGAGGCTGCGGGATCCCTGTGTCCGTCTGTCTGGGGAGGCTGACGGGATCCCTGTGTCCGTCTGTCTGGGGAGGCTGACGGGATCCCTGTGTCCGTCTGTCTGGGGAGGCTGACAGGATCCCTGTGTCCATCTGTCTGGGGAGGCTGGCGGGATCCCTGTGTCCATCTGTTTGAGAAGGCTGGTGGGATCCCTGTGCCTGTCTGTCGGTGGAGGCTGGCGGGATCCCTGTGTCCGTCTGTCTAGGGGGAAATGGGTTCAGCTCCTCCTTTTGTCTGTCTGTCTGTCTGAGGGACTGTTGGGATTGATTCCTTCCTCTGAGGACGAGGAGTTGATGTTCCCCCCTTGTAAAGTTGGAGGGGGTCGGTGTGTCCCCACCTGTGAGGGACAAGGGGGGTGCATCCCTCCCCATGTGAGGTGGGGTGTCGGTGGTCCCTCCCCACGTGAGGGCAGGCGGCGTGTCCCCGCCGAACTGTGCCCGGCCCTGCCTGCCCAGGGAGGTCCCGGCAGCAGGGAGGGCGCAGCAGCCCCGCTCTTTCCCTCTCCCTGTGCCTGTCTGCGAGGGCCGTGAGGTCAGTCCCTTTGAGGGGCGTCTGTCTGGGCTGAGAGCTGTCCCTGGGCTGAGAGCTGTCCCTGGGCTGGCCACGCCGTACCATCAGCCGCTGCCGCCGTGTCTGGAGCTGTGACCGTAGGGCGGCCGGTTCCCTTGTCCACCTGGGCTGGGTTATCGGGAGCCCGAGGCCAGCCTTCTGGGTGTGGTGGGGCCTTGTGTCCCCTCATCTCTCTCGGGGTGGGGGCCAGAGGTGGGGCAGGGTCTGCAGGTTTGATTAGGCTCTTGCTCTCTCGGCCGTGGGAACGGACAGGAGGGAGAAGGGTGTTTGGACGGAGATCGCAGTCGCTCTTGAAGTGGGGCACTCTTAGCTTTTTGTATGCTGGGGACAGGATTGCTTGTAACTTTGCTTGAGAACTGGGTGGGACTGCCCATACACGGTGGTTTGTGAAATGCTTGTGGGTCGTGTTGGACGCTGGCACCGAATGTGGCTGTGGTGATGCAGAACGAGCCCTGTAGGCAGAAGGGTGGGGAATGACCCTGAGACAGCCAGCTGCGTTTGGCCAGAGGCTCAGAAGGTTGGGGTGGTGTGTGTGACAGGCTCTTCTCTTCTCAGGTGAGCCCTCTGCTGAGGGAACGAACACTCTGTGCTCCCAGGTCAGGGAAACATGTCCCGTCGGAAACAGACCACTCCTAACAAAGTTCACTGTGAGTATTATGTTACACAGCATTGTGGGATCCTTGCCCTAGCTGGATTGTTGTGGAGTGAGACGGGGAGGAGGGGAATGATGAAAAGGTACAGTTTGTGGGGGAATGGTGGTTACTCCCGTTTCATCTTAGGGACTGTAAGAAGAGAAACTGAGCTCTGTGCATCAGGGGAGCTGGCTGTGTCCTGGCATGGCAGGACAGGGATAGGCTTGAACAAACAACGAATGCGGTAAAGGTAGGTGTGTACGTGCAGGGCCTGTAGCTGTGCTTTGCATTCACACTGTCACAAGTGCAAGGTAGTATACTAAGAAGTGTAACTTCGGGGCTCTCGCCCGTCTTGGGTAGCAAAGTAAGTTCTAGGCAAGGTGGTTTGAGTGTGTGGCTGAAAGCCAGGAAGTCCTGGGTTCTGATCTTTGCCCTACCGCAGGCTCAACTGACTGGCCTTGGACGTGTCACTTAAGGTCACTGTACCTCAGTCTCCTACCAGATAATGTAAATAAACCTATTTGCTCTTTCCTTGCAGGGAATGGGCAGTGGCTAAGTAATTTACTGGACAGATAAATGCTATCTGTCAGATCATTCTTGAGCTGAGCTGGTAGGACAGATCGCTGGTTCTCCAGCGTTGTCGAGACCCTGGCATTTGTTTGATAGTGAAAGGGCTGAAGATGCTGTACATCAGCACTTCTTGTGGGCCGGCTACAGCAAGATGTTAGTGGAGCTGGGAGCCACGTATGGATGTTTGGCTGCGAAGGGGAAACCGCACATATGCAGCTTTTGTTTGACTGATTGCAGCAGAGGGAAGCTGGGGGACTGAAACTATGCCCTTGTTCATAGGAGACGTGTTTGGAATTTGGGCTAGAATGAGGAAAACAGATTTCCACTTCTGTAGACATGTGGAAGCAAGGCTGATGAGAGGGCCCTAGGTATTGCTAAGCTGTAGTAGCTGTCAGGAGTATGGGACAGAGCGCTCAATGCTGCAGCCCTAACTGCCTCACTTTGCTGATGCTGCTGGCTTGCATGTGTCTCTGTTTCTCTGTGCTGCCTTTTTGTATGGGTACAGCAACAGTAATCTATGTATGCTGTTCTCTGTACTAGAGCGAAATACACTGTGGTATAGCCTAACACTTTGCACACTCAGTGAGTCTACTGGGGAGAATTACCTCCGTCTGGGACTTGAAAGCCCCATTGGCTGCTAGAGCTAGGCATGGGAGAGCTGACACAGCTTTCCTTGGTGGCCAGCGTAGAGTCTTGAGGCGTGGCTTTTGGCATCTGCGCTGACTTGTGCTCTCCTATTCCTGCTTCTGGGCGCTGGGTTCAACAGTGGGCAGAGCATCGTTTTGATTTGCCTGATAGTACATTAATGACTTTGGAATTGTCTTCCTTAGAGAAATTTCAATGTGCTGTGTTTTGTCCTGTGGTGCCAGTAACACATCTTGTGTTCACACACTTCTGCTTCTGAGAATGCCCAGATATTACTGCTGCCGTTTAGATCAGACTTACGTAAGGCATGCACTTACGCTATCTCCCCTGGTGTAGAGCCATGGTCTCTCATGTATGGAAACCAAGGGGTACAACAGCTCAAATGGTGCAGGTGGTTTCCATGGTGTTCCGGTGGGCTGTTTTCTGCACTCCACTGCGTAAGGGTTATGTTCTTCAGAAGCTTGTACTATTATTTACAAAACTATACATATTACAGAGTTCAGTTGTGCACTGTTTTCACAATGAACGTTGCTTTTTTACCTGCAATACAAGGGATTGTATCTCCAGTTTTGGTCTCAGGGGAAGCTATCTGACAAACATGCTACCAGCGGGCATGAGGTTGAGGTTATGGCATCTGGTATGCCATAGAGAGGAATTCTGGGACCTGTTCACCTCCTTTACATGCAGTACATTGCTACAGAGCAACTATTCAACAGGAGCCATCAGGAGCAGCAAGTAGGACCACAAGAAAATAAAGGGACCGAAAGATACAAGAAACATGTCAATGGTGATGTCTCCACCTTGGGATGGAAAATCTTGTCTGTCTTATGATGAACACCACCAAATCGTTGGGACTTCTCTGTCTACCTAACCTGCTGTGTATCTGGAGGGCCCAGAAATGCCATGCAGTGCACTGACGAGGATAATCGGAGAGAGCATCAGCTCCAAGAACTGGGTGAGCCAGCAGAATGAGGAGTCAGGCTGAGACATAGCAGACACGTTACTGAGACTTCTTCACAGGGACTGAAGTGGTTGGGAGGAAAGGAATAAAAGGGACAGCAGGTATGCAGCTTTTTACGCAGTTCTCTGCAGCTGGGGTCTGATTTGGCAGGCTACGGGGCTGGGGAAGTGCTCTTTGATTTTGCATAAATACCACTGTGAATATCTAACTGGACAAATTTGTGGGAGGACGGTGCCTGCTTCTTACTTGCATGGCCACTCCACGTTATCTTCTTTCTTGGGTTCACTAGGGCAAGTGACAGCTGCAGATCTCTTCTTCCTGGCTTGCTTGGTGCCACCTCTTTCCAGGGTTACTTTCCAGGCTTGGCATGGCCCTCATTTAACCTTGCTCTCACAACAACGTGGTTTGCTGTCCTCACTTAGCTCAGAATCACTTTCTTTGGCATGCAGTGCAACCGGCTGGGAAGTTGTGTGGTTACAAGTCAAAACAGTTTTAAGTGGAAGTTGATGCGTAAGGAAATTCAAAATAATACAGAAACAATGATAAAAATAGCTATTATCACAAAAGTTTCATTGTGCACGATGGCCAATCCTTCTACAGTTTTAACTGTAGTCATTTCCCCTTTGGCAGGGCTGCAGCACATAATTGGCTCTTAATTTAATTTTGTTTTGCCACATGGTGCATGAAAAACACTTACCCCTGACAAAGTGGTAACAAATAAAACTGTAATACTGGAATATACTTATTGCATTGCTCATTCCACATTGAATTGAAAAATACAATGCAGTTACATTGTTCCTGTGGAGATATCTTAATTGGTTCAGTTTGGTCTTTATTTTCTCCCAGAGTCTAAAGTATAAAATCTCTCTAAGCAATTCATCTGATCTTGCATTCAAGCCCATCCATTGCTGCACTGTCACTCCATCAGTTACAGGCTGCTCACTGTTCTTGTGCTTGCCAAAAATTTGCTGCAGGTGTTAGCGTGCACTTTTGTTTTCTCTCCCTGCTGTCCCATGAGCTGCTTTTCTTTCTATTGCTTGTACCCTTTGCAAGTGATGCTTATTTCAGAACTCTTGAGAACAGCTTTTGTTAGTCAAATTAATTCCCACTTCCTATCTCTATTTATCGTGGTCCCAATATCCCATTAATCCTCTATTTCCTTCCCTCTCCCTCTGACACACACACATTCTGTGCTCTTCAGTGTTCCTTGAATTCTGCTGACTATAATATTCTCAGTTTCAAGAGAAAGTATCTTGCAAGAAATAGCACCCAGCATTCAAAACCGAGCAGAAATGTTACTTGCATCAAAATCCTTGCTTCTTAAAGGGCTCTGTGGGCTGCCATTGTTAACTCTTTCAATTGTGTTGTTTTTCATTTCAGTAACCACTACAGCAGTGTGGACAACCCAGAATAGCGATGGGGCAGGTGGACTAGATCCACAGTGGTGGAAAGACTTGCAAATTTCAGGTCCAGGAAAGGAACACAGAGAAGACCTACACGAACAGGGACTTTAAATTGATGTACAAGGAGGGAGTAAAGTGGCTCGTCTCTGAGAGACCTTTCTGTTTAGGAAGGAAGACAGGGGAATGATGCAGTTTCTTTTGATTTTGTTTTGTGGATTTTGGGGTGGGGGTTGTTTGTTTGTGTGTTTATTTTCCAGAACACCTGAGAGTTATCCTGCATTCATACAGTTCAAGAAGGGAAGGGCTCAGGAAAAAAATGAATTCTGGCTACCGAGCTGACACACCACCAGATCCTAGCAGTCATAACTGCCCCTGTTGCACAGTACCGCAGGGCTGGCCCCTACCTCCACAGCTGCTCACCTGGCATCCCACTCATTTACGAGATTATGGAGAGGAGAACTGGAGTGCAAAGCAGAGGCATTTGTATGATCTTTCACTGTCCTGCGTCTCTAGCTGTTTGTAAAAGAAATACAGTGACTTGTTTTGGTGTTGTGGTCAGCCTGCAGCCCTTTTTGTATTTAATAAAGAAACTTCTGGAGAAGAGTCTGTGAATTCACTATTGAGCATAACATCCTTTACTGATAGCAATGATCCTAAAGCTGTCGCCTGTCTTCCTCCCTTTCCAAATGAATGGAATTGTATTCAGCGTGGGGTGGAGGTGGGGGTGTAAGTGTCTGTATGTGAGCATGCGTGTGCAGAAACAGTAAGAGTATAACCCTGTACCTGTCAAACATTAAAGCTCTAAAGCTTCATCAAAGTCGGACTTAGTCCATCAGTAGATGAACAGGACGCTCTTCCCTAAGTTCTTTTGGAGACAATATTAGTTTAATACATAAGGAATTCTGTAGAAGCTAAAGATAGCATTTTTAAAAGTTTGTCATTCCCAATTCCATGATGCCTTTTTAGATACAGGCTAGTGGAGAATGCTCAAGATGTCGTCTGCTAACAGCACTGGTTTGGTTAACAGTTTGCATTTCTGGCTGTAAGCTGATTGTTCTCTGCACTGCGCTGAATCAATGCTAACTTGGTTGTGGGTACATTGTAGAGAAAGGCCACTGGCAGACACAATCACTCTCTCAGTTGTGATTGATACTAGTGTTACTGATGGGAGGAGTTCCCTCCTTAGTCACCTCATAGAAAGATCACAGCTTTTAAAATCCTGCAGACTGTCTGCATAGTCTGTATATCTGAGCGGGAGCCTACCTGCCATTAGACTCCACGCTGCTGCTCAGTGGAAACGTAAGCCATCTGGAAGAGGAAAGGGGGAAGAAAGCAAACACGTAACTGCTGCCACTAGCAGTTGCGGTGGTATTTGGGAATCCTGTTTTGTAACTCTGTCGCAGGTAGCATGTCTCCCACCATAGTTTTACATCTGTCCTGTCTTCTGCAGGTTTCCTCACTTCACCATACTTTCTCTTTGTCTTGCAATGCTTTTTTGGTCTCTGGGCTTTTATCTGGGTGGTTTGTGGATATCTGCTTCTTGGAGAGGCACTGCAATTCTGTGGTGTCTGCTGTTCATACAGTCTGTATCTCAGTCCCACCAATGTGAGGTTGTGGTCCAGATGTAAAAGCAGCACTCCAGGTTATGAAAACCATTCAGTGCTGGAATGGCTTCTGATGGGGGTACATGTGCCACAGCAGTCACGATGGTACCTGCTGCTTTCAGTGACAAATAGACTTAGGGTGCTCCTCAGCACCTCTCTTCAGCCGGCGTGGATTGTGTTCTCAAGTCTTCTCTACAGAAACCTCTCACATTTCTGAAACAGAATGATAAATGTCTTCAAATGCTTTTGGAAACCTCCATGGGGATGTTGGGAACTAAAACTCTTCTCCCACAGTCTCCGTGAAACTTCTGAAGGTCTTTGAAATCTTCCATAAATTACTGCTTTTTAAAGCACTGCCGGAAATTGCGAGGTAAGCACCAGAAAGGCAGTGTGAGTATGAATATGGGGCAAAGCTGGCTGAAACAGTTTAGCATGTGGAAATGTACCTGTCCTTGTAACAGGACTGGTGCTCTCTCAATGGGTCAAGAATTCAATTCTCTGGTTATACTGATGCCAGTTGTGGCCCCATACTAAAAGATACAATTTTCTTCTGAAAGCTATCTTTTGACTTTTGTTTTATGTGAAAAAGTGTACTGCGTCTTCCTTAGCATTTTCACATTTATGCTTTGAGTGGTTCTTGAGAACTTACAAATCAGTTGATAAATTTAACCCAAAAGCTAGCCCGCTGGGACCTTCAGCACCTTGTCCCAAGCACTCCCAGCTTATCCACTGAGAAAGATAAATCACAACTAAACCTGGAACAAAGTCATTTGATTTAGTATGAAAATTAATGGTTGCCTTTTATTGTTATGCTTTGGAACCTAAAGTTCTCCTTAGCAGGGATTGCTGTATAAGTTTTCTTTCAGAGAAGCACAAATAATTGCCTTCTTTCAATGTGTTTGCCATCTCCTATTGAGTTGCGGTACTAGTGATCAGTGTCTTTCAACAAAACAGAGTGTAAGCTATCCTAAACAAGCATCTCAGCTTTCTGGGTTCATTTCCTTAGTTTTCTGTTTTGAGCGTATGAAATGTCACTGAGATTTATTTTAGCCAGAGCCACTCCTGGGCAAGGCAAGGTAGTGAAGCAGGTTACCCATCATGTAAGCAGGAGAACACCAGCTCCGAGCACAAACACCTTCTTGAAGGGCAGCTTGTCCTCGGTCCTCCCGGGACAGAAGGTGGTGACAGAGCATGCCAAGGACAACCCCTGCTTTTGGTATCGCTGTGGAGAGCAGAGGAGGTGCCAGGCACTCGGGGAGATACTATTTTTGTGCCAGTTGCCTGTTACAGCAGGGAATAGGACTTAATGATTTAGAAGAGCCACACAGCACTATGCCTGGTCTGGGATAATGTCATAATTCCCGAGCAGCTTCCCCCCAACCTAGAGCTGTGCTATAGCTCTGTTGGCAGATAGCTTGGTAGCAGAGAAAGCCACCTGGCTACATGTGGCAGATACATGGGATCTCACAGGTTTTTTTGTGGCTGGAGTGGCATATAAAGAGTATGCAGAGAGCAGCCTAATGCTGGACATTTCCACTAGCGAGACTGTTCTACACACAGGGACCGGACTCACATCAGCAGGTGGAAGAGGCTGGTGTTGCAGGGTAGGCAAGCAGAGAGGTTACTTAAATGCTTTCTGAGAGGTGACTTCAGAGGTTCTGCACAGTGCAGGTGAGCAGACCCACAGCGGTTGTGTTTTTGGCAAGCCTTGGTGGTGAAAGCAATGGAATGGCACCAGTCTGACTCTTTGTCCTTGTGGCTGCCAGGGGAGCAAGTCTTTGCAGGGCTGGAGGAGCAAGCCCGCCAAGCCATGATGAAAAACAACTTTCCTGGAGCTCTTGGGGACCAAAGGCCAGCCATTCATCCGCTGCAAGACCCCGACTCCAGCAGCAGTGAGTTCTGCCCCTTCCAGTAATGGCAAGGTAGTGGACTGGGGAGACTCTGACAAGGGGTGAGGCTAGGTGCTGCACAGCTTGTGGGGGTCCTCTGAGGGCCACCTTACCCATCTCCTCCTCTGGGTTAGCCCTTGGCTCCTGTGCAGGACTTTGTCAGCAAAGAGCAAGAGCGGGGCTGCTCCCTAAGGGAAGGCAAGCCTGGGGCCAAGGACCACCACAACACAGACCGGGCAATGACCTCACCACTGGGATGCAGTCCCGACTTACCAGAGCAGGGCAGTAACAGCAGCAGGTCCGGCTGATGGGCCAGTGATTGCCAAGCAAGGCAGGGTGACAGGCCAGGTCCAGGGACTCCACAGAGCACTTTGGTCCCTGGAAGTGCCCCAGCCTGAGTTGAAATGGAGCCCCTGGGCGGAGGGGGTGGGTAGAGGCCCCAGGTGATGCTGGTCGGGACAGTTAAGGCCTACGAGTGCCTGCAGGGTCCTGACACTTGGAATAACTGTTCTGCATGTTCCAGGTGGCAGTGATGATGAGGAAACCACCCAGGATGAAGTTTCTTCCCATACATCTGAGGAGGATGGCTCAATGGTGAAAGTGAAGAAAGAATTAGAGAATGCAGAGCAACCTGTGGCTGGAACCCCGCTAATGAGAGAAAATGAGGCAAGTGTGTGCTGGCTCTGCACTCACCTTATCCTCCCAGGGAGAGAGAAGGGTATTGTCTAAACGCTTCTTCTCCTCATCATGGTTTCTTATCTTTTTCTCCCTCCCACCTCCTCCAAACAACATCTCCTGGCAGGAGGAAAGGGTACGAAGAGCTCTTGGGCTGCCAGGAACAGGAGATAGCAGGCACAAACTGCCGTTCTCCTGGCTGGCCAAGGTGGTTGTGCAGAGTGTGCCCCCTTCCTTCGGTTCTGGTGCCTTTGACTGAATTCCCCTCCCCTCGGGCGACGCAGCAGGCCTTGCCTACCAGAGCCACCGCGCTGGCAAGAGCCTGGGTGCGAGTGGAGGCCACGAGGCCTCTGCCTGTTCTCCCCGAGACAGCCGGAGTTTTGCTCAGAGGCTACACAAAGGAAGTTTCAGACTGCAAGAACACAAACCAGCCCCAGCGGGACTGGGCACACAGCGCTCGATCTGGTCAAGGCCTGCCTGCAGCGTTGACTAGATGCTAAGGGAGGGTGGGGTGGCTGGGGGGCGGAATCTGTGTGCCTTACACCAAAGTGGTTTTTCCTCCCTGTAGGTGCCTGAGAGTTTGAATGCTGACCGTATACTGGGGCTGTCACAGTGCCCCCTCTGCCAGCTGGAGTGTGGAAGCAGAGAGCAGCTCATTGCTCACGTATACCAGGTAGGGGATGGCTCCAAACTGTGGGATATCTCTGGCCTTAAGCCCCAAATCCAGAAACAACCCGAAGCACACGGTGGCTTTGTTCTGGTCTTTGCAGTCACAGAACTGAGCTTCTAGCTAGGATGTCACTGAAGTTTACAGCAGTAAACTGTGTCCAGAGGGTGTCCTGGGGGAAGAATCAGCAAGGCACTGGTCTGCAGATCTGGAAAACACAACTCTATCCCAAGGCAGTCTCTGCAAGCAGTTGCAGGCTAAGACCAGGCAGTTCCTTCAGATTAAACATGGAAGCAATTTTTACATCATTCAGTGAGACAAGAAACCCTCCTCCTAATCACTCAGTTCTTTATTTTGTACCTTTATCACAGTTCCTACCCATGAAAACAACTGTTCTTCCTCTGAAATGATTCCAGTATTGCAGGAAATCTGTGCTGGAATCTCACAGGTTTTGTTGTCAGTGCTCTCTTCACAGCACATCAAAGTCTGTAAAAGAAGGAATGAAACAGAACTGAACTGGCCGCTTACCTGCGCCAGCTGACTGTCTCCATCTAAGCGCTTCCTCACCAGCATCCTGCCTACTGTTAGTCCAGTCACGCTTTGTCCAGCAACAGCAGCTCCTCAGATGCCTTTCTGAAAACAAGGGTCAGGCCTTAGGATCCAAGTGTTTTGGCCTTAATTGTTTCTCTTGCACTGGAGTGGAGCTGTAGAAAGGTTTCCTCCTTGCTGTTTGACTTGTGACACCCCAAATGTCTTGAGCTTGGTCTAGGAGCTGTCAGACAGAGGTTTAGTGGTAAAGTGTTCCAAGAGGCTGAACTGAATGGTTTGCTGTATCTGTTGAGCATGCCTCAGGCTGGGCAGGGAGCTGGGCAATTTGTAACTAACAACCTAGTTGTTGTTTTGCAGCACACTGCAGCTGTGGTGAGTGCCAAGAGCTACGTGTGTCCTGTGTGCGGCAGAGCCCTCAGCTCACCAGGATCCCTTGGGCGACATCTCCTGATCCACTCGGAGGACCAGCTGTCAAACTGTGCAGTGTGTGGAGCACGCTTCACCAGCCACGCCACATTCAACAGGTCAGGGTCACCCTGGCTGGTGAGTGGGCTAGGGTACCCACATTAAAGATGAGGTGGGTTGCCTTAAATGACACAGAAGTCATGGCTCTGGACCCACTAAGGCCTGTAGGAGAGTTGTGAACGCCCCCAGTGAGTGAGATTCCTTCGACCCCTTCCTGCCTGCAGCTCTGCATCACCTGCTAAGACCTCCACGGGCTGTGCTGCTAAAAGGGTGTTCCTTAGCTCTGTGAAGAACTAGAGCTGTGCAGAAAGCACTGGCGTCTCCAGTCACTGGAGAACAATATCAACTGCTTCCCTTGCCCAGCAATCTGTCAGAGTAGGTCTGTACTGCCCAGATGGGTTCATCATTTCCAGAGCAGGACTACAGGCAGAAAGCAAAACGTTCCTTGTTTGTGTTCTGCCTGGTGGAAGATTATCCAGTGGAATAGGGCTGAAAGGAGAAATCCAGAGATGAAGGGGAGGAGCAGCTTGCTGGCTAATTCCTGCTCTTGCACTCTTCCAGCCAGGATACTGCTCTGGGCTAACCTGCTTCCTACCCCCGGATATGATGTTGCTTCATTTTAGATACTCAGACATGTCTGTGGGCAGGAATGGTTTAGCAGAGGCCTCTGTCATGGGCTGTAGTAGGGGCACTGCTCATTGCAGCCCCCGGGCAGTCTGAGATGGGGACTCTTCCGTCAGCACCAAGTCTCTGACTCTCTGCTCTTTCTGCTTTCCAGTGAGAAGCTGCCAGAGGTGCTCAGTGCAGATCGCCTGCCGGCACCACAGAGCGAGGGCCCCTCCAGTGTTGAGGGGAAAGACATTGCCTTTCACACCCCTGTGTATCCTGCAGGCATCCTCCTAGTGTGCAACAACTGTGCTGCTTATCGTAAGCTGCTGGAGGCACAGACACCTGGCATGCGAAAGTGGGCACTTCGTCGGCAGAACGAGCCCTTGGAAGTGCGGCTGCAGCGTCTGGAGCGGGAGCGCACGGCCAAGAAGAGCCGGCGGGACAATGAGACACCCGAGGAACGGGAAGTGAGGCGTATGCGGGATCGAGAAGCTAAGCGCCTGCAGCGCATGCAGGAGACAGATGAGCAGCGGGCGCGGCGGCTGCAGAGAGACCGGGAAGCCATGCGACTGAAACGCGCAAACGAGACCCCAGAGAAACGGCAGGCCCGGCTCATCCGGGAGCGCGAGGCCAAGAGGCTCAAGCGGCGCCTGGAGAAAATGGACATGATGCTCCGGGCGCAGTTTGGCCAGGACCCCTCTGCCATGGCCGCTTTGGCAGCTGAAATGAACTTCTTCCAGCTGCCAGTGAGCAATGTGGAGCTGGAGAGCCAGCTGCTGGGCAAAATGACCTTTGAGGAGCAGAGCAACAGCGCACTGCATTAAGCTGCAGCCAAGGATTGTGCCACCTCTGCCGCACCCGCCACAGGTGCACTAGCAGGCTTCTGCACTCGGGAGGCTGCTGTGGGTCCCTGGCTGACTCTCCCAGACAGATGGTTCTGGTTTCCCTCTGAACGCAGGAGGAGAACAGAGCTGAGAGAGATCTGCCAAAGTAGCCCTGGTGGGAGCAGATTCTGAGGATACAGTCTGCTCTGGGGGCCAAGTCACAGCCTGTGAACAGAGGGAAAAATAAATTAATGTTCATGTTTATTTAGTCCCCTTCTTTACCTTTTGTGCTTCGTCCTGTTCTTGGACCCTTGCCCCGTAGATGGGTTTGGGCTGCTGCAGTTCTGCTGTAGGTGAAAGCCTACCTCACTAAAAAGGGATCTTGTTTATTGCAGCATGAATTACGGAGCTGAGGACTTTGATAGTCCACAACTCCTCCAGGAGTAAATCCCTCGCAGTTTGTGCCCATAAAAAGGAAGCAAAGAAGGATGTCGTCTGCCTGGAAATGGCTGTGCAGACCCTTTCTTTTAACACTATCATTATGTGCTTATTTGCAGTAGCATCCATGGAAAAACTAAGAGGAAACTGAGTTCCTGTTCTAAGATACCCCATATAAACACTAACAGAAAGGCTGACTGAGGTAAGCAAACAGCAAACAAGTTTGCTGGTTTACTCATAAGTTAATTTTCACTTAAACAGCATTTCAGGTTTGCAAGTGAAAGAGTTGATTGAATGGTAAACAATAAGGGTAGGTCAGTTCTCTAGTACTGTATGGATTTGCTTTCCCCTTTATTCAGCGCTGGTGAGGCCACACCTGGAGTACCGCGTCCAGTTCTGGGCTCCCCAGTGCACGAGAGGCACAGACATACTGGAGAGCGTCTAGCAAAGGGCCACTAAGATAGTGAAGGGACTGGAGCATCTCTCCTATGAGGAAAGGCTGAGAGAGCTGGGACTGTTCAGCCTGGAGAAGAGAAGGCTTGAGGGAGGAGGGGGGGGTCTTACCAATGTTTATAAATACCTGAGGGGAGAGTGTAAAGAAAATGGAGCCAGGCTGTTTTCAGTGGTGCCCAGCGACGGGACAAGAGGCAATGGGCACAAACGGAAGCACCAGCAGTTCCCTCTGAACATCAGGAAACACATTTTCACTGTGCGGGTGACGGAGCACTGGCAGAGGTTACCCAGGGAAGCTGTGGAGTCTCCCACCTTGGAGATACTCAGAAGACACGGTCCTGGGCAGCTGGCTGTAGGTGGCCCTGCTTGAGCGGGGGGGTTGGACCAGACGGCCCCCGGAGGTCCCTTCCCACCTCAGCCGTTCTGTGACTTCATAGTAAGCTGAGCTTGTTCAACGATTTCAATACAGCCAAACGCAACACTGCTCATCTAGGACCACGGATCACACTCAAGTTATTTGTTCTCATAGTAAATTCCTCTGTGACCAACAGTGACTTTCAGTGGTCACTGCAGATAACACGGTGGGGCGAGGGGGGGACCATTAGTAGACAGAACCACACAGGTAGAAAAGAAAGTTGCTTTTGCTTCCACACTCAGCAGCAAAACCAATGAGAGGAATGTGGAAGAGGGGTGAGCTGGGGAGGAGCCATGGAAAGCTACAATAACTGAGTCTCGAAAAACCTGCCAGAGGGTAGGGAATTTAAGCCGCCTTTAGTTTATTCAAGAGGTAGCCAAGGCAAAATGTAATCATAGTCTGTACCTATATGAAAAGGTTCCCATTGCTAATAGAAATCATTATGAAACTATGCAAGCATGGAAATTAAATCTAGGCACGTTTAAACTGGAAAAGGCAAACATTAGCACAGAAGGGCTCATGGGGGGGCAGAGGGGTGGTACACTCTCCATTACTTGGTTTCTTTAAGAATGAGCATCTAAAAATGCACGCTATAGCTTTGTGGTTTCCAGACGTCAGCCCACCAAACACTGGTGTGCCACCCATCTATGTTTTGTAGCCTGAAGACCCCCCTACTGCTTTCAGAGCATTTCCAGTTAAGGTCTGCAGTACAGTTACATGGTGGTCTAAATTCTTGGGAGCTACCGTCTTCTCTCCGATGGCTGTTTCTCTGCATTAAGTCAGAAATGGTGACCACAAGACTCCTACTTGAGATCAGGAGAGTAGAGTTAAAACAAGAAGCAAAACCTTTCGGCCAGCCTACTTAGAAACCTGATTTTTCCCTCTTTTTTCTGTTTGAAAAACTTTTGATTGCAGTCCCTTAAAGCCCTAGTTAATGCTTACAATAGTTGCCTTCAAAGTGCATAATGTTGCATTTTTTTCATGATAATGAACTAACCTTACAGACAGGCTTGTGGACACTTGCTACAAAAAGCATTTAATCTTTTCAACGCTACAATTTCCTCCACATGCCACTGTAACATCTTGTTTCCTCAGCTTACAGAAGCTGTTTTAACATATCGTTCATCACATAGAACTGACATCCAGGAGCCATCCTTGCCTCTCTCTCTTTGGGAAAAGGCACCAGATCTGGAAAGGATCTATTCAGTTCCACGTTCCCTTGTTCGTATCCCTTTGTCCTCTGAACTGATCTCTCACTTTTATTCTTACCTCTGTCCATTTTCATACTCAAACCGACAGACTTTGCTTCTTGCAGTATTTGCTATTGCTCTATCTTGCGTGTTTTGCTTGGCCAGCAGAGATGGAGCTTCACTCTGCAATCTGCAGCTGAAACTTTCCCTGCAGCGTCACTGGCAGCTGATCATTATTCCAAGGGGTTCAAGAAAGACCACGTAAAAGCAAAAGTATTTGAACACAGAATTACGGCTTATAATCCACCTGTCAGACAGCCTTTACCTTGCCCTTGTCACAAGTCTTCAGATCAGTCTGTGTAAGACCAGAGAAGCCACATCCTAATGATCACTGATGCTACAGACGAGCAAGAAGTCTCAAACACCAAAGGAAAAGCTATTGGTTTATATATAGATATATATATAGATATATACTGTGTTTACAGAGTCAACAAGTTAAATGCAATATTCATAAGAGCATTAACAATAAAAATACAATCTGTGTGTAGCCAAGTACAGACTTAAAATGGTAAAACAGGAAAAAGGATCTCACCAAAAGTACAAATATACAGTACAAATTGATTTATTTAAAACAGTTACAAAAAAAGCACAACAAAATAGAGATTATCCTTAGAATTATTAATGCTTTGTTAAAGATCAGGTAGGAGGAAGGGGGCGGGAACAAGGTCGGAGGGGAGCACCTGACTAGTTCTAAGGCTTTAGATACAATGCGGTCGGTTACATGTTAATACAGCCATTACATAACTGGGATTATAGTTGAGGGATCAGCACTTATCTACAAAGACCTCCTTGCCTCAGGGCAGCCCAGCCGGTTCCCCCAGTGCGACATGTCTGTTTCTCTGCTTTGCACGGGCAGACCCTCCCCGGGCGCTAAGGTGCCATGAAAGCGGAAAACAACTAGAATGTGCATGGGTGCATGCGCGGGGCGGGGTGGCAGCAGCCTAGAAGGACGTTAGGGGCAAGTCCTGTCCTCCACAGACAGATGTGAAGACCGCGGAAGGGCCTTGACCATCAGCATTTTAAGCCATACACGGAACACACCCTGGGCCAAACTCTGTACAGAATGTGCATTCGTAGCCATCTGAGCAGCTTCTGCAAAGTTTCAGGCCCTAGGACAGCCTGAAAGACAAAGAGCAGTTGTGAGCGACGCTAGGGAAAGGCACATGTGCTGCTGTGGGCAGGAACTAGCATTTGGGCTACTCAAGCTGCTGTAGTTTCTTTTACAATACTTTCTGAGTAACAAGGATTGTTAGTTCTCTACGGGGGAAAGTGACTTCAAGTGTGGGGTGGGGACGGGGGTGGGGACACTTAATGTGAAAAGTGCATTATACTTGCGCACCTGCTGGAAAGGGGAGGCAGAGGGGCCCCTGCAGCTTTCCTTCTTTCCAGACAGAGCTTCCTCTGCATAGTCTGGTAGTGATGAGCGCTCGTCGCTTGGAGCAAGTCTCACGTGCCTGGAGCAACAGTGTACGCACAGCCTAGGAGCAGGCCTGGCCTCTGCTGGGCAGCTGACCCAAGGAATGTTTCATGAGATGGGACAGACGGCTACAGACACCCATTATTGCATCCTACAGACTCTTGCCACAGAGTGTGAGCTGGATGAGACCAAGGCCAGGAGGCCTCCTCCTCCTCCTCCTCCTCTGGGTAGGACAGACCACAGCTCTCCTCCCCTTCACAATAGCAGCAGGAAAACAGTATATTTCTCTGAGAAGCCTGTCACATCTCTGCCAGCAGAAAAGCCCAGATAACCATCTCATTCCACAATGTCTTCCTGGCTTTATCGCCCCCCTTCCCTGTAAACCTAAGAAATAAAAGCCTCCTCCACGGGCTCATTCATAGCCTTTCTGCCTACAGCAGAGCCTGTCTCACTCCCTATCTCAGGAGAGCCTCAACGCTCAACACAACCACCACCACAGGTGCTGAGCAACACAGCCCAACCCAGTAAGGACAGATTCCAGTGATTACGAGTACTGCTAAGCCGGGCTAGAGGGCCGCCAGTGGCCCCCTCCTGCCCACCGCCTTTGGGGCAAGCAGCCAGATGCCCAGACTCTTCATCTCAGTGCCCCACCATGAGATGTGCCCCAAACTGTTGCTTCCATAGAAGAGCTGGCAGCTGAAACACGCACAACAGCGGGACTGACAGGCACTCTGGACAGAAGCACCGAGGTCAAATTCACCCTGGCCTGTTCCACAGAGCTCAGAACCGCACTCAACAGATGGCCAGCTAGCCAAAGTCCAGGCCAGCGGCCAGGTAAACACCAGGACGAGCACCTTCACAGCCCTTCAGCTGCCTACAGTACAAAGCTATTTTAGCCACACAGCATCTTGCCTCATACATCAGTGTCTGCCATTTCAGACCACTGTTCAGTGCGGCTGAGATCTAGGAGTAGTAGTTACAGTAACACACATGAGATAAGGCAGGCTCTCCAAACCCTCTCTCTAAAAGACAGAGACTTCTGTGTTCAAAGATGCACACGAGGGGCTCTGCACCCTTCAGCTGCTCAGACGCTCCCTCTATGCGTGCAACCAGCCCGTCTACATTCACACGCCATACGTATGCAAGATCCCTTTCTTAGCTGCCTGCCACAACTCTGAATTCCTCTGCATGCACCATGCAAAGAACAGGCAAGGGAACCCGGGCTCCTCTGCCTTCCGCCTTTGGCCACAGACACCCTGGATATCCTGAGCATTAAGTACTAACCAACATTATCGAGGTCTTTGCGTAGGAGAGTCCAATGAATAGCAACTGTGAAACACACAAGGGGACGAGGCCAGGCACCCGGGCCCAGACAGTACATTTTACTGACAAATGGTGCCACGAAAACAGCAACTGTTCCCACAGCTGCTGCATCCAAGGAGGCAGAATCTTCACATGACAGCATCACCATGACTTCATACATTTCAAATGCAGCTGATGAGATCGGAAGCGGTGTGTCATTTGGGGGGAAGCTACATGTGATACAGGCAGCATCCTCATTCTGGAGAAGCCCCCGTGAGGCACAAACACTGAAGGCATGAGTAGCGCATACCTCACCTAAGGCCTGAAAAGAAACTGTCCTGGTGCAGACATTTCAAAGGCAACAGAAATGGCTAGCAACGTGCTAGGAAAACGGGACTGACGGCCTGGATGGAAGGGACATTCTGGAGACTCTCTAATTTGCCTCATACCCAGGCAGAGCACCCCTCCGTCACAGAGTCAGCTGAAGCCAGCCAATTACAGGACACATTCCTGGAGAGTGTGCAGAACAGCCCTGAGACCCCACCACTGCAAGCTGACCGAGGACGGCTACGCCGAGGAGAGGTGCTGACACACAGGGAAAGAGAGCAGCAGTGCCCTAGCAGCCAGGCATGCCTGACAGAAAACTTCAGGAAGATGAGAGACGGGAGATGGAAAATGGTTATGCTGAACATCAGGAGCAGCATCAGGACTCTAGCGGGGACCTGCACACTGAAAAGAAATCCTCTCAAAAGCCTGGTCCTAGCGCAGAGATGGGCACCTTAATACAAGGAATACTTAACCCAAGTTAAGTCAGTGAAGACTCTTATCCTCGACATAATAGTGACTATTTTTTATTCTAGCTAAGCAGTTAGAGCTGGTGTCATAACACACCATCAGAGAGGGCAAATTAGTGTAACTACAGGAGCCTTCACTTGAATGGAGTGTTATTACCATAACGAGGTATTAATATACATTTGTATTAAATCTCACCGCGAAAAAGACTGCTCTTGATTTTATCACGTTGTTCTACAGAGGAACTCCAAAGTGAAGCATCAGAAAAACTAACACAAAACCACCCCAAAATGCCCTATGATGCTGTGATATTTTTAGAGTCCCTACACTAATCGTAGAACTGTACTTAGCAGAAACTTTGTACCTTGCCTGCACATGCACAAACACTCGTCTCTTGTCTAGAGCTTATTCAGGAAACTGCCTGCAGGGAAGAATTAGCCATCTGGAAAGTTTTCTTCTGATTTAATTACAAAACAGTCTCGGTCTTCTCACAGAAAAAGGGTGTGTTTCCATCCTTCCCTAGAGAATGCTGAATATATTTTACTCCAGCTTTAAAAAAACCCCACCAAAAACCAAAATCCAAACAAACAAAAAACCCCAACCCCATTCATCCATAGGCTAAGCCTCTGCAAAAGCTATAAGCCCAAGAGATCTTTTTTTTTTTTTTAGAGTTATTAACATGGGAAGAAAGATTTGATTTGGAGGCAAATAATTAAATGTATTTTATAGCAGGAAACTGATGTCTCCCATCCCAACTCGTGTCCCATCCCAAGTGCTCAAGTTCCCTATTCACCTACACCCAAACCCATCCTTTTGGTCCTTCCTCTTGAATTTCTGTGATTCATTCAAATCTGTACATTCTTTGCAAGAAGAAAGAGCAGTTGGATTCAGTGGAAGAGACATTAAACAGAACCACCAGAGAAGCATCTCCATCCTGCCCTCAAGAGCTCCATCGGTGAACGGTCCTTTTAAAGTGCATGTGTGAAGAAAAGGGATACTGGGAGTAGAGCCCCCTAAACTCCAGTGGGGACCCACCTCTCCCCATCATGAGAAAGGAGGAATAAAATCTTCAGCAATTTTATCTGCTACCTTAAGCTGTGTCTGCCCTCCTCATCTCCCCACCTATCCTGAATGCTTAAGACCCTGCCCCGCAGGGAATCAGTTGTTCAGGGAGGTGTGAGAAAGCCCCAGCCTCCAACCTCTGGAATGCTCTCATCGCAAGCTCATGAGCACATCCCTGTTCTCTACCCCAGCTAGCCTGTTGCTGCTCCCTGAGGCACTGGAGCCCTCTTGATTTCCCAAGAGGAACTGGTCAGCCACTGAACTGGAATAAATCCAGTCCTGCAGGGCAGAAAGCAGCCTTGCTGGTGAACCTGTCACAAAGTCTGTGCAATTTCTCCACCTGATGGTGAGGCTCACCTACAGGGGATGCCCTAGCTCACAGCCTCCAAGGGATCACTTCCCTGCATTAGAACGCCCTTCGATAGACAGCTTGACCTCCTGGGGAATGAAAGAGGGACGGAGCAGAGAAGGCCGAGGCTCCTCTGCCTGCATGCTGTATCTTTGGAAGCCTGGGGCTGTCCAGCTGTGCTGACTGCCAGTCTCAGGCTGAGAGGGTTCTGCATGAGAGCTCTGGGCTGCGCTGTCCCTATCTGTGTGGCTCTTCCTTTCAGCAGCTCTGTCAGACGGTTCTCTGGACCCCTGAGCTGTTCTTTCAGATCTCTCCCTAGTAGATATCAACTGATCTGTGAGAGGGTAGTTAGCCTGAGAAGCGGAGTTGCCATTCATGCTCTGTAAACTGATTGATATGCAGACATCGCCCACTTGCAGCCTGTGACAGGGCAAAGCAAAGAGCTGAGCAGTCCGCCCTGGGCTACAGGAGGACCAGCCCTGGCCATACACAAAGAAGGGATGCTCTGGGGGCACATCAATGCTCACTTTACTTTGTTGCTCCCCAACCACAAAATGCAGCGTGACAAGCCCAGGCCACTGGCTTTCCTGAATATCCACCACGGTGCTGGAGTCGATCTTCAGGCCCCCGCTCACCTCCGCACTGCGAACAAAGTCTTGAGTCTGCAGGTCCTCTACCCGCTTCAGCTCTCCCGTAGCCAGCTGGATGATGGCTCCTTTCATGAAGTGAGAGGGCAAGTGTGAGGAGCTGGGCGGCTGCAGCTGGGCCAGGTCCTTTTCAAGCACGCTTCCTCGAGCCTGTGCATCTGGGCTCCGCCTCACCAGGGCTTCTGAAGTGGAAGACCTGATGGGCTCGGATCCAACGGGAACCAGGACTGGCTTGCCGTTGGCTATCACCATTCCTTTGGTTAATTGTCTTTGTCTAACCGGCTCCTCAGGGGACATTACATACGGACTCCTGGACTGGCTTTTCTCAGCAGCAGCCCTTTCCACTGTGTTCCTCAGCGTGTCCTTTGACTCCCCCTGCTGATCAGGGATGTTATGGCAAAGGTTTAAAGGGCTCGGGTCATCTTTCCTCTGGGCTGCCAGAACATGATAATCCTGAGATGCCAACACCCCCACCACCCTCTGAACCTCCAGATCAGTGTCTGGGGTGCTTCTGTGAGCTGGCACAGAGACCTCTGTTCCCAACGTCTGGTAACCTGAAAGGAACTGTCCATCGACCACACATCCCGCCGCGGGCCCTGGCAGACAGTCTTCAGCTTTACTGCTGGCAGAGTCCACGGCCTCGCTGGTCCTCCTCACCACATTATGCTCCAGATGTCTCTGTCCACCATTGGCAGCAGCTACCTCTGAACTCAGCTGACCCTCTTGCTGAGGAGACTCTGGGCTTCCACCTGCCGTAGGCGTCTCATATGCCGAATACCCTGGTGGGAGGCGGGACATCTGATAATAAACAGGAATTCTACCTGGCGCAGTATCTAACGGCTGGGTCCCAGCATGGTGCTGCATCTGGCCAGAAGGAGAGATTGCAGAAGCAGATTTGTTGAAGGTGTGGGTAGGAGAGGTAGTCTGGGGGAAGGAGCGGCTTCTTCCGTGAAGAGAGAGGCATATGGCACAAAGTGGGGGACATGAGAGGCGGTGAGGTTGGTGGAAGGAGACAGGAGAGGACTAGGCAGGAAGCCAGGAGGGACAGCATAGGGCACCGTGTAATGCGAGCCGATGAACTGTAGGGACGTTGGAGGGATCTGCGCGTAGTGGATGGGAGGGTACGGCACCCCCGGGTGCTGGATTATTGGCGAGGTCACATTGAAGGCAGGGGGCAGGGGGCTCACGTTCACCACGGGGTGCAGACCCGTGGGGGAGAAGGTGGCGGGTGGCACTGCCACTTTGTAGAGCATCCCATATTGGTCCACCGTCAGCCCCGCCACCGCTTCCGTGGCCTCGCCAGGGCCATAGCGCAGGGCCGCGGGACCCGGCCCAGCTGTCCGGGCCCACTCGGGGCCCTCGCCCGAGGCCTGGGCACCCCCCGCCCGTCCCGCCTCGATGCCAGCGCTGGCGGCGGGAAGTTCCCGCTTCTTTGGCGGGAGGCACTCCTGGCTCCGCTCGTGGCCCGCTCTCATGGCGCCCCGTGGTGTCCCGGCAGCCCCGGCCGCGACGCTCGTTCATGGGGGCACCCGCAGGGGCTGCCACACGCCGGCTCCCAGATCCCCGCTGCCGGCCGCCGCCTCACCTGCACCGGGAACAGAGGGAGCCGTGAGTCCCGGCCCCGCCACCGAGCCGCTGAGGGCGCCGGGAGCGGAGGGAGCCCCCGAGCCGCAGGGACAGAGGGAGCCCCGGGAGCAAGCCAAGGCGACGGCGCCTAGCCCTCCTCGGGGGCTTCGGCCCCGGGGACGGAGGGCGCCCGAGCCCGGTCGCCGGCCCCACCCCCGGCCCCAGAGCCCGCCGCGCCGCGCCGCGCCCCGCCCCGCCGAGCCCGAGGCGCCCGCAGACGCGCCCCGCCTCCGCGGGCCCGCCCGGTGCCCACCGCAGCCCGCGGCTCACCCGCCATCGCCCGGCTCCTCCTCCGCGACCCCCATCGGCCCCGGCGCCGCCCGCGGCCGCCTCCGGCCCGACCCCTCCCCGCGCCGCGGCGCACGGCGATGACGCGGGGCGACGCGCCGCCCCGCGCGGCGGAAGCGCCTCACCCGTCGGCAGGGGGCGTGACGACGCCGCGCCCGCGGCACCCGCGGCTGACGTCACGGGGCGCCCGCAGCGACGGTTGTCGTGGCAACCAGCCACGCCCGGCCGGGCCCGACGGCGCCGCCCCCCAGGGCGCCGAGCGCGCGGGTCCCGGCCCCGGCCCGCGCCTCCCTCAGCGCCGCCGCCGCCGCCGCCGCCGCCGGGCGCAGGGCCGCTCCTGGCGGAGAGCCGGCCGGGGAGGCCGCGGCGCAGAGCGGCGGGACCGGCTCCCTAGCGGGCAGGGCGTGCTGCCCGGCGGGGGAGGGCAGGCCTGCGCCGAGACCTCGGCCGGGCCAGGCGGGTCGGGTGCGGGGGCGGGGGCACGGCGCGGGAGGAGCGGCATCCCGCCGAGGGAGGACGTGCCCGGTGCCCCGTCGCAAGGCGCGAGTCATCCGAAGGCAGCGCTGTGTGCGTCGTGAGGCGATTGTCGTCTCGCGCGCCTCGGACGGACCTTCCCGGGCGGCCAGCCGGCAACACGGCACGCACGGCGGCCTGCCCGGTTGTCAGCGCGGGGAGCCAGCCGTGCCGCTGCTGGGGGGGGTGCCTCCCCCCGCCTCCTCTGCGCGGCCTTCCGCCTTCGGTCTGAACGTACCCCTCGTCCTGTCTCGCACCTGCGCTCCAGGCAGTCTCTCGCTTGTCTTGGTGCTGCCAGCAAGTCCCTGCGAGCGTGCGGCTCCCCGGCACTCATGGGTTTTTAAGGTGACAAAAGCTCCTGGGGAGCGCAGGGAGACAAGCTGCCCGGAGCGGGGGCCGGCTCTGGGTCCCCTTCCCCAGAGGGCTCTTTCCTCGTCGCGCTGTCCTCCGCAGCAGCAGCAGCGCTGTCCTTAGGCCCGAGCGGCGCCCGCTCCGCGCGTCCCTTCAGGTCGGTTTGGTTTCCCCTCCCCGGCTGGAAAACAAGCCTGAGCCGTTCCTCGGGTCCTGCTGTCAGTGCGCGGCCTTGCCCACCGCAGCACTGGTCTCCGAACAACCTCCCCACACATTTTCTACATCAGATGCTCTGCTTCGTGCCTGCTGCCACGTCAAAGGCGCAGAGCTGAGCCTCTGATGTCAGGGAAGCGTGACGCTGTCCCCGGAGTCACAAGCGAACGGCTTAAAAGAAGGAGCGCCAGAAACCGGCGGGCTGAGAGCGGTCGCCCGGCGGCGAACGCCGCTGGCCTCCACCCAGCAGCTGGGCCTTCCTCTCGGGCGGCGGGGCGGGCCGCCTGCGCGCTCCCGGGGCCGCGGCGGGCTCCGTGCGGCCCCCGCGGACCGGGCCCCGGCGCCGGCCGCCCCGCGCCGCGGAACCCTGGTTGCGGGCGGCGCGACCCGCCCGGCCTCACCACGGGACAGCGCTCGCCGCGGGGGGGGTGGGGGGGGTAGGGGGCCGCCCCGCGCGTGACGTCATCAGTGACTGCCACGGTGCAGACGCACCGCTCCTCGCGAGACCGGCATCGCGGGTGCTTCCGCCAAGAAAAGTAGTGCGAGCGGCCTTTTCCGCCTCGCCGCCGCCGGTGCCGCGCCCTCCCGCCGCTGTCTCCGCTGAGGCCGCCGCGGCCGTGCCCCCGCCCGCAGCCGGGAGAGGCCGGGTAGGCCGAGGGGAGCGTGCCGGCGCGCGGATCCCTCCGCCTGCGGTATCGGTGCTGCGGCCGCGCCTCCGCCATTTTGAATGCCTGGCTCCTGCTGCTGCCGCTTCCTCCGCTGCAGGGACCGGCCCGGTGAGTGCGGCCGCGGCGCCCGCCGGCCCGGCCCGGCCCAGGCCGCCTCCGCGCCGGGCGTTCGCCGCTCGCCCGCTCCCCTCCCTACGCTGCCGGCCGGGCCGGGTCTGCGCTGCCGTGGCCCGCGAGGTCCCGACCGCCTGGGGCCCCCGCGTGCCTTCGCTGCCTCTGCCCGCCGCCGAGCTCCGTGGCCGGGCTGCGGCCCCGCCACAGCGCCGCGGGCTTTTCTGCCGGCGGAGGCCGCCCGATGCCCTCCTGCGGCCGCTGCCGGCGCGACTTCTCGTGGGCCGCCTGCCCGCGCCGGCCGCCTTCGGCCCCCGGCCGCGGCCTCTGCCCCCTGCCTGCGCCCGGCGGTCCGGGCCCGTCTCGGACTCTGCCCCACGCCTCCGGGCTGGCCTGCTGCCTCCCAAGGCGCAGCGGAGCGCTTTTTATGCGCTTCGGGTTTTACCCGCTGGAAGGGTGTTGCTGGCCGGATTCTCTCTCAGCCCCCGTTACTGGGACTCGGGTGGTCTCGCGTAGCGTTTCCTGAAGCGGAAAGCGTAGACCTGCAGAAGTTCTGTCGGTACGAAACGTAGCGTGACTTTGTCCGTGCTGGAGGGCCTTGGCGTCTGAAGAAGTAGCTTGGATGTTTGCGTCCGTCCTTCCTTTGGTATTTGATTGCTTGTGCTGCACAGCCGCTCAGAGCGTTACAGTTAGTGCGTCTCTAATACTTACGGTGTTGCGTCTTGTCTTACGGTTGCGTGGATTTTAATGGAAGCAAAAAATCTATAATGTCTGGCCAAAGGCATTTGGAATAAACTGCAAGTATGGGTTTGTGTTGGTGGTAGACTACTGTTAGAGAATCAATCTGTAAAGACAGTTTCAAGTCTCTTCTTCAGGGTTGGTCGAGTTCTGGCTCTTCTCTCACGAGCTATAAGAAAAATTATAAGCTTTTTTTGGAGCAAGCGTTGTTTTTAAAGTTTGTAGACAGAACAGTTGTGTGTTTTATTACATTGTAAATAATGCTTAAAAGTGCTTAGTGATGTATTTTAGTTTCTGACCATTGAAATGTTAATGGAACAGTACGGAATCCCAGTGGAACACCTTTGGAAGGGTAACATTTCACGTGCATGACCAGAAGGTGTGTTTGGCCCATACTGGCTTAAACAAAGTAAAATATATGTGTATTTTTCCCTGCATAGTACCCCTAGCATCTTACATTTAAGATGGCAGAGACTTTTGTGTTGTTAAGTTTTCTTTTTCTCCTGTTCCACTTCTGTGTGATAGTGCACAGCTGGTTTTTGTATGCCTGGTCGTTCGTGTGTCCCGTCCCCCCCCAACTACACTTGTTATTTTTTCCTTTGTTTGTTTGCGTGTGCTGTTCTGTTGCCAAATTCTTTCTTTTGCCTACTTACGTGCATTCTGGTATTTGGCACAGAATTTGAAAACTTTACTGGCTACCTGAGAGGTCAATGAAGGCAAAAGATTTTGTGTTTTTTCTGAGGGGTTCAGTGTGAACCCCTCCATTCTTCCGTGGTGGGAGAAGGAGGGGATGGTATTTAAATTCCTGTGAGTTGAGAAGGGGAAGGTAAGTCTGGGGTGATTGTTTTGTGAAGGGATCCAGCTTTTCTGCCTCCAGTGTGTAACAGAACTTTCAGATTTCCTCCTTTTTTCATAAAAAAGCATTATTTTACTTTTTTTTTCGTTTGGGGTTGTTTTTTGTTTTGGTTTTTTTTTGTTCCTGTGATTGCTGATCTGATTTTTCCATAAAGGTGGTATGATAGGAATGGAGGGGTCCTGCAGTACCTTTGTTGCGGTGTCCTGGTGAGAGAGTAAGGGGTACAAAAACGTTCTGATTCTTGATAGTTCCTTTGCATACAGAGTTTTGCAATGGCATCATTGTAAACTGAAATGACATCAGTAAGTTTGTCAGGCAATAGTGTAAAAAGGTTGCTAACAGCAGCAAAGGAACTGAACTTGTCTGTTGTTAGGCATGCAGACAGACTGCACTGGTTAATGCAGTTCAGATTTGGAAAGTCGCCTTTCAAAGTGTAAGGGCTCATAAAAATCTTAAGTGCTTTAAAGTTGGTGGCACTCATTCAGTAAAGCTTCTTGTGCCTCTTTAGTGTGAATATTTTTTTATTTTTGACTTGGCAATGTATATAACTTTAGGAGGTGGGTTGTTTGATTTCTTTGTATTTTTTAATAACAGGACAAACTCTTCTGACTGAAAGTCATTAATTTATTCTAGATGATCCTCAGCTGTTCTCTGAGGAAAAGGGTCTGGTCTGCCTTGGTAGCAGTATTACTTCATTGGATGAGAGTTTTGGAGTTAAGTGAATATATGATGAGGCTGTAACTCGAAAAACAGAGTTACAGTAACGTGAGTACAAGTGTATCTGCTGATATCGCAAGTAGTAGTATTAGCCTTTATCTGCTGTTTGGCAGAGATGCTGTAGGTAAAATCTAAGATTAGAACTTCTAGGGCATAGCTGAAGTTACTTGGCAAATTGTAAAGTTCCAATTAATGAATGTAAAAATGTGGCGTCTCGTCTTTCATCTGGCATTAACCAAGGTAAAGAAAGGTGTGGGGGGTTTTGTCACGAAGTAGTAGCAGCTAATTTTTTTTGTTTGTTTTTGAATTTTAACTCTGCAGGAAAGTGAACAGGAAGTAAAATAACCAGATTACCTTACAGATTAAACTAGTTGGGAAATGAGGCAGGTGAGAAATACAAAGGTAATGTAGGTCAGCGGTGATTGATAGAAACAGAAGCCAGGAAATCTGGAATTCTGATCTTATCTGTCACGCTGATCAGCTGTGTAGATGTGCTAACTCTTCTTCCAATGCTTCATTCATTAGCTTCTATAAAAACGGAAATATTTATTTTCTTCTTTGGCAGGTGTTGAGGTTAATATTTGTAATGGTTGAAAGCTCAGTGCACCTTTTGAAGACAGTTCAGGAGTTGTTTGGTTTGGTGTATATGTACTGTTGTGCAGGAGTGGGAACCTCTTCAAAAGTGTTTACCTAGTCACACTAACTTCTGTTGTTGGGCTGTAGCCGCAGGAAGCAGAGAGAAGAGAGGTAGGACTGCATTCAGTTTGGCAGGCTCGTAGGATCTGTTCAAACTGAAGGTCTTTAAGAACAGTGTAACATCCTCTGTCACTGTCCTGTATCTCGTCATCCTCTCAGCTTCTGAACAGCATGGTGGCTTGCCTCTTGAATACTCTTGTGCTACATTTCTTGGGTTTTTTGAATGTAACTGGAAATGGGACCATCGCTGCTTCTGAGACTATTTTTTAGCTCTTGTTTTGGGGCATTTTTTCCCTTACTTGATGTCTTTCTCCCCCCCCCCCCCCCCCCCCGCTGTCTTTGTATAATGCAAAGTGTAACACTGATGCCTTTTATTATCATACTGTATTTTGAAGCCCCCTGCTGCCTTAATTTCTTTTTGATTTTCTGACGTTACTTATTTCTACTTTCTAGTTCTCTGTTGTATTAAATAGCTCTTTCTCAAGAGAGGTTATTTTTCCCCTTGGAATGTTGTATGGTTGGTTGCTTTTTCTCTCAACTCTTTTGTGTTGCCTTTGCCTTCTTTGCCCTTCTTGATGATGGTGGTGCTCCTTGCTTAGGTGTTTACTGTTTTCTGTATAAATATTGATAAGACTAGACCATATACCAATATCTCTGCTTTTGTTCACAGCTTCATCTCCATTTGTGGTGTATATTTCTGTTTTTACTGCCAATATGTTGTTTGTTTGGTTTTTTTTTAAAGTATCTGATAGAAGTGTGAAGCCCACTGATAGCAGTATGGAGTTGAGACCATCAGTATTTTGTAGTTAACCATTGCAGTTACTCCTTTCATGTAGTCCAGGTGTATCTTCTGCTTTTGTGTACAGGCGGCTTGATTCAGTTATACTGAAGCAAGTAGGGGAGTTCTGCTATTGATTTCAGTTGGGAGTTGAGTCAGGCTTTAATTATGTAACTTCCCAAAAGCTGTTTTTGCTTGAGGAACGTGATTGCTTATGCATGCATTGGGGTGGAGCAGCTTAAGTTGTGTATTTTAGATGTGTTTGAAAATGTATGCTGCTTCAGTCTTGGGTTGCTTTCTAGGATGAACCAAGTTCAGAAATACTATTTACAGGAAAAGCTTTAACTGGGTATGTATCTTACTTGAACTGAAAATTCAGACAATTTCCCCAAACAGTAAAACCCTTCTGTGAGTAATTCCATGAGCTTTGACGGGTTTTATGTCTTAATGTTTCCAGAATTCAAGGCTAAATACTAATGGAATTTTAAAACATCTCTGATAATTTGATAATTTGTCCTAAACAAGTTGTTAAGCAACTTTTTCTTTTTTTTTCCATTTCGTTAATATATTGAAAGAGTGGTTTTAAAATTTATTTTTTTTAGACATAAGCTAATATTTCTGAGTGGTTTCCAGACGGAAGGATCTCAACTCAATTACACATTTAAGGATAGTAAGTCCTGTTGTCTTTACACCGTAATTCCTGATAGAGGAATATAGCTTGGCTGAAGCGCTTGGGCATTTTACATGTGGGTTTTGGTAATATTAGGTGCTTCTTGTAATTATAAAAGGTTATTTGGTGAACAATCATATTTTTAATATAATTGTATTCTAAGAGAGACTTTTAGTAAGGTTCTATACTTAAATATTTTTGGCATAATGGGATGTTGAATGAAATCTTTAACTTTGAAACACGACAAGCTTAAGTAATAAAAGACCATAAAAGGGAAGAAAATAGTGATTTAGAAGCATAATTTAGATGAAAATGAAATGTATTTAATACATTATGATTTTTGTTTTCTTGATTAATTTTTCTCATTTTCGGATAGTTTACTAGGAATGAGTTGCATAAAGAAAGAATGCCTTTTTTTATTGGTCGGGGAAGAATTCATGAATAGCAGAGGGAGGAGAATCACTGAGGTAACACCTTTCATGCAATCCAGAGACTAGGAAAAAAAGCTGGAATTCTTTTTTTTTAAAGGAACTTAGACACCAGCCACCTATATCATTGGAACTAATCTGAGTTAGGTATCTAACTCTTTCAGAAGCCTTGATCTTGTTAGTAGGTTACTCTAGCAAGCAAGGCCTTCAGAATGGAAGGGCGAAACAGACTTGATGAGGTGGAAGAATTCTGCGTTCAATCTGACCAGATATTGTAAATATTAACTGGTAGGCTCTTTTCAGGTGTTCGAGGATCATCCCTGATTTCTAGAGCTTGTAGTTAGCAAAGAAATGGCAGAGGAAAACTGCTGCTGTAAACAAAATGAGGAAAGAGGTAGCTACTTTTAAAAATTGCCTTGTCATTTGTGTTAATGTGCAAAGAATAAAAACATATGCCTGTACTGGTGAAAAATGTTAACTAATCCTGAAGAACAAGACCTGCTACTTTGAAGGAAGTTCTAAGCAGCGTTTAGCCAGCTGAAGTTAAACTTCAGGTCTGCTATTACTAGATGATATGGTTGTCCTCTCTCTGTTAGTCATCTTGTGCAATAAATGCATTTCTGTAATAGAGAAGTCTGTAAAACTTAATTTTTCATGGTAGTTTGCTATTTGATAGCTTTGTAGTTTTCACCTGAAGCTGACTTTTCTTAATCTTCCACATGGTTCGTAGTGTGAATTTCAAGATTCTGTCTCATTTCAAGACAAATTATGTAGTCAAAATTAGGTGATCACTTAAGTGTTTTGATTCTTTTGAGCTCTAAATTGTTTAATCCTATTTATATTTTGCTTTTGTAATTCTTTAGTATTCTTTTTGTTTTAAATGGTCGTGTATCAAGTCCCAGTAAGATTTTGATACCATAACTATTTGACTGCCTTGGCAGAGCCATGCTATGGTTATGCTGCATGTTGTCCGTGCTTTGTTTATATGATCAGGAAAATCATAAATACTTGCCAATAGATCATCTTCTAGGGCTTGCTAGAGCCCTTTTCCATTCTCTGTGCCTTTTATTGTGCTGCTGCTTCCTAGAGTGCCAGCTCTGTATCCATGGAGGACATGAGACCTTGTGCCTGTCTTGCTATTACAGCTTGTCATTGTGCTCAATGAGTCTAGTCTCCAGTCATGGATTGCTTGGCAGTGCGTATGTGGAAACACGTTTGTTTCCTGTTGTTCTGTGATCTATCAGAATCCTAGAAAAATTGATACACAAGTACTGCTGAGAGTTGATTTGACTAAGGGGAGGGAAGGGCATGGCACTTGTGTGTATTTCCTCCAGAAAGGAACAAGAATAGTGGAGCCAGTGCGGTCTTCTCTCTTTCAGTTAGTAGTGTGGTTTTCTTCTTTAGCTGTATATCTGCAAGTGCATACTGGTTTGAACTATATCATGTGAAGTGGTTGCTATCTTGTGTGCATTCATGTTTTCCATCCTGTAGGAATATCCATCTAATCTCGTTGCCTCCATTCTACCTCTTCTGCCTGTTTTTCCACCAAGTCTGCAAAATGCATGCTTCTGGCCTGCAATCAGGCTACTTCAAGTCATAGCATTGTGGGCTTAATAGTTAAGTTACGGCCTGCCCCTGGATAGGAGTCATCCAGATGAACATGGGTTTGTCCAGGAAGTAGTGTGAATGATTTATTGGGTCACCTCTCTGAGTATGAAAATACACGGACCTCGAAAAGCTAAAGGAATTTTCTTGGGGGATGAGAGTGAAACTGAGATTCTGAATGACTTTATCAAGTCCTGAGATACCTGCACAAAACCTGGTTTGTTTGCTCAGATGGCTTGGATTTAGGATGATTAGCTTTCCTGACCCTTACAAACTATGGATCTTTGCTTGATGACCAGGGGGCCTATGCTGCTAATCTTAGAGCTCTGGGAGAGATTAACAGGCAGGACATGAAAAATAACTGCTCAGGCATCCCCAGCTCCTTCGTTCAGATGTTTGAGCTGCACATGCAGCTGTATTTTTTTTAATTAAGTGGTAGTATCTGCCCCAGCAGTCCCTACTGGCTTGGCTTCTCCCAGTTTTGTAGTTACTTACTCAGCAGACCTTGTGTCAATACCATCTTGATGCTGGTCACCTGATGTAGTCAGTGATCTAAGAGCTGCAATTAAAGTTTTTGTGGGCAACACATGGCTCTTCAGGTGTATGTATTCTGCAGATGCCTGTAGTAGGAAGCCATTCTTTGGGTTGTAGCAAAACTGACCACACTTGTTTCACCTTGCTGTTGCTTGGGGTAATGCTGCAGTAACAGAGGCATTTAAGCTATTATGCCTGCAGAATCCCAGGGCAGTCAGTATTATCTGTGCTGTATAGGTGGGAACTGAGACAATGAGGTGCTCTAGGAGAATTGATTCACTGGTGGTTATGTGGAAGCCATGTCTGACTGTCTTTCAAATGTAACGAAGTGTCTGAGAGATCCAGTAAAAAGGAAGAACTGCTTAATGTTTGTTTGAAGGGTTTTTTGCGTTATGTTCCTAAGCAAACTTCGTGATCTATTTTCCTGTCCTTATTCTTCTCAACTGGTGTTCGTAATTAATTTTCTCAATACCTCAGCATGGATGAGATGCATTTTTTGCTTTTTAAAATGTTCCAGTGACACCTAAAGATCGTGTGCCTGGACAGGACTCTGTTTTGTTGCCCAGTATAAGAATACGATACATAGCAGAGACATATGCTAGAAGTCGGACTGATAACCAATGTGTAAAGAAAACAAATTCATAGGAAAAAAAAAATCCACATTATTTACATCAGTGCTTTATATGGAAAAACTTACTGGGATTCTCATGTTGAAATCTGTGAGGAATACTCTCAAACTGAAATGTGACAAGAAGAACTCTTGGAACAAATAGGTAAAATTAGTAATAAATTGCCAATAGAAAGTGAAGTTCACCGGTATCTCTGAAGGAACTCAAAATTGTTCAAATTGTAAATATGATATGTCACTATCTTAATGCTTTATTTACAACAAGAGTAGGTGGTAGTTTGTGTGATGCCAGTTTTTTAAAAAGGCTCCAGGAGAGGACCCAGGAACTGCATGGTTCTTGGCAAGTTCTTAGTAAATGGATAAAGTTGTCTGGATTATAAAATTGTTGGATTTTTCAGAAATCTTGACAGAGCCTCTAACCAAAGGTTTTTATTGCGTTATAGCACACTTGTTCAAGGGACATCTTATTGTGAATTAATAACTAGCTAAGGAAGAAACAAAAGTGACCAGACAATGATAGAAAATCTGTCTGCTTTCGTAACAGGAAGCGGTTATTGAGAGGCGCTCTGCGAAACTGTGCCAGCAAGCGTGTTCATAAAGCTATCTGGAGAAGAGTGAATAGTGAGGTGACAGTTTCATCCTAAAGCTGTGGAAGGATTTTGTGATCCTAAGGAAGTATGCAATAAGATGGTAAAACGAATTCATTGTCAATAAATGCAAAGCAATGCCTATGCTGAAAAGAAATTACTATAAAGATAAATACACAGTGAAAGGCTCTAAATAAGTTGTCACTCAAGCCAGAGGTCTGAGCTATCTGTAGGATCTTTATAAAAAATGTCAGTTCAACAGTAGCCAAACAGGTAGAGCGAGTTTAACATTTTTAACTTTCTAAGTGCAAAGAAAAAAAAAATCTTCTATGTAAACTCATGGTGCACCCATTGCTTGGATACTTTTTATAGGTTTCTTCTTTGTTTAAAAAAAAAAAAAAGTGGAATTGAGAGTCACAGGGCGATATAAAGGAATTGTGCAATGGTTCCATACAGGAAGAGATTAGAGTAGGACTCTACTGCCTAGAAAGGGAGGTGGATGAGGGGTAGATATAATTGAAGGCTGTAAAATCATAGATGGCATAAAATTGATTAACAGGTGATGAGTACTTACTTTCTCACAGTGTAAGAATTTCATTTAGTATCCCTTACTTGGTCAGACAGCAGGTTTAAAGCAAAAGATAATTTTTAATGGAATTTATAGTTAAACTGTGCAAATTATTACCATGGGTATGAATGGGGAAAAGGTTGGATGCTTTCAAAAAGTGATTAGATAAATCCATAGATCTGTAGAGAGGTGCTATGCAGAAAGATACTGTCTGTGGTTCAGGAAGTCCCTTAAGTTGCAGCAAATCTTGGATGCAGGGAAGGTATCGAGGAGATGTACTTTCTCTGTTACTTCCCCTATACACCTGCTACTTCCCATCCTGAGACAGGATACTGGGTTGGATCAGTTTTATGCCTTACCTGGCATGGCTGCTGCTGTTCTCTGCAGTTTCCCATTTATGCCTTGTATGCACCAATACGGGGCAACAGATATTTGATGATGCAGTCTGTTAGTGAGAAAGCTCTCACCATATTATTTAAATTGTTTGGGTGTATGCCTATTGTGTCACGCAAACAGTCATGCTTAACAGAAAATCAGCAGGAATTACCCAAGGTATATCCCATTAAAGGTCTGTCGGCATTATAAGAGGCTTTGGAATAGTTGATAATAGGTAAATGTTAATCTGTTCTGGAATGTTTCTGAATTTAAGTGTTCTCATGTCCAGAGTTTCTTCGCACCTGCAATATCTACCACCGACACTTACTTGAAATGTCTGAAACTTAAAAATGAGATGAGATTTCCAGTGTATTAGCAGGCAAAAGAATCTTAAAGTCGCTGAAGGCAGAAATCAAATACCTGATTGAAGAATTTCTTGGTAGTAAGAAAACGCTTTTTTGTGGAGGGGAAGAAAAGCCAACCTGATGCATCGCATGGGAACTACTATGCATTGAAATGCTAGAAGAGTGTGTGCACAAGAAAGGAGCTCAAGCCCCAAGGAATAAGCATGTGAAGTGATTTGTGAGAGGGAGACACTATTTTATATAGTTGGTTGCTAAACTTCTTTTATGGGAAGAATTCAAAGGTATATTTTAGAAAAAGCTGAATGATTTAATATTGACCAAAAAAAAAAAAAAAGAGTATGGAGTTGCAGCACAAGAACGGAATTTCTGAATGTTGGAAAATAAATCACAGCTTTGTCTTTTGCCCTTCGTATTGTCCTCCATCAGAGCAGTTCTGAATTGTTCTGTCCTTATCAGGCAGGAAGCGTGTGTGAGATACAGTTGCTCTTAGGAAGTAGTTCAGATTGGACTGTGTCTGTAGTGACTGCCTGTTAGTGTGTTACACAGTTAGAAGAAAACAGGAGGTAGCCTCATAATTTGGCTATCATCTGATTATGAGTCTTATTCTTTACTTTCTGAAATGCTGGTTTCTGCTTGCTTTCCTGTGGTTATGGTGTGAGGAGGAAAAATAATCTTTACAGTGTGGCTTGCTGATTGTTTATTTATGCAAGGGCATTTGTAAATACAGTCTATTAAATTTGTTCAGTGGCTGGATGATGTTTGGGTGAAATCATATTAGATCTTCAGTGTTTGTTTGCATTCTACCTGCCTTCTCAGTGAGGTAGGAAGTCCTGCCTAAACACTGGTGAAGGATGCAAAATAAATGTTCATAAAAAGCTGTACTTAGAATATACGGTAACTTTGTTCAGTACTGTTTTCCCATTGACTAAAACTATTTAGGCAGTCTGTCCTTTTACTTCCTGTTGTCCAGGGCCAAACTTAACATGCTGAAGCCCTCTATGGGCATACCTACAGAATGTTTTGGTCCCATGGCAAGGAAAGCAGTGCGATTGTACAAGTCACAGGCTGAAGATATCAGTGTTCAGCAGTTTATAAACCCTTCAAATATAAAGTGGGAGCAAAAGGACTTGTGATGTCAAAGCAAGTTGCTGCCAAACTTCAGTTTGTTTGCAGACTATGTATTGGTGTTTCAAAAAGTTTCCAAAGAATTCTTTCTTTAAAATAAAACAGTCAGTCATGGTTTTAACGTGTAATAGCCACTGCCTGTCTTCTCGGGAACATTAAAGTTTTAGATCAACTTAACTAGGGTGCAGAACCATAGCATAAGTGTGGTTTACTGCTGGAGGGAACACTTCACCTCTTTCCCGCTCCATCTCAGGTCTCCCAAAGCTGTATGTTCTCACTGCCGCCTTTGTGTCTGCACAAGCCAAACTGATGTGTCTGAAGACTACTCTTCTTGGGAGGAAAGTAGCAAGCTGGTTTTCAGCTGTAAAGGTTGCGTCATGTGGTGCACTGTCCCAGGAACGCCAATGTCGGCACAATGGAAGGACTGGAACCACCTCTTTCATCATGAGCCTGTGCATGGGTGATCTTAGTGATTATGAAAGTATTGCCTATAGACTGCAGAGGAATATTCCTGCAGTAGTGCTTTTATTTTTTTAACTTCTTCCCAATTTCCCAACGAGAGTGTGGCTTATCAAAGTCAGTTTAGAACCATGTGATATGTGTGTGTAGTAGGTGAGTCCAGGCTTAAAAATTAAGGACTTTAAGCAGGCTGCTGCCACCCAGGAAAGAGATTTTTGGGTTTATGATACTGTTATGGGAAAAACACAAGATGAGCACTTTGTAGCAAGCAGAACCCCAAACTGAGTGTTACCAATTATTAGGAAAATAATAGGGAGCAAAACAGAAGACATTTTATACAAATAAATCAGTGGCACTACCTCTTAAATGTTGCGTGCAGCATTTTGCTTCTCTCCTCCTTCAGAAAGGACGTGGGAGAATTGTAGAATGCGCAGGCAAGGCAACAAAGATAATCAGTCGTGGAAGGGCTTGGATGTGAGGCTGCGTTTTTCTGACTGGGAGGGTGAGGGAAGGATAACAATGGAAGCGTGTAGAATAATTGGGAGCATCAGTGGAAACAAGCAGTTGGAAATGCAGAATAAAAGTAGTAGCTGGGTGTCCGTATGTCATGCAGTGAAGCTGTGGAACTCAAATTGTATCCTGCAGAATATCGTTGATTCTAGAAGTTTACCTGGGTTCCAAATAAAACCAGAGTGTTTTTTATTTCTGGCTTTAGAAGTTCTTGGGCCACAAATTGTTGAAGACTGCAAGAGAATTCTGAGGAAGTATTGCTACACGCTTGCCCTGTTCTTGCACTCTTCCCTAGGCATCTGCTGCTGTCAGAGACAGGGTACTGGACAGGGTGGAGCTTTGATCAGAGCTGGTACGGCCATTTCTGATCTGCTTTCTGCCTTCTTTGACTGCCCATTTAGGACAGCGAAGGGTTGGCAGATCATATTCTTCATGTCAATTAGTAGGTTAAGTTGAAAACTGCTATAGAAATGAGGGGTCAACTTGAATTCATTAAGAATAGCTTTTATAGGAGATTGAGACCACTTCCAATATGACAGACTCAGAATAGAAACATGAGCTTAAGCAGATGTTGTTATAAGGCTTCATAGAATTTGGGAGGGGGTTGTGTCCTACCTTATTGCAGAATAACTTCCTAGGTAGACAAGCCTTGTGCCTTCAGAGCTGAAACTCTGAATAGAACTTAAGGCAGGCTCCAAGGATAGGCTTACGCAAACAAGTTTTTGGGATACGCAGTAGGGTGTAATTAGCAGCAAGTTAAGTCTCCAGTGATAGCATACAGTTAATCTGTGTTTATCCTTTTCGCTAAGAGTAAATTACCACAGAGTAAAGCAACACAACCAGACACCAGCTAGGAAACAACTAGAACGTGCTATATTGGAGCTCTAGCTTGCAATAACTCTTGCCCAGTTACCTTGATTTTACATGCCATTTAAATCCATGTTTTTAGTTGTTCTCCTTTTTTTTTTTTTAATAGTTCTAAGTTGCTCATTCTGAAATTTCCCAAGCAAGCTATTCATCAGAGGCTTTTTGCAGGATTTTAGAAAAGTATTTTGCTCTCTTAAGGTAGGAAAAGTATTTTATTATGCATGGATAGGGGTGATACAGCAGGAAATGGATAGAATTAAACTACCTTTTATTTGACAAGCTTTGAAACCTTTATGCTGCTGGCTGACTTTCCTGTATGAGTGCTGGGGAGTTGTCCTTTTATTTTGAGGATGGGTATTTTGTTGCACTGGTGAAAATAGTCTTCCAATTTGGCCAAATAACATTTGCAAAAATGTTTTGTACGTGCTCCTTTGAGACTTGCAGTTCAGCATCTGAAATCTCCAGAGACTGTGTACAATAGGTGTGTCTCAATGTACTGCTCCTAGTGCTCTGCAGGGTTTTCATGTTCTGTTTGTCGTGATCCTACAGTCTTAATTTGCTGCTGAAAGATCACAGTTCTACCACTATCACTTGTACTGTTAGCTGAAGAGCAGAGTCCTGCATTAAGGGTTGAAAGACTCCATCTAACTAAAGGCTTCCCCATACGCATGTAGATATGATGCTGTGTGAGGAAGATCCTTTTCAGCATAGGAACATTACAAGCTGCGTTAAAAGAACGTGACTGCCACATTCAAAGGCCTTATTTATTGCATGTTCAAACACTGTTCTGGAGACGGATTTCTTACTTCCCCTTGACCATTTCTGTGATGCTTATTAGTGCAGCATCTGAATGCATAGCAAGCATTAATTTATTCATATCACAGTAATGTGAGGAAGTGTTATAAATTCACATGGAGAGGCAAGGCAAGACTAAGGATTAACAAGTCCAATAATCTTGATCCTACATGTGTCAGCATTTTGGGGCAGAGTTTCCTTATGCAGAAAGAACATCTCTTCCATTTTCAAAATTGAACGCTTTGTGGCTCTGTAAATTCAAACTTTCTAGGTATGAAGATGGGGAACTGGAATATGAGGGGTCTACATGGTTTGACTGAAGAGACTTAGTGTTATGCATGAATTCTGTAGGAGACCAGATTTATAATCCAGACCTATAGAGCTGCATTCAGCTGTCTTACTGTGAGGCCACCTTTACTTATTTTACGTGCATCTCTTTGCTTTTCTGCAGCAAACAAGTTCCCTGCTAACTCTGTATGCTTCCCAGCCTGTCTGTTCTGTGGTGTCATGCAAGCTGGTTAGTGCAGCATCTGAATGCACATCTTTTTCTGATATGGCAGTGCTTAAAATGTATGACACATCGTTTTGGGAGGACGGTGACCCAGACAAAATCTGTAGCAGACTGCCATGGCAACTTTTTACAAGTTGGTGTGACATTATCTGTTATGAGAATGGCTGAGTTATATTCGCAGTCTAACGTGGATGGAAGAAGACTGTAGAGATGCTTGCATAGTCTGATCTCCCAGAAAGGTAAAAGTCAGCTTTGGTGAGCATGAACTAAAAAGTTCAACTGTTGAACATAATTCTAAAGTTTGGTTTTTGTTTGAGAGCTGTTTTCCTCTTGAGGGATACTGAGAAGACTAAATTGCTGTCCAGGTCAGGTGGCCCCATCAGTATTCCATCTGGTGAAGTCAAACTACTTGAAGTTCATGTAGAATACACTTTTCTTGCACGCTTTTTTATACCAGTGCCACCAGACAGTAATGTGACAGGCTTGTTTGTTTTAGAAAGGATTGTTCTGTTTGGGGTGTGATAAAAGGATGGTGTCAGCTTGATTTATTTGTTTTTAAAAGAAGATTCTTGGAAATATCCACAGAGCTAGGATTGCTCTTCCATCTGTTTTTTCTGCTGACTTCCACGCCTCTAAGAAGGAAGTGTGTATGGCACAAGTTTGCAGGATTTTTGAAGCATGACTAACTGAAACACTTGTATGAAATCTTGTGCAAGTTATTAAACAGCATTGCTTTTTGTAAAAGATTTCTGTCCCAAGTTGTCGTGATTTTGGGATCAACTTTCTTTGGAGCCTGACTTTTCTGGAGAGAGGCAGATGATGTGAATGTGAGAGCATACCTTGCAGAGTGCCATTTCTGCCTGTTTCAGGTGGGGAGTCATGTTATGTTCACCTGACAGCTGGCTCAAAGCATTGAGCAACAGCAGTTCCTGTTTGTAATGTTCTGGAAAAGCAAATGTGAGGTACAATGAATTCCTCTGGTTTTCAAGTTTACTTTTAACCATGCTACTGAAGCAGTCTGCATTTTCTTAATTCTTCCACTTACATAATTGTAGGATAAGAAAGAAGAAAAATATGCCAAAGTATGAGACCATTACGAAGCCTTTAGATACAGTACGAGGTTTACAGATCTCTCTCTTCTCCCAGAGGATGCCAGCCCCCATCAGACTGCGGGAGTTGATCCGGACCATCCGGACAGCAAGAACCCAGGCAGAAGAGCGTGAGATGATCCAAAAGGAATGTGCTGCTATCCGGTCATCCTTCCGAGAGGAAGATAACACATACCGATGCAGAAATGTGGCAAAGCTGCTGTATATGCACATGCTGGGATACCCTGCACATTTTGGACAGGTAGGTCAGAGTTCAGTGCTTGCTGTGCTATGTGCATATGCCAGTCTGCTTTGTGTGTTTTGGACACATTGACTTGTTTGGAGCACTCATAGCTGCAGTTTTGCTGTCTGCTCGTTGGGATGTTTTGAGGTCTGTCTTCACGTGTGTTCTGAACCTACATTAGTTAGTTTTGACTTTGTTAGTGAGATCTGCTGTTTGGAGACTTATGTATTTTGTTGTGAAACTTAGGGTTAGTCTGCTTTTGCCAGGCTGTCTGCTCCTCACCCCCCATGTTTCTGCAGAGCAGTAGTTCTTAAACCACAGTCCAGTGCATATGGATATTTCTGGATGGGTTCAAAACAGCACTTTGGAGTTCTGTCTCTGATGGAAAATACCAGATGCTTCAAAGGAGGTTCTATACCCTTTTCCTTCTAAAGCAATCTATTCTAGGCAGATAAAAGCTGGTCTGTTTCCAGCAATAAGAAAAATTGGTGTTCCTTATCCCCATCTTAGTGAAGTGACTTGGAGAATGCTGGTATGAGTTTTCCATCTCTTGGCTTATTTTTGATGTGCTATTTTTGACACAGGTAGGTTGTGGAAAAGGGAGACAGGAAGATGGGAGTTCTTGATCTACAAGACGTTCTTCAGGTTGAGCTTTGCTTAGTCTTTGGGGCATAGTCTGTTTTGCTTAGAAGTCAGTAAGTGTCCTGTTAGTAGTAATCTTACCTAAGCCTTCCATAAAGCTAAATAAAAAGTCAGTCAAATTGTTGTATCCCTTAAAGTAGCTTAATGTCTTGGGAGTCTATCCATTCATGATTGGATTTACCAATCCTGACATGTCTCACTGAAACAGTAGATTCAAACCACTGAAATAAAGTTCCAAATAGTCTTAGTGTTAGGGAGTGAATCTGGGCTGTGCTATTGCATATAAAGTGCATCATCTTACTTCTACATCATTGGGTTCTTCTCTCAGGATAACGAGTTGTTGCATAAGAGCAAGTGAATTTGTGTATCATCCTGTTCTTACACTTCACATAGCCAGGCTCCCTGGTCCAAGAGAGAAACTTCCTGTCACAAAAATTAAGGCTAAATATCTAAGAGCTGGAAGAAGAATGAAAAGTGTTACAGATAAGCATCATCTAGAATTTCTACATTTGACCTATGTTAGGAACATGTTTAAATTTTATTGGGATTATTTTATCTTGTTACTCAAGTATTTAATCCCATATATGGAAGATTAGGCCAGATATCTAATAATTTTTCAGTTTCTGCTTTGGTCAGTAATGGTAAATTACCTCTTCACTCTCAGTGGAAGAAGGATAAAACAGGTTATTCGGTATCTATTATTGCTGGGGTTGCTGCATCTCAAACAGAAGCATCTATGCTGACTATTTTGGGAACAGAGTACTTCATTCGATGGCCTTGGTTCTCATGTAGTTTGTCAGCTGCACTTTCAGGAAGGTATAGGGCCCAAGGCTGAGAAGGAATTTTAACAAGTATTCTCCAAGTGAGTAAGTTGCAGACCTTTGCATGTCCTTAATGCTTATAACTGGAAGGAATCTTTCAAAGTGCTAATGTTGTGTAGGTGGAGCATAGTTTGTGTGAGTTGGGGACCTGTTGAAGACACATGCTGTTCCAGCAGTGGAGTCTTATAGATAGACAGTCCAGCATTGCAGACAGGAAGTTTCTGAGAGTGACAGGATAAATACACAGCACATATGTTCTGGTGAAAAACAGAAAAGAGCCACAGGCTGTGTTAGACAGTCTCTCTTAAAGACGTAAGCAGACATCTGACTTCAGCTAACAGTGTGGATGGGGTAACCAATAATAAAAGAGAATTTAGAGAAGGTGTCAGAAGTAGTAAATGGTTGATCTACTTCTTTCCAAGCCAGGGATCCTCAACTTTGACCCAGGATATCTTGTACAGAAATATGAGCATGAGCACCATCTTTAGCCACTGCATGCTGAGATGCGCTGGATAGCAAGCTGTCTCTTGAGCGTGTGCAAAGGCCGTTTGTGCAAGTTTAGAAGTTGTCAGGCAGCCTGGGCAAATGGTCAAATAACTTTATTATTATTGTCATTATTTCTACTTGCAAAAAAATTCCAGTTGGAAGAGTGGCTATGTGAGTAAAAACTTGGGTAAGTTGTAGTCTGGCTATATGCCTGTATCATACCTGGCTTTACTAATGTATCTGTTACAGTACTGATGTAGCAGATTTAATTGTTCCTTTGAATGAAATGGCTGTAATGATATGAAGACTTCTTCCACTAATTAGACCTAGTAAGAGCTTCAGCTGATCATGTTTCTCAGTATTGCTGTGCATGAAGCTAGTTTGCATGTATTTGTATACAAGTGAAACAAGAACTCATCAGCCTTTCATGGGGTAAATTTCAATAATATCTTTCAAATTCAAAAGTACTAGAAATATATCTTACAGTATTTGTTGTAGTCATTAATTTCCTTCTACTTTTTTCTTAGTCATTCGTCTTCTGCCTTTGTTGGCTCTTACACTGGAGCTTAGATGTCATCAATTCTACATTGCATTTTTTGCAGAGGGTTGTATAAGAAAGTATCTTGTAAACCTTGGGGAGGAAAGTTGGTTCAGAGGTGCATTATTCTTTTACAGAAAGCACTGGAAAGACGAGAGGTCGCTATCTAGTGTTCTGTACCTTATCCCTGGTTGATCTTGCCCATTTGTGCAAGTTCAGTTATCCTTGTGGATGACCGATCTTATTGTTCAGAGGTGTTTCTTTATTCTAGATTTTCAGCCCCTTTAAACCTAGCAAACTGAACTTGCTTTCTTTCAAGCTTTTTCTTACCAGTTTGTCACCCTGCACTAGCTGGGTGTTCATATGTGACAACTTCTTGCACAGTTGAGTTGTGTGTTCTGATGCCATACAGTTGTGAGAACTTGTCAGTGGCTAGGCCATCGCACTTACTTTCTCTGGCACTTCATCTTTAATTTTCTTATCAGTATCCTGTACAACTTTACCTTCCTGATGTGTGTGTGCTACTTGCATCTCACCTGTGTCTGTTGCCCTGTTCAAGCTTCCCTATAGCAAGGGACCATGAAAAACTTTTCATGATGCCCTGTATTTTTGCCTGTGCATGCCCCCTTTACTTCCTTTAAAATGGATCTGTTTCAAGCTTTGTCTGACCCCTCCTTAAAGCCGTTGTGTATGCTTCCTTGCTGCCCCAGCTAATTTGTAAAACAGACTTACAGGATGTGTTTGTGAGGGATAGATCTCTTCTCTGTTTTGAGAAGCCATTTCTGCTACCTCCTGTGTCGAAAGTAGATATTGATTATACTTGATTAGTTATCTGTTAGAGAAAAATATTTTAGTGCGTGGTAATGTTGGAATATCTCTGCGGTTGACGACTTTTTTGCAGTAAGAAAGTGTTAAGTTTAAAAATGGGTTAGCCATTAAATTCTTAATCAGCTGAGTGCAAGTGGCAGCTATGCATGTTAGGGTTCTCCTTTATGCTATTGAACACAGTTGACACTTCTACATGGTGAAATGGAAGCTTGTAGTGGCTACGATGCATATGATTTTAGTCAGACTTCAGGTGTTCAAATAGAGATTACAGAGCAACACAAAAACTTAACTATCTCTGACTGTATCTAAAGTTTACCTAGCTAGCAAGCTAGTTACGGATCATAATAAAACTGGTTTTGACAGCTTAATTTGCAGAGCATTGATCCTCTCTGTGGTAGGTAGATGGCCCCCTTTAAGCCTGGTTCAGAAGTTTCCAGTGCGTATCAAACATGACACATGATCTAGATTTCCAGATCTTTACTGTTTTGTTTTTAGGGATGGATCTCTTGTCTCTAAGTATGTTATCTTTTACTTTTGTGATCTGACATAAACCCACATATCTGGTATATCTGAGGTCATGGAAGGCCAACAGTGTCTGGCTACTTCAAGATGCAGGAGCTGCTAATGACTTTCCTGCAGGCTTGCTGGGAGCTTTGGGCAGGTCATTTAACCTTTCTTTGTTTTCCACGTCACCAAAATGGGAATAAAATATACTTTTAAAAATGCAGTCTGAGAGACCTAAATGAGTAAACACCAAAATTCAAACTGTTTCTCTTCTAGCTAAGAAGTAGTTTAAGCTAATTCTGTCTTTTTTTTTTTTTCTTCTTTTTTCCTTTTTTTTTTTCCAGTTGGAGTGCCTCAAGCTCATTGCCTCTCAGAAATTCACAGACAAGCGCATTGGGTATTTAGGTGCCATGTTGCTGCTGGATGAGAGACAGGATGTCCATCTTCTTATGACCAATTGCATCAAGAAGTAAGGGTACCACCTCTCTCTCCATCAACACATGCTTTGAGGTTTCAGGATCTGAAAGTACACTCCTGACAGTGATATTTTGAGTATTTTAGGTTTTTTTCCCTTATGTTAGAAAACTGGTATCTGCAATTTGTTGTATGCTGTTGACTGTACAAGACTGTTCTAGTATTGTACTGTATTGGATGATCCTGTCTAGCTTCCTTAGAGGGAAGAGAATATAAAATTGCATTGGTCCTGAAGAGGTGTATGTGGCAAACAACACTTCATGTAACTACTCTTACAGAATGGTAGTACGTGTTTCTGGAGGTCATGTTAAGATAAATAAAATCAGGAGGATGAAATGACCACAGTAAGCTGCTCAGCCAGTGCAGGAGACCTCTAACTGTTGTAAAGAACTCTCTTCCATTTCTGTAAACTGGTTATCTTCCAGCTTGCAGTAGGAAGGAAAGAGCCAGGCGAGCAGTAATGCAGCATCGATAAAGGTCCATGCACCTTTTAAATATGACTGAATCAGGATGTTTTTATGACACTGTTAAAACTTTGTAGGCTGGACTGGCCATCATATGTCAAAGTCATATATATTGCTGCAGCCATGTTGTCCTGTGTTTGTTTCCTTGACTTATGCTGACGAGCTCTGAAGAGTCGTCTGACTTCAGCGATCAAGGCTGTGTATCCTGCTTTCTTTTTAAGGTTGTCCTAATGGTTCTGATGAATGGTTTTCCTTGGAAGCAAGGCAGCAACTTGGGATGTGCTGTCTGCTTGGCATCTTGCTGAAATCGGACAAAAGGGGATGGGAAGTAATTTTTTTTTTTTTTTTTTACTTTTTTTCTCTCAGCAAAATGCTGTTAAACTGGGAGTGTTTTACATTATAGTTTCGTAGATGATGATTGGTGCACTTCCAATAACACTCCTTTTCAAGATGGATGGGAGCCGGAGCGGAACAACTGGGTTCTAGTTGATTTACCCAGAGGCCTTCTTGGTTGTGTGTGGTGTGTCTGTTTTTATTATTACTTACTTTTAGAACATAAGCCTCCCAGATATTAGCAAGTCAAGTATTGATCTTCCGTTAGACTGTGGCCTCAAAGTCCCTGGAAAGAGACTTGGCAAAACTGCGGGCCTGTGGATCTACTAACTTTGGACCTGGTGTCCAGGAGAGGAGAGACATTTGGCTAAAGATTTTTCATTGAAATGTCATACCTGTGAGGCTCTTCCATTAGAACCAGGCTGCTAGGTTAACACCTCTTTTGATTGTTTATGCTAAAATGAATTTGTGTGGTAAGGGTATAGTGAGTTTGAACTGGAAATGGGTCAGACTGAAGCTGAGCAAAACTGGTGGACAGCTTCCTACCACCTCAGTGGGTTGTTTATTGCTTTCTCCTTTGGCTTCTGTATCTACCACTTTGTCTTGCTTTTATCTAGACATTAAGGTATTTGATTTATTGCATTGTCTTTCATTATTTTATAGCAAGACCTAGATTTTTGATATAAAAAAAGCGAGCACCCTTGTGAAGCACATACTTGCTATACACACAGCTTTATATAGCTGCCAAAAATTTGTTAAAGGAAGGAAACAAAAAACCAACCCATTTAGTGGCATGTGCTATGTGTTCCTTCATCTGCATGTTGCCATAGCTGCTTGATGTTACAACCAGAATACTGTCTCTTGCTTTTCTGCACATTGTGCGCATTTGGTTACATACCACTCATTTTCCCAGCTCTCCCATCATGCAATCCCCAGCTCCCCTTGCCTCCCAAACCAGAAACCATATTTTTTTACTTTCTTCAACATTGAATCCTGGATTCTGTGGTGACATGAGTACCAAATAGTCTGATGGAAAAGTAGTGTAGAAATCAGTTTTAAAGGCTGTTGGGATTGCCACGTGGAAGCTGTATTGTCTTGTACTTAGTGTGACATTGGTAGCTGGCCTCATGAATAGCATCTGCTGTTAGGTGGTTTAACTTCTTATTGACTGCTTTTCGCAACTTTGTTGGGCATATGAATAGTTAGGATTGCTAAACAAAATTCCTGTATGGATTATTTTCAAGGTGTGCGAGTGGTGGGGTTTGTGGTTTTTACTCGGGATAGAGGATATTTTTACATAGATTTTTATATACTGTTTGGTTTGTAAATGCAGAAGCTAAAGCCTATCCTAGAGCTGGGACAACCCACAGAGTCACTGCAGGACTGTACTTCATGTTAGGCTCTTTTCTGCATGCAAGTTCCAAAGACAAAACATTGTATTTTACTTTAGAAGTTTTAAGGGGATTCTGTGTGGTCTTCCCCCTTCTCAGCTCAATCCCTAGATACCCACCTGATAGTTGTAACCAAGTATTTTATCTTTGTAACTGAGGATTTTAAGTAGAAGTAGTAGCAAACCCTGTGGTACGTGCACTCAAAGCTGCAATTGCTCCTAAGTCATGCTCCCAAATAGCTGAGAATCTGGAGAGTTCTTCTGGGCTATGTGTGCAGCTGGTTAGATGACTGTAGATATAGATGCCTTTTTTCTTGTGTGTTCAGGTTCTCTGTGTGCATGCTGATTGGCTTTTTTTCTTCTCCTTTACAGTGACCTTAATCACAGCACGCAATATGTGCAGGGGCTGGCTCTCTGCACTCTTGGCTGCATGGGCTCCTCAGAAATGTGCAGAGACCTTGCAGGAGAGGTGGAAAAGCTCCTCAAAACTTCCAACTCCTATCTTAGGAAGAAGGTACTTCAGGGAACTTTTGAATCCTTTGTTATGGATTAAAACTCAAGGTGGATGGGATACCTGTTAATATCTGGAATACTAGATGGCTTGGATCACACTGACTATTTTCCCAGTGTGCAAGACAGATAGAGGTCAAAAATCCCTGTCTGTCTATAGCAGGAATGTGTGTAAGCCTCTAAAAGACAAGCCTCCCACAGGTGAGGCAGTTGTTTCTGTTTTGCTACTCTCTACCTTAAGGTTATTGATGGTAATGTGAACACCTGCCTGTTCAGAGACATTAACCCCAAACTTCTAGTCATTAGTTTTACTTCTATATCTTCTTAGATAAGTCCAGAGAAACTTTGATCATTAACAGTGCAGGCTGATACCTGAAGATTTGAACCTATTTGATCTCTTCTGTTGATGATGATGACAATAGTATGTGAGATAGAATGGTTAAGGGCTTAAAATGGGCAAACAATTATAAATTGTCTCGTTTCCATAGCAAGTGTGCCGTAGCATCTGCAAAGCGTAATCACCCTTGTTCTTTTAAATTTATTTCATTGCTAAGTCTTGGGGAGGGTGGGGAGCAGTAAGATTTAGGAAGAGAAGCATTGTTACTTCTTTGTCTAGTGCTGGATCTAGAGAGAGATTGGAGAGAAAGCAATGCTAAGAGGTATTGCTGTATTCTGCGGAGAGGCCCTCGGTGCACTTGATTCTCAAGCAGCTGCAAAGAATAGCGTCTCCTGTTGCTTCTGCACCTTAGAAGTAGTAGGCAATTTTTTTGCAGTATACTTTTGTTTTTCATAGGACCCATCACCTGCAGGAGGAAGTTATTTTGTGGGGAAGGAGATGATATTCAAGGGAAAGAAAATGAGCCATAATTTGACATAAATTTAATTATTTGCTTCCAATGCATTATTCCCTCCCTAGCAACAGGAAGACAGACTGAAGTAGCCCTAGTAAAGGCAGAGCTGCTTTGCAGTTAATACCACTTCTGAAGTGAATAATGTAAAAATAAACCATTGCTAATGGGAGTATTACTTTATAGCTCTGTGCTGCTTCCCCCCCCCCGCCCCGTGGTAATTTTATTGAACTCTTCTCTGTGATGCTGTTTAGCATCACTTGTAGTAGAGAGATGGAAAAATGTACCATGAACTTTCCAGGTCTTCGTGTATCATGAAATTAGTGATAGTTCCCACTGTGCTAGATGTTCTCAAAACATGTATCGTTGTCATTACAGTATGTACTAACAGAACTGTTTTTCCTATACAGGCAGCATTGTGCGCTGTTCATGTCATTAGAAAGGTGCCTGAACTCATGGAGATGTTCCTGCCAGCCACCAAAAACTTGCTGAATGAGAAGAACCATGGTAATATCTGAGTACTTAGCAAGGCTATGCCATGCTTTACGGGATGGTGCACTTGCTACCTAAGCCTTTTGTTTGGAAGGAACTTCTGAGATGTATTTGTATGATTTGCTTCTTCCCATTTCTATGCAGTGAAAGAAAATGTCATTCAGAAGGAAGGAATGTGTATGACACTGCTAGTCAGCAGGACTGTTACATGACATAGGTGACAAAAGGAACTCTTTCACTGTTTTTTGATACACTTCAGAGTGGGTGGAACGGGAAAGTTTGTGATTTTTATCCAATACACTGCCTAAAGGGACTCTAAAGTGCACTTTTTAGGGGTTTTTTTTGTGTGTCTTCTGTTAGCATAGCACTATAGGATTCTCTGACATCATTTTAGCAGGCATTCCCAGGACTGATACACCTACATCGCTGTCAGGAAAGAGTCTTTCTTCAGTGCTGTTTTTCATCAGAACTACATCATAAAACAGATTCTCGCTTTAATGGTCCTTTGCGAGATTATTCTGTTTTAATGTGTTTTCTTGCACAAGTGCTTCTAGAAGATTATTTAAAGAGAAATACTAATATTAACCACCTTGACTAATTTCTGTCAGGCCTAGTACTCACTTCCCAAAGTCTTGGTCCTGTAGCACATCTGCAATGAGCATGTGCCTTAAATAGGTGCGTGTACTAGGAGTTCTACAGTAGATGTTTGTAGTGCTGAAAACCCATCACAGGGAGAAGTTCTGTCTCAAGACAGGGTAGTTGCAAGTGCCAACAGTACTAACGGGCCACAGTAGCTTCCTGAGAAGCTGTTGTTTCTTTTTTTTTCCCCCTCTTTTTTTTTCCTTCCCCTTTTCCCCCTGCATTGTAAACCTTTGAGGTACAGGACAGTTTGCATGTGGAATGTGGTTCGTGTGTGTGCAGCTAGTTTACCTTGGTTTAAAACGTGATGATCAGAACATTTAGACCAGGCACTGCTTCGAATAGGCAATGGTCTGTAAGACTCTTCGTCAGTAAGTGATGCCTACATGATCCAACTTGGTGGCGTGAGATCCTCTGTCTTTGTCTTCTGCAACCCCGAAAAGCTGAGAGCTGTTCTGTTCCCTCTGTTCCCTCTTTAAGATGGGAATGCTCCTCTTCAAGCCTTAGCCAAGCAGAGAATTGAGTCTACGTTCACCTGAATTCAAGAACCGGATCATCCTTTCTGCTTTCCGCATCCTTAAAATTCAGCATCTCCTTTCCAGCAGTCTTAGCCATGGGCTTTGTGTTGAGCTTTCTCTGAAGCAAAATATATATGAAACCTTTTTAGCAGCCTCTTGGGAGGTCTCAGTGATAAGTAAGCAGTGTCAGTGTTAAGAAAGCTGTGACACAAGCTTTATAGATAGATATTTATGTACTTCAAAACCGATTTTGGATAGAACCTGCAATAGGTCAGAAATCTGCATAGATGGTGAAATACAAATGTCATCATCTCTGTAGAAAATGCTGCTTATTAAGCAGGCTTCTAGTCTCTTTCTGAGTCAGGAGCTCTCCAGTACAGACTTAACAGCTGCAGAAAATGAATAACTGAAAAAGTTAGCATCTGAGAAGGATTGCTGTGTTACAGCTGAATGCGGATGTAAAATAATGCACATTGTTGAAGTTTCATGCTTTACAAGGTTATATCTCACTAACAAGTTATCTAGCAGTGACATCTAGTTAAATGGTTTGTAACTGACATGCCTTTTCTAACTATTTTCAGAGACACTTTGACTGGGTTTTGTTAAGGCAGGGCACACAGCAGCTGGCTGCTAATGTGCAGACACTGGCTTGACCAAGCAGTCTACTATAGTCTTTTTCTAGACTGAGTTCTGAGGAAGGCCCAATTCAGGTCACATAAGGTCAGCTAGGGTACCCAAATCAGAAGAGAAAATCGGAAAGCGTGAGGAACCCAACACCTACAATGCAATTAACACATATTGTCCTTCTAGAGTTTTATGTTTGTATAGAATCATGGAATGGTTTGGGTTGGAAGGAATCTTAAAGATCATCTAGTCCAACTATGTCTGTTACCATCTGACTGTATATTTAGTATGCAAATTTCTGCAGACAGAGTCCAGTTTCTTTCCTCCTTTGGCCTTTAGTTTTAGCTTTAAGACATGAGCACATTGCTATCTGCTTTCCCTTGGGCACAGCTGTAAGCCCAAAAATATTTTGGGGTAGATATGTTGGATTCAAGAAGAATATTTTTTTAAATGATTTCCTGTTGTTTCCTTAGGATCTTTGTCACATGTCTGGAGCCAATGAAATTATGTTAAATGTAGATACTTTTTTCTTCCCCCCCGCCCCCCCTTGCCTTTAGGTGTTCTTCACACATCAGTTGTCCTCCTCACAGAGATGTGTGAGAGAAGCCCAGACATGCTTGCACACTTTAGAAAGGTAAGTGTGAACTGATAATATTGCAGAGTTAATATTCATGGGTTTGTTTCTGATGAGTTGGAGTTTTTTTTCTTTTTGGGTCTTTTTACCCATGTGTCCTCTTAGCCTCCCTAGTGAAAGCAGTGTGTGCATCTTTTAAGAAAATCCTTACAACTATTTGGGTGAAGAATTTAATGATACTGTCGGCTTGTTATGAAAATTTTTTAAAAAAATCATTAAATGTAGGAATTTTGTCTGTATCTAGCCCTAATCCCCTTCAATAAGTGGGTAAGTTACAAAACATCAGTCTTAAAACTGTGCAGCATGAAACTCATCCTAAGGTTAGATTTAAAGTGTCCTCTTTGATGTTCTCTTAGGGTTTTTTCCACTGTTGTAGCTAATTTATAGTGACATAGGAATCACAAATGTATTAAACATAAAGAGGCAAAGATGAAAAACTGAGGTTTATACCAACACCTGAATGCCTTAACCACAGCCACACAATTTTATAAACTCAGGTCAAAAATACCAGTGGAAGTTCTAGTTCTGTAGATACCTCATCTCTGGTGCATGCTATATTACATCATTTTCCATTTTAACTTAAGTGTTTGAGAGTCAATGTCACTCTTCCTCCTCTGGTTAGGAATGTTTGCTTCTCGTTCCCTGCCCCTGCGCAAACTTCTTTATGCTGTTTGCTGTAATTTGCTGTGCAGTATTATTGCCATATGAAAGACTACCCATAGAAGGGCATCTGAAAATTGCATTGATTGTCATTCTGACTTCTTGGTCAGAGAAGGAGAAATTGAACAAAGCTGGTAGAACAGAACTGGCCGTTTGCTCCTCTAAAAAGTCTTACAGGTGCTTATTCATTTGCATGCCCAGTTTACTGTTCTTCCTTGGCTTGTCTATATCATTAGGGATTTCAAACAGTACATCCTTTGATGCATCTTAGCATTTTAGCATGCATCTTCCCTTGCCCTGATTGTATATGTCAAAGCAGGAATTACAGTGGGACTAGGGTCATCTTGAAGGTAGCCATCCCTGCTACTAATTGCTCAGTTAAGGTGATAGTCGTGGGAAAAGAGGGAAGAGCTGAGTCCAGAAGACTTGCGTACTAGGTACATTCTTTTCTAGCTATCTCTTGTAGTTGTTTATGCTGTGAATGGTATAACATTGATCGGTCCCTAACGTCTGCGTTGTCTGTTTTGTCCCTTTTGTCTATTTGGAATCCTGCTGTGTGTTAGAATGAAAAGGTAAGAGTTAATTCTTCTAGATGGTGCATGCTTGCATTGAATCTGTAGATGTTTGTCTCTTGTGAGGCAGTACCTCTTAATGCCACATTTGTGATTGATGCCACACGCTTAGATCAATTGTACTTGTCTAATGCTTTTTGTGTGCGGGTCTTGTCTTGTCACTAAACCTCTGTACCCATGGCAGCCCTGAATCTCAGTTGTGGCCTTCTGCAAACATGAGCCTGCTTTCCTCAAGCTCTCTCTCATTTGAGGAATACTTTAGGAATTTTTTTTGTGCCTATGCAAACTGTAGCCCTGGGCTTTCTTCTCATCACAAACTGGGCTTTGTGTTTTCCCTGAATCATGGGGCAACTTTGGATGATTCCCAAAAGGGAGCAGGAGAGACAGTTACTTAGCCACCTTTAAGTGGGCTTACTGTGCTGCAAAGAGCTGAGTACAGCTGCACTGCTGATATTTTTCATGGATGTAATTTGACTACAGAAGATTGGGGGAGGTGGCCCTCAACCGATCTCCATGGCTGTAATGTTTCCCTTTGTTTGTTCTGTCCTCAGTCCTGATAACTCTTGCATGTTAGAAGGCAAAGAAAATGTTAATGAGGGTTCCAGGAATGCTCCAGCAGGTCACCCCACTTGTCTGTTAGTCTGACTTGAGGGAAGATGTTGCAGCACCCTTTGGTTCCTCTTTAAGGCAGATAATAGGAAATTCATGGTTCCTATTGTTTGTGTGCTTGATGAAATGCACGTTTGCAGAGGAGTATGTAATTCCTGAAGAGCAAAGGTAGGAATAAAAAGAGATGATGGGGAAACTCAGCTGGTTTTCTTCTGGCACTGTACCACAAATGTACAGGACTTTAGTCCAGAAAACATTGCCCATTTAGTATGTCCACATGCAGCTGTTGTGCTCTATAAGTCACATTGTGCTTTTGGCACCTTCTGCTACTATCTGTCCTGAATCTGAAGCACCATCTTGATTTGATGTTGTCAGAAGTGGCAACTTTACTGTAAGCAATCTCTGATCTGGTGAAAAATTAGTGTGAATGCAATCCCTGACTCATAGTAGGCATACGTGAATGCAGGAGCAGCCCATCTCAAGGACAGGAAAATTTGTTAAGTCTTAAGGGTGAATCTGTTGGGAAGGGTTTTGTAGAGAACATTTTGATAAACTGTAATTGTCATGCATGCAGTTGAGAGAAGGAATGATGCTGTCCTGGTGCTAGCCATGCTTCAGGAATGAAAATTCCACTTAGTGCAGCCACCATAACACCTCTGTCTAGTTTGTCACCTCATCTCCAGCCAGTGTCTGGATTATTTTAGTAATAACGGCACTGAGAGGGATAAAAGAAACTTTCAATGGAAGGAATAAAGCTTGTAGAGATCTACATCTCTACATCATCTACTAGGAGTAGTTTTTCTCTTACTGTTCAATGAAAGTGAGTCCAGTTTCTGTCTTTCAGCCTTAAGATTTTTCATAGGATGTGTTGGAAATGAGCTTCCACTTCATCCCTGAGACTATTTTGTTACTCATAGCTGCTATGAAGGTTTTTGGAGATAAATAGTAAGTTTGTTATAGCTTGTCTGCTTTAATGATTGGCTTATTTGCCACGTTCTGCCCTAAACTGATTACTTGCTTGGCATGTGTGAGATACTGCAGAGAAATTCTATTACGGTTCCTCAGAGTTGCCCTGACAGATGAAGCGCATCGCTAAAGATGCCGAAGATGGAGGGAGTTGAACCAAACTTCTGCAAATAGGTAGCATTTCTTCAAAGCTGTGTACAAGTCTTGAAAGATAACTATGGGTAGATGTCTACTGGGAGACCAGTGCCATCAACATCTGAGGAATCTGAACTGCTTCTGAAAGTTTTAGCCTGCACAGTTGGAAAGAAACTTTTAAAATATGAACAGCGTAAGTTGATATGATTCTGTGCTCCTGAATATGGCATAGTAGCAGTGCTTCCATCAGTTTCTCTGCTATTATGCAGAACCCTTCTAACAGCAGTGAAGCAAAGAATTTGGTCAGTTTAGTGTTGCTGCTCTTGCTGAGAAGTTTGGGGTGAAGAGGAGGAGAGTAGATCCTGGAGCTACTTGCAGGGAAGTAGTAGTCTTAACAATAGAGCCCTGGGGGAAGGCTGGAGAGAAGTCCATTCTGTGCCCTATTTGGAAGCTTGGAGAGGAAGCAGATCACGAAGCTTTTCTTTCTAGAAGCTAAGTTGGATGGAGTGTCAAACTTGAAGGAATTCTCAATAATTTACTCTGATCATAGCAGTACAGTGCTTGAAAAGGTCAAAACTCTTGGCTATGCCTGATATTTCCATGGAGTTGTATGCTAAAAATGAGTCAGGAGCTAATGTAAAGCCCCCAAGCAAAGTCCTGGAATTACACCATTTTAATAGTCCCAGCACATCACCCTTTTCATGAAGAGAGGAATTTAAGTTCACATTTCCTCTCAGGTCTCAACTGCCAAGCTCTGGTAGATTTAGTAATTTAAACATACAATATGGTGCTCAGGTCCCAGCTTAACTGTTTCTAGTTGTGCCCTAGGTAGGCTGTAGGTATTCATATAACATCAGCTCTAGGTGTGCAGGCTGAACTTTGTGGAAGAATACATAGACTGACTTGCTTTCAAATACAAGATTTGTTCTTGGACCTGTCCTTCAAAGCTGGGGGCGGGGAAGGAATGACACTCTAATAGGACAACTCTCTTCTTCACAGCTTGTTCCCCAATTAGTTCGTATTCTGAAGAACCTTATCATGTCTGGATATTCACCAGAGCATGATGTGTCTGGGATCAGTGACCCCTTTTTGCAGGTAAGAACTGATGTAAACAGTGATCGATAGCTTTAATTCTAGTACTGTGTTTTGAGACTTAGATGTGATGAGGAGGTTACCTCAGGGCAGCTGTGTTAATTTTAAGATTTTGTGTCTTTGTTAGAGCTGATTGTGCAAATGCTCTTCATCTACCTTAGTGAAAGACACCTGCCTTAGTTTAAACAGCAGTTGTAGTGCCTTATCATATTATGTGAAGTTGTGACAAAAGGGCGAAGCAGCAACATGTGTTGGTCTTGCAAGGCTGTGCCTAGTGGGCAGTGGGGGTACTCTTAACGGTTCTGGCTAGTGGGGAAAAAAATGAGTACAGCATAAGCCTGTTCTTGTTGGTAAAGGTCTTATTAAGGACAAGCATTTTGCTTAGGAATGGAAATCAGCAGCTTGTTTTGCTGCTTTGCCACTCCTCAGGAAGTGTACTGGGCATTTCATGGCCCCCATGTAAAACACTGCCATCCAATGAGCTTTTCTCTGCTTTATTTTGTCAAATAGGTACGAATCCTGCGGCTACTAAGAATTTTAGGGCGAAATGATGATGATTCCAGTGAAGCAATGAATGATATACTTGCACAGGTGAGGTCTGCAAGGTTGATGAGCAGCTTAAACTTCTGGTTTCTTAATAATTTGGATTCAGCAGCACTGGTGAGGATACAGCTGCTTGCTATGCTGGGTTGAATTTTGCTGCAAGAGACATATGTTCATAGGTGTGACGCTTGTTTGCTAGGGATTGGTTAGTTTCACTGCCTGTTCTGCAGAACACCACAAAGGGGGGCTGTTTTGGGTGCGTTGGAGTTGCTTATTTTGTTTCTTTTCTCCAGGTTGCCACTAATACAGAAACAAGTAAAAATGTGGGAAATGCCATTCTCTATGAAACTGTGCTGACCATTATGGACATAAAATCTGAGAGTGGACTGAGAGTAAGTTGCCTTTGCTATGGCCTTTTTTTTTCCTAGGCTTGTATTAGAGTAATTTGTGTAGAGGACATGAAGCAAAGTTGTTTCACCCAAACATAGCTCCACAGTTGGCTCTAGATAAGACTGTAGCCTCTTCAGAAAGTGGTGTGTGTTTGGTTGTTTGTTGTTAAAGTAACAAAAATAAAAAAGCAAAACTTCCTGCAGACTGTGTTCCCTTGAGTGCAGGAGAGAGCCTGTGCTATGTTTGTCCTAGCTTTTCCTCTGCTTAGGCAGCTTCTAGAGTTCTTTGTTATGCTTTTGGCCAAGAACTGCAATGGTAGCTTTGACGTGTTGCCTTTAAGATCATCTTGAAACAATGAAGATGACCAGCAGCCTTTTTTGATCACTGACCTTCCTTAACTCTTTCTGCAGGTGTTAGCCATTAACATCCTAGGCCGTTTCTTATTAAACAACGACAAAAATATTAGGTAAGTTGTATGAACTGTGTGTTGGCAACACCCAGTTTAAAATGTGTGACAAGCAGTTACACAAAGATTATGCTGAAGTAGAGCTTTCCAGGAGACCTTATTGGGAAGTACTGTTGTTGGGGTTAGTATGACTGTCTAGCTTTCTTCTTTCTTGGTGCATTCTTTTCTCTGTGCAAATCTTAACTGTGGCCCTGCCCTTCTTAGTTGATGAGTCTGGGTGTACAATCTAATTCTTAACGTGTGATTTCTTAATCTAGTCAATTGTTTTTTCCAGTAACCTGTGAATCTCCTGTCTTGTCCCAACTGGTCTGTGGTGATATTCAAACCAGAGTTGGCATTGGAGATCTGACAAATTGGGCAAAGACTGTGGTTTTTCTGATTGTGTGCTGTGTTGGCAATAAGGAAGTTTGGTTATGCTTTGGTCACTATCAGTCTGGACACGGAATTGCTGCAACTGCTAGAATTAAGTTCCATCTATAGGCATTTTGATTGCAAATCATGGTATGGGTAGAAGACTCTAGCCTTGGGAATTGCAATTCATGCTGGTTTGAGTGTATGATGTGCAGAGGTCTAATCTTTAATTGCCTTGTCTTTTCAAAATCTTTGTGAAGACTGGACAACTGATATGAGCCCAGGAACTGGGATAGGTGCTTGTCCAGGCAGCAGGATGTTGTTAGGCATGTTGCAGTTTAGTATGGTAACTGACCTTTGAAGATAGGCCAGGCAGTCCCCTGGAAGATTTCCATTCGCTACTGAGTACAAGAGAACCCTGTTCTGTTGCAAAATAAGACTAAGTTTTGGGGGGGGTGCGCGTCTGTGCATAGAAATTAAATGCATACTGTCAACTATTTATTACCGTATGTCCTTATCACAGATATGTAGCTTTGACATCATTGTTGAAAACTGTCCAGACAGACCATAATGCAGTACAGCGGCATAGAAGCACGATTGTGGACTGCCTGAAGGATTTGGATGTCTCCATTAAAAGGTAATTGAAATATCGGTGAAATAGACTCTCAAGGTTGACAGCCTATGGAAAGTGACAATAATCTTGGGGAACTGTAAGTGAGACGTATTAATGCATAGTATGGTTCATACTTCAAAGAGGGTAATGGAGATGTGCAGCCACCTTCTTTGGGAAGCTGCTTTTACATTTTATGCACTTTGGATTGGAAAAAAAGATTTTTCTGTTTGCCTGAATTTTTCCAAAATGGAGTCTCAATGGAGATCAGACTGTGTGCTCACAACAAGATGGAAAGCCTCCATAAAGTATGATCCTAATCAAAGCTACTCTGACATGCTCCATGCTTTTCTTTCCCAGACGAACAGGCAGTGCCGTGTTGTCTTGAAGCAGTGTTAAGCCATCTAAATAATGTATTCTTGATTAAATTTGATTAAGCAGTGGTAGAATTCAGACTTTACTTGATTGTTCAAATAATTTGCTTACAAACCATGTCCTATTATGCATTCTTGGTGTTCATTTGTCATTTACATAGTGGTATGTTGCTACTTATCTGGGCAATGAGAGAGCTTGCAGCCTTACTTCTTGCTACAGGAAGAGTTTTTTCTGATACTCAGTCTAAACTTCTTCCTCTGTTTCTTCTCATTACTTCAGTTATGTTCCTTTTACTCATGATAGTAACTTTCTCCTGTTTCTGTCAGACACTCAGATGCTCTTGAATTGTTTGATCTCACTTTTGCCCAACCTGTATGGAATACTGCTCTCTAAATTGAGTCTTTCAGCCTGTCAGTTGCTTGCTTTCTTTCAGAACTCTCTTCCTCATTGTTATTCTTTCTATAACTGGTGGTCTGAGCGCAGCATATGACATGTCAGTGATGGGGACGGTTGTGTCCCTGTTGCATCTTGTGGAATCTGTCTGCTGGAGGCCAGAATTTCACTTAGCTCTCGTCACATCATGAATATACTTTCAGAATTGCTCAACCTCTCTTTTTTTTTTTTCCATTGGATGTGCCATAGAAACTCATTCTGATAGGCATTCTTCAAATTTATGCCCATCTTTGAATCAGATCTAGATTTTTAAGAGCACTGCTCAGTCTAATAGGTACAGAATAGGAAAGAAATTGGATCTGTCTCGCTTCTGAAACTTAGTTTTAACTGTTATGTAATGGGTATCATGTAATCTATTTTTACAGTTGCAATCTATCTCAAAACACAAATTTGCATCTTATATGCTGCGCAAGTCAGGCTGCTGTTGCTGTTCGGTGCAAGAGCCAGCATGAGGCTAGGTTGTGGAATAGCAAAGCCCCATCTAGGTTTTGGATAGAAGGCAACGAAAGCATTTTATTGGTGCCTGCTAGGAAAACACAGGTATGCTACAAACAGAGCTTCATGTCTGAGTGCTGTTGGAGGATGAAGCCTTTGAGTGATCCATCAGCAGAGCATGATGTTGCCATGCTGACACTCGTGCTGCTGACAATGCACTGTCTTCATTGAAGCAATATATTGACTGGATGTCAGAGTCCCTAGGTAGCAAGTTTCAGGGGCTGGGACTTGAGGGAGAGACACGATACCTGGTTTTGGTTATCTGAAGCATGGCCTGTTCTCATCATCTTTTAACCATTGTAGTGTGTCTTTGGTCCATGTAGTATAATTCAGAATGGCTTTGCCGTTTAATTCAAGTCTTTTTGTCTGTCTGCTTAATGTGATCAAACTACATGATTAGGAACTTTGTGACAGAGATGAGCCATGTAATATGATTGAAGGTAAGCAATATATGTTGAGATAGATGCCTGGCATTAAGATTGCAGAGTACCTCTGTGCACCTGCAGTGTTGATATATCTGCTATAATGGGACTGAAAAGTTAAACGTAAAACATAAACATGGAGAACTTGTAACTCAGTAGGGTTAGGTGTAAGGAGTTGGGAACTAACTAGAGGGATGAAAACAATTCTAATAATGGTATAGGTCTTCAACCAGCCACAGATCCAGATGGTAAAAGGTAACAATTTAGTTATGTATTTCCACCCTAATTCTGAACACCTCTGTGTCTGCTAGGTCGCCAGGTATTAGTTGGGTAAAAAGCAAAATAACACATTTACAGTTCACAATTCTGTAGAAATCCTTATTACAATAATAACTAGGGAGATGTTGAGAAACAGTGCTGTCTAGATGTTTTCAGATTCTTGAGAAGAAATAGTTTGTGCCCAGTACCGTTGGATTGGGTAATGTGCCTGGTCTAAGTTGTTGATGTTTCATGAACATTGGGAAAATACTAAGCAATCAGAAAAAATAACTGTGTCTGTGTAGGTTAGCAAGCTTGACACTGGAGCAAGACAGAATCAGTGGGACTGCTCGTGGGTTTGCTGCCAGTAAATATATGAAAGGATGACAGCATAACTCATGCATCTCAACATTATGATTTTAATGAAAATTGCTGGAGTTAAATACACATTGAAGTCTGATCTATTTGAAGAAAGTATATACTACAAAACAGACTTTAGGCCTTTTGGCATAATTTTGGATGTAATCTGTTGGACAACAAGCAGTACAACATCATTGTACACATGAAGTAGTTCAGCAACTATCCAGATGATTTCAAAAGATAACTGAAGTGGGGGAGGAAGTTTTTGATGTGCTATGAGGATCTTTCTTGTCTTCTAGTAGGCTATCTCAGTGACAGGCAGAGAATAAAGTTCCTGATAGTATGAAGAGGACACAGCTTGGAGGTTTGGGTTCTGGATTACACCAAATGCTCAATTTTAAAGAATAACCAGGGTTGTTTAGTGAGGCTGTTTTAATGCATTTTAACATAACTAATTGCCAATATTGTAGAGAAGTCAATCACATTTGAAGATAGTAGTCTTCATTCAAAAAATGTCAGAAGAATGGGAGAGCTGTGCTAGAACTAACTACAGAAGTTTCAAGTAGAAGGGCTAAGGACTAGCCTCTGACCTCTCGATGTATACAACAAGGAATAGCAAAGAGCCAGTACTCTGTCTAACTGTGGTGTCAGCTTGGGGCAGGGGAGGGAGGAATGGGTTCTGAAAAGAGCACAAGGGTAACTTTGGGTTCCAGAAATCTTACATAGCCTATCTGACAGGATACAATAAAGCTTATCAGTTAATATTTTAAATCTCTACTGTATTTGAATCTCTAATATATGGAGATCGAAACAGGTCTCTTCTGGATCCCTAACGCTGGAGAAAGCGTGTTGTAGCATGGATTACTTAGTGCAGTTGTGTGTCAGAAATGACCAGCATGCGATTACAAATACTTGGATAGTCAGACCTTAATGCTGATGGACTCTGGTTGCTGAAAGATATTTCTAGCCTTTAGGACATCTGGATCTGGATAGGTGTTTCTAGAGCATCCCACACCCCCACTCCCCCTTAGTTTCTTGGGCGGGGGGGGCGGGGAGGGTATTGTCTGCCCAAGAACAGGAAAATACTGGTACATTTAATGTGGAAGGCTGTTCTCACAGGATTAATAAGTGTTGCTCTCTTCTTAATTAAAAAGTAAGTGCATTTGAGTAGCTGGACTTGTTTTTTGGTTTTGGGGGGTTTTTTTGGTGGTTTCTTTTTTTACTTCACTAGGTGAAGATACTTTATTGGTTTTCTGTCTCTTGCCCTAGGCGTGCAATGGAACTGAGTTTTGCTCTTGTTAATGGGAACAATGTCCGTGGAATGATGAAGGAGTTGCTGTATTTCCTAGATTCCTGTGAACCAGAGTTCAAGGCAGACTGTGCATCTGGAATATTTCTTGCAGCTGAAAAGTATGGGGTCAATTTACTTGCTATTAATTTTTTGTACATCCTCGGAATTATGAGCATTTTGTGTGTTGTTCCTCCCCCCCTCACCCCGCAAGAGAGAATATATTGATCGTCTCTTCTCCATTTGGTGATCTGTGTGTGGTTTGTCAGTTTTAACCCACTCTGAGGAACAGGACACGCTGGTGCCTTGGGACACACTAGTGTGTCCCATACGGATAGTCCTCATATCGCTGAACCAGTCTAGTATATTGATTTCCGCTGCACTTTGGAACAGGTATTGTGCTGACATCCTGGCCCTGCCCCCCTCCACACACAGATTCTCTCTGGTTAGTTGTACATGTGAGATGGTCTTATTACTGTTGAGCCATTGTAATTAGCAGCCGGACTTTGAAGTATGGTATATGCAAGGTATGGCTGTGCTACATTATACAGACTTGTATGTTCATTCAGCTTTCCAGTGTCGGCATTAATATAAAAAAGTCAAAGAAGGTGAAGTGTGTGGTGTTTTGTTTTTGTGGATTTTTTTTGTGTGTGTTTTGTTGGTGTGTCCCCCTCAGGAAACAATGGGCCAGGAAGTAACTGCATGGGGATGTTATGATGATGTTGGGTTTCTTGCTGGTGTTGAAGGCTAGCATTTATTGCTCTAACTTGTTTTCTTAATTTTGTCAGATACGCTCCTTCCAAACGCTGGCACATAGACACAATTATGAGAGTCTTAACAACGGTAAGTGAAATTCCCTCTCTTGTGTGAGGCAAAAAAATCTTTTAATTCTGTAGGAAGTTACTCATTATCAAGTTGGAGATGGCCATAAAGGCTGGCAGATAACAAACACTACAATACACAGAGGAAGTGTACTCGTATGGTAGTGACCCAAGGCAGCCAGTCAGAAATACGTAAACTGAATAAATATGACTGGTTTTTTAGAAGAAATGTATGATTTCAGAAGCACGCAAGAATACAGTGTGTAGCAGAGTTTTTTCTACTGCAGTAATCACATGAGCTTCTAAGTTAGGACAGCTCTTGTGCTGTCTGTGATTCCAATATACAGTGCTTTCAGAGAGTGAACACAGCCTTAAGTGACTTGCAAAGAGAAAGGGGGTGAAACAATTTCTTGGAACTATTCCAAGTTGAGTTTATCAAAGCTTTTTAATGAAACTGTATCAACAGCCTTCTAGTTCCTCTTCTTTGGGTTTAATTATTACTCTTTACCTACATGAATTTCTTTATAAACATCATAGCTGATGTGGAACTGGAGTAGTGTTCTGGCAAACAAGAGGGAAGAGATCTTGATAACTTGGGTAGGCAGTGTGTTCCCTGAGGCAAAGGAGTGGGAAAAGATTTATTTTATCGGTATGAGTGTTCAAATTTGAGAAGTTCATCAAGAAGCGAGTCTGGTTTGTGTGCTGTTTTGCCACCCTGAAACAGAGAAAAGTAGATTGCTCTGAACTGAGAATTGATTTCCATTAGAAGGCTGGCTGTGAGAATTGCTCTCAGATGATTTCATTCAATAAAGTGACTTCCTTCTCTTGGCTGCTAGAGAAACTATTTATAAAGTTGTATTCAGGAGACTGCCTACTGCAGACTCTTACAGATAAACATCTTTTTCAGTTTACCGGACTTACGCGAACTAACACAGAAAGATGGCATCAGCCATTGTGGTGGGTGACCCTGGCTGGACACCGGGTGCCCACCAAAGCCTCTCTGTTACTCCCCCTCCTCAGCTGGACAGGGGAGAGAAAACATAACGAAAGGCTTGTGGGTCAAGATAAGGACAGGGAGATCACTCAGCAATTGCCGTCATGGGCAAAACAGACTCGACTTGGGGAAATTAGTTTAATTTATTACCAATCAAATCAGAGTAGGATAATGAGAAATAGAACTGTAGCTTAAAAAAAACACCTTCCCCTCCACCCCTCCCTTTTTCGTGGGCTTAGCTTTACTCCTGATTTTCTCTACCTTCTCCCCGCCAGCAGCACAGGGGGACGGGGAATGGGGGTTGCAGTCAGTTCATCACACGTTGTCTCTGCTGCTCCTTCCTCCTCAGGGGGAGGGCTCCTCACACTCTGCCCCTGCTCCAGCGTGGGGTCCCTCCCATGGGAGACAGTCCTCCACGGACTTCTCCAACGTGAGTCCTTCCCATGGGCTGCAGTTCTTCACGAACTGCTCCAGCGTGGGTCCCTCCCACGGGGTGCAGTCCTTCAGGAACAGACTGCTCCAGCGTGGGTCCCCCGCAGGGTCACAAGCCCTGCCAGCAAACCTGCTCCAGCCTGGGCTCCTCTCTCCACGGGGCCACAGCTCCTGCCAGGAGCCTGCTCCAGCGCGGGCTTCCCACGGGGTCCCAGCCTCCTTCGGGCATCCCCCTGCTCCGGCGTGGGGTCCTCCACGGGCTGCAGGTGGAGATCTGCTCCACCGTGGACCTCCATGGGCTGCCGGGGGACAGCCTGCCTCACCATGGTCTTCACCATGAGCTGCAGGGGAATCTCTCTGCTCCGGCACCTGGAGCACCTCCTGCCCCTCCTTCTTCACTGACCTTGGTGTCTGCAGGGCTGTTTCTCTCAGTCTTACTCCTCTCTCCCGCTGCAATTGCTGTTGCCCAGTTATTTTTTCCCCCTTCTTAAATATGTTATCCCAGAGGTGCCGCCACTGTTGCTGATGGGCTCGGCCTTGGCCAGCGGCGGATCCATCTTGGAGCCAGCTGGCACTGGCTCTGTTGGGCGTGGGGGAAGCTTCTAGCAGCTTCTCACAGAAGCCACCCCTGTAGCCCCCCCGCTACCAAAACCTTGCCACACCAACCCAATACAGCCATCTTTGGCTAGCTGGATTCTCCCTTAGTTGACCCAACTGGGCTCACTTGATTTCCTTCTTTTTGCATGCTCTGCTCTCAGTGCCAGAGGAGTGCCTAAACAGAACAGGTTTTGAACAGTACACATCTTCCCTTCAGTGCCAAAGCTGTGTGATTGTGTTTTGCCCCACATACTTTCCTGGCCTTAAAGTGGTCTTTTCCCTCTGAGCTCCGTGTTCCTATCCTCTCACCAAAGAGTGACATGCAAGCAAGTTCCTGGGTCCGGTGCTTATTTGGCATAGAGTCTGGCTTTAAGCAAGCGATTGAATAAGCTGTGTTCTGCCCCCAGGGTGTCTTTGACTTAAAGCCTTCCATTTAACAGAGAAGTCTTCTGTGTTGCTTTTTGTTCCTTCTGTAGCACAGGATTCTTATGTCCACACTCCATTCTCTTGACAGTTTCAGGGTATCTATAGTATGGATTTCTCTGGGTATAGTTGAGTTCATTGGGAAAATGTACTGTCCTGTACTTCTAACCATCTGAGCCTGCTCAAAATCAACCATAAAGTGCTTGGGGATGAGGAGGTTGATTTTTATTTCCATGCACATCAGGTGGCTTTGTGAAAAGGATATCAGCAGATGCTGGGTGTTACTGAGAAGTCGGATAGTGAAACTTAACACCAGTTGTTCTTGCAGGCAGGAAGTTACGTTCGTGATGATGCTGTTCCCAATCTGATTCAGCTAATAACTAATAGTGTGGAGATGCATGCCTACACTGTGCAGAGACTCTACAAAGCCATCCTTGGTGATTACTCCCAGGTAATACCAAATGCGACCAGCTTCAGTTTCCTTGTTGTACTGCAATAAGCATGTTTACTAAGCATCTCAAGGTAAGTCAACATCACACCATCTAGCTCCAAGGGACAGATTGCAGAGGAGGCATGTCTTCTATAAGTTCATGTTCTTTTTATTTTCTCTAATTCTCTTATGGAATTCTTGATCGAATCAAATATTCCTGTTTCTTCTGCTGTGGAGAACTTCCGTGGCTGGAAGGAGGGCTAAGCTTGCTCTGGGAAATGGTGATGGTTTAATTTGTCATACCAGCATCCATTTTATCTCTGAGGCATCTGATTTTTCTTCTTCTAACAGCAGCCCCTGGTGCAAGTGGCCTCTTGGTGCATAGGAGAGTATGGAGATCTTCTGGTGTCTGGTCAATGTGAAGAGGAGGAACCAATACAGGTATAGCCTGGGAAAGAACAACAACTGTGTATCTGACTGAGGCTGGAGCTGCTTGATGCTGGATATGTGAGAGGAATGCTTGCAACAGTTGCTTAACACTGGTATCCATGATGGTGATGGACCCTGGACAGGAATCTCCTTGCTATACTACAGGCATGGGCTGCGTAAACACTCAGTATGAGGAGTGCAGCTACAATTGGCAGAGCGGTGTGATTTCAGTGCTAACCTAGCTTGCAGGGTACCTGCTAGGGTCTTAGCCGTGTATTTTGGTGATAAACATACTCTTCAATGCGTGGAACAGGAACTGTATTTTAAAACTAGTATCATAAGATCTCCACCTGGATGCATCTGTCTTGTACGTTCTGAACATAATGCTACAGGCTCACAAAGTTGCAGAAGAGGTACGATACAGCCATTAAGCAAGAGACAAGTTTTTACAGTATGCCCTGGAAGCCTTGCTGCAAAACTTCTCTCTGTCTCAGCCTAACCTTTTTGTACCTTTTCAGGTAACAGAGGATGAGGTTCTTGATATTTTAGAAAGCGTCCTCATATCTAATATGTCTGCATCTGTTACACGAGGTTATGCTCTCACTGCCATCATGAAGCTTTCCACAAGGTTCACCTGCACTGTCAAGTGAGTTCTCATTGATGTTGTACTGCACAGGGCTTTGTTGCAAATATGCTGGTATCAGTTGTCTTCAGTAAAAGTATTCCTTGGACGTGTTCTGCTTCCATGGTTTATAAGAGTCGTCATTTGTTGGCTTTTATAGTCCTCCTTTGCTTGCAGGGTGGAAGACTTCCACTGCTTTGTACTGTTTTCTCTGTGGATGTCCTCTACTGTGTAGGGACTTAATCCATGTTGCTGTTGCTTTAAAAACTCCTTTATGGGGAAGATAAGTCCTTACTTTCAGTGCACTGTTCTTTCCACTACCTTTTTTGGATGATGGAGAGAAAAATAGCCTTGTTTCCTGCTGATGGCTTCTCAGTGTGGGTAGTTGAGCTTTCTTATGATATACCTTGTGGTGGTATATTAATCACCTGCTGATGCTGTTGTGAAGGGACAGTTCAAAAATGGATGTTGCATAGATACTCCAGGAAAACAGCAGTGACTACTGTTTGAAATGAGTTACACAGGACACCTGTTGAGCAGAGGCCAGATAGTGTCTTCTGGATGACACATGCTAATCCCTTGCTTATTGCTGCTAATTCCATGGTGTGTTTTGTTTTTGTTTCCCCCCTGCCCTGACACAGTCGCATTAAGAAGGTAGTTTCCATTTATGGCAGCAGCATTGATGTGGAGCTACAGCAGAGGGCAGTGGAATATAATGCACTTTTCAAGAAATATGATCACATGAGGTAAGTGCTGATGAGTTTTGGTGTTTGAAAAGGATCATTATAATCTACTCTGATCTCCTGTGTACCACACTTTGTGCTTTGAGAGCTTTGTCTGGTGATTTTGGTAGGATTACAGAGGAACCAGAATCCCTCCCTCATCTATAGGGTTAGCGAGTGTTTTAAGAACTTAACATATCCTGGGAGATTGTTCTGTGATCAGAGACTTTCTCTACCGAAACATTTGCCCTGCTTTGAGCTTGAACTTGACTGATTTTTACTTCTAGGTGTTGAATCTTAAATTTGCTAGCTAAGTAAGTGTCTGCAGGTAGCTTTTACCATGCTAGCATTACCACAGTCATTAGGTTCAAACTGATTTTAAAATATCTTTGGAATAAACATGCAGAGATCCATTGACCTGTCCTCCTAAGCTGTGCTCTGAACTTGAGGTAATTCTTCCAACTGTTAATACTTTTCAATTTTTCAGAACATCTTTTTTAATTTACTGTATCTTCTTGTAGTATCTGTTAAAATCTCAAATTCTGCATGCAAAGGCATACTATTTCACTGCACCACTCAGCATCCCTGTTTTACAATTTGTGAGCATGTTAACCTCCTTACACCTTATCATTGAGAGGTCCCCATTCATCATTGCTTTGCTCAGGTGATTCTTTATGAGAAAGTTAAAACCCTGCTTTGTTGCAATAACTAAAGCTGTAATTCTTTGCAGAATAGTCATTAATCTGTTACGTGCAATAGTTAATTGTTGATACATAGGAGCACCACAGATGCTATTCAGTGAGGATCATAAGATTGGAGGAGATATTCTGGGGATTAACTTCATACACCCTTGAAAACTTTCCATGAGATTCCATTGGTTGGAGGAGCATCCATTTTAGAGTCTAGATGAGAGGACAGAGAAAATGGGTGCCACTGGACTAAATATTGCCTGTGTTTGTAGGGGCCTCCAAACTTTGTTTCAAAGGCTCTTCACAATCACTTTTTTCCATAGGTACCATCCTATTCACTATGTGTAGGACACAACATCCTTGTGATTTGCTCTTCTCTCCTCCCATGGGATCCATGCAGCAACTCAAATTGTTCTTGCAAAAGTCATGTTAATGAGCTAGGGCATGTGAGCTGCCTAGGGCTTCACATGAAGCCTTATGATTGAGTTGAGAAAAATTTAGCATGAGAGGCTTTTGATCTGAGTTGACCGTTGCAGACAACAGTGTCTGGCGGTCAGCTGGCTTTTGATCAGATGGCAGTGTATGCTATTCATAGTTTTGGGAAGTGTTGCACTTCAGAAAAACATATGTGAACTTCATTCAGTTTTACAAGAGAGCATCTGTATATTTTTTCTCCCAGTATATTCTGGTGTTCATTACAGTGTAAAGGTTAATGTTTAATAGTTTCTGCTCATTAAGACTTTGTTCATGATCAAAAATGTGGCCCATTGGTGGGTTTATTGGCACTGGAACACTTTTTCAGCCCAGAAGATGTATAGACAGTGTGGCTTACCCCTGTTACATGCAGTGCTTTGTGGCTTGATCTGCAAGGGTAATGTCCTTTCTTGTATTACAGACTAGTTCTCCCTATACAGGTTTTCCTAGTTTTTTGGTTTGATGTCAAGATTCTGGATCTCCTGCCTCTTCTTCAATCTCTGTATCATTTCAGGAGGGTACTCTCAAGGGCTGAACTTAATCTCTTTGGAAACTTAATTTGGCTAAATGAGAGCATGGTGATTTGCTTTTCCAACTTTGTCACCTGTTCTAAGTGGTTAACCCTTCTGCAAAGAGAAGTCAAATGAGCTGACTCTCTGACTCAACTGCATATGGAACAGAGCAGTCAAGTGTCCCATGTCTGCAGTTAATCCACCATTGTTCAATTTAATCTTTGTCTTGGGTTTGTTATCCTAGCCCCACAGTGGAAGCGGTGTCAAGTACTAGGGGAAAACAGGAGGCAGGTGGGCTCATTTGGCTTTCAGCTGTTGACTAATGTATTTACACTGGCACAGAATGCCATGGATTGCTTCTGACCCCCTCAAGCTGTCATGCAGTCTTACAGTTCCACTGCATTGGAGCTAAAAGGAAAAGGCAGGTTGCCCTGTGTATATCATCTCCTGAATGTCTGAGTATTTGGATTTGGGATCCAGGAAGATGGCACAGTGTAACTATGTCAGCTTCTTTCAGGCCAGCCCTGCTTGAGAGAATGCCAGTAATGGAGAAAGTCACCACAAATGGCCCTACTGAGATTGTACAGACCAACGGAGAGACAGAGCCAGCGGTACTGGAAACCAAACCTCCACCCTCTGGATTGCAGCCTGCTAGCCAGGTAATGGAAACTGATCTAGGATAAGTTTCCACTGCCTGTCAGACCACGCTACTAGCCACTGCCAACAGTAAGCTGAGACCATCTCCCTCCCCCCTCTGCTAGTTCTGGCCTGGTGATGATCGCATCATCTCTCTGCTCTGATGGCTCTAGTGTCAAGAACAGGTGTCTGGAAGAGGTCGTTGTGAGGAGTGCAAGAGCAGCGTGGGGTAAAGCCATATATCCCCCAGCCTGTCTCAGTGTGCACGAACTCCATCCTTCTCTATCTCTCTGGTCCCAAGAGCATGGAAACTAGATCTCTCATGGGGCATGGGACCATAGCCAAACTAAGAACCTCTCTGACTGGCCAGCGGCTCTGTTGGTCGTCAATCTAAGAGCAAGTAGAATCCATTACATTTGCAAGGGAAAGCAGCAGGAAGTTGAATATGTAACTATTACATCCACTCTCTCATTAGGCAAATGATTTGTTGGACTTGTTGGGAGGAAGTGATATAACACCTGTAATCCCCACTGCACCTACAAGCAAGCCAGCCTCTGCTGGTGGGGAGCTCCTTGACCTCCTGGGAGACCTCAACCTAACAGGTGAGCAGGCTGCATCTCTTAAAAGTCTACATTCTCAGTCCTGGGGTGGGATGAGGGCTGGCTCGTTCTTTGCTTTCTATCAGGTCCTAATCTTCACACTTATTCTTACCAAGATCTGTATTAGCAAACAGGTGGGAGTCAGGGAATGAAGTCACAGGTTGACTCTGCATGATTAGCTGGTGAGACTTGAGCATTTTCACGCTGCAGCCTGGAAATGCTGTGAGCCTTTCCAGAGAGGATTGGGAGATGGGAGGAATTCATCCCATTTGAATGCCTGCTAACTCACCTTGTTAGTGAAAGCAGAGAAGGGGAGGATGACAACACAGATGATTTGTAGAGCTTCATGTAAAGAAGTATGATATGCAGCAGTTGATCTTTGGAGAAGGAGTAATTACTCTTCATTTCATGACAGCTAAGTAATAATCCTTCAACATTTCTTGTAGGTTCTCCAGTATCTGCCCCTGCGCCCCAGATAGCACAGCCTCCATTCCTGCTTGATGGACTTTCATCACAGCCTCTCTTCAATGATATTGCTGCAGGTTAGGGACATGTAAATCGTTAGCTTAAGGTGCCACAGCACCCAAGTAGAAGAGGAAACAAGGGGTAGTGAAAAAAGGGGGGATGTGGAAGTGAAGTGTGGCACAGATACTGGAGCTGGAAGAGGGCAGCTGTTTAACCTTCAGAAGAGTTCACGTCTGGGGTAAAGTAAATGTGTTCTATGATGTTGAGAATGATCTCCAGATCCTGTAGGTCTGCTGCTTTTTTGTTTTCTACAGGAATCCCCTCAATTACTGCATACAACAAGAATGGGCTGAAGATTGACTTCACCTTTGAGAGGTCAAACACCAACCCTAGCGTCACTGTAATCACGATACAGGCCTCCAACAGCACAGAGCTGGATATGACAGACTTTGTTTTCCAAGCTGCAGTACCAAAGGTAGAGCCACTCAGGGCAACTATGGTGATATGTTGAGGGCCAGCTGCAAATACTTCCTGATCGGTGCTTTCATGTAGACAGAAATTTGCAGCATGGTAAACAAGGCTAAGAGCTGTTAATAGGTTCTCTTAGTGCTCAGTTTGGTCATCTCTTTCTAGTCTGAAAGTAAATGTTATAAATGCAATAGAACACCGGTTCCTATCAGATTGGACTACTTCTGCTTGGACAAAATCTTGTTTTAAAATCAGCACTTTCTAGGAAAGTTGCTAAACCACACGCAGAAAAATGTTGGGTCAAAAAAAAAGTGAAGACGCTAATCTCTTGCTTTATTCTTAGTTTCTAAGAAATATACCATGCTCTTGGCAGCTATGAATACATGAAAAAAATCTTTTGGAGCTCTTAGCTGTTTATAAAAGTTTAAATGAGTCCCCACATGGTGGTTAGTGATGATACTCCTTTAGGCAGTGAATTGTCTCCCCTTGCACTTAGCTGCAGCACAAAATATGGGAGACAGATATTGCCTAGTTTACAGTAGAGCATACGATTTAAGCAGGGTGTGATTGGAATGTTCTTCAAGTTTGGGAAAATACATTCACTTTTGGGAGTTTCACTTCTAGGAGTTAGTAATGCTCTAACTTTAATTCAGATATGTTTCGTATCTGTCATAGAAAGGAATTAGGGAAAGAAAGAATGGGCCTCCTGAAGTTACAGGTGTGCTGAGCAGTCTTGACTGCATGTGTCCTCTGTGTGTGACACTTGAAACAATGCATCACTGCTGATCTTGGTACACTACAGTAAGCCCTCACCCCCTAGTATTTGAGCTACCTGGATCTTACTTGTGTAGAAAGCAGGTGGGCCAGTGAATATTTTGTTCTTTACAGATAGGGAATTGAAGAACTGATTATTCAGGGCCAGGAACAGAACTCTTAATTTTCCTTGCTTTCTCTCAGTGCAAACAAATCACTTTATGTTCTTACTTGATTAAGTGTCAAATTGTTTTCTCTTTACCCTTTCTTCAGACATTCCAGCTGCAGCTCCTGTCTCCCAGCAGCAGTGTCATCCCTGCATTTAACTCGGGGACCATCACACAGGTCATTAAAGTCCTGAATCCACAAAAGGTGAGTGATTCCAAGAACAGTTATTAAAGATACTGTCTTGGAATCATGCATTTAGTAGCGGTCAGTTAGGGATGCATCTCTGATGAGAGATAGGGATTGAGGTAGTAAATGATGTGGTTTTAATGACAGTCATTTTGGTTAGGGTTAGGAAAAAGTTATGAAAAAGACAGGAGGTCCTGGGCACAGGTTTGGCCTTCTGTTTGGTTATACTGCTAAAACAGATTCACATCTTTGCTATCTTCTTGAATTCATGGATGTCTTTTGCATAAGAGTGGTTGTTAAACAAGTTTTTAGATGGCCTTTCTAGAAGAGCTCAAGCTGGTGTTTGTATGCGTTGTAAAAATGATGTCTGAAAGGCAAGCATCTTGCCATATAAATATATTCAGCATTCGTTCTTGCTGTCTACAGCGGCATTACCTGAAATGTTTGTTACACAAAAAATAGCTTGATCCATAATCTTAACAAAATTGTCTGTTTTCTCAAGTGGTGTCATTTGTTTTTAATGTGATGAGTGTAGTTTTAAACAGTTGATGAAAAGAATCTTTCAGTGTGATTTAATCGTAATTCCATTTGTTTTACAGCCTTCAGAGACAGGCTTCAAGACTGGGATACAGCAGACTTGAGGGGAGGGAGGGATGTGGCCCACATGTCCTCCTTAAGAGGCTTTGCAAGTGTTCATATGGCATCAGAAAGAAAAATAAAATTGAGATCACATATTTCTTCCTTTGTGGGACAACCTTAAGATATTAAACATCTTTAAGAACTTAAAACATCTTAAGGTTTTCATAGGTTAACACTTACGTACTGCTCTAGATGTTAAGTGTTGCTGCTAGACTGATGTGCAAATTAAAAAAATTCTCAAGTCTCAGTCCAAGATTTCACTGAAATGGCTGTCTTTAGTGCATAGTTTTTGTGGTTTCCATGCATCTCCCCTTATCTCTGTGTAGTGTGCTCCCCTCTGCCTATATTAAGGCACAAGACTAATTATTCTCTTTGTCTTGTATACATCTGATATGAATGTCTCTGTGATGCTGTAGAGCACCTTTCAAAGATCACCTTGAAAGTTATTTTCTGAACTTGGGAGGGTTTAGGAGTTTTCCTGTAAGGTGCCAGAAGTCGCAATATGTGCACCTCAGATGGGACCCACAAGGTGAAATACACCTAGCTAGTGGGATGCTTTCTTGTTGGAACACCAGAACTCCTATGAACACCTCAGAATACAGAGGTGCAACATGGTATTTCAGTAGCCTCTTCTCTTGCCCACTGTTTTCTAACTCTTCCACCTCAGGCACTTGTGCATCTCTCACTGTCCTTTAGATTGCTACTGCCTGACAGTACAGGTTTGCAAGAACCCTGTCCATGAGATAGTGTAGTTACCTGGAATACTCTGAGGGAGGCAGCCTTGGAACAGCCTTCCTACTTAGGAGGTAGCTGTTTGTCTTGTCAATGTTGTAAAAAAGACTGTTTACCTGGACACGGTCATTATGCTGGATTGAAACTGATGGCCAGTTTCCCAAAACAACACCAAATATAACAAAAACTGACAATGATTATATTGATCTATTAGTGATAAAGCATAGCTTCTTCATCCTGAGGCTGGTTGGAGCAGTCATTGTCCTCCTTTCCTCCCTCTGCTATCCCTTTTGCATATTTCCCTGTAGGTATGGGGAAAAGAGCCAGAAATAGCCAACTTTTTGCTTTTCCTTTTAGGGTTTTTGGGAAACAAGGTTTTTTTGAGAGTGAGGAGAATAGGGAACCTGGCTGGAACATGCTGTGCTGTAGCTATAATTAAGGGCCACCTAGTATCTGGATGACAGCCAAATGACAGTGTGAAACAACTTCAGAGCTATTCCATCATTTACTCACAGCAGGAGGAAATGATCTTACAGACTCTGTTTCCAGTCTTAGGCTATTTCCTTCACAGTGCTACTGAGCTATGCAGTACTTGAAGTTTCCAGACCACTGCTTTGAGTGAACAGCTAGTATGGGAAATGACACCTCTCCCTGCGAGCCTAAGTGCAGAGCAGCAGAGCCCAGATCTGCCTCCTGCTTTCTTCCATTGCTAACTGGGATTTTAAGGCAGTTATTTTTGTATTTAAGGACTTCAGTGCTTGTGAGAGCAGGGCCAGTGCAGAGAGATGTGGGTAGAAGCTGTGCTATAGCTCTTCTGAGAGCTTGTACCTGATCTGAGAACTATAGTTACCAATCAACATCCTACCAGATTAAGCATTTATCTGCAGTGTCATAGCTTACCCTGCACATCCTTTCAGCAAGCTCTTGCGGTGAGGAAAGGTCCATGTTTTGTATTCATGGAGTAAGGGAGGGGGGAGCTGGACGTGGGGGGAATTCGCTGACCTTTAATGAAGACCTGAATTTGTTTTGTGTTTTGTTTTTTTTTTTTTCTTTTTTCCCCTTTTCTCTTGTAGCAACAACTACGTATGCGGATCAAGTTGACATATAATCACAAGGGCTCAGCAATGCAGGATCTAGCAGAAGTCAACAACTTCCCCCCTCAGTCTTGGCAGTGAGGCTCTGGCACCATTCTTATTCTCACCCTACCCAATCAAAAGAACTCTGGGAAGAAGGTTGTGATCTTTGGCAATCCCCCAAACTGCACCACGGGCATGGGGAACAGATGAGACCTGCTGATGAGGAGGAATTTTCCTGAAGTGATTGCTGACTTTGAAGCATATCTGTTAAGACTAATCTCCTCTCCTCCGCTGATGAGGCTGGCGGCTTGTGGAGGCTACTGTGCACTCCCTCACACATGCATTCACAGCCAGAAGCAACATTCCCTTCTCCCCTCCCCTCCCCCCCGCCCCCCCGCAAAGAAACACAGCCTGGTTGGAAGAGACGTCTGGAATTTCTAGCAGGGAAACTTTCTTCTCTCTGCAGCAAGTGAACAGCTGCCCCTTCTTTCTGCTGTCTTTTTCCCCTGGGGTGGGCAAGGCGTGTTGTCATTCATTACTAGCTGGATTCCTTCAGGCACTTTCATCTGGGGCTCAGATTGGGGACTTGGGGGATGTCAGGCTGCCCTGCCTCTTTCTTCTTGTATCCCCTGTGTCTGAAGGGGCTGGAGACTTCTTATGGCCTATTCAGTGCATTATTGTATACACCCGCCTCTTGGTTACGGGATACATACCAAGTGCAAGTTAGGCCTTGGGAGTTCATCTGCAAACCTGGGACAGTGCAGGAAAAGAGGTGCTGGTGAGAGTTGATAAAATTGCTTTGGTGCTGTACTTGGAAATGAAGACCTTACACTTGAATTTTCTTTCTTGCCATCAATAGCTACAGCCATGCAGATTCACAGACAGTCTTCTGTAGCTTCCCCAGAAAGTGTGGTGATGTATGAGAGATGTAGAGATCCAAGGAGCAGCTGGTTTTCTACCACAGACGGTTTCAAAGCCTTTTAACCCATTAGTTGCGGTTTATGGGTAGAAAAGACATACTCAATTTTGTAGATCAGTCTTTGAGCAAGGGCTCTGTTCCTGCTGGGAGACTCATCAAAGACTATGCGGCAAAGTTGCTCTTCCCAGTTATTCCAGACCTTCTCCCCAGTTTAATTTCCAGAGCCTGTTGTAGACCGCTTGGATTCCATTTGAGTTACTTCTGACTGGGATATTTGTGTTGTATCTGTAATATTGGCACTGAAATAAAGACCATGCGGTTTAAAGAGACCTTTTCCCATTTTGTTACTTAATTGATCCTTGTAGTTTGCTCCTTGCTCCCCTTTCAGAGAAATGTGCTAGTTCAGGTTCAGACTGAAAGTAACTAAACTGTTTTTTGAATGGAAGCCAGCCATTTGAGTATTTGGATCCAAACATCTGAGGTCCAGTACTCTTCTAAGCTTACAGAAAGCTGTGTTCAGTTATGCTTCCTAGTGTGAACTGTTGTTGAGGTAGTACTGCTCTGTGAATTCTCATGGAGGTGATGTATAGGACATAAAGCACAGTGTGACAAAACTATTCAGATGTTCAGCACTCTTCAGGGAGGAAGAGGGGAGGATGTATCTTAGATCTTCACCCATGAGTGTGCCGGTAAGCTGAAGGTACTCCAGCTTCCAACCCAGTGCTTTCTCAAAAGAAACATCTGCTTTATTTCTGTTCGAGGGCTTTCCAGGTAGTGATCATTCAGTGCTCTGATGGCAAGCTTAGACACAGCTTTTTGCGTCTGCAAAAGTGCTAACACTAGGCTCCAGTCCTTGCCAAAAACATTGCAACAGTGGTGCACCGTGTACTTAGGGAAAATTGAAGACCTATTCTGCCCTTGAATTGGGAGCAGGAGGCCACTAAAGGTTGTTCAGTCTGCTTTGGTTTTAACTGCATTAAGTAATATAACATAGGACTGACTGTCACTGACTTAAGTGCTGGCCTGTGTAGTGGAATAAGTTTAGGTTCTCTTGGAGGGCATTTTTGCTGCCTTACTGATTAAGGTTTGGGCCTTTGGATTAGCAAAGAGCTCTATTATTCTACTGGAACTGGCATTAGCATGGGGTTATAAAATCTAGAAGAATGATGTATGATTTCTTTAAAAGTAATTCTGATTGTGGCAGGGTCATGCCTTGGCTATCAGTGGTGAGACAGATACTGTGCTTCAGCTAGAAGCATCATGAAGCAGGCAGTCTTAAGAGAAAATGGCTGAATCGAAGTCCATTTGTAGGTGCTGAGCATTTGCCTTTGTTGCTTGCACTGCAGTTGTGACTATTCACTACCCCACTAGCTCAAACTCCTTAGTGTTGAAGGTTGAGCATGTTAAATCTAGACTCCAGTGAGCTCTGAGGGTGTCCCAGATACGAAGCTAATGGAAAGTCTTTGCCTTAGTTCCTGAACTCCCCGTAAGCTCTCCCACTCCCCTCACAGAATTGTACATGGTCACTTGTACTGAAAGCTGGCACACCTCAATCTCTATTTGTTTTTGCTGAGAAAGAGCACTGGTGCAGGAGATTAGATGGGGAGAAAGAAGTCAATGATCACTCACCTGGCCTGTTCGTTGCAGCATAGTTGGGAACAGCTTGTCTTGTCCCTCTTGTTGCACTTGTTTTCTGTCCCCTAGAGCAGCTGGGTTTTGTTGTTGGTCTCTGTCTGGTAAGCTTGTAGGGTAAATTCCTACTACGTTCTTGGCTCCTTCAGCCACCCTTGCACAGTGTTTGTGTTTTGGGAAATAGGCACTTTGTCATGTATTTCTGAGTCAAGCTGAAGGAGGCAGTGCATGTACCTGAAATGCATTTTGCTTGAAGCCATCCCTTGGCTATGAAGTACTCCTTCGTAGCAACCGAACATTCCTGTTGTCCTTGGAGCTCTTTCCCTTCCCTGCTAAGGAATGGGGTACTAACATTACGCCAGAAGGAAGGCCAGGTTTCACAAGTTCCCATATCTGCAATACTAGATACCATTGCTTGCTCCTTGACCTCTAAGTGCATCTCTTAAGCTCTGTGCTGCTGCTTTGTTTTCTCACTGGAGAGTACTCGCATGTCCACATCTGAGGCACTCTTGAGGATAGGGTGAGTCTTTTTTTTCTACCAGTTGAATGCAACAGTTCTTAAGGTCTGGTCAACGTTTTCCTTGCTTCGGTGTAAGGGGAATATAAAGGGAGCAAGATACAGCCTTCATGGCTAATCTTACTAATATCTGCATTGGAGACTTTGGAGCTGGGAGAGATTGAATGTCTGTTTTTTCAAGTGAATGTATTTTGAGTCAAAAAATGACAGAAAGAATAGTGGCCGTAATGGGCCTGAAGGGGGAGGAGACATGGGAACGTCCTAAGATTCGACTTTGTCCAGGTTTTGATGGGACAAAATATGGCCTTGAACAACCTTTTGAAGCAATAGCAGTGAGGGGACTGCCACCTATACAGTACCTTGGATATATAACTCAGAAGATGCTGAAACAGCTGGGAAAGGTGACTTAGTGCCTTCCCCAAGGCTGGTACTAGCTGCGAGATGGAGCAGCAAAGATGGCTTTTTTTTAGATCTGCTGGTGCGCTTTCTATGTGTTCATTTTCTACTTGGGGGCTGTGAGGGAAGGAGCTACTGGACTGCTTCCCTCTGAACTTTCACTCTATTCCTGTATATTCCTTTTTCTTTCCTGATGTTGTAATTTACATTTTACATAGAGCCCCATCCCACCTCTTTGACAGTATAGTAAAAAAAAAAGACAAAACAAAAACCACCACAAAAACAAACAAAAAAAAACCCAAACAAACAAACCAAAACCCCAACAAACCCAACCAAATTTAAAGTAAAAACATGCTATTTGAGCAGGGAGCCTGGTGGCATTCTAACTTCTGCAGACCTATTTTTGAGATGTGAAAAATTTAAATAAATGCTGAGTCTTAGGTGAGTGAGGAGCATAACGGATGTAAACATTTACATGGGATGCATTAGACTTCTGCTGTGTGTCTTGTCTTTTGGTTGAAACAAATTATGAAGTAACTAATAAAATGAGTCAATATTCAATGATTTAAAACTGCCTCGTTGCTTTTTGCAAGTACAGTGGGTTAGTACTTACTGATTCTTAACGTTTGGCCATGACAAGGTCAGATGATGTGAAATAATCAATAAGGGCAGAATTTGAAAAACTTTCCAGGAAGTTTTGGAGAGCAAAATGAGTAAACAATTACAAAACACTTAAACAGTTCATGTGAAATATCAGCCTGAAAGAGAAGGCTTGTCAATGATGAGCAGCAATGCTTGGCCAGGTGCTAGAAAGGCGTGATGAGATCCGAACACAAGGAATTCTTTTCCCTGGTGTTTGCAGCTTGCCCTTGGAGTTGGTTACGATTCCCTTGCTGATTAAAAAGCCCCCTTTTGTACTCCGTGTGCCTCTGGGACAAGGATTGTTGTGACCTCATTGTCCATTAAAGCAGTACACGTGCCTGCTGTAAGGTTCTTCCTTGCTTTTTCTAGTCACAGTAACATTTTATTAGATAACTTTTCATGTGTTTTCCAACACATAATTGCACTTCTCTCCGCAAAGTACAATCTCCTCTGTATTGCCATGTGTCCTTCCTTTATGGAAATTCTCTTGAGGCAAAGTAGTTACAGAACTACAAAGCTGTAGCTAGAAATGCATTGTAATCGTGCTTTTCCGTGGAGAAAACCCAGTGAAAATTTGATTTATTTTTATAGCCTTCTCAGCTCGTGGGTATAGTCTGGAAGTGTGAAGAACTTGGTGGCCTTTCCTGTGACTGCCTTGCTTTAATGACATGAATTTAACACAATGCACTTTGAAGTGTGTTAAAGTTTGGAACCATTGGTGTTATGCGGAAGGTGGGAGGCTTTTTTGTTTTTAATGTGCTCGATCCTGTTCAGGCACAAACAGCAGCTGTCTTAAAGCATTATCAAATTCTGGTAAACTGTACAGTGATGATAATTATGACCAGACAATAGTTAAGACTGCCTGAGCTAACGTGATGGGCCTGCACAGCCCTGGGAGGAAGGCGATGTTCAGACACTCGGCTGCGTGGCTTCAGCCTTGGGAGGCCGATGGTGACAGACGCTCTGGAGGCAAGCGACGGAAATCGCGCGGTGAGACAGTTCTGGAGCGCGCGGTGAGCTTCCTCTTCTCTCCTCATCTGCTTCGTAGGCAGTGCATACCTGACGCTTCTGAAGAAGCAGCTGCGTAACTGGCGCGAATGACACCGCATCCATAGCGCGCTCAGGGAGCTCTGCATTCTGCCGGTACCGCTGCTGCCGGGCGCTGGCTCGCCACGAGTCTCTGGAGTGTCTCCCCGCTGGCACGCAGGGCCGGGGCAGGGGAAGCGGCCGGCGCAGCCCACGCTCAGCGCACCGCTCCCCTCCCGCCATGCCCGCGGCGGGGGCCGGGGGCGGGGCCTCGGGCGGCGGAAGCCCGCGCGCTTCCGGGGCGGGGCCTGCGCAGAGCCGGGGCGGGGCCGCCGCCGCCGCTGCCCGGGGTCTCGCCGTCCGGCCGGCGATGGGGGAGGCCGGGCCGGGGCCGGGGCCCAGGGAGGCGCCGGAGCCTGAGGAGGATGAGGCGGCGGCGGCGGCGCCGGGCGGCGCGCGGGGGGGCCGGGCCGGGCCCCGCGGCGGCATCCGGGTGCTGAAGGTGAGGAGGGGACCGGGGCCTTGCGCCGCGCGGGGGCCGTTCGGGGAACGTTCGGCCCGCCGGCAGCTCCCGGCGGGGCGGGGGCGGCTCGTCGCAGCGGGGCCGGCTCGGCGGCTCGGGGCCGCGCCTGGGTCGCTGCCCGACCTCGACCTTGGCGGGACGGCCGGGTGGGGCCGGGGTCTTTCCGTGCCCGCGTCCGAGCGGGGCGGCCCGGCGGTCTGGGCGGCCCCCGGGGCTCCCGCCGGCGCAGGGGCTCCCGCCGGCTCATCGCGAGCGGTCTGGAGGGGGCTCCCGCCGGTGGGAGCGGCGGGGCTCTCCGGGCCCGGCCGCCCCCCCTGGGCCCGGCCGCGCCTGCGGCCTGTGCAGAGGGGCTGCCGGCGGGGCCGGGTCGGACCGGCCAGCTGCGGCCTTCGAGGGCGGAGGGCGGTCGGACGCCGGCTCAGAGGCAGCTGCTGACGCTCTGGTTTGCGCTGCCTTGCAGAGAAACGTGAAGCGCAACGGGAGCAGGAGCTCTTTGAACAGGAGCCGGTTTGGTTCCCGTGAGAGGGACTGGCTGAAGGAGGACGTCGGCCGAGGCTGCGTGTACGTTTATGGAAGAGATTCTGCAGCTGCTGCTTCTTCAGACTTGCACTTGGTGCTCTGTACAGTGGACACCCCAGCGTCTGAGATATGCGATGGAGAAGGGGGGAAAAACCTCTTTTTGCAACTTCATGGAGACCTGGTCAGGTGAGGACTGAGAAGGGATTAAATCTGTTTGAGAAACGTTTGCCTTAGTCTTGCGGGGCTCTGTTCGCTGTGTGCCTAGGTGTGTTAGCGGGCAGTTATGGAACAGACAGAGGTGGTAGGTAGCAGTTAGATACCGCCTTCAGCAACGCAATTCATAAAAACGAAGTAGTGGTGCGCCTTTTACGCATCTCTTAGTTAAGCCATAGGTGTTTTAGCTGGGAGGGTTTGGCTGGTGCTCCAACCAGAAATATGCCCTCATTTTGTAGGTAGAGGCTGCTGTTCATATATTCCTTTGTTATGTTCTATGTTACGCACATTTTAGCGTCCAGAAAACTTAAGCTATTTAAGAGGCTGTAAACAGTTATTCTGAGTTAGTGAAACATGTAAGGTACTTTCACAGTTATGTCATGTAATATTTATGTGTTAGTAATTTTTTTGCTAAGAAGGGTTGCCAGGTAAATAATTAAAGGTAGACAGAAAGATAGTGTACTAAAGGGTATATACAGGAGGCTTAAGCATCAGATTACATGTTTTATACCTGCAGTTGATTTAGGCCAAAAATAGACAGCTCAGGGTTTAATGCGCATGAACTTTATGCTGTGCGTGTATTATGGACTCCTCTAGGTTTACAAGCTCCCATGAGGTGTGGTAGGATTTAGACTTTGCATTGATTCTTCTGGACTTAAGATTCAGTTACGAAGTTGCCACTCCTGTTCTCAGGAGGAAAAATGTTGCTGTGGTCTCCTTACTTGAAGGCTAAGCAGTAGAGACAACACATGCTGAACAGGACTGGTAGCTGGTTTTTTGGTAGCGAAACAGAAGTCCTAAGTTGCATGTGTCCAAATTTTAAAAACATGGCATGTGTTTGCTCAGGTAGGGGGAGGGAGTGCTACTGGCGAGAGATGCGGAGAGTAGGATGTGGTTAAAACTGACTGCTGAAAAAAGTTATTCAGACCCGTTTGCCTTGCCCAGCCTGGGTTATCGGAACCAGGGATAGTTTAGTTAGAAACACTGTATGAAGACAGACACTTGAACATAGCTATTAAGGCTGCTGAAAATCTCCATTCATTGCTTGAAGAATTTATAAAGAAATTGGCTTGGTTTGGACCCTAACAGTGAGCAGATATTCCAGCATTTAGAAAGAAGAGCAGACCCTTCACTGCAGATCATGAAAAGCTTGTAGATGTGTTCAGAGAGGAACGTTTTGACTTTTTTTAGCTTTTGAAATGGCTTTTGTGTTTGAATTCTTTTCAATACTTGTGTCTCTTCTTGTGCTAGGTAGCCGTGCCTGTCGTTGATTTGTGGCAAGCTTTGCACTGCATTAGCAAAGTGGTCCTGCTATCAGTGTTTTGGAAGCAAGCACCGAGTTGTAAATGTTCACTTCCCACTCTTGTTGCCTCTTGGTCTGTCTAGCACTTTGTCAAGCTTTGTCTTAAATTTTGTGAAGCGTTCTTGATTACAGTTTGTTTGTTCCTTGTAATTCTCAGAACGTGTTTGCCACAGAAGAGATCCCTGAATTACTTCCCGCTGGGGGTGTTCTCAGTAGAGAAATGGGAGTTACCAGTATTGCTTCAGTAGCATCTGTGTTACTAACAGGAAGCGGGCCTGAATGGTACCTGCTTCCATATCCACAGGAAGACGACAGAGTGCTCAAGATATCCCCATGCCCTGTTGAGATAATTCCTTCCTCGAACAAAGTTTGCTGATTACTTTAGTAACGTGTTCATGAATACAAATTACTCTGCTAAGCATCTGATTGCATTTTACCGTAGGTACGTTTGTCTCCCAAACAACTTCCGAATTCTTCACCCTTTTAATATCAGTAGGTGACTTTCTTTCAGCTGAGTATGGCAAAGATTGATTTGGCACCTGACTCAGAAGACTGAAAGCTGGACAGTAAATGGAAGAATAGCAGAAACATTTTTTGTGTATTCACTTTAAATATTCAGTGGTGTCCTTGTGATCATTCTGCATTTCCCTTTCAAGTCTGTTCACAGGGGAGTCAGTCTCTGTCAGAAATTTCTTTTCTTCTCCACAGTGCACCTCAAGGATCTTTAGAGTTCTCCTAGCTAGAATCTTTCCTTATGTTCGCATCCTTTCATGTTCAGAAATTGTATCTTCCTGCAGAGGATTAAACAAAAATAGCATGGATACCTTCTTTGGTCTGGACACCCCTCACAACAAAAATTTAAACTACAGATTTGAAGACTTGACTGCTGCTTATGAAGAAGAGCTACAGTTGCAACAGCAGTTGTAGAACTGTTGCTACTTTTTGTTGGCTTTTCTGTCTCCTTATCCTTTGCACCTTCGCTTAACAGAGCTGCTTCTCTGACTAGTGGAAGTGTCCAGTACCTGATGTGTGATACTGATGTGGATGTAATGGGCTGTTTGTGTCAAATAGCAGCTGTGGCAGCCAGGGTGTTCTCCATGTGTGCTAGCATTCAGTGCGTGTTGTGCTGGGTACAAGATGAATTTTTACATTTCTAATGTGATGGTTTCACACCACATTGCTTTCTCTCAAAGGGAAAGCATATATTTCTACCTCAAGCTTTAACTATTGCCTCTGGAACTTGTCAGCCTTGATCATGTTAGTAAAGAAATTCCGTATAGAAACTGCCGTTCCAGATACTGGGTTTGGTTTTCCCTTTCCTGGCCTATCCTAGGTTTTGTTAGTGAATCACGTGGCTCTTGAGAAGAACTTGGACCAGTGATCCATTCAGTCAGGTCTACAGAATGTCTCCAAAGGCATTCAATGAATTGCTCCCTTTCCTGGTTTGAATATGGTCCCTAGGTAACGAGCTGGTTTGTTCATTGCTTTATTTACAAAGCCCTGTGCTGGACCTGTGAGTGTCATTAGCTAAACGCCTGGACTCTGTGCTGGTGTTTACTGGGTCGCAGACCCAGCTTACGGCTAGTGCCAGAAGAGTAGCTCGGCTGCAGGCTGGGAGTCAAACACCCTTCCCACCACGTCTTCACGCTTGAAATGTGTAACACCAAGCCATACTTCATCTGTGGAGTGGTCAGTCATTGCATCCTGCGTACGTGCGAGTTTTTAGGTGTAGATTTTTCTGTAAACTCAAACTCTTTTGCCAGGTAGTGAACTTTGAACAACTTGTGGCGTTTTGCAGACAACTTGAAGAATTTCAGAAGACTTAACTTTTTGGCAAGGCTTTTGTTTTTCAGCCAGTGGCAAGCAAACCTAGATGGTGCAATAGTACAGACTATTCTTTTGATTGGTTTTCAGATAGGAATGGTACTATGGCAAGAGAGATACATTTGTTAGGGGATTAGGCTTGAATAGATATTACTGCCAATGTTCCTTTTGTACATGGCTTTTTTAGAAAAGAAACAAAACCGAGGGCATTGTTTGATATGTTCAAGAAGCGTATCAGTTTGATTTATGTGGACAAGAAAGAAAATAAAGGGTTTTTCAAATTAGCATTTTGAAACCCTTCACTTCTTGCTGAAGTGAAAGATGAGAAGAATAAAAATAATGAAAAAATCAGATCTCATGTCCAGAAGGGGCAAGTATGGTGGGATAGAGTATCAAGCTTTTTCAGGAGGGTAAGCCACAGTACTGTACCTCAGAGAGTATTGAGCAACCTGTAGAACTGTGATTTAATTTGCGTCAGATGAAAAGCACTTACCCCCTTACTGTATTAAGGTTCTTCCTGAATTCTGATGTGCAAGTATATTGTTCAGTGTGTACTTGCAAAAGCCTCAGGCATTCAGCAACCAAATTGTAACGTTTGAGCGTTGGGTTTTTTTCCCCTAGGAAATCTAGATGCAGACTACATGAAGTGTTCTTTTTATGAGTGACACTCAAGCATTTATGGTTCCTGAGCCATGGGTCACATGCTGGAGAAGCTGTTTTCTGGCATGCATAAGGCTTTAACAGCAGAAGAATTGGAATCTAGAGGTAGTCAAGGGAAACTTGGGCAAGGTATTTGGAGATCCAGTCAAATCTCTCATATTCTTCTTGGATTCTGCGCTGAAGGGTATAGAGTACATCAGGGTTTACTGTACTGGAAGTCAGCATTGTTCGGTGCAATCTATTATTTATTCCAGTTTCTAGTAGCTTGCCTGTTATAGGAGACAGATACCCAGGTTTGTCATTTCCAAGATTACCTCAGAAAGCTCTTTTGAAAGTTTGGTGTGTGTTTGGTGTTTTGAAAGTTTGTTATGTGTGTCATAGTGTCTGATTTGGATACCGGAAGAGAATAGTTAGGCCTGGGGAGGGCGGGAAGGGGAGGGATTGTGCTTTCTGCTGAAATTTATCTGAATTTGCATTAAACTACACTGGCAAGCTCTTTATTTCCTTTTCTTTACCAGCTTAAAGAAGGGGCAGAAAGAAAACGCAGTTTTCCGAATGCTTTTTTTCTATTTAAAAAAAAAAGCATCACAAAAAACCACAACAAACCAGCAGTAGCGGCAGCAGCAATGGCATGCATTGCTGACAGTCACCTGATTACATCTTGAACTTTAAATTGATGTATGACTATTATTCTCATATATGAGTTTTGGACTATACTTACAGCACATACCAAATTGTTATCTCTGACATTGGTTTTGGTCACATTGGAAGCTTCACGAAATTAGGGTAACTCCTAAAAATCAAGCAAAAATTATGACCAGTGGCGGACATGGGTATGAATAAACAATGGTTTCTACTGTTTAAGGCAGCTGATATTTCATAAATTAAAATTTAAATCCTACTAGTCAATTCAAGGAAGGAATAAGAACAGATTTCCAAGCAAACCAACTCTGTCAGGGAGTGATCCTTTGGGTGGATATGAAGATACAGATGAAGGTTTTCCCCCTTTGTCTGTTAAATAAAGTCTATTTATGGGTTGAAATTTGCCAATAACTTTCTCATTATATTTAGGTCTGACTAGAGACTAGAGTCTGCAAGGCCTGACATCAGTTTATTAGTCAGTAGAAGCTCCAAGAGACGATTTCTGAAATGAGAGGAAGGGGGTTATTTCATATACAGCCTTCTGGCTAGCAAGTTGATGTATTTCCATGTAAAACAAAGGAGGAGGGAGCAAAGTTGCCGTAATCAGGCTCAGCAAACATTAAGTGGTAAGAACTGGTTTTCTGGATCAGCTGCATATCAACTACGTTGTCTTTTCAGGCTAGAAACTTTGTTGGTTTGGACCGTAACTTTGAGAGTAATCCTGTTTCTGATCCAGAGGTCCTATGTGTGAAGTGAAAGAGTTGCAATGTATGTGCTTGAAATACCTGAGGTCATTTTGCTTCTTGAGGTGTGTCGTGTTGACTACAAAGGAAGTGTGGATGAGTAGATACTTGTAAATGGTGCATGTTTTATGAAATCAGTCCTGCCTTAATTATGAGATGGCTTTTGTAAAGCTGTCAGTAATAGTGGAAATACTATAGTATAATCATTAAAAAGAATCAGAAATATTTTTGTTCTTCAGTTGAGAAGAAGCAGAAAAGTCTGGTACGTACAGTAATAAAATATTTCACGTTAAGACGTGCAGTATAAATGGTGTATGCAAGTCAACAAAGTTTAGTAGAAAACAGGTCTTACCGAACAAACTTGATCTTGATGCTTTGAAATTTCAAGCTTTGTCGCCAAAGGCGTTAGTCATTTGTTGCAGTGTGTGATGTCGGATGGGGCTCTGAGCAACCTCATCTGGTCGGAGATGTCCCTGCTCATTGCAGGAGAGTTGGACTAGATGACCTTTAAAGGTCCCTTCCAACCCAAACCATTCTGTGTTCTGATGTCATTGGTAGAAAAGCAATACACAAACCAGTAAAACTCGTTGGCTGATACCTTACAAATTAGAAACTGTTATTCAGTGTAAGCATTTTTTTTTTTTTGGATGAGGGGTTAGTGTATGCCTGAATGAAGAAAGGTAAACTTGCACTGTTCAGTTGCTTTGTTACTAATCTGTGGCTAAAAGAAAGGTAACAACTCAGGAAGGCATAGATGGAGGGAGTGATGAGTACTGAGAAGTCAGTGCAACAGGTTGATCTAGATGGTTTAGCATACAGTATTCTCTGGAAAATGCTGCTTTTCAATATCGCTGGATATATTTATGTAGAAGCCAGGTGTACTAAATACTAAAGAGGAGAGGAAGGAGGCTATAACTTGCAAAAACTGCAGTTCAGGAGGACTTGTGGATTGAAGGGATATGATTGAGCGTGCCAAATAGTTGAGAGCACATTTGATCCAGGTGTATAAATACTGTTGAATAGAACTAAGAAGTCTCTGTACGGTTTTGTGTAGTCAGTGCATGGATACAGCGAACAGTCGTGGTGCTAGCGCTTACAGAATGTTGGTAAGATAAAAAAATCAGTGGTAAAAATTATTTTGAATCAAAGTAGACCCACCCTACTGCAAGAAAATTTTGAAAACACATTGAGCCTCATCTTGAAAAGGAAGTTTGAAATGGCTAGTCTCATGATTTATAAACACCTGTTTAAAGAATAGGTGACAAGCCAAGGTCCAGTGACTGTAATCTGAAGCTAGGCACTTTTAGATTAAAAATGAGGCTTTTTAATGGTGGATAATGAGTGGGCCACTGGAGCAATTTATTTCAACTCCCGTCATACATTTTCAGTGCTTAATCTTTTACACTAAGAATTTTTTTTTTTCTAAAGTAAAACTTCTAATTTAGCGTGAAACTGTTATTTTTATTGCAGAAAATAACAGTTCAGCGTCTCTGGAAGAAGTGAGATGAGAGGATCAGAAAACATTTTTTCTGTTCTGAATATACTAAACCTGATGTTTCAGGAGAACTTTCTCTTACTGCTATTTATTCAAGTTAGCCACTGAATCCTTCCTGTGATCTGTTGTAGTTCTAAAAACGTCTTTTCCTTAAATGTACCATTTGAGTTAATTTGCCAAAGCGTGAGAATCTTGCACCGATGAGAGCTAAAGAGAATGGGAAATTTCTTTTTTCTTTCTTTTTAGAAGTCATTCTTCAGGAGGATTCTCATATGCTTTGCTCCCAGCTGCCTTTGGAAGAGAAATTTAAGTAGAGTTATTTTTATATCTTTCAGTCATTATACGTAGGTTTTTTTAATTATTTGGCATCTACTTTTTGTGCAGTATTTCTGGTTTTGTTTCTTGTCATTGTTTCCTCCCGGTGCTCCTTCAATCATGGAATGGAAATGATCACCATGGTATGGCTTATGCCTATTGCTTTACCTTTCCATTTCCCTTCTGCAATGTAATCCTTCAGTGCTACAGTTCTTAAGTGCTACTTGACAAGCAGGAAGCACAGATCCCAAGGATGCGTGCTTGCCAGACCTTTTCAGAGGAGCAGAACCACCAGTGTGTCAGTATTCCTTACACTTTAGCTGCAATGAGACTTGTTTAATCTTTTTTGCGTTCTCAAACTACTTTCTTATATGTTTTGACAGGAGGCTGGAGCCCACAGAAAAACCCCTTCAGATTGTGTATGACTACTTGGCTGGGTTGGGTTTTGATGATCCTGTCAGAATGCAGGAAGAGGCAGCAAACTCTGATCTCAGCTGTATGATTCGCTTTTACAGTGGTAAGAAATTGCGTGTGCACGCTGTTGCTGTTCCTGTAGCTTTAACTATGAGGTGGAACTCAGCTGAAGCCCAAGTCATTGACCTATTGGGTTTATAGGTGGCTACATCAAACACCCAAAGTACCAGTAAGCATTTCTTAAAATAATGAGTTTTCAAGATTAATAGAAAAAAAACACAATTCTGTAGTTCTCTTGATCCTATCTGTGGCTTGAGAAAAGACAGCTCCACAGGAAGACACAAGATTGCTCTGTTGTCTTTAGTTTCCAGTGTTACAACAAATGCCTTGGAGCTCCTAATGGGATCAGAAACATATTGCAGTTCAGTCTAGATATGCCTGAAGATTGTATTTCCAAAAGGTGTATGGATATGGGCAAGGAAGGTCCTGGTCAAATACCTCCACAGCCTGTAGATAGAGAGTGAGAGTGCCAGCTGGTTAATAATAATGCAGGCTGCCATTAGAAACCCAGTGCGTTTCATTGCAGAAGCGAGACTTCTGAGTGGCCTATTCAATCAGTTTGGGCAAGATACCACGTGTGTAAGGAGCAACAGACTGATAGTCGTAGGCCCGTTGGTGTATGGTGCTAGCAGTCAGAAAAGGAATTCACTGAAGCGAAGAGGAAATCTAAAACAAATAAGGGGGAGGAAAGCTGATAATGAAGTTATTTAATTACTTTTAAATACTTCACCTGCATATATTTTGCATTTCAGAAAAAAAATCAAAGTGCTTTTAATGGAAAATTGTTACTGCATAGTGGAGCTGGGTAGCCTGACTAAGCTGCTAGCCATCATTTGTTTATTCAGTGTCAAAAAATGGAATCATAAGAAATCATCTTCTACAGCCCTTTACTTGAGACAAACCCCTTCTGTCTGGGAGCTGTGTGCAGAACAGGCAAAACAGCGTAGAAGTATAATGGAGATGGAAAGAAGTATGACATACATACAGTCTGGATTTATAGGGCAAGGAGTAGGGAGTCAGAAGTTACTTCAGCTAGAAGGAGGAGAGGCATCAAGCATAGGGCTGTAAAGAACTTTTGAGGAAAAAATGAGCAATTCAGTTTGGGTATGTCAAGCGGGAACTGTTGAAGATTCAGGAACAGTGACTCAACTTCATGGAAGCAAGTAGGTAGAAAATGGAATTGAGTAGTTTCAGTCAGCATGGGAGGGTAGTCCTGCTTAGAAAGAGGCTGTGAAGGAAGAAATACAAGGATTGAAGAGTTTTCAGGAGACCTGTTTTAAGAAAGTCAAAGCAAATGCTGACAAAGTGGTTCTTAAAGGTAGGGGAGGAATTAGAGGGAATGCTATGGATGATTATGTGATAATTTTGCAAAGCCTGCAGCTGAGAACATAAGGGACGAAGTAATGCATTTTAACCAGAGAAACATTACTTAGAATCATAGAGTCACAGAATGGTTTGGTTTGGAAGGGACCTTTAAAGATCATCTAGTCCAACCCCCCGCCTTGGACAGGGACATCTGTCACTAGGTCAGGTTGCTCAGAGCCCCATCCAACCTGACCTTGAACACTTCCAGGGATGGGGCATCCACAGCGTCTCTGGGCAACCTATTCCAGTGCCTCACCACCCTCATTGTAAAACATTTCTTCCTTATGTCCAATCTAAATCTACCCTCTTTCAGTTTAAAACCGTCGCCCCTTGTCCTGTCACTACAAGCCTTGGTAAAAAGTCTCTCTGTGCCTTTCTTATAAGCCCCCTTTATATATTGAAAAGCTGCAAGAAGGTCTTCCCGGAGCCTTCTCTTCTCCAGGCTGAACAACCCCAACTCTCTCAGCCTTTCTTCATAGGAGAGGTGTTCCAGCCACCTGACCATTTCCATGGCCCTCCTCTGGACCTGCTGGAGTGCTGAGAGCCGCCTTCATATTTCTTTCACTCCTTAGGGATGTCTCTTGGATTTCTCTGCTCTCTTCCCACATTTCTGTCTGCCTTTGTCATGGGATACATTGGGTTTGTTTCCTTCCCTGGTGCATGGTGAGTACTTAGGCCCAGTTGGGGTGATGGGACTACAAGTGGATTAATAGAAATCTCACATTAAACAGCAGTGAGAGGGGAGCATGCTTCCTGAAGTCTGGCTGTTGAGATACTTGTAGGAGTCCAAGACTTTTATGAGGGGAGAGGGTATGTTAGATTGGCTGGGAGAACGGGGGGAGGGCTTCCTTAATGGAAGTCGCTTGGAGAATGGAGGGCAGTGACGCAGGCTGGATGGGGCAAGCTCAGAGACCAAATGTTACGGAGTCTTTGCGTGCTTCAACAACAGATCAAATGGAAGAAGCTCTCCAGGGCCGTCAGACTGTTCATCTATGTCAGGTGTGACAGGCGTGAATTGTAGAGGGTCACAGGCTTTCTTTGGTGGGGAATTGGCTTGATTCCTTGTATTGCTGTAGCTGGACTTGTGTAGCTTGTAAGGTGCTGTTAGAGGTGCTAGCTCTGTCTGTTGATGCCCTGTGTCCTTGCTCTCCATGGGAAAGCCTGTGCTTGCTAATTGGAGCGTGGAGTTAAGCATGATCACAGTGACATTCAAGTCCAAGCTCAGGAGCTGCAAAGAGTGACAGGAATTTGCCTATCCCTGGAGGTTAAGACCGTTCTTACACATAGCTTGGGGAGGTGTGAAGTAGCTGGGATTCAGAGTAGGAGTCCTTGAACATTGCCCCTGGATGTTTCCTTAGCACTAGGACATAGGTGTCACAGATGTTTCGGAGCAGATAGGGAAACTGAAGGATTGATGTAGCTTCTTAGTAATATCTGGTGCTTGGAACAATGCTGCTGTGGCAGTCAGTAGGATACCACTTTTGGTCCCATAATATGGTTTTCTTACAAGTCTGGGGCTGGTCTTTCAGCTTGGTGAAATCCAAGCAATTTTTTCTGTGGATGATTAGAGTTTCTCACCATTAAGGACATCTTATGCCAAACTTCATGTCCCTGAAACAAAGCTACTGTTGTAAATAAACAAACAGCTAAATATTTCAGCTAAATTCAGCCTGGTCTAGACATCAAGACAATGCTTTAAATTTGGCAAACTGAAGAGCCTGCTTTCTAACTGAGAAACAGTATAACAACTTTAGTTGGTGGTTAACTTTTTGCTCCTGATAAAAGTTTGGAGTATGGTTTGTGTCTGGAAGTGAGTAATGCATAACCAATAGTGAGACTATTTTTCCAGCGGATCTAATTAGAGTTTTTGTCATTGTCTAGCATATATGTTGGCTACTCAGTTCCTCTGTCTGACTTGGCGGGGGGAGGAATATAAATACCTGCAGGTTCATACTACCTGTGGGTATCAGGACACTTGCAGGACAGTTCAAGACATAAGCAGCATGTCAGTAGCAACTTCAAATAAATAAATAAAAAAAAAGGATCCTTTCCTAAGTAAAACAAAGGACCCATTGCCAGGATCTGTCTTAGGGATTATTTAGGATAAAATGAAATATAAATTTAATATGAGGAGATTCTTAACACTTGAAACGCATAGGTCCATCAGGTCAGGCTTATTCCTGTTCTTTAAAGTATTCAATTAAGTGACTATTTGGAAAGTTTTCGTAGCCAGTAAGATGGTATAAACAGCAGACAGAATCTTGAAAAGTGTCTGGGAGATTTGTCATTATCTTGGAAAAAAAAAAAAAATAATAAAAGGGGCAAGGAGGTAGGATGACCTTACCTAAAAGTAAGTGTATGTGGATTAGAAGGCTGAAGTAGAATTCTGCTTTGCTGGTTAGAGTCATAGCTAGCAGTGCACACAGCACAGCTGTAACAGTCAGTGCTGGAATCCTTTCACGTGAATCATCTTCAGGGAAATAACTTTCTTCTGTGGCTGATTTTCCAGGCCTTCCTTTAAAGCCCAGTAGAAGCCATTTATTTGATGGTTTCTGTGACTAGCTGACTCAACAAGAGTTTGAAATTGCTTTTCTATTGCATCTGAATGAAGGATGTTTGGCGAGTGTGTAAGTTTGGTAAGATCTGTAATTACCTGTAGATTAAAAACACACTACATGGCAACCGTTATAATGTTGTACTGAAAGGCATACAATGGTTGCTTATCAGACATTACCGCACTGACTAAGTTGCTTGTCCTCTGCATGAGATTTTATTTTAAAGTGCAACTTGTCTTGTCTTTACTTGTTCTTTACAATAACTGATTTTGCGTGTTACAGCTGTGTTGCTGTTTGTACTCACAGCTGAGAATGAAGAACAAATGGAAAGTAAATGCTAATGTCCCATTTTTCTTCAGAAAAGCCATGTCAAGTGGAACAGTTAGATCGCATCCTGCTCTCTGGAGTCTATAACGTACGCAAAGGAAAGACCCAGTTGCACAAGTGGGCAGAGCGCTTGGTAATTCTCTGTGGTACGTGCCTCATTGTGTCCTCTGTGAAAGATAGCCACACAGGGAAGATGCACATCTTGCCTCTTGTTGGAGGAAAGGTAAGACTTTTTTTGGTTAGCTTCCTGTGGCTTAGAAAGGAAGAAGGGAGTATAATGATGGGTATTATCCACAAGAGGTTAATCTAGGCTTTTGTAACAAATTACCGCATTAACATGTGCAGAGAATGGTACAACCCCTTTCTACTTGCTTTGCTTAGGTAGTAGTCTTAAGGCTAATAGAACCAAGAGACACTAGTTCCGCTTTCACGTTAGTAGCCAGTGTGGTGAATGGGCATTCTGGAAATTATTACTTCTGGGATCTACTTGAGCAGAAAGATGTTAAGAAGGATTTACTTCTGTGTTTCTCTCCAATAACTTTACAACTGTGTTTTCAGCAAAATGTAATGTTACTGGTAGTCAGTAATACCTCACCCTAGACTTCAGATCCATTGTAATTGCTGGAGTTTAGGCAGACTGTTTTGTTTTCAATTCTCCCTTTGCAGGTGGAAGAGATGAAACGTCGGCAGTACACACTTGCTTTCACATCTGCTGGAGCACAAGCTCAAACATACCATGTTTCCTTTGAAACGCTGGCAGAGTGCCAGCGGTGGCACCGACAGGCGTCCACGGTGAGGCCCTGGAGACGGCAGTAGTTCGGGTGTTGGGTACAGGGGTAAGAAGGGTTTTCTGATGCAGGCTTGGTATGCAGGCAGAGATGAAGCTAGGATGCTGGAGAAAGTACCGAGGACACTTTCCAGCTTTCTTCATTTCTTACATGCTCAGGGCTATAGAGATTTTCTTTTAGCCTTCTCTTCTCTCTCTGCCTGTGCAACACTGTTGAGTAGTGGTTCTGCATTCCCCCCCCCCGCTGCACCTATCGAGAATAGCTAATCACAGGTCCCTGGAGCAAATGCCAGGGACTGGCTGACTTTACAGCCATAGAAACCTATAAATTGCACCCGTTGCCATACTTGAATCTGCCTAAACTGTGGCCTGGACTGGCATGGGGCCACCCTGATAGGTTTGAGTTAACACAGAGATCATAGGTCAGCAAGGGAAGTGTAGTTTGTTCAGAGCTGTGTCCTTATTCCACATTAAAGTACAATTAGATGGTGATAACTTAATGCTGAGCCACACTTTGACCTCAAATATATATATATGTATAGCATTATGAAATATGAAATGAGTTCAGGATAAAGCAGGTCATAAAATCTGGATTGAAGCACTGAAGACCTCGAAACAAAGCATACTTAATGAAAGGAGATCTGATATTTGCAAAGACTTTATGAAATGTTGCAAAACCATATTTATGAAGATTTTTTCATCATAACATGTTATGTTTCCAATATTACACCCTGAACAAGCTAACAAAAGAAAGTCGGAAGAAGTAGCTAGGCCAAGCAGAGGTTCTGTAAACCTTAAAGGACTGAACTGGAAGGTCAGCTGCTTCCTGTTGCTGCTTGCATCTTTGGAAGGCACTCAGATATTATACTTTCTCAGCAGAGTTTCCTCAGCCAGAGATACAGTTTTCTCCATTAGGTTGGCTGTCTTACGGTCTAGCTTTTAGGCAGCGCCCGTTGCACATACAGAGCAGGGCTTTCTGTGTGTCCTGGTTGGTATCCAGATATGCATCCTTGTCAGGGGGCTTGCAGAAACAGTAGCAAATGGCATAAACTCATACTCCGTGGACTGTTTCCTGCATGGACTCTACCTGGTGGGTACAAGGGGGTTCTTTCATGTTCTTGCAAATTGTTTACTACTTGCATTCTTTGGCCTTCCATTAGATTTCCAGAGAAAAATTGTTGCACAGCTGCAGCTCTTCCTCCTTCTTTTCAGATTGTGTCTATGCGACTTAGCATGGTTGACCTTTCATGCTACAGCCTTGAGGAAGTACCTGAGCACCTCTTCTACAGTCAAGACATCATCTACCTCAACCTACGACACAATTTTATGAGATCAAGTGGAGCAGGGAGTCTTGACTCTCTTTGCAGGTCTGCAAAGAATTATTTTTCTTTTACGTTTGGAGTTCTTGACATGTGCATCCAGGGATGAAGAGGAGGGGGAATGCATTGCCCACTCTCGTGGGGATGGTAAAAAGATCGATCTTCAGGAAGATCTAACAAATGAGGGGGCTAGGAAGCAGAACTGAACGGCATAGGCAGGCATAAGCTTCCAGCAATTTACAGTATTCATGAACTCCCTTCCACAGATTCTTTGTGCTAGGTTTGATCTGAGATGAGCCTTGTGGAGCAATATGCCATTTGTATGGACAAGATGCAATAGTAATATAAGGCTGCTTGCTAAAGAGAGAACATTTTGGGGTATAAGATAAAAGGTGAGGGAAAGCATAATGCTGCTGTTGTGGGCAAGTGTTTGCAGGAAGAAGTGCAGATCTGAAAAAGCCTGTTTTGGTAAGTTCTTAATGTTAATGTGCATTTGGAATTGGCAGAGGGCCTGTGAGACTCCAGCTTTGCTTTGGGAACTTGTAATGATCTGCTTTTAAGAGAGTAGCAGTTGTGTGATGGTGTGGAAGCATGATGTAGTCATCTTAGGTAAGTGAAGGAGTCTTACAAAAATATTTTTAAATTAATTCCTGAAAACGGTAAAAATCTAGACGAGGATTAGTCTGTTGATATCTATGCTAGCCATGCTAAAAGGAATTCAAGGAGTCGCTCTATAAATTTTGAAAGACGTTAGGAAGCCTGTAGTAATATTGTCAAATGCCTCTGTGTTTGGAACACATTGTGCCTTAAAAATGTATTTGGAGAAACTTTGCAAAAATGCAGTTTTCTGTTTTGGCTTGGGTTTTTTTGTTGTGTTTTTGTTTTGTTTATCTCTAGGGGCCTATTACCAGGTTATTTCATTTTTCTGCCTACAGAGTAATGAGATACCTAGGTATCCATGAGGGTACCTACAGGGAAAAAAATGGCTCACCTGTGGGAATTCTTTGCAGTTTCATTGAGAGCCAGAGTCTAGTCTGGTTTTGTTTTAATTCCAAACTTGTTTAAATGTTTTCTAACTGCTGAATTGTAATAGATTCTGTTATTGGAAAAGCTGCTTAAAATAATTCAAGATTTTGCTTTCTACTTCTATCTTCAAATACACTGTATGATGTTGAAAACCGTATCAGAACTTTATTGTCTAAAATGCGGTATCCTTGGTTCACAGGATCAGCAAAGGGGCTTGAAATTTCTTTTGACCTTGCATGTAGTCAACAAGAGATCTGACATGTCAGAAACTCGACTCTTTTCCTGGCAGTGACTATGTCTGATGAAGCTGAAATCCTCAAACAAACAAAAGCCATAAAAGAAGCCCTCACTTCACACAATCTTGAATAAACAGGTAGCATTAGGTAGCCCACATAAGGCTGCTCATTGCCTTTTGACAAGATTTTCTTTCTGAGGTTTTTAGGATGTTTATCAGGTCACAGCCCCAAATGAAGAAACTTGCTCACTTGCAGTAGGTGTTATCAGTGCCTAGAGATTGACAATTCTGAACAGCAGAATTTTTTGCAATGATCAGATCTCTTCCTCTGAGGAAATCTTTGAAGCTCTAGCACTCTAATTAGCTATAACTATAATAATGGAACAAAAAATAATTAACTGAAAGGGAAATGTTAAGCAAAGGAAATTAAATAACCCCACCTGTTTTGTTATGTCTCCTAGCTTATTTTTTATGTAACGTACTGCCTTTCAAGTATCTCCCTTTTCTGGAAAACATTATCAAGTCTGATCTTCGTTGATAAGTGTGTGTGTGCGCACACATGTGTATACATATGCATGTCTATTAGCACCATTCTAACTAGTTGATACAGAGTTGTACTGGGATGCTTTGGCGGCAGAGCAGGATGTTGCGTTAAATTGGGAATATTTCAAGCCAGCACCAGTTTGGGCTGCTCAACAGAGGATGGTCATCCCATTGAGGATTTGTTGCTGTGTTTCCATACCTCTTTGCTGTAATCTCAATATACCCTGTGAGAGCACAGACCAAAACTTGAAGAGCCCTAACAGTTTCTGGATCCTTATTCCCTGTAATACGTGGTTCATGTATACGACTCTCATTCGAGTTGAGTTTGCATTCCATTCCTAGATCCCTACTGCTTGAGAATATTGGGGCAAAGGAGAAGGAACAGAAGGGGAACTCTAAAGGCTTTTGAGTATTGTCCTCCCCATTGAATATGACAGTCTGCTCGAGGAGTCTCAGACCAAGCTGTGTCATGTACCAGTTTCCCTCCAGCTTTTAGAAACTTTAATGCCCCTTTTGTGTTTGCTTTGATATCCTTGCAGAGGGATGAATTCTGAAAATTGGTTATGCTGTTGCATTTAATGACATGCCTCTTGGGGCAGCTTCTCACCGCACTCTGCTAATGACAGAGAAAGAGCTGCTTGGTGTTAAGGACAGGTGCCATAGAAAAAGCCATTGTAGAATTCCAGAGAAAGCAGTTTCATTAAAGCATTTTCTGATTCCAAAACCTGAGAACTGTGATCTGTCCTAAATCTCTTAAAGTTGAACCAGTTAATGAGAAAGTTCAAATCTGTAGGTTTATCCTCGTTGTTTCCTTCTTTTCCATTACTGTTGTGAAGTTCTGTGGGCAAGTTTCTGATTTTTGTATCATTGTTAGATCTTTGCATCATACAATATGTTCCCTTTAGGAAGGCTATTACCAGTACAGCATCCTTCTCTTTGGCTTTCAGTTGCATTACAAGAGGGTCTGTTTGTGGCTGCAGCAAACATAAAATGCCTGTGCCCTTGTTTATATGACAGGGTGCTTTCTCAAAGCAAACAACGCATGTCCAAGTTTCAGATGTGCTCCCTCTTTTAAAAAAACCAACACCCTCCCCAAAGATTATAAAGCAAAATGGAGAAATATAATGCATAGTTCCTACACAGATCATTCCAAGTATTCTGAATCTGAAAAAGGAGTCGCTATAAAGAAGAAAAAATTTCAAAACCTTTCAGTCTTATACTGCAAGACATCTCAAGATAGAAGTAATATTCTCCCTCAAGCTAATTAACCTTGGTTTTGTTACCTATATTAAAACATTTGCTTCAAAATAAGAGCTACTCACCATTGCCTAGCAAAAAGTATGGTAGGTGGAGCAGATGAATGAACTTTATGTTTCCAAGAAGTACTTCTCTGGTACATTACATTAGATTCGCAATTGTCTCATAGAAGTATGATATAAATTTCCCCACTGAATTAATTTCTGATGGTTCCAGTTTGGGATGAGGAAGTTGCTACTTGAGGAAAAATACTTCTGTTTTCTGTAGAAAGAGGTAGGAACTCTTTGAGAAGAACCTCTTGCATATTACCCCAGCCCATGCTGAATTTCTTCTCTCTGTTTGGACCTAGCACAGTGATAGAAGGAGCTGGAATAGGCAACCATCTGTTAAGCACGGGTGGGACCGTAGTGACTGTGAGGGCTGTGTCAGTACTTGCGTGGCTGTACCTGTGGTACAGTCTGCCAAGCAAGTGGCACTTTAGATGTGGAATCTCTTCCAAGGACCTCTGGGTGCAGGTCTTGCGGCTTCCCAGCGTGGAGTCAGCGCTTTCCTGGTGTTCCCTTTTACAGCTCTGCTAGGCCTTCGGTTGTGCCTAGCTTGAGAAGGGTATTCCCCCTTTCTGTTTTATTCTCAGAATAGTTCCAGTTAATGTTTTCAGTTCCTGTTTTCCCAAGCTGCATAATTGTAGACTGTTACTCTAAATAATTCTTTGAAGGTAAATTTTTTGAACTGAGTATTTTTAGTCTCCTTAATCTTAGTAACAGTCGCTAGGAGGAAGCCTGTCAGGAGTCAGAGTAGAAGGTTGTTATCAGTTTCTGCAGTAAAACTATGGTATTTGATCACTTTCAGCATTACCACTGAGACACAAAATATCAGTGACTTAAAACCAAATTTGTGCAGAAACTCCTGTAATGAGTTAGCTGACCGTATCGCCAGTGTACAAAGACTTAAAAATTCTTTATGACTAGTTTTGTATGTTTTTGTTTTGAGACCATGGAGTTTGTGAATTAACTAGTATTCTTGCCAATAGGTTTTCTCAGTTGAAGAGCCTGAACCTGTCTCATAATAGACTGGGAGAGTTTCCTGTATCACTGTGCGAGATCTCTACTCTGACAGAGCTTAATATTTCCTGTAATGGACTTCATTACTTGCCAAGCCAGATTGGCAAACTGTTGAAGTGAGTATATTCTTTTTATCTGTGGTCATAAATATCCTTGGTGCTTCGGTTGAGCACAGCTGACATGAAGGTACTACTTATGAAAGTATGAGTACTGGGGCAGCCTGTTCTGCCCATGAAGACTGAATGATGGATTTGACTCCAGCAGAAGGTCAAGAACCAAGATGTCCAACAAGGTTTGTTTTTCCTTGGAAATGAAGATATCACACTATGTTTATACAGTTGCCCTTTTAAGTCACTGGAATATAGCAAGTTACCATTCATCGTTTGTGACTTCCTGCCTATTCTACTACCTATGTAAAATATATTAGTGTAAATCAGTTTTCTAAAGGAGGAGAATAGTGGATTTTGCCTATTTTGGAGCGGCCTAGGAAGACACTTCACAGTCAGTTATGATGCCTTGAATCACGGGCGCCACCTTGCTGAACTAGAGTAAATGTGAAGGCTTCTAAGCATATGAATATACTCACACTTAAAGTTTAGTAAACTTGAAGCTTGTTATGTTCTCTCTGGGGTGTGTGTTTTGGGGGGTTGTTTTTGGTTGGGGTTTTTTTCTGTTTTTACTTTAGGGTGACTTGTATGATTTCTTGCGGGTTTATGTCCAATTTTTATGTAAAATTGAATGCATCTTCTTCTCTTTGCCTCTGCTGCCATCTTGCATTCCCTTGCCTGCTTTCTTATTATTTCCTTCCTACATTCTCTTCTAAATTTTTTTTTTTAAACCACTATTATGGTGGTGCCTTATTGGTTAAACATAAATATTGTTATGTTTACATAAAAACACTTAAGAGTTTCTAAAGATCATGCTGTCAGGGGCTTTTCCAGAAGCCACAGATTAGTGCAGTGAAACATCTGTGGAGATCAGCTAGGCTTTGTAGAACTAGGGGAAAAATATACATGCCTCTCAAATTCTGAGGCCTAGTCTATGGACCTTATTTATACGAGCAAGAGCATGCTGGTTATATTGCTGCAGTATTCATAAATGTCTTGCACAAAAGGGATTGCAGATTTCTTAACTCTATGCAAGTTTAAAGTACAAGGGTACCTTATAGGACCCAAGACAGTCTCAGGTGTAATTCCTTAATCACTACTATTAAAACATTACAGCTGCTGATGTAGAAAAGATGTGGAAACATGATGGAGATGAAGCATTGTCTGAAGACAATTGTATTGTTTCTCAAATAAGTTAATGCACATTTTTCTGCAGCTGCAGAGGTGTGTGACCTTCTGAATTTCTGTTTACTATTTGTATTTAATATTTCAATACTGATGCAGTTTCTATTAAAGTTTAATTTATTGTATAAAACTTTTCTGTGGTAACTTCTCACAGAAGTCCAGTGATTTTTGTCAGCACTAGTATGTTTTGATAGCTGTCTACAGAATTGGTTGCTTTTTGTATTCGAAAGAGGATTTTAACATGGAAATACTTGGGCAATCCCCTCTGAAAATTTTGTCTTAAAGTGTTTGCTAGAGTAAAAAACCTTCTCCATTTTCCTCAGTAGCTACCTCGAATGCATAAATGCTTAAGCTTAGGTAAATTTAATTGCAAGACTATTATTGCATTTGTTTAGATAAACGTTGATACCGAGCTGTTAGTTCATTGTGGCCTGCTCTTCCTCCAGCTTATATCTTTAAAAAAGGAATGTCTGCAGCTACATTGGATGTAAGCAAGTAATTTCCAGAGCGATCTTTTAGCCGTATGCAAACTGAGGAAAAAACTGTATGCAGGCTTACAGTTTTCAGAGGCTTACAACTTAGTTAAGGGTCCAGTCGTCTTTATGACCCCTTGAGCCCGTATTCATAAGAACTTTTTATGGCCCCAGATTGCATTTCTACCACCACTAAACACTGTTCAGAAAGTTCTTTGTTGGAACATAATCATAATGAGGGAATTGTATTTTGGGGGTTTGAGTCTCAAAAGCCATGCAAACTTTAAAACAATTCATCTTGCAACAGAAAGCTACCCTATTATTTTCTGAGTGTCTGAAAGGACAACTAGAATGTAAAAATCTGTTACCAGCGCATTAGTGTGGTAGGAATTGTGATTAAACTGTGCCATAAGTGCCATAGATGTGAATAAGTGCCATAATAGTGATACAAGGTTCCAGTGATTGGATGATGAAGGTGCAGTTGATTTTTATTGTTTCTTATGAGACAGGTCTGTACTGTTACTGCTGTCGTTTTTGGTTTTAGTTTGTCATAGGTCTTTTAAAGATTGTCCAGCATGCTAAGTGAGGAGTTCTTAATTTGTAGAAAACCAATTGATTAAGTAAATATCTTTCATTTACAGTATAAGTACTGATTTGTATTTTGCTTATGTTAACTTAAAATCTTTGGCACAACTGGAAGTTTACCTCCAAAATAATTTAGGAACTATTTGGTATTGCATACATGTGTAATAAAAGTACTCGAGTAACTTTATGTTTATAAGAATAAAATTGGCTGTTAGGTACCTTTAAAAAATAGCCACACTGAGACAGCTAGCTATACAAGGAAATTCACTGAAAATGCTAAATGTAATGTTTGCTACTCTTTGCTGAATTATTTTCTTTCTATTTTTCACTGCTGCAGTCTCCAGACCTTCTGGCTTGATGGGAATTTCCTCACGTCCTTACCAGAAGAACTGGGAAGTCTGCAACAGCTCAGCTGTCTTGGGCTTTCCTTCAATAACTTCTGTGAACTGCCAGCAATTTGTGAGAAACTCGTCATCTTAGACAAACTAGCCCTGGCAGGGAACTTGCTAGAGACCCTGGACCTTGCAGTGCTGAACCGTATGAGTCACATCAGAAGTGTAGACCTGAGGTAAGGGGGGGAAACTTGCATATGTATAGAAACCAGATTGCTACTTTCCATTGCAGCAGAGGAGCTGTGTAACTTCTAGTACATTTTGCAATAAACTAGGTGTAATTTTTTTTCTCTTACTGATTCTTTAGCTTTTAGGGAGTTCTGAGGGTGTGCAGAATTCACTTAGAGAAGCAAGGTTAACAGAGCAATGCCTGAAGCCACTGAATGTGACTCAGCCTTCTAGTTTCCTCTTTTGATATGCTGTTACCATGAGCTTGGGTAGCTCTTTGATCTCTCCTACCCTTTTTTGCCTTCCCACCATCGTGTCTGTCCCCCCCCCGGTCCTCCCCCCCCACCCACCCCCCATCTGAGAGCAGAGCTCTCAGAAAGGGATAAAGAACTTTTTGTCTGTGGCAAGGCAGTCTAGTATCTAGTCTCTGCATTAGCTTCCTGTGTCAGTGTGTCCTGGTTTTGACTGGGATAGAGTTAATTTTCTTCGTAGTAGCTGGTACAGTGTGTGTTTTGGATTTAGTGTAAGAATAATGTTGATAACACTCTGATGTGTTAGTTGCTGCTAAGTAGCACTTATCTTAAGCCAAGGACTTTTCAGTTTCCCATGCTCTGCCAGCAAGCAGGTGTGCAAGAAGCTGGGAGGGAGCATGGCCGGGGCAGCTGACCTGAACTAGCCAAAGGGGTATTCCATACCATAGAACGTCATGCTCAGTATATAAACAGGGGGGAGTTGGCTGGGAGAGGCGGATCGCTGCTCTGGCATTGGTCAGTGGGTGGTGAGCAATTGCATTGTTCATCACTGGGTTTTTTCCTTCCCCCCCCCCCCCCCCCTTCTTTTTTTTGTTATATTCCTTTTCATTACTATTATTACTATTATTATTATATTTCATTATTACTATTGTTAGTATTATATTTTACTTTAGTTATTAAACTGTTCTTATCTCAACCCACGAGTTTTACCTTCTTTCCTGATTCTCCTCCCCATCCCACTGGGAGCAGGGGGGAGTGAGTGAGCAGCTGCGTGGTGCTTAGCTGTTGGCTGGGGTTAAACCATGACACAGTGCAAAGTATCCGTCTCCTGTCCTGGCTTCTAATTTCTAGACCAGTCTTCAGAATCTCTTAAACATTGGAGAATGAGTAAAATGGTTTCACATAGCAGTGCAGACAAAGGACATGTTTTTCTTTGTATTCACTGCCTGAAATCCACCATTGCTCCTCACACATTTCACTGTGCTCACCTTTGGTGTTAGCCTTCACCGGAACTCTTCCTTTCCTCTCCTTTCTTCTCTCTTCTTACTGATGTCCAGTGTTCAGTGTCCTATTTTCTGACTTTGTAACTCTTGTCTCTGAGTGTTTAGGCTGAACAACCTGAAGAGAGCCACAGCTGACACTCTGGAGGGGAACAAATCTGTGACTTACATGGATTTACGAGACAATCAGATGACAGATCTGGATCTGAGCTCCTTGGGCAGCCTGGAGCAGCTGCACTGTGAGCGGAATAAGCTGAAAGAGTTGACGCTGAGTGGCTTCTCCCTTCGGGCCCTCTATGCCAACAGCAACTGTACGTCTCTTTGCCTTCTTCACCTGCCTTCTTCCTTCAAGCCCTGGGAACAAAGGAAAACAGCCCTTTGCCCCCTCCCACACAAAAAAAATACTTATGCTGATGTTACAGTAGAGAGACTGTATGTGATGGGTCTTCTGAGGTCAGCTGCTAGGGATCACATATGCATGTATGTGTGCAGGCTGTGTAACAGGGGGAGGTTGTGGTGTTGAGTTACTGTCCAAGGAATTAGTCTTCCAGCGAGATCTGTTTGGGAGTCCACAAATAGAAGTACAGTTCTCCCTTGTTCTGGTGCACCATGTGGCAGATGGAGAAATGGGATAATGAGAAGCTGTAGTGCCATATGGCAGATGTATGAAGTGTGAACTCTGTCTTGGGAAGGATGAGTAGAGACCTTGAGTATCCATAAAGTAATACTTATGAGTCTCACTTGCTAGCTAGTCTGTCTGCTTCCCTGTGCTGTTTTCCCTCTGAAGCTCTGCAATCATAATTATTTGCTTTACTTCATCAGGTCTGACAGCTGTCAGTATTTATCCAGTTCCTGGTCAACTGACATGTCTAGAACTCTCTCAGTAAGTGACTATACACCACAGAATATAAAGGAAGTATCTGGGCACCTTTGCTGTTTTCTGCAGAAATTTTCTGGAGTTTTTAAGCTTTGGAAAGAGTTGAGAGCAACTGGGGGAAGGCACTCCATCTTCACAATAGAACTGGAAAGCCCAGAACTAAAGAGTGATGAAAGTGTCCCAGACCAGAAGCCCCTCTGAACCAGTATGACCTGTCTAGGTGACTGGCTGTCCTTCAGCTGTAGGCTGTAATCAGAAAAAAAAGCCAAGCAGGGACCACTGAACTTGGGGCAGCTTACTGGGCTGAATGGTGGGAATCTGTGGAGCAAACATTTAGAGTAGCTGCCAGTGATCTCTGCTATTGGCTTCATTGCCTACGTCTGCCCTTGGAGCAGCATTGTGAGACCTTTAAGATAGAATGTCCAGAGGACCTGATCACCTTTTGCTTCAGTTCTGGGTTGAAGCACAATAGCAGGATAGCGTCGGGTGGCCTGTTCTGCTGATGTCAGTGCTGTAAACAAAAAGCCTGATCATCGGAGCCTTGCATCAGTACTTTCTACCAATCATGCACCAGCTCAGTTTGCATTACACAGCTAGCCATGAGATAAATTCCACGTGACTAGCTCAGATACTGTTCATTTTCTGCCTATTGTTTTTGGTTTGTCTGTCACTAATGTCATGCAGCATTCAAACAGGGTATGTTCCATATGGAGTGCTGGTGTCTAGCTTTTCCCCCTTGCTTTTCTCAGCAATCAACTGCAGCATGTCCCAGACTGGGCCTGTGAAGCAAAGAAACTGGAAGTTTTGGATGTGAGCTACAACCTCCTTGTGGAGCTTCCATCGAGGTCAGCAAACCTTCTTCTTATACAGAGCTGAGTGTTCTTCTGTGGTGAGCTGACTGGGGAGAGAGAAGCAGTGCTATTCCAGTTGCTTTATTCCTTGTTGTGCAGAGATACAATCCACTTTCTCTGTGCAGCGTCGAAAATACTCTGTATTCAAATGTTGGAAAGAACTGACTTCCAAGTCAGCTTCTTGAGTAACAGAGGCCAGGTAATTTCATCCTATGCTTCTGGCTTCTACTGCAGCTGTTTGCACCTGAAGTAGAACACACTGCTATGATTTATTTGTGTTACCATAGTGTCTGTGAACATAGGTCATAGGTGAGGCCCTAATATGCCTTGCATTGCCCCGCAGAGATTTCACCTGTTACCTTTCATAGGGAGATACCACAGAGATACGATATAGCTGATCTCAAAGGTAGCTTTCACAACACATCATCAGCCAACTCCTTTCTCCCCGTCTCCCTTTCAGTTTCTGCAGAAATGCGGTGAAGGGGAGCCAAGAACTAATATAGTTTTGCAGACATTTATAATGACTTCTCCAAGGTACCAGGGATATCATGGGAAGAAGCAAAGCACAAATGTTCTTAGCCGAACAGGTGTGTTTGGTGGGGGTGTGATTGTAACGAGTGAGACACAGTGTCTAGGGTAAGCTATATTGAAATTGAACGGAAGGGTGGATTACAGTGAAGAAGAGAGCAGGTTGAAGCAGTTAAAGCAACAGGCATAGGAAGTGATCTTAGCAGTGACATTCTAATGGTTGTCAGAGACAAGACTACATACATCAAAAGCAAGAAAAGGATGTAACAAGGATGTGATAATGAGAACTTAGAAAAGAACTTTAGCCATACCAATGGATGAAAGACCAAATTTTAAGTATGTTATGCAAAAAGAACCTGCAGAATTCAGACACAGAAATATATATTCTAAAAAGAAATTTAAGCATTTTTAAAGATTCCTAAGTGCTGGAATTTACTGTATCCATTGGGGATCTCTTCCAGTATGCGTTCGTCATCAACACTGTATGTCTTGTGTACAGTGAGAACTTCACCAGCGTTGACTTTCAGCCATTGATCAGGTTAATCCAGCAGACCAAAGCTTAAAGAGCCTCGCATAAGGGGATATAGTTCACTGTGAAGTTGTCTTTTACACTTAGTTGTCCGAAAACAGAATTGTGTCAAAGAAGTTGTCTTTTACACTTAGTTGTCCGAAAACAGAATTGTGTCAAAGTGGTGCGTGACAGTGTTGGGTGGAGATACCCAAGTTAGCTCTGGCTGAGTCAGCTTGAATAAGGAAATTGGTGTATCTGCATTTGAATAGCTTTTTTTTCCCAGTATAATTAGCTTTGAGAAGCCACAGCATACCGAAAGAAACTGAATTAATTGGCCCACATGGAGCAGTGCACTAATGCAGCTTTAGCATTTCATGCTTCAAAGCTGTTCTGTACAGGGCTCTCAGAATATAGTCCCAAATTATCACCTCACACAAATGGGCAGGGTGGTTCTAGGCTATGTCCAGATGTGTTCAGATATCCTTCCTCAAAAGTCCTGCAAGCAATTCTCTGCAGTTTGTGGGGAGAGAGACCTTTTCCTTCAGTAAGCACTGCAATTCTGGAGAATGTGACAACAGCCTCAGAAGGGCTACAGGAGTGCTAAGCAGCCAGTTAAAACTCTGAATTTAAGTTGGCACAGGGGAAGCACTTCTTTCTGTGTACAGGTTAAAACAGGCATTTAAATCCATCCTTTGTGACTTCTCTTTTTTTGTCTGCCTGAGAGAATGCTAGGCATATGCACACAGACAGACTCATATCACAAGTTACTGATCTGCAGTAGCACAGAGGGAAATGCAGATACACTTCCAAGCGTTCAGAGTGACTGAGGCACATTACCATGTGTGTTTTTTCTGCTTTGTCATTGTTTACATTTTATGGATCAGTGTATTTTAATTTTTCTCTACGGTCAAATGATAATGGATTAAATACTACTTTTTCCCACTCTGTGGATGTGAAGAGGAGTGAACCAAGCTGAGATAGAAAACCCTGTGTCTTTCTAGGATCCTCAGCAGCTTGAGCCTTCGGAGGTTGATGGTGGGGCACAATCGTCTGCAGAGCCTTCCACCTCTTCTAGAACACATTCCACTGGAGATGCTGGACCTTCAGCACAACCTGTTGACTAAACTCCCAGAGACGCTGTTTGTCAAGGCTCTGAAGTGAGTGGCAGTAGTGAGCGTCTTTTGTCTGCATTAACCTTTGGAGCTGTAAAGGCTGATAGTGGCATCTGCGTGACTGTCCGTGCAAGGTGCCGTTTGTGTAAGAGATAATGACGCGCGTGCTTTATGAGGAGGTAATTCAGGTGCCATAAGGGAAGTCATCAACCTGATTTGAGGGAATCAGTCCATGTTACTGTTTAATTATAGGAAAACAGAGGCTTGCCTAACCCAACAGCCAACTGAAGAATTAGCTTCAGTTGCAACTGTTTCTAAGGTTAGGGTCATGTTACTGCCTGAAGAGCTTTGCCTTTAAAAGTAGTGCGTAAATTCAGGTGCAAAGGAAAGAAGCCATATAAATTTTCAGGTATTACAGCAGAAAGTACATCGGGTCATTGGAGAACAGCAAGAGAGACCCTTACAAACAAACAACCCTTCATGAGTGTCTGTTCAGACATGAGTCAACCCTTCTTTTAAAGACTGAGTAAGAGTTTATGTAGTCTGCTTCCACCAGTATTACCCACCCCCTTCACAGGCTCTTCAGTACTCACTGTTTACTGTAAAATGCTGTGTGCATCTGCAGTGCTATATAGCTAATAAGTCATTAGTAGACTCATAAATCTTAATGTGAGTAGGGATGTTATACGGTGTTGTCTGGCCTCCTGTCTAATGCTGTTGCTCTGTCCACACTGGTGTTTGTGTAGCTCCTTTTCCTGCTGTTAATGGAGTGGTTTAGATGATGTGAAGTCTGATTTTTGCACTTGCTATGGTTAGCCTCAGGTACCTGAATGCATCTGCAAACAGCCTGGAGTCCTTGCCCTCTGCATGCACAGGGGAGGAGAGTCTGAGCATGCTGCAGCTGCTTTACTTGACCAATAATAACCTCACAGATGAATGCATCCCTGTCTTGGTGGGACACCCGAGCCTACGGATCCTGCATCTGGCAAACAATAACCTACAGACTTTCCCCGCAAGGTAAATAAGTAAGGCTGGTGGGTGAGAGAGTTCTCACCAGGAGGATGTTGCCTGCCTTACTGCGACTGTACGTGAATCGGTGTCAAAGCAAGATGCTCTCCCTGTGGCTTGATGACAAAAGCCTGCCATTCCTACACACACGCTGAGGAATAGCATGTTAAGGGGGATTGGCACAGGGTACTGTTGGCTGCAGTGGTTCCTGTCCTCCTAGGTGTGGTGGACGTGTGTGTGGGGATGGGGGCAGTATTTCTTCGCAACTTCAATGCTACTGGCATGCAGCTTGCTGTGCTGCGTTTTTTCACTTTTCAGTCTTGCCGAAAGACACTCAGTCAGACTTGTCTGAACTCCTGCCCAATGCAGGTCATATAATTTCATCCGTTAATTAATGCACCAGGCTTACAATTTGGAGTTGAAACAGAGATAAATCTGTGCTCAGCGTAGAAACTTAAGAGGCTGGAGACTCCCATGTGTTCCTACTAAGTTATTCCAGTTGCTCTCAGTTACATAAGCCTGCATCTTATTTTTCAGTGAGAATTATTTATCTGCTTCTTTTTACCAGTCTATCACACTGTCTTTCTAGTATGAAAACTACATAGCATCAGATTTTTTTTTTTGTGGTGCAGTTGATTGGCTAGAGGAAAGGAATGTCATCCAGAGGGGTCTTGACAGGCTTGAGGAGTGGGTCCATGCGAACCTCGTGAGGTTCAACGTGGCCAAGTGCAAGGTCCTGCACCTGGGTCAGGGCAATCCCCAATATCAGTACAGCCTGGGGAGTGACTGGATTGAGAGCAGCCCTGCGGAGAAGGACTTGGGGATACTGGTGTGTGAAAAATTGGACATGAGCTGGCAATGTGCGCTTGCAGCCCAGAAAGCCAATCGTATCCTGGGCTGCATCAAAAGGAGTGTGGCCAGCAGGGCGAGGGATGGGATTCTCCCCCTCTACTCCACTCTCATGAGGCCCCACCTGGAGCACTGCATCCAGCTCTGGGGTCCTCAGTATGAGAAAGAGGTGGACCTGTTAGAGTGGGTCCAGAGGAGGGCCATGGAAATGGTCAGGTGGCTGGAACACCTCTCCTATGAAGAAAGGCTGAGAGAGTTGGGGTTGTTCAGCCTGGAGAAGAGGAGGCTCCGGGAAGACCTTCTTGCAGCTTTTCAATATATAAAGGGGGCTTATAAGAAAGGCACAGAGAGACTTTTTACCAAGGCTTGTAGTGACAGGACAAGGGGCGACGGTTTTAAACTGAAAGAGGGTAGATTTAGATTGGACATAAGGAAGAAATGTTTTACAATGAGGGTGGTGAGGCACTGGAATAGGTTGCCCAGAGACGCTGTGGATGCCCCATCCCTGGAAGTGTTCAAGGTCAGGTTGGATGGGGCTCTGAGCAACCTGACCTAGTGACAGATGTCCCTGCCCAAGGCGGGGGGTTGGACTAGATGATCTTTAAAGGTCCCTTCCAAACCAAACCATTCTGTGACTCTATGATTTTCCAAGCATAGCTTAAGAAACCTTCAGCTCTCTATGCCTAATGATAAATACACTCAGCCTTTTTAGTTTCTTAGTATGTGGGGAGGGTTCCTCTGAACCCTTTCCAAATTCTCAAGGCTTTTGTGGCTCTGTAGACAGCAGAACTTGGACACTGCTCTACTGAAAAATCATAAGCAGATAATGTTGGTTGCGAGCATCTACTTGAGTCCCCTTCTGGTGACATCTTTATACGCTGTTCTGTTCTGAGTACCTGTTCATCTGACTCAAGCCTTTTTCAGAGCCATGCCTCTGAGGATTGTTTCCTCTCTAATTGTGACTTGTACAAGTTCCTGTGTGCATAACATTACTTAGCTAATCTAAATCACATGCTCTTAAGGTAAGTTCATGTTACCAAATAGTTCATATTACTGTATGTTGAAACTGAGATTCCACCATATTTTTTATCTGCAGATTTTACTAGGTATAATTTGGTGAGTGTGTATATGTTTTTCTTATTTATCACTGATCTATTGATTGTCATTGAATCAAAAGTGTCTCCCCACGGAATGCTACTAGAAGGACTTACACTGAATTCTTAATTAATTATTACTTTTCAGTATCTTCTGCAATCCACTTTTGGGGCATCAAATATATTTTCTTTGGAATGTAGTAGAGAGCTGGTGCTACACTGGTAGACTTCTGTGCCAGCTTAATTTGTAGTCTCATAAAAACCGGCACATTCGGTTACATTAGCACAAAAATCTAAGGAGTTTTTTTGTATTATGTCAGCACAATTAATTCAATATTGATTGCATCTGTGCAAGCTTTGCCATGATTCTTCCTGGTACTGGTCAGGCTAAACAACCGCTTTCATGTAAATCTGTTTATTCCTACAAAGTACACTGACACAGCTTAGGTTTTTTTGCTAGTTTTAAAATTAAGACACTAAAATCTTCTGCTTTAGTGCTTTAGAAGTCGGGGTGAAGGGGTCTGTCTGTTGTATAAATCCAAGGCAGGCTTGGGGACCCTGAGCTCTTATTAGAGCATCTCTTAGGACTTTTGGTCTCCTACCAATAAATTAGAAATGTAGCTCATAAAGGGCAGTGTCTATGGATACCTTATCTGCAGGTTCAGAAAGTGACAAGTTCTTGCCTATAACATATAGTATTCTTTTGTTTCCCTTTCAGCAAACTTAGTAAGCTGGAGCACTTGGAAGAGCTGAATCTGAGTGGCAACAAGCTGAAAACAATTCCCACAACAGTGGCAAACTGCAAGCTACTTCATACACTTATTGCACACTCTAATGAAATCAGCATCTTTCCAGAGATCCTGCATTTGCCCCGTATTCAGGTATTCTTATGGAGAAGCTAAAGAGATATCAGGGGAAAGTTTGGGTTGGAGAATGACGAGTAACTGCTAGGAGAGGAACTGGAGATCCCAGCATTTTGCTTAATCAACCCGAGAAGAGGGCACAGAATATGCATTCTAGATCTGTCGCCTTTCTGAGTTGATCAAAGATGGCTCATCTCTCATTCATCTTTACCATCCGTCTCTGACTTGGTGTATTTCTGGTTTACCATTTGAGACAGCAGGGAGTGTTATATAGCTAGGCAGGTTTTAGGCCTTCTATTATCTTCAGTGTGACGTATTCTTTCAGTATTGGAGTCCTGGCTGTTGCAGGTTATAAGTATTTGCTGCTTATAAATCATTCTTCTACTGACAGGTGAGACCCATTTTCATGACCTGTTTGTGGGATACAGTCAGTAGTAGGGTCATATGAATTTTGGAAGGAGCACTGGAGTAACTGATCACATGACAGAACAGAGAATATTTTCTTTGTCATTGTGCTTTTTTTTCTTTTTTTTTTTTTGATACTGCAGTTTGTGGACTTGAGCTGCAATGAGTTAACTGAAATCTTAATCCCTGAGGCACTGCCAGGTGCCTTGCAAGAGTTGGACCTGAGTGGAAACACAAACCTGGTGCTAGAACACAAGACACTGGACATCTTCAGGTGAGCCATGGAGATGCCAACCCAGTAGTGACCTGCACAGGGAAGAGTAACCCTTCCCAGGAGGGGAAATGGGATAGTAAAGTGTGTATCACAGCACTGCATAATGTTATAATGTTCCCTGCCTGAGGCAGCTGAAGCTTTCTATCTTGTAGGAAGGAAAAAGTCTGGGTCCAAATCATCAGAGCAAGCAAACAATTTCTCGGGTGGTATGAGTTTCTCCCGGCTGTCCCTGGCATAAGCAGCCAGACATCTCCAGAAGGCCAAGACCTTAAACTCCTCTCCTTGGTACAGTTCTTTCCACAGGCTGCTGTCTAAAACTCTAGACTGGACATGGTCCTTTGGCCACAAACTGTTCAGCAGGGTCTAGGAGAGAATGACTTCTGTTCTTCTCTCTCTGTAGTCACATTACCACACTGAAGATTGATGCTAAGCCCTCCCTCACGGCAGACTCAGCACCCGCTTCTACCTTCTGGAGTCATGGAGTAGCTGAGATGGCAGGCCAAAGAAATAAGTGAGTATTGTGGTCTGCTGGATGCTGACACTTTGTCTTCTCAGGGTGCTAGGTGGAGTGCACTGCTAAGCACCCAAGCAGACCTGTTTTGCTCAAGAGCTCATCCGTCCCTCTGTCTCTCCAGATCTCGTGCTAAGTCTTGGTAACTCAAGCCTCTGCGTTGTCCTTTCCCTCAGTTTTCATGCTTATCCCGGGACGCTTGGACTCTGCTTCCCACGCTAGCAGAGATGCTTTTTCTTTCTCGTGCCAGCTGTGCCCACTGCCCTCTCCTGAGTGTGGTCAAGGAGGGTTCAGGAGTTCCAATAATAAAATGCAGCTGTACATCTCATGGGGCAGTGAATGTAGGGACAGTGGCTCTGCTGCCCTGTGAGAACAGCACTCACAGCAAGGTTACCTGATGGCTGTGGTTCTGGGGTCCATATAATCTTTTGAAACATATTAACTTTGCTTGTATGCTTTTCTAACAGGCTTTGTGTGTCATCCCTGGCACTGGGGAGCTTTGCAGAGGGGGTGGAGGCTGTGTATGGCATGTTTGATGGTGACAAGAACGAGGAGCTGCCACGCTTGCTGCAGTGCACCATGGCCGATGTGCTCCTGGAGGAGGTACAGCAGTCAGACACCATGTTCATGTCCAACACCTTCTTGGTCTCCCACAGGTAGGACAGTGAGCAAAGCTGGTCCTGGTGGGACCTGCATAGGTATATCACTTAATGTGTTAGGTGGGGTGACGCAGCCCTCCAGAATGCCTGTCACTGGAGTCTGGAGCCTTCCTACACCTTCTCATTCAACAGGAAGCTGGGCATGGCTGGGCAGAAGCTGGGTTCCTCTGCTGTCCTTTGCTATATTCGTCATGATGTGGGTGATCCAGCCAGCAACTTTTCTCTGACGGTGGCCAATGTGGGGACGTGCCAAGCCATTCTGTGCCGAAGTGGAAAACCACTGCCTCTCTCCAAAGTCTTCAGCCTTGAACAGTGTTCAGAAGAAGCCAAGAGAGTCAAGGAGCAAAAAGCCATTATAACAGAGGTTGGTTTGGACCCCCTTCACTTCAGCTTCCACCCTCCTGTAAAAGCTTGGTACAAATACATGGGCTCTGCTGCCTGCACAATATTACAGGGGAGAGGATGGCATGAAGGCGTTCGAGTGACTTGTCTGTTGCTTCCTGCTCTGCTTCTCTTGCTGAGCAGCTATTCAGAATGACATGTTCCTAAAACACCCGTTATGGCCTGAGAAGTACAGGTACAGGGTGCCAAGGATGGCTTGGGGAGAGAGGGAGGAAAGAAAACAGATGTGGAGCTAAAGGAGAGGAGGTCCATAATACTGTGCGTGACTTGTGCGAGTGTGGAGGGGCACCACTGAAGAACAGAGCAGGGCCTGGGAAGTCATCTTGTCTCAAAACCCACAAAATATCTTTGGTGTTTCTTGAAAAGTATGACTCAAGTTACCTCTCTTTGGATTTCTTCCATATTTTACTCAGTGAAGGTACAGGATTAGTGGCCCTTGAGACATGCAGAACATGGATGTAGAGTATATTACAGGTAAAAATTTTAACACAAAAAAAAGACAGAAATGTTCATTAGTTTTATGCAAAAGTATTAAAATGATATCTGGAGAACTCTGTAGAGGTTAACTTTCTAAAAACTTGGAAATAACAGGGAAATTCCAAAGAACTGGAAAATAAATCGTCAGTGAAGATCTGAGAAATCAGTGCCAGTCATACTAGTTTTATGCTCAGTGGGTCTTTTTAAAAGTATCACGTTTTTTGATAAAAGTGTTTCTGACGGGGATAATCTGTTAATGTGCTGTATTCCATAGCACTTTGACTAAAAATAACTGTGGAATCAATGTAGCATGTCAAATGGTTTAAAAACTGGCTGATGAATGGATTCTGAAAAATAAAAGTGAAATCATTGTCTAAGGAGACTTCCCTGCATGTGTCCTCTGCTGGTTTTTAATACTTAGCAGCAGCAGCAATGTTTAACACCCAGAGGACACAGAAATTAAGAACACTTAAATTAAATTTGAAACACTGGGGAAGCTGTGTACTCCGTATGCACTGACTTGGAAAAGAGACTGAGGGCTGTGGGCAATTTTCTATCCAGGAGACTAGTGCCAGGCTGGCCAGGGAACGATCTAGCAGGAACACGAAGGAGGTAATACCTCCAGGTTACAGCAGTAGTGCGATACTTACTTGTTCTTTTCTTCCTCAGGATGTAGTGTCCACACTTCAGAATGCAGTTATATGTTAATAAAGAGGGAAATAGTTCAGAAAATACACAGAAATTATTTAATGTCTGGATAATCTGCCTTGCAATGAGAAAGTAAAAAGTCACTATCTCACTCATACTGAAAAAATAGGTTTCATGTAAGACTAATGAGCGAGATTCTCTGATCAATGTGCTGCAGATAGCGTAGCTGCACATCTCAGAATAGTTTGCTACAATTCTTCAGAATGTGACAAAGTGTCCCGTGGGATAAAAGTGTGTTATTGCCAGCATGGGTGATGGGCGATTACCGTACCTGATGATCAGGTACAGTGAATGTCTGTGCTGTGGTACCTGGACCTAGATCCCTTTCTCCTATACTGTAGCTGTGTACTGGCAATTCACAAGGCTCCAAACCAGTATATGGGCAGGGGAAAGACTGCTCTCCAAATATCTAATAGCAGATCTAAGATTACTGCCTTGTTTCTCTTGTCTGCAGGACAATAAGGTCAATGGTGTGACTTGCTGTACTCGGATGCTGGGCTGCACATACTTGCATCCTTGGATCCTGCCCAAACCACATGTCAGTTCCATTCCACTGACTGTACAAGATGAGCTGCTGCTTCTAGGGAACAAAGCTCTCTGGGAACACCTTTCTTACACAGAAGCCGTCTCAGCCGTGCGCCACCTACATGACCCGCTAGCTGCTGCGAAGAAACTCTGCACTTTAGCCCAAAGCTATGGTTGCCAAGACAATGTAGGTGCAATGGTGGTGTGTCTGAACATCAGTGAGGACAGCTGCACATGTGAGATGCATGGCCTCACTCTGCCAGGTCCTGGGGGATTTAGTTCCACCACCACCAAGCCAGCAACACCTTCATCTAGCAGTGGAATTGCTTCAGAGTTCAGCAGTGAACTGTCTGCTTCTGAGGTTAGCAGTGAGGTGGGCTCTACTGCTTCAGATGAACACAATGCTGTTGGTCTTGATGGCAGTTTGCTACCACGACAAGAGCGACGCTGCAGCCTACATCCTGTGCCCCCCTCAAGCATCTTTCAGCGCCAGCCTTCCAGTGCCACCTTCTCTAGCAACCAGTCTGACAATGGTCTGGATAGCGATGATGAGCAGCCTGTGGAAGGTGTGATGACAAATGGCAGTAAAGTGGAGGTAGAGGTGGACATCCACTGCTGTAAAGGAAAGGGCCTGGAGTTTGAATCTCCTGCTGCAGAGTACAGCTCCTCTGCTCCAGGGCCAGAGGATGACTCTGGGCTTGTCCTCATCATTCAGAGACAGAACAGTGTAAACAGCAACACCGTGCAGAGAGGGGTCAAGGAAAAGTGTGAACTGCAAAAATCTCTTTCCACATGCTGTCTCTATGGAAAGAAGCTTTCCAATGGCTCCATAGTGCCCTTGGAGGAGAGCCTCAACCTCATAGAAGTAGCCACAGAGGCACCCAAGAAGAAGACAGGCTATTTTGCTGCTCCGTCCCAGATGGAGCCAGAAGATCAATTTGTGGTGCCACCTGATCTGGAGGAGGAAGTGAAGGAACAAATGAAGCAGCACCAGGAGAATGGAGCAGATCAGGAGCAGAAAGAGGAACATGCAGCGACTCTGCCAGAGGAGTTTGACACAGCTTTGTAACCCTACAAGTACTGCTCCCACATTGTCTGTCCCAGGAAGCTCTGTTCCATAAGGGCTGTCTTGCCCTTCAGGGGGAGCTGGGATCTGCTGCTTCCTTAATGGAGTCAAGGAAGAATTGGGAGTGCTAAGGTCTGGGCTGTCCACTTTTCACTGTAGGGTCTCGGTTGTTCTATGAGCACTCAGACCAGCGGCTGAGCTCTGTGTTAGGGACTGTCTGGAAATTGTGCAAGCACTAGGAAGAAGGCAGGTGTTCCAACACCTGCCTGTAACTCCTTGAACCCTGAGGTTCTGCCAGCTCTGCAGGAAAGGGGCTGGCATATGTGTGTGTGGGGTGAGGAGGCTGCTGAGGGGGCAATGTTCAGTGTTTGGAGTCCTGTGAATGCTTCTGACGCAGCCCTCTCCCCCCCCCCCCCCCCCCCCCCCCCCCCCCCCCCCCCCCCCCCCCCCAGCACCTGACTTTGTTATTCCTTGAAAGAATACAGCCAGTTGCAATGAAGCTGACCCAAGAATGGTTTCCTACATTAATTGCAAGCACTTTTATTGATTGCACTTAAGCTGTTCTGCTCCCCTTCAGCCCAGCACTTTATTATTTAGGGTTAGGGGAGAGAGCACTCCACAGCAGGTATGGTGGGGGCTTTTCCCAATGGATATTGTTAGGGCAGTGGAGGACTCAGGGTACCAGTGTTCTGATGCACACTGGTGCAGGGTGGAGTGAGGGTTATGATGGTATCAGCCTATGCAGGATGAGAAAATATACAGCTGAGCGATAAGCAGGTGCCTACAGATGTGTTTTACATGGGGCATAGGAAAGATCAGCTCTGGACTGCTTGGTTAAGGTAATGTGTAGAGCTGGTGTTTCTAGCTGCAGAGCACAGACCCAGCTCAGCAGCAACCTGGCCACCTCTATCAAGGATGCTTCACAGTAGAGGCTTCCTGTATCCAGAAGACATGGGATGAAACCACGAGCTTGTGCTTGTTTCCGTGAGGTACTCGGTCTAAGAGGAAACCAAGTTGTAAGCAGCGGTACGCCGCTCTAAGGCTAGTGAGCAGTGGGGCTGCCCTTCATATGCTGGGGAAGTGTTCAGTGCTCGGTTCCACCAACATAAACCTCTGCACTGTCAGCTACAGCATCTTTGCTTGCCTCTGAAAATGGGAGTCATGTTCCAAATCCACAGCAACCTGCATTTCATGGTACATGCCCAATTTGGCCACAAACAAGGTGAAAGCATACTTGTTTCTGCTTAGCTTTCAATGCAAAAAGAAAAGTAGAACTTTTCACCTGAACATCTTTATCAACACTGGAAAAGATGTTTAAAACAGTCCCACTAATGGGGAACTGGCCAGTCTGCACTCAGCAGATGCATTGTGTTTCCATTGGGATTTTTGGTGCAGGGTGTAAGTTGGCTGCCTGTGTCATCATCTTGTGTAAGGGTTGTGAAAAGACCACTGCCCCTGTAGCATGCAGATCTGTCTTCCTTAGCTGGCAGAGAGCTGGATAACAGCCGCCCCGGTCATGTCAGTGGTGCAATAATCCTGACTGTAATGTGGGCTAGTGCCTTTTCTTCTTTATTAATTATATTTATGAAGAAAACTTGAAAGTTTCTTCTCAAGAGCTCTGAGGGGCTTGAGTTGTATATTTTTGGATCAAATTCAGGCCTTGCTCAGAAGGAAATACTGTGCAGACTACTTGTGGGATTCTGTCAATATAGATCTTCTGACAAAATCTAATGGAGTTTTACTGAGATTTCACAGCACCTTGACTTTCTTCTCACTAGGAAAAAAATGTATTTTTACCATGCATGAGAGCATAACATTTTAGGATGTACCTTGTGCTAGTTACAATGTGATCATGAAACAACACAACTTTTTCCAAAGTTTAAACTCTCACAAATTTTGGCTGTTTAAATGCCTGTTTCATTTGGAAATGGAGAGAAAAACTAATTCTTAGAATCACAGAAACAGCAGCATTTGAATCCCTTAGGCAGAGAAACAACAGCAGAAAAGATTTAAAAACTAAACCCCAAACCTCTTTCATGTTCTTTTCATATTAGTATGCAGAAAAGGCTCATCCCAATGTATTTGACTAACTTTTAATTCTGTCACTGGTGATAATTTTACCTAATATCTGTGCCCAGCCCAACACTTTCTGATACCTGACAGGGCTGCAAAGCAGCCTCTGTTCAGTATGGGACTGATGCAGAAATACACTCTTCTTTCTGAGTAAGACTGTGACAAACCTTGCACTAGGAGCATGGCAGATACTAAGGGAAATCAGGCCTCTCTTTCTTGCACTGATGTGGAAAATCCAGTGTGTCCTGGATCCGAGTAGCGTTGCTTGGAGAGTTGGCATTGCTACAGGGAGTTAGTCATGAATGGCTCTACCTCGCTCAGTGGGGAAGGACTTAAGTAAAATAAAGCCCTGCAATGGAGCATGCAGATTTCTGAGCTGCTCCTCTTCATGGTAGTGGCAGAACGGAATGCAAGGAATTTCTGCTTAGCCTGTTTTTCCTCCAGTGCCACTTCTGGTTTTGAAGCAGAAAGGGAGTTTAATACAGCCAGCTCCTATTCTCTATGGGTGTGAACTGTCATGGCAGAACATGGCTTGTTCTCTTACACAAGGTAGAGTCCATGGCTTTCTCTGCTTAAGCTGATATTATGAACTGTTTGTCTTACTCTGGGCAGCACAGCCTAAGTGCTTCCCTCCACCACCACTTTTTGTTTTCCTGCCTCCCTAGAGACTGCAAGCTTCTCCTTCGTCTTCCTTACCTTACTTACTAACACCACCTTAGATTTCAAGCTCCCTAGGACCACTGCTGGCGGTGGAACAGGTATTAATGGGCAAGTCTAGTGAAGGACTTGTAGCAGGGGATAAAAAGTGTTTTCCCAGTTCTCTTCCTGTTCTCCAGTCTCGTCTCTGATTTTTGTATGTGGTTCTTGCACAGATACATCATCTCCATAGAGCCACATCACTAAGAATGTCCCATTCGTTAACAGACTTGCTATTAGAGAGAGGTTCTCGGCGTGGGGTCGTCAGGCTCTCTTGTCCCTGCTGAGCAATGCCAGACCTGCCATGCTCCATGCAGCCACAGTCAAGTTAGGCTGTTGAGTTGGTTTGTCCATCTCTTCAGTAATTCTGGCTCTGCTGATAAGTGTGCTCGCTGAGAACAGCTACTGTAAAGGCACTGACCTGTCTGCCCTGTCCTGTCCAGAAAGGCTTCTGCAAAAGGAACCCATGAAGGTTATATTCAGTGATGAGTAGTTGGGGCCCAAGTACTAAGGATAAGGGATAGCCTCCAAGTTGCTCCCAGCACCAGGAACGGGCCTGGCGGAGGGAGCGCCACAGATTGCTGGCACCCGATCAGAGTCCTCAACTAGATGGGAGGGTAAAATCCTGTTCCAAGAAGGAGCAAGTATTCCCCTTTCTCGGGGACAGGCTGCTGTGAGGCCTGAAATCCTTCTCCTGGTACACAGGACATTCAGCCACACCGAAGGCCCTGCGACTTCAGGAGCTCCTGCACTCCTTCCGGATGGTGATGGCTTTCATGTCACTTACCAAAGGCCTTCTTCAGGCAGTAGGTTTACCTCTTTGGTTTTGTGCAATCGTCGTCTGCTGTTCCGTTGCTGTCTGAAGCCTCAAGTGTGGGGTTTCTTTCCTCTTTTTTCACATTTTAAAATGTTACCTTTTTTTTAACTTGACTCCTGTGACCCAGCGCATGTTCAAGAAATATTGCAGCGCTCCATTTATTAAATAATCTTTTTTCATGTTTTTTGTTTTAAAAAGAATATTTTCTGTATCCCACTCTAGCATGCACCTATAATCATGTTTTTATCATGTATGGGAATAGGTTGTCCAATGAATGCACCTTCAGCACTGTGGCCTATGTTTGTATTGCTTTGGAGAGGCAAACAACGTAAGATTGCTGGAAAACACTATTCCATTGATTCTTTATTCAGATGTATAGAGCAGTCCAGGAAGGAAGAATATTTTTGCATCAACTTTTCAGCTGACTTAGCAATAAAGATTTTTACTTTCATCTAACTATATATTCTGATTCCGTTACTGCGCTGGAGGGAATTTGTGCAATATCCCAGTCAAGCATAGCTGTGGCGAGCAGTAGCTGTGCTCTAGGTTCTCCTTCATTGAGCTCTGTGTGCGACTTCACTCATCGGCCTTCCATGCAAAAGCTACTTGCAGAACACTGTGAGGATGGAATTCATAATACCAATTATTAAGCAGCTTTCCGTATCCTGCCAGAGGAATCCTGCCCTGTGAACTTGCTCTGAATAGTACTGTACAGCCCTCTAGAAGTAGCTGCAGCAAGCAGGAACTGCAGAATCATTAAAAGAAATACGACCACAGTGGACCGTCCACATAAATTCCTGCACTGAGACACTCTGCATCTAGCTACTAAAAGGGAAGAGAAATCAAACAAACCCCAGAGTACCTGGTGTGTTCCTGTTTAGCACTTGTTTTACTTCTGTATCTCTAGTTCCAACAATGTTCCTTAGTTTTGGTAATTGTGAGGATTTACTGCCAGTGAAATTGGAGATATGTCCAAGACCACGTTTCTGATATGATTAGTTTGGTGTTTGGGTTTTGGGTTTTTTTAATATGGGCAGAACTGGTCTGTGAGACCAGTGGTGGTTCCATCTTCATATGGACAATGCACATAGTGGGCACTGCTCTGAAGTGACATTTCATTCCGAGGCATGATTTTGTGATTCTAGTGCTACTTTTCTTTTCCCTGTTAAATTTCCTATAAAAGTTTTCTAAAGTAAATTTCACCCTTTTTTTTTTTATAAATAATACAAGAGCAGCATCTCATTTCCCTAACTTGTACATTAAAAATGCATTTTGAAAACAGTATACTTATATCTTAAACCACCTGTTTGAGCTCTTAAAGCTTTTGTCTGATTATCCCAACTCAGCGCATCTTTTTAAGCAAAACTGTTGTATACAAGTTATATAAAAGACTATTTCTTACAAAAATGTGCCCTCTCCAGGAAAGTTTGAAAACGCATTGTGTCACAAATTAGGCAGAGTGTATTCATCATTTTGCAAGTTTATTTCAGGATTCTCTGATGGCTCTATAAATGCCACATTCAAACTGCCCCAGTAGTTTCAAGAGACCTACAAGAAAGCAGTAATTAGCTGCCACAACCATGGGCCTCAATCTCTCGTTTTTAAGAGCTCTGTTCTCAGTGAACAGTCACATACCCTTTGTAAAGACAGTTTCAGCTACAGAAAGCTGTTCATGAGCAGAAGTCTCGCTACGAGTACTGCTACTACATACCTCATTGGAGGAGGAGAAGATACCAGACACAGGCGATGCCTGTGAAGCAGGCAGCTTGCTAGTCAACTACACGAGGACAGTCATTCTCTACTAAGAGACAACCACCAGATGAAGATAAGCCGTCGGACTAACTTTGTGTCCACTAATAATTCAATAATGGAAATTCAAGTTAGGAAGAGCTTGACTCTACCATATTTAGAGCTATACTCTGTGTGTGTGTGTTCTGCAGTATTAAGGATACACTGCCCAGAAGGAAGGAAAAGCATACTGCTTCGTCTCAATAAGGAGGCTGGCAAAAATCATGACCATTACTGGAGCAGAGGACTCATTCTAAAGCTCAGGTAATTGTACTGGCTTCTGTTTCAATTTGTGAACTGTTCTGTACCCCCTGACAGCTAGGCCTGCACTAAGCAGGTATGCCATGACAGCTGCGCAGCCTGAGAGGCCAGCAGCAATCTCTGCTGCATGCAGGCTGCACTTAAAGCCCTGATAGCCTTTGCTTTGATAAAGCTGCTCTCTCTCTTTGCACACTGATGAATCATAAACCTCCAGCAGGAAATGGAAGAAATAGTACAGAGCAGGCACTATGCCAATTGCAATCACTACGTCCAGGATGCATTCAAGTAGCAGCCATGGTGGGAAATGCCACGGTAACCGCAGAACCCCAACCAAAATAAGAACGCACGAGAAGACCAGGAGACACCCTCCCACGGCCATTGCTGCCCTTGCAATTGGCAGCTTTAGGAGGTAGAAACGCTGGTCAAGCTGCTGGGCTTTTTCCCCGTCTGCTCCACCGAAGCCACTGTAAGCCCCGCCGTACTGGTAGTAGTAGATGCCCCCCAGGCTGGGCAGGCCGGTGTAGCCTCCCGTCGAGCTGCAGGACACGGAGCTGCAGACCAGGACCAGCACAGCCAGCAGCGCTTCCACCATCTGGCAGCAGGCTGGAAGGGGAAGGGCGACGGTCAGTGCGCGGCCGGAGCGGAGGGCCGCCGGGCCCGGAAGGAGTCTCTCCCCGGGACGGGGGAGTCCGGGGGGGACTCGTCCGGCGGGGAAGCCGGGCCGGCCAGTCCGCTCCGGCGGGACACAGGAAGCGGCTCCCGCAGCCACCGCGGCGGCCCCGCGGCCCCGTCCCGCCGCTCACCCCTGCCCGTGCACAGGTACCGGCAGCGACGGCACTGCAGCAGCCCCGGCGCGGCGGCGCGGCGTCCCGGCGGCCCCTCCGGCCCTGCTCCGGGCACGGCGCTGAAGGGAGACGGCGGCGGAGATAGCAGCGACCCGCCCAGGCCCCTCACGGCCGCCTGCCCGCTCCGCCCCGCCGAGCCCCGTCCCGTCCCGTCCCGTCTGGTCCCCCGCCCAGGCCCCTCACGGCCGCCTGCCCGCCCCGCCGAGCCCCGTCCCGTCCCCCGCCCAGGCCCCTCACGGCCTCCTGGCCGCTCCGCCCCGCCGAGCCCCGTCCCGTCCCGTCCCGTCCCGTCCCCCGCCCAGGCCCCTCACGGCCGCCTGCCCGCCCCGCCGAGCCCCGTCCCGTCCCCCGCCCAGGCCCCTCACGGCCTCCTGGCCGCTCCGCCCCGCCGAGTCCCGTCCCGTCCCGTCGCCCGCCGAGGCCCCTCACGGCCGCCCGCCTGCCCCCCCCTCACCGCCCGCCCGCCCCGCTGCGTCCCGTCCGCGGGGCGCGGGTGCTGTTCCGCTCCGCCATGGCCCGGCGTGTCCCCGCTCCGCCGGCGCTGCCGGCAGAGAGCCGGGCCGGGCCGGGCCGCGGGGGACGCGACTCGGGACTAGCTCCGGCGCGGCGTGGGGTCGGTCCCCTCCGCCCGCGGCTCGCCTCAGCCCTGCCGGGGTCCTCGCAAAGGCGGTGAACAGCTGCGGCCGTGGCCGGGCCCTGCCCCGCCCGAGGGAGGCGGTAAGCAGGCACGTCGCGGCCCGCTCCCCCCGGCGCCTCTGGACGGAGCCGCTGTCCGGGAGCCTGCCCGCACCCTGTCCGTGCACACGGACGCTCTCCCCACGGGGCCTTGTGGCGACAAGGTCCCGACGTTCCCCACCTGCCACCTAACAAGTACGTGTTTGTACCCGTCGGACACCGAGCACCGACTGATTTTCGCAAGTGCCACTTTTTCCTGTGCTGTGGGTTTTGATGAAAGTGTCCGGCATTCAGCCTGTCTGCCGCCTCGTGCCTCTGTAAACCTCAGTCCTGCCCCTCTGTTCCCTTCTGAAACCCAAGTCCCAGCCTTTTTAGTCTCTGCTCGCACAGCAGTGGCACCATGCCCTTTGTTAGATCAGCTGCCCTTCTCTGGATCTTCCCTAACTCCCCTAAATCCATCTTGTGATGCGGTGACTAGACCTCCACGCAGCGCTCAAGACACGAGTGCACCAGGGTTTTATATCACAGCAGAATGACTGCTTCTGCCTTGTCCTGTGCTTCTCCCAGCAATGCACAGCATTTTGTTGCTTGTCCAGCTGCCCTGGCATGCGGAGCCTGTGTCTCCAGAGGACTGTCATCAGCACCTTGGGATCTGTCCTGCAGTGCAACTGTCAGGTTCCAGTTCAGCACTCTGCAGGCCACATTCACGTAATTTTCTTTACATGCATTACCTTATATTTATCCCTACAGAACCAAATAGACCTCTTCGGTGTCTGTTTGCTGGAGGCCACTTCAGACAATACGATGTGACCTTTTTGCTGGCTGCCCCATTGCCACGCACCATAATGTCCTGCTGCCCAGTGGGACTGGCTGCCATCCGGTCCCAGGAGGCTGCTGAGCACAGCCATCACCTTCCAGCAGAGGAGGCAATGAATTGCTCCTTTGTTTATTGGTGGTTGCTGGAGTGAAGGCAAGTGCCCAAGATCCCACCCGTGCACAAGTGCCAGCATTTCTCAGGGCGGGTAAGGGCAGAGCTGATTCAGGAAAGGCTGTGTGTCATGGGAAAAAAAATAAACAGCAGGACAATTTGGAAACACAGAGTGAAGCATAGAAAATTCCACAGCCACAATGAATGCTTTTATCCAAGGGTTTGACCAAATGCTGCCTGGAAAAGCTTTAGCACTGCTAAGAAATACTTCTGCTGCATTTAGGAAAACAGAGACTTTTAGTGACGAAGGGTTACACCATGAGGTCTCAGACACAGTGTCTGAAAACATGCCCCGAGAGGTCCAAATTCGTCACTAAAATGCAGAAATACATTTCCTCCATCTGTAAGATTGGTGGCAACACTGAGATTGCTTCACCCTTCTGTCCTTGCAGGAGCAACAGCAACAACCCTATAGATTGATACCGTGAGAAGCCTATAAACTGCAGTACTTCTGCACCTCAGCACTGTAGGAAAACACTCTCCTCAACATTTCGCCTGGCTCCACGAAGGACAGGAGATCTGAAAACTCGTCTTAAAATTTACTTAGTCTAGGGATAAGAGAGAAGCAAAACAAAAGAACTCTTTGTTCAACCCCCAGTTCAGATAGAGGGGACAGGAGTTGTATCATGATGATAAGTTAGGAAATAGGGAGACCATAGGGAGCTTAGGACGAGGACTCTGGAGATAGTGCAGATGCTCAGCAGTGAGGCTGTTGCACACACCTTTTGGTGTGCATATGTTGCATCACTCATGTTCATGTGGCAGAACCCAGGCCTCCTTGCTGCCATGCATAGGATGAGCTTAAAAGCTTTAGCAACCCTTTGTATACTTCTTTTAGGATCATGGGCAGTGCCATTTTGCTTAGTAGAGCTTTTAATTGCCAGGAGAGGGACAGGAACAACTAAGTTGAATAATTATGAGTCACAAGAAGGGACAGAATAAGTGTTTCTTATGCAGAGTGTTGCTGCTGGTCATCCAGCAACCTGAGCTGAAGCTTTCTTTGGAATTTGTGATGTGCTGGAATTACTTGTTCAAAGACACAGCTGGGAAGCACTGCTCTGTTGATTTGGTGGTGCATTCAGTGTTTTACTAGAGTGTTTGCTGCTCACAAGTGCAGTACAAACTTCAAGGTATTGTAGAACTGAGTCAATCTTATTCCATTTCTGTTGCTATATCGAGAATTGTTAAAAAAATGCTTTGCGTCACTTCACTCCTGCTCAAAGTACCACAGCTGAGCTTGGTCACCGTCGTCTTCTGGGTTCCTATTCTCACTGCAACAAGTAGCAGTCAGCAGAAGAGAGCAAGAGGAAGATGAGGACACCAATATTAATCTTCACCTCTGCTTTGGCTTCTCTTTTTAATTTTTTTAATTTTTGGCTCTTCTGTTTCTGGCTGCTCCTGGTGTCATTGCTGCACTAAGGGGAGGGAAGGGCCTGGCCTGGCTTGCCATGGGCCAAGAGCTCTGACCTGGTTCAGTGCCCTCCCTGGGAACTTGGAGGGTGAAGTGGAAGGAGCAAGTCATGAACTGCCTCATATTTCTCCAGTGTGAGGCAGCTGGAAGCTGCAGCACAATCACTGCTGAACACCACAGCCAGATTTATTGACTGTCCCACATAAATAAATAATAATGGGAACAATGAGCGCAGCACGATGACGATGCAGCAGTGTTGCAGAAAAGAACTGGAGGTTATTGTGAATGACAAACTGAACTCAAGTCCACAATGTCATCCTGTTGCGAAAAAAACTAACATTGCTAGGGTGTATAAACAGGAATGTCACATGTAGGACACGTGAAGAAATTCTTCTGCCCCCCGTCAGCGCTGGCTATGCCTCCAGGCTTGCACAGTTTCCAGAGGCGAGTGGATCAGCTGGAGGCGATCCAGAGGAAAGCAAAAGAAAGCTCTAGAAATACAATCTGTGAGAAAAAGATTGATCTCAGTCCTCTCATTTGACAGAACAGGTGTCTGTTAACTTGCAAGCTTGTAAAAAGCTGCTCTCAAGAGGAGGGGAATACTTTGTTCTCCCTATCTGCTGTTGGCTTGGTCAGGAAGCAGTGAGCTTAGCTTGAAGCAAAAGGGATGTGATTTAGGCACCCCCAAAAAAAGACAATACTTCTCTCACACACACCGACTCCACCACTTTGTAAGGAGACGAGCAGTTGTTGCTGGAGCAAATTGGTTGGGCAGATGGTGGGTTTCCATCACTGGGGCTCAAATTCAGTCATGAGAGGGGCTGGCCTGTCTGCGCTCTGAGAGAAGGAGGTGCTGCCCACCCCACTCACTGCAAGCTTGCGGTGCTGAGCACCCCTCACCCCGCAAAGCCACCATGCCCCCTTCCATCCCATCCCCATTGGCTGGTCACTGTCCCTGTGGCTTCAAGGCCATCAAGGGGGCAGCTGCCACAACAAAGCACGCAACAGCTCAAGTCTCTGAAGTCACAACTCAAACACAGGGTATGCACTTACATAACATTTACCTGGATGTAAGCAAAACGCAAGGCTGGACAAGGTGTTTCTCTTCACTGTGCCTGTATGCCAGGAGCCACTAACACACTTTGTGGAGCATTCCTCTCAGCATCTGTATCAGGGCTTGCAAGTCTTTCATTGTGGCTGTTGGGCCTGTAGCTCACCAGTGCTTCCAACTCTCCACGAACCTGGAGTGCACTCTGTGTCTCTCAGCATGCTTGCAAGGGACTTAGTGCCCAGGCTGAGCTGCTGGACCCTTCCTCTCCCCAGTGCTGCAATGGTCCGTGGCTGGGGAGAGGAATCTGGATTGCCCAGCACAGCTGGTATCAGGCTGCAGCGGTGCATTTGCAGACACTGGTATTGTGGGAGGCCCACAAGAGCACCCTGCAAACCGCTTGCTGTACACATGCTGCTTTTCCAGAATGAGGCATCTCTAGCTAGACTGTGCAATTTGCCTTTTAATGTCTTTCAGATTTTTATTTCTGAGATCAAATCAAAATTGATCCTAAGTACAGGCAGATAGATAAAGTAGCTACTGTACATTTTTGAGTCACTCGGTTACTGGGTTTGTCACTCTGTGTGGATTGTGCCATCTTTGTGGCTCTTAAACACGTTTGTACAGCTTTGTAGAACCTAGCTGGTTTTTCTTGGAGCTAACTTTCTGCTCTGATTATGCAGAGATAACAGGTGCTATGCTCCATTTCAGGTGAATGCTGGGCAATTAAGATTGCTGGAGGCACAACCATCATCATGGCTTGATCAGAGACTCATGCAGATATATGTAGGTTTGGCACAGCAGCCCTGTCCACACCGCAAAGCAGATTTAACTGTGAATATATGCACTGTCAGAGTGCTCACATGACCTGACCTATGACAGACAAGTTTTGTCCCTTGCATTTCAGGAAACCTGCTGCAGTGTTATAAAGATAGATATGCTGTGGGAATCGATAAACAGTCACAAAATTCATGAGAGCCAAGGAGGCTTCATGGCTGTTTGCTCGTCTAAATGAGAGATTAACAAATTGATTAAAAAAAAAAGAAAAAAGGAAAACCCACATATTTGGTTATTAAAAGCTGGTTCAACTGGAAATGCAGAGACCAAACAGAGATTAGGCTACATGCATATTTGTGGATACAGAATGGCAGAAATGCATCCTGCAGGGTATGGCCACCTCTTTCACCGCACCATACAAGGGGTGGCTTGGCCGTATTTGTAGAACATGAAGTGCTGAGCTGTGTGCTCATGCTTCAGCCCTGGGTGGCTCTGTGCACCACAAGGTGGTGGGTGGCTGCAGACCCCATGTGAGAGCATCCAGAGAAGGACCAGAGTCATGCAGAGAGAGGAGAAAGGCATAGTAGTAGCAGGAGAAACGCACTGACTCCATTGTACACCACTGTCGTGCCCCCACTTCTGGCCAGGTTCTCAGCCTTATGTAAGTGGGTCTACCCATGTCTCCAGAGCCACATTTTTTCCCCCTCTTGGCAGCAGGCTTCCGCCGTGCCCTCCCCTGAACCCCACTGCTGTGTGCAGTATTACGGGTACAGCTCTGGTTGCGTCAGCTTTGGGGCTGGTGCTAGGCAGAACATGCAGCATCGTCCTTGAGGCCTCCCAATGCCACATTTAACCCTGGCAGGGCTGCAGTGTGGCAAGAGATGGGGCCAGCTGGAGGAAGCGAGAAAATAACCCATAGGTGCTTGGAGGGGGCCCGCATGAAGTTCTGAAGGTTGCTCATGTCAGGCTTCAGTAAAAAGAAGAGAGAAAATAGTCTGGAACTGTGCGGCTCTTAGCAGAAGAGAGTCCAAGCAGCTTCAGTACAAGCCGTTTCTCTGTGAAGTGTTTTTGAAAGGTGCTATTCCTTGTCCAAAGCTCCCGGGGGGTGGCTGCTGTGGTAGGCCTGCCGGCCAGTCTGGGGCTGAGGACCCCGGCCGGACCCGCTGGCTGCGCCCCACCGCCTCCCAACCTGCCTCCAGCCTCGAGTCCCTGGCCCCCATTGTGGCCTCAGCAGTGCCCATTGCAGCACTGTGGTCAACGGCAGGTCATGGCTCCCCAGCAGCGTCACCCCAGCCCCAATGCGGAGGGAAGGGGCCACCGCTTGCACCTGGGGAGGTGCAGCCTTAGTGCTGGTGGTGTAGTGAACGTGGGTTGAGCACAAGTGGTCCTTCCTCCTTCCACGCAGCAGCGGGTGTAAACAGGCAAAAATCACAGTGACCGCTGGCCTCTGCAATGAAGGCATCAGCAGTCAGTTTGCAGGAAGATTAGCAGGATCCCTCTTGTCCCTGAGCAACTCTTTGATCTCTAGCCGTTTGCTGCCAAGGCAGTATGGGAAGACTTGGAGCAGCCCTTGGAAGACAGGGAGGGTGCAGATACCTGTCTTATTTATCCCAGGCCTGCAGGAGTCAAGGGACAGGAAGGCATCGATGTCACATCACTTAGCAAAAAAGGGCCTTCTGGGAATGGTGTCATCTGTGCTTTGCAGTACCATCAGAGAGGGAAGAATTGCATCATTTCTGTTAGCTGCCAAATTATGAGTTTGCTTGGGCCTTGCAGCAACCAAAAAAAAACAGAAAAAAGAAAAAAAACCACAAACCCATGGCAACTTGAGCTTCCTTTAACCCTTCAGGTCCTGGTGCCTCCAAGACACCAGCTAGGGAAGTGCCTGCCTCCCTTCAGCCTATGTAGGAAGATGTCTCCTGATCATGATGATGCCACAAACTGTCCTTTCTCAGCTGGTGCACTAGGAGCCCAGAGCCTTTGAGGTCAGGACAGAGTGATGCTTTCCGCAGGCTTTGGGGCCCATCAGTCCACTTTTGGTGCATTACAAGGTGCTAGCGCTGGAATACCTGGACTCTGTGCAGATTTGTCCCCCCCGGTCTTTGAGGACTGAGGGAAGTGGTGCCAAAGGGTGGCAGCCCAGGGCCTCCAGGAAGCCAGGCTGTGTCCCTCTGTAGGCTGCCCCCAGAAAGAGTTAATGCGCAGGCATGTTCCAGGTGTTTGAAGTGAACACAGTTGCAATGGGGAGGAGAGGGCGGTTTTGGGTGGGGAGAGCAGCCCTCTCTGTGAACCAATGGCTAAACAATTCCGTTCCAACGCCCAGTTTTGGGTCTTATTTCATGGGCAAGAATTTGCAGGCATTTCTTCTCAAGGGGATTTGTCCTGGATGAAAAGTAGGGACTGGACCCCCAAGCTTGTTGGTGTCTCCGTCTCTGTGCTGTAGAAGGTAAAGTGCTATGCTCTGGTACCTTGCTTCTTTCAGGGGGAGAAGTGGGGAAATCTTCCCTGGCTGCCTACATTGAAGGCACCCATTGTGCCTGTGTCTGCAGCTCCCCTTTGCATGAGAACCACGTTGCAGGGTGGTGTGAAGGCTCTGCTGGGATAGACTCTGCACTGTGCATTTGGGACATGGCTCTGCTGTTGAAGTGAGATATATGGCTCATTTCTCTGCTCAGTTTTTATGCAGCCCTGCTGCATGTTTCTTCAGCCACCTTTCTTTTGGTAGAGAGGAGACCCAGAAGGTATTAGCAGCAGAGAAGCTGAAGTCTTGCTTTGTAACCCTGTTAGATCAGCCTGAGTTGCTATGAACAGGCTAATGAGGCACTGCTGGTGGAGTAACTGCAGCAGCATGGGGCATCTCTAGGTGCAAACTTCACTGAGGCAGTGAGAAATTTGTTCAGATGGCAAATCCTGCCTGAACCAGGCAATGCTACACCCTTCCAGCTCAGTCTCTGCAGCAAGGAAGGGGTAGCTGTGTTGTGAATATCTGCGAGTGTGAGGCTAAGTAACTACCGTCAGGAAAGGGCCACTGTTCACTGAATTGCCTTTCAGCGGAGCAGAGAAATAGGGCAGTACAGAGAGCATAAGCAGTTTGTGGCAGGATTACAAGATAATGTGCCCAGTATCAGCAAGAATGGGCTTGGTGGCTCAGGAGGTCTGTGCCTGCGCTGTGCCCCATCCCTAACTTTCTGCAGGTAGAAAGCCCTGAGTCAGCAGCAGTTGGTAAGTAAGGCTTTTGCTGGCTGGGTCTGGCTTGTGCTCTGGGTATACATGCTGGGGTGTGTAAGTCACTTTTGTATGCGTTTTGGGGCCTAGAAGGCAGCTGTGCCTTGCTTGTTACGCAGCCTCAGGCAGGACTACAGGCCCTTTGCTTGGGGCAGTGCCACCTCCCTGATTTCCCTCTTGGCCGTACCAGTCTTGCTCCATTTTCTAAGCACTGCCTTTTGATCTAGGGTCTTTGGGCTGGGCTGTTGCTCCCTGCTGTTCTGCTGACAGAGGCAAGTGTGTGTAACCTATACCTTGCCACTGGCCAGTGCATCCTGATAACATTGGACCAGAACTACCTTTTTGGCATCAGATTTGATTTAAACAGTGCTGCATTTCTGTCTGCAGACTGGAGGGACATTCTGGATGTGAACACACATAACGGGCTGATCCTTGTGGTTGCAGCTTGAGGTGTGCAAGTTGATAGCTGGGGGAGGAGGGGGGTGACCTGGCCCTTCTGTCAGCAGAACATTGAATCTGCAGTCAAGCAGCAACTACAACATGCTGCTAACTCTTGGCCGCTGGCTTTAGTGGGGCCTGCTCCTCCTCAGCACAGCAAGTCCATGCTAGGCAGTAGTGCAGCTAGCAGAGAGAGGTGCCTTTATCTTTCCCACTGCACTGTGCTCTCACTTACGTGTGGAGTTTCACTCCATCCTGGCCCTGTATACAGCCCTGCTCGCTGCTGCTGAGTTGTCCATAGGCAGTAGGTAGGGTCTACAGCTTTCAGAAGTTTTACTTTTGGAGAGTCATGGGCTGTGTCCCCAAACAGGCAGATCCCTTGTTTGGCATGTGTTAACTAAGCCCAGGAAATCCACTTCACACTGACAGCTCTCAGGATGGACTCGTACCTGATCCAAGTGAATGGCTGTGGTGATCACGCCCCTATGGTGGACGTTCATCTCAAGACCAATGGGAACAGCATATCGCTGGGGAAGGTGAAGGGCCGGAAGCCAAGATGGGCTGTCAGGGCTTCTGAAATGTCAAAGAAGACTTTCAATCCTGTCCGAGCCATCGTAGACAGCATGAAGGTGGAGCCCAACCCAAAGAAAGCTATGATCTCCTTGTCCTTAGGTGAGCATAGTGCTGTGGCTGAAGCCTCTGGGCAGTGGGGTCAACTGTGTGGCTGGCAGATTGCAGGGCTCTGAAGCACAAAGCTTGTGCGAACACCCAGGGATAGGCCAGACCATCACACAGCTCTGTGCCTGCCACAGATCAGTGAGAACTTAACTATTTTTCAATCTTTGAAAAGGAGACCCGACGGTCTTTGGAAACCTTCCCACAAATGATGAGGTCACACGGGCTGTGAAGGAGGTTTTGGACTCGGGATGTTACAACGGTTATGCTCCATCTGTTGGTAAGTTGACAAAGCTCTTCCTGTGAGAGTAGGGTGAAGTCATGTGCCAGATCCTACCCCACAGCAGGTATATGGAGCCCACAGACGTCTTTCCAGTAGCATCCTGCAGCTGCCCTCACCAATAGTCCCATGAGCACACAAGCATGTGTATCCCCCAGGTATACCTGAGTGCCGTTCCCTGCATGATCTGTTGGAGGCCCAGAGCCTCCTGCAGAAGCTGTGTTTGCTCCCCCAGCCATTAGAGCAGGCAGGATTTCAGGCACCCAGAAGGGCTCAGGACTGTGTCTCCTTGCCGTGGGTTGCAGCCAAGTTCCTTTCTGATCTGCCTTGACCAGGACTCCCCTTGGGCTCCCTGACTTCATAAACAACATGAGCCTTGTTTGCAGTTAGTGCAAAAAGCATGCACAGAGCATAGATCACGCCTGCCTCACAGGACACTCAATGTGGTGACAGGGAGGGCTGCCCCTGTGCCATCACTAAACAGTCAAGGCCATGTAATAGCACTTGGCCTCCTGCTGGGTCAGAGCAGCTCCCTGGCTACTGTCCACCCTGCTCCTGTCAGTTCTGTGTCCAGGACATGCTGGGCCAGAGCCTGCCTCCCTGCCCACCATCCACCCTGCTCCTGTCAGTTCTGTGTCCAGGACATGCTGGGGCCAGAGCCTGCCTCCCTGCCCACCATCCACCCTGCTCCTGTCAGTTCTGTGTCCAGGACATACTGGGGCCAGAGCCTGCCTCCCTGCCCACCATCCACCCTGCTCCTGTCAGTTCTGTGTCCAGGACATGCTGGGGCCAGAGCCTGCCTCCCTGCCCACCATCCACCCTGCTCCTGTCAGTTCTGTGTCCAGGACATGCTGGGCCAGAGCCTGCCTCCCTGCCCAGGGTCTGTCCCTGCTCTTGGCCTGCCTGGCCCAGCCTCAGGGCTGCACGGTGCTTGGCCTGAGGCAGGACAGTCTCGGCCACCTTGGGACGGTGTCACTAACAAATGGGCTTCCCCCAGCTGGGCGGCAGCTGTGAGCCCTGTACTGGCAAGAAAAAGGAAACAGTCTGTAAAAACCTCCCTTCCATGTTTGGCCTCTCTTTCCCCAGGCTACCAGTCCTGCCGGGAAGCAGTGGCCGCATACTACAACTGCCCAGAGGCACCACTGGAGGCCCAGGTACTGGTGCCCAGCTGAGGCACTCCCACTGCAGTGCAGGCAGGGTGCTGCTGCCCATGCCTAGACCACACGGCATGGGGGCCCTGCCCCAGCTCTCCCTCCCCTGCCCAGCTGTGGGACTGAAGGCTAGCCCATGGCCTTGTCCCACAGCGGCCTCCTGCTGCTCTCGTCCCCTGCCCTGAGCCCTTCTCCTCCACCCTCCTCAGGAGGAGGCTGAGCTCTCCAGCTGTTGGAGGTTTCCTGCTTTCAGTCAGGCTCTGAACTTGTCCTCTTGGCTGAGAAGCTCTCACCGGGCAGAGCTTGGGCATTCTGTCACTCCCGCGTGGCTGGGGCACTTCAGAGTGGCTGTGCTTTCCGCTGACTCCTGTGTGCTCTTTGCAGGATGTCATCTTAACGAGTGGCTGCAGCCAGGCCATAGAGCTTGCCTTGGCAGTGCTGGCCAACCCAGGCCAGAACATCCTGGTGCCACGGCCCGGCTTCTCCCTTTACAAGACTCTGGCATTGTCTATGGGGATTGAGGTCAAACTCTACAACCTCTTGGTAAGTGGTGGCAGGCCTGGAAGGGGCAGCCCTGACATTTCTGCCTCTCAGAAATACCCTGGCCCTGCCTGGGAAGTGGGTGAAGACAACCTGAGCAACCATGGGCACCCTGTCACACCTCACCCTGTGTGGCAAGTCCAGTTCCTCAGCTGTTACTTCCCCTTCTCTTCACTTACTAGCCAGAGAAGGCCTGGGAAATTGATTTGAAGCACTTGGAGTCGCTGGTGGATGAGAAGACAGCTTGCCTCATTGTGAACAACCCGTCGAACCCCTGTGGCTCTGTGTTCAGCAAGAGCCACCTCCAGAAGATCCTGGCAGGTGAGCCTGCTTGTGTGTATCTGGGGCATGGTTGCAGTCTATTGTCTGCCCATATTGCCCATGTCTCGATCACTGCAGCACCATGGCCCAGGGCTTCACTTCTCTCCTCATGACTGACTCCAGCTCAGGAAGCAGGGCTTGCTCAGTGTGAAGGTGTTGCCTTATCTGGGCAAGAAGATGCAGAGCGTGTGTCTTGCTTTTCCTCAAACACTCTGTGTGGCTTGGACTGCTCATTTCTCCACTCTGGCTCTGCAGAGGGAGAGTGTTCACAGGGAGCCCTATGCTTCCTGAGCCCTGGCCTCTCAGTGGGAGGGCTGTACTGCCTGCCCCCAGAGGTGAGAGCAGAGCTAGGCTCAGCCAGGGCAGGGATCTCCAATGCTTGGGCTCTCTGAATGAACAGTCTGTAGAAGGAAGATAGGGACCCTCTGCTCTGGGACAGAGCTTCCCTCAGAGCCCTGCCAGGCCCTGCAGCAAAGGGCAAGTCTATTCCCATGGAGGATGCAGGGTGGCCAGGCTGAATGCCCTCTCTCCCACAGTGGCATCAAGACAGTGTGTGCCCATCCTAGCTGACGAGATCTATGGAGACATGGTGAGTGTTGGTTGCAGTCCTTTGCACCCCCATGCTACCTGTCCTTTCTGATGCACTTGCCCTTTGGCCATGGCAGCCAGGTCTCCAGAGGTGAGTACCAGCTCGACTCACCTCTGCTGTGCCTGGGTCCATGCCTAGAGCTCCCAGTCCTCTGGTGTGCAGTCCTGGGGATACCTCTCATGTCCAGCTCCTTTCCTCTTCACAAACGGCTCACTTTCACGTGAGTGCACTTACCATGTTCATGCCTTGAAGCTGGGAGTTTTCACCATCAATTTCCCATCACTTCCTTGCCTCTCTTCTTGTTGTGCCTCATCCACACCCCCACAGTTCTCACAATGAGAGGCAGGGACAGCCCTAACACAGCCTCCTGTCACAGGTGTTTGCTGACTGCAAATATGAACCCATTGCAACGCTCAGCACCAACGTGCCAATCTTGTCCTGTGGTGGCTTGGCAAAGCGGTGGCTAGTCCCTGGCTGGCGGATGGGCTGGATCCTAATTCATGACAGGAGAGACATCTTTGGTAATGAGGTGAGAACTGCTGAGTGTCGCTATCATGGCAACAGCCCTCCGGTGTCTTCAGTGTTTGGATCACCAGGGCTTTAACTGATACAGGCATGCTCTCACATGGGTGTCACCCAATTGGTTACATGCTTTTCTGCACCTCTAGGCTTTTCATGTCCCTTCCTTACTCCATCTGCTCCCATACATAGCCTTCTACCCACATCTACACTGTAACACACTCCTTGTCTCTGCTGCTCCTTCATATATGCCTTGTCCTTTTTGTGTGCTTCTAATTCCTTCTCTTCTTAAATAGCTCCAGCGTGCACTGAAGGTATTGCATGGCTTATCCATCATGTGGAGTCCATGTCTGGTCTCTGTGCTCTTATATGGTTTCTCTTAAAAGTAAGAACAAAGCACCTTGCAGTGCTGCTAGCGCTTTATCTGGCTGTTTGTTCAGCTGTGTTACAAGAACAATCATCTGCTGCAGTGACCTCTCCACCTAGAGGGCTTTCTGCAGAGGAAGAGGGAGAAGAGAGGAGAGCAGAAGAGCTAATGTTGGTTGTCCCTACCTGGCTTTGAAAGTGTGGATTGTGGGCCCAAACCTAAGGGAAATGCAAAGTGGTATTTGGAACAGCTCTGCCTTTATTTGTATTAGCTGTGTTCCAGCCTGGTTCGAGTCAGACTGGGAAGTTCCAAAGGTTGTCTCTGTTGGCATTACGATCTGAAACTGAGGAACAGAGAATGACACTGTAAATAGTCTGCAAATATCTGGCATATAGTCAAGCAAATGTTTTTTAGTACTCTGTATGCTCACTGAAATGTGAGGAGTGAGGAGTGTGAACAGCTGTAGAAATACAGAGAGCAGGCCTCGGAGCTATCCCTTTCCTTCAGGGAAGCACAGTCTGAGCTGCAAATATCACCATGTTTTTTTCAGATCAGGGATGGCCTTCTAAGACTGAGTCAAAGGATCCTAGGACCCTGTACAATTGTCCAAGGAGCACTGGAACGTATCTTGCACCGAACACCCCCTGAGTTCTACCACAACACCCTCAGCATTCTCAAGGTAAACAGGCCGTAACAGGTCAGCACAGTTTGTTCATGGATTGTCTGGGGGGAGTCATGTCTCTCTAGCTCGTCATCCCTCCTCACCCCGCTTCAAGGTGCGGTTCTGTCTGTGACTAGGAGAGCCCAGCAAATCCAATTCCAGCAGGAGGCACGGTAACTGGGGCAGAAATACTGGCTGTGACAAGTTTCAGGCAGCCCAGCCCTGCAGCTGGAGCTGGTGACCCAGGGGATGGGATGTTTGGCACCGACTTGCTGAGCTCAGCTCAGTCACACCTGCTGTACTCAAGGCCATGGTCACCCACGCTGTTTGCATTCGTTGTCCCTTTATTTGCAGTGGGCAAACCTGTTTATGCTCCTGGTCCAGAGCTTGGCTTCCATTCGCTGAGCTGCTTCGTGGAATTTCTCCTGTTTTGAACTTTCTTCTTTCTGCTTTTCAGTCCAATGCTGACCTTTGTTATGCTGCCTTATCAGCTATCCCTGGCCTCCAGCCTGTCCGGCCTGCCGGAGCCATGTACCTCATGGTAAGCAAGGAGAGTGACATGCCATTTCCAGATCGTCAACACTCGCACTAGGTCTCATTGCCAGTGCTTGTCAATGGTTTCAGATTGGTGCTTGGCCATGCATTTTCACGTTGCCCTGTGTGGTAGACACATCCCTTGGTCACTTTAGAAGGCCAGAATATGTTGTTCACTTCTCACGTAGCAGAGGCTGGTACATTTCACCCACTTGCTCCTGCACAGAACTCAATGTCTTGTACTTTGCAAGACAATGTTGTTTTACCTGGATTTAAAGCCAGTTGGCAATGGGAAGCCCCTACACTACAAGTCAGATTATCATACCTCCTGTTGAAGATGTAGCCTTCTTCCTACTAGCATGTCTGTCTTCTGCCTATGCGGTTGCCTCTTTTTCTGCCTTTTTCCATAGCTGTTTTTTTTAACTTTTTATGATGTGGTGAAATTTCCTTTTTCACCTCAACAAGCTCAACTGAGACATTTAAGTCTCTTAAGTTTAACACATTTTTAATCTTTTTTTTTTTTTTTTTGTCTCATAGTGTCTCCAGTTTTTCATTAGTCTTTAAAAATGTGGACCCAGAACTGGAGAATACTGCAGTATCAGTCTCACTCATGTTCTATAGATAAGTCTTTATCAGTTGACCCTGTTTCCAATCTTACCCAGAGCTACACAGGTCATTCTGCTTATGCTCTTTGTGTAGAGGCACAGCTCTAAAGATTCTTTCACACCTATTGTATTTCTGCAGTATCTGAACATTTATTTCAAGTTAAATCATCTGGTAAAATTTTTCTTCCACTGGCTCTTTCAGAACTTCTGCATGCAAATTATCTCTCACCTGGTTTGTTTAAGAATATTTTCGGGAGATGTTTAAAATAATCTTTGGTTATAAACAAATGGCCAGGACATCACTGTCTTTATGTGATAAAGGGACAGCCTCCTTCCTTCCAAATACAGAACAGAAATATTTATTGAACATTTCAGCATTTCCGTGTCATTTTACCAATTATATCATCCTACAAGGATTTATTTTGTTCGTGATATCCTAGACCTTTTTTTTTTTTAAACCAAAACATGAGTTTGTCTTTTTCTTACCATGTGGATTTCTTGCATGACAGAATTATTAATGCATATTGACTAGAGTTCTCTCCCAAGCTCTTTTTCAATATCTTATTTGTTCCTTTTCACTTCTAATTGGTTACTGTATCTTTGCCATCAGCTTTTTTACTACAGTTGTCCTTAACTGAAATTCCAGCTTTAGGTAGTTAATGAATGCTTCTTAAACAAGCCCCAGTTTTCACTTACATGTTTCTGTTTGTGTCTTACATTCCAGTCAGCCCAAATCATGAGCAAAAATTGAGGGCAGACAGCTGCACTTGACAGGGAAGTTGTTGGGCTGTGTGGGTAAGCAGGGACACTGCAGATGATAATTTTGGTGCCCTTGGTTGCCACGTTACATCCCTCTGCTGCAGGTTGAGATTGAGATGGAGCATTTCCCTGAGTTTGAAAATGATGTGGAGTTCACTGAGCGACTCATCTCGGAGCAGTCCGTGTTCTGCTTGCCAGCCACGGTGAGCCTAACACTGAGAGCCTCAGGGAGCTGTGGGGCCAAAGCATGGGGAGAGAAGCAACAGGGGTTTGCAGCGCTGGGCTCTGGGGACAGGCTGGGAGTTGTGTGTGCCGTGTCCATGATCTGTAATAGTGTGTATGTGCTGGCTGTGAGCTCCAAGTGCTCTGTGTAGGGATGGGGACTGGCAGTCTCTGGCTCACTAACAGCCCTCAGTCAGGCTGCCAGGATCTTCCTGGCTCCAGGCTTGCTCTGTGTCCTCAAGTCGGCAGAGCTGTATCCCTGAACCCTATGTACCCCCACACCTCCTTGCTGAAGCTGCTCCCTCAGAGGCCCGGGACTGCTCCCACCTACGTTCCTTGCTTTGCCCTGTTTCCAGTCCCCCACCCCTGTAGGCACAGGAACGGACTACAGGCTGAGAACATCTGTGCCCTGTGCCCACCTCCTTCCAGCTCCACTTCCAGCATTGAATACAGATGGGGCCTTGGATACTCTCCAGCCCTCTCCTTCCCTAGCTCCTTCCAGCCCATTCCCTGGGTCCTGCATAGTCCATACGGAGTCCTTTGGCCTGTCACCCTCACAGCATCGTGTCTACATGGCTACACAGATGGACATGGGAGATCTGCTTGGAACAGAAAAAACAGTCTAAGGGAGCCCAGCCCTGCTGTCCTCCAGTCTGTCCTACACTGACCCTTTTCACTTGCTGACACAGCACATGGCCCCAAGGCAGGGCTCTGAAACTACAGCACTATCCCAGGTAATCTGCCAGCTTCATTCTTTCTCATTTCAGTGCTTTGAGTACCCAAACTTCTTCCGCGTGGTGATCACTGTGCCTGAGGAGATGATCTTGGAGGCCTGCAGTCGCATTCAGGAGTTCTGTGAGATGCACTACCAGGGTGCTGAGGCGGCCCAGGATCTGGAGTGTGACAAGTAGCCGCAGCTGGCCTCCTGCCTCTGCCAGGCTAGATCTTGTGTGAGGCAGCAGCCGGGCAGGCAGGGCTGCTTCCAGCGAGCCCCACATCCCCCTGCCTGCAAGCAGCCGCTGTCCTGCTGCTTCACTTTTTGTGCTCCACACACCCCTCAGCACTATGGGAAGAAGCAGCCACTTCTCTCTCCTCCTCCACTGCAGCTTGCACACCCTCTGGCATCCAGTGCCCGTGGCCTCCATATACTCTGCATTTGCACCCTGTGTTGGTCTGTGCTGCCTGCGAACCAGCTACAGGCAGGGGCACATGGCTGCTCCTGTGCCAGGCCCCACGGCCCAGGTCCCACATGGCCAGTAGCTCCTGTGCTGGCTGCACTTCCCCTTGGGGACAGGAGAAAAGTACCCACCTCTCACTTACCTGTGTTACTTTAGGAGGCCAGAGCTCTTTATACCGAGCCCTTTGTGCGACAAAGGGAGTAAGTTATTGTGACTTTTTTTATTAATAAACATTCTGACATGCCAGTCCCTGCACTGTGCTCCTGTTGCGCCAGGTCGGGCTTGGCCACTGTATGGGTCACCCTTGCTCAGCCCATGGTGCTGCAGTGCCCCAGGCCTGCCTCTGCCGTGCAGCTGGCTGTCCAGGGCCTGCCCCGTCACCAGCAGGGCCATGGTGAGAGCACCTCAGGCCCTCAAAGGCACCCACCAGCCCCTGAGGGCAGGATGGGCCCTGCAAGTCTGACAGACCAGAGCCAGCCACTCCTGCCCCGCTGATGCCGGCGGCTCGCTGTGGTGGTCTGGCCCGGCCCGGCCCCACAGAACAGCCCTATCTGCACCTGCCCGTTGGCCCTCACAGCCCCTCACCCCCCCAAAGCCCCCGACAGAGCGGCGGGTGCTGGTGCCCACTGCTGCAGGCAGGCGCTGCCCCCTGGACTGGAGCCAGCCGTGCCAGGTGCTGGTACCCAAGCATTCAAGGCTGGGGCAGCCGGGCGTTTCCTGCTGCAGCAGTGAAGAAGGGAGTGGCACCCCATGAAACACTTGTACTGTACGGGGTGTTCGTGACGTGCCAGTAGTGCCAGGGTTGCTGATGGCGGAATATGTCAGCTCCATAAAGTAATAAAGAACTGGTGCCCTAGTGTCTGTTCATTCCGTGGAAACAGGAGGAGTGCCTGTGCAGCCAAGAGATGATAACGCCCATCGGACCGCCTGTTCTGGTGAGCTGCTCAGGCACCTGGGGAGCCGTTTCTGAAACTGACGGAGGGGCGACCTGCGGAGTGCCTCACCTCATCACCTACAGCTCTGTTCACCTGTCCTCCTGCAGAATCGGGATCCACAGGTCAACCCTGCCTCCCCAAGGAGGGGAAAAGTAAGCTAGCTCTAGGTTACACACTGCCAGATCTCCTGCCAGGTTCTGTAGACATCGCATTGCCTCCCCTGCGCAGGGCAAAGTCTGGGTACCAGTACTCCATTAGAGGGGAGATATCTATATGAGAAAGATAGCAGTGTATGAAAAGGTCATCAACACATCAGCTGAGTGTCCATGCTGCATCCTTTCCCTTCAAAGAAAGCAATCCCAGAACAAAAAGAAAGAGAAGATGGGGCTATGGGTGAATGCTAGACAGCTTCAGAGCTTTCATGCCGTTAGAGGTCCAAATAGAGCCAAATAACCTGAGCTGCTTAAGACAAAACTGTCATGGTTTAATCCCAGCCAGCAACTAAGCACCACACAGCCACTTGCTCACTCTACCCCGGTGGGATGGAGGAGAGAATCAGAGGGTAAAAGTGAGAAAACTCATGGGTTTGAGATAAAGACAGTTTAATAGGTAAAGCAAAAGCCACACGCACAAGCAAAGCAAAACAAGGAATTCATTCACTACTTCCCATCGGCAGGCAGGTGTTCAGCCATCTCCAGGAAAGCAGGGCTCCATCACGCGTAATGGTTACTTGGGAAGACAAACGCCATCACTCCGAACATTCCCCCTTCCTTCTTCTTCCCCCAGTTTTATTGCTGAGCATGACGTCCTATGGTCTGGAATATCCCTTTGGTCAGTTGGGGTCAGCTGTCCCGGCTGTGTCCCCTCCCAGCTCCTTGTGCACCCCCAGCCTGCTCGCTGGTGGGGTGGGGTGAGGAGCAGAAAAGGCCTTGACTCTGTGTAAGCACTGCTCAGCAGTAACTAAAACATCCCTGTGTTATCAACACTGTTTTCAGCACAAATCCAAAACACAGCCCCATACTAGCTCCTATGAAGAAAATTAACTCTATCCCAGCCAAAACCAGCACAAAAGCATTGACAAATAATAAGTAGGATGGTGTGTGAGGGGTCTGTTGGGCCAGGAGACCTTTACAGCATGACGTTGCTGCATTGTTATGCTGTCTTGCATCTACTACAGCTGTCAAGTTTCATCTCTCTCCTTGAACTCTTCTCCACATATCTTGGGTTCTGTAGCTTTAATTCCCATTACTAATTAACAGATCCTGTTTTTAGAGAAAGCTGCTCCTTTCAGACCGCTCTCCCTTCATGGGCCGCTTTCCTTTCAGAGTCTGCTCAGAGATGTCTGTTAACATGCAAATATTCTGCAATGATTAACACCATTCTGTTTCTTCTTAGCCCAGCAGCATTTGGCCAGGGATGCTGAGAGAGCCAGAGACAGAAGCACATACATAGCTCATAAATCTCAAGATATTTAGATTTCTCAAGGCCACATCCTCTATTGCCATCTTTTGCAAACATAACGCTGCCTTTTGACCACACCTAGGTTTTCTCTGCTGCAATAGCAAACTAGCATTAAACCACAAAGTGCTAGTATCATTTTTCAGGCATTATACTCACAGATGCTTTGTGTCATAGTGTGGGTGTAGCCTAGAGCACCCTGCCAGCCATACAAACTAGCCTAAGCTGGCGTTCAGAGGTGCTTTGTGCCAAAGAAAGCCCCTTCAGCACTGAGACCAAGGAAGAAGTGAAGACGCAGGTCTGGAGCTGCTCTTCCTCAGATGCTCGGACAAGGTCTGCAGGGCTTTGGTAGAACTCCCTCAGTGCCTTTATGGCTGATCCACAGCCATCCTCCCTGTCTTAGCTGGGGAGCACCAGCTGTATACCCTGGAGCAGGCTTGCAGTGTGCTTCTGCTCCTCTCTGCACTGTCTGGACTGGCCATGTTTAGGGGGACGGTGACCTACCCCAGACACGGGGACCTAGGCAGCGAGGCAACCTCGTGCCTACTGCTTTCCTTGGCAAAGGAAGAAACTTCTCAGCTGATGGGCAAACGAAGGTGAAACGTACAAGTCCTCAGCTTCCAACGGGGCTGGCAGCAGGGCCCAAGCCAGCAGGGCAAACTGGCACCGTGAGTGGGCTGGGCCAAATCACACCTGCCAGCAATGAGGCCGTCAGCTCCCACAGGTGCCTCAGGAACCTGCATGCAGCCCAGCCCCTGGCCCTGGCCTTCCATATTCTCTCTTCCAGCAGCCCTGGCTGTCCCACAGTGGGGCTGCAGCCCCGAACAGTCTCCAAGTGTCTTCCTGCCATGGGGCCATGGCCCTTGGCCATGAGAGCTTGTCTGAACCGGCCTGCTCTCCACCAGCGTGGAGCCACTCTGTACACCTGCAGTGGGAAGACGTGGTCTGCCCTGAGCTGGACCCAGGACGGTTGCAGGGAGGCAGTCTGGGGATGACTGGGGAGGCCCTGGTGAACCAGGGCCCAGCCTGCCGGGGAGCTCAGGTGAGGCTCGAGCATCGCATGGGAGCGGGAGCGGGAGGGGGAGGAGGACCCCAGGGGAAGGTGTCTGTGCAAAGGTTCTTTGTACATGAGGGCTGGCACATAGCCTCATTTTCCCAGGCTGTGCAGGCCTGTCAGAGGCCAGATGAGCTGACCTGCTCTGGTGGCATTACCCATGAGGGCTGGAGGAAGGAAATGCTTGGTGCATGGCAAAGGGAGGCACAGACAGGCTTCCACAAGGAGAATTGGCCAGGGAGACGCTGTGGATGTAAGAGGAGGCAGCAGCAGTGGGCTGGGAGACAACACCTTCTTGAGGTGGCTGGGAGGGATTTTGCAAACCAGATTGCGAGAGGGTAGAGGAGCTCTGGAGGAGAAGGAAGGCTCAGCATGGGCAAAGTCTTGCTATTGACAGGACAGCCATGAAAGACACAGCGTCAGCAGGGTTCCTGGAAGGCACCTAAAAGATGGCTAGCTAAGGTTAACAACGGGTCAGAACAAGGCTGGGGTTATATCTTCTATATTGGCCTTCAGCCTGCGATCCCAGCACTGGGGAAGCCTTCTGAGGGGCAGAAGCCCTGGATCTTCCTCCAGGTTTGGCTGTCTGGCATGGGCTCTCAGTGCTGGGAGCCCAGACCTATACCAGCCCTTTGCTTTGTCACGTATTGATTTCCATTAGCTTATTTGACTTGGGTCAGTGTTCCCTGAAGCCTTGCCAGAGCAAACAGGTGCTGTCAATAGGTCTGAATGACTTATTTTCTGGATGCCTGACAGAAGTAGTTGGTGCTAGCATAGGGTCTTCTGCACTCTAGTGCATTATGTGGACTATGCGTGCTTCAGCTCTGCTTATTGCTGTTGTTCCTCTCAGCTCTAGACTAGCTGTTCTACACCAGGCTTCAGTGCATGTGCTGATTTCCGGGTTTAGACTGCCTACGTATGTAAAGAAGGCAGAAGCTGACCAGTGAAATGAATTCAAAAGCTGAATATTTTTTTTTCTTACTATTTTTCTCTTTTCTGTAATGTGTTGGTAAAGTATTATGTGACCTCATTCTTAGAGCCTTATTTACATAAGCTTCTTTCTTTCTCTCCTGTTTTCCCATTTTCCCACCACTTGAGATGTTAGAGCACTATAGTACTATGAATCCAATAAATGAGTGTTGCCATTGCACTATTTTGTAAGACATGGGAATATGGTCCAGTAAGGTTCTTCCTGGGTTACAGATCCCTACTTCCTGCTATTGAACAGGCAGCTCTAGGGCAGAGCTGTCTTACTTGTCCAGCCATGGTAGAATACCTTTTTACGTCATTCTTTAAGAAAACAAAAAGGCAGTTAGTACACGGGTTGGTAGTAAGGAGAAAATAGTAATATTAACTCAAGTAATGGAAAGGTAGGTGCTATTGGAGACCAGCCAGGAAATGGAATCATGTCAGGCAGATATGGCCAAGATGTTTGTTTACTAATGCAAGGAATCAGCAGTAAAATAGAGGAACTGCAACTCCTGATGCTGGTCGTAGAGTGGGGGAAACTTATGGACTGCCATAGATTGGCAATCATGAATGGAACATATGTATTTAAGGACATGCATTGTTCATGAAGGGTAGAAACACAAGTAAAAGTCATGTGACAAGTAAGTAATGATGGGGGTAAAAGACACAATTGCTTGTCTGAAAATCTCTTTGTAGAGAACTTAGAAGAAAGCATGATGGAAAGGGTCTTATTGGCTCTGTGTGATTACATACACAGATCTGCATGGTATTAGAATAATAAATACAATAAGGGACTGTGTGATTATGGAAGACTATCAGCTTTTCAGGTAGAGACTGGAAAACTAACATTACTAATAATAAGAAGAATCAATTGTTCCTGATGTGATGGGGAGATTTGTTCACTGAATTAGTGAGCTAATAAGAAGCGACACTACTTTAAAATTGTTTTGGCAAGCAGTCATCATCTTGTAGAAGAGAGTCATGGAAAATAACCTCCAATCATGTGAACACAAACTGGATCAGTTTAAATTATGGAGAGAGAAACAAAGGTCAGGTGAAGTGAGGAGCACAAATACTAGCATGTGGATAAGACTTGTAACTTCCCTAGACTATAATGTACCTTCATGTTCAACTCTGGAACAAGGGGAATAGTTGTTTGCACTCAGCAATGGTGATTTCGTGGTACTTGCCAATGCCTTGTGATCTACCTGAATGTCTTCTGCTCGTCCGAACTGCTACATCCTCAGTAGCAACATACATTGGTTCTATTTTCTTTCTTTTCTTTCTACAGAACTAGGGCAAAATGGTTCCGTTAAAAACTATGCTGTGTTGCCTGGAGGTTGAGCATGTTTCATTATGACTTTCCTGCTGCCTACCACATATCACTCTCTAGTTCCTGATGGCTGCATTTACAGCTCATTTGTCTTCACTGCATACTGGAGTCCTCGAGTCTGCATACATGTTTTGCAGTGTTTTGTTCCTTTCCGAAACTGTTCAGCTGTCCTTCTCTTTGAATGCATCTCTCTAAGGCAAGATCCATTTCACTCAAGTCTTGCTACTGCCATCTGAAATCACAAAATCGTTGAGTGATTTTGGTTGAAAGGGACCGCTGGAGCTTTGTTGTCCAACCCCCTATTTACAACAGGGTTCATTAGAGCAGTGGCCTTGTCCAGCTGAGTTTTAATATCTCCAAGAACGGAGATCCTACAGCCTGTCTGGTCTCCTGTTCCAGGATTTGACCCCCCCTCATTGTGAAAAATTTTCTTCTTATACTGAGTCTCTCATCCTGTGCCTGTGCAGCTCTGAAAAGTGTCTGGCTCCAGCCTCTCTGCGCCCTCCTGTTAGGTAGTGTCAAACAGCAATAAGGCCTTCCTTTTGTCTTCTCCCAGCTAAACAGATCCCACCTCCTCAACCTCCTCTTGTGCATCTTGTGTGCCCACCCCTGACCAGTTTTGTGGCCTCTTCTGGGCTCACTCTACTAAACCAATGTCTGTCTTTTACTGGACCTAGTATTCCAGATGCAGTCTCCCATAAGAGAGGGGAAGGCAACCCTCTATTGTCTGCAAACTTGTCAAGGGTGCACTCTGTCCTATTGCCCATGTCATTGATAAAGACATTAAACAGTATGCGCACAAAGATCTCTTTAATTTGGAAAGCTGTACCATCTCCAGAGTGATATATAAATGCTGTCTTTAACAGAGGCATTAATTACCACTTCTGCTGCTGTTTTTTGTGAAAACGATTATATTTTTATCTTTCTGCCACTTAATTTTGTGCAGGGACACTCAGGAAACAAACTTTTTCATTTGCTTCGATATTCTATGCTCCACTGTTTGTTTGGGAGCTTTTTGCCTCCTTTCCCATAGTGAAAGTGGAAAAAATAGTTTCTTCCTCTGAAGAATATTTTTAACCTATGCATAACCTCAGGTTTTGTTTCCATACATGTAAAGGTTTTCACATGGAAATTCAGTTACCCAGTTTATCTATAACATGTGTTTTGCAAATTTGCAGTTTCTAGCTATTGGCTTTATGTGTTAATCACACTCTCTTCTTTGCTGTTTGTCTTACCAATCTCTCTGCTCCTGTGTGTTTCATAGAGCATTTGCTGAATGACAATAGAAAAGTTCCTTGCTTGTAAGGGTAACTTAGTTCTTTTGTAAAAGAACTATTTACAGAGATACTGCAACTGCAAGCAGGGTCGGGGAGGGAGGGAGCCAGCCACCATCCTTACTCTTGCCTATTGCAATTTTGGGTCCTCCTGTGCCAATTCAGACACGTCTATTTATCTCAAATTGCTTCTAAATCAAAATATAACTTTAAAACTTATCTCAAACACAAGGGAAAGGCCATAGCAACATGAGTGCAGGAGCACAGCAGCCTGCCCTTGGAGAGATGTCTCATATAGGACATCATATCAGTCATTTGTCTCATCTTTCCTTGTTCTGGAAACCACATGGGGCAAGATCTGCTCTGGCTCAGGAGGAACTTGCTCTGACTGGAATTTAGCACAGACATTGCACCTCTGCTCCTATGCATTCTGATGCTTGCCTGACTGCTGCATTTCCTTTTCATCCTCTATGAATGATGATTTCTAAAGCAACCAGAGTGACCGTATACAGCATCCTTGCCAAAAAAACTTTTTCCGAAAGCCAGAGTTCTGCTCTGTTGCCTTCATCCCTATGAAAGTGATGAGCAATTGACATACAGACTTCTTTTTTTTTTTTTTTTTGAAGATTACTGTCAATTTTTTTTTCTGCAAGGAGCAAGGTTTTCCCTGTGCATTTCAAAACACAAAAATGCAGCAGTACTCAAAATCAGTGATCAGTACAGATCATGCATGGCCCTTGTGTGAGTAGCCACATTGTAGCTTTCTGTCACACTCAATCTTGCAGAGCCATAAACTTCCATCTTTTCTGTACAGCTTTAGTGGTGCCAGCTAGAAAACACTTAAAGTCCCTCTGCTTTGAAAGGGAGATCTCTTTCTGTGGCAAGCATTCACCATTGCATAGTCACCGCATTGACTCTTATGGCAGCTCCTCGATGTCATACCTTTGGGATGCAGGAAATGTGAGGCATCCCATCACACGCCTCTTTCAGGTGTATTGTGACACCAGGAACTAACTGATCCCTCTAGATAAATATTAACAAACACGAGAGACTTGTAAAGTCTTAGGAGTCTCTCTTAGGAGAGACTCTCCTAAATCTGCCTTTCTGCCAGGAAGGCAAGAAAAAGTGACAGCATATCAGTCCTTGTGTTTGAGAGTCTAAATGTTTTTCTAAGGTCAAAGTTGTGATCTGAGCCAGACAGGATGTTGCAAGATAGCAAACTTCCCTTCAAATTTTAGAAGAGCATGCCCCTCTCATCTCTGCCTGGAATCCTGCCAGTGAATAAACATTGCTGTCTCCAAAGGAGGGTGCTCCCAAGGGCAGGGCTCGTGAGACAGGCAAGTTGACGTATTGAAGAAGAGGGGAGAAGGATGCAGAACGTATGAAGGCCTTTCATCAGTCTGAGTCCCTTTGTATGTTGCACAGGGTTGTGATCTGTCTTGCATGTGACAGATGACTCCAGGGTTAATATTCCTCCTCTGACTTAGTTGTGTGGGCTCCTTTTGCAATCAGTGGAAAGAGACAGAGGCTTCCGCAGCATGATTCCCATGAGCTGCTTTAGATATCAACCTGGCATAAGACAAGTTGTGTTCTACAGGGCATATAAGAGCAGATGCTAAAATCCTGTATCGCTTAAAGACTGTGAATAGGGAGAAATTACTCATTGTCTCTCTTGATAAAAAAAAAAAATGGTGGTATTACCAAATACAGTTTTTATATGACAGGTTCAAAACAGAGGGAAGTAGTTCTCACAACATGCAGCCCAACATATTCTCATTGTCAGGGAATACTGTTGATGGCAAAAGTATCTGTGAGTTCAAAATATGATTGGACGAGTGAATAGGAAAAAACCCTAGGTGCTGTGACATGCAAAGACAAGCTTGATCTCAACTGATTTTAGACAGCTTCAGTGCAGATGTCTACTCACAAACATCACCCCCCACTCTTGTCACAGCCAGCAGAAAGAAACAGGGACTTCTAAGGCATCACTTACTAGCTTATTTTGGACACCTACGTTCAGAGAGGTGAATCGTACTCCAGAGCCCGCTGCAGGCCAGGAGAGCACCTAGGGAGGAAATGTCCTTCTTGTTCTCTTCCCTGGGCATCTGCTCTTGATGATGGCAGAAGACAGGGCATGGGGTTGGTCAAACCTTTCAGCTGAGCTGGTTCTACTGCTCTAGGTATGCCTGTTTCTCTCATCAGACTATCAAAGACATGCCTTCAGGGAGGGAGTCTTCTCCAGTGTCAGCACTGAGGAGTTACCTCTAGTCCATACCTCTGCCATCACTCCTCAGCCTACTCTTGTTGCTGCTGCACTGGGTCAGGTGTGCTCTGTGTACGTGTGCTGGGGAGCACAGCACACATTGCTTGCTTCTTCAGGGTATAGGAAATGGAAAGTCTGGCTGCATGGGCAGTTCACAGGACTCACTAGTCTCCGAGCCCCCAGAAAACACCTTTAATCATGGAAGGAGGGTAGAAAGCAGAAACGTGATGAGCCATTGTGTGAGGTGGAACCAAGGTGTACAAGGCCAGGTGATATGGGGCTGACTGCCATTAAGCAAAGGCTGACTGCCATATGCTTCTGCTTTGCTTCATACAGCCTATGAATCAGACATACAGGGAGAATTATGTCCATTGTTCAGGAGCCAGAGGATTCCTCCTTCACTTTCCACAATGTGCAGGTCTAAGGAAATGCAGAATGTGCAGGCCTCAGGAAATGCAGTGTGCCAAACAGTGTGCCCTCCCAAGCCTTGTCTCCAAAGACAAGTACATTCTCCTGCTCTGTGCAACTGCTCATGCCACAGAGGCTGCCTTCTGCAAAGCTCAGCCAAGTAGTTAGAACATGGGATCTGTGCAAATGAAAAAATCTGCTTGGCCCTGGGACTAGAGGACCGTACAGCAGTGTTCCGTGCTGTCATGAAGCCTGAATATCCGTGCCAAAAGACCAGCATGTCTTGGGCAAACTACATACAGGAGGAACAGGAGTTTTGATACATCTCCGTTCATGCAACTGTTGGTCAGGGAGCAATAAGGCTTCAGGAACAGCCACTCAAGTGGTGTTGACTCAAGTGGCTTTACAACAGCTTTGTAACATTTAATGACATACAGGTAAATCCTTCCCACAAATGGTGCCAGTGCAGGGCATAGGAACACGTAGCTGAAATCCAGGTTGCACAGAACATTGCATGGTTCTCTCTGCAGGGCCCTACCTGGACCACTGCCAGCTTCTCACCTTGTTTCCCAGCCCAGGATTACCAGAGCTTGACCATCTGTGTTTGCAGTGCAGCAAGTGAAAGGGAACATGACCTGCCCCATTCAGGTTGTCCCTCCTGCTGGAAGGACCAGCCTTGCCCAGATTTTTTGCTTCTGCTGTCTCTATACTCCACTTGCCCTCAGAGCAGCTCAGTGAGATCCTTGGATACAGGGGACATCATCGAGAGAAGGTCTACACCTCTCCAGACGGTGTGACAGAAACAATGAGACCTGGAATAGGAATGACCCAAAGCAATTCTCTCTGCATGGTCACAGAATACCATGCGTTTCTCTTGAACCCAGCGCTGCTCTGCTTCGCTACCTTACCTGGCACAGCCCCATTGCAGCTCCAGCACCCTTGTGAATCATTAACAGGCCAAGTCCAGCTGCTCCTTTCACAGCTTCTCCTTTCACACAATTTTCTTTCCCAGCCTCCAAATGCTTAACTCAAGCAAGGCACAGACAGAAAAGAGTCAAAAAGACTTAATGTGAATCTGCATCTGCTGACAACATGGCAAGCAGCCAGAGCAATGGTAGGCAAATATGCCCTATCTCTGCACTCCTGGTGGGCAAGCTGGTCCTTTGTGCAACAAGGGTTCCTGTTTGTCCTTCGCTCTGACACTCCGCAGACATCCCTGTTCCTCCTTTTACGGAGAGCAGTCTCTTTTGGGGCGTGCAATGGCACTTAACATAAAAGCACCTCTTGGTCTCCTTCATGAATTTCCTGGCCCTTCTCCTTTACTATCAGTGTTTGGTCATTCATGCCTCTGCAAGAAACTGCCATTCCCATGCTTTGGTGCTTAGTGCAGGGTGGAGTTTTCTAGTTTAAGGCTGGTCAAAGTAGGCGGGCACTGTAGAGTAGTCAGTCTTAGAGCTGGGACATACTCAAATGAAGGGGACAGGAGGGAGCAGGCACAGGTATAAGTAAGAGCTGAGTACATGTGTGTATGAGAGCCCGGCATGAAGGCAGAGTGCCAGCACATGAATGCACAGCTGCTAGTGTGGCTGCCTGGAGGAGTGTGTACCACAGCAGTGTACGTGTGTGAGGGCAACTTTGCTTGAACCAGGTCTGATGGTGCTTCAAGAGGACTTGTTAAGGTGAGATTTTCAACCATTTCTTGGTATCTGGTGTGGATGCTCTGGTGCCCAGAACTGCATTCACTGCTCATGCTCAGCAGCCTGAACTGGGAGATAATTTTTGTAAAACACTGTAAACATACGGATGCCAGTAAATTGCTACATGATTCCTCCTGCAGCCAGAAGCTGTTGGTCTGGCTTAGAGGGTAGTTCCTGCTTCTCCAGACTGTCTTCTCAGTGCCCCTTCTCAGCATTTCCCACTAGTGACAGTCACGCAATCTGTTCTCCTCTGAATGGGCAGATGCTACTTCTAATTCTGCAGAAGCTGATCAGGCCAAATTGAAGAAGGATTTGATAAAACTATGAGCAACCATCAGTGCCATCAAAGACCAGTATCTGGGGCTGACATGGCACCAGATCCTCTTTGCTACACTACTGCCGCTACAGCAGTGAGGGATGGGTACAGGTCTGGAGAGCTCCCCCAGACTTGCAGAGCACGCAGCCACAGTCTGCATAGCACGAGGTATTTTGGGCTGTGCTGTCACCCCCGCCCCAGACACACGCAGGTTCAACAAACCTGTACTCTGAGGACATGCCGCCCATGCTCAGAGTGTGTTTGGTGGGTATGTCTCCCTGGGGCTGCGTGCTGCTTTCTGTAATGCTCGCTCTTTGCCAGGATCAAGCTTTTCCAAGGCCCCTGTGTGTTTCTGGAAAAGCTTAAAACTCTTCGTGGTTTTGGAGACTCTAGCTGCTCAGACAGGCAGATCCCAGTTCTCTGCATTCTTGTACGTGCGTTGTGGGAGACTAACATGGTGACACTGGATTGTCGTATTTTTCGGTAGTTTCTGTTCTTCATCCTTAGTGCCTTGAGATTCTTCCTGTTCTTTGTGCTCTCAGCCAAATCCTGGCTCATCTCTCTGCCAGCAGACAGTAAGCATGCCTTTTTTTGTTCTGCAGCTGAGATTGTCTCAATCATTCTGGGGTGATCTTTACTCTGCAGCTCTGTGAGGACTTCATATTTCACTTTTGCAATATGAAATGAACCGAATCACTTGTGACTCTGGATGTTTGCTGTAGGGAAAATGTGGTTAAGCTTAAGACCTTACTTTAGAAACATCCCAGATGCCGTGATCGAGAGATACAGTGGTGAAAAATAAGGTTATGTAATTAGTATTTCTCTCATATTAGGAAATGTCTGATAGAAACTCTACCACTCTTTACTGCTCCTCTATTCCACTTCACCAGGCACGTACAACCCATTTCAGTCCTTTTCCCCTCCCTGTGGGACAGACTGGTCGGGCAACAATCATCACTACTTCTTGTATAAGCATGAAGAAGCTGTTGAGGCTGTGGCCTCACGTGAGGGCGTTCCTACCAAGAGCAGTCACAGGGATGGTCTGCATACTCTGTGAAATGTCTAAAAAATCCAGCTGTCCCGCCCTGGTTTGATTCAAGATAAAAGCACACCCTTGCTTCCCAAAAAACCTGAATCCGTTCTCTTTGACTCAGTGTGGTGGGTTGACCCTGGCTGGATGCCAGGTGCCCACCAAAGCTGCTCTTATCGCTCCCCCTTCTCAACTGGGCAGGGGAGAGAAAATAAAATGAAAGGCTTGTGGGTCGAGATAAGGACAGTTTAACAAAGCAAAAGCAAAGGTCACATGCGAAAGCAAAGGAAAACAAAAGATTTTATTCTCCGCTTCCCATCAGCAGGCGATGTCTGGCCACTTCCCGGGAAGCCGGGCTTCGGTACGCGTAGCGGTTGCTCTGGAAGACAAACATAAATAATGAATGCCCCCCCTTCCTCCTCCTTCTCCTAGCTTTTATTGCTGAGCAGATGTCATATGGCATGGAATATCCCTTTGGTCAGTTGGGGTCAGCTGTCCTAGCTGTGTCCCCTCCCAAGATCTTGCCCACCCCCAGCCTACTGGGGGGGGGGGGGGGGCGGGCAATGTTGGAGAGACAGCCTTGATGCTGTGGGAGCACTGCTCAGCAGCAGCCAAAACAGTGGTGTGTTATCAACACCTTTCTAGCTACCAGTACAGAGCACAGCACTATGAGGGCTGCTGTGGGGAAAATTAACTCCGTCTCCGTCTCAGCCAGACCTAATACACTCAGACTACTCACACACAAGTTTCCAGAGAAATGATGATTTCTGTGATTTTTAAATCTGCCTGGGTATCTTAATGCCAGTGTTCATGTCTGCTCAACAGAGTTTTTCTCAATTAAGAGCTTCTGGCTATAGTCCAGGAACTCTGTCTGGAGTTAGAGTAACGATATTAATGGTGCCAGATGGAAGTGGTATCATCAAAGTTCGTTTGGAAGCCAGGGCTTTTGGTAAACACTGCTGTATTCATTTGCAAGGAGGAAGCTGATATATGACTTATTTTTACAACAGTCTTTGTTTGCAGGTCTTTCTAGGCTTGGTTCCAATCAGCTTCTTGTCAGAGTGGAACACTACAGTCCATTTGTATAACCAAAAAAATCAGTGGGCTTCTTGTCCAGGAGACCAGAAGCATGTGGTCCCTCACTAAATGCACAGCCCCATCCTTGCAAGACATTACTAAAATAAAATTCATATTGTGGTAGCACTTATTGGCAACAACCAGGCTTACCCATTGGGCTGGGTATTGTCCTGGCTCTGAGAAATTATAATTGCTGCCTTATGAACCGTAAGCTCAAAAGAAATGCACAGCAGGTAGATTAGGTGAACAAGCCAATTTATGCATATATGCTGGAGGGAAAGATGAGTACTGTTCCTAGTTGGTTAGCAGGAGTGACTGTACCTGGAAATCTAAACATCAGTGCTACAGGAACTGAAATCATGGGAGGAGGCACCTCCATGCGAATTAGTCTGAAAGCTTCACTGTGGAGGGAAACTGAGGCAGGGCATAAGGAGGAGGTTAGGGAAACTTTGACTGGGGACACTCACGCATTACCACGGACCCAGAAGATAACGTGGTAAGCACATGGGAAGCAGTGTCAGCATTGTGGCCAGTTGGGGCACACTTTATATCTCTGCTGCTTTAGGAGGGAGGCAGCTGCTCTGCGTGGGCATGGCTGCCTGAATTGAGTGCAATCGTGGGCTGCACAAAAGCAGTGTACAAAGCTGTAAGGACGTGGGCTCCAGTGCTGCTCTGTCCAGGAGGACTTCCAGCTTGCCCTGCAGCCCTGAAGGCCCTGCTCTCTTTATGCTCTCTGGCTGTGGAAGCCCCTGGAAGGACTGACCGTGACTGAGAACAGTCAGGTTTTTTAATTTTAGTTCACCTTGCGAAATGTAAAGTAGTTGCACTGGCTGGAGAGGCCTGTCTCCACTGCGGCACAGCTAAACTGCCAGCCTGGCACGTGGTGACAGGGGAGCACACCATACTGTGTGGACTTCTGTGCTGTCTGAGGAGCCTGTCCCCAGGGGCAGCCGCCTATGTTCAAGGCACAATCAGGCATGGCTGGGGGAGAGGAGGAGAGCGCGCAAGAGAGGAGCAGTTGGCAGAGCATGCTTTAATCTACTTTTTTAAAATTAAGTGAATCCTTTCTGCCTCGGATCCCATCCCTGATGGCGTACTTCCTGCAGATTCCTGTGCCAGCCAGTACTCAGGCTATGAATTGTCCCCAGACAGCACAATGGACGTTTTCCAATAATGAAGTCATCCTCAACAGGCAGAATAGAGGTTTAGTGCCAGAAACAAGGAGCCAGCTTTGGGCAGACCTTTGAGTTGGACTAACACATTGTGTTGTACCTCTTCTCATAAAAGACCTACAGGATGAGTGGGGTTGGAGGGAGGGATAGCAGGAAACAGTCTTTAAAAAGGAGTTAGGCTAAGAAAGGGGTTAGTTGTAGGTAAGCCTGCCTACACAAAGATGGATGAGATAAACCCTTGCGGGCCTTTCTAGCAAAATTGCCTGTGATGCTCTGATTGTGGAGGAGATATTGTTGTGCTTGGATTTATTACAGTGCCAAAGGACTTCTTTTGGTATGTGGGTTTTTGCCTGTGATGAAAATAAATGTTTCCTGAAATTCCAGAAAGAATATAAGGAAAAGAAATGGAAACCTATGTTGTATTTTTACGGCATTCTGGCATAAAAATAATTGTAAACGGTGGTCAGAGCAGGAGCTTAAAAGTAACAATGTGGAACTGTTGAATTCTCCACAAAAACTGCTTGTTCCATCTTTCCTCCATAAAAATTGCTGGGATCATGTCTGCAGGGATTGTGTACACTAAGTACACATTTGTGTGTACTGACGTATTTCAATACACTGAACTAACTCTTAAACTTTGATAAAAGTGCAGAGCAGCTTTTCAGTGATCTTCTAAGACTGCGTTAGAATGGCTTACTGACAAACAGTGGTTTTGTTATGAAAACTTTCAGCCCTGCAGTATTTATGTCCTTTCCAAAGACACCTTGTGCTGTGGTTGTCACAGCATCACTGGTAGCGTGGCAGCTTTCCAAAACCCTGAGCCTGCAGAGGGATCGGCAGGAGCCTGATGCACCTCATCCTGCCTGCTTCATGATCCTGTGATGCTGAACTTGCTCTGTCTCTGCAGGTCCCTTGCAACCATGATGAAGTCTAGAAGGGTGCAGGTGCTCCTGATTCTGGCAGTTCTGTCCTTCCTTCTGATCCACGTCCGTTTCCTACCCTGCAGCAACAATGCCCCCATGGAAGAAAAACCTTCTCCAGTCCACATCCTCATTCTCTCCTCCTGGCGGTCAGGATCTTCCTTCACTGGACAAATCTTCAGCCAGCACCCCAGCGTCTTCTACCTGATGGAGCCGGCATGGCATGTGTGGGTTAAGATGTACCAGAACAGTGCCAAAGTCTTACACATGGCAGTGCGGGACCTAGTCAGGTCGGTCTTTCTGTGTGACATGTCTGTGTTTGATGCTTACATGTCTAGCCAGAAGAAAAAGTCTGATTTATTTAAGTGGGAGACAAGCCGAGCCTTGTGCTCCCCCCCTGCCTGTGACTCATTCAGTCGCAGTGACATAATCACTGCAGGCAACTGCAGAACGATCTGTGGCAAGTACCCATTCAGCAAGGTGGAGGAAGCTTGTAAAACCTACAGCCATGTTGCCATCAAGGAGGTTCGGTTCTTTGACCTGAAAGTTCTCTACCCCCTTCTGACTGATCCGTCCCTGAACCTCAAAATCATTCACTTGGTACGTGATCCTCGGGCTGTGTTCAGGTCCCGAGAGAATACAATGGCAGACCTGGAACGTGACAGTAATATTGTTGTTGGGTCCCAGAGGACAAAGGGAGAAATGGGGCCCTACAACACAATGCAAGTAATCTGCAAAAGCCACGTTGAGATTTACAAGGCAGGCAGTCAGGCCATTCCCAGCTTCCTGAAAGACCGCTACTTGCTCGTTCGCTATGAAGACATTGTCAGAGACCCTCTAGCAAGGGCTGCTCAGATGTACAGGTTTGCAGAACTCCATTTCACACCAGAACTCCAGAAGTGGGTGCACAACATCACCCATGGGAAGGGGCAAGGAGCACAGGCCTTTGATATTGGGTCCAGAGATGCACTGAGAGTATCCCAGGCCTGGAGGAAGACCCTTGCCTTCCAGAAAATAGAAAAAGTGCAAAATGTGTGCAAGGATGCGATGGACTTGCTGGGCTACCAGCTCGTTCAGTCTGAAGAACAGCAAAAAAATATGTCGCTGGACCTTTTGTTTGCCCAGAACTCCTCTGAATAACAGATTCTGAAGGCAGAAAAGCTGCTCTCTGCACCTACTCTCTGAAGGCTGCAGAGTGGAGAACTGTTTACTAGAGCAAAAGAGGACAGAAGTGCATGCGTATGTGTGTAAGAGTGCGTGTGTGGATGTGCTAAGCAAGGACAAGTAACACGGGAAACCCGACTGCACTCGTGAGAGCTTTCTCAGGAGCACAAGGTCACCCTTCAAGGCCCCTGGAGGCTCAGCCACAATGCAGGCTGAAGTAATGCAAGTCTGTTTTCCAAATTAAGTCCATGGTTTATGTGAAACAGGAAGTATGTACAGGCTGGAGCAAACAGGATGCTAAAGGAGCGGGACCAGATAGCAGAGCTCAAACCCCTCACAGACTACAGCTAAGTACTAGTGAAGCCACATGGAGCAATTGCACTGCAAAGGAAGAGGAGATATAAATGGAAGCTGAATAAAGAAAATATTATTTGTCATGCTGCCACCCAGGATATGTAATGCCAGGAGAGATGCAAGGATGACCAGACATTGGTTTCTGGAAAGATCCGTTTTTTGGAATGGTTGAGGTTTCAAGCCCAGTTTTTCTTTTGCTCCATTGCTGTGCCTGGGCATCCAGTCTTGGTGGCAATGTTGGGGAAATGATTGTGTTCACTTACTGTACAATGGGAAAATGGAATAAACCAGCTATAGTTGAAAATAAAAACTCCTGTGTTTGCATATGGGGATCCATTTCTGGGACTATGTGAATCCATTTATTTTTCAGCTGAAATAATTCTGTCTTCTAGCTTTCAAAACCAAGAATAGTTGTTCCCCTGGGAGTTCTCACAGTCCACATGTGTGACTGAGAAGAATTCATGCTAAGGTTGAGACTTAGAGGTAAAGACAAGGTAAGGACACAGATTCCATTGGTATAAATACTGGAACTGGGAAGATAGGTTTATGGCAGTGGATGGAAGAAGCTGAGAGGAGAACAGGAAGTTATCCTATTGAATTATTTGGTGAGAGTATTTCCTGTCTTAGAGCACAACAAAATTATGTTTAATAGACCATGCCGTTCTCCACCATCGCCATTGGAGATGCCATTCTCCCATCTGCAATGGGAATATGTAGCTCAAACTTGAACAACAGAATTATTTTTACCTGTTTTTAACAGTGTTCCGGGAGAAAAGCTTGTTACCAGACTTGGGGAGTGAAATGCCTGCAAATACCTCCTTCTAAACATCCTCTTTCATGTGTAAAGTGCTGAGTCCCTTTAACATGCATCTATTTAACAGTGCATTCAGATATTGCTCCAGAGCTCAAATATTTCCACAGCCCTGCAGACAGCAAGGCAGGTGTCCTAAGGCAGGACCACAAGCCTCAACAAGGGATGAGGCTTGATTCTGAGACTGCGCATCCTTGGGAGAAGGTGATCAAGGCAAGGCTGGGCGTTGGAGGTGATCTGAGGAGGCTCCAGGCAGGATCAGGGCGTTCGGGGCCATGGGAAGCTGTGTTCCCCTTCCCTCTCCACCAACACCAAACCCACACCCCTCCCCATACCCGGTTCACTGCTCCTCCTCCCGGTGCTCCTCTTCCCTACCTGCCCGGGCTGCAGCCACTTGCCCCAAGGCCCTGTTCACTTTGTCGGTCAGCTACCCTCCTCGTGCCAGTGTAGCTCTGCTGAGGAGCGCTCATATTAAACCTGCCAGAAGGGCGTCTGGTGCCCACTATAGAAAAATGACAGTGTCTGCCTGGAGGACTAGACCTCGTTTGCATGTTATTAAAAAGTTGCAATATCTTCTTAAAAAGAGAAACATATACTGCTGGATTTTAAAATTAGGGGATATAGTGACTGTGTTCATGTTTGAAGGTGTATAGGCGAGAAACAGTGTCCAGCCTCTACCTATTGTGTGTGTTTGAAAGGTGACAGGGAAGGATTCACCTTAACTGAATAGCAATCTCTAATAGTAGGAAGAAGGCTCTTCTGACAAATTCACAGCAGCTGGGTTGGTTGAATTTTTTTGTACCAGAGAATTAATGAGGGTTTTGTTATGTGCTGATTCTGCTGAGGAAAGCAGGGAAAGTAACCTTACAGACAGATGCTGAGCAGTTATGTTGGTTAGCAAGAGAAAGTAGCTGCTAGCTAAAGAGCGGACCTGTGGAATGAACCAATGAGCCCAGTTAACAGTCAGCTCTGAGACCACAAAGAGTAGCAGCCTAGAGAAGTGGGAGAGCTTCCCAGCCCAGAAGCAGCTCTGTAGTCACCTTCACTGGGGTAGGCATCAGCATTCCAGATCCTGTGTGTCCCTTTGGGGTAAGAGACCGTCCTGCAGCAGTTAGGAAGAGAGTTGCAGGATGAACTGTGCAACAGGACGCAGTGAGCACAGTAGGTTAGCTGCCCAGCAAGGCAGCTCTAGAAGCAGAATTGGTCAGCAGTGGGAAAGACGATACAGGCAGGAGGGAGGAGCCTTTCTTTCAATTTCTGTTACATTCAGTATTATTGTTAATTATTTAGATTTCACAGGCCGGTGATTTGTTGCAGCATTTCTCTTATCCATGAAATTCTATTTCTTCAAATGCCCCTGTGTACACTCATGCCTTGTAAGGGATGGGTGGGCAGAGGCAGACCTCAGCTTGTTACCCAGTAAGCAGGGTTTTCCTGGTTTCTGGGTGCAGGACTAGATGAATACGTGTTTCTGAAGGAGCCCTTTGAAATTGAATCCAGACACCTCTTACCACCAAACAGGGCCTAGCACATTGAATTATTCAGATGCACTATTAAGTTTGTACACCATACAAGTTGAATTTCTCCTATAGCTGCTGGTGATTCCTTCAGCACAAAGTCAGTCACTATCCAAGTTTCACTTTCAATCATGCTTTTCTTTTGGCTGAAGCAATCAGCCCTGATCACCAAGACTAAAAACATTTTAAAGCAGCTGTGGATGATTACAGGATGTTTGCTCCTCAGGGACATGGTTTCTTTCCAGAGACCGCTAAGGTAGGGTTCCTGTAAGTATGAATCCTATTGTTTAAAACAAAGCCCTTATTCTTAGTGGTTGGAAAGACTCCAGGTGCTATTTCTGTATCTTTCCAGAGTTTGAATTTCCATTTAATCATCTGTAAAACTGGAATAATACTGACTCAATTCAGAAGAGGCAGATCTCAGTTTTGTATTGTGTAAAGGTTTGAAGCTAGATTCATAAAGGAGACATCAGAAGTTGTATCCAACATTTAGGCTTTAGTGACATTTACAGATCACTTGCTATCGTAGCACTGTGGATATCTATATTCCTAGAGCTAAACCCCTGTCGCGGTTTAACCCCAGCCAGCAACTAAGCACCACACAGTTGCTCGCTCACTCCCCCACCCAGTGGGATGGGGGAGAGAATCGAAAAAAGTAAAACTTGTGGGCTGAGATAAAGACAGTTTAATAGGACAGAAAAGGAAGGAAAATAATGATAATGACAATAATAATAAAATGACAATAATACTACTAAAAGAATTATTAGAATATACAAAACAAGCGATGCACAATGCAATTGCTCACCACTTGCCAACCCATGCCCAGTTAGTTCCCAAGCAGCGATCTGCCTCTCCCAGCCAAGTCCCCCCAGTTTATATACTGGGCATGACATCCTATGGTATGGAATATCCCTTTAGCCAGTCTGGGCCAGCTGTCCTGGCTGTGTCCCCCCCCCAGCTTCTTGTGCCCCTCCAGCCTTCTTGCTGGCTGGGCATGAGAAGCTGAAAAATCCTTGACTTAGGATAAACACTACTTAGCAACAACTAAACACATCAGTGTGTTATCCACGTTATTTTCCTACTAAATCCAAAACACTGCACTATACTGGCTACTAGGAAGAAAATTAACTCTATCCCAGCTGAAACCAGGACAACCCCTAATCCCTGCAAAGGGTGGGATGTATATTATGGAAATCATAGTGTTACCACTAGGGATCCTGTTGCTGAATGACAAAATCCACGTTTAGCAGGCAGCACTGGCATTGTGGTAGTAAGTCCACTGAAAGCAAGGTATCTTCCTTTACACAGTGTTTATGCAAACTTAAAGCAGGCAGGCTGGCATAGAGAAGTAGGACTCGTACTATGCCAGGAAGCGCACAGCCGCTGTTTTTTCTTTTAAAGTCCCTTTAAAATGGACCTTAACAATACTCAGCTAAAAGCATGGAGTCTCAGAAGCCTGTTCTTACTGAAGTCATAGTAAAGAGCTTCCTACTTTAAGTGCCAAGAAGCCTGTTTCTGAGCAAAAATAGACTCTTTTCAGTACATTGCTAATTATATCTCTACATTAACCAATGTCAGCTTGAGTGGCCTAAGTTTTATTATGAATACTTGTTTTCAGTGGACTCAGTCAATTCTGTGTATCAAATGTTTAGCTGGACAAAAACCTTCATAGTGTTTCCAGTCAGCCAGTAAACAAATGACATAAAAATAACATATGAGGCATTTTCTTAATGTACTGTTTTGAAAATAACATCTGCTTCCTAAGCTTAATCAGAGAAAAAGAAGGATCGTTGATTTCAGTGTATCTTGACTACACTCCTTTAGCTATGTTTCCTCAGTACAACAACTGGTAAGATTTTGTTTTTTCTGGAAGCACCAAAGCCACACAGTGTGGTCACATGAAAATTTATTGTCTTAATGCAGGCAAAGATGACTTAAAATACTTTTTGGAGGAGGAAAAAAACAACAACCCCCCCCAAACTTTCAAGATGGTGAGCATGACATTTAAAACTATGGCTACATCCTTTGGCATGTGCATAAAATAACAATCACGGAAGTCTGTTTAGAAACAAATGTCAAGTTTACATTGTGCAAGTTCAAAAGAGTAAACTCTGCTTTTATACCAATGAAGTGTAAGACAGAGAAGTCACCAATCAAAGGGACATTTAAAAATTGACTCTTTGGTATTCCTGTCTGTTGCTCTTCAACCCGGTGTGTGCAATCAGTTCTTCAACTGGTAGCTTTAGTTATGAAAGGCCAGCATTCATTGATTTTGATGAATGCTGGCTAACTCTAAAAGGAAGCAAATGGGAAATACCCAAATTCCAGATAATAGTTTGCAGACCCGGTATTTCTGCCTCTGGAATTGTCTTTAAATCAAAGTTCTGGCACACGCATTGCCACTCTGCTCGCCCTTCCAGGTTTGTAAATATTGCTGCTCCGGGCAATAATACAAAGAAGAAACTTGTATACTTCTTTGAGCTACAATAAGAGCGTTCGCGACGCTCCCTGATAGTATAGGGATCTGGTATCAACATGGAAAGCCAAACTGTCTCCAGCATATTGGAAGGAATGTAACTGTGTCTTTGGTAAGACAAAGCAGAGAAAATAGGATTTTTATCATGGGAGAAGGCGGAGCCAGAATGCCCTGAAGCAGAACCATATGATATAGTGACATCTCCAGGACCTGTTATGGGAAAGTGGACTGAAGAGACCTAGACCCATTGCCTGCACAAGAAAGAGTGTATCTATCTGTGGATAAGCAGTGCCTTTCAGGAGTTCAGAACAGATGAAAGAGGGCAATGTTGAGTAAGCTGTGCTTGTTGTGTCTTAGTTCCTACGCCTACTGAGTGCACCAAGTGCATGTGGAAAGGTTCTCAGTGTTAGACAATGTGTTTGTATGGTTCTGCAAAGGTAAAAGCACTGTATGCAGGCTCAGAAGTTTGCATTGCATGTCTGACTAATTGCCCTGAAAAAGGCAAACTCATTCTTAAAATAAGTATCACTTAGAATTAAAGATACAATAAGTGTTACACCTGATCTTTTTATGTTGCAGCCATTTAATATGTTCTACCTCTCTGAATTCTAGAGCAGTTTTGGGTAAACAAGATGACCATTGAATTGTGAGGTTATGGTGCTGCCGAGATGTGTACACCACGCAAGCTAGAATGGGAGATTTTGGCTGCAGGAGGTGACGGGTCTGCTGCTTATGAACCTGGTCATCAGCAGTCCTTGGATTCAAAACCAGCTGGTAAAGTTTCTAATTTTTAAAAAATCTTACTACTTTATTTGCTATGTTGTCTTGCACTCTCTCGTTAAGTGCTTGTCTGGTCTTCCACACAAGTCTCAAGGAACCAGTCTGAGCAGCATGAATGTACCAAATAATTCTCACTTTTTCAGCAGGAGTGACCTGTCCAGTGAAACACTGCATAGTCTAAAACAGAGTTTTGGCATTTATTTGGTTACGTTGGTTAACTCCCCAAATAATCAGTTGGTGCTTCAGGACAGTGGTTTTCTGAAGTAGCAGTCTCATTATATGCAGTTATCATTGACCTTCAATATAATTTGAATTTGGCTTAAAATCGGCAATTTTCCAATTCACCTTAATTTTTTTGAGTGCCACAGTGCAATAAGCAAAAACCCCAAAATATAATTCTAAGGAAAGAAAGAAAAAAACAAACCACCCAAACAGTCTTTGCTTTTACCAGCCCATTTTATTTCACCAAAAGAATGAATGCCAGATTTGCAGGACTGACTTCAAATAATATTGAAATAGCAACCAGAGCACAATTTCAGGCTGAAAGGACTGAGTTTTTCAGATTGTGACTGTGTACTAGCAATGGTGTTCTCCCTCTCAAACATGACTTAGGTGATAGATACCTAAATAAACTGAGCACTCTTTCTTAACTTGTATCTCCTACTTAACTATTGCACGTGGCCCTGAAAGCTGGTCTACTTTTTCCAGCTAGACTATATGGTCTGGTACAAGTGTTACTTTGCCTGGATTAAAGAAGCTGTGACTCTTCAATTGTAGAGGTGCAAGCCGGGGCAGGGCTATTGATTGTTTCTGAAATCGTGAAGCAAGATGGTAAAGTTAATGTTATTAAACAAGCCCTGCAATATTAGCACTGGAGAACACGTGCTGGAAGAGGCAATAAAAACTGAGATGACTGTCTACTGGCCTGAGGTTTTAACTGACAGATCTCTGTAACATGAGATTGAATATTATAATGTCACAGTGACCTTTTTTGTACATTCCTAGTACACATAGCCACTCTGAGACATCTCAGCATTCATTTATGAGACGAAGCGCCTCATCTTCTGGCATGAATGTTCTTGATCCCTCTTTTTGAACAGTTACATTTTCATTGTTATAGTCTCCAAATGTCTGCTGCTAATCAAGGTTCATTAACAAAAAAAACCAAGTTAATGACAACTGGCAGAGCAGGTTTTTAAATGATAATCCACAACAGTTTGAAGTAAGACACGTGACAGAAAGCAAGCTGCTATTGTGCACTAATAATGCAGTACAGGTTAGAGCACTTAATGTGATTCTGTCAGATTTTGGTGCCAACCCTATTCAAAATCCTTTGCATGCAGCAATGTACAGGTAGGACTGTCAGCTGGTTTATATAGTAGATACATGCTTCAAAGCAAATTTTCAGTGTAAATGTGATACTGTATAGAACTTTTCACCATTTTCTACTTTAACGTGTTTAGTGTACTCAGTATTACAAATAAAAATCAAAATAGACCTTTTATAAAAAAAATTATTATAAAGCATTTCCGAAACTTCAGAATGTTGCATCAAATTTTCCATCACATTTGCATTTCTGAAATGACTTTTGTTTTTTAAGTTCCTGCCACAGTCCTAGATCAGTCATTCCCCTCTGCTTTGCTATCTAACTTTTCCTAAATGCTACCCGCTTTGCTACATTTTCAGCTCCAAATTTTGCTATCAATTTATTTCTGACATGTTCATCATCTTTTTGCAATTCCAAATCATCCTCTCTGCTCCATACAGGGTACCCATCCGAGCGCTGCCCTGTCTGTAGAAAGTATAAAGTAGTCTCCACTTCACCAGTGTTTTTCAGAAAGGCCTGTGTAACAGTGAACAGGTCCATGCTGAATTTCTCCATGAAGTGTTGCATAGTTTTTACTACTTCTCCCACCACACTGGAAGAAGAGCAAGTGCTTGTTGGTCTTTCTTCCCTTTGCAATTGAGTGTCAGGGAGAGCGGAGTCCTCTGGTCCAGTTTTCAAACCAGATGCTGCTTCTCCTGGGGACTTTCCCTCTCCATCTTGTGTAGAAAGTTCTTCTGAAATGTCTGAAGTGTCACTTCCTGACTAAAAGTAAGAAGTGGAGTCATCCATTAGACATGGTATTTTCTGGCAAGCTTCTTTTATCACTGCTACCCGACCACCTTCCACTGTGACTCTACAGTGTATATAAAAAAACTCAGAAACTACTAGGCATAGTAAAATTCAGTGACTGAAGTGAAACCGCATGTGTTAAGAAGGACATACAAGATCGCAGAAAAGCACGAAATACAAGGGAGAATGTGAACAAACTAAGTATAAAAGGCAAAAGTAAATGTTAATGCAACTGCGGGAACATTTTATGCCTGAGGTGAAAGTATGACTTCCTTTTGCCAGTACAGCTTTTAATGTGACAACGCCGTTACATTAATTTCCTCAAGTTTACTTGGGCAGGGAATCAAACTAAGAAAATAGGCCGCAGTGAGGCACCATTCATCGTAAGCCACGCAGTTCACGGCTCACGTGCAGCCCCCACTTAGCCACAGCAGAAGGGATGTCATGGTGCAAAGCCACTTAAGAAGTGAATTATGAGTTACTGTTGTGCCATTCTGTGACACCCAGGAAGGACCACTGCGAGCAGCTGGCTCTCAGCGGCACTGCGGCGCGCGGCAGCAGCAGCAGCGCTGCTCCCCGTGCTGGCCCTGGACGCTTACCTCCGTGCTTTCAAACTCCCGATTCGCTGCCTCGAAAAGACCCGTGCTTTGTGCGGGCTCCTCCGTCTGCCGGGTCTCTGCGGGAACACGCGGGCATCGACCGCTGGGCCGCAGCGGGGCCCAGGGCCGCGGCCACCCCCGCGCCCATCAACCTCCCCTCGCCCCGGCCGCCCCCCCCCAGCCCCCCCGCCCCGCCGGCTGCCCCCAGCTCACCCCCGAGCAGCGGCCGCAGGTGCCGCAGGTAGCGGTCGCGCATGGCCTGCCAGCTGTGCCGCGTCAGCCCGGCCCGCTCCAGCTCCTTCCAGAGCGCCTGGCCGCTCGCCCGCGCACCGCCCCGCCCGCGCACCGCCCGCAGCAGCGCGGCGTCCTCCGCCTCCGTGAAAGCGAGGCGACCGCGCGGCGAGGCGGCGGGCAGCCGGAACGGCTCCAGCGGCAGCCGCTGGTTGCGCTCCACGCACTCCGTCACGTACTCGGTGGAGACGGCCCCGCCGGGCGCCGCCTCGCCGGGCTGCGCCAGGAGCACGGCTCCCGGCTCCTGCACGCGGCACAGCCGCCCGCCGCCCGCCAGCACCAGGGGCGCCAAGCGCAGCTTGGCCAGCCCGGGCCGCACGTAGAACCGCATCGGGCTCCCGTCCTCCCACAAGAACAGCGACCGCGAGCGCGCCGCCGCCGCCCCGCGCTCCGCCATCGCCGCGCCGGGCGCGCAGACGCGGCCGCGCCGGAAGAGGCGGCTGGACGTGGGAAGATGGCGGCTGCACCTGAGAAGATGGCGGCTGCGGCGGAGCGCGCCTGCGACGCCGAGGAGGCCGAGTCGCGCCTCAGCAAAAAGTGAGGGTGGGCGGGCAGGGGGAGCCGGGCCGCGCCGCGCCGGGCTGGGGAGGCGAGGCGAGGCGAGGCGAATGTCTGCCTGACCCACCCGGTGCGTGTCTCCGCCAGGTAGATCCGTCGGAGCGCGCCATGCTGAGCCCCGCCGCTGCGTGGCTCCGCGGCTGGGCCCGGAGGGCCGCGCCCGCGCTCCGATGGCGCCAGGCGCTTCATGACCAAAGCAGGTCGGTGCTTTGCGGTCTGGCTGGGCCCGCCTGTTTCCTCATGAAGTTCTGGCCGGCGGGGTTGGGAGCCGCGGGAAGAGCCGCGGCGCCTGTGGGCAGTGGGGGGGCCGGGCCGGGCCGGGCCGCGAAGGCGACTTCGGGAACCCTAAGTAGCGCGTGACTTCTGTCAGTAGAGAGTTTGCCTTATTTCACTTATATGCTGCGTGGGCTTGCTAGGGTCTCATGTATAAAGTGGCCTGCGGAAGGTCATTGGGCACACAGGCACGCATCCTCAAGGTCTGTTTACGTAATGTTTAATTCAGTTTCAACTTTCTCTGAGTGTTTGTATCTCACAGGAGATGGACTAAAAGAGTTCAAAGAAGAAAAGGCTTAAACATGCTTAAGCGTTATTTTTACTTTTGGGCAGAGTAAGGGAAATGACAGAGTTATTTGTATAGTAAGCTTTTTGCAGAATCCTGCCAAGTGTTTTCCTGTAGAAGTATCAGAGTACTTGCTGCATTTGGTTTCCTTCTCTTTTGCAGTGAGCTGAAGAGACGTTTAAAGGCTGAGAAAAAAATAGCTGAAAAAGAGGCAAAGCAGAAAGAGCAAAGTGAAAAGCATTCAAATAAGCCTTCCTTGACTTCTGACTCTGAGAATAACATTGCTGCTGATGAGGAAAGCTTGGATCCAAATGTGAGTGTCTGGCCTCATGCTTATTACTGTTCTGAGAATAAATGTTATTGATTTACATTTGTTTTTTTATTCAAGGGGAGCTAAATGGTTAAAAGGGGAGAGACCTACATATTCCTACATAAGGGCAGCTGTGTTTTGATTTACAACCTGTGAAATATTTTCAGTTTCTAACAAAGTGGTCTGGTTTTGTTTGTTTCTGGTGACAGCAATACTACAAGATCCGTAGCCATGCAGTCCAGCAGCTGAAGGGCACCAGTGAAGATCCCTATCCCCACAAGTTCCATGTAGACTCATCTCTCTCAGATTTTATAGAGAAGTACAGTCACCTGCAGCCAGGAGATCACCTGACAGACGTTACAGTGAGAGTAGCAGGTAAAGGCTTATCTGGGATACAGAAAGATGGTCTGTTGCTTTGCTAAGCCGAGTCTTAGCTGCTTTTAGTGATGGGGTGGTCTCTCTTCAAATTTTGCTGATCCCCTGTTACTCGGTCATGAAGTCTGTAGCAGTGTTAGACTACTCAGGACATGTCCTTTCAGACTGAGTGGACCTGTGCAACAGCCCTTACAACTACAAAATCAGATTGTGATATGGGCTCCAGGACCCCGAGTTCATATGGTCTTTTGTGCACTGGTATTAATTGTGAGACTTAACTGCTTCTCTTTCACGGTTAGTGATCAGTTCAGAGCTGATGATCCTTTGTCCAAGTGATAATACTGTGGCTTTTGCCCCTGTATCCTTTCTGCTAGGGACTCTTTTCCTGATTTCCTGCGTACTTTGATATTTAGGTCGAATCCATGCAAAGCGCGCCTCTGGAGGGAAGCTGATTTTCTATGATCTTCGTGGCGAAGGAGTCAAGTTGCAGGTCATGGCAAATTCCAGGTAAGTAGAGGTATTCCCAGTAGCATTCTAAACTGAACTGCATTCTGGGGTCTGGAGATCTGTATTTGGGCATTCTGTTACTTCATCTCCTTAGGCTATTTGTCTATGGGTTGGCTTAGGCAGCCAGGTAGTGTTTTGCCTAGGACGTTGTGGTTGGCTTCCCTGATAGAAGAATCCTTTTTTGTGTGTGGATTTGGTGTGTGGAGAGACTTGCAGGACAGTTTGGAATGTTGGATTTTAAACAAACCTGCTTAGATCGGCTTTGTAATTACAGGCTCTACAAATCTGAGGACGAGTATTTCCGTATTAACAACAAACTGCGTCGTGGGGACATTATTGGTGTAGAAGGGAATCCTGGGAAAACAAAGAAAGGGGAACTAAGTATCATACCGTATGAAATAACTCTGTTGTCTCCGTGCCTGCACATGTTGCCTCATCTTCACTTTGGCCTCAAAGATAAGGTACTTGTCATACCTGTCACTCTTGGAGGCAATTTGACAGATAGGTCTGAATGGATGACCTTTTATATCTGCTGGTGGTGTCAGTCAACACAGGAACATTAGTTTTGTTTTGGTATTTTTTCCTTTGGCAGCCCGTTTTCTCTAGCTTGTGTCAAAGATACTTGTTCTTTTCAGGAAACTAGGTATCGTCAGAGATACTTGGATTTAATTCTTAATGATTATGTGAGGCAGAAATTCATAACCCGTGCAAAGATCATTACGTACCTTCGGAGCTTTCTAGATGAGTTGGGCTTCCTTGAGGTAAGGCTTCAGTGTTTATTTCTCTCTGCATACTGAATGTGTTTAGAGCTTCTCAGCTTCAAGGTTGCTTTATATTCAGGCTCATATGCAAAGTATTTACAGAATTGAGAATAATTACTTCAGCACAGTATGTTTTATCAGCTTAATGTAATGGGAGCCATTCCTTTCCTCTCTTTTAAAAGTTAAAGACTATTCCTCAGTTGATGAGGTTATGACTCAGGAAACTTTTATCAAGGTAGTACTTCAAACTACTGCTGTCCTTTCCTTATTTCAGTAAACTAAGGTGCAAATAACATCTTTGAAATGGTGTTTTGCCTCTGGAGGTAAGTGCAGGTTTTACTTCCTGCAAGTAAAATTGTTTTTATCTTAAGATCTGTTGTGGAGTAGCATATGAGAAAATAATACTAGCTCTGCTCTCTGTTGCATCCAGATTCTTGGTTGTACTTTACAGTTAGCAAGAAGATTAGAACTTAATGTAGTTTATTTACAAGTGTTTATCAACTGAATCTGTAAAAGCTGCCAGTGGGAGTTTCTTGAGAGCAGTGGGAATCCGAACCTGTGCTGCGTCATCTCTGTCATATGTGTAATGGCTTTAATGGCTTTCTTTGATTTGTTTTTGGGTTTGATTTTTTTTTTCCCAAATAATTCTTAATCTGGTACTTACAGATTTTACTGTTCTGATAACTTAATCAAAAAGGACCATAAGAGTCCTTCTCAATTTATATGAAGTTTTGAATTGCTGTTGGAATAATGGAGTAAGTTACTTAGGCTTGGTGGGAATGTTGGGAATAAAATAAAAGGCAGAGAAGTCAGGGAATGGCCTACTATACAATAGAGTGCAATCTGGAGGTACGTGAATCAGGCAGTGCTCAATCGTACCAGTACTCCATGTGGCACAGTGTAGTGTCATGCCATGGACAGATACTAGTTAATTTTGAGAAAAATTAGCCGAACTGTCGTGGGTATTGTATTGTGCTCTTCAGCTGATTGTCAGGGTTTGTTAGTTCAATCGTCATCAATTAAACTTTATTTCTGATTCCGGTACTGTCTGGGATGGTGACTGCTTTCTGTTTTCTGCAGCTCAGCTTGTTTTACAGTGTAGATCTGTTTGGAGAATCCCATTAAATAATTGCTTAGGGAGCTATATTAATTCATAGCCTACACAATTTCTCCTTTTTTTTAAGTTCTGGCTGCATCCTTGTTCTCTTTTTATCACACATTGACTTCTCTTTTTTTTTTTTTTTTTTTTTTTTTTCCCCCCGACCTTTGTTCTTTCACAGGAGCCCTGAGTCTCATTCTATTTCATAGAAGCGTTCCCCTTCTGTATGGCTATAAGTAGTTCTGTTGTGAATTGTGAAATTCTGTTGTGAAAATACCTGTTTTCATGCTTCTGGGTCAGTAACGGGCATTAATTCTTGATGCTAAGATGTGAGGGTATTGCCAGGCATGCTGAAGTTCTTTGTGTTAACGTGAAAGCCAAGCTGGTTTGTAAGCGCAGCAGTTTAAACATGGCATATCCCGCAGAATCAATTAGAAAATTGTTTGTCCGCTTCCACCAGCTCTCTGTGTAGGGGGCCAAATTTTGAGTTGTAAATCATTCTGCTACTCCATTTTTCCATCCTTTGGAGCTACTTTCTCTTTTCAATGTCAAGAGACATTGAACTGAAGTCTGTTTCTCACATAGTCGGTAGCGTGTATTGCTTGAAGCATAAGTGGTCACCACCTGCTGCCAATCCAGTCATTCCCCAGGCTGTACTGATACTGGGGATTGCCCTGACCCAGGTGCAGGAGCTTGCACTTGGCCTTGTTGAACTTAATTTTCTGTAATGTAGAGAGATGGTTTTATGACAGTGCCACAGCCCAGTTCCTGGCTTTGATAACATGAACCCAGCAGGTTCACATTTAGAGTAAATATGACTGATTCTTGATAGCAACAAATAGTTCAAGTAATTTGTCTTTACTGACTGCATGGGAGAAGTGCTGTTTAGTTCAGAATTGTTTTCATATACTGGAATGTCAAACAATAAATGAAATACAGAGATTTTTCATCAAAGCTAGCTGTGGTTTGTTTATTTGCTTGATCTACAGAGTTCTGCTTTGGAAACAGGTTAGACGAAAGCCGGGCATTGAGGTAGGAGCCTGGAAATATGCCACTGTTAAATTAATTTTTTTTGTTGTTATTGTTTTACAGGTTGAAACTCCTATGATGAATATAATTCCAGGTGGAGCTATGGCAAAACCTTTTATCACGTACCACAATGAACTGGATATGAATTTATATATGAGAATTGCTCCAGAGCTTTACCATAAGGTAAAATACAAGCCCCTCATGGCTAAGCCTATATTCTTCAGATTGTTGTGATCTTATTCTAAAAAAGTAAAGGTAGCTAAACCAAGGATTATTCTTGAAGAAAGGTGGACTCACTTGATTGGAGGAAACAAAATGTATCTTGAATGAGATTTGTAAGGTCACGTGTGTTTGGGCTCTCTTTAGTTCTTTTGAAAAAGTTAGTGTGTTTACTAGAATTTCCTTTTGTTTAGATGTTGGTGGTTGGAGGCATAGACAGAGTATATGAAATTGGGCGTCAGTTCCGGAACGAAGGAATTGATTTGACTCACAACCCTGAGTTCACAACTTGTGAATTCTATATGGCTTATGCAGACTACCATGACTTGATGGAAATTACAGAGAAGTTGCTTTCAGGTGATGTATGCAATATTAATTAAAAAAGAGCAAGAATCTCTGGAAGAATTGCATATTATGTGGCATATTCTTCTTCTAAACTTCATGTTCCTTTTGTAGGGATGGTGAAACATATTACTGGAAGTTACAAGATCACTTATCATCCAGATGGTCAAGATGGACAGGCCTATGAGATAGATTTTACCCCTCCCTTCCGGCGAATGAGCATGGTGTATGATCTGGAAAAGGTCCTAGGAGTGAAATTTCCATCAGCTGAGTGTTTTGAGACTGAAGGTTAGATGCTGAGTATGAATGTCCTATAATTCTTCCTTAACAGAAAGAGGGCAAAAGGTCTCGAGTTCTCAGCCTGCAGTCTGTCAGCTGCTTTTTTGAGGTGGTACTAACACATGGGATTGCTTTTCTCTGGTTTTGTCTGTTACCTAAGAGTCCACAAAGAAGCCTTCATGCCTTGCAGTCTTTGGCAGGATCTGACTCTTTTGCCTTTTCCTTTGTTGAGTGTATGTGATGCTGTATACTCAAGAGGCATGATCTGTTGAGTTCTTGGATCTGTTGAAGAGACCCAGCTTTTTATTTCTTGTTTCTTCTGTCTTTTGTGCAATTGAGTCTCCATGCCTGTGATCATAGTTTAGGAGTATGATTATTTTGGGCTTTCTTCAAAATGTGCGTATGTGCTATTTTATTCCTGGAATCCAGAGCCATAATGAAAGAAGTACATACGCTGTTTAGTGTTTGGGGTTTTTTTTTCCCCCCAAATAATAATGTCCAGCTGTCGTGTGGGGTTGTGCTTAACTGTTGTCAAGTTTCTGAAATATAAAAAACCTTACATTTTAGTGTAAACTGATTAAAAACAAACACTATTTTTGTAGATTGACATTTAAGCTCATGTTTTTTCCATGATGTATACCATTAAGATCTTATAAATCGCTCTAAGACACGTTGAAGGATGCAGAAAGAAAAAAATGTGGTTGCCTGGGTGGCTTTTCTAATTTTTGTCTACAATTTCAGAAACTCGTAGGTTCTTTGATGACCTTTGTACAGAGAGAAGTGTTGAGTGTCCACCTCCCAGGACAACAGCCAGGCTTCTTGACAGAGTAAGTAAAGGTGGTGTTTTTATAATCCTAATGTCTTTGAGGATCTATCTGTATCAACAAAAGTCTCTTCAGAGCAAAAGTTTAGCTGCATCTGGGAAAACACGCTGAAATACACTTCAGCTATTTCTTTAACACAGTGAGAAAACTTGCTGTGTCAAAATCTTTTTTTTTTTTTTTTTTTTTTTGTGTTGTCTACACCAAAATGTAGCTTACTGATGCCTGCTTAATGTGAGCACTAGAGGACTTTAGTTTGATAACTGGTCTCTTTGTGCTTAAAGCAGATCTGCTTTATCTTATGTCAGTTTTGTCTGTGAGATCTGTGTATTTGTATGTACCTTACCAAACTGGTAGGCTTACCATATAGTTCTTCTATCAACTGTATTAAGTCTTTTCCTTTGTACCTAAAATATTACCTGATAGCTGTTTTTCTGCTGCTTTTCCTATTGGCCTTTGTTGTAATGTCCAAATTGAATTATGTTGTTATTTTTTATCCAGTTTTTTCCATGTAATTTTTCTTACCCAACTAGGACACACTCTGTTAATGAAGACATCACCATGATCAGGAATTCTTAGTTGGGAAACTTTTCAGTTTTATGGTACCTTCTTCAGTAGTGAAGAGAAGGAAGTAGGATGTTTGGGTAAGGCAGTGCTAGGAAAGTGATATTGTACTCTATGTAATTGTTTTGCTTTTGTTTTCCCAGTTAGTTGGTGAATTCCTGGAAGTCACTTGTATCAACCCTACATTCATCTGTGATCACCCACAGATCATGAGTCCTCTAGCCAAATGGTAAGAGTATGAGACACAGGCAGTCTGTAACTCTTTTAAACCCTCTAGTCCTGCTTTATTAAAAAGAAAAAAACAAAAAAAGAAAAAAAGTCACATATGTGAAATCAGAGATTTTGATGTTGTACACTAGTTTGTGAATTCTGACACCAGCCAAGATAGACATTGGTTCCTGAGCTGTGAAACCCATCATCCAGGGAAGAGGTGTGCTGATGCTTACTAGTTTGAAGTTTTGACAGCTGTTACTGCTAAGCGTGGGCAATCCTCCCGAAGTAATGGATGTGCTCTGTGCTTCTGTAAAGATCTTTATTTTAAGGTATGGTTGTTTTGTCTTCACATAGGCATCGCTCTCATCAGGGACTAACAGAACGCTTTGAACTGTTTGTAATGAAGAAGGAAGTGTGCAATGCGTACACAGAACTTAACGACCCTTTCCGGCAGCGGCAGCTTTTTGAGGATCAGGCCAAGGTATGGTGTCTTGCTAACAGTGAATCAATGATATAGGCACATAAGCAAAGAATACTTCCTATGTCTATTCCAAATCTGTCATTAGGCCCTACTGCTGAAAAGGGTTGTTACTACTTTGAGCGAGTGTTTCTCACTCTAGTGAAAGCCTGTCATTAAAACTTAATTCCTTTTAAAGGAACCTTGCTCTTTACGGTAAACAAGTCCAAACACTGCTGTTGATTAGGTTTTTAGTAGTGTGACTTTGTTTTGGAATATCTTCCCTTTTATTCTATCTGACGTACTAATCTGAAAAAAAGCAAACGTGCAAAGCGTTTTCTCTGTCTTCCTCAGGCTGAAAGTTATTTTTCCCCAGTTAAGCATTTATGTAGTCATACAACATTATACTTCTAGGTTCTTAAATAAATTTTCGTGTCTGATAAGAGTTTGAATGGTGTGTAAGAAATAGCCTGATTTCCTGAACTGAGTTACTACTATTTTAAATTGGCTTACAGAATAGAGTTGCAGACTGGAAATTATTAGGCCTGCAAATTTATAGTACTAGGTTTCTCTAGATAAGCCTCAGAAAGGAGTGACTGAAACTGATTTTGTTATTAATTAGGTATACACATCCATGAATGCATGCGTGCCCGCACATGATCGAGGTCAGATGATGCGGTCTGCAGAAACAGAGTTCCTGTTGTTCCTACTCTTTCTAATGGCTTTGCAGTGCCTGAGAGGATTAAACAATTGTCAAAACCAGGAAGATAGACTTATGTCAACTAACTTACTTGATAGTAAATTTCAAAATGTTCAGTCAGAATGAATAGTATTAGAGATGTCTTTCACCTTTGGTCTGTTGTATATGTGTTTGCTGCAGTTGTCTCTCATGATTATAGCCAGACTTTGCAGATACATATGTACTGAACGAAAATTTGCCTGAAAATTTAACGTTAAGGTGGAGATTGAAATGAAGAATGGCAGTTCGCGTTTCAGGATTTCAGACTTGGGCAGAAGAGTTTGCTTTAACAGTCTTTTGCAGAGTCTTCCTTGAAACTGCGTGAGCAAAAATGTTTGTTGTTGTTTCAACACTTAGACTTGGCATTTTCTAAATTTGAGAGGGTTGGCTAGTCTGCGTTTTTATTATGATGACTTTTGGCACTTGGGGGCTGTCAGGGTCAGATGCATTAGTTGCCATCTCAGTGTAGGGTTTTTTAATCTTTCTACTTGAGGGGAAAAAAGCAATCCCTAAACTTTGTTTCACGGAGCAACTACTGATGATTCAAATAATTACGTGTCTTAGTTGTTTCTGCAAACATTAAAGGGGGGGTTGCCAGCAATAAAGAATCTGAGAAGCCTTTGAAAGCAGTTTATTCCACTGTCATCTGCTGCCATATGGCCCTGGAGATAGCTTTTATTGAAGTGAAGGGCTTGGGCCTTTGCCTAGAAAGGAAACTTACCGACAGAAAGGAATGGAGCCTAGAGCTATTTTGGAAGCACCTGAACAAGTGACCTCCACATTTCTCCAGGTGCTGAGACTCCTTCATCTGTTACTCGCTTATGCAGCTGTATAGGGCTTTGGTTTCATCAGTTACATGACTGCTACAAACATCGATATTCCTCCTTTTTGGTAGGGGTCAGCCGAAGTGGTACTACCTAGCTCTGCACAACCCACCTTTTACTATTAATTTTCTCATTTAGGCAAAAGCTGCGGGTGATGATGAAGCCATGTTTATTGATGAAAACTTCTGCACTGCACTGGAGTATGGCCTTCCTCCTACAGCTGGCTGGGGCATGGGAATTGATCGCCTCACCATGTTCCTGACCGATTCCAATAACATCAAGGTAAATGTGAGAAAGGGCAGTGCTGACTGCTAGCTCTGTCAGAGAACAGGGAATGAGATTCTGCACAGCAGGCCATCTCTCGAACAAAACAAATAACAGACAGTGTAGCCGTCTGAGGTTAAGAGGAAGAACTCCACCTCAGAAAAGCTCTCCTTTGTTGCTCTTGCTTAGAAATCTCCACGGAGCGCGCAGCCGCCGTGCAGGCTGCGCTCCTGCAGCGCTGCGGAGGGCGCCGGGAGGGCAGGCCGAGGCGCGCTCTTCCCCGAGGCCGGGGGGTGGTGGGGCGGCCCCGCTGACGGTGTGCCTTTTCGCAGGAGGTGCTTCTCTTCCCTGCCATGAAGCCGGAGGACAACAAGAAGGAGGCGCAGCCCGTCCCGCCCGCCGAAGGCACCTCCGTCTGAAGCCCGCGGCGGCGCGGGCCGTGAATAAAGGCAGCGCTCTCTGCCGCCCGTCTCTGTGTCTTTGTGTGCGCCTGCGCAGGAGCGGCCGCTCCCGGCGGGCCCCGCGCGCCGGGGAAGCAGCCGCGCGTGCGCGGTGGGGGTGTTGCTGAGCCGCGTTGCCCGGCGCGGCCGCGGGGCTTTCGCTGCCGCCGCCGCTGCTGCCGCCCGGCCCGGCGAGGAGCGGCGGCGCCGTTGACCCGGAGGGTAGGGGCCTGCGCCGAGGGCGGCGTGATGCACGCTTGAGCGCTACAGCAGCTCGCTCGGGGCGGTGGCTGCCCCGGCTGTGGAGCTGTGCGCTGCCCGGTCGCTGGGGCAGGGTGGAGGCCCGGAGGCCTCGGGATGGGTGCGGTGGTGCCAGGCGCCTCAGATGTGATGCAGGGACCGCACGAGGACGGTGGTGTGATGCACGCTGTTGAGTGGGAAGCTTGGAACCCAGCAGTCTCAGCTGCTGCGGGACTATAAGAGTTCCAGCATTGTTTTTTATTCCTAGCGATTTGGGAAAAAAGTTTTTGATTTCATATGATATACTTCTTACGAATAATCCTGAAAGGGGTGATGCAGTTAGGCCTTGGATATTGGAATCTAGTGCAGGAAGGTGTCACGCAGAACAAGGCGGTAGGGTTTGAAGAGATGAGGGTTGTTGATCAGTGTTGTGATGGAATCCAATTCTGTTTAGAACGTGCACTTGCATCAGGAGCCATGTGGTCAGCTGATGAAATTGCTGAGCTGTGTTACCTGCATTATAGGACCAGGCTCCCTAAGCAGGGGAAACCAGATGCAAACAGGGAATGGACTTCACTGGCAGCTGTTGTTAAAGTGGAGTCTGCAACTGAAAGAGAGGTTCTTGATAGTCCAGGGAATCTGCAGGGTAAGAATGAGTTGTGGGGATTGGGGCGGGGAGGGGGGAAGGGGGAGAGGAAGTGGCAGTCCTCAATGCTTTTGTTTTCGTTTATTTTTTTTCAAGATACCTTTTAAAAAAAAAAACATACACCCTTTCCTGTCTCATTTCCATCTCCACCCAAATTCTTTACTCTTTGTGATTGTAAAAGCTTTTACAGCTTCCGTCTGGAAGGAGATCGTTATAGTGAAATGCTGTTCTTCCCAGACTGTAATTAAGAAGGTGAAAGCCTGCACTTGGCTGTTCAATAAGTGGTGAAAGTCTAGGCCAGACTGAATTCCTAATGTAAACCCTTGCAGAAGTGTGTTCGGCTACTATTTGAAAGAATCCTAGAAAGGTCTCAGTTTGCTCTCCTTTAACAGACTGCATTATTACATTGTGCGTTTGTGTTAGTTCACCATCATCTTCTTTTCCCTTACTGGCATTTCCATGTTCTCATGCAGATTGTATCCCATGCTTCTTTCTTACGTGTTTGAGGAATCCTATGCCAGTGTCTACTGTGTAACATACCAAGCCTGTGTTAGCACTCCTGCTATGGGATCATAGACTTTTCCTAGCACTAGTGCTTCTGCCTGCTATGTTCAGATTTCCAGCTGATACTGTTTCCTTTCTGGAATGTCGCATGGCCTGCCCCCTGTACCTTCCCTCCTACACAATGTTCTGTGTGTTCTTTTACTGGAAGGACTGTATGAGAGCAGTACTTCTGGCAATTGTTTGTTCAGTTAATATTGTTTCTTTTTTCAGTAATGAAGGAAGTTGTTGCTATGGGAACTGGAACAAAATGTATTGGCCAAAACAAAATGAGAAAAACTGGTAAGTACGGTGTAAAATCCAAGAACAGGCTACCTATGCTACATTTTTTTCTTGCTGGTGTCATAGAATCAATGAAAATATCCAAGGCATTGAGCTCAGACTTCTGGATTGAAGTCGGAAGTGTAAGGCAGACCTCACCTCGTCAAGAAGAGAGGGGCTTAGGCAGCCAGAATGGCTGCCCTGAAAGTTTGCTGCACTTGCTGCCTTAAAGGTGAATAAACTTTTTATATGTGGAAATGTGTAGTTTGGGCCCTGGGTCTGCATACCCAAAGACTTCATAACTAAAAGCGAAACAAAACATAAGCAAAATAATTTGTGCTTCACTCACCTATTACAGTCTAGTTTTTATTGTGGTCTGATGCAAAAGATACCACTGCTGAGTTAGGATAGGGGTGACACCAGAAAGGTACTAACAGGCTTTTTCTCCCTTACCGTATATTCTGCAGCTAGATAGTTTTAAGTCTTTGTACAATAAATGTATGGGATAGATACGTGACTTCTCACAGCTACCGTTTCTTACCATTTATTGTATGACTTTCATTGCTCTGCATGTCCGTTTTTTTATTCAGTATGTATCTGTCTCCTCCCCGAGGAGAGGGGAGAAGCCATAGTAATTAATGCTGAAAAGTGACTAAGAAGGAAAAGTGTGAATATGTAGGTACAGGGATTTCTACCTTCTTCAGACTTCAGAGGAGGAGTAGAGCAAGAGAGGAGAAACAGTTTTGCATGCATCAGTTTTAGGCTGTTCCATGTTCTGTATAATGTCCTTCATATTGAAATGAATTAGTGGAGCAAAAGAGAAGCAGCTAAATTCTGTATCTTAGATTTTTGTGGATGTTTCTTGTGACTTAGCCATCTTACAAGAGTATTAGTACAGACATTTTTCTGATTGATTTAGGAAAATTGTGATTAAACTATTGGACTACTTACAATCTAGGTATTAAGAGTCAAAGTAGAAATTTGACTAGAAAAAAGTAAAGCTAGTTCCTCTCTCTGCTGTTTGTCTTCAGTGATCTTAAGAGGAAAATATTTTCTGAACTTATGATAACATTCATTTATTTTTAAATGAACTTGATTGGTAGATCATGTTAATGGTTATCTGTTAGAGAACTTTTAAACTTTAAGCTTTTAGAACTGTTAAAGAGGACTTTTATCACCTGGCCTTTTATTCCTGAAATAGAAGCTGATACAGATCCTGTTCCTTTAGATACCGCAATAGGCAGACACTGCAGGAAGTCTGAAGATGAGATGTGTAAACCTGGTAAATACCAGAATTATTTACAAGAAAAGTGATTTAAATTGTAGGACATAGTGCAACAAGAAACTTCAACCAAAAGCTTAACAAACACTTGAAATATTCTCCATGTTATGCTTAATCTGAGAATATCAAGATTTACTATTAAGAGCAAACATCAGGAAGGTTTTGAAGGAAGCCAGTGTTTATTCAACTCAAAGGATTTCAGATATCAGAAGAGTTAAAATTTGGTATTTAAACAAGTCTCTGACTTGCTGCGGAGTGAAGACTTTTATCCTTCATTTGTGTAGGCTATTGACCTCCTTTTGTAGTGACTGGAAGTTTAAATATCTTGCAATAACCTAATAATACCAATGTTAAACCTCCAGATGCTCACAAATCTGGAGAACTGTCATCTGTCAGATTCTGTTTGCTTTGTTCGTCTCCTTTTCAGTAATGATGCGTATCGTTCTAATTTGGTTGTTGCTTTAGGAGACATTCTGAATGACAGTCATGCTGAAATTGTGGCCAAGAGGAGCTTCCAGAGGTGAGGCATGAAGTTCACATGCTGTTATTCAGTGCCACTTGAGGTTGCTTGTTGTGATACAAATAGATTTGACCTATACCTGAAATAGCCAGATTTTGCAGCTTCAGGGATGAGAATGTAATGAAAGAGACAGTATATTACTTCTGTGTAGGCAACACTTTTTTTCCCTTTGTTAGCAGGAGTTTAACCTAATTTTTACACTTCTAGGTGGCGTTAAGGCCCTTTCACAAAAGTTTGTTTCTTCGTCATTCTTATAGAGCCTCTGTACGAAGAAGTAGGATCTGATTTTATGTGACGTCAATGCTGGTCTGATGACTAGCTGTCAAGGGTAGCCTTTTTGCTGTATCCCACTGTCGTGCTTTAACCCCAGTCAGCAGCTCAGCACCACGCAGCCGCTTCCGCCTCCCCCCTCCCAGTGGGGTGAGGAGGAGGAAAGGGAAAAAAAAAGTAAAACTCGTGGCTTGAGATAAGAACAGTTTAATAACTAAAGTAAAATATAATACTAACAATAGTAATAATGAAATATAATAATAGTAATGAAAAGGAATATAACAAAAAAAGGAAGGGGGGGGGATATAAAAAAACCCAGTGATGCACAATGCAGTTGCTCACCTCCTGCTGACTGATGCCCAGTTAGTTCCCGAGTCGTGATCCGCGCCTCCCGGCCAACTCCCCCCAGTTTATATACTGGGCATGACGTTCCATGGTATGGAATACCCCTTTGGCTAGTTCAGGTCAGCTGCCCCGGCTCTGCTCCCTCCCAGCTTCTTGCACACCTGCTTGCTGGCAGAGCATGGGAAACTGAAAAGTCCTTGGCTTAAGATAAGCGCTACTTAGCAACAACTAAAACATCAGGGTGTTATCAACATCATTCTCACACTAAATCCAAAACACACACTGTACCAGCTACTAAGAAGAGAGTTAGCTCTGTCCCAGCCGAAACCAGGACACCCACATAGCAGTCCTCTTGTTCACATGGGATAAGCTGGTTCATGGAACTGAGCCAGGAGAATAGTCATGCTACAGAAACGAGTACATTTCTTGCAGTTTGATGCCACTAAACTGGCTCTCACAGAATCGGATGAGTTGCAGTGCTGGTAAAAATACAGAGTGGGAGGAGGGGACCTTAGATATATGATTTGAGGAGATAGTTAACTCCACTGAATCCAACCCTTTGAGGTCTGTTCTTAAGGTTCCAATGATATGTTTGTGTTTATGGTGTATGTTGGATCCCATCTATCTCTAGAAGCATAACTGATTGGCTCCTCATAGACTTCATCAGGAAAGAACAGGCACTAGTGGGCATCTAATTTTTGTTGTTTTCCCATGCAACAAAAATAAAGTAAATGTTTCGTGAAAACTTTCTGCCTAACAGGTATCTTCTCCATCAGATGTGGCTGGCAGCTTCACATCAGCAATGCAGTATCTTTATTCCGGGAACCGAAACTGGGAAATGGAAACTCAAACCAAATACCATATTTGTTTTCTTCTCCAGTCATACCCCATGTGAGTATGCTGGAGTGAACCAATTTCATGGCTTCCACTTGTAGAATCTTTTCTGCCCCTTGCCTTTCTTTGGTCTCTCTCTGGTCTGGAGTGAGAGTGAGGCAGTAACTCGTGTTATTGGTATGTGCCCTAAGATGTACTTGACTGGTCCTACACAGATACATTTGGCATTTTATCTCGCTGGATGTCATTCATGAGAACTCAGTAAATACGATATACTGCTCATTATATAGTGGAATGCTTCACTTTCTCTTTACACAATAATGGCTACTATTTTCTTTTCCAGAAACTAACGTACTTGTCAGATGTCCTGTCGTATCTCCTGGTTGCTTTGCTTTAAACGTTGTCTCCTTGGATTCAACCAAAAAAAACCTAAAAACCAAACCAAACAAAAAAAGCCTCCAACAAAATAAAACAAAACAAACAAAACCCAACCACACAAAAAGACCCAAACCACCAAACAGACAAAAAACCCCAAACAAACCAAAACACAAAACAAAACAGGAAAAAAAAAATACACCACCCCACCCCCCAAAAAACAGCAAACCAAAATCAAACTCAAAAAAACAACCAAAAAAGCCCCACCCACAAAACACTACCACCCCCCCAACCCAAAACTTTTTATGGAATGGAATGCAACTTTTTGTTTTGTCGTGGAAAGCACTCTGTGTGTGTTTTTAAAAAAACAGCGCCACAAAGATGAGGATCTATTGGCAAAATGTAGGCATGCAACCTCTTAGTCTACCAGCTTATCGGACGCCTCAATGTTACCACGCTTACCAGTGTGTTCTTCAACTGCTAGTCTGTTACCAGAGCAAAGAAGTCTAAGTGCTCTCAAAATGTGCCTCATCAGTACTTCACATAGTGAATTAGTTGCTCATGCATTTTCATGATTTTGGTGGCATTGCTGGAATATGCTATTATGGTTTTCTTTGTTCATGCAATATGAGAATGGAATATACATCTTCAAATTTAATAGCAAGAATAATTTCCTGACTGCCTTTTTCTCACATGCCTGTCAGGCTTTGTTTGCTTTGAACTGAGCTTCAGAATTTTGGTTTTGAGCTTGTTTTAGTGATAGAGATTAAAATTTCCACCCTTATTTGATAGGTTATTCTTTAGTTATTCTTTTGAGGTTTGTATTGTTTAGTTAGGTCAGACTAGTTTTCTTGTGAGTCTTCAGCACTGCTTATAGTCTGTCAAATGCTTTTGACGCCTTTTGCTTTATGATTTTTGTTTTAAATTTTGCTTTTTTGATTATTTCTTAGGTACAATGCAAAACTTGAAATGAAACATACATTGGCTCAAATTGCAGCGAAGTCTGATTCATCATTGTACAGGGCAATGTTGTTTGAAAAGTGTGTTCTCGTAGTTAAATTTTCCTGAGTGCAAATCTGTGAAAGCTAGTAGTTGTCATAATATTACTGGTGTGATGTGTTCCAGTCATGAGAGATGCGTTTTTGGCCAATTTTGTTGTTACTTCTTTTGTTCTAGGTGGAGATGCTTCTATTATTCCAATTAGTGAACCAGAGAACCACCTTTCTAAGCCAGTGACTGGAGATGATGCAGCTGGACAATCAGCAGAGTGTAGAAGTAACCGTGATCATTTGGGTCCTGAAGATAAAAGGAAATCAGAGAAAATCGCAAGTAATCATATAATCAAGAGAATGAAAACTGACGATGATGGTTCTTTTTCCGTAATCGCTGAAGACCTGGCTGTTCAGCAAGTATCTGTGGAACGAGAAGATGACACAAATCCAAAGAGCTGTGAATGTTCTGCAGAGATGCAAAGAGCTAACAAGGAGACTGGCTTAGGCAGACCGAAGATAGTAGATGTTCACAGAACTGGAGCAAAATGTGTACCTGGAGAGCTGGGTGATGCCCGAATACCTGGGCTAGGGTATCACTGTGTGGGATTATTACGAGTGAAGCCAGGTCGTGGGGACAGAACATGCTCTATGTCCTGCAGTGATAAACTGGCTCGCTGGAATGTGTTAGGGTGTCAAGGAGCTCTTCTGATGCATTTCCTGCAGTATCCAGTGTATCTGTCAGCAATTGTAGTGGGGAAGTGTCCATATAGCCAAGAAGCTATGCGGAGAGCAATTATTGAAAGGTAAGTGCTCTCCTTTGGAGATCAGATAGTGTGTATGGAGACAATGAGTTATGGAAGACAACATGTGTCATGCAAGTATTGGGACTTTGCACCAAAATCATTTGCAGAAAATATGAATTTCTGCAAATTCACGTTTTCAGAAAGTAGCCCTGTGTAGTATGGAGAAAAGGTGACTACTGCTTATGGATCAGACTTGAAGATTCACAAAGGAATTTCCATTAGATTCAGGATCCCCTTAGTTGTCCCTTCATGGAGTAGTGATAAGCTGTTACCTACCTGAGTTTTTCTAGAAGCCGTCCAGCAGAAAAAGCAGCTGGAAAGACACAAACTCAGCGTAGTGAAGTTTTTTAGCGTAGTGAAGTTGAACTTTTCTTGTCCTCTTCCTGATTTTATTTCCTTGAACAGGGTCAAGAAAAGTTTTAATTTATTCAGTTATCCATACTCCACAAAGTCATTCTGAATATCTGTAAGTTCCCTTTTATAGAATTGTGTTGGTGAGCAAAAGCAGCTTTTATTTCTTGCAGGACCATTCCTAAAATTAAATTAAAAAGCCCCCAAATCTGTACATCGTAAAGGCAATCTGACTGAAATGACTCCAAATGAATGCATAGGTAGACTTTTGCACTGTGGAAAGGATGTCTTTCTGCTTGTCCTTACAAACCTTTTTCTAACTTAACCTTAAATGAACTTCTTAGTTGTTCTGAAGCTTTCGCTGATTTTAGACCATGCTTTCAGACTTACTTTCCAGCAAGTAAAAGATGCAGTATTTTAAACTTACGTTGAAGGGAGTTGTAGTAAAAACAGTTTCCTTTTTGCTGTCTTCCTAAGCTTGGATCCAAACTTAAAGTTTTCCAGGAGATTAATATTTGGGTTATTGCATATGCATACAAGTCCATCCCATGTAAAATTTCAAAATTGAATTGTCAGGCTGTTCTCAGTAGAGGTTTTTGAAAACTGCTATTCTAAAGTTTTGACTATCACGTGCCTTCAGGTGTGCTGCGCAGCCCATGGAAACTGAGTTCTAGACCTAACGCAGAAATTGCTGTGGAGTGGTGGAGTACATTTAGGTTTAGAAAGATGAGTGCTGTTTGGCAACCAGATTGGAAAGTCATGATTTCATGTCAACACTTGTTTCCATTAGTGTTAATTGTCAGTTTGTTGCTTTTTGAGCAAAACTTTGTGCTTCTGGGACACTTCACACGTGGATGCAAGCAAATATCTCTCATTGGTCTATTCCACCACTTATATTCACACTGATTTGGATGTGCAGTGCAAGCTCACCTTTTGTAGTCTTCATGCATTCTGAGGGATGCACTTCAGAATTCTACCATGAGACTCTGGGCCTTCAGCTTCTGTAAAGGATGAGGTTTGTGGCTCTGCAACTCTGGCTTTGGCATACTTGTTTCTCGTCCTCCTGCTCTGCAGTATAAAAAGAAGTGGAATTTTTGAACCTGATCCACCTTTAGGAATGATTGAAATGGCAGATAGAGGAGCCAACAAGGAGAGGTACTCTGCTGGACCTCATACTTGCCAGCAATGAGGGCCTCATTGGGGATGTGAAGGTCGAAGGAGGCCTTAGTTGTAGTGACCATGAGATGGTGGAGTTCAGGATTCTGAGGAGAGAGAGGAGAGGAAAAAGCAAGCTCACAACGATGGACTTCAGGAGAGCAGACTTCGGCCTCTTCAAAGATCTGCTTGGAAGAGTCATACGGGATAAGGCCCTGGAGGCAAGAAGGGCCCTTAGAAACTGGTTAATATTCAAGGATCATCTCCAAGCTCAAGAGTGGTCCATCCGGATGAATAGGAAGTCAGGCAAATATGTCAGGAGGCCTACATGGATGAACAAGGAGCTCCTGGCCAAACTCAAACATGAAAAGGAAGCATGTGGAGGGTGGAAGGAAGGGCAGGTGACCTAGGAGGAATACAGAGACAGTATCTCTGTTTGCAGGGATGAGGTTAGGAAAGCTAAAGTCCAACTGGAATTGAATCTGGCAAGGGATGTCAAAGACCAGAAGAGCTTCTCTAAGTACATAGGTGACAAAAGGAAGGCTAGGGAAAATGTGGGCTCACTGCTGAATGAGATGGACCTGGTTACATAGGATGTGGAAAAGGCTGAGGTACTGAATGCTTTCTTTGCCTCAGTCCTTACTAGCAGGACCGGCCGTCAGGAATCCCAGGTCCTAGAGACCAAGGGGAAAGTCTGGAGCAAGGAGAACGTACCCTTGGTGGAAGAGGATCAGGTCAGGGAGTACTTAAGGACAGTAGACATGCATAAGTCCCTGGGCCCTGATGGGATGCACCCAGGAGAGCTGAGGGAGCTGGCAGATTGCATTGCAAGGCCACTACTGTTAATCTTTGATTAATAGTGGTTGGGAGGAGTTCCTGAAGACTGGAGGAAAGCAAATGTCACTCGATTCTTCAAGAATGGCAAGAAGGAGGACCCAGGGAACTACAGGCTGGTCAGCCTCACCTCGATCCCTGGGAAGGAGATGGAGCAGCTAATCCTGGAAACCATTTCCACGCACAGGAAAGACAAGAAGATCATCAGAAGTAGTCCGTGTGGATTCACCAAGGGGAAGTCGTGCTTGACCAACTTGAAAAACTTCTATGATAAAGTGACTGGCCTGGTAGACAAGAGGAGAACAGTGGATATTGTCTACCTAGACTTCAGAAAGGCTTTTGACACTGCCTCGTGTAAGATCCTCATAGAGAATCTGTTCAAGTATGGGCTGGATGAGCAGACAGTGAAGTGGATTGAAAACTAGCTGAATGGCTGAGCCCAGAGGGTGGTGATCATTGGACAAAGTGTCGTTGGAGGTGTAACTAGCCGTGTACCCCAAGGGTCAATACTAGGTCCAGCCCTGTTTAACATCTTCATTAATGATCTGGATGATGGTGCAGAGTGTACCCCCAGCAAGTTTGCTGATGACTCAAAACTGGGAGGAGTGGCTGATATGCCAAGGGATTGTGCTGCCATCCAGAGGGACCTTGACATGCTGGAGAAGGGTAGGAAGCCATGAAGTTCAACAAGGTGAAGTGCAAAGTCCTGCACCTGGGGAAGAGCAGCCCCATGCACCAATATATGCTGGGGGCTGCCCAGCTGGAAAGCAGCTTTGCAGAAAAAGACTTGGGGGGTCCTGCTAGGCTCCAAGTTGAACCTGCTAGACAGCAAGTTGGGCTGCATTAGGCAAAGTATTGCCAGCAGGCCCAAGGAGGTGATCCTTCCCCTGTACTGGCAGTGATGAGTCTGCACCTGGTGTGCTGTGTCCAGTTCTGGGCTCCTCAGTACAAGAGAGACATGGACATACTGGAGAGAGTCCAACAAAGGGCCTTGAAGATGTTTAAGGGATTGGAGCATCTCTCCTATGAGGAAAGGCTGGGAGAGCTGGGGCTGTTCAGCCTAGAGAAGAGAAGGCTCAGGGGGGATCTTATCAATGTGTATAAATACCTGAAGGGAGGGTGCAAAGAAAATGGAGCCAGGCTGTTTTCAGTGGTGCCCAGCGACAGGACAAGAGGCAGTGGGCACAAACAGAAACACAGGGGGTTCCCTGTGAACATCAGGAAACACACTTGTACTGTGCGGGCGACAGAGCACTGGCAGAGGTTGCCCAGAGAGGCTGTGGAGTCTCCCACCTTGGAGATGCTCAGAAGCCGTCTGGACGTGGTCCCGGGCAGCTGGCTGTAGGTGGCCCTGCTTTAGCAGGGAGGGGTTGGACCAGATGACCTCCGGAGGTCCCTTCCCACCTCAGCCATGATTTACTGAAGTGGTTCAGGACAGCTAGCATGTGACAGCTTGTACTGGTCAGCTGGAAAAAGACTAAGAGTTGTGTTAGACTGGAAAGGCAAACCTTATGTGCATTTCCATGGTGGTAAAAATTTGCTTCTTTGATCTGAATTACATCTAAGATTTAATTTTTCTCCCTGCTGTGAGTAGTAGAGCTCTGATAACACAATGTGTCACGTCAGGGAAATTTATGTGAGAGGTGAAGTGCACTGCTGCTAAATGAGGAAAGCCATCTTTGCACTGGCTTTCTTGCTCCTCAGATCCTTGAGTTGATGAAAACTATCCCAGCAACAAAAGGATAGGGAGTGGATATTTTTCTTGCTTAGGAGGTTGAATCAGTGCAACAAAGGAATCTGCAAGCATGAGAGGAGAGTAAATGGAACTGGGCAGAATGGAGGGAAAGGAGAGCAAGAAAGAAACCAGGGAGCTGAGCCACTCCCTTTAAGAGGCAGTTACTAGACCAGTCACATCTGAAAGGTTTGACTTTGTTTAGTAACTCCTTTTCTTCATAGCCTTGCATCCTTCTAGGATGGTTATAGAAGAGGTCATAGTATATTAATAAGGGAAACTCTAGCTACCTATCCAGTGGAGCTTACTGGATAATCCTTTCCTCACTCTAACACATGGGACAAGAATTTGCCCAGCCTCATTAGTCTTAGGTTGCAAAGTCAGGCACTTTCTCAGACTATTATGTCTGACAATTTGAACCTCAGTCTTAGTTCATTCCTACTCTATATAAGTATTATGATGATTAAACACATGCTGTTTTTTTCCTCCTCACATGATCCTAATCCCATGCAGTGTGTAACAGTAATTTAAGGTAACAAAGATGAGATTATATGTGGAACTGTAAGTATGTTTTGTATCTTTCTAGTCTTTGATTATGAACTTTTAGGTTCATAAAACAGTTGTTAATGTAATATGGTTGACTATGTAAATACTTTATGATTATTATTTTTCATTGTGATTGCAGAAGTGTATTGCAGTTTTTATCCTGCATACTTTATCTCCATCGATTATACTAGCTTTTAACTAGACCTTTTTTTAAAATCAATTCATTGTAGTTTTTCTAGGATGGACAAGGTCTTAATAAACTATGTGGCTTTGTTTTTTTAACAAATCCTTTTTTGAAGGGAAAAATGCCCCTGAACCTCCTTGTCTCTCTTGTATAACTCATGTTCAATTCAGTTTTAATGTAAAAGTAACATATCTTAGGTTATGAAGGGAAATTGCACAAAATCGGCTTGTTTGGGAACACCAGACTTAAAATCACTTGCATTTTTCTGTGTTTACTTTAGGTGTCAGCACATCTCATTTTTACCAGATGGTTTTGTTGCTCAGGAGGTTAAGCTGCAGCAATCGGATCTTCGATTTGAACATAGCCGTCAGGCAATTCAGGAAGTTCAAACTGACAGCAAAACAAAACTTGTTCCTTGTAGTGCAGGTGAGTTAACTTGGGCTAGTTGCATAACTGCGTGCAAAAGTCCAAATAGAAATTAGGTGGTTTTGGTGGTTTCCTAAAATGGAACATCATTCATTGCCAGTGCTAGAGGCAAAGTGTGACTTAGAGCACGAAATTAATTTCAGCCCAGAACTTAATTGTTAATAATCTTCAGCTCAGCCTCTAGTTCCCTGTAGGGAGTTTTTAGACTGAATGAACACTTGGTTGATGCCATTAAGAATTTATAATCTAAAAGACAGAAAATAACCAGTGAAAGCAAAAGTTCTGAGGGCAATAAGAAAACAAAAATATCAAAAGACTTCTTGTTTCAGTTAGTTTTGCATTCCTCTTGGTAATGACCAGAAGACTTGCCATGCTGAGTTATGCTTGTAATTGCTCCAGAAATCTGTGAACGTAGAAAGAATACAGAGTAGTATAGTGTAAAGGTTTAATTGATAGAGGTTTTGGACATTGCGTTTTTTGTCATGGTGATGAATGAATATGCAAGTCACGTTGTGATTTAGCAACATGGTCTCATTTGGGGAAAAAAAACAATGGAACTGCCACTGTATGTATATGGTTAAGCAGTTTCTTTAAACTTGGACATGCCTGCCCTCTGCTGTTATATACTTTTCTGGCTTAACTGGAACTGGAAGTTATTCTGTTACAGTAGAGCTGATGATAAAATAGAATGGAAGCAAAGAGCTCCTTAATGGAATTCAGATCCATTAAATTGTAGTTATTTACAGGTGCCAGGAAGGAAAAGATTTTGATTCTGTGAGATAGGAAACAAAATCCATCACTGAAAAATGGTGCCAATTCACTTAGCAAAAAAGATCTGAAGCCAGCTGTGACTAAATTCCTGTGTGTGCCTTTCTTTCTGTACAGTTACTCAGGTCATTCTGTTAGATAAAGATGAATGATGCTTTATCACACTTTTTTGCATATATGAATTATGCCTGGTTGATTTTTTCTTGAAGGGGTGAAAATCAGAATAAACTCTAACTTCAGGGCTCTTACACTGAATATTGAAATATGCTTGACAGAAACATTTCAGCCGGTATTTTTAAAAAGAAAAATGTGTTCCATTTAATATTTTGAAGTTTGCGATAACGATGAAGAAATGAAAGAATAGAAAATGTTTTCATTTTCAGGTAAATTTTTATCTGCTTGTCAGAATCTGATATCCTCTGACCAGATGGTTTTAGATACTCCACACGTGGAGGGTTTAATTTTTAATACCAATTGTATGTATTTGATGTTGTTTGACATTACATAGGATTTTAATTTAGTAGAGTGATACAGCATTGTACCTAAATCACAATGCAAGTACAATTTACACTTAGCAGAATACGGCAATTGCAGCATACAGTTGAATCGATGCAAGTGTGATTAACATAACCAGTCTCCATAATATGCTTTATAATGTGTCGTTTTTGAGCATCTTGAATGGCAAGATGGTATCATGAAGGAGAGAAGCTGTGAAAACTGTCTTTATAGTTAATGCATGTGGAACTGTTTTGCCTGTTAGGAACACAGAGAAATGGGAGAACTTAGGGAACAAAAATTGTCTCAAGGCAGTAGCAGTTAAAGGAACTGTTGTTAGGCTATGGAGGGACAGATTGGGCATGTCAATCAGTTTTGTTTCTGTTAACGTGCTACTGATGCTTTGCTAGTTATTTATAAATCTATAAAGTATGGTATGCAAAGTTTCAGCATTAAGAAGTTCACAGTCTAAGATGGTAGGTTACCAGAATGGGGGTAAAGGATAAGGTTGTTGGCACTTGCTGTCTCTTCCAACACATTATTTTTATTTGTCTGCTAGCTACTAACATTTTTCAAGTAAAGTCTACAGATACTTGATGTATGTCAGTTATCAAACATAGAGAGAACTAGAGTATACAATACACAATAAAATAATAGCACACAATAAATTAATAAGGAAAACATAGAGTGACTGGTGCAAGTAGCTTGGGGGAGTATTTCACAGCCTGGTATGAAAATAAGCCATCTGACTTGGAAATTTCTTCATCTTTTGTCCAGACAGGATGCACAAAAGAAAGTAGAATCCCCTTAAAAAGGGGAGAGTTACAAAGCTGGAGGCCAAATATTTAGAGGCATGGATACTTGAAGGACCTGATTAAGATGAAAGCTCTGTGTGTGTGTGTGTGTGTGTGTATTTTTTTTTTTTTTTAATTAAACAGAATTTACCTGTTATTTCAGGCACTGGAATCCTGGCCCTAGAGAACCACAGTCCTCTTTCTAGTTTGAATTATTTTGGGAAGCGGCATGGTATCATGTGAACACATAGAATGAAAGGAACTGTTAAATTCTGCTTTTGTGATGAGAACACCTCCTTGGTCATAATCCTTTCTCCTACAGCTATCAGTTGGAGTGCAGTCCCTGAGCAACCTCTGGATGTCACCTCAGATGGCTTCCGGCAGGGAACAACAAAGAAGGGGATTGGGAGCCATCAGTGCAGGTGTGAGAACGTTGTGATATCTGGATGCATATATCTTAGTTGTTAGCATACATGCCTCTGTCAGCTCATGTGATATGTAGTGCATTGTCAGAGCAGAAAGAAATCTAGGGAGTGGGGAAAAAGGGGAAAGGTAGCAAGCAAGGGAAAAGGAAGAGTCACTGTGTAAGGGAGAGAAGGGGAGTTAGAATGACAAAAGTTGAATGAGGGTTAACAAGTTTATCCTATTTCTTTGTCACTGTTGATTAAAGAGAGCATTGTAGGTAATGGTGGTGGGGGACTATGATCAATTTGTATTAAAAGACAGCTTGCTTATTGGTGAAATTAGCAGAATTTTTGCTTTGTATCTTTTGGGTTGATGACTGTGAAGGAAATGTGTGTGTTGCAGGTCCTCTTTTTACAGATTTCTTTTTCTGTAACAGTCAGGCCAGCTGACCTGGATGTATGATTGTTAAAAGTGTTGCTTTGAAATGTGACTTTCTGCCTTAAAGTTTGAAAATGCTATGAAATGCTTGCAGATTCCTAACACAAAACACGTCACCTTTCCAATTGTTGTCTTGACACTGTGCTCTTTAAGAAACGTCATAATCTTCTATCAACTATTAATGTTTAAAGAAACAGTTATGTATTTTTCTTGTGGTTAAGAGGAATTACTTGTAAACATCTGCAGACAAATTTCTCCACCTCTCTACACTTTCCTCAGTTTAGATGAGGTGACCAAAGTTATCATTGGTCTGTGGAAGTTCAGCTTGAGGGTTGGAGTCATGTTTTGGTTGTTGGCTGCTTATACAACCAATTTATCAATGGTCATATTGTTCATTTTTCCCAGGCTTTCTGGGAGAAAGAAGATAATCCTGATAGTAGTGAATAAAATGATAAGTAGAGCTTAGATAATTCTTGTGGAGAATTCATTCACATGCCTGTGAGTTGCACATTCTGAGCTTCTTGAAGTTAGGCCCGACTTGACTGAAGTTTATCCTGGTATATCGTAGTATTTCAAAATTTTCCTTGGAAAGAGCAGGACCAGGAACTTTGTGGTTTGTGAACAATACTGGTGTCTGGGGTATTGTTAGCACAGGTGACCTGGATGACTTAGTGTGTCTTTTGAACAGGCTTTATGTGCACTGCACAATATTAGTTTTCAATATGTGGTGTGTAATGTATTCCAGAAGACATGTGAAAGATCAAACCAACCAACCCCTTTTTCTCAGTAGGCTGAAATTTGTTACGTAGCATTTGTGTATCAACTCTAAAACTTTAAAGCCATCTGGTAGCTGCCAGTTTGCACACAACTGTAGGAACTTAATTATTGTTGAGAGGTCCTCCTTTCTTTTTCATGTGTGCTTGAAATTCACTAAAACATTCAAAAGTTATTAGGGAGGGCCTACAAGACTGTGTGATAGCAAAGGTCTTGTTTCCTTAGGAAATCAGGATGAAAAACAATGTCAAGGAATAAGTAAACTGTTTATGCTTTTGTGATAAATGGTCACAAAAGGAACTTTTATCATGAAAATAAGGAATTTATAGCATTATTGGGAGGTGTGTGTTTAATAATAAACAAGACTTGTATTTCTGCCCTGGGTTTTTTCCCTCGAGGGATCTCCGGGTGATTGGTGGGGGGTGTTGTTTGGGGTTCCCCCCCCCCCCCCCCCCCCCCCCCCCCCCCCCATATGCTAGATAACACTAAATATCAAGGAAGGTAAAGCTGACTGACTAAAAGGAATTTCTAGGTAGATGTCTGGTATGTGCTTTTGTTAATGCTTAATTAATTAAAACACCAAAAGCTACAGTATGAACCTTTGACAGATTAACATGAAGATGAAATTTTAGAGCATCTTTGCATGCCAATTTTGGGGTTCTTAAAGAACATACTAGCAAAACAGGAAGGCTTTTTTGATTGGTGTTTTTTTTAAATGCTTCTGGAGAATCAGCTTGCACATGTTGGAGAACTGAATCAGTCATTGTGAAGACAAGTGTATAAAGAGAATTTAATTAGAGAAGATAGCTGGGGCTTTCAAAAACAAACCATGCTTTATAAACCGCTCTTCTGGTTGCCTTCTCTTTGGGGGAAGAGAAGGGCTTAAAGCTGACAGAGATGCATATGGTATCTTCAAAAGACCTTTCAAACTTTGACTCACTTTATTTGTTGATGAGCCTCATCGTATTTAACTGCCCTGCAGATGTTGCTGAATGTGTCCTTGTCACCATTGTGAAGAGGACAGCATTGTTCCAGATATTTCTGCTGGTTCTTTTGTTTGTTCTGAATAATACAAAGTTTGCCAGTTTGAACAAGCCCTTGGAGTCCTTCTGTGCTTGTTTGATCAGTTCTAGGACTCAACTTTGCTGTAGTTGTGAGCTGGTGATGGTGCAGTCTCACACAGATAACAATGTGGGGATATTAAAATGTTCTCTCTGCAAACTGACAGAGTGCTAGGTGGGACAATGGGGGCAATGCAGCTCTTTGTTAATATAACATTTAAAACGAAGGGAAAAGGCAGGTGGGGAGCTCAGGGTAGGAGAAGTTACATTGTGGAGAACTACTTACATTCTTTGAGAAGTGAACATAATGTTTTTTATCAAAAATGTTCAGCTGGGATGTACTACTGTGAACTATAAGAGGAATTGCATTTCTGATTTCTTTTTTCCATCAGAATTTCTGATTTTTTTTTTTTTTTCCCCATCAGATCCAAGATCTGTAAAGTGGAACTCTTCCATACATTCCAAAAGCTGGTGACAAGTATTTCACAAGAGGATCTACCAGACACTCTCCGGTAAAGAAATTCTTGTGATATTTAGGAGAGTGAATTTATCTTAATGAAACTGAAGAATACTGTGATGATACCAGAATCTGCTCGTGAATCTCACTTTAGATAAGTTCATTGTTAAAATGTGATACTTGAAAAATATGGCATGTGCTTGATGGGTTGGGAAGACTCTCTTTTTGGTCTTTTTAATCACCTCCTTGGAGAAACAGCCATCACATCTCATGTATTAATGACAGACAGAAGAAATTGCAGGTGGTTTGTTTGTTTGGAGTTAAGGTAAGAATTTGGGCAGCTGATCCCTTCTGAAGGCTTACTGCTTTTCAAAAGGGTAAACTCTGTTCCTGATCAGCAGAGCCTTGTCCTTCTCTTGCACTAGGTCTGGTGTCTGTTGGACACCTCTGTAAGCCTCTTCAACTTGCTGTCTTGGCAGAAAACTCTACATTTTGGGTTTTTTTTCTGAGTTAAAGTGGTCTTGTCTGAAAGTGGCAGTGGACAGCTGGGGAAGGAGGAGTGAAGAGGGAGATGAGAGGAGGAAGTAGTATCTTTTTTGAAAACGTGAGCTGTTAGATCAGCTGTCTGCAGCACTGTACCCGTGGCGGCATTCAAACCCCACATCCCAAAACTGTCGTGGGGTTATTGATATCTGGTTGGTGTTTAGTAGTTCTGTCAAATGCTGCTACTTTGTTTCTTTGTTTCACAAGAAGGAAGAGTTTGCGTTAAAAAAAAAAAAGGTTTTTTTGTTTGGTTTTTTTTTTTTTGTAAGAAAAGTCTAGGCTAAAATCTTTTTTCATCTAAGTGTATGATGGAGTAAGAGCTAGTAAGGTGAGATAGTGTGTAGGGCTCTTTCTGCAATGCATATATTACGTAGATGGAGACTTTCCGGAAAGAACAGAAAGAAGCTTTTGTCTGAGGAAGCCATACTTGGAGGTTTCTTTTACATTATTAGCAACGAGTTTGGTTTATCAGACTGGAGTTTCTTGCAGTAATCATCCGGTGTGGCATTGCATTACGTGCATTACATATTTGGTGGTATTCCAGCCCAAATAGCTACCATAGAGCAGGGCGTAGTTTCATCTATACAGAAACTTCTGTCTCACTTCGGCTTAGAGATTCTGAGAGAGGTAGAAGGTTCCAAATCCATTGCCTTGGAAGGTTTATTTTATTTTAGACTTATTTCCAGGTATGATTTCAGCAGCTCTGGGATGCAATTATACCAGCTGTTGAGCTAATTTAACTGCTTGTAGCTGCTGATGGGGATGGTCCTGCAGCAGTCTTTGCTGCTACTGCCTGTAGATTCCTGTTTTCTCCCTTGTATCAGTAGCACTTCTCCAACCTCATGGTGAGCCAGTTCAACTAGCTTATGTGGCAGAAAACAATTTCCTTGTCTTCTGTGTTTTCTGTTGGACTAATGAGCTGAATTGGCTCATGAAAAGCTAAAACAGATAATAAAACCTGTGCAAAGGAAGTAGGAGGTATGTGTGGCTGGAAGCAGGGGAGATAGGCCATTTCTGCCGTTCATGGTACCAAGACGAGATGAACTCAGCCAAAGTAAGCGCACCCTGGATCTTTAATTACTAGATCTTGCTTGCTTTTGACTTTTGTGAATTAAAGACTGCAGTTACCTTCTGTGTCTGTAGAAGTGTCTCATAACTATTATAAAAGTTCTGATGTCAACATGAGCCATACTGTTGCTGAAATGATTTCAACTGATTGTATAAGTAGAGATACACTTTCTCCTTAATTCAGTTTTAAATATAAAATTATTAGCCTCTTTTGGGTGGGAGTTTGTCCTCACTTGTTTAGCCATCATAATTTCCTCAGAATAGAGTGTGAGCTAGTGCATTGTTGGGTAGGTGACTCATTGTGCTGATCATGTGCTGCTTACATAAAGTCACTTCACCTCAGGGCTTTTCTAGACTCCAGTGGCTTTGTAATTTCCTTTGACTTTTTTGTCCTCTACCATTTTTCTGTCTGGGTTTCTCCTGACGAAGCCCAGCTGATTCGCAGATGTGGCATCATTTTTAGGCTGCACAAACTCTATTTATGCAGTAGAGGTGCTAAGCTCACCAGTCCGCTTGTCCAGTTGCTTTCCTTTTGAAGTCTGTTTTTCCTACTCTTCGCTTAAAAGGCAAAATAAAAAAATGTCTTTGTATTGCTGTTTCCTTCTTCTTCCCTTTCCCTTTCTGCACAATATTCTGATGTGTTTTCTTCCTTTTTCCTCCTTTCCTCCTTGTAGTCTCAATTTGAGTGCGCTTCAGATAAGAAATCCCACACTCTCAAATTGTTTCCTCTAAACTTGTGTATTTAACTGTTACCCAGTTTTGTATTTTCTTCCCATTCAAATGTCTTGTTATCTCCTCCCACAAATGGTTGGCTCTAGCGCTATCCTGTCACCCAGTTTCCTTTTCCCACTTTGCCCCTAAGTTCCTGCCCTGCCTCTTCTAGTCCACTTTTTGGTCTCTTGCCTCCCATCCTTTCTGCTCCATCAAGGGAATCTCGTTCTGTAGTCCTTTCAAATTTGCTGAACAGCTTGTCTTGGTAGTTGTAGGGTATATTAGGACAAGGATCATTCTTTACTTAACCCTTCCTTCATCCACTGTTGTCCACTGTCAGACCTAAGATACCGGGGCAGTTAAAGCTTTACATGGAACTAGTATACTGATTCTGATGTTCTTTTGTTTTCTTCTTTTCTGTGTCTAAAGCTACTTCTCCTGCTTTTTGTGCCTTCCTTTCTCTTTCGTTCTTCACTTCCCTCCAGCAGATCAGTGTGGGCACTGTTAAATTGGAACAGGTAGAGGGCCTACTGCGGGAAGAACTTTGCTGGCGCTCTCATTAATTTTTGTGTAAGAGTAACGTTTTGGTTGATGCCTTGTGCTTATGTCAACGTTTTTCATGTGCAATATGCCTGTAATCTCAAAAGTACATTATGGGTTGAATGTAAATATTTGAAACTGAATATGGGGTTGAAGGTAGGGTTTGTTGCTGAGAAGAACGTATTGCAGCAGTGTGTTGCTTTTCTTTGCAGGCTGCCTTGCTCGTGAGCCCATTTCTGTTCAGCTTTGCACGTGGCTGAGCACATGAACGTTTTCAAGCATAATGATGATTTGTGTAAGGCTTCTTCCAAAAGTGTGATACCTTTCAGAATAAAATCTGTGGATCACCTCTCATGTCTCTGGCACACAGCCATTGGAATCACTCTGTCTCTCACACAGTAGTGTAGGGGCAAGATTGAAATAGTAAAGGGAAACATAAAAGGAATGTAGTCAGGCAGACCTGGATAGGCTGGAGATCGTATGATTGTACTGGACTTTGCCTGGGGCAGCAAACTAGTGTTCACTTCTGCCCCAAAAAGTCACAGGTTCTTCATTACTAATGCTCAGAGCCTTAATGGCCCAACCAAAGCTGAGATAGAGTCAAATCATGTGAGGTTTTTAGGCAGATGTAATGTACTTTGAATTTGAAAGCATTTTTCCTGTATATATGTTGAAAATTTCTTAGAAGCTTAATGCAGAAGTCGAGCATGAATTAAATCTGTTTGATTTTGGCAGCTCTTTGAGGAAGCTGTTTAAAATGCAGCTTTCTGTTGCATCCATTGTTAAATCCTGTAGTGATGTTGTCTGCTTGGAGAATGAAACCCCAAGAGGCTGCAGCCACATGTGCTCTTGCAGCTGCTACAGTGGGGTGAAAATACTGAGCTGCTCCTTACTGTCTATCCTGCTTTTGTGCTAGCTATGTTTTCCCTTACTGTCTACTGTAACAGTTTCCAAACAAAGGTCTGTTGGAATAATCTAGGTTAGAAAAATCCCATATGTGTTTTAGTTAAATTGAATCAGACTGCCAGATATGAGTCGAAGAGCCATTGATTTGCCAGCAGATTCAGGAAAAAGAGCAACATTTAGCAAGGAAGAAATGAAGAACAGCTAGGCATTGGAGTCTTTCTCTTGCCTTAGTGGCAGGTGGAATATATCTATCTATCTTTATCTGGATCTATTTCTATATATGTGCATCCACAGCAAATGCAAGGAAAACAGCTGTTTTACCTTTAACAAGATTGTGCCAGTCCAAAAATCTGTGTGATTTATGTACTAAAAATGTACTTTTGAGTACATCATGTACATCTTTAGTACATCACTAAAAGTGACCTTGTAAGTACAGGTAGCTGTGTTTTGAAGATGTAAACAGCATCTGATATTAGATATTCAATGATAAAGGACAAATGTAAGTCATTAGATGCATTTATAGTGAAGAAGGGCAGGGTCAAAGTCTTAAAAAAATGTCAGACATACTTCAAGTGCAAGAAGCGTGCTAGCATAAGAGAGTTTCTTCCCAAAGAATGATTCAGTCATTATCCTTGGGTGTAAGCATGCATATTGCTCCCCAGAGAATGGTTTTGAGGTGGAGGAGAAGGTGCAGGTGGTTTGTACCATGTCTGAGGTACATGTTGGAGTGCCTGGGAGAGGAACAGCTTGCCTATGCTAGGGATTTGCAGCTGGTTGTGGCGGGTTGACCTTGGCCCTTCTTGGACCTGTGTTGTTTCCCGAATGCTGCTTATGCAGATAGTTGCTGGTCTTTTGCCTGTTCAGTGATGCTCCTAAACCATGATCCACCATTGATAATGGGGTTCTGTGACTGTTCCACTGGCCAGGTGGAGGAGAGTTGTGGTGGGGCCTTCCATGGAACTTTCCAGAGCAGCTCGGAGGTTACTTTCACAGAGTTTGATGAATGTGAAAGAGGTAAAGAAAGCAAAATGGATTAGCTGTGACAAGAGTGCAGGCAGGTTTGTAAGAGAATATACATCTCCCATGTTCAGCAGTGGCATAGTCAGGTTCTCCACTCTTGCACTTTCTGAACCGAAGGTCTGCAGGATAGATAATATCTCCTGGCTTGCTATGCATGCCACAGTGTTCTAGAAATACATTTATAGCAGAATGCTGAATGCCTGAAATACAGCTTCTGGTGGTCTGCTGTTACGTTTTTTGGGGTTTTTTTGGGGGCGGGTGGTGGTGGTGATCAATATTGCCTTTGAGCATGAAAGCCTGTTCTGGAAGTTAGTGCAGTGGTTCTCAGACTTTTTAGATTAGAGTTCCTGTAGTAGTTTGGCTCTTCCTCTTTCTTGATGAAGGTCATATTGGCTATGATCTTCCCTTCATATTGGGTCGAATGTATAAACATTACGTGCCACATGTGGCTGACAGACTGTTTGGCAAAGGGAGATGAAAGAGGCTGGGAAAGGAATGCAAGGAAAGGAAAAAAGTCTTGATGAAAATGATCTTAGAGGCAGTTGTGTTCAGATACTCTAGACCTGAATTTCCCTATTTTGAAGATCAATGGTATACTGCACTCAGCAGATTGACCACTGATTCTGCTGAGATTGTGGGGAGCAGGTGCTACATGAGGAAGGGGAACAGAGCACCAAAAATGCTAAGTCTCTTTTGCTTTAGGGAGAAGATAAAAAAATATTTTCTCCTTTGTCTCACTCTTCCCCATTATTTTGTGTTGGAAAAGAAAAACTGTCCTGTTCGTCCTTGTCCCCTTCCCTTCCAGCCAGCAATTGTATCCATTCTTCTAGCAAAACAAGGCTACTTCCACCCGATTCAAAGCACCTATTTCTAGCCACCTTTTCTGCTTTTCTCCAATATTTTTTGCTATCATGGAAGTTTTCTGTAACCTATTGTCACACAGTCAAACACTGACACTGCTATTGCTGGATAGTGTATATGAAGCATGGTAGAGGAGTTGTTTTGCTTCCTTTTGTAAGACTGGTGACAATGTCTAGAGACACCAACTTCAGGGCCTCGTCCTCTCCAAGTCTCCCTAGGCTCCCTAGAAGCACAAGAGAATTTCACTTAGTAGCATGAAAGAGCTCATAGGGCATCATCATGTTCTTAGATGTTTCATTGCTTTTTTCATTTTGTGATGTTACATCCAATAGGATAATAGAAATGTTTTCATTGTTGTGCATTTTCTGTCAGGATGAAGACTCTAGAAACCTACTGGGACTACAAGGAAGCTGCATTAAATTATCAAGAAGCCTGGAAAGTGCTGCGTAGCCAAGCTCTGCTGGGTTGGGTCAAGAATGCCAAGGAATACCTGCACTTCACATGAGAATACATGCGGCTATGTAAATCCAGCAATAAGCCCTGGTGCATAGCAGATGCCTCTGCGGTGCAAAGGCCAGGAAAAGATGTCCTCTAGTTCATGTGCTGTAAGGACACAGGAGTGAAAAGGAAAGCAATTTAGAGAAGTCTTTATTTTGGTTTGAGTTGAAGCCCCCTTTTTATTGAAATACAGAAAAGGATCATTGCTGACTTAAAGTTCTGAGCTGCATGAAACAATACGCCTCCAAAAGAAAGGAAGCAGTGATGTGCTATCCTCTGTTATCTGAGGATATGATCTATCAGCCATAGTCCATTGCAATGGAAGTAATGTCAACTGAAATTGAAGCAGTGCTATGGAAGAAAGGCTGTCATTCTAAAAATTTTAGTGCTGCTTTTTTCTTCCACTCTTCATAATGTTATGGTTGGTTTTGTGTTGCTGGGACAACCCTAATGTATAGTAAGTAATATTTTTATAACTCTTGGCTCTCCTTGTCTGGTGCCTGGAAGAATTTTCTGTGTCCCCCAGCCCCATTGCTTCTAACTGGAAATACTAGTTCTGTTAAAGGGTCTTTTTTCTGGGAGTCCTTCATAGAAGCTTCTATTTACTAAATATAGCCAAAGCAGAAGCAAAAGAGTGCTGGGGAGAAGGCTGTGTCAAATAATACCACTTATGATATCCCATGCATCTCTCTCAATTTCAGGACTTTGCCAAATACCCCTTCAACTGCTTTGCTTCTGTGGGCAGGAAAGAAACCCCCTGAATTACCTGATTCAAACCTGTCAATCCTGTGTAATTCCAGGCAGACATTTACCTGCTTTTCAGTGTTTCAAGCGCTGTCCATCCCCCTGTCCATCCCCCTGTCCCCCCGTGATTCAAGGTTAATTAAAAACAGGGATGCCTTAACCATGTATGTCACTGTTTCCTGGCAAGCGTTCATTAATAGCCTGGCAAAGGTGGAGATGCTTTGGGGGGACTGGAAGTAGTCTCTGGCAGTCTTTGCCTTTATGCTTTATTACCAAATAACATCTGCATGGCAAAACAGTCAACATTGCGAGCTGGGGGGAAGCAGCGGGTAATCCTCCTTAAACTTTCTGTCCCAGTTATTGCCTTCTGTGAGCAAGTTCAGGACTATGTAACTGCTACTGAGCACACTCCCCTTCTGTACTTTTTCTATTGTAAACTACAATTCATAAGATGTTTGGACAAGGCAATAGTAAGATAAAAGAAGTGGATAATTTAGAACTTAAGAATTCTTTAGCGATTTGAGTTTTCTGTTCTTTGGTATCTTACTATAGTTTCGGATTTGAAAAATGGGCACAGCAGTTCTCCAGACTGCCTTTACAGTCAACTTACTGAGCTACATATGGGACTGAACAGTACATATCACATTACAATCTGAGAATTGATTACCGCAAATCCTTTTACTTCACGCTTGGGTTGACTTGTCAAATAGGAATAGTTCTCTCTTACTTGTTGAAGAAATAACAAAGAACTTGAATTCTGTGTGTATAAGCCTGTCCTTTCAAATCCAGCACTAACATGCAGAAAGACCGGTTGTATTGGTGAGGGGGGAGTCATTGTATGTGTTTGTAGAGGGCAGAGGATTATGGAGAACGGTGGCTTGCATTAGTCATCAGAGGATGAAAAATGGCCAGATGCCATTGCAGATGGGCTACGGGGTGAACTGCTGAAGAGAAATGGTAGCAGTTGCTGTAATTGAGCAAATCGCATTCCAAGGGCAGAGTCCTGTAGTGTACCTAAAGAGATAATCAGTAAATTTCCAGGTTCTTGAAATTTACCTTTGTCCTTCCCTGAAATCTTGCAGAAACTATACCTTAACATACCTCGTTTCCCTTTGTTAATCAACAAGGTCTGTAGTGAACCTGCTGACCAGACTGGAATGTTCCCATTTCCTATCCAGCTGCAATACTAAAATGAGTTACATAAGGCTAGTTGTTCTGTAGTCTTGGCATCAGACTAGTTTTCAGATGAGCAGTTATATGATGTAAATTCTTTTAACTCTTTCCTAAAATTTGAGCCTGGCTGTTAGGAGAGATTGTTCCTGGTAAGATTTTCCTGTGCATTTGTAGAATACTTGTGAACTGTAGATTGCTGCTTTCTGCTACTTGTGAGGTTTAAAAGTAGTTTTAGAGGTGCTGAACACTGATATTAACCTTACTTTTCCGATGGAGTTGAGGACACATTTAAGCCTGGAGTGAGTCGATGAATATGCAAAGAGAGGGAGTGTAAGATCCTGCAGGCTTAGCCCCTCAGCTTTTTAAATGCTGCTTTGTTTTAGCTCCTTCCCTCTCTGGCATTTCTGGGATTGAAAATAAGTATTTAAATGCTGCATCTGTTTAATTCCAAAATGTCAGGAAATGCTGTAGGCAGTACCGTGAAACCGCTCTAAAAATCAGAAGGGAAGAATGCAGAGAGAAGTGATAACACCATCTCTGCATTTGGAAGAGGCAGGAAACTATTCATCGTCAGCAGATCTTTGGAAGAATTGCTCCTGGAAGGTAGCAGTTGACATGTTCCAAGCTTCTATCACTCCTTTGCACTGGAATAGCTGACACGCTGAAAAACAGAGATAGGCAAGGCGTAGGGAGGACAGTAGAATGCAGAGACTCTGCCACAGGGGAGCAGAGCTGGGGGGGGGAGTGTGAAGTAGAGGCCATGAAGTGCCCACAGTTCATGGTTAATGAGGACAACCAAACAATTGGTGATGGGAGCAGCAGAGCATACGAGGGCACCGAGATTCCCAAGGCATGCGTAAAATGCTCTACAGAGCATATTTGTATTACCTAGATAGGTCCTTGACTTTCCCAAACTAGTATGGGGACCAATGGTCCCTATTTGCCAGAACAAAGAAACTGTAATCCTTATTTTGAGTGGGATGTCTTTAACAGCTTCACTATTGGAGAAATCATTCTGTTTTCAATCACAGTAAGAAGGAAGGGCAGACCACCTGCTTATCTTCAAGGAAGTCAAAACCAGAGCATAGAAACAAGTGTGTTTGTCCAAGTATAGAAGTAAACAATCTGTTTGAGCTGGAGGTTGCAGTTCCATGAGACAGCATGCTAGCATCCCGCTACCTTTGAAAAAGCAAGGTTTTGATCTTCACAGTGTGCTTCCACTGCTCACCTTACACAGGCTGGAGCGCTTACTGATCTCAGTACGTTCAGAGTAAATTGAAGACTGTTCACATTACTGTCTTTGTAGAAGAACAAACCACGAGCCCAAAACAAGGTGTAGCTTTTCACTAGGAGTTAAATCAGCTTTGCAGTAAGCCCAGTAAGCACTGGAGAAGGGAAGAGCTAGGGTTGCGCTGCTGAGGGAGAACGAGGTGGAGCTGGGCTTCCTTTCACTTGTTACAAACTACTAGCTGGTTATGAAACCACACCTGGAGAAAATGCTTGAGGTGTGAGTATGGAAATGAAGCGTTACTTCTGGAGAAAGAAAGGTGTTCGAGTGAAGCTGGGAGCCAGATGTAGTCGAGGGACCTAGCAGTTCATTCTCTCAAAGCATAACCATTCCAAGAATCTGATAATGTCATTATAAGAGAGTTGCAGCAGTGGTTTACAGGTGGAAGCAAGATAATTTTTGAGGAAAGACCATCTAAATTCATCTAGTACTGGTTTAGTTATATCGGAGATGACATTTCAAGTTAGCTTAAAGATAGGTGATGTAGAAGTGTTGCTGTAGCAACAGTGAGGTATTTCTTCGTTTTCTGTTCAGTATATAAATTGAAATGCCTTCCCAGTCCTCAAGGGTTAACAGAAAGTGAAGATCATATGGGACCCAAACACTTTTAATAATTTTACAAGAGTGACTGTACTATCTAAAGGGATGCATTTCATCTGTGCGTTTCAAAAGGAAATTTTATTGCCATTTTAAGTGCATCTGCAGATGAAAAGTAAAGCTACCGCTGGAGAACATTTATCCTTGCATTCTCTGGAATTACTTGTATACCTGGGCTCCTATATCTAAACTAATAATTACAGAGACATTGAAGAGAGTAGTTATGTGGCTTATGAAGGGTATTCCAAAAGTGACCTCGATCATAACATTGGGAATAAAACTTCATCTTCCCTTGTTTTGTTTAGATATCTATGTGCTAGCATGTAATTAGCTTTATCTAGCAGTTTTAAGTTACATTTCTTACTCTCGTTAACAGCTAGCAAAAAATATTACTTGATAACCGTAGACAAACTGTGAAGTTTCAGCTTAAAGGAAACAGAACATTTCCCAGTAATAAAAGGTAATAAAAAAATCACAGATGAAACCACTTTTCTTCATTCTGAATCAAAAATGCTGTTAAGAGTAAACATTAATACTAAATGCATGGAAAGAGGGGGGGGTGGAAAGAATTCATGATGGAAGCAGTGACGGAATGTTTACTAAAGCAGTGCTATACATCGCAGTGCTGTTCTGAATAATGAAAGGCTTACTGAAATCAACAGCACATTTTCAGGTGCAGTAAGCACATGCAGCACTGTTACTGTGACAAACCTCAATAATAGAGTAGTGTCAACATTTCACGGGCTCCTACCTTCTCGTTTTGGAGTCCTGCCAGTACCTGTGACTAACTGTAGAGCCAAACATAATTCTAGGCATAAGGTGACTTCATGGGAGTTTGAGTTAGTATGAATTTTATTTAAGCTTGGAAAGTGATAAATTTCCACTGTGACTGGAAACATTTTAAAAACTAAACTCTTCTGCACCACGTAGCATGAAAATGAAGTAAAACTTTTATTAGGACTCTAAACTGTAATTAGTGTTTCCTTGCTGGCTTACGAAGTTCAAAGCGATGCTACTTTTCCAACCCAGTGTTATCCTTTAATATCAAAATGTGAACTCCAGTACTGTGCAAATAGGCCAATTAGGTGGTTTTTCTGCCCCGCCCCCATCGTTCAGAGCCACAAGTTTGTCTCTGCCTGTAAGTAGAGGTAGCTGTGTGACTGTGGTAAGCCCATTTGGAGAGAAGTTGAGAGCCTCATGAAGAACAACTTTTTTTGGGTTTGTGACAAAGCATCTTTACTTTTGCTGTGCTGCGTACATGCTTTGGCAATAGCGCTCATAAACTGGAGGAACTGATCTTCAATTCTTTATTTTGCATGCAGCATTTCTAATTCTAGTTGTCTGCCTCAACTAAGTAGAATCATAGAACGGTTTGGGTTGGAAGGGACCTTTAAAGTCCAACCCTCCTGCAATGAGGAGGGACATCTTCAACTAGATCAGGTTGCTCCAAGCCCTGTCCCACCTGACCTTGAGTGTTTCCAGGGATGGGGCATCTACCACCTCTCTGGGCAACCCGTGCCAGTGTTTCACCACCCTCATTGTAAAAATTTCTTCCTTACACCTAGTCTAAATCTACCCTCTTTTAGTTTAAAACCATTAAAAAGTCTGTCCCCATCTTTCTTGTAAGTCCCCTTTAAGTATTGAAAGGCTGCAATAAAGTCTTTCTGAAGCCTTCTCTTCTCCAGGCTTAACAACCCCAACTCTCTCAGCCTTTCCTCGTAGGAGAGGTGTTCCATACCTATGATCATTTTTGTGGCCTCCTCTGGAGCTGCTCCAACAGGTCCATGTCTTTCCTGCGCTGAGGACTCCAGAGCTGGATGCAGTACCCCAGATGGGGTCCCACCAGAGCGGAGTAGAGGGGGAAAATCGCCTCCCTCCGCCTGCTGGCCACACTCCTTTTGATGCAGCCCCGGATGCGGTTGGCTTTCTGGGCTGCAAGCGCACATTGCCGGCTCATGTCCAGCTTTTCATCCCCCAGTGCCCCCAAGTCCTTCTCTGCAGGACTGCTCTCAGTCCCTTCATCCCCCAGCCTGTATTGATACCAGGGGTTGCTCCGACCCAGGGGCAGGACCTTGCACGTGGCCTTGTTGAACCTCATGAGGATCACATGGGCCCACTTCCTGGGCTTGTCTAGATCCCGCTGAATGGCATCCCATCCCTCAGGCGTGTCAGCCGCACCACTGAGCTGTACAGTAAAGCTGTTCTTTCACATACTTGGTTCTGTAGTGTCCTTACAATACCTACAGAATTTTTACTTGGAAAGGATGTGTATTTATGTAACTACCTGTAACACAACTACTGCCCTTTTTTTTTTTTTTAAGAGCTGCTCATGCAACTGTTTTAATCTAAACTCCTTACCAATTATTTCTCTCTCTGCAACAACTCATGTACAAATTATACCTTCCAGTTCTCCAGCTCTCTGGTCTCCTATTTGTATCATTCCTTCTCCTAGGTGCCCTTTCCTTACATGCTATGCTTTTGTCACCTAGGTCCTGCTTTCCAAAGCCCATGGTATTTACTCCTCCATTGATAGCCTGTGGGCAGGCATAGCTCTTCTGATGAGATCTAGTAGCTCTGAAGCTATTGGTTTTAGAATCTACAGATAGCTCCTTGTTTCTTCCTTGTATCATCATCCACATAAAGGCTGGGAAGCTGTACAGTGTCTAGTAAATAATATAAGCAGCTGTATAGTGTAGTAAATGTGATGTATAACTTTCTGGCCAAAGTTACGGTAAAGAAATGACAGCACTGCCTGTTTATGACAGGAATTTTTATTGTACTTGTTTGTTAATTGAGAAAGAGGAACATATTAGCTCAATTCAACATGATCAGCATCTTGCTCCTGCTTAGGATAAGCTAGCAAATCCAGTGTTCCCAATACTAATTTAATGTTTTTATTTTTCTTAAACTAACACCTCAAAACAGAATAAATGCGTATTCTTCTTTTCATGTTTTAGTAGCCCAACTACTTTGCTTTATTATTTAATCAATGTCATCAAATGTGTATCCCCCAAAGGAGTGAGGCTCTGGGAATTCATAGCCATGAGAAAAAAAATGCACAAAAACAACAAAACTTTTTTTTTTATAATTTAACAGTCTAATATAATAAGACCTATCAATATATTAAGAAATAAATCCAGTTACAAATGCATGTGTATAGAAGGAACTTCTGTGGATGTCAGAACAGAAAATGATCAGCTATTTACAAGATACACAGCAGGATGGTATAGTAGCCAAGACCCACCATTCAGAAACCAAATGTGTTCTCTCCACTGTAGGCAACATACAAGAATCCATCCTCATCCTTTTCCTTCTCATAAAGTTGTCCCATAGTTAAGCTTGAAGGGGAAGAAAAGAGAAACAGTTTGCTTGGATCATGACCGTTGCAAATGGTAACAGTTAGAACCTCACATAAACAAGGATTAATAAAAGCTAAAACTTGTAAGTCTGTGTGTAAACTAAAGTACAAAAATGAGGATATATGAAAAGCAGTTGACTCCTGAGTTAGCAAAATGATCCTGGGCTCTCTGCAGAGCGTCTAGGTTTTTGTTACTTCTTCACAAATGCATTTGTCAGAATGCTTCCTTATTTTATTGGAAATAAGTCACTGGATGTATTTCAGGTTCGGAATGATCCATTATTGATGCCATGACCAATACCAGGATCAATAGCCTGACAGCACCTTCCTTGAATGCAGCTGCATTCATGTCTTGCTTCTTGTGTGAGCAACCTCATTTCTCCCTCCACCTGGTGTAGTCATGAATGTTCAGCTGGTCTCAAGTCTATCAAACTTGTGCTTTTTGGACTGTTTCTTTGAGGTCCAGGTTGTTTTGGGGAGTAAAAGCTTTGTTTTCTATATTGTTAAAAAGTGATGACTTATAATACTGCTAGTACCAAAAAAAATGCGTGGGCAATAAATTACCAGTTAGCCAGAAACTAGTGCTTTTTCAGTGGATAAGGTTTTGAACGTTTGATCAAATGAAAATTTTCTTAAGCTGAATAGGCATGTGGGCCTTCGGTCTAAGCAACTGCAGTCTTTAGGGCAATGTCTGCATTTTGAAAACAAAAAGAAACCCAAGCAATTACTTGGCCAGTACAACTGCTCCAACCATCTATCTACAGATGAAACAGGCAGTTGACATCAGTCAGTTGCACAAGTGATGCCTGCTCAGCTCACCTTTCTCTGACTTCCCAAGACTGAGAAGACACTAGTGAACTGAAAGATGCAGACTGAATGTGAGTGATAGGGAAAATGATCATGGCTTTTTACCCAAGAGAGGAGCTGGGAAGAGTTGTAGGCAGTACTTGAAATGGAAGGGAATTGGTGAGTAGTAGTTAAACTTCTGGATGAGGAGAGAAGGATGTCAAGAGTTAGTGGTCTATGTAATAAACTCAGCCTACAAGAGGAGCAGAGCCATTAACAGGTTAGATTTTTGTTTATCTGTTAACAAGTTACCATTTTTGCATTAATATTGAAGGTTCAAGGCCCTATTTTTCCAGCAGAGATGTGACATTTCATCATGAACATGTGAGATGAGACAATGTGCCCCTTCTTCTTTTCTGTTCCTAGCAGTTCTACAGTATCGTTAAGAAGATGACATCTAGGCATTCCTAATGCTTTTAGAAGCAAGCAAGCAGAAAAAGATGGTTCTCACAGGTTCCTGTTGTGTATGACAAAGTAAATAAAAATATTCCTAACTGAGTCTGGACAGGTTACCTGGAGGGACTGTTACTGTTACACAGGTAAGGATTAATAAGAATAATACTATATCTAAGCTACGTAACATAATGACATACTATCTCCTCAAATACTATTAAAGTATCTCATATAGAAAGCAGTTGTAGTAGCTGCTTCTGCTATACATTATTCTGTATGTAGCAGACAACAATGAAACTTATTCCTATATAAAAGCAATGTGAAAAACCTTTCTATAGTCATTTTGCATTTTGTGTTTACAGAAGAAAATAAGTAATTTTTAAAACAAGTAACAGCAACTAGTCTGTAGTGTCATAATTTCTTTGTGAGCTGACAGGTTAATGTTTTTGCAGAACAATTTACGGCATTTGCTTTTGAGTATTTAACATGCAACTTTTTTATTACATTGAGAATGATTATTTTTTTGGCATTGATGATGTAAATGTTCTTGCACTCAACCAAAGATATGATCATAACTCCAGAGCTCACCCTCTTGCAATGGAAGTAAATTGTAATATATTTTTCAGTCACCTTTCCTTTCAGCCTAGCTCAAGAAATAAAATGTTTATCAAACTCATGAGAAAAAAAACTATCACAGTGAGATTAAGATGTAACCAAACATCTCCTAAAATCACCAAGTGAGCCTCAAAGAGGGGAGTTACTGTCCCTCTGATAGGCACAGGCTTGCTGAAATGGTTCTGAATACCAAGTGAATAGCCTCTCACCTGGATTGTGGGACAGTCTTGTCTACAAAGAGGAATATTGCTTTCTCAGATGGCAGTTGAATCCTCTTCCTGATGATCCACATGAACTGGGCCACGGTGATGTCAGATGGGACTAAGTACTTCCTCTTGTCAATATCAACAATCTGAGATCCGGAGACCTTCTCCACTATGACCTGTGAAGTGCAGGTGTGAAGGTCAGGCTTTTCAGGATTGGTATGAACAGACGGCTTCAGTAAATCGCTTGCTGGTACAGGCTTACAACAATGAGCAGAGCGGAGGAATAAAAAGGTTTCTTCACTGCAACCAAATGAAAGGTAGGACTGGCTCAGCACTGTAAAACCTTATTTTACAACTGCACTGAAACCTACATTCATATACACAATGGCTCAAAACTTCCTATGCCCGAGGTTGACAGTCATGGGGCAAAAAGATGCAATATGCCTAAAAGAAACCTGTGACAGGAAAGTATGCACATCTTTTAACTTTTTGTACACTGATAATACAACATCACTGCAATGTGGACCCCAAGTTAAAAATGAGCCAGCAGTGTGCCCTGGCAGCAAAGGCGGCTAATGGTATCCTGGGCTGCATTAGGCAAAGTATTGCCAGCAGGTCCAAGGAGGTGATCCTTCCCCTGTACTGGCAGTGATGAGTCCGCACCTGGTGTGCTGTGTCCAGTTCTGGGCTCCTCAGTACAAGAGAGACATGGACATACTGGAGAGAGTCCAACAAAGGGCCTTGAAGATGTTTAAGGGATTGGAGCATCTCTCCTATGAGGAAAGGCTGGGAGAGCTGGGGCTGTTCAGCCTAGAGAAGAGAAGGCTCAGGGGGGATCTTATCAATGTGTATAAATACCTGAAGGGAGGGTGCAAAGAAAATGGAGCCAGGCTGTTTTCAGTGGTGCCCAGCGACAGGACAAGAGGCAGTGGGCACAAACAGAAACACAGGGGGTTCCCTGTGAACATCAGGAAACACACTTGTACTGTGCGGGCGACAGAGCACTGGCAGAGGTTGCCCAGAGAGGCTGTGGAGTCTCCCACCTTGGAGATGCTCAGAAGCCGTCTGGACGTGGTCCTGGGCAGCTGGCTGTAGGTGGCCCTGCTTTAGCAGGGAGGGGTTGGACCAGATGACCTCCGGAGGTCCCTTCCCACCTCAGCCGTTCTGTGATTCTGATTTATTCATACCAGGACAGTAATGTCCTGTTGTGTTTAAATATGGCTAATTTTCAAAATGTTCTGAAGTTCCCCATGTGCACTATCCAAAAATAGTGTATTCTGCGACAAAAGCTTGGGGGGCAGGGGCAAGAGAGGAACTGGCGTCTACCGAGACATTTGAAGCACAAGCAGCTTGAGAACTTCAGGTTTAGGAGTGGCTTGTCTGTGCTACTTCCCTTAAACTAACTGGTGACTGAAGGAAGGAGTCCAGGACTTGTCTTCTCACTTAGTCCAGTTAATACTGACAAACTGAGGAATCCATTTAACCATATTCCTTCCTTGCCCCATTCAGCTGTAGTGGAGTCATGAAAAATTCAACTAGACTGCAGTGCTGGTACCTGAGCAATGGCAGGTGATCTGAGGAAGTGCACTCGCTTTGTACAGATGCTGCTTGTTTTTGTCACTATCACAACATAAAAAGAAAGTAAAATAGAACAGAATAGTTCAGTTGCAAAGGACCTACAACGATCATCTAGTCCAACTGCCTAACCACTTCAGGGGTGACCAAAAATTAAAGTATGTTTTTAAGGGCATTGTCCAAATGCCTCTTAAACACTGACAGGCACGGGGCATCGACCACGTCTCCAGGAAGCCTGTTCCAGTGTTTGAACACCCTCTCAGTAAAGAAATGCTTCCTAATGTCAAGTCTGAACCTCCCCTAACGCAACTTTGAACCATTCCCATGTGTCCTGTCACTGGATCCCAGGGAGAGGAGATCAGCACCTCCCTCTCCATGTCCCCTCCTCAGGGAGCTGCGGAGAGCAATGAGGTCGCCCCTCAGCCTCCTTTTCTCCAGACTAGACAGACCCAGAGTCCTTAGCCACTCCTCACAGGATATGCAAGTGTGACCATCAATGCTTGAAATCTTGTGTTACACAGAATTCTAGTTTGCAACAAGCATGCCCTATCCACTTTTAAATTGTCATATGACTAAATAAAATCCCACAATACAAAGAAATACAGGTTTAATATACACACCACCTCCACCCTTCCAATTTAACTGTCTTCTTTAAACAATGTCCCAAGTTGCTCCTAACAGATGGCAGAACCAACTGCCTTAATATGGCATATAGCAAAAGAAAAAAAAAGGAAAAAATATTATAAATAAATTTCAGTAACACTGAAGCTAAAAAATCAGTATTTAGGTAAATGGGAGGGAGAACCACCAGACTAGTCTAGTATCTAATCTGTGATTTCACCTCTTGTGCACAAGCCAGGGATGCCAAAATGGCTCTCAGGCTTCTATCTAGAGCATTAGAGTATTCATTAATATTTTCTCCCTGAAGTCTTTTGTATTCATCTGTGCAGCGTACTGTACCATTACACAACACGTACCAGTATGTCAGAAATTGTCATGCTAAGTAGAGGCACATGCATACTTCAGGTAACTCAGTGCAGACTTGAAGAAGCCACATTATATCTGAATACAGTCAAAACTCTGATAGAGTTGCAGTGTGAACTGTGGTATAATGCAAGGTTCTAGCTGGCTATAGACCACATGTTCATTTTTTTACAGTGCTTTGCAGTACTGCTTTTGATTTGACATCCATGCTCTCTGCATTTCTATAATTAATCTGGCAATGATTATTGACTTCCCACAGCTAGCCACCAAGCATTTCAGCCAGGCTTAACAATGCCTCAAAGAAGAGAAATGAAGCATGGCTGCGGTATGCTCTGGAATACCAGTTGGCCTGCCAAGGATGCCAGTTCAGCACTTCACCAAGTAACCAGAAAGGTGCTGTGATGTGATTTCGTCTGTGTGCCTCTACTGTACCAGACTTATACTGCCAGATAATCCAGCAATGTATGCATCTGATGTTAAAAACTACATGATTATAGCTTCAGTTGATTGGATGAAGTTACAGGATGACAGTGAAGCCATACTAATAAAGTGTAGGTTTTAGCTATATATGAATGAGAGCCAGATGGGATATGTAGGCTGTAAGGAAAAAAATAAAATAAAAAAATAAATTTAAAAATCACAACCCATGCTTATGCTGCTATGCCACCATAGGAACTTGGCTATTCTCCGCCTACACCAGGAGCGTGTGGTAACAGAAAGCAGGTAGGAACCCAAGCAAAGATGCCTAGATAAGATGATGTTTGCAGCATCAACAGGCTTTTGTTTGCAACTTTGAAAAAAGACGGCCTATTTTAATCACTATTTTAGGATGTCTGTAGACTCAGGTCTGCAATAACATACTGATTCTATCACTGGACACCAGGTTTTTTTTAACATGTGTTAATCTCTAAGGCATATTGTTTGTTCCACCATGTTGTTGTTGTCAAGGTACGACTCTCTGATGCTATTCTCTGCTTTGTATTATGCTGAACTGACATCAGAGTGTCTTACTTCATACATTAGGAAAACAGAAATTGACTACAGGAAAGAAAGATGGCAAGATGGCCACCAACAGAACCAAACAAAAAGCAACAGGTACAGGAGGAAGGAGAATTAAGTACTACTTGTTGAAAGGACCTGACGCTTATTGCTCCACACAGGCTAGTTCTTGAAGGAAAAATGCATCGCGTGGGGAAATAAGGCCTACAAGAGGTTCCAGTGTCTCCATTCCTTAGCTCTGCATTCCCCATTGCTACAGCATACAGGTAACGCTCAAGTAAATTTACAAAATATGCTATCTTATGATCTGGAGAGGGTTTTCCTTATAATTTCTTCAGCTCTGCCTACAGAAACAGAAGGAGGGCATAGCAGCTGCTCCTTGCAATTTAGTATGAGGGAACTGTAAGGAGGACCAAGAACAGCCTGCAAGGAATACTGAAGCCGTAACAACTGATACTTTTTTTTTTTTAAAGATTACAATAACACACTAGGCATTTTAGCTTCATAATGCAGAAACTGTCATAACTGGAAGTCAAGGCTGTTGGTGAACTGCTTCTAGTAAAACTTATAGATACCTTTAACCCTTAGACCACTTGGTTCCCCAGGCAAATTTAAAATTGCCGTGCTCAGCAAGCATGAATTTCTTTCACCTCCCATTTTGTTCCTAAAAGGTCTACCCTAGGACAGAGGCAGGCTGTTCATATATTATCTTAATAGGTTTGAACCACTGAAACATCTCTAAATCCAGGTAGACAGATACAGCAGCTGAGAATTGAAGTCACTTTGACCTATGTCACTCTGGATGCAGGCTATAACCTGGAAAGCAGGAAACATATGTTAAGTCTGAAAAACACTTTTGACTATTAGATGCCAAAAATATATTTGATACCAACTATTTTGTGAAAGGTACATGGCTCATCAAACACAAAACATGTATCAGCCCAGACAAAGCATCACACTACAATTCCTGTATCCATCCACACCTTGCTGTCCATTCCTAATAAAGCATCATGTAATTCTGACTCACACTGTAAGTTTCAATGTCTCTTTTTCCCCTGGGGTTATGAAGGATATTCTTGAAAGGGACAAATGGATATCTGTGGAGATGTATGGTCATTAGCATGCTACAGTCTATATATGAGGGGGTAGTTAGCCAAGCAGAGAACAGCAAGGATCGGATCAGCTTGCCAGACTGCAACTGGAGAAGATGCTGTGACTAGGTGCAACTCAGCAGCAGAGAAAGTCAATGGGATTAGAGGTTCTTCTCTGGGCTGCGCTGTCTAATGGGTAAGTTATTTACCAAGAGGTCAGACAGGAGTGGCACTAACTGGCATGTGGTCAGATGGGATGTGGGAAATTTTACTGACAAGCAGATAAGCTGAGAATATGGATGTGTTGCTAGCTGTTACATAAGGATGTGAAGTGTGGTCATTTCACTGACTGAAACATGATAAAAGGGATTGTGGAGTGAAGAAGAGAGGTCATTCACTGTTTAGCAGGTAGGTAGGTATTAATGCAGAAAGCAGGGGTCACCACTTGCACTGGCTCTTCAAACAACAGGGTTTGCATGGGGAGATTCACCACGGTAAGACTGGTTATAGGTATGGAATACGTGAGGGAAAATCACCTTCCTCATATAGCCAGGATTGAAGATTGTCAAGGTTTAAAGAATTTGTGATCTTTCTTGGGATCAGGCACAGAATGAATCCTCCAGACACCGAAGGTGTTTGTTGGGATATAATTGCCGTTAGAAGAAACCAGGACACCGATAAACCGTAAACATGCCTGGAAAGTGTTTGGAAAGTCAGGCACTCTTGCTTACTTGTCATTATGCACTGGGGCAGAGGAGGGAATGTTGGATTAGTTAGATGTGTTTGGGGCCTCTTTAAAACATCTAAGGACACAAAAGGGAAGATGAATTTACTTAGTAGGATCTGATCAAAGAAGAGAGGGCAGGATGGAAACAGCTTATCCACCTTTGCCTCTAGGTACTCGGATGAAGCTGGCTTGGTTACTCACCGGGACACGGTCAGGGTATTTGGCTCGGATTTTTGCCGACTCGACACATCTGTGCTCTGTGAACAAAACTCGTAATTAGTCATTGCGTAGTAATAGTATCGCCGGTGTCCTAGGCAGAGAGGGCACCGCCCGCAGGGACGGGAGCCTGCGAGGATCGCGACCGTCTTGCCCCCCCACCCCGAGGAAGCCTCCGGCTGCCCAGGGAGGCCGTCCCCGGGCATCGCGCCACCCTTCGGCGAGGGCCGCAGGCGGCTGTCCGCCCAGAGGCAAGACAGCCGGCTCGGGGAGCCGACCGGGGCACACAGAGTCGGGAGGCCCCGGGGCAGATGGCGACACAGGAGACGGAGGGAGGCGGGGCCGCCAGCGGGCAGCGCCTGGCCCGGGCCCACCCTTACCCAGCGCGTGGTCCTCCTTGAACATCCACTTCATGGTGCGGACCGGCGGGAAGCGGAGCCAGCGGCGGCGAGGCCCGTGTGCGGGCGGGCGGGGGCTCGTGCCGGGCGGCCGGGCCTGTCGCTGTCACGGGCCCTGTCACAACAACAACAGCAGCCACGGCTCGGCAGGCGGGACTTCCGGCTCGCCAGTTCCCTAGCAACCACCTGAAACGCAGCGCTTCCGGCCGGGGGCTCGGGGGGCGGGGCTGCAGCATCCGGGCAGGCAGTCACCTGGCGGGTGCGAGGCCACGCGTCGGCGCCGCCCGAGGCGTTCCCGGGGCGCCCGGAGTCGCATCGTGGGCTCCGCCGCCGCGGCAGGCGGCCCCGGGCCTTCCCGGGCGCTCTCCCGCCTCACCGCAAGTCGTCGGTCCCGGAATGCAGCGGTACACGCTCATTGGCTGGCGCGCCCGTTCCCCCTCGGCGCCCTGACGTACTGATAGGCGCGGCGTCCCGTCAGTCTGGCGCCCCGCTGTTGCCACAGTGAGGGCGCGGGCTGGGGCGGGCGGCTCGCGATGGCCGGCGTGGAGCTGTTCTCGCATCCCGCGCTCCACACTCGCTACCGGGCCGGGCTCTGCTCCGCCGCGGCGCTGGCGCTGTTGCTCATCACGGTGCTCACCTATGTGCCGCCGCTGCTGGTGGCCTACCGGAGCCACGGTGAGCGGCCACTCGACCCCATGCGGCGCGGCCCGGCCCGGCCCGGCCCGGCGCGGCGCAGTGCGGTCCTGAGGCCTCGCGCTGTCTCTGCCCGCAGGTTTCTGGCTGAAGCAGAGCGCGTACCTGGAGCAGCCCACTGTGCGGTTCCGGTACGAGGTGCTCTTCGTGGCCACCATCGGGCCCGGCCCGGGCAGCTTCTTGGCGTGGAGCACGTTCCCAGCGTTCAACAGGCTCCAGGAGGCCCGGCTGCGAGTCCCGCTCCTGTCGGTAGGCCTGCCCGGGGCGGGCCCGGCGGTGGTGGTGGGAAGCGGGGCTGGAGAGCGGGACCAGGGGAGAGGCAGCGGGCCAAGGGGATGAGTGTTGGCGGTGCCTGTGAGCAGGCCGCCTGCCATGCACCGCTGCCTTCCAGTAGCAGCAGCTTCATGCATAACCTCGTGCCTCAGAGCAAAAATCGCTTGGGACAAGTGATTTTTAACCAGTTTTATTCCCTCTCAGTTTTACAGAATCATAGAATCAGTGAGGTTGGAAAAGACCCTTAAGATCATCAGGTCCGACTGTTAACCTAACACTACCAAGTCCGCCACTAAACCATGTCCCTAAGCACCACTGGTGGTTTGCATGAACACATCAGTTTACTTTCTTCAAATTAGTTGTGCCTCCCCACCCCCACCACATGGCTTATCGTGATCTGAAGTTTGCAGGTGTTGCTAGGTAGCCCCTGGTTTTGAAAGCAGGTATGTGCTTTCTAAAGCACGTAGCCTCTGCCCTGCAGCTATTGTTCCTTCTGGGATTCAACAGTGGCAGTTATTTTTCTGTGTTACCTCTGTTAGGAGTCCTGTTACGCTTGCAAATAGCGGAAGTACTGGGCATTTGTGGCACAGAAGTGTAGCAAGCCTTGGCTCACAACCAGGAATTGGCATACAGAGGCTATTAAGAGGCAGGCTGCAATGGCAAGAGGCAAAAGCCTGACCATCAGTCACGCATTCGCACAGGATATGAGAGAAGATCCAGCACTTAAGGCATGCTTTGTAGCATGCAGGGGAGATGGCTGGAATGGCATAGGGCAGAAGAGACTTTGAAGAGTCTGATTAGCTTTTCGCTGGGGGGCGTATGAGACATTGTATAACAGACAAAATTGCAGGCTTCTTTCTTGTCTCTAGTCCTGTGTCTATAAAGTCAAGCAGCTCTTTACTGCTTTCCTAACTATGCAGTTTCTTTGCTTCCTTAGTATGTGCATGCTGCAGTTGTGGAGATCCCCTGGGGTTTTACCTTTGTTGTTTTTCTTTCTAACAGAAGTTCCTGTCTTTAAAAAAAATTCTTATTGATTCTTTTAGACTAGAGAAGAAGACAAAAATCAAGATGGCAAAATGGATCAGTTGCATTTTAGATTGGAACTTCCGCTACAACCTACAGAGCATGTAGTTGGTGTTCAGCTGATTCTACTCTTTTCCTACCAACTTTATGTGAGCATTTTTAGTTTTATTTGTTGTGACATATAGACCCAGTGTAATATTCCAGTAGTGGTTATGCAAAGGATGAAAGAACCTTTCCGCATTTGAAATTCCTATCTAAAAGATTTATTTTACTAACAAATATTTAATTTTCTCCTCCTCTGCTGTGTCATTCCTAGTCTAGCTCTGTTGCGTATTTTGATATGTTTTGTTAGAGATTTTTTTTTTTTTTTTGGAGCTGTGTATTCTCTTGGGCTGTAGTGCAGCATAGAGAACAGAGATGCACAACAGTGAATATCACTGTGGGTGGCATCAGGAAATAACAGAGTCTTGCAGTAGGCAGAAGGATGTGCATTCTTACATACTTCCATGTCTTGACATAACCAGTTCATTTTCTGAGGTGGAGGGGCAGGCTGCTGCAGCAGCCTAAAACTCCATAGATTTTGCTTACTTAACTGCTCTTGAAGCAATGGTAATCATCTGCCAGGTTCTTCTGTATCTTGTAACTGGGAGGGGGAAGAAGGTGTTATAGGCAGACAGGAAAATAAAATTCTGCTGCCATTGTATCTCAAGTGGCGGTGCAATTAATACCTAAAGCAGTGAGTAGAACACTAGTGCACAGAGAACCCATGGATGCATCTGAAAGGAGCAACAGTATAGAGCTGCGTTGGATGCAGCCACACAGACAAGAAATTGTTTTACTAGGGAGATTAGGCTTAGTTTATCCAAGAGACTCTTGCTGATTGCAGATGGACAAGCTTGGCAAGCACAGCTGTGTGGTGTAGAAAACATTCTTAAACCTATGAGGCCCAGAGTAAAGACCTGACAGCCCTAAATTTGTTCTGAAGTCTTAGGTCAGTGATTAGTATCACACAGAGTTCCGATATTCACAACACCTTTGTTTTACAGTAAATGTGAAAATTTTCCTTCAGATTGAGTGGTTGATAAGGGCTAAGGAACTTCCTTGTTTGGTCCTTATTGCAGAGCAGGAGTCCTTAGCTGGCTTTGATTGTTGAGTATTTTAAGAGTGTCTCCAATGAATGTGTTTAATCATCTTGCTGCTTTTCACATGTTATGGCAAGTCAAATCTTTCTGTCATTAGCCATAGACTGTTGCACTTCACTGAATTTCCTGTGGAACTTTGTTTGGTTTATCAAGTTAGTTAACTAACAACTAAGGTAGTTCACTTAAAAAAAAGTAATTCATGTTTCTTATTTGGTGTTCCTTTGTTTAGACAAATGTGACGATCTGAAACTTGGGAGTCAGAAAAAAATCAAATCCATGCAGAAAATCTGTAGATACAAAGAGGTAGAAAAGTGTGTTGTGTTCCCTGCCCCTCCCCCTCCCTAAATTCTTTTTTCTCATGTTCCCCATTTCAGAGAATGTCAACACTTGTGATGCAGAGCATGGCTTTTCTTCAGTTTTTTTCTCCTGTGCCAGGGTCTCAGCTCTATATGAATGGAGACCTGAAATTGAACCAGAGGCAATTACTTAACCATTGTGGACTGGATACCAGATACAATGTGAGGAAACTTTTTTTCCTTCCCCATCAATTTACCCCCCTCTTTATCCTCCTAGTACCATGGGTGACACCCTAATTATTTGTACTCCTGCACAGAGTGGACCCTAGAACTTTGGAACTGGTGTTTTCTTGTTAGGCTGAAAGCTGGAAGAGGTTATTCCGCCAAGATGTTCAGTCTGATGTTTATGTGCATTCCTTCAAGGGCATGGTTACTTTGCGTAAGAAACTTGGTAGAATTACTTTCTTGAAGAGTGGACAAATAATGCAAGTATCTCCTTGTTGCAACAGGTGTCTGTGGTCAATGGCACAAGTCCTTTTGCAAGTGACTATGATCTAACAAACATCATTGCAGCATATTGGGATAGAAATGGTAAGCCTGAATGTATAGCTGCGAATTACAGGACAGCAGTAGTTAGCATATTGGCAGCTGTTCTGTGAGGATTTGAGTTCTGTATTAAGATTAGAAATGCCCCTTAACCTGGATGTTTCCCTTCCCCATTTTAGTGACAACAGTCTTTTCAGATCCCAGCCCTGTTTGGATGACTGGAAGAGCAACAGATACACCATTTATCATTAATGCCACTATTCGTTACCCAGTGGAAGTTATCTTATATCCTTTGAAAACTGCATAAACTGTGACATAACAGGGTTGCATTATTTGGGCCTTCACATACAGGCCAAATGAAAACTCTTTTCTTCTAGACTTGTTGCTAAACTTTTCCTTTGTTAGCTAAGCAAATGCTATAGTTCTGGAGTTAACTGAATATCTATTTGCCTGTTCCTCCAGATGGTTCTGGTTGCACAAGTACTTTTTGCCTTTCTCTACTAGGAGCCTGTGTTGCTTTTCAGCCTTACTAAACTGGCCTTTAAGGCAGTTTCTTAGCCATTCACAGTGAATATCCTTAGTAAGTCTTGTTTTGCTCCTGCAGCACCAGCTGTCCCAATCTGTCATGGATGCCACTAGCAAAGCATGATACTGTATTCTGTGACCTAAAGCAAATCATTAGAAATCTGTATGCAAGGTAAGCTCACCAAATAGTAACCCCCGCAATGGATGTGGCAAATCTGTTACATGCGCAGACAGACCTGAAATTTTTTTTTCTACAAAATAATTCTTCGTTCATTATGTTCTTTACTCATTTTCTCAGACAAGAACAAGCCTGTGTTTAAAAGAATCTGTATGGAGCACACTTCTTACGAGACTTCTTTACCTGCCTGAGTATTACCAATAACTACTTTCTGGTGTGTCAGGGATGAAATAGGCAGTTTCCAGAGAATTGGTTTAAATGTCTTTTAGGACAGACATTCTCTGCAGCTTTTGTTACATACTACAGTAAAAGGGTTTTAGGGATTTCCATGGCTCAAAGGCTTTCCATTTGCCACACAAACTGATGCCTAACAAGTTTTGTGCCTTTCCACCTCTGAGTTTCTTTGTTTAGTTATTGCAGTGGTAGTATCAGAAGCTTCTTCATTAACGCTCCTTGACTTTCTTTAAATATCAGCCAGGATTTTGGGAAATGATTAAATTTGCCTGGATCCAGTATGTCAGCATTCTCCTTATCTTTCTTTGGGTGTTTGGTAGGATTAAAATGTTTGTGTTCCAGAATCAGGTGTTGACTACAACTCCAATATCACCAGTTCTGCCAGTGTCTCCAGTACTGTCCTACAAACAGCACCAGTCCTGAGGAGATGCCTGGGAACACTTTAAAGAAATGCAGTTCAAAAACAGATACCTGCTTTTATTCTCTACACACTTTTTACTTCGGAAGATCAGACCTTTGTAAGTATGTTCCAAGTATGTTCTGTTCGTGCTTCCTTTTTAAAATACATGTTCATTCATCTGTTTCTCTGGGAACACTGCTTTGGGACTGAAAATGTTAATATTTTTGACAGTTAAAGAAGAACCTAGTTATTTTTTTTCAACTGGAACACGCTTCAAAAACCAGCAGAAAGCAATGAGACTGCATTTGCATGATCTTAATTTTGCTAAACCTTGAAGACTGAAAATAATATGCTAACAGTCACAACATAAGCTGTTTTTACTGTCTTGTAAATTAATTCACTGCTGAGTTAGAGTTCTGTCGAGCTATTTGTACGTGGATTTATGTGCCCTGTGAAAGGAAAGAATATAAGGAATGTGAAAAAATGTATAGATGAGTTAAGGTCAGAGCCACACTTCTGTAACTGTGGCTACACATGCTCACCGATTTAGTTATTAAATTGGATGATGGATAAATTCAAGGTTGATGTGAGAAACGGGGTTGTGGGTGTCTGCAAGGTTTGCACAGTCATTTACTATTGGCATTATTACTGTAGCACTAGACCATTAATTGTGAATTGGGAATAGTAAAACAGAGAAGCCTGGTATTTGTTTAAAGAAAACTAACAAAAAAACTACCAGAGAAGCCTCAGAGTTCCAAAGCAAGTGAATAATTACTTTCAGAACTTAAATGATAACTTAGAACAGATAAAAAGTAAATCAATTACAACCACCTGGTGAGCACTGAAAGACTATGTTCCTCATTCTTGCTGGGGGTGGTGGTGGTAGGGAAGATTACTTAATTTTATTTTCTCTTTCTGGGCTTACTTTTTATGCCAGACAAGCTTAAAAGGGAAAACAACAAAATTCCCATTATGTTTTCAGTTTTGTAGTTAAGATTTAATTCTAGCAAAGCAGTGTTATGGCAGGAGACAGTCTAAAACAATTCTACATGCTAGTTAACAAAATTCTAAGTGTCTTTGGTTCTCTTGAACTCTTAAGACGTGGTGCAGCTATGAAATGCGAAAGAGCAACTTGTACAGCAGTACCCCACCTTTTGGCCATTGTCCTCTAGAATTCAATATCCTGGCAGTTTGGAGACCTGCCTATGCCTTTTTCTTTTCTCCTTCTCAAAACGGCCAGCTTCTTTTTGAACTTCTGTTTAAGCTTATTTTAAACTTTGTAGTCTTGCAGCTTGCATTTCTCCCAAGTTTTACATGCTGGATGGACTCCAGCCTATTCTTCAATGCAAGTGAAACATTAATGTGAGGAGCCATGTCTTGGTTATTGAACACACTTTTGTGCTTGTGAAACTTATGTACTTACATGTGAATTGTAAATTATATACAGCAAATGCTCCTTGCAATAGATATTTTGGTTTGAAATCTCCAGTTTTGCTCTTTGAAGTCTGCATCTGGCAGCCTAGGATTACTGATAATTGGCTTTGTATCAGAGTGCACAGAGTCAAAGCAACTGCGTACTGCTTTTTAGTGTTTCTAGGCACTACACAGGATGAACAAAGGGCCCTGTGAGCTTGTTTCCCCAATATCTCAGATGTACATCTGGTCTGCTGTAGTCCCAGCTCTTCTCCCTTGCAGTGGTGATAGTGCTTGTGTGACTGCATGAGTTAATTCAGGGAGTTCCTTATGGTGAAGATCATCTTTACCAAATACGCTCACTTTTTCAGACAAGTCAGTTCCCTGAATGAACTTGGTATGTGTCTGCACAAGCATTAGGGTGGGCATAAGCAAGGGATAGAAATCTCTGGAGAGGCCATAGAACCCCATTTTAAGGGTTTGAGCTATTGTACTCCCACAAAAATGGAATGTGTAAAATGTTCAGCTTCAGTCCTCCAAGCTGAACAGAAGCCTGCTTAAGGTAGCAACTGGCACGTGAAAGAGGCTAATGCCAGAAAACAATAATAATACTGGGAGACTCCATTATCCCTATCTCACTTTTCTCTCCTATTGTATCCTTCCACATTAAGTTATGACAAATGACGCTGCTCAGAGCAACAGTTCAGTGAATGCACGTGAGATAAGAAATGGTGAATAGGTCTGGTTCAGGAAATACAGAGAAAAATTTCCTTATGTTCTATTTTCCTTTAGAAGGAGAAAGCTGGAAAAAATCCTCTGCAGTAATTTAAGAGGAGAACTATTTAAGTTAAAAGGAGGAAATCAAGAAGTGTTAATTGCTTGTAGGTGGCATGTAACTATTTAGTATGACCTGAAGCAATCCCTCAGTTTCTTTTGAAAGAGGCATGTTTCACGACTGGGACTAGTAAGTGAATGCAGTGTAAAAGGAGCAGTAAAGGCAGGTGTGACTACAGCAGGGAAAAAAACCTGTTTGTGATACCTCTGTTGTGCTAACTTCCTGGATCACTTTTATACTGACCATAGTTCTTGGTTCATCGTTCTGACTCCTTTTTCAAGCTTCGAGAGGCATTCTACTTCTGTAAGTAACCAAGCAATAGAAAAAAGGTAGGTAAGCTTTTACAGCTGTAGCAATAAACTGAAGTATAAGGAAAAAATGTACCTGAGATTCCACTGCAACTAGCATTAAAGGAGCTTTAGGAAGGAGGAGTCTTTCTCGGAAGGCTCTCTGTAAGGACTCTTCCCTTTAGCTTGCCAAGCAGCAGGAAATAAAAAGACAGACATACTGCTGCAGTCCACCACAGTGCTCCTACACAGATTTTCTGTGTACGCGTATGCCAGAGAGCAATCTAAATGCTGTTCATTGAGGAAGGACACACAGGCATGTTAGGGCTGATCACATTTCTCTTAAGTGGCTGTGTAAGGAAGAACTAGCTGGTTAAAAGTCCTGTGCCTAAATACAAGTGAGAATGTGGACGTGTAAGAGCCATGCTTCAGCAGTTTTTTAAGGGGTGATGCTAGGATGAAAGAAACCACCGCCATGCTTATTTCTTACCTAGCCAAGCAGCCTGTGTGTGGGGGTAGGACCTTTCCGTTCTCCCTGCGGGCTGGATGCGGCCGCGCCGAGCGCGGCCCTGTGGGGCTGCGGCTGGGCCGGGGGCGGGCCGTGGGGCTGGCCGGAGTGGGGGGAGGAGGAGGAGGAGGAGAAGGTGGCGGTGGCGCCAGCAGCAGCAGCAGCAGCAGCGCGGCGGGCGGTTGCGGCAGGCGGGCCCGGGGGGCTGGTGAGCGCAGCGGAGGAGAGGCCGCGGGGCGCGGGCCGGACGGGGCAGGCTGCTGGGAGATGCAGCGGGCCGCCGACGCTGCAACGGGACGGCTCCGGTGAGGCTGCCGGGACCCGACGGGCCGGGCGGCGTCCGCCTGCGGTGCAGCATCCGAGCGGTGGGCGGGCGTTTGCAGTAGGCTCTCGGCATCTGCTGGCGGCGGGGCGGGCACGGCTGCCCCGCCGAGCCGGTCCCGCTCGAGCGGCCGGGTGCTGAGCGGTGCGGCGGGGCGGGGCGAGCGGGCAGGCCGGCCGCCTCTGCCAGGCTGCGCCTTTGCCCGGGGATGCTCCGGGTGCGGGGCGGATCGGCTCCTTCCCGGGCTCCTCCCGCTGCCCCGGCGCCTCGGCCACGTCTGAAAGCGGCTCATTGTCTCTGTAGGCAGCTCGGATCCGCGGCGGTGCCGGAAGGCAGCGGGAAGGTACGGGCAGGCCGGGGCGGGGGGGGGTGTCCCACAGGGCTCCTCGTCCCGGTCGGCGAGCCGGGCAATGACAGACTTTTTTTTTTTTTTCCGGTATCTACGAGCGGTGTTTATAATGACTTGCACTGCGTTTCAGGAGATGTTTTTAAGCCGTTCGCACGCGCCCCTGCTCGTGCTGGTGGAGTAGCGGTAATAGCGGCGGTGCCGATGTCGCACGGTGCCGCGCTGGGCGTTGCTTGAGGTGTAGTCACTTGTTGACAGAGGTAAAGCGGTTGAAAATCAGCCTTTTTTAGTTCTTTCGCCCCCTCGCCCCCGAGAACATTGCTGACTCGGGTTAAGGTGGTTTTGTTTGCTGGAGTTAGATGGTGAGATCAGGTGCTTTAGAGAACATTTCCCGTCATCCCGGGAAATCCCTCCCCATTTTTCTGCTGTGTTCAGCCTCTGTTTCTAGGTGAAAGTGACATACTGGACGAAAGAATTTGTCGTTATTTCTTACTTGCAGCGGTTGCTTCCGTGGGGCACGCAGGGCACACCTCAGCCTGTTTGTCCTCAGGCTGTCTGACTTTCAGGACGCTATTGTACCGTGCAGGCAAAGTCTCAAATAACTGAGTAGCATTAAGTCACTTGGGAGTGTCTCTTTGTCACCTCAGTTTTGCCATCCTTAAAAATAGTAGAAATTCGTAACAAAATTTGCAACTGAGCAGACCTCATTTCTTGAACACCGGTAATTCTAGTAGCTGAAAACACTTGGTGATCTTCAGCTGCATTTCATGGAGAAATAGGTGTTGTAGGGCTGTGCTTCGACAAAGCCATTTGTTCAGGCTGGACAACTTTATCTAACGCCAAACAATATTGTCCTGGTTTCAGCTGGGATAGAGTTAATTCTCTTCCTACTAGCTGGTATAGTGTTGTGTTTTGGATTTAGTATGAGAATAATGTTGATAACACACTGATGTTTTTAATTGTTGCTAAGTAGTGTTTATACTAAGTCAAGGATTTTTCAGCTTCTCATGCCCAGCCAGCAAGAAGGCTGGACGGGCATAAGAAAGGACACAGCCAGGACAGCTGACCCAAACTGGCCAAAGGGATATTCCATACCATATGACGTCATGCCCAGTATATAAACTGGGGGGAGTTGGCCAGGAGAGGCAGATTGCTGCTCGGGAACTAACTGGGCATGGGTTGGCAAGTGGTGAGCAATTGCATTGTGCATCGCTTGTTTTGTATATTCTAATTCTTTTAGTATTATTATTGTCATTTTAGTATTAGTATTAGTATTATCATTATTTTTCCTTCCTTTTCTGTCCTGTTAAACTGTCTTTATCTCAACCCATGAGTTGTTCCCCCCCCCCCCCCCATTCTCTCCCCCATCCCACTGGGTGGGGGGACTGAACGAGCGGCTGCGTGGTGCTTAGTTGCCGGCTGGTGTTAAACCACGACAAATATAAAGAAAAAAAAAAAGCCCAGTGCCTTTATTTAAAATAGTTTTTATGATCGTACCATGGAATTTGTGGTATGTTTCATTGTATTATAAAGTATTTAAGCCTGATGATTACCTGTAAGCAATTCTTCCAATCTCATTTTCCACTAGATTGTAAAAGGAAGTATGTTTTCAAAGGCTAAATTAACACTATCAGCTGAAAAATGCTAATATAATGTCAGAATTCAAAATGTCTGCTTACAGTACATTTACTGTAATTTTATTATTTCTGTTGGAGTTTCACTGTTGTATTAAAAAAATTAAGCAGGCTTCTTAATACTTTCAACTATTTAGCAATGATCAGCTATTGCAAAGACACTTAATTCTTCTTGAAGTACCAGTGGTTACAGAAGGCACCCTCCAAACTAACTTTTTCTTTCCCCATTCGAAGACCAATCTGCATATTGTTGGCGATACGGTAAGCTTTTGCCGTGTGAGGATGTGTCATTTCTAGCTGTGGAAGAACACTGGAAAGTGACGTTTTGTCAGCTGGGTGTTCTATAGCAAGAATTACTGGTAATATTATTGTGCATTTTTCTTGGACCAGCTTTGTCACGTTCCTGTGTTTCACTTTTTTGAGCAGCAAACTGTGTTTCTAATGTTAGCTCATAGAAGCCATTCTGGTGGTGGTTGCATTGGTGCAGTGTCTTATAGGTGAAGTATGTAGTGAGTAAACTTCTCCATAAGGTATAGTAGACCTTCAGGTAACCTTTGCTCAGTTTATCACGTCATGCACAAACATTTTTGTATTCTGTAAAATGCATGATGACATTTACCATTCTCATTCTTTTCACGGTCAGTACTGAGGTGTTCTGGTGAATTATTCAGCTCATATTGATTGCTCTGAAAGTCAGCATTTAGTGTATCACAAGCATACAGGACAAAATCATTTTTGGCTAGCAAAAGGTTGAGCACATATTATAGCATTAGCTATTTTATTTTTCAGTGGAAGAGATCAAGCTGGGAAATGAATCCGTAGTTTTGCATTTTGTGGAAGTTGAAGTAATTTCTGTGTAATCTGTAAAGACTTTGGCTTTAAAAGTGCTGCATAAACTGTTTTAAATGAAAGTATGCTGAAAATTTTCTCAGACACAAAATGGCCAGGGAAGACTTTGACAAAGACAGCTAAGATTCAGTTGCTCAGAAGTCCTTTTAGGGGAGCAGGTACTTGTAGTTCTTCTCTCAGTTGTTTTGCCTTATTCCAGCCAGATTTTTCAGTCTTCCTGCAACAGACCCAGACCTGTTTGTTCTGAGGGAGTCTTTCATCCCAGCCTTTTGTCCCAAGCTCAAAGAGAGCCCATGTTTCTTTACAGCTCTAATGTGAGGCACTTTCTCTCTGTCTTTCTACAGTCTTTTTAGTATCCCAGAAAAAAATGAGCCGCATAATAGGAGGGTCTTTTTTTTTTTTTTTTTTTTTTTTTAGCGATTAAGTTATTTTTTGTTAATTTACTAGATCTCTTCAGGTTGAATTCTGTACTGAAAGGAAGTTTACTGAGCAATTGTTCTCCTTTTGGTGCTGACCTGCAAAGATCTGATTACTTGATTCCAACATGACTTATGTGACAAACAAAAGTCCCTGAAAGCAAGAGCTAAATGATCATCCACTGCACAATTTGTTTCTTTCCTCCTCCATTCTTTTCTACCATTCTAGGTCTGAAAAGTGGTGTTTAGAAAACAAGCTTTCTGGGATCAATACTACTGCTCACTGTATTGTTACACTGCCAGGTAAAACTGAATAGCTTTCTGTAATGTATCTAGTCTCTTGGCAAGCAATGGCAGATGTTAGTGGCCCTACAGCTCAGCATTCTATCAGAGCCAGTTTGAGTGATGAAGATGATCATTGCTCTGTTGGCCAGTTTGTATAATTAATTTCCTTTGCACAATATGTAAGAATAGTTATTCTGGGGCAGACCCAGGGTTCGTCTAGTCCAGGATCTTATTTCCATTAGTAGCTGTTAGCGGACAAGCCCAGTGACAGAGTTTGACTCAGTACTGTCAACTAAAGCATACGTGCAGATGCTTTTCAGATCACATCTTGAACATTTGCATTGGCTTGTGAAGAGATGATTCTGTCTCAAGAATTTGTTAGAATTAGACTTTTGATTATTCTGCTGTTTGCCAGAGCTCTTCCTGAAGAAATAGTATCACAAAAGAAGTAATACTACTGTCACAGAAAAGGAATGACATTGTAACTGTTATTAAAATAATTTATGCTTAGCGGTATTCATTATGTACAAAAGCATGTATTGTGGTACCACCAAGTATTGCGATACTTCAGACGTCTCAGCTGAGAGATGTGAAAGGTGTTGGAGTGCTCTGTGCTGCAATTTGATGTCCCTCACGGTCTGTTTTTCAGCCTTTTGTAGCTCCCTTGCCACTTCTGGTCAGTCTGATTTCATGAGTGGATGGAGGTGCTTGCTAGAGGGTTTTGTCACTGAGATGGCAGCTGAAGTGGCAGTAATGTTAGGACATCTGGCCCCTCTGGTGCGGCTCTCTTTTCTCCCCCCATGTTTTTAGTCAGCAGGCCTGCTCTAGTCAGGCAGATGCAGCCACAAGAAAGCACTGCTGTGAAGCAAAGAAGGAAGAAAGGAGGCAGGAACAAGCCCCTTTTTAGCTCTCCTGAGAGGAGCTTGGGATAGGCAGGTAGTGCCGCTGAGCTGTAGGCGGAGGAGGAGGTGGGCACTGGCAAAAAGAGAGGCGAGGCAATGCAAAGCAAGTCACAGACTAGTGTTTCACCTAGTAGCTAATGAAGTTTTGGCATATTGCCTTTCTGTGCTGAAAGAGCGAGCTTGCCTAGCAGCACCCTCTGGTGAGTCCTGCAATGGAATAAGTAGAGGATCAGGAGGAGCATCCTGTATCACAAGGTCCTGTCCCTCACGATTAAGGCAATGATATCATGTAATCTATTCAGTAGATTTATAAATATATATATATATGTGTATATATATATTCAGCAACTTTATGAGAAGGTGATTCTTCAGGGTATTCAAGAGCTGTTTTCTGCATCAGCTTACATTTGTCAAATGTAAGGGCTTGGTGGTTTATAAAGTTGCACATTAAAGGGGTCTAAGTTTAATCCAGGCTGAAAGCACCTTAACTGCAGAATGCAATTGCAAACGGTAAAAGGGTATTTACATGCAAATAGAATTACACGTGCTCAATGTGAGAAATGCAGAAACGAAAGGCACTGTTTACAGAGAAAATCCAGTGAACTGGATGTGTATTTGGCCTCATGCACTGGAAACTGCCCGAGAGAATACTCTTACAGATGTGCATTTTGTTGTGTATTTGTTCATTTCTTTGTGGTGTCTGCATGCGTACATATTCCTTAGAAACATCCCAACTTTCCCAAAAGGGTGGAAAATGAATCTTAAATACTGAAAATGGGTATCTGCTTAGTGCTTTACTTTGATATTGTGCTTTTTATTGCAGTTTATATCATACTGAAGAGCAGGGAAATACTTTAGCTACAGTCATTTTACATGTTATTTGTAGTGCTTATGACTAGTTCAGACACAAATTATGGACTAATACTCATGTTAGCTGGTTTTTCGTTGGCACAGTATTGTGTGCAACAGTACTTGGGTGGGATCAGAGCGAGGAGAGGTTCAAGAGGCAGTCAAGGCAGAAATGAATTTAAAAAACTGGCTTTTGGTTTGAGCATCTGCGTGTTTTTATTCCTCACTCCCCCACCCCTCGCCAGTAACATATAAAGAACAGTTAGTGTTTGCATTTCTGCAGAGTGATCTTGGTTAGAGTGGAGCAGCAGTTCTGTGTAGCTAAGAGTAGAAACCTATTCTTTAAAAAGCAACATTGGGTCTCTAAAAGCTATGTAATGGGTTAGACTGTGAGGAGCTGCAGAATGCTGTCTTAGTGCAGAAAATAGCTAACGTTTTGCAGACAAAAAGATTTGAGGTAGTTATGGATGGCTAGCTTTCAGGCATAGAATCTGTTTCAGGAAAACTCCTTGAACTAGCAAATGCAACTGCTCTTCCACTTTTGCCTAGATTCTTTCATCACCTCTGTTTGGTGAAGTGTCAGTGCAGGCTGCTGGATTGCTGATAATGCTCACAGCATAGAGAAACTCGTAGATGCTTCTGGTGACATAACATGCAAAAATTCAGTATTTGAACAAGGCAAGTTTTATCTGTAAAGAATGGCCATGCTGAGTTAAACCAAAGGTTTATCTATCTGCTCTTGTGCCTGACAGTAGCAAGTAGTAGATTGCTAGGGAAAAAGTTAAATAATACAGGAAACGTGATTGCTCCTAGTATACCTCCCAGATGCAGGCAGATACCTCGGGCCATCTACAGTGTAGGGAATTGCTAAGCCACCGGCTGTAGCCTCATCTTTGCATTTAACAGTCCTTGAGAGGCTCTTCTTCCATTAATTACTTTCAGTCGATGTAATCATGTGTTGAACTCTTGTATACTCTTGCTACCACAGTATTTTGAGGCAGAGTTTCACATTTTTATGATGCAGTGTACAAAAAGGTTTTGTCATGAGTGATCTCCTGATTTTCCCGTTTTGAGTGGTCGTGGGAGAGTGTTTCTGCAGTTGCTCTCTCCAGGCCAGGTGTGATTTCCCTGTCCAGGGAGCCTGTCTTTCAAGCTGAGAAGTGATAGTCACTTCAGTATTCCTTTTACAGAAGTCATTGACTGTCCTTGTGCTTGATCTTCACACCTTACTGTATTCTGCTATATTGTCTTGAAGAATTATTGTGGGCAAATTAGCATGCAAATTACGATGTTCTAAAAAAAGTCATTGGTCCCATATAGAGTCAGGACTCGTTGGGATCCCAATCAGGAGATCTTGGAGCTACACCAAGGGCCCAATAATTCCATAGTTAACATTTCATGGTTTAGTGCAGTGCCAAGGTATCAGTTTATAGACCAGACTACACCCGTCATTCTTCAGTTCCCTTTAAAGTACAGCTTTCATATTGATTGTGCAGCAAAATACAAAAGCCAACGCGCAATGTATTTGGTCCACAGACACCCCGCCCTCCCCACATCCCACTGCCAAAAATTGGCGGCATATTTGTTGCTGTCCAGACACCATTGCCAGAGCAGAAAGGGGAGACTGGGCTACTTTTTCCATGCTTGTCTGCCTGGGTATATTAATAGTGATTTGAGTGAATATATTGACATCTGGGTCTTGTAAAATGTATGCTCTTTTCGTGGCTTTGAATTTGCTTATGAACCTGGCCCTGAAAAATATGGTTATTTATGAGCACTCTGTTACATTTATTATTCTGTTACTATCTTCTCAGATAGGAATATGGAAAGATAACCTAGATATCTTTTTGTCCCATTTTGCTATTTAAAAAAAAAAAAAAAGGCATCTTGAAGTGAAAACAATAAAGATAGAGAAGCTGGTGAAGTAGGGGCTTCACATCCTCGGAGGTGCTATTGCAGTCATGTGTCACGGATATGTGCACAGAGTTGATGAGAATGTGGAACCACTGGAGAAAAGGGCCTTGCCTCAATGGGCAGCACAACCACTAAATACTCGGTCATAACCATAGTTTTAGAGGTAAATAAATACTGTTGCTAAGCTACAGAAACATTGTATGGTGAAGTAGGGAACATAATAAAACAGTAAAAAGGCATTTTTAGCTGAGTAGGTATAAACTAGAGCGGATGTAAAGAGTGTACAGAACTTTGCATCCAAAGAAGAGCAACGAAGCTGGTGAAGGGTCTAGAGAACAAGTCCTGTGAGGAGTGGCTGAGGGAACTGGGATTGTTTAGTCTGGAGAAAAGGAGGCTGAGGGGAGACCTCATCGCTCTCTACAACTACCTGAAAGGAGGTTGTAGGGAGGTGGGTGTCAGTCTCTTTTCCCAAGTAACAACTGGTAGGAGGAGAGGAAATGGCCTCAAGTTGCGCCAGGAGAGGTTTAGATTGGATGTTAGCAAAAATTTCTTCACCAAAAGGGTTGTCAAGCGTTGGAACAGGCTGCCCAGGGAAGTGGTTGAGTCACCATCCCTGGAGGTATTTAAAAGAGGTGTAGATGTGGCACTTAGGGACATGGTTTAGTGGTGGACTTGGCAGCGTTGGGTTTACGGTTAGACTCAATGATCTTAAAGGTCGTTTCCAACCTAAATGATTCTGTGATTCTATGTCTTAAAAGCGAGAGATGGTACTTTGGGAGAAAAACTTCCACCAGCAAGTTAGTACCTTACTCATTTGCCTTACTCTCCTTACAAGATACTGCATGATACCAAAGGTAGATGCTTTTATTCGCTCCTTCTTCCTACTCAGCTCATATTTCTGCTGTTTTTCTTGGCTTACAAACAACAGTTTAGTAGCAAAATTGTGTTCATTTAAGATAGAAAGCATTTCTTTATATCATGAAGAGACATTTAGGCAGTGGAAGGAGCCAAAACTGCCCGTTTCTACTGTCTCTTTCATTTGACCATTTATTTCAGCTTTTGGTACTAATTGATAGTCTTTTTCATGTTTCATTAGGCTAGCACTAAGAACTTAATGCATTTATTATGTCAGATGAGTATGTATCTATATTCAGTAGTCTGCATGGTTTATTTTCAAGAGTCCAGAGTGTGTTGATGTAACAAGAAAAAAATTGTCTAAATGCAGCTAGATAGCAAATGATTATATGTAAAACTCTCGAGATGATCTTCATACACAAGGATTTTTATTTTCCTGGTACCATGCCTGCTAACGTATACTGACTGCTTACAAGTGGAATCTGCAGAAGTGAGAGCACAAAGGGGTGGGTGCCAAAAACCTCTCGTAAAAAGTTGTGAGGAGTGCATGTGGCTTGAACTTCGACTTCAAAGTAAAACAAGTTCACTTTGGGTCGACATGCCTAAAATTTTCCAGGAGTTACGTGCAGACCAGTTCTAACTCACAAATGGATAATTCCTTAAATGCAAACTCAGGGTATTCAGTCATGGGTATGTGTGCTCCAGCCCAAAGACACACGTCAGCTGCTTTTTCATTTTAACATCTGTGGCCAGATGCGGCTTCAGGTTACGAGTTTTCGCCTATCTCCTGCAATTTAGAAAATAGAGGGTTGTGCACAAGCATCAATCGGTGTAGTGCCCTACCGTCACCGCAGGGTACAGTGCTCACATTAGATAAGAAGATGATTTTTATTTCAGTAGCCACAGTTACTGATGTTCCTGTCTACTCCTTTTAAGGGATAGAAGCCCTTGTAATGTTAGACTGAAATGGAAATACAGTGGAGCGATTCAGAAAGGTTTTTTTCCCTTGACAGTATTTACCAGAATTCAAGTTGAGGGCTTTGTGTATTTTGTAGATTTTTTTTTTTTTTTTTTTTTTTTCTCCAGCAGCTGGGCTGTATCAACCCAAGGTTTCCTTCAGCATCAAAAGTTTGCTCCAAACTGATTTCTGCTGTGATCTTGCTGTCACACATTGCTTTCTTTCAGTTTCCGACACCTGTCACCTGCAGATGATCATCTCCCAGTGCCACTGATTAAGGAGGCAAATAGTGCCAAATACATGCGTATTTGAAGAAAGGTTTTACTAATGCAAGAATTTGTATTGTGTAAGTTTGATCATTGTTGTGCCACAGGAGCAATGGTTCACCAGCATTTTCCTTCTCTTTTTCAGCTTTTTTTATTGCTTTTCCTCGGTGAGAATGGCAAGAATTCGGATTCCTAGCACAATCGTTATACTTTTTATTATGGTTCAGACTGGATTCTTACTCTTCATGTATGCCCGGTACAGTAGCTTCATGCCTCAGTCTGAGGAGAAACCATCTCAAGTCCACATCCTCATTCTCTCCTCCTGGCGGTCGGGATCTTCTTTTGTCGGTCAGCTTTTCAGCCAGCACCCCAGCGTCTTCTACCTGATGGAGCCCGCATGGCACGTGTGGGTTACGATGTACCAGAACAGTGCCAAGGTCTTGCACATGGCAGTGCGGGACCTAGTCAGGTCGGTCTTTCTGTGTGACATGTCTGTGTTTGATGCTTACATGCCTTGGAAAAGAAACTTATCCGATCTTTTCCAGTGGGCAGTGAGTCGGGCCCTGTGTTCAGCTCCTGCTTGTGACTCCTTTCAGCGTACTGACATAACCAGTGAAATGGCGTGCAAGACTCTTTGTGGACGGTACCCATTCAGCAAGGTGGAGGAAGCCTGTAAAACGTACAGCCATGTTGTCATCAAGGAGGTTCGATTCTTTGACTTGAAGGTCCTCTACCCACTTCTCACTGATCCATCCCTGAATCTCAAAATTATTCACTTGGTCCGTGACCCCAGGGCAGTCGTGAAGTCACGGGAACAATCGGTCAAAGCATTAGCCCGTGACAATGGAATTGTTTTGAGTACCAACGGCACTAAAGTGGAAGACAGCAAATACAAAGTAATGCAAGAGATTTGTAGAAGTCATGTTCAGATTTATGAAACGGCTACTCTAAAACCACCTAATTTCCTTAAGGATCGCTATTTAATGATCCGTTTTGAAGATCTGGTCAGAGATCCATTATCAGAAATCTCAGAAATGTATAAATTTGCAGATCTTAGTTTGACCCCCATGCTCAAAAGCTGGATCTATAATATCACACATGGGCAGGGACCAGGGAAAAAAAAAGAAGCCTTCAAAATCACATCTCGAGATGCAGTTAGTGTTTCGCAGGCCTGGAGAAATGTTCTTTCCTTCCAGAAAATTAAGAAAATACAGGAAGTTTGCAAAGGTGCTATAAACATGCTTGGCTATCAGCTGGTGGATTCAGAAAAAGAACAAAGAGATCTGTCATTGGATTTAGTGTTGCCAAGACGGCAAAATCAATTCAGTTGGTCATCATTTAATCCAAAGCACTGAGATGTTATTTTTGAGAGATCGGGGCGGGGGGGTGGTGGGGTGGGGTGTGTAGATGGTTGAGTATTTGTCTACTGTGCAGCATATAGGTAATTTGAAAATCCTTGGCTGATGAGTTTAACTATCTTCCTGTCTGCTGTTTTTCCGTAATGGAAGGAGGTTTTTTTCTGAGTTTCTTACACCGCAAAAACAAAAAAAAAAAAAGCATGAGAAATGCTGCGAGATACTTGTCAGATTGCAAATTTACAGCTGACCTGTGCTGTTCTCAGCGTTGTTTTAAAAATATAATTTAAGTACTTTCTATTAAAAGATGAATTGTCAAAAATGTCTTTGTTCATTGATAATAGTTCACTTCCGTTTTCATGCTTTAAATATTTAAGAATCTCAGTTCTTAATTTGTATAAATGGGACAAAGTAGAAACTAAATTCCTTCACTTTCTTCCAGAATCGCTTGACTTTCTTCTTTTGCTTTAAAGTTGTTGTGCAGTTGTGTATTTTTTTTAGACTTCTCTGGATGTTTTAAATTTTAACATAACAGTTCTCCAAGAGCTGGGGCAACTGCAACAGTTCTGTGTAAAAGGCTTAAGCAGGAACTTCATTTGTTGATAGATTTCTTAGTGCTTTCCCTGGAATGGCAAAGTTTGCAATCAGATACTTGAATGCGATGTCGGCATGGAGTGCAAAAAGGAAAAGAGATGAAGAAACTTTGAGCAGAATCACTGTGGAATTAGCTTGTTAATGGCGCCCCAATTGTGCGTTCTAACGCTGCAGCACAGAGTAGGCACACACTTGCTCCTGCAGCGCGCTTCTGCTTCGATAGCAGAGATAGACACTTGTGTATGGGGTTTTTGTTTTTATTTTTTTAAATACAGCACATCTCAGGATGGACACTACGTGTTTGATCGATACCAGATAATCCTGTTAGGGCTGATTGAAGAATGTCTTGCTGTAGCTCATTTAGGATGAGCACAAAAGCTCCTCAGTTCCACTACTGTGATCTGCTGTAGGCGATGGATGTTCCTAGCGCTCCAGATGCTGGGAGGTGAGCCGTCAATGCTGTGTCTCCTTGGGGGGTTCTCTAGGGCCACACCCGTTGCTTCTGGGGATTTTCCGAAGTGTTCCCAGCGCTATCGTGGAGCCTGTGGAGCTGTATTTTTTTGTCTTGGTGGCTTTTCCAGGGACTCTGAGGCTGTGCTGGCATCTCTGGTGCATTCCTCGGTTCTTTGGGGTGGCCATTTGCTTACTCAGGTTATCTGGGGCTTCTTCCCTGTGTCAGGCAATCTGGAATTTTTGGGTGGGAAGAGTATCTGGGCTGTTGCCTGTAGCACAGGAGGTCTTTTGGGCTCCCCAGTACAAGAGAGACATGGACATACTGGAGAGAGTCCAGTGAAGGGCCGCCAAGGTGAAGAAGGGACTGGAGCATCTCTCACATGAGAAAAGCCTGAGAGAACTGGGACTGTTCAGCCTGGAGAGAAGAAGGCTCGGGGGGGGCATATCTTATTGATGTATATAAATACCTGAAGGGAGGGTGCAAAGAAAATGGAGCCAGGCTGTTTTCAGTGGTGCCCAGTGACAGGACGAGAGGCAACGGGCACAAACAGAAACACAGGGGGTTCCCTGTGAACATCAGGAAACGCTTTTCACTCTGTGGGTGATGGAGCACTGGCATGGGTTGCCCAGGGAGGCTGTGGAGTCTCCCACCTTGGAGATCCTCAAAAGTCATCTGAACATGGTCCCGGGCAGCTGGCTGTAGGTGGCCCTGCTTTAGCAGGGAGGGGTTGGACCAGATGGCCTACAAGAGGTCCCTTCTCACCTCAACTGTTCTGCAGTGGTCTGAGTCACTACTGTCACATCCAGGGCCCTTAGCTACCACAGGCATGAGGAACTTGCCTCAGGCCTCAAGGCCAGCTACAGTTAGCTGGAGTGTCTATTCCCTGGAGCATCCATCGGCTGGACTGCACTCCCAGCATGGCTGAAGAGCGGCCAGGCGCAGGCAGGGCTGTCGCCAGCAAGGAGCTCCGAGCAGCAGGGAGGCAAGTCGTCCTTCTGCCAGCGGGGAGCCCGGCCTCTTCCCTCGGGGCTTAAATCCACGCCACCCACCTCTTTCTGTGTGGAGGGTCTCTCCCGTTCCTGAGGGCAGAAGTGAGGGGGGGGTCCTCCTGGGGCAGCCCCGCTGCGAGGGGCTGCGGGCAAGGCATCGTCGTCTCCTCAGTACCTGGCAAAGGGGAGAGCAACCGGCCGGTCAGAGCTCCCGGGGTGCACGGCCTGGCCCTGCATGGCCCCTCTGGCAGGATCCTCCCGTCTTACCACCGTCGGCTGGGTGTGACAAACAGGTTCATTTTTTGCCTCCTCTTTTGCCAGTGTCACCTTCTGCGTCATGTGAAGACAATCCTGCGTGGTTTATTCCACTTGCCACTCAGGTAATTGCACGTATGGGGCTGGGGGAGCGGGGAGGAACATTTGCGAGTTCAAGGGCACTACAGATACTCCACGTCGAACCCACAGAAAAGGCAAATTTGCTGCCAGTGCAGAAAAGCTGGTGAAAAATTGCAGTTAACAGAGCGTGCCCCATTCCTGAATTGGTCCCTTGGTAGTTATGAATGTTTTCCGTTCAGGTAAAAGAATGAACTTTCATCTATGATAAGTTAAGAGCTGCCTGTTACCTTCTTTACGGTCAAGTGCGTCTCTTCTGTTTGTTCATACTAATTTTATGGGCAAGTTGGAAATAGCCTTGTATTTTTATATGTATAACTAAATTTTTAGTAATATGTAGTGTCAGTATAGTTAATTTTTGAGCACCTAGACGCCAGTAGTAATGTAATGAATGAAACATGATGGAAACTGATATTTAAACTTGATTTTTATTTGATTTTTTTTCACTAGTCATTCATAGGATTGAGGTATAGACTTGAAGAGTTGCTTAAGTACATGATCAGAATTAAAGCCAAATTTCACTTAATGTTGCTGCTGTTGGTCTTCACTTTCACTAATTTCCCCACCACTCCCTCGTGGTTGGGAGCTCTGAATCATAATTTTTTTCCATCTCTAACACATTTTTTTCCCCCAGGGAGAGGCTATGTTTAAAAATTAACTAGTTTCCTCAGAAATGTGTAAGTCAATAAAATTGAGTTATGATTATTAAAACCATAAAAATGACACCAGTCTTACAGATCTGGACTATTTCTGAACATGTATTCATCACATGCAAATGTCATCGGGATACAGATCATCTGCACTTCATGCTCTGACAAGACAAGATGCTGAGACAGGGATGAGCTCCAAAAGAAAAAATGATACAAGGTCATGGTTTTGTTTTGTTGTTGTTTGGTTTTTGTGTGTGTGTGGTTTTGTTGTTGTGGTTTTTTTTTTTTTTTTTTAAAGAGTGCAGTGTTGACTGGTGCCAGCCTGCAGAGCTCTTTTGCTGCCTCACCTCTCCTTTTCTTCTCTTTCAGTCCTCTTTCATGGCTGTAATTTTCATTTGGATAATTTTAGAAAGGCAATTAAGTTACTTGCCTGTGTAAATATGCTGGTAATACCAGGCAGGTAAATGCTTGAACCAGTAGTGGATAACTTGGCTACAAGTAGAATTTCTGAAGGAAGAACAACAACAAAAGGAAGCAAATAGCAAATTACCAAAAATTTGTGTGTGTCAAACACATCAAAGTTTTATTGCCAAATGTTGTTCGGCAATATGTTCCAAATGGCTATTTTTGGTAAACATAAATTTTCAGGTAATTCAGGGTTGTGTGTGGAAAAACATGTCCCTCTGTCTTTGTGTCCTGCTACATAAATAGCATCAGTCAATAGCACGTCCAGTGGCAGGGCTGTTGTTCCCTACTCTCAATATTGCCATAGTAGTGTTGCAATATTTAGACTGAACAGATGGGTTTAGGAATGGAAGGAGAATGCCTGTTTTCTCTAAGGGCTATGGATGCTGACCCTTTTCTCTGTCTGCTGCTTTCCTGTGCATGAGATGAAGCTGTTTTGTTTTTCTCCCTTGTTCCTGGTCTAAGTATTTCTGAAGCTGTTGCTGCTGTGGGTTTGCCATTTGTGTTACTGCATTTTTGTAGAGTTCTAGTTATGGATCATTTCTACTCTGGCGAAGTGTCAAGATGTGGTTTTCAGTTTAAAGCTTCAGAAACTACATTCACTGAAATCAGTAACTCACAGTGTAGGTGAAACTAATCTTGCATGTGCAGTTGTGCTAGCAGGGATGCTTAGTGGCTCCTCATCAAAACAGCAAGGTGTGTGTGGACATCCGTGGGGTTGTGCTCTGCGTCTGAGAGCATTATGTATTTTTGCTGTTGGAAGGTGGAATAGAGCATGTGCCTGTTAAATGTAAGGACGGTCAAAAGCTGGGAGTGACCCTAAGCAGGTTTGGTGGCACAAATGCAGTTTTAAAAGATCTTGACTGTTTGGAGAAACAGCCTGGAAAAAATCATTCCTCTTTTGCAGTGAGGCGGTTCACAAGGACAGATGTGTTGCTGTACAGAAACGTTCAACTTGGGACACATATGGTGAGGAAATCTTGACTATACTTAGGCTTGAGAAAACGTATGTAAATATCTATGTCATCTGCAGGTATCTAGGAAAGTGAGTTCTAGAGAAACTAAAGCTGCCAATGAGTCAGAAAAAAGGCACGGTTGTCTAAAAAATGCAAAAGCTCCAGTGGCCTGTATCAACAACTGTACTAAAGATGATGCAGAATACTTTTTCCTCCACTCAGTTGTACTGTCTTCACAAGCCTTCACAAAAAAAGGAAGCTTAAGATTCCTGCCCAGCTTTATGCTAAAGTTTTTTTTCCCCTCTCAGCTGGATGTCAACTCCCACCACTTCACCGTGGTCGCCCTTTCTTCTGCCATGAAAGTACAAGATAGATGGAAAGAATCCATAGTGGTCTGCAAGTACAAGGTACATCTGTGACGTGTGTCTGCATTTTTGCTAAGGTACTTGTAGTATGGACTTTAAGAATGTGCAACTGTCCTTCTGTATTTTTTTATATGAAATATTTTAACACAAATACTAAAAATAAGGTCTGTTCTGGAGCATGTTATGCTTACGCAAAGCTTACTTCCCTCCGTTTATTCTCTGTTCCTGAAAGCATAATCTTCTGTTTCTGTGCACTTACTATTAAATGATACTGTGAAAATAATTTTGTAATAAAAGAGGAAAGAAACTGTAAGAGTTAAGATGTTCAGAAGAAACAGACTTTGTTTTCATGATAAAAGCTTTATGCTTTTTCAGTAAATAAGTTTTTAAAATATCTTATAGTAGTACTCGAAAACCTTACTGAGATACTAGCATCTGTACTAAAAGCAATCAAGGTCAAAGAAGAGACATGGACAAATCGGCGTCGCTTCCACGTGTTTTGCAGGCTTTCCCAAGAAGTACTGGTAGCCTTGTAACTAGTGACAGTGAGTCCTGATGTGGTTTTGGTGAGTTATTGCTTCGATAATGTCCTTTTTCCTTAACCTACAGTGTGTAATTTTGACTTCCGTTGGAAAGAGGTTTTCCAAAGCGGAAATCTTTCTCGTTCAAAGAAGTTGCATTTTGTTGAACTTCCCATCAGAGTGGATCTTCTGAGATGATGTACTTGACAGTATAAGTTGTTAGCAACAAGACTTTTCACTCGCTTTAAAAAAAAAAGAAAAAAAAGTCAATTTCCTTCCAAAGACCCAAGCACAGCACATCTTCCTAGAGTTGATGGCATCGCTGGTCTTTGGGTTCTCAGCTGTAACAGTCGAGATACCATAAAACCATGATCCTCTGCATGCTTCAGTACAGCCAAGAGCATTAGCAAATCTGCCAGTCCTTTTTGGTAGCCTTACATATTGCAGCACTGGGGATTTGATTTTTTTTTTTCCAAAAGGTCCCCTATATGGTTTTACTTGTATCTCGCTGGTTTTTCTGTCATAAATGAAACCTTAAAAAAAAAAGTTAAATTGTATAACTCACAAATTGACTTGCATTGTTTAAACTGTAACTGCCAAATAGCTAGAGCATGTAATTTAGGTGTACTTAAGCAGTTAGGTATTTTGTCTAAATCTCGAAAAAGACAGGCAACTGACTGTTATGGGGTTTTTTTTCCTGGTCTTTTGATGGAGTGCTCTGAAGTCCTTTATTTCTGTCTCGCTTTCAATGGTGCATTTCCCTGGCAGTTCAGTAGCATCTCTCTTGGGCACTGCAGCTGGCCAGATGTCCATCCTAATCATGTAACACAAAAAAAACCCCTAGTCAACTTATAGCTGTGTATTTTGGAGACGGGTAATTTAATGGTATCAATTCACAGCTATGCAAGTTAAACTAATGCAACAGGAAAATCAACTGCTTTTATCGTATAGGTATTGTTATTGGATGTATATAAAAATATGCACGCCTTTTTAGTATAAAGTGAATTACTGAGATTTATTCTTTCTTTTTTAGTTTACTCTTTAAAGTTTTATGCTTCACTTCCAATTTTGTTGACCCGGCAAGCCAGACGTGTTATTTTAATAGGCTGAAATACAGTTTGGGATTTTTGTTTTTCAGATGCGGTGGTGTAAGCATCTCGCGATGCTCAATAGATTCCCCCCCCAGCCTAGCTTTGCCTGCCGGTGGCTAAGACGACTCACCGTAAGGGGCCGGCCCTGTGCCTGGAGGCTCCTGGCTCTGTCTGCAGCGGGTGCCCCGCAGGTGCGCAGCAAGGGCTGTGTTGGGGGGGAGAGTCCGGGGCCGAGAGGGACAGGGGACGTCTGTTGCCCTGGGGAGCCCCTCCCAGCGTGGGAACGGAGGGGAAACATCCCAGAGCAGAGCCTGAGCAAGGGATGTGGCGCCATCCCCTGTCACGCTCCCCTTTGCCCCCCCCCCCCCCCCCGCCTCCCCCGCCCCGTGGGCCGGTTGCCAGCCTGCAGGACAGGGGCTGGGGGGGCTGCAACTGTTTGGGGGGAGCACTCCCCCTTTAGCTTCCTAGCAGAGCCACCCTTTTGGGAGGGTGTGTATACATATGTCAATGCCAGTCTTAAAGTAACGAGCTGCTGGTTGGGGCTGTTTCCCTCATTTTGTGCCTTTTTTGGGGGTGAATAAAAAGGGGAGGATTGGGGAGGTGTGGGGAGGTGATGATGTCATTTGGGGCAGCCGTGTCAGCGGGGGGGGCAATGATGTGGCAGAGGAGCAGGTGAGTGGTGGATGGGGGTGGGTCACAGCCCCAAAATGCCTGAGAATTGATGGATGGGGGGTTTAAAAAACAATAGAAACTGTAAATATGGGTGTGAGGTGTTTGAAATAGAGAAAAAGATCTCGGGTTTATAGATATTGAAAAATAATATTGTTTTTTATATATATATAAAAGGATTTCAAAATAAAACCCTCTATCTACTGTATCGTATAAAGGATTATAGAATATTAAAACATTCTAACTAGAGATATATATGTAGGGGTTTAAAATACAAAAATAACTCGTGTGTATATATAAATTAAAAACTAAAGGGCTTAAAAGATGTATTTTATATACGAAGGAATTTAAAATAGAAAGAAGTCTGACTAGGTAGAGCTATCCACACTACACTATGTAACACTTAGTAAGTCTAAGCGGAGATGTCTGAAAAGATGCTAACGTGTCAAAATACCTAATAGGTCTAAAGATAAATAGTCTAAACAGATGGTCTGTATGCTTAAGGGAAATAGGTAAGTGTAAACAGAGATAATATGTAAGTCTAAATAGATATTCTATATACTAAGTGGAAATAGAGATACGTGAAAGTAGAGATAATATGTCTATGTCCAATAGACATTCTATATAAGTGGAAATAGAGAGATGTGTAAATAGAGATAGTATGTCTATGCCGAAATAGATATATTCTACGTAATAGGTGGAAATAGATACATGTGCAAATATGCATCTTTCTCAATAGCTATTCCAGTTTATGTGTTGCAGGTCATCCCAGGTGAGTTCTCTGCTACGGATTATCCCAGGTGGACCCCGTGGTGCAGGTCATCCCCATGCATGTGTGTCGTGTGTGCCCCCCCCCCGCTCCCCCAGCCCCCGGGGCCGTGGGCGGCTCCCGCCCGCCCCCCCCCCCGCTCCGTTTCCCGTGTCCGTGGGTAGCTCCCGCCCACCCCCCCGTACCCCGTGTCCGTGGGTGGCCCCCTCCCCTCCTGTATCCCGTGTCTGTGGGTGGCCCCCCCCCCGCCCCCCCGCCGCGTGTCCGTGGGTGGCCCCCCCCCGCCCCCCGCCGCGTGTCCGTGGGTGGCCCCCCCCGCCCCCCGCCGCGTGTCCGTGGGTGGCCCCCCCCCGCCCCCCCGCCGCGTGTCCGTGGGTGGCCCCCCCCCGCCCCCCCGCCGCGTGTCCGTGGGTGGCCCCCCCCCGCCCCCCCGCCGCGTGTCCGTGGGTGGCCCCCCCCGCCCCCCCGCCGCGTGTCCGTGGGTGGCCCCCCCCCGCCCCCCCGCCGCGTGTCCGTGGGTGGCCCCCCCCGCCCCCCGCCGCGTGTCCGTGGGTGGCCCCCCCGCCCCCCCGCCGCGTGTCCGTGGGTGGCCCCCCCCGCCCCCCCGCCGCGTGTCCGTGGGTGGCCCCCCCCCGCCCCCCCGCCGCGTGTCCGTGGGTGGCCCCCCCCCCGCCCCCCCGCCGCGTGTCCGTGGGTGGCCCCCCCCCCGCCCCCCCGCCGCGTGTCCGTGGGTGGCCCCCCCCCGCCCCCCCGCCGCGTGTCCGTGGGTGGCCCCCCCCGCCCCCCCGCCGCGTGTCCGTGGGTGGCCCCCCCCCGCCCCCCCGCCGCGTGTCCGTGGGTGGCCCCCCCCGCCCCCCCGCCGCGTGTCCGTGGGTGGCCCCCCCCCGCCCCCCCGCCGCGTGTCCGTGGGTGGCCCCCCCCCCCCCCCCGCCGCGTGTCCGTGGGTGGCCCCCCCCGCCCCCCCGCCGCGTGTCCGTGGGTGGCCCCCCCCGCCCCCCCGCCGCGTGTCCGTGGGTGGCCCCCCCCGCCCCCCGCCGCGTGTCCGTGGGTGGCCCCCCCCGCCGCGTGTCCGTGGGTGGCCCCCCCCCCCCCCGCCGCGTGTCCGTGGTGGCCCCCCCCGCCCCCCCGCCGCGTGTCCGTGGGTGGGCCCCCCCCGCCCCCCCCGCCGCGTGTCCGTGGGTGGGCCCCCCCCGCCCCCCCCGCCCCCCCGCCGCGTGTCCGTGGGTGGGCCCCCTCCCCCCCCCGCTGCCCCGTGTCCTGGGGCGGGCCCCGCTCCGCCCCCGCCCCGCCCCGTGGCTGTGGTTGCTGGGACACACCTGCCTGAGAGTGCCGACGAGCTGCAAGGATGTTTCCAACCGAGAGGTTGGTGGTCAGTTGGAGTCCGGTCCCGGGGATTGTTCTGAGAGCTGGTGGAGAGGAAGCAGGAAGAGGGGCAGGAGATGGATGCCCCCGCCCCTCTGGGGACCTGGAGGCCTTCCCACCCCCTGGAAAAGGCGCCGGGTGCCTCCCCAGCTCAACAAAACTCCTCCAGCCCCGCTCACCCCATGCAGCTGCCCCCAGCTCCAGCACCTCTC